>NC_064931.1:64126876-66526876 GCF_023897955.1 Schistocerca gregaria
ACACTAGATCGCGTGTTATAAACTCACATGGGAAGTGTTTTTTTTTTTTAAATATAATCTACACTGGTTAAAAAATGTTAAAATTTTTTACGTGCATTACTTCAAGACCATAATAAAATCGGTAATTTTTTATACAGAAGTTTGTGGATTGCTGTGTTATACAGGTTAAATTACGTATTTGCATTGGTAGCACTGTCAAAAGCATTATCTTTTCATTTAATAATATAAACACACATTGCATGTTTAAGTGATAACGTTTTTTTTACGAGGAAAAGTGATGAATAGATTGATAAATCTCTCAAAAAGTGAAGTATGACACCAAAACTAAGAGTTTTTAAGAAAAGTGTCTTTCACGGTAGAAGATTTTCAAATAAAGGGAAACACTGTGTTCAAAATGGGGCTTGTGAAGTTACAGACACTAAAATACAGGCAAACTCTTCAGTATCTGGAAAAACACTCAGTGCTTCAAAGATTAAAATAAAATGTTGTGATACACAGTCTTCTCAAAACAAAAGTGATGTAAATGGTAGGTTAGGTTATAATCTGATAGATTTACACATCCAACAAGGGTTACGTGAATGTGTGTTTTGTAAAGTATGTGGAGGAACAGTTCGTTTATATGAAGACATTGAGTTATCAAATGGACTAGCCAGGAATTCTATCATTAATTGTGCCAGTTTTAAGTACACTCATTCATTTTGGAATTCTGATAAGTGTAAACATAATTATTTTGAATTAAATGTTGGGTGGTTTTTATGGACTGAGACCTGTTGACAAAAGGACACAAAGCAGCAGAAACATTGTGTGTTGTGATTAATATGCCACGCCTACCTTGTAAACTCGGCAAGTATGCAGGATTTATTGGAGCTGCTGTAGAATCTGTTGCATGTGAGTCAATGAAGAGTGCTGCAAACAAAGCTGTTGAAATAAATGATGGTATGACTGACATACGCCACAGGCCGTACATTATGAACAGGTGCTCGATCATGTTGAAAGACCCAATTGCCATCCTGTAATTGCTCTTCACAGTAGGAAGCAAGAAGGTGCTTAAAACATCAAAACATCATTATAGGCCTGTGCTGAGATAGTGCAACACAAAACAAGGGCTGCAAATACCCTCCATGAAAAACATGACCATGCCCTACCACCACTATCTCGAAATTTTACTGTTGGCACTACACATGCTGGCAGATGACGTTCACCAGGCATTTGCCATAGCCACACTGCCATCAGATCGCCACATTGTGTACCGTGATTTGTCAACCTGCACAACGTTTTTCAACTGTTCAATCGTCCAGTGTTTATGCTCCTTATACCAAGTGAGGTCTCGTTTGGCATTTACTGGCATAATGTGTGGCTTATGAGCAGCTGCTTGACCATGACATCCAAGTTCTCACCTCCTGCCTAACTGTCGTAATACTTGCAGCGGATTCTAATGCAGTTTGGAATTCCTGTGTGATGATCTGGATAGATGTCTGCCTATTACACATTACAACTATCTTCAACTGTCGGCATTCTGTCAGTCAACAGACAAGGTCAGCCTGTACACTTTTGTGCTGTACGTGTTCTTTCACATTTCCACTTCACTACCTTATTGGAAACAGTGGATCTAGGAATGTTTAGGAGTGAAAATCTCAAGTACAGACGTATGACAAGTGACACCCAATCACCTGACCACGTTTGAAGCCCATGAGTTCCGCAGAGTGCCCCATTCTGCTCCTTCATGATGTCTAATGACTACTGAGGTTGCCGATATGAAGTACCTGGCAGCACACTGCACCTAATATGAAAAACTTATGTTTTTGGGGGTTGTCCAGATACTTATGATCACAGTGTATTAATTGAGTTACAATCTTTCAAAACTTTAGAAGTCTTTCCTGAAAATTTACATTTTCTGTTGCATTTTCCCCTAGTCTCCGAAACCACTTCGAATAAAGTATTCAAATTTTCAGGAAATAATAGTATACATATCCTGAGTCTACTGAACTAAACTAAGAACATAATGTTATGTATAACTAAAATTATTTACAATAATGTACAAAGAAGTACACAAAATTTTAACCATGTAATTAAAAAATGGTATTCCAAAAAGCAGTGTCTGAAATGCAATTATTGTAGTGCTGTAGATTCAGAACATATAGTGTAAGATCCAGTAAAAGTTTCATGTAAATGGCTACAGTGGTTCCTGAAATACAGGGGGGTCAAGTCACTAAATTTAACATTGTCAGGATACGACGTTCCAACTCCCCTTAATCTCTGAAGTGCTTCCCTGTAGGTTTTCCTACAGGCTTTGCATTTAGACTGGAAGTACTGCAGTTTGATGTATCTAAAAAGAATATATAAATTCTTCATATCTTCCTTGAATTTTATCATGTTAATATGAGGAAAAGAGAAAAATATCAATCATTCTTTTCAAGCTGAGATGAACGGCAAACATTTCTCTCAGATTATGAATGAAGAACTCTCATACAATCAATCAACCTTTCTAAAATTTTGATGCTGACATCTCTATCAAGGGTTTTCAGGCATTTCCATGGAAGAGTACAGTACAATAGAAACACCGTAAGTCACTGTGATATACAGACAATTATCACAATAAAAACAACACCTACACTGTTTTACACAGCAGTTTGGTGAGGGGCAAGCAATGATATTTATGGACTGTTTGCTTGTTAGTTTCTTGTTCCATGAACCAGCTGCACGATTAGAGGTGTGCATTAGTAATTCCAACCAGAAAAAAAGAATTTATCAAAAAACTTTCAGTTTTAAAATTTAACTTTGCTGTCTGTCACACATTTTGTATCACTGGTTAAGTGATGAAAAATTTGTGGCAGCATTGTGCACCCCTTTTTGTGCTAAAGGTAACTTTAATGTACTTAAATCGTGAATGCCATTTTTCTTCTTGTTTTGTAATTAAGGACATCATTGTTCCTTCTGAACTGTAGTCATTCCAAACAACATACACAACTTACATGCCTAGCTGTTGGTTCCATCATGTCACATTGGTGTTTTTGATAAGAATTCATTACCATTAACAGAAAAAAGAAAAACATTTCTTCTGAGCAGACACCATGCTATTTGCACCTCCAAGCAAGTAATAGTTGTCCACTTTTCACCACCTGACATCACTGAATACATTCAGTAACACACAGTCACATTTCGTTGTGAACTATAAAGACACAAAACAATTCAGACTTCATGAATGATACAGGTTAATGAAGCAGTCATTAAACATCACTGTGGATACAAGACATGCAAGTCAGCACAAAAGTGATGGCAATATGGAATGAGAAAACAATTCTGTTTAGCAGACACTAGTTCCTTAAAACCCTGAGCATGCAGCTTTCAAAGCATGTTGCATGTAAAATCTTTCATTAAACATCTACATAACCACACATACAGAAAACTGCAAAAATATTGTCAAATTCCCTTCTCAAATTTGAGTGAGTAAAAAGTTGCCTGTCAGTCTTTTTCCCCTCATTGATACCGTAGATACATAACAAATGGCTAGTGTAATACTTGACAAATCACTATTCAACCTGGTGTTCTTTGAATATGTCATCTTTCTTCTGCCATTTGTATAATGAGCACGGAATGAAATCTCTGTCCACATGCATACAGGCTACACGCTATTTCCACTAATCCTTATAATTAAAAAACAACAGATATGTGATCAGTAACGAAATGACTACAAAATTCAAGTCAGTTAAATTGTACCACTACATATATGACACATGACAGCTCTAAAGCTTGCTATTTAGTGGTTACAGTAACACATACAGAAACAAAACAATATGACACAGATTGTTTAGTTTATAATTTAAATTACTGGATCTCTTCTATTAATATGCCAGAGTCACGATCCTAAACAGTTTTATCGCATTGAAGACAAGATAAAACACACACTTTTATGCCAAATCTTTCACAGCTAATAAGTTCAATACAACTTCTTGTCTTTGTACCCCAAGACAGGATACTGATGCACCCAGTTCACCAAAGAATTAACCACTGACAGGTTTCTCTCAGCCCAATTACTGAAAAGTGGCAAAGCTTCTTAAGTGTAACAGCACAGTGATAGCATCTTAAACAATGAAAAAACCACAGATGTCATAACAGTTACACGTGAAACCAGTGATTACGGTGTTTTCTGAATAACCACCTGAACTTTTCAGCACATGTAGTAGAGTTTCTTGTAATATCACACTCTCTGGCCTCTCAGTCTAATCTAGACACCACACTATGCCACAAACTAGTCTGACATCACAAACTTTCATTCAAACAATTAGCTACTTGTCATTATTTTAGGCTTTCACAATTCACAGCTAAGCTATCACCTTTGAACCCAACCTAGCCCTTAAATAAAGCTACAAATCAGACTGACAAAACAACCTCTAATCCAAACAAGTAGCAAGCAAATGTTGAGGCTGTGGCTAAAGAAATCGTGAATAATGTGCAAACAACAACGAACGATTTCAATTTTGCTACTCAAGATACCTCACCTTTCGATTTATCTAAAACTACCCTCTCACTGGCTATATGAAAGCGCGAAGTTGCACAGTGGAAATATATACAGGTAGGTCTTTACCCTGTTCAAGACCAACTGCAATAGCCACATATCATTTGAAGCAATTATGCAATCAGTAACCTTCATAACCTTCAGTGGTTTATGGATATTTTGGGCAAAATTTGTCTCCACCTCTGAGAAAACACGAGTACAGTACTCAGAATGAGTTTTAAAGAAAAATATTACAAGGATATAATTATTTATGTAAATAAAAAAACAACAACAACAACAACAACAACAACAACCAGACAGACAGACAGCTACAATGTGTGTGATATCTTTACTATCAAAAATTGTGTATGCTATTGCGAATGATAACAGAAGACCATAAAAGCTGACACTTATCCACTGTACACTGTAAGCAAGCCGTATATAGACAAAGACAAGGTTTGCTAAAGGTATGAGCTGATGAATTCTTCTTGGGTTTTCAGCCGAGTGGTGGCGTCGTCTTGTCTCAACGTTTGAATGAGTTTTGTACCCATCACCTACTGGCGACGATGATGGGTACGAAAATCATAGAAACGTTGCAACAAGACGACGACGCCACCACTCTGCTGATAACCTGAGAAGAATTCGTCTGTGGAATACGCCGAGAAAGACTGCAATTGCATACGGTATGAGCTCGTAAGTAACTTATACGGTTTATCTTAATTGTCCTAAACAATTTTATGTCTGTCACTTGTCACTGATGTCAGTTTGTTGCATGATTACATCAACAAAAATAATCAATTTCCAAAAACAGAATGTCACTGGATAGCCAGTGACTCCTCCTCCTGGCAGAAGGAGGGGAAGGAAGATGGGTGAAAGGAAAGGATTGGTGAGGTTTATAAAAAGGGAAGTCACAGCACCCCAGGTCAGGGGAGACCTATTAGACAGTAGGTCTCCCCTGACCCAGGTTTCTGGGCGACTTTTCCAAACTCTATTCCCTTTGCCTAAACATCAACAGTACTTCTCCTTCACCCCTCTTCCTTCTTCCCTTTCAACTCTTGTCCGGAGGAGGAGCCACTGGCTCCAAAAGCTTGCATACATAATGCTTTTCATGTGTGTGTTCTCATGCCGCTGCTTCGTGAGCAGATTCTTTATCCATTCCATTACATTATATTGCATGATTATGTAACATGTCATTTGCTCTCACACAATAATCTAGCTGAAATCCCCCCAAAAAAATCAATTTGGGTTTCACAAACCAAGTTGTTCTGAAACTGTGCGCACTCGAGCTTACAAAGTATTCCACCAAATTTGTAAAAGGTTCAGGACTTCCTAGCACATAAATCTCATCTTGTCATTCTTACATAAGTAAAGGAGTTATCAATCTGAAGAGTGTTTGGCACAGCACAATGCTTTACTAGGTACGGTCTTGTTGAAGAGAGTTGCCTTCCTCCAACTTTTGAGTGACTGACCCAGCAAGTTATAGTGAGACCTACAATTTAACGTGGATTCTGAACTATGTAACACAGATTTTTTTCACACAAACAATCACCACCAGAGGTTAAAGAAGTCATAAGTCACAGTTAAAATCCTCGGACTAACTGGGGAGCAAACCTACAGTCTTCGGATGTGTAGTCTGGGACTATACCAATTAGCCACCGAACGACACACTAGTCTTGACGGGACCAAATTAACAGATATAAAAGTAACTTCAGGAGTACCCGAAGGGAGGTGTTTTAGAGCTGTTACTAAATACAGCATACATAAATGTAAAATTCATGAAGACCTGAAGAGTATCCCTGACGAGAAATATGGTGATAATCCACTGGAAGAAGTAACAGGCAAGAAGTACCTAGGAGTAAACATCCAGAGCAATCTAAATTGGACTGGCCACATAAAATGTGTTGTAGGGAAAATAGATGACAGACAGATTCAGTGGAATAATCTAAGTGAAATGAAATTTATCCAAAAATGAAGTGGCTTACAAAACAATTATTTGCGCAATTCTTTAGCATTGCTGGTCTGTTAAAGATGCTAACCACACAGGATTAATAGAGGGGACAGAAGTTAACATACACTATGCAGCACAATTTTTTATTAGATTGGTTGGTAAGTGCAAGAGTGTAACAGAGATGCTCAAAAAAACTGAAGTGGCAGTCGCTAGAAGAGATGTGTTGTACAACATAAGTTAAAATTATAAGAGATGAGCACTGAGAAGAGTCATGCAACATATCAGTTCCTTCCACAAACTTCTCATGAAATGATTATTATGAGAAAATGAGGAAAACTGGACATCATGTAGACACTGAATGACTTGTTCATCCCAGGCACCATTCATGAATGAAACAAAGAAGCTTGGAAAATTTTAGTGGTACCAGATTTATCCTCTATTTGACACCGCCAGATGACTTGCAAGGTAAAAATGTAGATGTTTCAATAAAGGTAAAGGATTCATTACCACCTAAAATCTAAGTTTCCTTTGAGAACGTGACACTGCAAACTAATTTGGACTTCAAATTTCGTACTATTGAAGTTGGACCACAATATGTACAGACCTTGGGAAGCCTGGAAAGTGAGTTATGGTATAATGCAAGTGGTCATGACCATGTTTAAAATAACCATCCTCTAATCTGCCAGCAATGGAGGAAGATGGAGATGGTCATTTTTAATGGGTCGTTAATGCCACGGTCATGACAGTAACAGCTCTGTGGGATTAGGACGTGAACTGGGCAACTACCTCAAGTTGCTGAAATTAGCCGAGTCCAGCTGCTAATACCATATGCATGACAGGGGAATTTGCAGCAATTTGTAGGTGTATTACCATGCACCAATGATTCAACCTGAACTGCCGTTTAGTCAGTTACCACACTAACAATGAGCCTGATGATGATTTCAGTTACAACTTCACTACACATGTTGTGCAAGTAAACAAAGCACTTTCCTCTTGCCCTGTCCCTTGCTGGAAAAGTGACCAGCAAACCTTATTTGGATCCTATAATTTGATTTCAGTAATTAATTTTCCAACATGGGTAGATAAAGATAGTTTTCTTGCTTGGAGCTCAAATCAAGGTAATAACTGTTCACCCAGTAACAAAGATTCTCTGATCATGATGCATGGTTACCTTACTCCTCAGCAGAACCAGTGAGAATAATTAATGACTCCAGGACAAATTTTTACATCAATCTGGGTGATTCAACCTGCTGTGCTGCCACTCAAGAACAGCACTCCAGGGGGTGTTTCCCAATATGATAACTCTTTCCCACATACCACTGCTGTAACCCAACATACTCTACAGAATAATGACATGTTGCCTCTGTCTACTCTATCTCCATATCTGTCTCCAATCGAGCACATATGGAACATCGGATGACAACTCCAACGTCATCCTCAAACAGCACTGAACTCCCTATATTGACCGACTATGAGCAACAGGCACGGTACTCCAACCCAGAAACATATCCGGCACCTGTATGACACAAATGTGCACATTAGCATGCTTACATTCGACATTCTGGTGGGAAAACTGGTTATTAATGTATCAGCATTTCACATTCTCACACTTAGATTAACTTATGATCTTGCAATATTAATCACTTAAATATGATACTTAGGCAAATACATTCCCAAAATTTCATTTCTCTACATTAATTATTTTTTGTACTGTGGTTTTTTGCATCAATGTATGCCATGATAACATTATATCATTATTAGAAAACAGCTTTCCACATAAGCCAATCAGAAAGGGTACTGAACACCCATGTAAAAAATCCTGGCTCACTAGATGGAGTATCTTGTGAAAGGAAAAGGGAAATTTATGTGTTAGCAAGTACAAGTGTGATAGGAGATCCAGAACATAACCTTACTCGGCTTAATTAACTGAATGGAAGGGCTATAATATTGTCACAGATAGCAAATGTTTTTAATAGTCTTTTCTTTAATATAGTAGAAAGCATAGAGACAAACAGTTCAAGAGAAAAATCGCAGCAGTATGTTGAAAAAGCAACTCTGATATAGTTCACCCACAGGAATATCCTTATGAAATTAAGAAAATGATATGTTCTCCCAAAAATAAAATCCCATCTGGATTTATAGTGTTTCCAATAGAGTACTAAAGATTTGTTCCCATATAACATAACAAGAATTGTCTTCAGAATGAGATTTTCACTCTGCAGTGGAGTGTGCGCTGATATGAAACTTCCTGGCAGATTCTGTTCTTAGTTGCATGTATACAGTTTGTAACATCTGCCAAAGACAAATCACAAAGATTGAAAAAAATCAGTTCATGCTTGTGGCAATCCATATATTTTATGACTCCTACAGGATGTCACTTTACACTTACTGTAATTTGTATTTGGTGCCCAATTTTTACAACACTTATGCATCTGTTGTGTGTGTAGTTTCTATAGGTACATGCCTAGACAACTTGAAGGACAGAATGATCACATTTATTTGAGACCACAAAATGAAACATGGTGATTTCAGTAAAAGCTCTGAATCTGGCAATGAGAACTTTTAGTGGATTCTCAATTAAGAGGGCAACAATAACAACACATGTATAACAAATTTAAATTTTAATAGAGAGACAGATTGGGAGGGGGTGGCATTCCAGAAACAGTTTTGCCAGTGTCCGGCTACTGAGGAAAACCAAAGAAATGTATGTTATTTTCATAAATATGGAAAGGTTTTACATATATTATTTTCACAAATGTGGAAAGGTTTTTTTTTTTTTTACACTGCAGGATGAAATAATATGTTTTTCCTTTTTTAGGCAGTATGCTATTTATGACAGTGAGAGATGGATAACTAACTCAGTCTTTCTTTAAAGCAATTTTTAATAGAATGTAATCACATATTTGCATAAGAAGTCAAAACTAGCCCATGAAAGCTGTAACACGAGACTATTCATTGTCACTAGTGATGTTTATATAGCACTTTGAAATGGGAATGAGGGAATGAAAGGACTAGTATTGTTTATCAAGGACAGAAAGTTGGCACAATACAATTCATTGAGGACACAGCAGGAGTGGTTGAAAGTGAACAAGAATTAGGTTTTGTGCTAAATGTTATGGAACGTGGCCTCACAAAGGGGGGCTGGGGGGTGGGGCGCTACATGTTGCATCTGGGAAATAAATTCCTAAAGAGATTGACATTTTGATACCTGCACAGCAGGAAAGAAATGTGATACGTACATACAAGGCATAGAAGCAAGAACAAGTCAAAAAGTGTGTTTATAAGGAGAGATAGCACCTAATCAAGAAAATAAAAATCTTGTCTAAATTTGAATGTATTAGAATGAGTCCAAAATCTGCTAAAAAACCTCATAAAATGAACTACAATTGGCACATAGCATCAGAAAGTACGCGTGAAGCACACAGGTATAATCATAATCAGTTATTTTTTATCTTAACCACATCCAGTTACAATTTAAGTCTCAAACTATTTCTGACTATACGATTACAACTCGTACTGTGAACCCTGTTTTACACTGCACCGAACCTTAAAACACTAACATGAGAAAGAAGTTAAAAGCAACTGCACATTAAGCCCAATGGAGGGAAGGGAACAGCTAAGAACAAGGACTTCCTCTTGGAGGAAAGTCCACAAAATACCCTGCAGAGACAACAGAGGTCCCAAACTAAAGATTAAATGTCCTTCACCATATTCCTATGACAGATAAAAAGTAAAATCCAATCGACAGCCCACCCTTTGTTCGGTAAAATGGCCGATAACAGACGGCAGACAGACACTATACCGAAGAAGAAGAAGAAGAAGAAGAAGAAGAAGAAGAAAAAGAGGAGAAAGAAAGAAAAACAACGCAGCAATCAGGAAATGGTGAACCATCAAGTGTTGACAATGAGCACATAGCAGTGGGGGATCACCACCTAACAGATAATGATGGCTAAAACAAGTGGCCAATATGTAACCAAGCTAAAATGATCTTGCAGCAATAGGGCCGAGAGGAAGTCGACCACATCACTGCAAGGCGTTTAATTCCCTGGAGGTTGTTCCCAAGAAGAGAAGACCAGTGCTGATACCCAAGTGATACTACTTGTTAACAGATGACTACACAGAGATCATCAGAAGGAATGGAAGAGCTAGCAGGCTGAGGTAGGATTGCAAGCTTGTCAGCAACCTAGTTTCCCGTCAGATCGACGTGACCAGGAAATCCCACATAAATGTCATAACGGCTCCCTCAAGAGCAAGTGGAGCCTTTCTTGGACCCATTGCATTAAGGGATGGACTTTGTACAACACACCGACACTCTGAAGGGCACAGAGAATCAGAGCATATGACAATTAAAATGCCTGTATCATCTGAAGAGGGTGACATGCTCTGCTGTAAATATTGAGCACTATTCTGGAAGCTGATACTGAAAATGGTTTGTGCCGATGATGAATGCACACCCAACACTATTGTCAGTCTTAGAGCTACCAGAGTACATGAAAGTATTATCGCAAAGTTCTCTGTGAAGGTTGAGAAACTTACAGTGATAGATCGAATCTGGAGTAGTTTCCTTAGGAAGAGAATTAAATGCAAGGTGAACATGGGCCACCACACAAAGCCAAGGTGGTGAAGGTTCACACCCACCAGGAAAGTGTCAAGCAGGCTGGAGCAATAGCTGAAAGCGAACTCCAGGAGGTAAGAGAGAGGACACAGGCACCCCATTGTGGTAGTCAAAGGAATCACTGAAGAAGGAGGCATAGGATGGGTGGCTGGGCATGGCAGACAAATGACACGTGTATCTGCTGAGTAGAACATCATGCCAGTATGACTGGCAGAGTAGAGTTTCTGAGTAGAGACCCTCAACTGGGCCACTGTAAAAGGCTCCAGTGGCCCAGTAGATTCCACAATGATGGATAGTAGTGAGACAGTGGAAGAGGGACGGACGTGCAGAAGATGCACAAATGGAATACCCATAGTCTAGTTTCGAACTAACAAGTTATCGGCATAAACGGAGGAGGATGGTCTGAGCTCCTCCCCTGGAAGTATTGCTTAGGAGACATAGGGATGTAGACGTTGCAAAGAAAAAAGGTGAAGTGAAGAAGGAAAGTGTGGACTGCAAAACCCTGCAGCCAAGTGTTCAGTGAGATGGTTTGAGTACGAACAGCACGACTCCACCATGAGATGGGATGCCATCCCCAGGGAGAAGATTAAAGCCAACTGGAAGGAAATGCACAAGGTCAAAGTGGTCATAAGGACATAATAATGTTTGTTGGAGGCATAAAAGTGGCAGAGACTGCAAATCCAAGAGCAGCCTAATTCCTCCTCGTTGGATGTAATGCCGTGAACGTTCCATTGGAGGAGAGTCATGACAGGGAGGAGAAAACAAATGAGGGGTTGTCAGCTCAGAAGCTGCCAGATGAAAACCTTTGAAGACTCACTGATACTGGGGGGCAGATGCTGGACGATTCTGTTCCAAGAGATCTACAGGGGCGTGGAATTCTCTCTGGGTTGGTCTGTAAATTCCAGGGCAGAAAAACAGTAGGTGGTGCACACTGGCAAAATGAAGGTCAGCCTGGTGAGGGTACCTCACAGCAAGAGTGTTGAAGAGGATCTACGAGTCAGGGAAGGAAAAGACCGTTTGTCTTCATTCAATTTTTTGGAGACTGCAGCTGGCAGATGAAGACACATATTTATGAGCCAGAGAAACAATAGAAGTCTTCATGGTAGTGTTCCTTTGTCCTTTCCGGCCCACTGTTTGTGAGGTAAGTGATTCCATCACTGAGGAAGAAAATTTGGTGGCCAGCTGTGCAGCTAGAGGAGGAGATGGGGGTGCTTCTGTAATAATGGGCGATTTTGCAACTGCAGTGCTGAATTTTAGGTTTAAAGTCTGCATGGCCAATGGGGCACTCATCAAGGTGCAAGGGAAATTCTTAGGATTTATAGTGCAGGGAGGAGGAGGCAGGCAATCGCCCTTGTGAGCATCCCTACCACAAGTCGGTCATGTTTCAACATGACACACAAGTGTGGTTGTAATGTTGACACTGAGGCAATGCATCAGGTTTGGAATGTTTGGTCAGACTGTGATGACTTCATAGCCTGCTTTGATCTTTGATGGAACCACTACTCTACCAAATGTGAGAAAAAGAGTACATGTAGACAATAAGGTTGCATCACCCTTTTCTCATTACCTAATGGAATGCAGTGGAGCCCTGATCAGAGAGGTAAGTTTAGATTCTCCCCCCCCCCCCCCCCCCTCAGATCAAGTGGCCAAGCATAAATAACACCAAGCGAACAATTCAGCACTGAATGGCCCTCGACATGAGCACGATAGCCATGGATGGGCAAAGCTGCAAGCAGTTGTTGGGCTTTAAAAATCACAATTGGTCTCCAAAAAAGCAAAGTTCCATTATGTTTCCAAATTGCAGGGCCTGCAATTTCATCAACATATTTCTGAATAATAAACTGATTAGCTGCAGCAAAGGACTGACCTCCAGTATGTGATACCATGAGGAACAGAGGTGCAGCTGGGAGATTCAAAGAATCTGTAGCCTCATTCCGTTCACATTTAGTAGACAGACTGAAATGGTGATTGGTTCATTGCGAGAAAATCCCTCGCGATTTCCAGCATCTCCAATGGTACACTCCTTCGAACTGGTGGTCCCCCTCAGAGGGTGGCTCACCAACCTTAGGTGATTGTTCACACCTCAGGTCATACCTTCCAAACTCCTGACAAAGAGACCAATTGGCAACTGGGGAGGTAACAACTCGGGCAATCACCCATCCCTGGGCCTGACCTGTACCAGGGGGTACATGGGAACCCTAACAGTTGACTGGGTCTGCGAATAAGCATTACACAGTCATCTTTTATGCATCAAACATGTGGGCCAGCCTTCCAGAATGCACACTGAGGAAGAAGAAATATAGAGAAACCTCAAACACTGAAGTGGAGTAATGGTAGGAGATGAGAACAAAGAAAGGAAAAAACTGATGAGGTGCTGTTCTGATGCCAGGCTCTTAAAACCTTGAAACACATTCCCAAAAAATGTCCCAGACATGTTCCCAGGAGAGGGAAAAAAATACAGCAGAAGAACAGACATGCGGCATGGAAAGGGCTGGGGCCTGGTGGTAGCCAAGCACAAACTCACCTAAGCATTGGGGAGCCCCTTGGCAGTGGCCACCTTGTGTAGTGACTAGAAAATATGGAGGTAACAGCATTAAAAATAGCAAGTTCTTTTTTTTAAACATGACATTCTGGTGTTACTACAGCCTAGCCACTTTCAGCACTAGCTTCACTTTAGCTGTAAAAAGATTGCAGTTTTTTCCCCTATAGAGTTTCTTGACTGTCTTAGACTGTAGCTGTATGCTAGCTTAGCGGTAAAGTGCCTGCCCTTCAAGCGGACATGCGTTTTAGTTTTCGGTTCTAATCTCACTAGACAAGATTTTTATCTCTTCTGTGAAAGAACCACCACCACCACCACCACCACCACCACCACACAGATCGACAATCAGTAAGGCTACTTCTCCCCCATTACATCGTCACTACCTCAATTCTGTACCCTTTTGATATAATGGTGGAAAGACATCCAGAACTGCACACCTGTTAATGTCCACTTCTGCTTCTGTTAATTGTGTTGACTTAATTGTAGCACTGAGTGATTTATTAACTGTATTTCATTACATATGCATCCCTACTGCTACATCTATATACATCTGTGGTAGTCCTTTCTGTAATGCTACTTCAGTATCACTGTTGACTGAATCTACACAGACTGTTTCTAAGCTGAAAACGCTTATTTTCCTGCTCATTTGTGACAATTTCAGATACTTTATTTTAGTGAAAAAACTTTTTTCATAACTTTATCATGATGAATTCATTTGCATTAGTACAGTGCATACTAAATAGCATTTTTATTAGGTTATTGAGTACAACAGATAAACATAAAACAAATGAACTAGCAGCCACACAGTCTCCCAATGTTGCTAAAACAGTCTTGACAATGTTCAGAAAATTTTTTGACTGCACACCTATAGACAATTTGTTGGTATAACTGTCTCCTTGCATGTTATGCTGCGTTAACGGACAGTAGAGCTGTGCAAGTCAAGCACAACAGTGAGGCAAGGCTCTTACTAATTCTGACTACATCATTGTTCATTTTGAACTGACGTGGATTATTTACAACGAACTTCATGAGGGAATAACTGTACTGTGAAGCCAATGTTTACAAGATGATCATGGGTGAGCACCCCATGTTATTCTTGCAGCATGTTTTTGAGCAATAAAGACTTACTTTCTTAAAGATGAGTTATGGCAGCTCAGAACATTATGGCATTATTGAATGAGAATATGCAAAATATGTCAACTTACTAATTTGTCTCTCTCCAGGATTTGCAATTTTTAAGTGCAAATGTGGCAGAACTTGTGTTGTTTTACAGGTACCAAGATATGTCACCCTATTCAATATTTTCTCCCATGTTTACGCTTATCATTGGTGCAGTACCCCTGAATGTGAAAGATTCCAGTAAGCCAGTATTGTGTTATACAAGTTTCTGGTTGTAACATTACACACACACACTCACTCAAGTTATCCAAATAACTGCTCTCACCTATATATTAAAGCAGATACCCCACACACAACATGTCATTCACTTCAATAATTGTAGTTCTACCCAATATAAAAACATGTTAACAGCTACTACATTCATACAGGTTCATCTTAGGCTCAAAAAACCTCCGCCACTATTAAAGAAGAAATGTTCATCACATCTATCCACCATAACCAATAGTGGACTGGAAAATGCAGAATACAGAGACAAAGAGGACCTTCCTTGCGGTTTATTCATGGCCACTTCATGTTGATGTTTGCTAGATCCCTAATGAAAATATCCCAATGTCTTTGACTGATCCTAGTGCAAGTATTAGCACCAGTCACTTACAGACTATCTAATCAGACTCATTCTCCACTGATAACATATTTGAATGAATGAACAGAATTTAGAATACTATGGATATATTTTATGCAAACTAAAGACCATTTCAATATGACAAATAGCCAAGTAAAAAAAACAGCTCTTATTATTTGGTGATGAGTAGCTTCAAGTTGTTCATAACCTATTCTCAAATCATCCTGTGAAACAATAGATTAAAATCACAATTTGTTACAGAAAATAATACATACCATCCAATCAGAATAAATATAACTCCACACTCAAAAATAAAGACAATCGTTATCCAAAGGAGTACAATGCAAGTGGTCATGAAACCAGATAGAAACAAAAACCGACAGCCCAATCTCAGCCAGCCTGAGGAAATTTTCCCGCAGGTGACGCCCCTATTGGACATCTAGAGAAGCTTTATTGCATACCATAATCACCACCAATAAAACAAAAACTACAGAAGTGGCGTAAATCACATCACTGAGAAATTATACATCATTTCTTTATACTGAATTTCTTCAAAAAGGAAGTAAATTTATATATTACACAACACACACAGTGCCACATATGGCACTCCGAAACATTGCCTAAGCCATTGTTTACAATCAAGCAGAGGCTGAACCGTACAAACAGTCTAAAACAAAAGCTTATAATAAAATCAAATTTATCTTTTGTAGTGAAAGTGTCAAATTTTAAAACGAAAATCACACACAGTCTAAAAACAAAACTCCATGATAAAAATCAACTTTTCTTCCTTTTCATAATGAAGATGTATTTTAAAATGAGAACAACAGTAACAACCACTAACTACATTAGTAAGCATATGTGTTTAATGGCTTACAATGCATTAATCAGAACATTTTCCAACCATATGTCAGGACCTTTCTTCTATATTTTTATTATTTTGCCACCACATATCACTAAGGAAAGGTACTAACCCAGGTACCAACAAGATATGACAATGGGAGGAAGGAGAACAGACCATTTGATACAACCACAGTAGTTACGTGGGTTTGTTAGGAATGTGATTTCCCTGTAAAACTCTATCTCACAAACCAGTGAACTAAAATCTAAAAATCATCCTTACTCAGAATTAAATATAATTTATTTAAACTAATTAGCCTGGAGAGCAGCAACCAGTTGCTCCAGCAAATCACATACATGTATTGGAAGAGCTGCAATCCCTCAAAGTTGTCTCATAAATGAAGTGTAAGTATAAAATAATCCCAGCACAAATCACAAACATAAATAAAGGAATGACAAGGGGGGCTACTAACAGGGGGCATCATTCAGTCTGGTGTGGCAGTTCAAGGTGGCAAAACAAAACCTGAAGTTTAAAATTTCATGTTCAAGAAATAGTTAACATACAAGAATCATAGAAACATTCCATCATTTTATCATCGGTCAAAGTAGATAAGTAGGTTAAAAGAACCAGCATGGTTTTAGAAAGCATCACTTTCTTACAGGACATATTGCAAACTATCGAAGGGTAACAAGCAGATTCCATATTTATAGATTTCTGAAAGCATTTGACACAGTGTCCCACTGCACACTGTTAATGAAGGTACAAGCATATGGAATAAGTGCATAGATACATGAGCAGCTTGAAGACTTCAAGTAGTAGAACCCAGTATGTTGTCCTAGATGGTGAGTGTTCATCAGAGACAAGGGTATCATCAGGAGTGCTCCAGATAAGTGTGTTGTTCTCTATATACATAAATGATTTGGCAGACAATGTGGGCAGCAATCTGCAGCTGTTTGCTGAAGATGCTAATGTTTACAGTAAGGTGTCGACGTTAAGTGATTGTAGGAAGATACAAGACAATTTAGACAAAATTTCTAGTCAGTGTGATGAAAGGCAGCTAGCTCTAAATGTGCATAAATGTAAGCCAATGCAGATGAGTAGGAAAAACAAACCTGTAATGGTCAGTTACATTCACATCATTTAAATATCTGGGCATAAATCTGCAAAGCAATATCAAATGGAACAAGCATGTGAGAACTGTGATAGAGAAGGTGAATGGTAGACTTCAGTTATTGGGAGAATTCTATGAAAGAATACTGCTCGAGCATCTGGGATCCATACCAGGTTGCTTTCAAGGAAGACATCAAAGCAATACAGAGACAGGCTGCTAAATCTGTTACCGGTAGCACAGTAGTATTACAGAGGCTTCAGGAACTCAAATGAGAAACACTATTGAGAAAATTTAGAACACCGGTATTTGAAGCTGACTGCCTAATGACTCTGCGACCAACAACATTCGGTGTAAGGACCATGAAAATAAGATTCCAGAAATTAGGGCTCATACAGAAGCATATAGACAGCCATTTTTCCCTCTCTATTTGTGAATGTAACAAGAAAGGAAATGACTAGTAGTGATACAGTGTATCCTCCGGCACTGTATGGTGGCTTGCAGAGTATCCACATAGATGCAGATGTAAATAAAGTTATAATGATTATAAACTTTTTTTATCCCACCCTCCCAGCCAATGCCAGTTTGTGAAAGTAACCAATTTCAAAAGTATGACCTTACTACAGTTTTGATCCAAAAATTCAATAAAAATATTTTACCCTTCTTTCATTGTGTTCTTTTTACTTACACCAATTTTTCATGAATGTCTGTGACACGAGAGCAATATATTTCTTTACTTTGGGTGATTTGAAATGAAATCAGCCAGGAGTGATCATCATCTGGGATGGGGGACAGACATTGACACTCATCATTGTATAGACAACACCCACCATGTTAGCTTCTAGTAGTTTTTCAACACACTCAAACAACTGTATCAGTATTTTTGAACCATGACATGTTAGACTGATATTCAGTAACATTTAGGCACATCAGTACCTGCTGGCTCTGGAATAGTAATTATGAGTCTTCTTAAAGTATGAGGGTACTCCTGCCTGCCTGATATATTTTGCATGCAGTGTGGAACAGTTTCACCATGGCTAGCTCTCCCAGGGATGTCAACACTCCCACCTCGTCTTCAATTTATTTCCTTTGTATGCCCTTCTATATATTCCTTCCACCTTTTAAGTTTCCCCTTCTCTGGTTAGAATGTGCTTGCCATCATGTTCATCCAGGTGTCTTTCTAATTTTTCTATACACAATATCTATCTATTGCTTAAACATGCATGGTTCTATAACCTTGCACTTCTTGTCTAGCCTCTACTGATTTGCTATCCTTGTCTACCTCATTTTTCAGATGTCTGTAGTCTCTTATCAGATTCATCTGTAGCATTTTTATATTTTCTGCTTTCAGCAGTTAGATTCAATATCTCAAGTGTTACTGATAATTTGTACTGAGCCATGTCTCTTTACCCTTTTGCTCATCTGCAGCCTTCACTACTTCAACTCTTAAGGCTACCATTTCATCTTCTATCGTGTTCCTTACCCTGCATCACTCAAATGTGCCAGATGCTCTTTGAAACTCTTCAGATCTGGTTCTTTCAACTTACCCAGACCACAGCTATTTATTGTCCTACCTTCCTGCAAATTTTTCAGTTTCAATCTGCAGTCTACAACCAACAAGTAATGAACTGAGTCCCCATCTGCTGCTGACAATGTTTCTCAGTTTAAAATCAGGTTTTGAACTATCTTACCATTGCGTAATATGTTTGATACTATCTGGTATCTCCAGGTCTCTTCCACCTATAAAACTACCTTTCATGTTTTTTAAACAAAGTATTAATAATTATTAAATTGTGCTTGGTGCAAAATTCCACCAGCTGGCTTCCCTTTCATTCCTCTTCCCCAACTCATGTTCACCCACTATTTTTCCTACTCCTTTTTCTTACATTAAAATTTTAGCCCCTCACTGCAATTAAATTTTCATAGCCCTTAACTATCTGAATACTGTAAAGTGGGGTTACTTTGTCCATGGGAGTGACTTTGCACAAACTCTGGAAAAAGATTGTATCCTACCTAGCTCCTATCCTAATGAACATTTCGTAACAGTTCTGATACGAAGTAGTTGACAGATTCTACTAGCTCATATGTTTTAGTTACTCTGCCACTCTCTGTCTTTGATATTCTCTGCTAACCAAAACCGTACTACTGTACTTTTTAGGTAATTGTTGTCCAGAAAAGTAGTGCTTTGCTACCAGAAAAATAGCAACACAGAAGGCAAATGACATTTGTGTGTAGAAATTTGTTATTGCCTACATCATACCACAAAACTGTAATCAATATTTATCACTGCACAACCTAAAGCAGCCATGAAGGTTAATTTCTGGGAAAACTGGGGCAATTTTGCATCACTGACAAAATGGGTCATTGTAACTCCACAGTACTTTCATTGCTTTGTTTTAGACTTTATTCAGTCTGGGATGAATCTTATTTTGCTGAAAATGAGTACCAATAAGGGATTAATGTTATAGTATGATACAAGTGTAAATGGGAGTTAGGACCTTGCCAATACATAGCACTGAACATCTGAAAGAATATCTGGAATCCACAAGAAATGAAACATTTCCCTAAAATGCCACAAAATGCTTCTAAACTAGTCCCAGGTACAAGTAAACAACTTAAAAGAAAAAATCCAGACAGTGCTTGACAATTCTAGTGGTGAAGACTTAATAGAAGAACAAGTTCGGGCAAAATTTGGAAATGATACTGAAAAAAACAAATGAAAAATGTTAGCCACACCTACAGAGAACGAAAAGAGCCTACCCAAACCACAGGAAACAATGGAATCTACCAGCAAGCAGACTGGTGTGTTTATGGCTACACAGTATGAAAATAAATGTTACCTCGGTGTTACTGGAACTTTTATTGAAGATGGTGTCATCTGTAATGGAAGGGTCTCCAATCCCAATACCGCCAAAACAAGAATCGTCTAACTGTGGAACCATCATTATCTGCAGGAGAGCTACAACAAACACCAGTAGCAGCAGCAAAGGCTCTGATATTCTCAGCAGCAGTGTCAGATAAACCAGTAGCAGCACAATCACCACAATCATCAGCACAGCTGTCGTCATCAGCAACAGCATCCAGAACAGCAGACCCCATAATACTATCTCAGGGCAATGAAAATGCTTGTGAGGAAAACATACAAGGGTCATTAGCTGCATCAGCTAACAAAGAAGGGCAGTCACCAAGTCAGAGCACAGGAGCCACCAGCAACAGAAACCACACAGAAGAGGTACCTGAGGCCTGGGAGATCAACAGCAGAAGCAGCTTCCAATCAAGACAGATGCCTGAGAACTAGGAGACCTGCTACACTAATTGAGGATTTTTTATGGTATCGAGTAAGCAGAAAGAGAACATGGAAAAAGATGTAAGTAAAACTGTCTATCTTAAATACCAGTGTGACAATAGTGAGATGAATATAAACATAGGACAAAGATATGATCCAGGTTTAATGACACAAACTGAAAAAAAAATCACTGCATAGCACCAGAAGCAAAGGGAGCAAAGTGCTTAGTATATTACAGGAAGGGGAACTATTAAAGTTAAAGCCAACTGTTAGAATACTTCACCAAAATGTTCAATACATAAACTATACAACAGAGGAATTAGAGGTAATATTACAGGAATATAGGCCAAACATTCTAGTAGTTACAGAACATGGGCTAAAAGAAAATCACATAGGAATGTACAACTTGAAGAATTATATGAAAGTAGCCAGTTTTTGCAGAACTTCCTATAAAGGTGGTGGGGTTGCTATTTTTTTCTAACCATAAACCAACTAAAGCCATAAATACAACAAAATATTCTATAGAATTGAGCTTTGAAGCTACAGCACTGGAAACTAAAATTGCTGGGAATTTATGTTGTGTATTAGGTTTGTATCGATCACCAAATGGTGTAATTAAAACCACCTTTGAACAGCTGGAAGATATAATCCAATACCTCTCAAAAACATATGCTTATTTGATCATTATAGGAGATCTGGACATAGACACAAGTAAAAATACAGATAATACTAAGACCCTACTGGACTTATTGCACATATACAATCTAAAAATAAAAATAGACAAACCAACCAGAGTAACAAAGCATAGTGAAACTATAATTGATCATGTAATAACAAATATTCCTACATGCTATTGTGACACACAGGTAATTAACTCCACATTAGCAGACCATTTTGCAATCATGATAGACATAAATATAAAGACTAGTGATTCAGTGCAGAAGATATGGGAGATGAGGAGACAGAACAACCCACATAACATAAAACTGGTAAAAAAAGATGTTAGAGGCAGAAAACTGGGAAACAATATATGCAGCGAAAGATGCAAACACCAAATGGAACCAGTTTTTTTCTTTATTCAATTATTATTATTATGATGATGTTACACGTCCTGTTAGTAAGAGGCTTGTCAAAAAGCAACAAAAAAAGAAAAGCTGGGTGACTGGAAAAGTAATCCATGCCAGAAATAATCTTAGAGTGTATTATGACCTCTCCAAACAAAAAAATACTGAGGCCCACAAAACACTGTATAAAATAAAAAAGAAAGAGTACTGTAGTTTTATCAGAGAAACTAAAGCATCATTCATCAGTATGTCTATAGATAAGGGAAAGAACTACTCACAAGGTTTATGGTCTTTCATTAATGAAGAGAGAGGAAAAGTAATCGGGCAGAGGACATCTGCCCACTGATGAGTGGGAAAAGCAACGCAAACCCTCTAGAAATAGCCAATACTTTTAACAGATATTATATTACTATAGCAGACGAATTAATAACACAAAATAAAACAAATGCAGTAAGTAAATTGTTAAACCCCCACATACAAATCACACTATGGTTTTCATACCTACAACAGATACAGAAGTGTCAAACCTAATAAAACAACTTAAAATTAAACATTCATCTGGCTTGGATGGTGTCACATCACATCTCATAAAGGAATGCAGAGAATGTATATTACAACCATTGACACACATGCTGAATGCTGCGATAGAAGAAGGTATATTTCCAGATTCACAGAAAGTAAGTAAAGTGAAGCCAATATTTAAGAAAGGGAACAGGGATGAATTAGGAAATTACAGGCAACATTTGCTAAAATCTATGAAATGATAATAAAGAATAGAATTGTAAGTTTTATAACAAAGTACAGTATACTGCATTCATCACAACATGGTTTCAGAGGAGGGAAGTCAACAAAAACAGCATCAACAGATATAATTGAGCACATTCTTAATTTACTTGATAGGCAACAAAAGACTTGTGGGATTTTTATGGACCTACCTAAGGCATTTGACTGTGTGGACCACTCAAAATTAATGATTAAATTATATCAGTATGGAATTAGAGGAAAATGCTACGACATACTTAAATCATACATTACAAACAGGAAACAATGCACGGAAATCAGACACACTAGTGGGGGAAATATAACAAACTACAGATCAGAATTGCAAACAGTTAAACACGGTGTGCTGCAACGGTCGGTACTTGGGCCAATACTATTTATACTCTATGTAAATGACTTCCCTAGCTATATAAATCAGAAACTTATAATGTATGCTGATGACAACAACAATCATTTGCACAGCTGACACAAAGGAGGAGCCTGAAAAGGAAGTACTCCTGAATATCAAAAATGCAAATAAATATTTAACACAAAACAACCTGCTTATGAATCAGTCTAAAACAATGAATGTAGTATTTCAAACCAAGCATAGTGAAAACTATAATATAAATGGAAATAATATTAAAGAAGTAACCAGCACAAACTTTCTAGGGACTATAATAGACAAACATTTGGCACGGGGGGAGCACATAGATGCACTGTGTAAAAAGAAACAGATCATCATGCATAAAACAGCTAAGACTGTGGATGATAAAGTCTTCAGATCAATGTATTATGGACTTGTCTTCCCACATTTGTCTTATTCAGCTCATATATGGGGAAGTGTACAAGCTGGCTACTTAAAAAGAATATTCACAATTCAGAAAAGGGGAGTGAGAGGCATTGCAAAAATACCACCAAGACAAACCTGTAGGCAAGCTTTTGTACACTATAATATTATGACAGTATATTCACTGTACATATAACAAAGCATAATGGCGGTAAGGTCAAGCGATAAACACCTCCTGAATAAACACGGTACAAGAGGAAATGAAAATTACTACACGATAAACAGAAATCTAAAACTGTCCATGACTGACCCTGAAGAAGCAGGCAAAAGGTTCTTTAATAAACTCCCCAAAATCATTAAAAAAGAAACAGACCTAAAATGTTTTAAAAATCATTTGAAACTATATCTCACAGAGAAATGTATATACAGTTTGAGTGAATACTAAGATGGTGTTTAAGTATGTTATATCATTACTGAAATGTACCTTTAAAATTATCATTTCTGTATGTTGTTTGGATTGTGTGTATGTATGTTGTTTGGATTGTGTGTATGTATGTTGTTTGGATTGTGTGTATGTATGTTGTTTGGATTGTGTGTATGTATGTTGTTTGGATTGTGTGTATGTATGTTGTTTGGATTGTGTGTATGTATGTTGTTTGGATTGTGTGTATGTATGTTGTTTGGATTGTGTGTATGTATGTTGTTTGGATTGTGTGTATGTATAATGTGAAACATGTATGCTTGTAGATTATTTCTGTTTAATTATTGTTTCATTTATATATAATGAAATCAAGTTTGATGTTAATAGCCTATTGTATGACACACCCAATACTCTCAGCTGGAGTCCATGGGCAAAGAATAAATAAATAAACATCATCTCTTGATAACTTGAACTGGCCTATAAATAAGATGTACTTTTTCACAAATGATATAACTGACTTTACAAACCATTCAAAATGGTTAAGTGAAAGAGGCATTTTCTTAGTGCCCGAGTTAGTTTATGGTGATGAATTTGTGCATAATCTTTTCCTGGTATCATCACTGACATTTTCATACATTAACATATTGTACCTAATGAAACATTGGTATTTTTTTGATAAAATAAGAAGTTTTTCATGTCTTACTTTTTCTCTACAACCTAAGTAAAAAAGTTTCAATACCCTAAATTTTCACGTTTTACTTCCCACAATACAAAAAGTTTGCTTATTAGTGTAACAATAAATTTTAAAATGGTAACATTGCCCAAAGCTATTATCCAACTCTAAAATGACGTTTATGTTAGTAGAGTAAAGTAACACACTCCATGGGCTATTTAGCTCTTGTTTGTAAGACATTACAAAATTTCAAAAATATATCTTTGTTGTCTTTGTAAGTTACTAAATCGTTATTGCATTGTTGTAGAATAGACTAACCTCAGTTTCAAAAGTCATTTTACGTAACTACTACACATTACACGATTTTGTTGTTGTTGAAAAACTGCCCAAAAGTGGTGCAAAGTAATTTCATTTAACTCATCATACATTTCTTCAAATATCAATCATCTGTGGAACTAGTAGACATACAAATATATTACTGTAATGAGTACTGGTTTCATGCCTAACTTTTGTACTGTGGACCGGGAAGTACTGTACCATCCACCATACTCCTCGGACTTAAGTCGTCGTGACTTATTTGATTCACAAGATGAAGGAACCACTTTGTGGCATTTGTTGCCAAACTGTTCCAGAGATTCTACAGGCAGCAGACCACTCCACTCACACCATCAACAGAACAGGCTCTGCTAATGGTATACTACGCCTTTCACATTGGTGGCAACGGGTTCTACACAACAATGGTGACTACTTTGAAGGACAGTAACATGTGCAAACATTTCACACTTTTGCATCGATTTTGAATAAATAGTTGCCACTATTTAAGTTCCAACCCTCATAACATCCAATAAATTTTATTATGTATAAAGGAAAGTTAAATATGGAGCAAATGTTGGTAATGACATTCTACCTGAAATTAGAAATAGCTAAATCTCTCGAAGTACAGTTTACATGTTATCAGGATGACATACTAAATATGGAGTGAATGTTGTCAATGAAAATCTAGATATAAACTTACTTCAAAATTTGGAGGCTGAAATGATGAAACTGGTCATGTTACAGCTCATGAACAGCAGACTCCCTTGGACAGAGTACCGCATGCTTGGGAGATGAGTTCCAAACAGAGGTTACATTACTGATAGAATGCAGTAGCCTAACATGGGCCTTACATGATCCAACTCCCGTATGGTCATAATCTATGAGCTTATCTGTGGAAGTGTAGTATGGATTACTGTGCAAATGTGTGCTATACCATTTTGTCTTACGTTGTATTTACATTTATAATTCATGCATTTAGCCATTGCTACTAATATGTAAAACTGGGAATATGTAAAAATTTGCAATATGTGAGCCCAGTTTGACAATTATATTAAGTTTTCTGAGCCCATTTGAAAGAAGAGGGAGGACAACAAAAGGTGAACATTCCCAGTGGGTTGATCAAATTAATGCACCAACTTCTACATTTGCATTGCAATTGTCTTTTACATTATTCCATTAAACTGATACAAAATTAAATGCATTTACAACATCAAATTCCTACTGATTAACACAAACTGAGATGGGATGAAAATTTGAAATTCAAAATCCATTGAAAAAAGGCTACAAGAGCCAGAGCACAAGCTAAAACTGAGACGACTTTGGGATTGAGAATCAACACCAGAACAGACATATTAGCCCCACTCCAGCCAAACATGTCAAGCATCTTGTCTGCTTCTCCCAGTACTTTCACAAAAAGACACAATGAGCAACCTTATATAGTTTACTGTCTTCACAATCTACACAGATATAAAACTGTGGAAAGCTTGCCAATAAGCATGTTGTCCAACATCAGAATATCGAATTGATAACACTTATGGCCAACAGTAACGCTGTATCAGCAGCTGCTTCAAACGCATTATCTTCAGTAAATCATTGAAAGAAATGTTTAAATTTGCTAAGTAGACCCTCATGATTAAGTTGAGGACAGGTAAAATTGCTCACAATCAAGATTTCATACTAGTGTATTTTTAACACCGAGTTTTTAACATTTGGCTTAGGATAGTGTGATGAATTTACAACAAAATTCATATTTACCATAACACACAAGACTACTTAACAACAATCACATAAAAAACTGCCAACACAAACTCTGGATGCTAACAGTAAAGATGCTGTTTTGACACGCCAATAAATTAGCATACTCCACATTCCTTAACATAAATGTAAACTTGCACCTTTTCTGGAACGAACAGAAATACTTCAATTGCTTCTAATTATGTATTCTTCTCGTAACTATATTGCGTAAAAATATTAATAATCATAAGACGCAGTAATACCATTTGCCCATAATGAGCTGAAACGCTCTTAATGGCAAACAAATTAGATAATAACAGTAAACATAAAAAGAAACTGAGCACCAGACTATGAACAAACATTCTGCCATTAGCTCATTGTCTTCGGCGTGGACTACCCACTTAGTTCTCCACAGTGCAATACGACAGGGTCTGTGTATACACAAAAACCACATTACCGGCCTTAGGTCGCCACCAACAGATCTATTTGCATAAATAAAAAGCAATGGTTAAAAAAATCAGGTGTCATTTCTGTTGCCCAAGACAGTTAGTACAATAACAGAAATACTCATTTCACTCCGAAAGATTATCCTACATGAACAGCGAACTACTAATACCACTATTTAACTATTGTTTAAAAGATTGCGTGATTTTTTCACATAACTATTTTGGTATCAACATCAAGTTAAATAAGATATCCGACCTTAAAATCGCGTTGCGGAGAAAACGCACGCTTTTACTAGCACTATTAAAATAGGTATTGTCTTCTTTTGACTGTTTGTATACTAACCACAACATTCCCGACATGAACCTTCTGAACGCGTTCGGCGTCTCTTTCGCCTACAGCAACTCATTTTGCATGCACTTTTCTACGGCAAATCAATTGATCAGGCCTAAAACGTAGCGCGGAAACTTGTTGACACCTAACACTTCACTTCTTACACAAGTGAAACAACGAAGATGTAAACGACTCTCTCCAGTTTTGAGCTACAACGATGGCGTACTTCAGTAACACTTCTGGGTGACGTCACTATGGCGCATACACACCCAGTTTCGGCCGTCGGGAACATTTATCGATTTTCGTGCTCGTACGGCTCTGTGTGCTGTAGTTGCTAGATTCACCGCGGTAAAACTTCTCCGTGATGTAACTATGACGTGTACACGCCCAGTTTCGACCTTCGCGAACTTCTGTCGACTATCGTAGTCGTATCGAGTTCTGAGAAGTGCGAAAAGGCGTAATTGGTAGTTTTTAAACTACTAAATATGCCACATAAATGTAGGCTGCTTCAGATGTTGACGATCTCTCGACAACGCGTCATTTTGGTACGATTTCTTGTAATTAAATATAAGATATAACCATAACAGCAGCTGAAGTCTTCATGTTACGTAAATTTGAAACCGAGTTTAGAATTCTAGCGCTCTGTATTGGCGTTGTGGTTAGAGTCGTGGGTAGCTGACGGATGATAACTGATATGTGGGTTTGCATCCTACTTTATCAATTTTTTCTCCTTTCGCTTTTTTAAAAGATTCTGGTATCTGAACTCTCTCCCAGGAGTCACTACGTTTACATTTGACACATCTTCCGAAAGACGCAAACCGAATTTCGAAAACCGTTTGAATTTTAACTGTCAACAATTGTAACTGTCAATTTGAATTGTAATTGTCAACAAACTTGCAAATACCAGTAAATCTTCGAAATAAATTGATCAACTGGTAAAGCAAAGTAAGTACCACTCAAAATAAAATGCATAGAAAAGACTGATACATTTGAAAAAGAATTAAGACGTAACTTAGTCTCAGGTATCTATAAAGTGCAAAAAAATATTCAAAAGCTAGTTATTTTAGGAGACTTCTTTTCCAAACAATAACATCTTATATATATATATATATATATATATATATATATATATATATATATATATATATATATATATTACAAGAATACATTTCGTCTGCATATAATTTTATATATATATATGCAGACAATGCATTCTTGTAATGGCACAGGAATGTATTTATGTTTTCTCGTTACTTCAGCTATTTTCACGTCTGAAGGAAGAAGTTCCTTTTTTCACGCAATGAATTGTAATTTTCCGCAAAAATTAGAACATACTTCACACATCCACCGCACTTTTACCACTGGGGAAGCTTATTCTTTGTAATACATAATTATGGTAGGTAAATAAGAGTATGAAGTTGGTAGGTTCTCACTTTCAAAGATAGAAAAGGAAAGGATAGTTCCAAAATTGCAATGAAACTGAAGATATGAGCTGGTGCTTTAATTTGTGAACAATAATAGTTACTGAAGTTACTGTATTTACAATCTTTTTATGGTATAAGAAGTGTTTATGGTATTATTACATTTATTAGTCTGGTGTGCAAACCACATATAACTTACAAGGGGAGGTCACGACGTTAAGATCACGAATTTACTTCAAACTTTGTACACCTTTAGCAGGTCATCAAAACAAAATAATGTGCAAGTAGTAAGGTGCATTACTCTGGAAATTCCGAGAAACTCCCTAGAAAAGTTTTACACATCTTTTATGTTACTAATGTATCTGTGTGTAGGTGCTTTGACGTTAAATTCATGGCGGTCAAGTGGTAAGAATCTGTATGCCCCGTTTGGTACTGAGAAGCGTCGAGAGTGAACGTACTATTTATTACTCTACTGAGGTAGCTCCAGAGCACTTTGTGATAGACAGTGACTTGAACAGCGTCTTACACCCTGAGGATCGGATCCTTCACCCTGTACTCTATCCAGCCCTTCATTTTATAGTCAGGGACCTCGCTTTGCATGATACATGGACATTAATCCACGGTGACTGACACAGATATACACACTTCACCAGCCAATCAGTCAGCAGGTTGGACAGGATTTACATCTCCAAGGTCTTTGGGTAGTGACTGTCGGTGTCGAACCGTGGCTCACTGCATTCACCGACCATCAGGCTTTCATCTGCGCCATGACTCTGCCTTGACAACAGACAAGCCGTAGAAGGAGACCTTGGACGCATAACGTGATCACACTCCAAGAAGAGGCTTGCTGTGTAGCCATCACTGATACAGGACCCAAATGTGAGCGACAGCATCATACCTATGATTCCGTGATATGACGGTGGACACACTGCGCAAAACCAGCTCTTCCCCAGCCGCTCATGTCATATGGACAAAACATAGCGCTTTGGCTTCGATCGACCTCTGTGTTTTACTACACGGCCTTGCGATAACTAGTGTCGCAACAACCTTCGCCAGAACGCCAAACGGCCGTCCACTGAACACAGACACGACTTCAGCAGATGACAGCTGCCGGATTGGATGGCATGCGGGTTCGAGCGAGACTGCAAGATTCTATCACATGGTCCGAGAACGGAGAAATTGTAAGAGGCGACTCATCACGGCAGTTATATCGGCGGACGGGCAACGTGCAGAGACACACAACGCCATCGCCCGCATCCTCACAGATTTTTACCGCTCTCTCTATCTAGCAGATCAACGGCCGGACAATCACGTTGAGGACGTCCTGCATGACATTCCACCTTCAGGTAGGGCGCAAGGAGACGCCACATTCTCGGAGGCCATCACATGGGGAGAAATGCGCATGACCCTGTCACGAGGCGCGAGAAACAAATCCTCTGGGTCTGACAGTCTTCAGCCTGAATTTTATAGTACCTTTTCTGACCTGATGGAGGAAGTTTGGCGGCGGATGTCATGAGAACTCTTGGATCCAGACTTTCGCGTCCCCCCCCCCCCCCCCCCCCCCCGAATTTTTGGAGGGCATGATTATCCCTGTTCCAAAACCAAACAGGGGTTGCAGATTGCATGTCTTCGGACCATTCACATTAGTGAATTCGGATTACAAGCTGTTTGCCTGCATACTTCTTGCTCGCCTCCTCGCTATTGCCAAAGATGCCATACATGCCGACCAAACATGTCTGTGAGGTGGCAGTACTATAGACCTACACACAGCGTTAAATTCTTACAGAGATGTGGTGGCGCTTATGCCGGCACACCACTTAGAAGGCACCCTCGTGGCAGTTGACCTAGACCATGCATTTGACAAAGTTAAGCGCCATTTCTTGCAGGCTGTCTTAGAGTAAATGGGAGTGTCCCCAATATCGGAAAGTGTGCTTTTCCGTCTCATTCAGCACGCTCCTTCCACAGTGCTTGTCAATGGCTGCCGCTCGCCGCCATTCACTATTGAGCGCTCAGTGCAACAAGGATGCTTTCTGTCAACCTTTCTCGTTGTCATCGCCCTCGAGCCTGCACTTCATTGTCTACGACAGCGATTGGAGGGCATTCACCTCCACAATGTACATTTTAAATGTTGTGTCTAGGACGACGACGTAGTTTTCTTGGCGAGGTTGGCAGAAAGTATACAGGGTTTTACGAAAAGGTACGGCCAAACTTTCAGGAAACATTCCTCACACACGAATAAAGAAAAGATGGTATGTGGACATGTGACAGGAAACGCTTTATTTCCGTGTTAGAGCTCATTTTAGTTTCTTCCGCATACGCTCAATGGAGCACGTTATCATGATTTCAGACGGGATACTCTACCCGTGCTGCTAAAACATGTGCCTTTACAAGTACGACACAACATGTGGTTCATGCACGATGGAGCTACTGCACATTTCAGTCGAAGTGTTCGTACGCTTCTCAGATTCGGTGACCGATGGATTGGTAGAGGCGGACCAATTCCATGGCCTCCACGCCCTCCTGACCTCAACCCTCTTGACTTTCATTTACGGGGGCATTTGAAAGCTCTTGTCTACGCAACCCCGGTACGAAATGTAGAGACTCATTGTGCTCTTATTGTGGACGGCTGTGATACAATACGCCACTCTCCAGGGCTGCATCAGGCCATCAGGGATTCCATGTGACAGAGGGTGGATGTATGTATCCTCGCTAATGGAGGACATTTTGAACATTTCCTGTAACAAAGTGTTTGAAGTCACGCTGGTACGTTCTGTTGCTGTGTGTTTCCATTCCATGGTTAAAGTGATTTGAAGAGAAGTAATAAAATGGAAAGTAAGCGTTTCCGGACACATGTCCACATAACATATTTTCTTTCTTTGTGTGTGAGGAATGTTTCCTGAAAGTTTGGCCTTACCTTTTTGTAACACCCTGTATGTACGGCGATCGTGTGGCTTCAGCGATACGGCGAAGCAGCTGGGAGCTGTATCAACCTGCGGTAGTCGCAGTACATGGATATGGGTAGAGGACTGAATATGAGTACACCAGTGCCCATTACTGATGTCCTGGCGATGAACGTTTCGAACACTTGACTTGATCATGCGAGTACATTTTGTCAACGTCTACCTCGCTCGGAAACTTAATCATTACACACACGTTCTCCCAGTGGCCACTACGGTAGCTGACAAGTTCCAGTAGCACTTAGGTCATTTCGTTAGCGATGGTAGGGTGTTCAAGAACCGTTACGAGACACAAACGTTGCCCACACATGTAAGTGGCAATGGAATGATTAACGTGCCCAATAGGGGGCGCACTCTCTTACTGTGGGCATTGCATCACCTGCGTACTACGGACAAGAACACCCCCATTGGTGCACTGATTGAAGAGGTGGTTCCTCAAACCCTCCAGCTGTCGATTCCTGTTGGACATATCGTGTCAGCACTGTGTGATATTCGCATCTATCTGGTCGACAAGATTTATCTATTGGAACTCCTAGAACCAAGGAGTTCTACCGCTACATTCAACGGACACTGCCTGCTAATGTGATTGTATGCCGACGCCTTTCTTTCTCACCTCAGTAAGAGCGCTGTGGTATGTGATAACGATTGAAAAATTCCCCACCCGACAATGTTTATACATGATATATCTCGCTGAGAATACTCTCTGTCCCAGATGCGCCGCTGTCGACACCGACATGCACCGTTTCGTTTGTGTTACGGCTGCCGACTGCTGGCTCTTCACACGGCGCATGTTGGCATCGTTGCTGCGACGAATGCCTCAGTCCGTAGAGCCCACCGAACTGATCCGTCCGGCCGTCACTTTCTTCCCTGCTACTCCTCATAACGCCACGGTGTGGATTAAGGGTATAGCATTGTCATACTTTTTTAGTGAGAGCGTTGCAGGGTTGTTAGATTTTTGCCACTATTTAACGAGTAAGTACACGGTTTTATGGGGCAAGGCGTCGTATGGTTCACTCTTTGCGAATTACTTGGGGTCGCTGTTTACGCGTCCTCCAGACCATTGGGGTGCACCGGGTGTGAGATGAGATTGAGGTATAGCACGTGATGGACTGATGAGAGACATCAACGGTAATTAGATGGTGTTTCACCACCGCTGAACGAGAAGACGACCTGGACAACCCGCCATCTGGTTGCTGTGGACACCCTCAGAAGGAGATTAAAAAGAAAAGAAAATTAAATTACATAAAAAGAACCCTTTGCTTCATCCTTTCCTTTTTTAACAAAAAGTTCAGATCCGTATTTAATTTTTGTTCTTGGGTAGAACCTGAAGTGGTGGCAAACAACCGTCCTAGTTAGCTTTAAGGGAGAAAGTGGCAGTGACACTAGCTTTGTTTTTGTTTTTAGGTTAGATAGGTTTTTTGGAGTAGTATGATTGATAGTGGCTAACGCCTGAAGTGGAAGAGGTCTAAGGAAAACATAAAATAAAATAAAAGATGTTACCATTCGAGCGAGTAAAACGAACTCGTTTCAGGTGACAGTTCGACTCCTACTCGTACTTAATTTTTAATTTATAGTTTTTCATCACTGGTCATATTATTTAATTCATATGACATCTAAGAGGTAATATAATTTAAAAAACCATGTGTATTTTCATTAAGTTTTAGTGAATTTCATTTTATTTCACTACTTATTATTTTTAATTAAATTTAATTATTAGAGCAAAAATATTTATGACTGTGGACTGGTAAATGAAGAAATGCATAGAGTTTTACTGAAAATGCAAGCCTGTCATGATTTGCGAAGTCTCTTTATACATGCAATCTGGTAAGGTATACAGACCTAGTCGACGCTTCGAGCTGCAGACACAGAGGTAGGTCCCATTTGGCAGTTAACATGCGTAGCGGTGAGACAGAGCTAATGTAACAAGAACGAATAATGTAGGTGCAATTTTTATGAATATCACAGAATTTACAGTTTTACTGCAAAAGTGAAGGTCTGGTCGGGAGCTGAACCATCATCTCAGATACGTTTGGCTTATGAAGCTCGAACGCTAATCATTTGCCTACCATGAACTCTTAAAAATGTTCAAAATGTGTTCAAATGTGTGTGAATTCCTAAGGGACCAAACTGCTGCGGTCATCGATCCCTAGGCTTACACACTGTTTAAACTTACTTATGCTAAGAACAACACACACACCCATGCCCGAGGGAGAACTCGAACCTCCGGGGACAGGGGTGAACTCTTAACATTCAGCTCCTATGTACAGACACATCAGTGACATAATAGACACGTAAAACTTCTCTTGCGATTTTCTCGGAATTACCAGAGCAGTCCACCTTACTACTTGCACATTATATTGTTTTAATGGCCTCCTAAGCGTGTACAAAGTTTGAAGTACGTCTGTGATTCCAAAGTCTTGGCCTCTCCTTGTTAGTATATGTAACTGGATAAAATTAAGTTATATACGGTATATGGTCCTCAAATAAGTGAACTAATCAAACAAAATGAAATCAATGTACAATTCAAACTGAATAAGCTGGGGGAAGACGTGACTTATGCTCTGGTATGCAGCCAATAAATTCGTTTCAGTGTCTTAATACACTCCTGGAAATGGAAAAAAGAACACATTGACACCGGTGTGTCACACTCACCATACTTGCTCCAGACACTGCGAGAGGGCTGTACAAGCAATGATCACACGCACGGCACAGCGGACACACCAGGAACCGCGGTGTTGGCCGTCGAATGGCGCTAGCTGCGCAGCATTTGTGCACCGCCGCCGTCAGTGTCAGCCAGTTTGCCGTGGCATACGGAGCTCCATCGCAGTCTTTAACACTGGTAGCATGCCGCGACAGCGTGGACGTGAACCGTATGTGCAGTTGACGGACTTTGAGCGAGGGCGTATAGTGGGCATGCGGGAGGCCGGGTGGACCTACCGCCGAATTGCTCAACACGTGGGGCGTGTGGTCTCCACAGTACATCGATGTTGTCGCCAGTGGTCGGCGGAAAGTGCACATGCCCGTCGACCTGGGACCGGACCGCAGCGACGCACGGATGCACGCCAAGACCGTAGGATCCTACGCAGTGCCGTAGGGGACCGCACCGCCACTTCCCAGCAAATTAGGGACACTGTTGCTCCTGGGGTATCGGCGAGGACCATTCGCAACCGTCTCCATGAAGCTGGGCTACGGTCCCGCACACCGTTAGGCCGTCTTCCGCTCACGCCCCAACATCGTGCAGCCCGCCTCCAGTGGTGTCGTGACAGGCGTGAATGGAGGGACGAATGGAGACGTGTCGTCTTCAGGATGAGAGTCGCTTCTGCCTTGGTGCCTATGATGGTCGTATGCGTGTTTGGCGCCATGCAGGTGAGCGTCACAATCAGGACTGCATACGACCGAGGCACACAGGGCCAACACCCGGCATCATGGTGTGGGGAGCGATCTCCTACACTGGCCGTACACCTCTGGTGATCGTCGAGGGGACACTGAATAGTGCACGGTACATCCAAACCGTCATCGAACCCATAGTTCTACCATTCCTAGACCGGCAAGGGAACTTGCTGTTCCAACAGGACAATGAACTTCCGCATGTATCCCGTGCCACCCAACGTGCTCTAGAAGGTGTAAGTCAACTAACCTGGCCAGCAAGATCTCCGGATCTGTCCCCCATTGAGCATGTTTGGGACTGGATGAAGCGTCGTCTCACGCGGTCTGCACGTCCAGCACGAACGCTGGTCCAACTGAGGCGCCAGGTGGAAATGGCATGGCAAGCCGTTCCACAGGACTACATCCAGCATCTCTACGATCGTCTCCATGGGAGAATAGCAGCCTGCATTGCTGCGAAAGGTGGATATACACTGTACTAGTGCCGACATTGTGCATGCTCTGTTGCCTGTGTCTATGTGCCTGTGGTTCTGTCAGTGTGATCATGTGATGTATCTGACCCTAGGAATGTGTCAATAAAGTTTCCCCTTCCTGGGACAATGAATTCACGGTGTTCTTATTTCAATTTCCAGGAGTGTACTAATTAGGCACACTCAACGATTGGGTATTTGTAGGCAACTTCTGAAGAGAGCATAACGTTGTTACCCACACGTAGTTTCATACTTGGAAATTATTACTGTAAGTATTGAAAACAGCAAACAGTCACATCATTTATGTCGGTAAGCTGCTGTTACGATAGTGATAGCATGTATCAACACGATGATGGTGCCAACTCCCAAGTGAAATCGCTAGAGCAGCTTACTGCGGTGACAGAGTAGGTAGTATTTAGTGTGCACACTCAAAGTCTGTTATATTGAAACCGAGTAAACGGCTGTGTTTGAAGCCGAAAGCGAAAGGATACATGTTGTTTATTTTTATTAAATGTGTATTTCAGCTGGTGGGCTTACCTGCAGGTAAAGCTGTGAGTACCGGGCGTGAGGCGTGCTTCGGTGGCTCAGATGGTAGAGCACTTGCCCGCGAAAGGCAAAGGTCCCGAGTTCGGGTCTAGGTCGGGCACACAGTTTTAATCTACCAGGAAGTTTCATATCAGCGCACACTCTGCTGCAGAGTTGTTTGTTGTTCTGTAAAGGTTAGAAATATACGAAGACTGTTCAAAAAATTCCGGAACATTCGTAATTTTGACCCGATGGTGTGCTGGAACGAAATGCGGTTGGCGTCCCTGCACACGCCTGTGCTTAGTGTGTAACTGCCGGAAGTTTCATTGTTGTGTGTCTGTTAGTTATTGTTCAGTGCTGTATTGAATACAACGTTGTGTCGCACAGTTTGCGAATTTCGAGATAGCGTTAGAGGAGCAACGCGTCTGCATTAAATTTTGCGTGAAACTCAAGAATAACATCACAGAGACACATCAAATGATACAGAGAGCCTGCGGGGATCAGTGCTTAAGTCGTACTCGGTGTTACGAATGATTCATACGGTTTAGAAATTTCCAGACGGAAGTTAAAAATGACCCTCGTTCAGGACGCCCTTTGACGTCAACCGACGACGCTCATGTCAGGAACGTCAACAAAATTGTGTGTTCCAATCGAAGACTGCTTCTTTTGTGTTAGCAGAACAGCCAACACCGTGTTACGAGTGGAGACCGAAATGCTCGCGTTTTAGCTCACGCAGGCTGGCGTGAGGAAGGAAGAACTATACTGGCGTGAGGTCTGGAACATGACAAGGAATTAGAATTCAGAAAGCGGACGTAATTAGTTTCATACTTAAATTTAATCCATTTATCATGAACGTTGCTAGTAACTGAATATGGCGCCTTGCTAGGTCGTAGCAAATGACGTAGCTGAAGGCTATGCTAAACTGTCGTCTCTGCAAATGAGAGCGTATGTAGGCACTGAACCATCGCTAGCAAAGTCGGCTGTACAACTGGGGCGAGTGCTAGGGAGTCTCTCTAGACTAGACCTGCCGTGTGGCGGCGCTCGGTCTGCAATCACTGATGGTGGTGACACGAGGGTCCGACGTATACTAACGGACCGCGGCCGATTTAAAGACTACCACCTAGCAAGTGTGGTGTCTGGCGGTGACACCATAGTTTCTTCGTGATTTTACAGAAGAATGTAACATTTCAGCTGGATCATGTCATGAAATCGTGACACAGCATCTTGGATCGCATCGTGTTGCCACCAAGTTCTTCCCACAGATCATGAGTTAGGTCCAGAAAGACCTTTGCCTCGCAGTCTTTGAAGAGATTTTGGATCGCGCAAATGGGAAAGAGATGGTCCTTAAGAGAATCATAAATAGTCATGAGATGTCGGTTTACGAGTATGATGTTTAGACCAAGGTTCCAGCTTCACAGTGGGTTGGGAAAGGTTCTCCAAGGCCAAAAAAAGTTCGCCAGATCAGCTCAAATGTCAAAGCCATGCTGATAGTTTTTTTTACTTTACTGAGTCGTTTTGCTGTTTACAAAAAGTTCATCATAAATTCATGTCACAGGAACAAACTGCTAATCGATGGTACTATCGGGACGTGTTGCGACGACTGCGAGCAAATGTCAGAAGGAACTGTGGCGAGACAATTCATGGCTCTTGCACCACGATAACACAACCGCACATCCACCCTCGTTGGTGCATCACTATTGCACAAAAAACGAAATCACTACACTGCCTCATTCTCCATACTCTCCAGACCTGCAACTGACTTTTTTATTTCCTAAGTTGAAAACCTCGTTGAAACTACGAAGATCTGCAACCATGGACGAGATAAAAGAAAATTCGCGGACGGCACTTTGCGCGATCCAGCAAGAGGCGTACCAAGACTGCTTCCGGAAGTGAAAACGGCGATGGGTGCGGTGTATCAATTACGGAGGACATTATTTCGAATGAGACCATGCACAAGTAAAAGGTAAGCACAGAGAAGTTCAGGAATTTTTTGAACAAACCTCGCATAACGAGCAATATAAGAGAAAAGACTGCACATGAAAGTAACGAGCAGTTCCCGTCTGATAGCAGTACATGAGAAAAATTAATTGTCTGGTTTTCTTGCTTTGAACAATAAAAGCTCATTAAACAATAAAATATACTGAATGCTCCTGCATTTAGTTTTTCAGTAGGGGTTCTCCTTTTCCTTAAAAAAAATTAAAACCACTTGCTTGCATTGATGCTTTTTTTTCACTGCTGTATATAATACCTCGTAATCGATTCTGAAGAATCTAATGGCAACACAAGAATATAACCTTCGTGTCTCATAGTTCTGAATCACAGATTGTGATGGAGCATCTATTTTTTCGATATTGGTCATAGTTAGTGTAATACTTAATTTTCAAATACCCTGTAGCATAAAATTTTAATGGTTTGCAGTGACAAATGTGCTCACTTGCTATATTTCGTTGGCTAATTTTAGACAATATGTTGCTGTGTTCTAAATGTAGCAAGCGTGTCGAAATTGTTTTTAAAGTTGGAACGAACGCCATATCTCACTACAGTATGTAGAAAAAAGGTAAAACACTTTTATATGAACATGCTGCCGGAATGCACCCCTTGCAAGTAGCCTACAGCTTAGTAGTGAACAGTTTGTGCAAGTAGACACGTTTCTCCAATTAGTGATCACGATTTATTGTTGTACTCACTGCTGGAAGAAAACCAGGCAGAAGAAGGCATTCTGCACCAACAGTTAAATAATCAAAAAGCAGAAATACCTCTCACATTTAGGGCAAAGCTTGACAAAAGTTTCTTAACAACGTTTATCAATTGTCATTTATAGAATGAATATGATTCATATTACATAATACCTTAGAGTGAACTTATAAGCTGGGCCTAATTCACAACATTCTGCGTAAATTAAGTTTTAATGTAGCCTACTGTCTTCTTGTACAGCGATACCTCTGTATTACTTTCAGGTGAAGAACGGGAATGAAAATTCCAATCCTGATACAAACACTGAATCTCCTACGTAGTATCTCATCACAGCTGTTTCTGCTGGGAATAAAGTTTATTTATCAGCTTACAGTTCCAGAAAAGAAAAATTAAGAAGTAAAATAAAATCTCAACACGGAAAATACCGATATTTACAAAACGAAGTAGCTTCATTGTTATCTGAAGTTAAAAGTAGTAGCGGTTCACACAGCATACATGTGAACAGTAATGAATTTAAAAGCTTATGTGATAAGTTTTTAGCTAAAGATTTGTCACCTCCTGTGTCACTAGCGTTACCTTCTGTAAAAGTTGTCACGAAATCAGTTACATTAGTTCCATTTAGTATAAATGTCCATTTCAAGCTGTAGTAGTAAACAGCTATTGTTTTGTGTTTACTCAGTTTCAATATGGCGTCAAGCGCAAAGCTTGACTTCATATAAATCAAAGGGGCTATCTTCTGCTTTCCTTTCCGTATACTTTATATTCTGTGATATGTTGATACCTCTCCACGAACACGAAATGGATGACTGTTCAATGGGAGGCTCACTGCACTCAGACTCGAAACAACCACACAAGTCTTGCCCCCGACGGTCGAAACTGCGTATATACACATCATACACTGAAGCGTCAAAGAAGCTATTACAGGCATGCGTATTCAAATACAGATCGATGTAAAAAGGCAGGAACGGCGCTGCGGTCGGAAAACGCTTATATAAGACAACAAGTGTCTGGCACGGTTGTTACATCGGTTACTCCTGCTACAGTGGCAGGTTATCAAGATTTAAGTGAGTCTGAACGTGGCGTTGACCATTTCACGTGTGTACTGTGAATGTCAGGAAACCGGTAACACATCAAATCACCAACATATCTGGGGCCGGCAAAAGATCCTGCAAGAACGGGACCAACAACGACTGGAGCCAATGTGACGGAAGTGCAACTCTCCAGCAAATTGCTGCATATCTCAATGCCGGGCCGTCAACGAGTGTCAACATGCAAACCTTTCAACGAAACATCATCGATATATGCTTTCGGAGCTGAAGGCCCACTCGTGTACCCTTGATGACTGCACGACATAAAGCTTTACTCCTCACCTGGGCCTGTCAACACCAACATTGGACAGTTGATGACTGGAAATATTTTGCCCGGTCGGCCGAGTCTCGATTGAAATTGCATTGAGCAGACAAACGTGTATGGGTATGGAGACAACCTCACGAATCCATGGACCCTGCATGTCAGCAGTACTGTTCAAGCAGTGTAATGATGTGGGGCATGTGCGCTTGGAATGATATGTGACCCTTATACATCTAGATAAGACTGACAGGTGACACGTACTTAAGCATCCTGTCTAATAACCTGCATCCATTCATGTCCATTGTGCATTCCGACAGACTTCGGCAATTCCAGCAGGACAATGTGGCACCCCACGCATCCAAAGTTGCTACAGAGTGGCTCCAGAAACACTCTTCCGAGTTAAAACACTTCCGCTGCCCACCAAACTCCCCAGGCATGAACATTAGTGAGCATATTTATTTATTTATTTATTTACACATAAAGTTCTGCAGGAGCAAATCTCCACGGTCATTGAATGTGTCAGTATATGAAATTACAACATAAAATTAATACGGGATAAAAATAAAATGTTTATGAACCCAAAAAAGTCAAGCCACAAGTTTAAGTAAACGCAATCAACAATACAACAAGAACCAGCTTTATTTTTCAAGAAACTACTCGAAAGAATAGGAGAAGTGACCCGCGAGAAAACTCTTCAGTTTCGATTTGAAAGCGCGTGGATTACTGCTAAGATTTTTTAGTTCTATTGGTAGCTTATAGAAAAGGTATGCAGCAGTATACTGCACACCTTTCTGAACAAGAGTTAACGAAGTCCTGTCGAAATGTAGGTTTGCTTTGTGCCGAAAATTAACTGAGTGAAAGTTGCTTATTCTTGGGAATAACCTAATATTGTTAACAAGAAATGACAGTAAGGAATATATACAGAGTGGACAATTGATCGTGACTGGGACAAATATCTCACGAAATAAGCGTCAATCGAAAAAACTACAAAGAACGAAACTTGTCTAGCTTGAAGGGGGAAACCAGATGGCGCTATGGTTGGCCCGCTAGATAGCGCTACCATACGTCAAACGGATATCAACTGCGTTTTTTTTTTTTTTTAATAAGAACCCCCATTTTTTATTACATATTCGTGTAGTACGTAAAGAAATATGAATGTTTTAGTTGGACCACTTTTTTTGGCTTTGTGATAGATGGTGCTGCAATAGTCACAAACATATGGCTCACAATTTTAGATGAACAGTTGGTAACAGGTAGGTTTTTTTAATTAAAATACGGAACGTAGGTACGTTTGAACATTTTATTTCGGTTGTTCCAATGTGATACATGTACTCTTGTGAATTTATCATTTCTGAGAACGCATGCTGTTACAGCGTGATTACCCGTAAATACCACATTAATGCAATAAATGCTCAAAGTGATGTCCGTCAACCTCAATGCATTTGGCAATACGTGTAACGACATTCCTCTCAACAGCGAGTATTTCCCTTCCGTAATGTTCGCACATGAATTGACAACGTGCTGACGCATGTTGCCAGGCGCTGTCGATGGATCACGATAGTAAATATCCTTCAACTTTCCCCACAGAAAGAAATCCGGGGACGTCAGATCCGGTGAACGTGTGGGCCATGGTATGGTGCTTCGACGACCAATCCACTTGTCATGAAATATGCTATTCAATACCGCTTCAACCGCACGCGAGCTATGTGCCGGACGACCATCATATTGGAAGTATATCGCCATTCTGTCATGCAGTGAAACATCTTGTACTAACATCGGTAGAAAAGTATGTAGGAAATCAGCATACATTGCACCATTTAGATTGTCATCGATAAAATGGGGACCAATTATCCTTCCTCCCATAATGCCGCTGGTGTTCCACTTGTCGCAGCAATCGTGGATTATCCGTCGCCCAATAGTGCATATTATGCCGGTTCACGTTACCGCTGTTGGTGAATGACGCTTCGTCGTTAAATAGAAGGCGTGCAAAAAATCTGTCATCGTTCCGTAATTTCTGTTGTGGCCAGTGGCAGAACTGTACACGACGTTCAAAGTCGTCGCCATGCAATTCCTGGTGCATAGAAATATGGTACGGGCGCATTCGATGTTGATGTAGCATTCTCAACACCGACGTTTTTGAGATTCTCGCGCAATTTGTCTGCTACTGAAGTGCGGATTAGCCGCGACAGCAGCTAAAACACCTACTTGGGCATCATCACTTGTTGCAGGTCGTGGTTGACGTTTCACATGTGGTTGAACACTTCCTGTTTTCTTAAATAACGTGACTATCTGGCGAATGGTCCGGACACTTGGACGATGTCGTTCAGGATACCGAGCAGTATACATAGCACACGCCCATTCGGCATTTTGATCACAATAGCCATACATCAATACGATATCGACCTTTTCCGCAATTGGTAAACGGTCCATTTCAACACGGATAATGTATCACGAAGCAAATAGCGTCCACACTGGCGGAATGTTACGTGATACCACGTACTCATACGTTTGTGACTACTACAGCGCCATCTATCACAAAGCGAAAAAAGTGATCCAACTAAAACAATCATATTGCTTTACGTACTACACGAATATGTAATAAAAATGGGGGTTCCTTTTAAAAAATAAACGCAGTTGGTATCCGTTTGACCTATGGCAGCGTCATCTAGAGGGCCACACAAAACCGCCAAATTGTTTCCCCCTTCAAGCTAGACATGTTTCGTTCTTTGTAGTTTTTTCGTTTGACGCTTATTTCGTGAGATATTTGGCCCGGTCACGATCAATGGACCACCCTGTATAGTGGTCCCTAGGCCACGCACCTCTGCTGTCCCTACCATGGAATCGAAGGTTGTGTTACTAAAAGGCATCTCGATGTCCAGGAAGATGCAGAGGGCTATTCCCTGAAAGTGAAGTGCTTTCTACACCTCCCCAACGAGTTGGTGGAGAGCTCTCTCACTTGATTTACCTAGTTGATATGCATGTTGGTTTGAATGTATTTGAGCCCTAGTTAGCCTCCTCTCTCCAGCATGTACATTAACCAGTTTTTCCAATGTTTTAAGAATGAAGAATGATAGACTGATTGGTCTCATATCCTTGGCCTCCCTGGCTTTGGAAGAAAGACAACCTTCACTGCCCTTCAGGAATTGGGGATGATTCCTGCTACTAGGCTAACCCTGAATAACCTGCATAGGACTCTTATAAGATTCTCTCCTGCGTGTTGAAGGCGAGCTGGAAAGATTCCATCTGCACCAGGTGACTTGAACAGTTGGAATATTTACACCGCCCTTTGGATTTTACTGAAGTCGACAGACACCTTGGCCGATTCCTAGTTCCTAGTCCTCTATTCGAATGCCTAAGAACCATTGTCTCTCAGGGATCGTATTCTGGTCTGTGTTATCCGCCAGAGCATATTGAGAGAAGTGAGTTTTGAGGAGCAATTCCAGAGTCTCATGTGCTGTCTTTGTATATTCCCCATCCTCCTTCCTCAACGTACCTCCTGAATTAATTGGTACTCTAACGAGGATTTTGTGAAGTCTGGCTTGAGCAGCCATGCCCTTCACTTCCTCACAGAATGCCTTCTAGGATACCTCCTTTGCTGTCTAATTGCAAGGTTATAGTCGACGAGGGCCCCACAATATTTTGCCCATCGTCCTTTATGTCTTGCAAGGTTGAACAGTCTTCATACACGTCTTCTTTGCGTTTCCAAGTTCTTGTTCCACCAAGGCACACGCCTATTTGAGCACTTCTTGGAGACTGAGCGGTTGTCCTGGTATGAGGTCACTATGTTACAGGTTACAACCTCTGTTACTTCCTCCTACTCTACTGGATTCCTTATCGAGGTTTTAATTTCCGACAAGCTTAAGTCAAGGTCCTTCCTATATGTCTTCCAGTCTGTTTTCTCGGGATTCCTATTGGCTGTGGTTTGTCTGATTTCCATTTCAACCTTTAATTTTATATACATGTGGTCCCATGAGGGTGGCTCTAACGTCATGTGCCATTGTTTGACATAGCTCCCCATCATCATGGAAGCAAAGTTTATGTCAATTACTTCTTCCATTCTGCTGTTCCTTAATGCAGACAAGAGAAATGCAAGAATGTACTCACCTCTACTGTTGGCGCCCTTGGTGCCCCACACTAGGCCGTGGGCATTGGCATCGCATCTAATCAACAGTTGGTCTCCTTGCTGAAGGAAAGCTTCCATCAGTGTCCTCACCTCCAAAGGGGGAGAAGAGCTGTCTTCGTAAGCTGAGGCCAAAACTATTTCCTTCGTGATACCTTCCTCACATTGCTGCATCCTGATGGTCAGTAGGTACCTGTAACAGAAATCCATCATTGACATGAAAGAAATTCCATTTCTCACATGAATGCATGTTCTGGAGTTTTTTTACTGTACATTCCTAGCATAAATCAACTTACCTCCAGTACCACCGAGGACCAATACAACACCTTTATATAAGTAGGGTTCTTGTATCAGGGGCACATCCACTTCCTGTCTGCCCAGGCGACGGCTCAGGGCAGCAGTGGCCCCTTTACTGTGCTGCAGATTAATCTGTAGCACCTCAAGTATTCATCTTGCTTCCATAACTATTTTGGGGTTTTTGATTACTCTGACAGTGAACTGCGCGAACCCTAAAAACAATTTCAGGTCTTGCACTCCTATCGCCTTCAGGGACTTCTCTCCAACCTCCACCACCAGGGTTTGTCCTTCTGGTACAGAATTCTGGTTGATAACTCTCCAATTCTCTGTCGAGAGTTCTGTGTTCTGGACCACTATTTTCTCGAACAGAGTGTTTGGAGAGACATCCTTAAGGATCTTTGATACACATATTGATACCTTCGCGGTCTCTGCTGCCATCTTGACCAGCAGTTTCATATCCTCCCACAGAAGTATCATGGGCACCTTGTCCTTGAGCCATTCCACCATATGCACCCCCTCACAGACAAAAATGAGGGCACCGCCATTTAGATAGGCCCTACTGAATTTGGGTCCTGGACCAGTGTACCCCCCCCCCCCCCCAAATCTTTTCAAAGATTGCCAACTGCATGAACACCTCCTGCTGTGAGGTGATGCTTGCCAGTGGACAGCTTTCTTGGATGACAGCCATCCTAAAAACCGAGACTGTTGTACTGTAGGTCTGTTTCCCTATTTCTTGCCTCGGCTTTTTCTGGACTCGCTTATCCTGAGAGGAGGGTGTCTTAGATTCCTCCCTTACCCTCTTGTTACCTGTCTTTGACGCTGAGGTGGTCTATGTATCCCCTTCAACCTGAGACTGTTTTTTCTTGGGGGTCTTGGGCTCCAGCCCTTTTAACTCCACCCACTCTTGTTTGGGAAACAATTATTTCCCTTCCTTTTATTTCTGTTCCCTGAGACGTTTCCTTCTCTGGGCCCTATACCAGGCTTTAATCTTGATGTGGCCCAACTCCTCAGTTACAATTCCCACTTCTTGCTAAGGTCTAGAACGTGATTAAGTAGTTGGAGTGCATACCATCGGTCCTGACCCCGATATTTGGTTGTCTGAGGTCTCAGTTTGCCCCTCAGTTTGTTTTAAATTATTTTCGTCAGTCGTGGCTATTTTAGTCCCACGAGATTTTGGGGTCTACATGGTCCACAACAAAGAAACCCTGTGTAGTGTAAAGCTACTTACTCAGGGAGGTCGCCCAGTATCCCTGAGGCTCCATTTGCTCCATATCTTCCCATGTGCCACGCACCCCTCGGCACAGATTGCATCACACCTTGGGTTGGGGAAGGGACTTTAGTAAGGACTAGGAGTGGATAAAGAAGACAGGACGTTGTGGGACACTCTTAGTCTGAAACATCAGCTAAGGCCTTTCTGGCAGTAGGTCCTCTATGTTCGGCATATCTCTCAGCTTCACACGGATATGCAAGCTTCTCTCTTAGTCAAGGTCGTGTCCCCCCAGATGATGGTTGATTTAGTTTTCCTATATAAGTGGGACAGAAGTGACTCTATTTGTCTCAGAAATACATTCAGATTTCCAGCAGTTGCCCTGTAAATAGCCGACACAATAACTGTTACATTGTCTGCTGTTAACTCATTACCACACACCTCAAAATGCTGCTCATCGCAGTATTTGCTTAAATCTACAGATTTATACACTACATTGTTTTTACAAATATTGCAACTCCACCTTTTCTCATAATAGATTTACAATAATGTGTAGCTAAACTAAGCTTATCAGTTTGTAGCATGTGGATTCCACTCATAACCTGATGTTCTGAGAAACACAGTGTACCATGTTGGCTTTCACACTCGCCTTTTAAATTTATTAGCAACCGGTCTATTATATTCTTGAGACTACATATATTTTGGTGGAATACAGACAAAGTTTGATTTTTCCCTGCATTTGCATGATGTTTGCTAATAGTGGCTTTTTCCAGTAAACTAGTAGATAGTATTCCTTGAGGTGTGGAAGACTCATATTGAACACACGAGACGATGTTTTATTCAACTTCGAATCATTTTCTCTCGTGTTATTCACCATAAAAAACGCTGGGTTTACTTTCTGTTGAGTGTGGGATTTCATTTATCATTTTACACACAAAGTTATTTCCTTCGTAATTTAGATGCATTCCGTGTTTGATATGCTGGCATATGTTCAATTTGCCTATATCAAGGACGATACATTTTCCACACAAAGAACAAATTTGTTTATTTTAATGTTAGTTTTTCGAATTTCTTTGTTAACACACAAGTGATACATTAGAGTGTAGTAAAGTTGCAACAATTGTATTTCGTTGTTTGTTGTGTCCCAGGAACTTTTTTAGTTCCATTAGGCAGTTATTTGTTGTTTTTTTTTTTTTTGCACCCGCTATACACACGACATAGTCATTTTTTCCCGACATTTTAACATGTAAGTTTACACCAATAATGTTTTTCGTTGTTGCTCCTCTCTTCACAATAACTGTTGCGTAGTATTTTTTGTTTTCTTTGAAAAGTCTCATCATAATTTTGTCGTGACTTTCCATTAAAAATAATACACTACTTCCGTGTTTGCACTGTTGTACGTTTTTATTGACATTGTCTTTCTGATTTGTCCCATTACTACATGCAAAAGATGGCATGCTCAGTTTCTCACCTTCACTGTTTGCCTTAATGCTGAACTTAGAGCATGTATCACCATTCTGTTGATAAGGTTTGCTCAAAAGTTCATTTTCCCTTACCAATGTTAGGCCTAAATCCTCCTTTTCACCCACGGAAAGAACATGAAATTTGTTTTTAACCACCAACTGTTTGATTTTTTCTCTCCCTCAGCTATGTGATATACATATATAATAAACCGCAATTTTATGAACAACTGAAGAGCTACAAATAGATGAGAAAAGCATGAGTACTGTACACTGCATCCTCCTCCTCATTGATTTCCGTTATTAGAACATTCACATAAGTTTCACCCTCCTCAGCTATCTCCATTAATTCATCCATATGTATGTCTAAAAATCTGAATACATCATCAACTCCAATAGCTGTAATATGTACATGAGTTTCACTAAGATCTGCTGCCTCCTCCCTCCCCTGCAATATAAACTGACTATATATAATAGTTTGTTTTATTGTTTGAATGAGATAAGTAGGTAGTGTCGAAGGCTATAGAGCAGAAAAGGAGTAAGCTATAGGCTATACTATGAGACTGGAAGATGCTAAAGAAGAATGCTAAAGGTTAGATGATAGATCAAGTAGCTAACGAGGGAGTACTGAAAAAACTGGAGAGAGAGGGGAAATTTATGGTAGAGCTAAAAGAAGAGATCACCAATTTAGTGTAGGCTGATAAAAAAATTGTGGACAGAATACAGTAGGTGCGTTACAAATGGAGACCTGCACAAGATGGAGCAGCTAGAAGCACCTTCAGAATGAAGACCACAACAACGTAGTTACATTTCTCACAACAACATAGTTACATTTCTGGAAAATCTGCTCGGATTCCTTCACTATCACTCAAATTTTTGCTGTAGACAAATTATATGAATTACAACGTAAAGCTGTTGTTAGGTGCAGTGCCATAGGAAAAGTGACTGATGTTTGAGTGTCACACACATACCAATCAATAAACGAGTGTGATGCTGAAATCTTGATAAAGTGTAAAGGGTATCAACTATAAGATGAATATCTATTGAAAGTAAATTAGAAGCATAGAGGTAACTTCTACGAATATCCGTTTGAAGTACAGTATTACATGATAAAATAATTGAACTTACCCCCTAACTGCTCTCCAGCGTTGATTATTGGATACTCATCATTTGATATGACAACACGATCTAGTCTATATCTTGATACCATCTCTGTGTCAAGTGACGGTAACTTCTTGCTGGCGTTGTTGGAAGTCACATGAGATGTATTCGCCGTCACAGTGTCAGTAAGACTTCCAACAGCAGTTATCGTCAAATTTCAAGAAGCAACGATTCACTCGTAAAGAGAGAGGGAGGGGGAGAAAGAGAGAGAGAGAGAGAGAGAGAGAGAGAGAGAGAGAGAGAGAGAGAGAGAGAGAGAGAGAGAGAGAGAGAGGGAGAGAGAGAGGGGGGGGGGAGGGAGGGAGAGATGTGCAGCATCACCAACTACGAATGCTAAGTGTGAATGTTGATATGGAGAAAGAAAGAAATGTTGTAGCTATATAGGAGACTGTCACAGGATGTTTAAATCATCATTTTTATACACTTCAGTTTTGGCGTACCATGATAATGCAAGAACTCATCACCAGGAATTAATTTGCAGTACTTTTTTCTTCAATGAAGAATCGAACCTATTAGGACTTGCTTAATATATTACTTTTTTTACAGTTGGTTTCTGTATGAATAGTGAGGAATTCTACCAACTATCATTTGCAGAAGTATTTGCAAATGCAAACGCAGTGCGAAATTCCAGCAGCTAGAATCAATAGATGTTAATAGCTCTCCCTCGACTAGAATGTGAGTTTTTTCAAACACTCAGGAATCTAATTTCTATTTTTTTAAATAAGATGTTCTTCGTTGCATACTTCTTTTATGTATTTATTGGGGCTGACATTTTTCACCCTTGTTGGACACATTCAGATTAACCCAGAATTGTAAAATAGCGTTGTGAGGCATAGGTATATTAAAAATGGGGAATGGAGGTAGTACGATGCAAAGTTCTAGGCTGTCTAGCTAACCCTATAGCTAACAATAACTCTGAACTTGCGTAAGAAGTAATGTGGTGAGCCAACATCCATCCTTTAATACCAGTATATGGCATTAAGATAAAAATTATAAGGAAACATTATCATAACATCATAAGGCAAATAAAAGCATAAGGGACCTGAAAACAGGAATAAAATGCCAAGTATAGCTACAATATCTACTGTAAAGAAGAATTACGGTAAAGCAAGATAAATACTTAAAAGAACTTACATAATAATACGGAGCCAACCGTAATCCAGCATACATAGCATGGAGTGCTGTGTATGCAGTCCTGCCAGTGCTGTCATTCATAATACATCTGGAGAGGGAAGAAAAGCGGTCCTGTGAACATGTGTATGGAAATGGACAATGTGCATGCAGTGACAACAAATCATCCAAGAGCACAGTACAGAGCTGAATCACATCACGTCACTACAGTTGTTCAAAATAAATGGCCTCCATGGAATGTAATACATGCATTCACACATCACGTCATGGATTGACACATTCTTTTGCACCTCTATGAATAGTGTCACAGGCGTCGTGAACACGCTATTGAAGGATCTGCACATCAGGAAGTGGTTCAGCATACACAACACTTTTCAGATGCTCCCAGAGGTACAAATCCAGAGGGTTTAAATACGATGATCTCGTAGGCCAAGCTATTGGGCCTCTGTGTCCTATCCAGCGTCCAGGGAAGATGTTGTTAAGGTGTTGACGTGAGTTGGTGCTCCAGTATGCAGAAACTACACAACCTGTCGTTATGCAAAGGCGCATCCTCAAGCGGCACAGGCAGAGCATTCCACTGGAAGTCTACATACATTGCTACATCGAAGCATTGTAAAATAATAACTGGTCCAAGTATATGGTCGTCAAGAATCTCTGCCCACACAGTTTCAGAAGTCTAACTTATTCTAAAATAACAAAATAATTCTTATTCTACTTATTGTTTTCCAAAAATGTATATAAAAGAGAGCATTACACAGAATGTATAAATTCATGCCAGGTTAGTCCTGATAACTAGTTAGTATTTAATAAGTTTTTAAATTTGTACAAATCTGAGATATTTCACATCATTAAAAAGATATAGGGATATACAAGCACAAACTATTAGCACTGTGGTATAATAAAAGGGAAACAGGAAAACTGGACATCTCTCTAGTTCAGTGTACCAAATGGTCTATTATATGTTATTATATTTAATTTATTAGCATCTTCCAAAGTACACACAGCTGATGACACTTTCAACACTGTGTACACTAATCTGCTAGCCATTTACATGTTTGTAGTTAAATCTATTTAATCTCTGGATGTCATAAGTGGGACTAGATTCCCACAGTTCCACTGTACGAAAAATTTACGTTTATATATGAATCAGCAATTACAAAAACAACATTAGTCCAAAAAAAGGAAATTTTCCAGCAGAAACAAAAGACTATATAGGTTATATGATGAAGGGTAGGATACCTTTAATTTTAAAATCAGCTGTGTCTGTTAGGTAAAGTTTAACAATAAAATAAAGAATTCTAAGCGTACCCTGTTGCATATTCAATTTTTTTAAAAATTTTATTTACTTATGTTGTTGTTGCAGCATTAACTTTTGGATTTATACTCTAATATCAAACTTTGTTTATGTTACCAAAATTACTTTATTATATGAAGTACTTCAATATTACTCCTAGGATGCCTTTACAGATTGTGTAATTTTTTTTTCAATGAGGATTGACAAAAAACTGTTAATGTATGTACACAGTGTACAAAAAACTGAAGATGTAAGAGCATAAATTGTGACATTGGAACTTAGAATTTCTTATTTCGTCTAGCAGAATAACTATAGATACATGGAGGAGTTGTCATAACGATTACTTTAAAATACAGATATTTCTGTGAATAACCTCCAGGAATGTACTTAGAAGTCAACTGAGACGATTTACATTATAAGGCTCTGTCCCCTTCAGGAGAACACCGCAATAGTTGTTATATATCTTTGAATATGTTGACATTGATTGCAACTTTGTTATTATATGCCATTTCCACAGGCAATTTGATTCAGTCTGCAACGAGTTTCACAGTGAAAAGCGGAGTTTTATTAGACCATCAATACGTTAGTGACATTCAACTTTCCCTACAAATATTTCACATTGATGGGAGCTCATAAGTGAGGACACTGCGAATTTAACTTTAGTTTTATGATCCACATGCTTCTCATTACGATTATCAGACAAAAAGGATAGCTTATAAAATTTGCACCACCACCTGTAATACATAATTCCTTCTGTCTTAGCAAGCTTTATTTGAATATTTTGTTTTTGGTACGATGTTAGCATATTTTTGAAATACCTATGCAAAAAATAACTTCTGTCTTGTCTTTTAATTACCTGTTTTACGCTAGCAAAAGCACGTACACAGGGTAAAAGTGAATGGCAATGCACAGAAAAATGTTGCAACACATCTTGCTATCTGACAGTACTTACAAGGCAATTTATTACTCCAACCACTGTGTTATTGTTGTCTTGTGCAGGGCACTCATCAGAGAACAGGTGCAATTCAGTAACACATCTGGCTACCTCTGTGTTGAAGTAATCTGCCAAAAGTGAATATAATTCTTTAGGTCCTTTGTGGGCAGTACCTTCATGGTACAACTATAGTTGCTTTTTAGGTCTGTAATAAGGAATGTGTTAACATTAAGTTGATGGAGATAAAATGTTTCCTGTTCTGGGAGCTTAGGAATCTGCAAATTATGCACTTATTCAAAACATAATCCCACTACATGCTCATTCTCTGCACACTCCTTCTTTACTTCTTCCGTCTTTAAATAGATTTTTTACTCCTTCTTTAACAATGATAAGCCAAAACATTATAACTACCCACTGGTTGGTCCACTTCTGGAACACAATTTAGCAATTATTCTGCTTGCCATGGATTCGACAAGTACTTGATAAATTTCCAGAGATTTGTGGCATCAGATGCCTACTCACCAGTCACACAGTTCCTGTAATCTATGGGAAGTTGGTTTGCGGGCGCAAGGCTGGCACACAATAGCGTCACAATTGGGTTTCAGCGGATTCAGACAAATCGAATCTGATGGACAAAACATCATCGTGAGCTCACTACCATGCTACTGAAACCATTGCAGCACTATTCTGGCCTTGTGGCCTGTTGAGGAAAACATGAAGCATAAGGGGTTAGAGGTGGTCCCTAATAATGTTCGTATAGTCCACAGCTGTCATGGAGCCTTCAATTACTACCGCAGGTCCCACGTAGGCCGAGGCGAATGTCCCACATAACAAAATACTGCTCCCACTGGCATGTGTCTGTGGCGCACTGCACGTTCTGAGCAGGAATTCGACTGGATGACGGCGAATCTGGACATTAACATCGACCTGGTTTAGTAATAAATGGGATTCATCCGCCCAGGCGACATGATTCCACTGACTGGCAATCCAATCTCGATTATCCTGTTTCCATTGTAATCATAACTGACGATGTTGTTGGGTCAACATGGGAACACGTAGGGGTCATCTACTGCAAACACTATGTTCAACACTGTGTGCTTAATGGTGTGCTCAAGAACGCTTGGACCTGCTTCAGCACTGTACTCTGTCGTCAGATGTGCTCCACACCGTCGCCTATCTTGCTTCAGAGAGTGGGCTAGTCTCCGATCCCTATGTTCTGCGATGAGGTATGGACGTCGAAGTTTCCAACTTCCTGTCGGCTTCTCGTGGTTTCAGCATACTTCAACCAGTTTCCCTATATGCTCATGACAGTAACACGCAAAAAACAGACCAGCTTTGTCCTTTCTGAAATGCTCTCTCCAAAGCACTGGGCCACAACAATCTGCCTTTTGTCAAAGTCGCTTATGTCGGCGGATTTCCGCATTTGTGCCACTTATCGTCGCTAGAATAATTCCCCAATAGTCTTTGCCCCGCCCATATACTTCTCTTACCGTGTCACATGACTCACAATAGAAGGAAATACTGATTTGCGGTCACCAAAAATGTAGATTAGAACGCTCATCCAAAACACTTAAATATACTCCATAATATTTGGTGTGTAGGTGTAACTTAATGAAAAGTTAATAAGTAGTTTTTCACACACAACTCTGCCTGTAAGTAATACACTTCTTCGCCAGAGTAATGCGGATTCTCGTAGGGAGTGTTTTAATATTCTCTTCAATTATCAACTGGTCCATCTGTGATGTTGCACTGCTCGAAGTAACATAACCTCTTCTGTCATATAAATCTATCTGAATGGGCCTCAGAAGACCCAATGGTATTGACTTACTGCTGTGTCATCTTCAGCTGATAGGCATCACTGGATGTGGATATGGAGGGGCATTGGTTAACACATTGCTGTCCCACTCATTGCCAGTTTTAGTGACTGGAGCTGCTACTTCTCAGTCAGGTAGCTCCTTAATTGGCCTCACAAGGGCTGAGTGTGCCCCATATGCCATCAATGCTCTACAGACACAGACGGTCACCCACCCAAATGCCAGCCAAGCCCGACTAAGCTCTACTTTGGAGATTTGACAGAAACTGATATTACCACTGTAGCAAGGCCGTTGGCTCCTCTGTCATACGGATGAACACTATTTTTCACACAGTTAAAAATTCATCCCCCCATTGTTCAATCACAATGACAAAAAGACTGTAAAGTGCCAAAATTTTTTCTGCCCAACATCTCCAGTTAACAGGTGATACAGCAAGTTTAATGCTCTTTGGCTTAGGCTGCCATTACTTTTCCAGGGTCTTCGGTGCACCACGTTTAATTTTTCGATTAGCCCTACAAAATAGTCATCTTCTATGTTCTTACTTTCAAAATCAACAAATTTGCTGAATATGTCTATGTGTTCATGCTCAGAAATCCTCTTACAACACAGTTTCTCACATCTGAAACATATTAGTGCACGAATACCAATGTCATCTCATAGAAACTGCATTTACTACACGAATCCAAGACTGATGGTGCTTGCCGGTGGTTGATGGCCAAGTGGTTCTAGGCGCTTCAGTCTGGAACTGAGCGACCGTTACGGTCGCAGGTTCGAATCCTGCCTCAGGAATGGATGTGTGTGATGTCCTTAGGTTAGTTAGGTTTACGTAGTTCTAAGTTCTAGAGGACTGATGACCTGAGATGTTAAATCCCATAGTGCTCAGAGCCATTATAACCATTTTGATTTTTGAACTAATGTGGTTTCTACCATTCTTTGCAAAAATAACATTAGTCTATGACATTATAGCAAAGAACACGAAAAACAGCATGCCTGTAAAATAATATGTTTAGGACAATTGTGATTTTTGTACAGAATTTGCATCTGTATTTCATGAAGGCTGCCCAGTAAACTCAATTTTTCCAAATAGTGGACTTGTGTTGCTTTTTCGATTACCGATTCGTATGGTACAAATTATTACAAAAATTTTATTGGAATAGAAGGTATTACAAATTAAAATAACTAAATATTTTAATAAAAATATATTTATTGACTGCTACAACATACCACTGACAGGAAAATTGTCAAAGATATTTGTAGCTCAATTAGCAAATCTCCATGATCTTTATAGCTTCCGAATGTCAACAATATGTTAATTTCAGTTTACATTATTGTCAGAATGGACACCTGAAACTTTTCTACACTTAATTTGAAATATTGATTACTTCGATACATTATTACTAAGCAGAGGTCTGATTTTGCAACGTACAAAAGTTAAATATCATCTTTAGTGGACATTCGACATGCACTACTGCATAAAGGCCTCTTCAATAACTCCCCATACACTGCTGTCTTTATCTATACACTACCATGTTTCTCAAGCAGGTTTTCATATATCTTTACTTAGCTTTTATTTTGCCTTTTTCTCTAACCTGGGCATGATCAATGGCGTGGTAGACCATAAGACATGTTTCTAGTATACACAATAGAATGACAATCTGCTGCGAAATAAATTAAGTCACTGGCGGAAAGACACAACCATAGAACATTTTGCTGCGATTAATTGGCATACAATGGGTCTGTGTTGTATGTGGGGTGCAGGGGTGTTCACCCATAGCTGAGGAATTCCTTCACAGGCAGAAATTAAGTCTGGGTTATAATCCAATGTACTGGTACTTTGGCGCTATAAATCAGATGCGTGTGGAAAGTCTTGGCAAATTCTACAACTGTCTGCCAACGTATGCCATCACATTAGAACTCTATAATTCTCATTTGAATATTGTGGTAGCATAGAGGTGTCGTTCATATTGAAATGTCAGAGGCTGAATTAATAATACTCTGCACAACCACTGCACAGAATCTTACCACCACACTCAGCTTGGTGAACCATTTGTTATTTCAGGTTGGCTCTGTCTGAAGTTTACACTGAAAAGCTCCTCAACATTGGCGATTTTCGCTTTTATTGACAATGCATCAGCAGCAAACGTATTTTACTCATAAACATTTATGATGTAGGTTGTTTTTTCACTATTTATAGAGTGAACGGCAGTTTTGCTTGAGAATTATTTATTCTATGCATTAGCGTCAGTGTTTTGAGTTTCTTGTTCCATGTTGTCATAACACCTGCTCCTCTTTTCGTGATAGCACCAGTTGGAACTGAACATGGACTGTACAAATTCGCCGGTTTCATTTTAAACTGATTTTTCAGTCCACATTTTCTGTCACTGCAGATGGTATCCTGTACAGTAGCCTTTCTCGATCTGGAACTTTATGTTGGTCATAGCTTACAAAGTCTCCCTGTGGATGTTCATGTTTTACATTCAGTTCAGTATTGCTTTCGCTTTATTAGCGTGGTTATCTTTTGGGGACAGTGTCAACTACAGTAATCTCAAGAAACATATTATCAGAATCTATAACTATAATAAAGATGTGCTGCTGCTCACAATGATTACGGCATAATCACTGGAGAAGTTCCAAAAATGTGAATCATGTGTGGTGAATGACCTTTTTAGTTTTCAGTAGGCTTAAGACAGACAAACACAAAACATTGTGACAGTTATTGACTTATGACATTCAGTTTCCAGTCAGTGCATGTGAGTGTTATTAGTAACTACACTCTATCTCGTTGAGATCGTGTGTCCTGCCATTGGTCTGCGTCTTCCCAATATAACATTTCGATGCTGTGTGAGAGAACACCTCACGAAGAGGTCGAGTTATGGCGTCGAAATATTGTGTTAGGAAGATGCGGACCACCGTCAGAACACCTCATCTCAACGAGATGACAACGAATTTGCTGATACGTCTAAGCAATTACAGCTACACTCTAGTCCCTAAAGCAGTTACTGAAATGTGAATAAGACTCATTGACATCTCGTATGGGTAATCCGGTCCTCGGTAGCTGAATCTTCGAGACAGTAGCTGTGGTCACTTCCCAGACTGTTCGAGGAACACGCGCAGTTGGTATACTCCCTGCTAGTAGTGTAAATGAATCTTAGCAACAACGCAGGATATGTTTGGCATCTTCGTGACTGACGAAATTCTTCCTGGATTGCACAGAATTATCCTGGTAAATTCACTTGATGTAGTTGACTGATTTTCACATAAGGTGAGAAATAAGGTTTTAGTTTATGGATTCGGGTCCAGGAAAGGCGTTGTTATTTAGCCATCACTGAAGAAATAAGGGAGAGCAAAATGCTGTAACACTTTCCTATCTCTGCAGCAACATTGTCACCTATAATATGAAGGCTGCTTTGCCTTGTTGTTCCAGTCTCGCTGAAGGCTACATTTGTAGCCGTTTTGTGATGGAGCTACAGGCAGCCAGGTTGAAAATCTATAAGGGAATCTTACTGATTTTTTAAAATGAAATGCTAGAGTTTCATACACCTTTACAGTGACATTGGACAGCAAGCACCCTAGACAGTTTCGAAGTCCAGAGTGAGAAATATATTAGTAATTTTTGCCGGTGGAGGTATGTTCTAGTTAAAGATACCTAACATTTCATTAAAATAAACTTCTGCCAGAAGGTTACTGTGGTACACTGTAATTAATTTGTATGAGTAAAATGCGTATTTTAATAGGATGTTCCATTGGTTTGTGGAACACATCAGTAAACATCAGAGAGAACTCAATTATCAACAATATATTCTCTCATATTATCTAAAACAGTCTGATGATGCTTAGATAGTTTACTGTTTCCACACCTGTGGAAACCTGATGGATCTGTGTTAATGATAGTGTCAAACAAGGACAGAGGTGCATTTTCTTTGTGAAAGAAATTTGTTAGACTGTTTTTCGTTACATAGCGAGAAAGGTAAACATTTGAAGGCATAACATGTGATGTAGTTTTGTCGGTCGTTTTCCTTACACTGCGACCAAGAAATGATTCAAGTTGTTGACAACAAATACTAGCTGGAATGAACATACTACTGGGGAAGAGTACGTAGCACGGAATGTCGTATTTGAGCCGACAGATGTTAGATATTATGTTCTCATTGCCTTCGCTCAAGTATATGCCTTTTGTTGGGATTCGGTCCTTATTTTCTTCTTAAGAAGCTAACACAAAGGCATCATAACTCGCCACCAGTAACAGTATTGCAGAGGAAAGCTCAATAAGCGAACTAAAGACGTTCGCCGCTCGTAATTAGCTGAGCGGTCTTAGGCGATGCAGTCATGGGCTGTGCGGCTGGTCCCGGCAGAGGTTCGAGTCCTCCCTCGGTCATGGGTGTGTATGTTTCTCCTTAGGATATTTTAGGTTAAGTAGTGTGTAAGCTTAGGGACGGATGACCTTAGCAGTTAAGTCCCATAAGATTTCACACACATTTGAGCTAAAGACGTTCAAGCAAAAAATAATGCAGTAACAGTCAGTCCTTTGAATTTTGTTGCTTTGAATTAGAACATGCGGTACCCCTACTCCTGACTACTGAATCTTGCCTATGAATGCAAATGTCGCACGATGCTTAAATGAACGAAATTCATCATATATGTTAGTAATTGTGTCTTCTTGAATGTGGAAAATCACTCGTGCCAGAACGAACTTTCGTGAAACAAGAAAAACCTTTTCTGAAGTATTTTGCACAAAAGCACTCGCCTGACACCCAATGTAAAGTCTTAGAGGTGCTTCCACTGTCTTCTATTAACCCAAAGCGAATGTCGCAAATATTAGATGTTTTACCACTCGCGTCTATTTCACAACGCTTGAACAACGTTCATAAGTTTCAGTGCTGTAGGAAAGTTCTTGTAGAATGTAAGTAATTTTCGATTAAAGGAGACCACTCACCGAAAAGCAGAAGCGTTGAGCTGTCGAGAGGTACACACTAAAGGAAGAAAATTTATTAGCTTTCGGATTTTATCCTTTGATGAAATAGAATAAAATAAAGTACACAAACACACACACACTCACACATACACGAACACACGCCTAAGCACCTACATGGTGACGGTCAGTCCATCAAACTGATAACTTTAGCAGTCAACTGAAATGCAATTTAAAAGTATAAGGAATGTAGTGGACTCGAATGCGGGACTTTATTTCTACATTGCATGACGCTTATCTTTTTTTTTTTTTTTTTTTCGTCGGCATTTGATCTGGACGACGTCACATGACACAACTTCAAGTTCATCGTTGAATACTTTACTCGGTCTTTTTTAATCACAGAGTGCAGCTACCCTCTGACTGAACGCACTATCGTCTGTGTCGGCAAAAATAATGGTCGAAGCCAGTAGACCACCAACATTCTTAACAGCTCATGAAGAGTGACATCACTTCCTCCATACATTTCTGCATTCTGCAGTGTTGCCAGATCATGCACATGTCTGAATGTACAATTCTGAGGGGCTGCTTTTTATATTGACCACCTTAAGTGAACGACTTGAACTGAGTTTCTGCTGCGGCTGCGGCTGGTGGCTGGGTTTTATGTCTAAGTGATTACAGGCCAAGTTTCGACCATCAGGGGTGCGATTTCTTATAACTAAATATAAGGTAAAAACATAATTGCAGTTGAAGTCTTCATCATGTCTAAACAGGAAACCCAAATACCTAGGGGCACAGTGGGTAGAATGTCAGATACTGAAGAACAGTACAACTGACAGTGGTTTGCATCCTGACATGTCTAATATACTTCTTTTCTTCACTTTTCTAAAATATTCTGGAACCCTATTCATTTAAGGAAAGCATGTCTTGTAATATTCGATGTTACTTACATATGAGAGCACTCTGCCCCAGGAATGAGTTGTTAACGTCAATAATTTACCAGTTAAGGATGAAACACGCAAATACTAGTAAATATTCTGGATACATTGATCAGTTAATAAAATAAAGTAATTACCACTCAAAATAAAATGCATAGAAAAGACTGACACATTTGAAAAAGAATTAAAATGTAACTTAGTCTTAGGTATCTATAAAGTGTAAAAGAAAATTTACTAGGTAGTTATTTTAGGAAACTTCTTTTCCAAACAAGAACATTTTATATATATATGCAGACGAAATGTATACTTGTATTGGTACTAGACAGTACTTCTTTTTCTAATTGTTTGAGTAACTTTCACGTGTGAAGGAAGAATTTACTTTATCGCAACGAATTGTAATTTTTCGCACAAATTAGAACAGACTTCACACAACCGCAACACTGTTACAAGTATGGAAGCTTATTCTTCAGTACTTTTTGTTATATGTAATTACAGTATGTAAATAATGAGTATGAAATTGGCAGGTTCTCACTTTCAAAGACAAAAAAGGAGAGAATAGTTTCGAAAATTGCAATGAATCTAACAACTGAAGATATGTGCTGGTACTTTAATTTGTGAACAATAATAGTTACTGAAGTTAGAACAGTACTCTGTATTTACAATCTTTTTATGGCATAAGAAGTGTTTATGGTATTACTACATTTCTTAGTCTGGTGTGCAAACCACATATAACTTACAAGGGGAGGTCACAATGTTGGGATTACAAATTTACTTCAAACTTTGTACACCTTTAGTAGGCCATCAAAACAACATAATGTGCAAGTAGCAAGGTGCACTACTATGGAAATTCCTAAGCTATGTATTTTAATACATGCAATCTATAAATATATCTAATACACAATAGGGTAAAGTTGCTATTGAAAATCTTGAATTATTCTGGACTGTTTCACTTCAAATTGTTATAAGATACTCTGATAAACATTCAGACAGACGTAGGCTATACGTATTTTAAATACACATGGTATTCAACTATATACATGCTACATAATTACAAAATGTTAGTAAAAATATCAAAAAGTACTTGACTTATTTACTTCAGATTTTTACACAATACTCTAATAAACATTTGGACAGGCATAGGCTATATATTTACCAATATATACAATACATAAATGTATGTATATAATATATAACAGCAAAAATTTCGAAAAGTTCTTAACTCACTTCAAATTTTTACATGATGTTCTAATAAATATTCAAACAGACATAGACTACATATTTTTTAAAACCACAATGCAGACATTTTCTGTTAAAACTGGCTATGATAAAGAAAATGCTGTGCTATGTTGTGTTGTGGAAATGTGGGATTTCATTTTCTTTCTTGGAGTGAGTATTAAGTACGACAGGAGAGCATTTACACCACTAAACGAGTTGTTTGTCCCATATTATTCTTTCTCTTTACATGTAATTTTCAACAAAAATTCTACACGCAGTTATATTCTATTTTATTTTCTTCCTGGCAGTCAGTTTTAACAGAAAACTTTAAAGTTGTTTTGATGTATTATTGGCTTGTGATTATAATACAGATTGATGTCTGAAATACTCATCTGTGGTATAGACAAGGGGGACAGTGAGTCAATAATTAAATCACTGAAGACTAAGGACTCTCATGAATATGATGGAGTGCCTAGCAGAATATTATAGTACTGTGCTGCCCATGTTAGTCCCGCATTTTGCCATATTTGTAATTTTTCCTTTAGAAATGGTCAGTTTCCTGAGCAATTGAAGTACTCAGTCATAAAGCCGCTTTCTAAAAAGGGATAATGTAGACGATTTTAGACCTATTTCTATGCCATAAGTGTTTGCTAATGTTATTGAAAGGGCTTTGTATGTAAGGATAATTGATCATTTTATATCACACGATTTGCTATGAAATGTACAGTTCGGTTTAGAAGTCGTATAACTACCGAAAATGCTATATTCTCTTTTCTCTGTGAGGTACTGGATGGGTTAAACAAAAGGTTTCCAACGCTAGGCATATTTTTTGATTTAAGTAAGGCGTTTTAATGTGTTGATTACAAAATATTGCTCTAGAAGTTGGAGGATTACAGAATACACGGAGTAGCTCACGATTGGTTCACCTCTTACTTTAGCAACAGGCAGAAAAACGTCGTTATTCACAGTGTTGTGAATGGCTGTGATGTGGGGTCTAAGTGGGGTAGAGTCAAGTAGGGGGTGTCCCACGGATCAGTGTTAGGGCCACTTCTGTTCCTTATTTAGATAAATGATACGCCACCTAATATTACCATAAACTCTAAAATATTTCTGTTTGCTGATGACACTAGCTTGGTAGTAACGGATGCTGTATGTAGCATAAGCTCGGTTTCAAATAGTGCAGTTCATGACATAAGTTCATGGCTTGTAGAAAATAATCTCACGCTAAATCACAGTAAGACTCAGTTTTTAAAGCCTCTAACACACAATTCAACAAAACCTCACGTTTTAATTTCACAGAATGGGCATATGATTAGTGAAACTGAACAGTTCAAATTTCTAGGTGCTCAGATAGATAGTAAACTGTCGTAGAAAGTCTATGTTCAGGATCTTATTCAAAGACTTAATGCTTCCATTTTTACTATTCGGACAGTATCTGAAGTGATCCTTCAACACGAAAATTCGTCTCTTTGCTTTATTTTCGATCTCTTATATCGTATGGTATTGTATTTTGGGGTAACTCTTCCCATACTAAAAGGATATCTTTGGCTCAGAAACGCCCGGTTTGGGTAAATAGTGTTGTTGAGAGGTGGCCATTATCTTCGGCAATGGGAACTCTCACTTATATTTCTAATAATGTTACCATATTTAATGCAATTGGTCATTGTGTTCTTCTGAGAAAACGAGTTTGATCGCAAGATTATCATTTTTTGATCGTAATAATATCATTTAATTTACTTAGCACAGACTTACTGTCGGTGTTTGCAAACCAACATCAAGTTATAAAAGAATGACCAGAGAAATCGAACTGTTTAATTGATTTAATAAGTTAAGAATGCCCATTGTTTCCTATCTTTCCTTATCCTATTGAGTCCACAGTAGGAGTGAGAAAGAAATGAATGTACGAAAATAATTGCTGAAAGAATGTTTGGGGAGAGAATAACGATCGAACGGCATTTAGCGATTTTGGGTGTACGATAGGGAACCCCCATGAACCATGGACCTTGCCGTTGGTGGGGAGGCTTGCGTGCCTCGTCGATACAGATAGTCGTACCGTAGGTGCAACCACAACGGAGGGGTATCTGTTGAGAGGCCAGACAAACGCATGGTTCCTGAAGAGGGGCAGCAGCCTTTTCAGTAGTTGCAAGGGCAACAGTCAGGATGATTGACTGATCTGGCCTTGTAACAATAACCAAAACGGCCTTGCTGTGCTGGTACTGCAAATGGCTGAAAGCAAAGGGAAACTACGGCCGTAATTTTTCCAGAGGGCATGCAGCTTTACTGTATGATTAAATGATGATGGCGTCCTCTTGGGTAAAATATTCCGGAGGTAAAATAGTCCCCCATTCGGATCTCCAGGCAGGGACTACTCAAGAGGATGTCGTTATCAGGAGAAAGAAAACTGGCGTTCAACAGATCGGAGCGTGGAATGTCAGATCACTTAATTGGGAAGGTAGGATAGAAAATTTAAAAAGGGAAATGCATAGGTTAAAGTTAGTTATAGTGGGAATTAGTGAAGTTCGGTGGCAGGAGGAACAAGACTTCTGGTCAGGTGACTACAGGGTTATAAACACAAAGTGAAATAGGGGTAATGCAGGAGTAGGTTTAATAATAAACAGAAAAATAGGAATGCGGGTAAGCTACTACAAACAGCATAGTGAACGCATTATTGTGACCAAGATAGATACGAAGCCCACACCTACTACAGTAGTACAAGTTTATATGCCAACTAGCTCTGCAGATGACGAAGAAATTGAAGAAATGTATGATGAAATAAAAGAAATTATTAATATAGTGAAGGGTGATGAAAATTTAATAGTCATGGGTGACTGGAATTCCGTAGTAGGAAAAGGGAGAAAAGGAAACGTAGTAGGTAAATATGGATTGGGGCTAAGAAATAAAAGAGGAAGCCACCTGGTAGAATTTTGCACAGAGCACAATATAATCATAGCTAACTCTTGGTTTAAGAATCATAAAAGAAGGCTGTATACATGGAAGAACCCTGGAGATACTAAAAGGTATCAGATAGATTATATAATGGTAAGACAGAGACTTAGGAACCAGGTTTTAAATTATACGACATTTCCAGGGGTAGATGTGGACTCGGACCACAATCTATTGGTTATGACCTGTAGATTAAAACTGAAGAAACTGCAAAAAGATGGGAATTTAAGGAGATGGGACCTGGATAAACTGAAAGAACAAGAGGTTGTACAGAGTTTCAGGGAGAGCATAAGGGAACAATTGACAGGAATGGGGGAAAGAAATACAGTAGAAGAAGAATGGGTGGCTTTGAGGGATGAAGTACTGAAGGCAGCAGAGGATCAAGTAGGTAAAAAGACGAGGGCGAGTAGAAATCCTTGGGTGACAGAAGAAATATTGAATTTAATTGATGAAAGGAGAAAATATAAAAGTGCAGTAAATGAAGCAGGCAAAAAGGAAAACAAACGTCTCAAAAATGACATCGACAGGAAGTGCAAAATGGCTAAGCAGGGATGGCTAGACGACAAATGTAAGGATGTAGAGGCTTATCTCACTAGGGGTAAGATAGATACTGCCTACAGGAAAATTAAAGAGACCTTTGGAGATAAGAGAACCACTTGTATGAACATCAAGAGCTCAGATGGAAACCCAGTTCTAAGCAAAGAAGGGAAAGCAGAAAGGTGGAAGGAGTATATAGAGGGTCAATACAAGGGCGATGTACTTGAGGACAATATTATGGAAATGGAAGGGGATGTAGATGAAGATGAAATGGGAGATATGATACTGCGTGAAGAGTTTGACATAGCACTGAAAGACCTGAGTCGAAACAAGGCCCCCGGAGTAGACAAAATTCAATTGGAACTACTGACGGCCTTGGGAGAGCCAGTCCTGACAAAACTCTATCATCTGGTGAGCAAGATGCATGAAACAGGCGAAATACCCTCAGACTTCAAGAAGAATATAATAATTCCAATCCCAAAGAAAGCAGGTGTTGACAGATGTGAAAATTACCGAACTATCAGTTTAATAAGCCACAGCTGCAAAATACTAACATGAATTCTTTACAGACGAATGGAAAAACTAGTAGAATCCCACCTCAGGGAAGATCAGTTTGGATTCCACAGAAATACTGGAACGCGTGAGGCAATACTGACCTTACGACTTATCTTAGAAGAAAGAATAAGGAAAGGCAAACCTACGTTTCTAGCATTTGTAGACTTAGAGAAAGCTTTTGACAATGTTGACTGGAATACTCTCTTTTAAATTCTAAAGTTGGCAGGGGTAAAATACAGGGAGCGAAAGGCTATTTACAATTTGTACAGAAACCAGATGGCAGTCATTATGGTCGAGGGACATGAAAGGGAAGCAGTGGTTGGGAAGGGAGTGATACAGGGTTGTAGCCTCTCCCTGATGTTATTCAATCTGTATATTGAGCAAGCAGTAAAGGAAACAAAAGAAAAATTCGGAGTAGGTATTAAAATCCATGGAGAATACATCAAAACTTTGAGGTTCGCCGATGACATTGTAATTCTGTCAGAGACAGCAAAGGATTTGGAAGAGCAGTTGAATGGAATGGACAGTGTCTTGAAAGGAGGATATAAGATGAACATCAACAAAAGCAAAACGAGGATAATGGAATGTAGTCGGATTAAGTCGGATGATGCTGAGGGAATTAGATTAGGAAATGAGACACTTAAAGTAGTAAAGGAGTTTTGCTATTTGGGGAGCAAAATAACTGATGATGGCCGAAGTAGAGAGGATATAAAATGTAAGTTGGCAATGGCAAGGAAAGCGTTTCTGAAGAAGAGAAATTTGTTAACATCGAGTATAGATTTAAGTGGCAGGAAGTCGTTTCTGAAAGTGTTTGTATGAAGTGTAGCCATGTATGGAAGTGAAACGTGGACGATAAATAGTTTGGACAAAAGAGAATAGAAGCTTTCGAAATGTGGTGCTACAGAAGAATGCTGAAGATTAGATGGGTAGATCACATAACTAATGAGGAGGTATTGAATAGAATTGGGGAGAAGAGGAGCTTGTGGCACAACTTGTCTAGAAGAAGTGATCGGTTGGTAGGACATGTTCTGAGGCATCAAGCGATCACCAATTTAGTATTGGAGAGCAAGGTGGAGGGTAAAAATCGTAGAGGGAGACCAAGAAATGAATATACTTCGCAGATTCCGAAGGATGTGTGTTGCAGTAAGTACTGGGAGATGAAGAAGCTTGCACAGGATAGGGTAGCATGGAGAGCTGCATCAAACCAGTCTCAGGACTGAAGACCACAACAACAACAACAATATAGGGAACTAATAGTCAATAGGCAGCGATTATGGAAGCTCTGAGACTTCAGCCTTCGGCTGTAGCGAGGTGTAGGAAGGTTGGATAGTCTGCAAAACGTACATTTTAGCCTTTGGGAGGCAAAGCGCGGTATCTTTCCCATTATGTAGAAGGGAGGTTTGACTGGAAACTTTAAACTGGGCTAATTCTGAGCTGCTGATTAGTTGGGAGCACACCCCACCATGAGCGGTCAGGCGAGCAGATCAGTAGTGTGGGCCCGAGTCCAGGGAACTGCTGCTGAAGACTTGGACGAGACAGGACGCTTTTCTGAGATGGGTTGAGCGATGCTCGATTTGAGTGTGGGAAATGTGCTATATTTTAATCAATGCTTTCGCATTAGGTGAAGAACCCTCCTTTTGTAGCTAGATTTAAACTACTATTAATATTATGGGGGAACGAAATTTATGTAAGTAGGTAATGTGCAATAGTAGGTGATGTAGAATTGTTGCTTGGCTTTGTGATAATAATTCGCAATTTTGGGATTTTATAACAATTCCACAGTGAATAATTTAATCTTAATTTTGTGGGCAAGCAAGTTCAATAGGAAAAATGAACTATTTAAGTGCGTATGGCAATTTACTTAGTTTTTCACCTGCCACTTACCACATGGGGCTGATCAAGAATCTTATAACTAGTGAAGGCATGAGTGCTAGGGATCTATAGCATGTAAGTAGGAAGTGTGCTATAAAATGAAATATGTGTGTGGAATTAAGTACTGTCATGATTTTTCAATTTTCTTACATATCTGCAATCTTGAAAGATTTAGGAATGTGGATCCTTTTGTTAAGGGCACATAGTACCTCGTGTGAAAGCTTGTATCGAATTTTAGCAAACCAGGTGTAGATAATGCTTGCTTATTGATGTTTATTGGAATGTAGAGTCACATGGGGAAATTTTCTGAATAATTAATATTGCAAAGAGGGAAAAGAGATTAGTAAACTGATAACAAAGCCTTGATCTTTGGCTGCAGCAACGTAAATAGTTCAACTTGAGTATATGTATTTTGTATGTGTAATTTTGGAAGGATTTTAATATTTCTGTGGGAGTTGTGACGGGAGTAGGCAGTGGTACAACAGTGGCTATTAAAGAAAGTCATTCAATAGGTGCGGAATTTATATGTGATAATTTTGGTTTTCAGTGGGATAATTCTGAGTAGAGATAGTTACTGATCGGTGATTATTGGAACTGCTAATGGCTCGATTCTTACGTTTGTCCTGTGCATATGTTGGTGCAGTAATTGTGTGAGAATGTTGATCAATGGATTACAGTTGTGGAATACCCTTTTCTTCTGATTCAAAAGTGGGCATTTGTGGAAATGAGGGGTACCATTCTGTAGGAGACAATAGTTTTACTAAAAAAGTCAGATGCATTAACGATAAATTTATATACAAAGTCAGATGCATTAAATTATACATTGTTAATAAGAAAGTAAGATGCGTTAAATTTACATTGTGGAATCAGATGCAAATTTCATGCTGGGCAAAGATCAAATGCGTTAATATTTGTTTAAAGAAGTGAATTTTTTTGTTCTTGTGCTTATCTGAAATGTTATATAAAATTCAAATTCTATAAGAGTAGACGAACCTTTCATTATTTTATTTTATTATCAGTTAAAAAAATAAATTTTAGTTAACGATTTTACTATATGTTTGAATGTCAATCATTGGGTCAAGCAGAATTGACATAGCTTTCAAGTTAGGGCATTTATGCTAAGGTCCCGCAAATAAATCCATTGTGTGTAGTGTTAAACTAAAATAGTAAGTTCACAAACCTATTGTCGACCCCTGTTCACGAGTCTGGGTATTTTGACATAGGCCTCTCATTATACAGGGTGGTCCATTGATCGTGACCAGGCCAAATATCTCACGCAGTAGGCATCAAACGAAAAAACTACAAAGAACAAAACTTGTCTAGCTTGATGGGGGAAACCAGATGTCGCTATGGTTGGTCCGCTAGATGGTGCTGCCATAAGTCGAACGGATATCAACTGCTTTTTAAAAAAATAGGAACCCCCATTTTTACTATATATTCGTGTAGTACGTAAATAAATATGAATGTTTTAATTGGACCACTTCTTTCGGTTTGTGATAAATGGCGCTGTAATAGTCAAAACGTATAAGTAAGTGGTATCACTTAACATTCCGCTAGTGTGGACGGTATTTACTTCGTGATACGTTATCCATGTTAAAATGGACCGTTTACCAATTGCAGAAAAGGTCTATATCGTATCGATGTATGGCTACTGGGATCAAAATGCCCAACAGGCGTCTGCTATGTATGCTGATCGGTATCCTGGACAACATCATCCAAGTGTCCGGACCGTTCGCCGGATAGTTACGTTATTTAAGGAAACAGGAAGTTTTCAGCCACATCTGAAACGTGATCCACGACCTGCAACTAATGACGATGCCCAAGTAAGTGTTTTAGCTGCTGTCGCGGCTAATCCGCACATCAGCAGCAGTCAAATTGCGCGAGAATCGGGAATCTCACAAACGTCGGTGTTGAGAATGCTACATCAACATCGAATGCACACGTACCATATTTCTATGCACCAGGAATTGCATGGCGACGACTTTGAACGTCGTGTACAGTTCTGCCACTGGCCACAAGAGAAATTACGGGACGATGACAGATTTTTTGCACGCCTCCTATTTAGCGACGAAGCGTCATTCACCAAAAGCGGTAACGTAAACCGGCATAATATGCACTATTGGGCAACGGAAAATCCACGATGGCGGCGACAAGTGGAACATCAGCGAGCTTAGCGGGTTAATGTATGGTGCGGCATTATGGGAGGAAGGATAATTGGCCCCCATTTTATCGAGAGCAATCTAAATGGTGCAATGTATGCTGATTTCCTACATACTGTTCTACCGATCTTAGTATAAGATGTTTCACTGCCACCAATGACCAGACGTCTTCAATTGGTGAGAGGTCTGGAGAATGTGCTGGCCAGGGCAGCAGTCGAACATTTTCTGTATCCAGAAAGGCCGGTACAGGACCTGCAACGTGCGGTCGGGTATTATCCTGCTGAAATGTAGGGTTTTGCAGGGATCGAATGAAGGGTAGAGCCACGGGTTGTAACAATTCTGAAATGTAACGTCCACTATTCAAACTGCCGTCAATGCGAACAAGAGGTGACCGAGAAGTGTAACCAGTGGCACCTGATACCATCACACCGGGTGATACGCCAGTATAGCGATGACGAATACACGGTTCCAATGTGCGTTCACCGCAATGTCGCCAAATGCGGATGCGACCATCATGATGCTGTAAACAGAACCTGGATTCATCCGAAAAATGACGTTTTGCCATTCGTGCACCAAGGTTCGTCGTTGAGTACACCATCGCAGGCGCTCCTCTCTGTGATCAGAAACATGATGGTACGCATTTCTCCTCGTTACACGAGGCATCACAAGAACGTTTCACCAGGCAACGCCGGTCAACTGCTGTTCGTGTGTGAGAAATCGGTTGGAAACTTTCCTCATGTCAGCATGTTGTAGGTGTCGCCACCTACAACGTGGCTCTGAAAAGCTAATCATTTGCTTATCACAGCATCTTCCTCCTGTCGGTTAAATTTCACATCTGTATCACGTCATCTTCGCAGTGTAGCAATTTTAATGGCCAGTAGTGTATACATCAGACAGCGCAACGATTTGAATGGAACTCCTTTTCCGACACAGCAAGACAATAAATTATGCCTCAAAATACGCATTTTTGAGAGTACATTCATTTCTGATGTTACATTTACTTACACACAATGATCGTTGTTTCTGTACTAACGAAGTTTTTCAACAGCTGTATTAAAAATTTCTGTTGTAAAATTATGCAACGCTGTTAATAAAGAAACAACATCCACGATACGTAAATAAATGTAAGCATCTGAAGATGGGATACCAGGCATCCTGAAATGTCATCCTTAAAACAATAAACGCCTACAAAATCAACTGGGTGCAGCTAATTCACTATAAATTAGTCTGAAAATGCGTTTCCCTTTGTTCTTGAATTCTAGCGGCTACGAAATGGCATTATGGATGTGCGAAGTAAACTAAACTTTCACTTGTTTGTGACATAAGGTGCAAACATGGGGCGAGCCGAGCGTAGGTGGAAATACCAGAAAATATGTAAAGGGTGGAATGCATTGCGAGTGCTTTGTTCTTCTGTGGAATAAAGAACTGACAAAGCGATTTTTTCAGCAAAATATCTGTAACTGGAAGTTTAATTTCAGTAAACAGTGCTACAGTAATCAACTACAACTCACATTCTGTCTGTGCGTACAATCAGCAGCAATACCAAACCAAAAAAAAGCCTATTGTTCTGGATCGTGACAAAACTGACAATGAAACTGTATGTTACTAGCAAGGAATGGGAGCTACAACCTTTATGATATCTGGTGGTCATATGCACCAAATTTTAAAGAAACATTGTCTATAAAAAAAATCAGCATGTTTCCATGCACAGTGAAAAGAATGATATTTACAGTAACAACCAAATACAGTCCCATATAATCTTGAACGTCACTGTAATATGGAGAAGTGAGCATACGAAATGGACCATTATTACTGATGTAACTACCTGGCAGATTAACCTTGTTTTAATCTGTGAGGAAGTTTCATTCCAGTGCACACTCCACTGCTGTCTTTATCAAATTTGTTTCATACCATCTAAAATTGCAAATAACATCATTTCAGTTGAAAACTGAGATTCAATATTTGTTTATTATGATTTCCGTTAGAAAAAATATAGATTTAAATACAGGTTAAATAGTACTGAACAGGAATTTCAAACCACAACCGCTCCTCTTTTCAATCTACGACACTACAAGTTCAGCTACAGGCACCTATACAGAATTGATGGAATTTTTGACTTAACAGTTGTTGGAAATCAACTCATTTTTAGAAACAACTTTATCGAATATATCTTTTTTTAAATTATTTTGCACTGCATTAGGAATTTTTCAAATCCTTTAGTTATACATCAACGAAATCGAAATGGTCAGTCCGTAAGGTCCCATTGTCAGATAACTACTCATTTATATGCTTTCAGGTGGAATTCTATACAACCTGCTGTCTGATCAGAGTGCAAAAACATACAATGTGCATAAAAATCTGACAGTAACTTAAATATGTTCCAGTAATTTTCTAAAGTTGTGATAACAATGACTTGCTGAGTGTGGCATGTTGTGGTAGCACTACGTAGTTGGTGGCCTGATGGCATGAACGACAACCCAGGGCCAATGAGATGGGGGGCCAAAGGGTCAACAAGATATACAGGCCCTGTTGTGTGGGTCACAGCACGTAACACTACAGGTCTTACAAGTGCCAGCAGTTGTCTCTGGCAGGTAGCAAGTTATCAGATGAGTTTAATAATTCTTAGTTGAACGTTTAAATACATGCAAGCTCTCGATAAAGTTAAGACCTTTAGTGGGTACATTTTCATTGAGATATTAATCTCCTGTGGGGCCCTGCACAGAGCCGAGTCTTTGCAATGTATGGCGATCAAGGCAGCTAGTGTGATGTCACTAGGTCGTTGCGGAGCCCATATGTAATTTACTGACGTGAAGTTTCGTTCATTAAGCTTGACCACAGCTAATTATTTTAATTCAATCTGAACTATTACCTGTAATATCAGTATAAAAGGCGCAAGATTCTTCATTTCACTGTTAAATTATATGACTTTCATAATGTAAGCATTGAAATGACGATTTTTAGTCAGAAGTACACAACAATATTGTACAAAAAGTGATTCACCTTAGATGCAGTTAAGCATTACCACTAAAATCAAAAGCTTGTACTTAATGTCAAGTAAAGCTTGTCTTTGTCTCTCATACAAGTTTTTCCTCCGTTCTAAGAATGTTTGGGTCATTCTACATACATCCAATTTTGTTTCTCAATTTTGCACAATTTGAAATATATATTTGTCATGATTTAATTTACCATTACAATCACTAATGCCCTTATTTTGAGTTATGATGTCTGTAAAACAAGCTTGCAAGTTATTACCTAAGATTTTCTATCACAGATCTAGTTCACTGTCCTTAAAAAAATAATAAGATTACAGTTTTTGCATTCACTTTGTTTCTGTAAGAAAAAGATTTTTGCCACTCTTATGGCATGCACTATACTGGACTGTAAAACCAAGTGACCACTAATGTCTCATGTGAGCACTCAGATTCTGAAATAAAGTCTTGTTTAAACATTTACTCATAACTTCATTAGCTATTAATTCAATGGAATTCTGTTGACTGCATCATTTGTGAAACCGGGTGCCCCACCTTGATACCACTTATTGTTCTAGGATGTTGTTGTGACGACTCTTCTTTTAGGTTATACTGTTAAGCACTAAAATACTCTTCATCTATGCAGTTCTTTATCTGAAACACCTTTATCACAAGATTCCAATTACTATTTGTTGACTGAGATGGCAGTTTGGGTACTGAAGACACTTGAATTTCTTCTTGTTTTGCATGGTTACTTTTCAACAATGTAAAACTTTCTCTTGGCATGACCAACAATGTCATAAGGCTGTATGTTTGGATTGAGGAGAGTGTCTTCTGGCAAGGCTAGAAAACAAACAGATATGTAAAATTTGTATTACATGTCAAAGTTTTTGATGCAAATAAATTATTATTACTTTAAAGGGCAGCAGTACCTAAAATCGAGAAAACTCTTCCAACATGACTATTACCATAGCACAAAGCAGAATAATTGTATAAACACAAAACAGATAAATGTTGCAAACTTTAATTTAGCAAAAGTGACAAAAAGCAGATTACAGAGTACCTGACGGCTCAACACAAAAGTTTTGACTCAAGTGCAGATAGTGTTGAGGATCAGTGGACAAAGTTAAAAACCACGGTACAATATGCGTTAGATGAGTATGTGCCAAGCAAGATCGTAAGAGATGGGAAAGAGCCACCGTGGTACAACAACCGAGTTAGAAAACTGCTGCGGAAGCAAAGGGAACTTCACAGCAAACATAAACATAGCCAAAGCCTTGCAGACAAACAAAAATTACGCGAAGCGAAATGTAGTGTGAGGAGGGCTATGCGAGAGGCTTTCAATGAATTCGAAAGTAAAGTTCTATGTACTGACTTGGCAGAAAATCCTAAGAAATTTTGGTCCTATGTCAAAGCGGTAGGTGGATCAAAACAAAATGTGCTGACACTCTGTGACCAAAATGGTACTGAAACAGAGGATGACAGACTAAAGACCGAAATACTAAATGTCTTCTTCCAAAGCTGTTTCACAGAGGAAGACTGCACTGTGCTTCCTTCTCTAGATTGTCGCACAGTTGACAAAATGGTAGATATCGAAGTAGACGACAGAGGGATAGAGAAACAATCAAAATCGCTCAAAAGAGGAAAGGCCGCTGGTCCTGATGGGATACCAGTTCGATTTTACACAGAGTACGCGAAGGAACTTGCCCCCCTTCTTGCAGCGGTGTACCGTAGGTCTCTAGAAGAGCGAAGCGTTCCAAAGGATTGTAAAAGGGCACAGGTCATCCCCGTTCTCAAGAAGGGACGTCGAACAGATGTGCAGAACTATAGACCTATATCTCTAACGTCGATCAGTTGTAGAATTTTGGAACACGTATTATGTTCGAGTATAATGTCTTTTCTGGAGACTAGAAATCTACTCTGTAGGAATCAGCATGGGTTTCGAAAAAGACGATCGTGTGAAACCCAGCTCGCGCTATTCGTCCACGAGACTCAGAGGGCCTTAGACACGGGTTCACAGGTAGATGCCGTGTTTCTTGACTTCCGCAAGGCGTTTGACACAGTTCCCCACAGTCGTTTAATGAACAAAGTAAGAGCATACGGACTATCAGATCAATTGTGTGATTGGATTGAGGAGTTCCTAGATAACAGAACGCAGCATGTCATTCTCAATGGAGAGAAGTCTTCCGAAGTAAGAGTGATTTCAGGTGTGCCGCAGGGGAGTGTCATAGGACCGTTGCTATTCACAATATACATAAATGACCTGGTGGATGACATCGGAAGTTCACTGAGGCTTTTTGCAGATGATGCTGTGGTGTATCGAGAGGTTGCAACAATGGAAAATTGTACTGAAATGCAGGAGGATCTGCAGCGAATTGACGCATGGTGCACGGAATGGCAATTGAATCTCAATGTAGCGAAGTGTAATGTGATGCGAATACACAGAAAGATAGGTCCCTTATCATTTAGCTACAAAATAGCAGGTCTGCAACTGGAAGCAGTTAATTCCATAAATTATCTGGGGGTACGCATTAGGAGTGATTTAAAATGGAATGATCATATAAAGTTGATCGTCGGTAAAGCAGATGCCAGACTGAGATTCATTGGAAGAATCCTAAGGAAATGCAATCCAACAACAAAGGAAGTAGGTTACAGTACGCTTGTTCGCCCAATGCTTGAATACTGCTCAGCAGTGTGGGATCCGCACCAGGTAGGGTTGATAGAAGAGATAGAGAAGATCCAACGGAGAGCAGCGCGCTTCGTTACAGGATCATTTAGTAATTGCGAAAGCGTTACGGAGATGATAGATAAAATCCAGTGGAAGACTCTGCAGGAGAGACGCTCAGTAGCTCGGTACGGGCTTTTGTTAAAGTTTCGAGAACATACCTTCACCGAAGAGTCAAGCAGTATATTGCTCCCTCCTACGTATATCTCTCGAAGAGACCACGAGGATAAAATCAGAGAGATTAGAGCCCACACAGAAGCATACCGACAATCCTTCTTTCCACGTACAATACGAGACTGGAATAGAAAGGGGAACCGATAGAGGTACTCAGGGTACCCTCCGCCACACACCGTCAGGTTGATTGCGGAGTACGGATGTAGATGTAGATGTAATTGAATAATTTGTTCCCTAGTCATAACATTCACTCTCACACATAAACATTTCAATAAAATATACAATGCGTAGACAGCTGCTGTGACACCAACTGTCAACAGCAAAGGAAAGCAAGTGTAATATCAAATAAATACACAATATATATCTTGCTCATAGAATCTACAAGTATGTTTAAGTGAAGTACCTTTACTGTGAAACATTCTTCTGCAAATACCAATATTTATGGATACAAATAGAATCGTAGAACTATGCAGCGTCTTCTTTATACTTCATATCTATTAGATAACTGTTATGTTATAAAATCAATACGTGATCTCAGAACATGAGTACTGAGAAAGTAAATCCTTCGCCACTTCTCAGTTAACTATGCTAAATATATTTTATACAGAAAAATTAACTTGCAATCTATGAAATAACTTACTATTTGCAAATTTTTTAGGTAAGCAGGAAAGTCTGAGTGAACAAAATTTTTCTTAAGACCAACTTTGAAAGTGACATTCAGTACATGTCCTCTTCTCGAAAATGCTGAGAAAATATAGCACTCAATTTAGACACTCACCAGTTTTTTCTCCTTATTACATTCTCCCACAGAGCTTTCTGACCTTCGTGTTTTGGAAATCTGAAATCATACGAGAGAAAAATACGCTACAGTATAAGTAAAGCAGTGGCATACATTTGTTCACAATAAAAGTGGCAAAATAAAACTGCATTTCCACAGGCATGAATTTCTTATGTATGTATCCACCCTGCAGTACCCTTATATACATGCTAGCATTTCCACAGCCCTGATTTGGAAACATGGGGCCAATTAACTATATTTTACCTGAATCATATAAACGCTAATAAATTATAATGTGGTTATAATATAAAATACACAAAATACGAGCTTGACGAATTCCAATATGGCCTTACGCAAGTGCTTTAGCCAAAGAGTATCTTTGAAAGGAGCACAGTCACAGTACCTCTCATGACGCATATGTAAATACCTAGAGTGATAAATTTTCATTGCAGCTTCGCCTTAAAATGACATACTGTCATGGCACACAAGTTAAATATTGAAACAACCAAAATACGGCATCTCAAAGGTAACGAACAAAGGACGTCATGTGACCACTTTATAACTTCAGCTAAGTGCTACACACACATCCGATTTTTAGTCATTCGTATTTCTTGTTTTTGCACGTGGCCAACGATAGATACAGGCCTGAGCACATGTCTGTGTGACGCCAGCAATGTAGTGTTTATCACCAGCGATAAATATGTATCAAAGACCTGTGCGTCAAATCTTTGACAGTGTAGTAGGGAAGCTTTTAGCAAAAATTTATGATAAGTGTTAGAAGATGAACCTCTGTTTACATGTTGATTCGCTTACTTTAGTGTATTTCATGTCATTTATTTGGTCCATTTTGATTCATGATGTACTTAAATAGTAAACTGAATATAGGACTAGTCAAATTTGAGAAAGAATAAAAAAGAGAGAGAGAGAAAAAACAAAACAAAATTCAGTTTACAAGTAATAATCATTAATTACAAGAAAAAACACAACTTGAATTTAGCCATAATTATGTATTCAGTCTACAAACCTATTTTCTATAATTTAAAAATTTTTGTTCTAAATAAAGAACTGTTCCTTTAGAAATTACTTAAGGTTGTATTTAAAAGTATTTTTATGTCGCTGTAGTTTTACCTCACTAGGTAGGTTGTTGAATAATTCAACTGTTATCTGTGAAGTACATTCCTGCTAAAATACTGCTCTACACTGAGACATATATCTATTACTAATGTTACTTGTGTTGTGGCTATGGGTATGCTCATTTTATTATAAATGTCCAGTACTGTTTAGAAAACGTTTATTTACCAAAAATATATAAGACAAGTGTCTGGCACAGTTGGTAGATCGGTTATTGCTACTACAATGGCAGGTTATCAAGTGAGTTTGAATGTGGTGTTATAGACGGAGCACAAACGATGGTACACAGATTCTCTGAGGTAGCGATGAGGTGGGGATTTTCACGTATGACCATTTCAAGAGTGTACCTTAAATATCAGAAACCCGGTAACACATCAAATCTCCAACACCATTGCTTGCGGAAAAAGGTCCTGCAAGAATGGGACCAACAATGACTGAATAAAATCGTTCAACGCGACAAAAGTGCAGGTCTTCTAAAAATTGCTACAGATTTCAATGCTGGGCCATCAACAAGTGTCAGAGTGCGAATCATTTAATAAAACATCATCGATATGGGCTTTTGGAGCTGAAGGCCCACTCGTGTACCCTTGGTGACTGCATGACACAAAGCTTTACGTGTCGCCTGGGCGTGTAAACACCAACATTGGACTGTTGATGACTGGGAACAAGTTACCTGGTCAGACGAGTCTTCTTTCAAATTGTATCGAGCTGATGGACGTGCATGGGTATGGAGACAACCTCATGAATCCATGGACTCAGCATGTCAGCAGGGGACTGTTGAGGCTGGTGGAGGGTCAGTAATGGTGTAGGGCACGTGCAGTTGGAATGTTAGGGGACCGTTATACATCTAGATACGTCTCTGACAGGAGATATGTACTTAAGCATCATATCTGATCACCTGAATCCATTCATGTCTGTTGTGCATTCCGAAGGACTTGAACAATACCAGCAGTACAATGCGGCACCCTACACGTTCAGAGTGGCTCCAGGAGCACTCTTCTGAGTTTAAACACTTCCCTGGCCACCAAACCTCCCAGACATGAACATTATTGAGCCTATCTGGGATGAATTGCAACATGCTGTTCACAAGAGATCTCTATCCCCTCGTACTCTTACGGATTTATGGACAGCCCTGCAGGATTCATGGTAATAGTTCCCTCCAACATCAGTCAAGTCCATGCCATGTAGTGTTGTGGCACTTCTGCATGCTTGCAGGTGCCCTACACAATATTAGGCAGGTGTATCAGTTTCTTCGGCTCTTCAATATATGTAAAGGCTTGTCAGGCTCAGTATTTTCAGCTGTATGAAATGTGATCTACATGTTTCCAGAGACAGCCTACAGATTTATACTGAGTTTTCCCAGAAGATTTGCCCATACTGGAGTAATGAATGGAAGTCTGCATAATATGCCTGAATGACTGTTGGCCTGCTTGCACTTTGGCTTAACACACGAAGAGCATAAAAAGGTTTTGAAAGCTTTTTTTCCAAGTTCTTTTACTTGACAGTTCCATTTTAAATTGTCTTGACCTATATACCTAGAACTTTAGTTTCAGTAAGTAATTTCAGTAATGTGTTGTCAAGATATGGTATTATATCTAGTTGTTTTTCAAGTGGAGAAGACTGGAAATTCATAAAGACAATTTTTCCTTGTTTATTATTATCTTATTTTTAGAACGAGCTAGTGACTAAGGACATTCAAGTATCTATTGCTACTTTCATAGGAATTTTGTCAGTAGCTGTTATTACGATGCTGGTGTCATCAGAAAAAGAATTTTTCAGTAGCTGTTATTACGATGCTGGTGTCATCAGAAAATAAGATTTGTTTTCCCTTTTTAATAATGTCATTTAAGTCAGTGTGAATGAGGACAATAGAGATCCTAAGACAGAGCCTTGTGGTATCCATACTTTACTGATCATTTATTGGATAGATGTGTTGTTGTTCTAATGAGATTTTCTATAATGTTATCATACCTTGAAGCTTCCATTTTCCGCCTCTCATCTAGATAAGATCTTGTCCACTGATTTGGGTTCCATCTGACACCTTTTTGAACTAATTTGTTAGTAAGAAAGTCATGGTCAATTAAACCATATGCTTTTGAGGTAAATAGGAGTAGCAGATTCTCTGTCATCTAGTGTTTGAGAAACAGTTTCTGAATACTCAAATGTACTGTTAATGTACTCCTGGATTTAATAAATCTGTGCTGATTTGGTGAGAGTAATGAATTTTTTGTAGTGTAGCTTTGGAGCCTGTTGTGGAAATTCTTTCAAATATTTTGGAGCAAACACTGAATTGGAATCCTGGGCGATAGCTATTTACACTCTCAGTGTTGGGTTATGTTAGCTGTTTGTGAGCTATTGGGAAGCTATTGACAGGGATGTGTTTACTATATACATTAGAGATTTTGTTACATAATCAAAGGAATTTATAGATACATATCTGGCATAACATCCAGCCCACATGAATACCTTTTTTGAATGACCTTATTACTTGCTTCATCTCTGTCTCTGTGATTGTTTGAAGGAAGATATATTTAAGACTAGCATTTAGATAATTTTGTAAGCACATAGGTCTGTCTTCATATTGATTTTGGATTAACTGATTTGCTATATTAGTAAAATACCCAATAAACTTATCAACCACCACTTTTGGATCTGAGAGTCTCTTATTTTCAATTTGCAGAGAGATATTCTTTGATGATGACCGTTCTGTGACAGTTTCTGCTATAATAACCTCCCTGACAGATTCCATTATTTTTTTTTGCTTTGTCATTTGGCTTCATTTATTATGTTGTTGAATATTTTGTTATATTTTTTCACATAATTTCTAACTTCTGAAGTAGTGTTATTGATGGATGAAGGTATGGAGATTTTTTTTTCCTTTTACTGAAAGTTATTATAGGTTTTGTAATTCAACATTTGTTTCTAACTATCCTAATCATTTTCTTCCTCATTGGAAATCATATATGAAAGTAATGCAGACACACATTATGAAGACTGTCGAATATGTTATTTATTTCAGTTTTACTGAAGGCATCGTCCCATATTTCCCTTGACAGCATAAAATTAAACACTATTTCAATTTTTGGTCGTCATTTACTATCAAAATTTAGTTCAATAGACAGGAGCTGAGGTTCAAAATCACTGTTCTTTTTCTTCTTCTGGTTCCGTTCTGGATGTTGACAATTATCTTGGTATTGCTTTTACTGTCACTTGCAGCTCTAAATAGCTCTGTAGATGTTTTAGAGGTCCACGTTCTGGTGTTCTTAAGCCAGGATATTCTTCTCCAGTCAGCACTTCTCTTGCCTGCTATTTTTCCTTGCAGAGTGGTCTGGAGGAGATGTTGTTCTGCATGATGTGTCCCAGGTACTTGATCTTTCTTGTTTTCACGGTGGCCAGCACTTCTTTCTCTTTCTTCATTCTTTGTAGAACCTCGATATTTGTGACACGCACTGTCCATGGTATTCTTAACATTCTCCTGTACAGCCACATCTCTCGAGCTGCTTACCGAACGATTCTGTCGGAGTCGATGTTTCAACACGATAGAAGAGGGTTGAAAATACGTAGCAGCGTAGAAGTCTGATCTCCGTCGTCACTGCTAAGCCATGATTCTTGAAAAGGTTACTCATCTTATTGAAGAGAGCCCTGGCTTTTGCATTTCGAGTTCTCGACTCATCAGAAGGATCCCACTGAACATTTAATGTAGTGCCAAAGTATGTGTGTTTATGTACTTCCTCTGTGTGATTTTGGCCTATCTGAATGTGGCGTGAGAGTACTCAGTTTTTACTGATTATCATTGTTTTCGTTTTTTGAGGGTTGACATCTAGACCATATTCAGAGCTTTTTTGTGCAAGTATATCGACAAGGTACTGCAAATTATCCTTCACTATCAGAAAATATTACTGTCTCATCAGCATATCGGATGTTGTTGATATATTTTCCGTTTAAGAGCACTTCCATCTCTACATCATCAAGAGCTTCCTCACAGATGTCTTCTGAATAGATGTTGAAAATCAGTGGGGATAGTATACAACGCTGCCTTACACCTCGTAGAATGTCTATTTCTTCTGTATTTTCTCTGTCCATCCTCACAGAAGCCGATTGGTTCCAATATAGGTTCACAATTACACGTAGATCTTTATCATACAAACCAATACTTCTTAAAATGTCAACAATCTTATGCTGTTTTACTCAGTCGAAAGATTTCTCATAATCAATAAAGCAGGCATAAATGTCACAATTCACGTCTATGCAGCTTTGAAATAGTACCTGGATATAAATAACGCTTCACGCGTACCAAATGCATTTCTGAAACCAAACTATGTAGAAGACATTTGTTCTTCACAGATATTCTAAATTCTTTGGCGAATCACCCTCAGTAAGATCTTTAGCAGGTGACTCATGAGGTTGATGGTCCTACATTCACCACAAGTCTTAGCCCCGCGCATTTTGAGCAATGTAATAAATTCGGATTTAAGCCATTCCAGTGGAACATTACCAGAATCATAGATGTCATTGAATATTGTAGTCAATCATTTTAAATTATCCTCACAGAGCAGCTTGAGAATTTCGGCATTGACATTGTCGGGACCAGGTGATTTACCATCTTTCATTCGATTTATCGCAACTTGTACTTCTTCCAGCAGAATTCTAGGTCGTGTTTCACAATATACACTCCAGGAAATTGAAATAAGAACACCGTGAATTCATTGTCACAGGAAGGGGAAACTTTATTGACACATTCCTGGGGTCAGATACATCACATGATCACACTGACAGAACAACAGGCACATAGACACAGGCAACAGAGCATGCACAATGTCGGCACTAGTACAGTGTATATCCACCTTTCGCAGCAATGCAGGCTGCTATTCTCCCATGGAGACGATCGTAGAGATGCTGGATGTAGTCCTGTGGAACGGCTTGCCGTGCCATTTCCACCTGGCGCCTCAGTTGGACCAGCGTTCGTGCTGGACGTGTAGACCGCGTAAGACGACGCTTCATCCAGTCCCAAACATGCTCAATGGGGGACAGATCCGGAGATCTTGCTGGCCAGCGTAGTTGACTTACACCTTCTAGAGCACGTTGGGTGGCACGGGATACATGCGGACGTGCATTGTCCTGTTGGAACAGCAAGTTCCCTTTCCGGTCTAAGAATGGTAGAACGATGGGTTCGATGACGGTTTGGATGTACCGTGCACTATTCAGTGTCCCCTCGACGATCACCAGAGGTGTACGGCCAGTGTAGGAGATCGCTCCTCACACCATGATGCCGGGTGTTGGCCCTGTGTGCCTCGGTCGTATGCAGTCCTGATTGTGGCGCTCACCTGCATGGCGCCAAACACGCGTACGACCATCATTGGCACCAAGGCAGAAGCGACTCTCATCGCTGAAGACGACACGTCTCCATTCGTCCCTCCATTCACGCCTGTCGCGACACCACTGGAGGCGGGCTGCACGATGTTGGGGCGTGAGCGGAAGACGGCCTAACGGTGTGCGGGACAATAGCCCAGCTTCATGGAGACGGTTGCTAATGGTCCTCGCCGATACCCCAGAAGCAACAGTGTCCCTAATTTGCTGGGAAGTGGCGGTGCGGTCCCCTAAGGCACTGCGTAGGATCCTACGGTCTTGACGTGCATCCATGCGTCGCTGCGGTCCGGTCCCAGGTCGACGGGCACGTGCACCTTCTGCCGACCACTGGCGACAACATCAATGTACTGTGGAGATCTCACGCCCCACGTGTTGAGCAATTCGGTGGTACGTCCACCCGGCCTCCTGCATGCCCACTATACGCCCTCGCTCAAAGTCCGTCAACTGCACATACGGTTCACATCCACACTGTCGCGGCATGCTACCAGTGTTAAAGACTGCGATGGAGCTCCGTATGCCACGGCAAACTGGCTGACACTGACGGCGGCGGTGCACAAATGCTGTGCAGCTAGCGCCATTCGACGGCGAACACCGCGGTTCCTGGTGTGTCCGCTGTGCCGTGCGTGTGATCATTGCTTGTACAGCCCTCTCGCAGTGTCCGGAGCAAATATGGTGGGTCCTACACACTGGTGTCAATGTGTTCTTTTTTCCATTTCCAGGAGTGTAGTTGAGGAAGTTCTGACTGGCTGTCATAAAAGAATTGTTCTATGTATGTTTTACATATTTCTTTAAGCTTATCTCGTCCAACTATTATTTTTCGTTCATTATTCATGAACCTGTTTCCTGTCCTTTTTCTGTGATTTCCTGTCACTTCGCTGACTTTTTATGAATATTGCAACTATCATGCTACAAACTGTAATTTCTCTGTTTCATTGCACTGGTCCTGTATTTCTCTTTCTGTACCTTTTCATATCTGTTTCCTGATCTCCTTCTTAATATTCTTCTATTCCTCAGGATTACTTTTCATTTTCCTCCTTATGTCCAACATTTTAAGTATCTCTTCAGTAATCCATGACATCTTTTTAGTGACATTGGATTTCAGATGTTCTTCTTTAACTGATTCCACTAAATAGTTTATCTTCTTAATTTCCTCTTTGGTGCACACGTTACCTGGCAGAGACTTTAGTACATGATTAAGATGAACTCCTGCATTTTCTCTTGTGGAAGATTCTTTCAGTTTGCAGATATCATACATTTTGACTTTTTTCTTTTGAATTGTCTTTATTCTGATTTAAGAGACAATAACTAGGGGAATGTGGTCTCAGTTAATGTTGACAACCTGGATAGGTTTTCATTGAGAGACAGCTGTTTCTATATCTTTGATTTATCAAGACATAATCAATCTCATTCCGAGTAATATTTTCTTCTAAATCTCTTGGGGACTTCCAGGTGTAGAGACGTCTGATGGCAGTGTGAAGAATGTGTTAGTTATTACGAATCTCCACTCTCCTGCAAATGCACTGAATATTTCAGAGTTGTATACTTTCACGAAGTCTATAGTGACCTATAATATCGTCTTTGGATCCCCTTCCTATTTTGACATTAAAATCTCCCATATTTTTTGTAAGATCTTTATTTGGTAGTTGTTGCAAAACATCTGAGATTCGAGAGTAAAATTCTGCAACTTCTTCATCACTATGACCTGTTGTTCGAGCGTAATCCCGAATAATGTTCAGTTGTACTGGTATAGCTCTTATTTGGAGTAACATCACTCTCTCTGAAACAGGTATACAGTTAGTGACACATTCTGCGATTGCTTTCGATACTATAAATCTTATTCCAGACTTATACTGTCCATTAGATGTTCCTGGGTAGTAAATTCTGTGTTCATTTATGTTACAAGAACCTGAACCTGGCCATCACATTTCATTAATTCTCGTGATCTTAATGCTCATTCTTTCCATTTCTTGGATGGCATTGTTGATTTTTTCAGCCTGACCCATCGCCTTCACATTAAATGTGCTTATCTTTATACTCTCTTTCAATGATAATCTCTTCTTTGTGGCAGTGTTGCTCAAAACTGTCCGCTAGAGATCCGATTGCGGGACTTGAAACTCCAGGAAATTTGGGTTTGAATACAGCCACGATGTGTAACTAGAGAAAGCCATAGGATCTTTAATGTAGTGGTTACTCGTTCCCTTCCACATGCTGATGCCGTTCACCCATCTGGTTCTTTCGCCTTTAGTGACGATTTTTCATCCCAAGGACAACAGAGTGCCCTATCCTTTACCTGCTTATCCGCCCTCTGAGGAGGCTATTGGCACTTGGTAGAAGGGGACTATTTATGCCGATGGTCACGCGGTTTTGGACGCAGTTTAACGTCATGTCTGGGACACATGGGGCACATGATCACTGTAACTCGTAATGTTGGTGCTACAGTTAAGGTCACATAATCATATAAAAATATGGTCTACAGCAGTCTTACTTTCGCCAGTGATTCTAGTTGGAAAGTTGACTGTTTGTATAAAACCAAAACTATTGACTATATTAAACATTTCATTTCTATGATTTGATTTTGAAAAAAGTCTACATTTAAATCTCGTCTTTCTATCACATCGTATATTATTGAGCAATATTTCAAACTTTTTAGTGAAAATTTGACAGTCCTCAGATCTATAGAGTGTTACAACCAAGATATTAATACTTGTCTAATCAACTACACATAGTTCAAAGTCTTTGTCTTGCCAAGTTTTGAAACTTTTCTACTGCTGTAAATTTTAAATAATCTTTTATAAAAATAGCTGTTCCACCACATATATTTTTCCCTATACAATAATAACTGGCACATTTGTATCCAGGAAGTAGGTTTAACAAAATCTGGTTTTGACTAACCAGTGTTCAGTTACACATATAATATCGATATTTATTTCAAAATTCACTAATTCGAAATGAAGTAACTTTTTTCCAGAGACTGAACGAAGCGATGTAGTAATTATTAACACCTTAGATTACTTATGCACTGATGTAATCTTATTATTAATTCTACTTTTTTCACATGAAAAAATTTTACAAAAAATTTTACATTTATTTTGATCACCAAAGTCACCAGAAGATGTGGCAGAAGGTGACACAGCATTTTTATCATTTCTCCTGTATTTTAGATATAACGATTGCATGTCATTCTTTCGACTAATTTTTGTGTTATTAATTTTATTCCAAACCCAATCAAATAAAGGACATGTGAGGTATGAAACTTTCAAGACCTGTTCATTCCATCTCTCTTTTGACACATGATCATGAGGTAAGTCGTAACAGTGCATATTGTTTACATACATTTGTTGGTCCAGAGAGTGCAAGCACTACATTAGTTCTTGGCAAGCTACTGATGTTTCAGTCAGTTACAAACGATTTCAGCCACCAAACATTACCAATTTCCTCCAAATGAACATGCTTCTTTAGTTGAGTCAGGGATGCACCAGGCTAGACAAAACCTGTTGCCATTTCAGTTTCTGCCGCTTCATTTTTCGTGAGAAGCAACGTCACAACCGTGACTGTCGGCAAGAATCATGAGCTTCCTCAGGCGATTACAATCTGAATTATGTTGGTGGATATTCTGAAGTCTAGGAACAGCACCACAGGGAATTTGAATGTCTTCACGCTGAGGTTTACAAGCAGTAGTGTTTGTGAAAAGTGTTTCTGGAGCACACAGTATTTGTGTATGTTCGGTAAAAGCACTATCGTCACTGAGCACTTCAAATCTGTTTGTTAGTGGAATACTTTTGGATCTATTTAATAAATCAGTAATGAATTACACTTCGATATTTTTGTAAATTTCTCATTTCCTTCAGTGAGGAGTTTACCTTCGCACATCAAAAGAGATTTTGTCTCACACATTGCACGTAAAAGACCACCTTCAGTGATATTCCTGCATTTTTCACAGACGCCTTTGTTTCTACAGGACCTAGTAGGTCTATAAATATCTAATAACAACTCACTGTTTCTTTTATTTTCGTGTATACTGTTTTGTTGTTTGAGTTTGTGTCGCATTTTTAATTTAAAAACAACTTTTCTAAAAGCATGGCAACAATTTTGACTCTAAGCAATATAATAACAAAGTATATTTTGTGTGTGGCTATCCCACAGTGATCACTGCAGAGTGTCAAGAATACCAAAACCTTCATAGCACAAAACACCCTAACTACAAAAACATTCAGTGGTCGGAATCTTACGAAGAAATAGCTGCAGCAATCAGCGATGTGGATGATGTGAAGATCACATATAGAAAGAAAGGATGTGGAAGGAGATGGAGATGTGAAAAGTCAAGTGCACATAATAAATTTTTTTTTCTCTAAATAACCTAACTTAAACTTCATAAAATCCTAGTTAGGTGATTTATACAGGACGGGGCAAATGAAAGTAGACCAGAGAACAGAGTTCCAGGATACAAAGAAACACAGCAGAGGAAAGGAAATACAGTACTAACCTAATTATAGCAGATGTTGAAAATGACCACCATTCATCTCTTAGCACTTTTGGGCCCTAGTCAACAAGTTGTTGAAGGTGGATCGAAGCTGGACTGCTAGAATTGTTGCAGTCTCATCTGAAATGTTTTATTGTAGTTCTTGAAGACTATGAGGGTTGTTGCGATACTCCTTAGACTTAAGGCCCCCCCGCCCCCCCCCAAACACACAAAGTAATCGCACACTGATCGATCAGGTGACATGGGTGGCCAGCTAGAGCCATGACTAGAGTCATCTCTGCTAACAACTCTCTCAGGTGTGCAGGAACTGGTGCGGATTACATGATGGGCACACACGTGGTATGCTCATCACAGGGTCTGGTTATATACATACATTCATGAATGAGATTTTCACTCTGCAGCGGAGTGTGTGCTGATATGAAACTTCCTGGCAGATTAAAACTGTGTGCCCGTCGAGACTCGAACTCGGGTTCGAGTCTCGGTCGGGCACACAGTTTTAATCTGCCAGTAACTTTCACATACATTCATGTCCAATCGTATCCACTTGCCTTGGGCACTTTTATCTTCCCCACCCTGTATATGTTTCTGGAATGTTTCATTATTTAAATCATGAATGACACAGTTGTAGGCTTTCCAAAAACATCGATTACAATGAATAAAATTAAGAAATGGCATTTCTTAAATGAGTGTTGCGTTTCCAAATATGAGGGGACACTTTCACGAGGGCAAATTCAAATGTTTGTTCACTCATTCTCAAATAATTTTCTTTCTTCTTTAGGTCCTTGCACTGTAGCTCATGACGCCAATTCTGGTGAACACTTCGGGCTTCTCCTCTCGCTATCCACGGTTTCACCCACAGTCATTTCCATTTCATTTTCTTTTCGAGCCATGCACTCATATGGAAACATATGCTGTTGTTAACTATCAGGCATCCATTCTTGAACACCTATGACGAGAAATTTTACGATTGTGTAATAACTCCAGTGCAGTAGCTTGGTCAAAGTTGTTTGATGAAGTCACTGACAAAGCATTCATTTATGTTGGCTAGCTATTAACACTACATTACAGACGTGCACTCAGGCCTGTATTTATCGTTGGACACTGACACAGAGTATGTACATCTATGGAGTGACCATAGCCTACTGTGCATGTTCTAGTCAAACCGGGAGAGTCACGTTAATGGGACAACGCTTCTTATCTGCAAGATGCAGAAGTAGCGAAACTTGAATATTACACGAATTTGCCTTGTTTTGCATACGTTTCTGCACATCTGACTTTTAGTAACAGCTGTGATGTAGTGCTGCCATTGTCACGGATGTAAAGAGAAGTATGCAAAAGGAGGACCAGGCGTGTTTCATACATACGCATCACAAATACATAATTTTAAATGTTATACTGATATGATGCACTTTCCATGTTGAAAAATATTGATTCACAGTGTTGTAGAGATAATATCTGTGTTTTTATGACCACATGATGGGCTATGTAAATTTGCAAGTGTGTTTAAGTAAACTGTCAGTCACACTGTACATATACTGGTGCTCAGATCATATGCAGATAAAATTTACGTATAACAGTCTTATTAATTTCCTCCAATTTATGCAAGTTCTCAAACCCTTGTGTGTATCTAAGTATGTCTGTATGAGACAGTTTCCTATGCAGTACCATTCTAACATAGTTAATTAGAAAAGATTTGACAATATGAATCAGTGCAACAGAAAACCTAAAAAAAGTATTGTTTGCTGTCACTTGTCTAACTACTCCAAAATTGGAGCATTGATACTGTGTTTTTTATTTCTTTTTGTGCATAGTGTATGGTTTTACTTTTCTGATGAAATGGCGAAAAAATGTCATAGATATTTTAATTGCCTACAAAAAGTAAAGGGTAAACACAGAAAATTGAAAAGTAATGGACAAGCAGGTGGTGCAAATCGCTTGCCGTATTAACTGTAACTATTTCGAAGTCCGAAATGCGCTGTTTTTTCGTGACACTTCGCCGCCGTCTACGTAATTAATTAGAACAGAGATTCGACAACATGAATAGGTAAAAAAGAAAGAAATGTTGATTTTCACTTCTTATCCTTTACCGAAAAAAACGTAAATGAAGCTGAATTTGAGTTATGATACTATGGCGAGTAAGTACGATACCACTGCTCTTCACATCTTTAACCCAACTTCACGTTCTGGTATCAAATTATTAATAATTCTGTGAAACGCATACACAAAGTTTCACGGTACTACTGAAGGTGATTTGTCTGTCAAACCGAAGTAATGACACTCAACGTACACTAAGCGCTATACGGGCTAACACGTGCCGTCCCAAAATCAAGTGACTTAAGCTGCAAGAGATGCTGCGGACAGAATTCTCGTCCTGCGCATCTGAATGCTCACTCCATAGAAATTTATACGCCGTAGCCACTGGCTTTACAGTTGTAGCGTCAGTGCCTCTCCGTTAAATTTAATGCCACCATAGATCATACAATCGTTCGCAACCTTAAAGCGCGCAGGCGCAGTGTAGGCTCAATCGCCATGGTTTTAACGGTCGTGTGGTGGCAGTACCGTCCATGATATGAGTATAAATAAACGACAACTAGATGAGTCTGAACAAAGTAAGCCCCTCGCCATGAGTTTGAATAAACGGGCCCGAGATAAACCAGTAATAAATGACTCCCTTGACATGCGTTTGAAGAAACGGCAAGATCCATCATTACAAAATTGTCCTTTGGGTAAGTACCCTATTGCAAGTCTAAATACCCGACGAACTTAGGTGTCAGAATAACGTAACGGCTATGTAAGAAGTGAGTGGTTTGTTGAAACAACACAGTACCGATATGTATGTGATAAAGATTATGGAATATGAACGAGGTATTTAACGCAGATTACTAAACCTTCGTAAAATTTACGATTTTAGTATGGTGTAAAACACGACAGTTTGTACTTAATTTGCTATGTAACATACCTGTGAAGCTCTAATAATTGTAATTAATGCATAGCCTACAAATTACGTGTTCCTTTCAATAAAATATGGAGTCTTAATATTTACAATGGTTTAGCAGCAATGTATAGAATATAACCTGTTCATCCATCTATCTACAAAAGTGAATGATTTGGGACAGCAATTGAAGTTTATGATCCCATAACAATTGCTCGAAGGGGAACGCTTGTTTATTTTTATTTATCTGTTTATTTAGATTTATCTATTTATTTATATTTCTTTTTGCATGTAGTCATCAAATGGTGACTTTTGCAAACGTCATATTGTTACAGAGCTATAGTACATATGATATTTATGTACAAAGGTTTAATGCATTTCGTATTTAATTACAAACGTTAATATGTAATATACACAGTTTCGAATTCTTTCAACAAATACAGATGCTGATTTACAGGAATATATATATATATATATATATATATATATATATATATATATATATATATATATATTAATTTGTGTTAAGTCCGTGCTCAGTATATGCATTATTTACTCTCGGAGTTTGTTGTAACTTATGAAGCCAGTGGTATATGGACAGTGGTCTGTTACTTTTAATTTTGCCCTTTGCCTGAAATAATTTTTTTATTTCGTGCATTGTGACTATGTACGTTATAAAATATTGGTTTGTCACCCTGGTGGCGTATAGAAAATGTGTTACATATATTTAGTTTTGATGAGGCCACTGTGACAGGTTTCCCTGTATAACAACTTTTTTGTAGCACCAGTAGTCTGTTTATGTACACATCAGTGGCACAGCCTGTCACATGTATTCCATAACTTATAAACAGGAAAATTATCCTGTTTTTATCGTTTTATTGTATACAGCTTTGGACAGGTGGTTAAACTACTGCTTATTTTCCTGCATACACAATGTGGTTTTCCCATCAAATATTGCCATCAAAGTGCACACCCTGTATTGTCTGTGCACCCAGTTCCGCAAATATCTCCCATACATCTGTGGTGTGAGTTGGCTACTTTTAGATCATGCTTACTAAAATATTTACTTACCTCAGATATTCCATGTATTGGAAAATGTTACATCCTCCTCATTGGTACCATAAAACAGAGTTGTCATTGGTGTAAATAATTGTATGAGAATTAACTATTTGTTGCATCATTCTTGATCAACTTTCAGCAACAATTTTTCAGGTGCTGTTATCATAACCATGGTGCATGCGAAATTAGTTGGTGAAAAGAAATGTTTTTAAAAGCAAATGAAGTCTGTTTTCTGATGAATCTTGAGAAGGAAGAAGATGTAGTTGTTTGAAGATTGCAGTTGTTTGATGTTCTTGGTGTAGTGAATGTATTTGCTTTGAATGTTTATATACTACGTGTTCTAGTTGTTCAAAGGAATGTGAAGATATGGAACAGAGTGAGTAAAGGATCGATTGTGAAACACCGACATTCAAAATGTTGTTTGAGAAATTTATTTACCTATTTTGTTATTAGTCCTTAATGATTTGTTTACCTTATTGTCCCTTGTACTCCCACCAGTTTCAATACAGAGAAAAATACATTGAAACATTATGGAATTTGTGTAGTAATAGAGTGTAGGTTCTGTGCTGCCCAGCTAAATGTCTTGGTTGCTTGGTCTTTGGTGGTTTTTGTGTAAGCGCATTAACTTTATGGATTTGTGTCAATCATAAGTTTCTTTTTTTGATTTCTCAGAAAATATGTATTTTTGGACCCCCATATAATATGATAAAAAATGCCCAGTTGTCTATTGATCCTGTCACTTCTGAGTTAATTGCATATCGTGGAACTTTTGGAGTGATTTTCTTGAAAAAAGGTGTGTGTGTGTGTGTGTGTGTGTGTGTGTGATGAATCAATAGCTAATATATTTTTTAGTCCTTAATGTTGGATGGTACACAAGTGAACAAGTGATCTGTCAGACATGGATCAAATCAGTTAGCCATGTCTGAGGTCTTCCTCTTGTCATAGTTATATATATTTCAGTCATTTTGCTTCGTCATTAGGGACATTGGTTGGTTGGTTTCGGGAAGGAGACCAGATAGCGTGGTCATCGGTCTCATCAGATTAGGGAAGGATGGAGAAGGAAGTCGGCCGTGCCCTTTCAGAGGAACCATCCCGGCATTTGCCTGGAGTGATTTAGGGAAATCAGTGAAAACCTAAATCAGGATGGCAGGACGCGGGCTTGAACCGTCATCCTCCCAAATGCGAGTCCAGTGTCTAACCACTGCGCCACCTCGCTCGGTATTAGGGACATTGGTGCTGTTACTACTTCAGTGTCGTAATGGACCTTGATGTTCAGCCTACTAGCACATCTTTTGAATTAGTTGAAATAAAAATTAAAAACATGTAACAGTTATGTTACTTATTAATAGAATTAAAGTAGCTATCCAATTAAAATGTGTGGGCGCTGATTATGTGGTAATGCCAGGGTACAAATCCAACAGTTCGGGATTCAATCCCCATTCTTTCCTAGGCCCTTTCTATTGCATATAACTTTTTTCTTATGGCAATGATCTGTGTGCAGCTACCATCAGTGCTATAAATGCAAATAATACAACAATCGAACTTAGAAACAGCGCATTGATCAAATACTATGTCAAAGTTGTGTACAATTCAAATTCCACAATATGTAGTCATGTAGATTGAACATAATTTTGACAACACATATTCCAATTTTAGGCATGTACAAGCGTTTGTACAACTGAGGCTGCTGTTTACAGATCCATACAGATAATGTTGGCTTACGTCATGCTGGATAATCTACGACCTTATTTCTTGCCCACATGTAAAAGACTGGGTTAAGATAAAAACATAGATAAAAATACAGAGAATTCAAATTTTAATTATAATAAAATACAATTTCATCTGGAGGCATGTAATTCCAAAAAATATTTAAAAATTGTTTGTCACGCCATACTGGATAGTTAACACCCTGTATTTTCATTGCTCATATGTAAAAAAAAAAAATTCATTTCAGATAAAAAATTTATATACATAAAAATACAGCAAATTCAAATATATTTGTATACAAGTCGAAAATCATTACGACAAGTGTTACATTACACTAGATCACTAATCATGAAGTACATCAGAATATTAAACTTTGTTTCCATAAAACATTGAACCAGGCTTATCAAATTGGTGTAAAAGTTATAATTTAGTATTCTTTACTAAATTGTACAGTCTAAATGTAAACCATAATCACACCACTGTATGTGTATGCATACACTATGTGATGAAATTTTGAAATGTCTCTTAGCTACATAGTGAATGTGACGTACACAGTGAAGTGCTTATAAGATGCTTATATACCAATTTCAAGTAACAAAAATGGCATACATTGATGGTAAAAAGTATAGTGCAAAGTGCCTTTATTAAAGAAATACCAAAACAATAACCAGTAGTTAGTAAAAAAAAGTTATGACTTGGCTAATAGTATTTTTGATGTACTATAACAGAGATGCAATTTGTATAGTGGAACATATTTAACTCGTACAAAAATATACCAGTTGAGACTGTGGTTGAAACCATTAAGGTAGATTTAATTGCACAGAACAATTTGTCTAGGGACGAGATTGACAACATTATTGGCCTGCTGTCCCTAATCCGGAGGTGTAATATTTTATATTCAGAAAGGAAGTATACCTCCTAAAAGATGCCTTAAGTATGTGGCATTCAATTTATGCATTATTAACAGGCATTTTTATTAAACATCTTGAAAACACTTTTTTCATGAAAATCCTGACTTGGCACTTAAAACTGTTTATTACTTCAGATTCGTAGAGGATATGCTTTTTCTAATGAAAGATACTGATGATATTAATAAAACTGTTACACAGTTTAATAAATTACATGACAAAATAAAGTACACAAGTAAAATAGGTAATAATCTTATAGATTTCTAAGATTTAAAAATTAGCAATGAAAGTGGGAAATGTACCACTGGTATTTCCAGGAGGACACCTGTACAGATGATGATTTAGGTTTTTCTCAGACTTTTTAAATTACCGCTATCAAAAATTGAATGCAAATCAAAGTAATAATAATCCACAGAAATATGTAGCTAATATTTACAACAAACTTGCAAGAAAAATGGAATGAAATACAACAACAAATCTGAACAACACTGTAAAAGATAAGGTTAAGAAATTTGTTATGTCTTCTTAACTGTGGTATTGTTAGCACGAGTGTGGCATGAGTTTTTAAGAAGTGTAAAGTTACTGTATCTTTTTTGACTGAACAGTCCTTGGCATTTATTATTGCATAATATACAAAAAAACTCAGTTTTCACCAACAGGTGTATACAGATTGGAGTGTTCAGACTGTAACGCCTGTTATGTGGGCCAAACTGGCATACAGTTTGAGGCCAGATTCCGTGAGCATGAGATGCTGGAAAGAAGGGATGTGGCTGATAAATCTAATTTTGCCGCCCACCTGATTGATAGCAGACACAGGGTTCCGGATCTGACCTCACAATTAAAATTGTTTCATAGGGCTAAGAAAGGTAGATTTTTCGATTTACTGGAGGAGATGGAGATTTTTTTGTCATCAGAAATCATCTTGTGTTTTCTTGCTGAAGTAATAACTGGAAATGATAAGCACCCATTTTTAGGAGCTTTTCCAAAGCTGCATTCTTGGCAGAAGGTGAAGACCCTCAAGGTACACATTCAACCTAGTAGATCCATTCCTATGTAGTAATGTTCTGACCATGTACCAAACCAGTACAAATGCTATAACTGAAAATCTAAGCTGTCATTCCTGGATTTATTGATTTTATATTATGCATTATAATTCTGAAATCATTGTATGCCATTTATGTTTCTTGAAATTGGGTTATAAATGGCTTACAAACATTTTACTGTCACATTTGCTGTGCAGCTAAGACACTAGTTTCAAAAGTTCATGGGTCAACGGAACCATGCGATTCCACCCGTCTGCTTTGACCCGTGATGTAATGGTGCTGTGGTGTGTGCTGTCACTGCAGCATGGTGTTTCTGAGTTGGTTGAGTTTGTAGATGTCAGGTTGTATTTGATGGTGCCCTCTGGTGGTGGGTGTGGAAGTGCTGAGATTAATGTGTGGTATTGGGTTCATATGAGTTCTGGTTATCGTCGTGCTAACGTAATTTTGAGTTTAGGTAGTTGGTGTGATAATGTGGGTTGTGGTAGTGTTTTCAGTGAGTTACTAAGGCTATTTTTTGTTTGTTTGTGTTTTTGGCATTATTAGGTCTGATTAATTTGATGTTTGTTGTGTGAAAAGAAGTGTAATTTTTTATTGCTTTTTAGTCAGGTATGGATATGTCAGTGAAGATCATGAGTAGGTGTTTTAGGAGATTTCTTTGTTTTTGGTCTGTGATACCCTTCTTTCTGTCATGGATTACATCATGGTCATGGGGCACAATCATTCCTATGGAATCGATCATGATGAATTATTGTCTTGTCTGCATGCTGAGCAGAGAGGTGTGGTGGCACAGGAACAAGTTTCTCATTTGGAAGGAGTGTAGCTCTAATCTCCATTTGATTATTCAGATTTAAGTTCACTGTGGTTTTAAAAATAGTTTGTCATGCCGGGATGGTTCCTTTCAAAATGACATGGTCAGTTTTCATGCTGCTCCTTGTCTGATTTGAGTATGTTTTCCATATAATGACCTCATTTCCCTCCTATATGACCATAACAGACTGTGCAGCTTTCTCCATGATTTAGATGTGGCACTAGAGCATTGCAAGAAGTGTGGACTTCTTTCAGTGCAGTTTAACAGCCTCCATATTTCTTTAAATAACTTTATTTTCTCTTTTAGCTGTAACTGTTTTTATTGTACTTTTGCAGTTTTATCTTACGTGCCTTTCTCAAGCATAAGCTTTGAAGTTATGGCCTAAAGAGAGATTAAAAATAATGAAGTTCTTGTAGGGCAGTGCCACTCTTGACAGTAATAAGGTAATGGCTGTTATTGTGGACTGGAGTAGATTTGTGTTAGTCACATGCAGATGGAAGTTGGTCAACAATGATCATATGAACAATCATTGTGTGCTGAGTGGTAATGTTTATTATTTGTGGGTAAGTCCCAGTTCAGTTCTACAATAAGAGCCACAGCTTTTTCTGCAAATGTTTGATGTGTCACATATCTAACATGCCTGGGATATAATTGGTCAGAAACTTAGGACTATTAAATGCACAACAGCCATCCTGCAGTGATACTTTACGTGGATATATTTTTGCTACCTGAATGACACCGTCATTTTTGTGAAGACAGTGAATAGATGTTTTGACACTCTCTTAGGTCAAAAATCATTCCACTGATTATCGAAAATCTCTGATGGATTCAAAATTGATATGTTTTTGTCTTATAATACTGGTCCACAGCTTCTATATAGTAGCATGTAGCAGTTGTTCGTCACACCAGCCTAGGGCAGTTAGCACTCCATGCCAGCAGCTGCAGCAGACAGAAAGGAGTATGTAAGGGACTGAAGGTGATCAGCAATTGATTGAAAATGAACACTGTTTTTTAAAAGAATATTTTATGTCACCTAGACTGTTTTATTATATTTTGAAAATGCCATTGAATATATCTGATGAAATTAGAAACATTAAATATTAAACTGCTTATCAAGAAAGTTATTGCAAGCATTATACACAGAAAATTACCAGACCAAATAACATGAAGTTGAGAAACCACCTCTGTATGGATAAACATGAATTCCACAAACAACAATTATGTAATATTCATAATGTTCTGTTCATCCAAGAGATCCAGAAGGCAGTAGCTTCCCGCTCACAGGTTGTTTGTGTGTTCATTGACTTCCACAATGCGTTAGAGACACTGTAACTCATAGTGAACTGTGCAAGCCACTGTGGACTGCATGGCTGAGCTCTATGAGTAGACTGAAGAGTTACACGTAGAACACAGCAGGTAGCTTTTAATGGCAAGCTTTGGGTGTATCATGAGACAAATCCTGTTGATAATAGTGGATTGTTATAATTAAAGTGCAGCTACTCACAGAGTCCAGGGTGGGCTGTAATTGTTGTATTGCAGTGAAACTTGGTAGATATGTCAATGCTTTAATAAGGAGCCGATTTACACTGAAAACAAAATTGGTTCCAATTTTGGCCATCGAGCGCAATTCTGGCGCTGTACAGCATCTTGCCAACACCTCTGGTGCTCATATTTTAGAAATTGTGTAATCACTGGATAATAATAAAATCAACATTATGCCTTTCTCACTTGTTTTACCCTTTCTGTCCGTGTCTTGCTTTCACAGTGCTAGATCTGCACTTTTTGGCCAAAATTGGAATTAATTTTTTTCTATCTTAAATCCGTTGCATATTATTGCATTAGACAGTCTACCAAATTTCATTGGCTTATTATAATTAGACGACACCGGCCCCTTGTGAGTAGGTGCATATTGACAATAACCACCTGGTGTATCTAATTAACCTGTTTGATAAAGACAGAAATGCAATGGGGCTGTTTTTGTGTGTTGTTGTAAGTAATTTTCAACACGAGAAAATTGTAGAAAAGTGCAGGAAGATGTTTGAGGTAGAGGAAGTGTCCCTCAGCATAAAGAAATAAAATGTATTGTGGACACACACTCCTGGAAATTGAAATAAGAACACCGTGAATTCATTGTCCCAGGAAGGGGAAACTTTATTGACACATTCCTGGGGTCAGATACATCACATGATCACACTGACAGAACCACAGGCACATAGACACAGGCAACAGAGCATGCACAATGTCGGCACTAGTACAGTGTATATCCACCTTTCGCAGCAATGCAGGCTGCTATCGGAGATCTTGCTGGCCAGGGTAGTTGACTTACACCTTCTAGAGCACGTTGGGTGGCACGGGATACATGCGGACGTGCATTGTCCTGTTGGAACAGCAAGTTCCCTTGCCGGTCCAGGAATGGTAGAACGATGAGTTTGATGACAGTTTGGATGTACCGTGCACTATTCAGTGTCCCCTCGACGATCACCAGAGGTGTACGGCCATTGTAGGAGATCGCTCCCCACACCATGATGCCGGGTGTTGGCCCTGTGTGCCTCGGTCGTATGCAGTCCTGATTGTGGCGCTCACCTGCACGGCACCAAACGCGCATACGACCATCATAGGCACCAAGGCAGAAGCGACTCTAATCGCTGAAGACGACACGTCTCCATTCGTCCCTCCATTCATGCCTGTCGCGACACCACGAGGCGGACTGCACGATGTTGGGGCGTGAGCGGAAGACGGCCTAACGGTGTGCGGGACCGTAGCCCAGCTTCATGGAGACGGTTGCGAATGGTCCTCGCCGATACCCCAGAAGCAACAGTGTCCCTAATTTGCTGGGAAGTGGCGGTGGGGTCCCCTACGGCACTGCGTAGGATCCTACGGTCTTGGCGTGCATCCGTGCATCGTTGCGGTCCTTCTGCCGACCACTGGCGACAACATCGATGTACTGTGGAGACCTCACGCCCCACGTGTTGAGCAATTCGGCGGTACGTCCACCCGGCCTCCCGCATACCCCCTATACGCCCTCGCTCAAAGTCCGTCAACTGCACATACGGTTCACGTCCACGCTGTCGCGGCATGCTACCAGTGTTAAAGACTGCGATGGAGCTCCGTATGCCACGGCAAACTGGCTGACACTGACGGCGGCGGTGCACAAATGCTGCGCAGCTAGCGCCATTCGACGGCCAACACCGCGGTTCCTGGTGTGTCCGCTGTGCCGTGCGTGTGATCATTGCTTGTACAGCCCTCTCGCAGAGTCCGGAGCAAGTATGGTGGGTCTGACACACCGGTGTCAATGTGTTCTTTTTTCCATTTCCAGGAGTGTATATGCAGAAAAACCCATTGTTATATCATTGTACTGTTGACAAACACCTGCTAGGAACTGTTGCATCCATTGAATATCTGTGAATATGTGTACAAATCGAATGAAGGTGAAACGATTACATAAATGTAATTGTGGGAAAGGCAGGTACAAGACTGATACTCATTGGAAAATCCATTCAAAATGCATAGTCTACCCACAAAGTGGGTATAAAACCCTTTTTTGACCAATTGCCCCTCAGTTTAGTGCCCTTACCAAGTAGAAATGATAAAGTTAATAGAGAAGTTACAAAGTGCAGCTTATTTTATGACAGGTTTGTATTGTAAGTGTGCAAGTGTCAAGATGTGCATCCATCTCCAGTGACCAGCAGTACAAAAGCGGCATTTTGCATCATAATGTGGTTTACTGGAAAATCTCTAGAGCATGTATTCATAGAAGAGTCAAACATAATACTGCTTCCTCTTACATATAGCTTGTGAAAAGAACACACAGTTAAAATTGGAGAGATTTGATCTCAGCTTCAGGCTTACCAGCAGTTATTCTTCCTACACATGATTGGCAACTGGAATAGGTAGGAACAGACAGTGGCATTATAAAACTTGAGGGCTAGAAGTAATGAGATTATTGCAAAACTGAGATGCAAGCCTTATCAATTGATTTCAGACACAAAAGTTGTAAAAATCATTACTTTGTGAAAGATGGTTGTGTTTTAATGATTCATTGGAGCGTTGAATAAGCGATTAAAATTGTTGGGGCTTTTGCAGCCACTTCTTAGGACTTTTCTGAAGATCATTACCACTGTGGTTCTCCCCTCATTCCTGCAGCGAGGGGATCCAGGATCCATTTACCTCGAAACATTCTTCTTTCTTGTTAAAACTTTTGACATGTTTGTGAGTTTCTGTGGGCTGTGGTTTTTTTTTTTTTTTTTTTTTTTTTTTTTTTTTTTTTTTTTTTTTTTTTGGGGGGGGGGGGGGGGGGGGGAGGCCATAGAAATTCATAGATATGACAGTAGTTGTAACAAGAAAGAAGAGCCTGGACTCCTGTCCTGCAGCGAATGACCATTGCATCTAAGAAAGCGAGAACCGCAGGGATAATGACAGAGAAAAAGCAGTCAGATGTTGATGTGACAGGTGCATATAACCTCCGGCCATGGGCTCTATTTCAGTCCACCGCTAGCAATGGAGAGTGAACCTCTGACAATACCAACCAGTTGTGCTGGTGAATCACCAGAAAAATTGTTAAATGGTGACCAAAGATCGCAACACAAGAGCCAACATGCAATGTGTCAGTGTATTGAAATGTGTGCAAATTATTTTTGAAACCAGCCAACCACAACTAGTACAGTCATTCATAGACCAAACTGTGGTATAACAACACCTATTAAGTGAAGTTGAGGCAAGCACATAACTGTGTTTGGAAAGGATACCTTGCATGCAACAGGTGGTGGAGTGTTCGTCGCTGTTAGTAGTAGTTTATCCTGTAGTGAAGTAGAAGAGGGTAGTTCCTGTGAATTATTATGGGTGCAGGTTACACTCAACAACTGAGGTAGGTTAATAATTGGCTCCTTTTACCTACCTCCCGACTCGGCAGCGTTAATGGCAGAACAACTGGGAGAAAATTTGGAATACATTTCACATAAATTTTCTCAGCATGTTATAGTCTTAGGTGGAGATTTCAATTTACCAGATATAGACTGGGCCATTCAGATGTTTAGGACGGGTGGTAGGGACAGAGCATCGAGTGACATTATACTGAGTGCACTATCGGAAAATTACCTCTAGCAATTAAACAGAGAATCGACTCGTGGAGATAACATCTTGGATCTACTGATAACAAACAGACCCGAACTTTTCGACTCTGTATGTGCAGAACAGGGTATCAGTGATCATAAGGCCGTTGCAGCATCCCTGAATATGGAAGTTAATAGGAATATAAAAAAAGGGAGGAAGGTTTATCTGTTTAGCAAGAGTAATAGAAGGCAGATTTCAGACTACCTAACAGATTAAAATGCAAATTTCTGTTCCGACACTGACAATGTTGAGTGTTTATGGAAAAAGTTCAAGGCAATCAAAAAATGCGTTTTAGACATGTACGTGCAGAGTAAAACTGTGAGGGACGGGAAAAACCCACCATGGTACAACAACAAAGTTAGGAAACTACTGTGAAAGCAAAGAGAGCTTCACTCAAAGTTTAAACGCAGCCAAAACCTCTCAGACAAACAAAAGCTAAACAATGTCAGAGTTAGCGTAAGGAGGGCTATGCGTGAAGCGTTCAGTGAATTCGAAAGTAAAATTCTATGTACCGACTTCCCAGAAAATCCTAGGAAGTTCTGGTCTTAAGTTAAATCAGTGAGTGGATCGAAACAACATATCCAGACATTCCAGGATGGTGATGGCATTGAAACAGAGGACGACACGCGTAAAGCTGAAATACTAAACACCTTATTCCAAAGTTGTTTCACAGAGGAAGACCGCACTGCAGTTCCTTCTCTAAATCCTCGCACAAACGAAAAAATGGCTGACATCGAAATAAGTGTCCAAGGAATAGAAAAGCAACTGGAATCACTCAACAGAGAAAAGTCCACTGGACCTGATGGGATACCAATTAGATTCTATGCAGAGTATGCGAAAGAACTTGCCCCCTACTAACAGCCATGTACTGCAAGTCTGTAGAGGAACGGGAAGGTTCCAAATGATTGGAAAAGAGCACAGGTAGTCCCAGTCCTCAAGAAGGGTCGTCGAGCAGATGCGCAAAACTATAGACCTATACCTCTGACGTTGAATTTTAGAACATGTTTTTTGCTCGAGTATAATGTTGTTTTTGGAAACCGGGAATCTACTCTGTAGGAATCAGCATGGATTCCGGAAATAGCGATCGTGTGAGACCCAACTGGCTTTATTTGTTCATGAGACCCAGAAAATATCAGATACAGGCTCCCAGGTAGATGCTATTTTCCTTGACTTCCGGAAGGCGTTCATACGGTTCCGCACTGTCACTTGATAAACAAAGTAAGAGCCTACGGAATATCAGACCAGTTGTGTGGCTGGATTGAAGAGTTTTTAGCAAACAGAACACAACATGTTGTTATCAGTGGAGAGATGTCTACAGAGGTTAAAGTAACCTCTAGCGTGCCACAGGTGAGTGTTATGGGACCATTGCTTTTCACAAAATATAGTAGATAGTCTCGGAAGTTCCATGTGGCTTTTCGCGGATGATGCTGTAGTATACAGAGAAGTTGTAGCATTAGAAAATTGTAGCGAAATGCAGGAAGATCTGCAGCGGATAGGCACTTGGTGCAGGGAGTGGCAACTGACCCTTGACATAGACAAATGTAATGTACTGCGAATACATAGATAGAAGGATCCTTTATTGTATGATAGCGGAACAAACACTGGTAGCAGTTACTTCTGTAAAATATCTGAGAGTATGCGTACGCAATGATTTGAAGTGGAATGATCATATAAAATTAATTGTTGGTAAGGCAGGTGCCAGGTTGAGATTCATTGGGAGAGTCCTTATAAAATGTAGTCCATCAACAAAGGAGGTGGCCTACAAAACACTCGTTCGACCTATACTTGAGTATTGCTCATCAGTGTGGTATCCATACCAGATCGGTTTGACGGAGGAGATAGGGAAGATCCAAAGAAGAGTGACGTGTTTTGTCACAGGGTTATTTGGTAACCGTGATAGCGTTACGGAGATGTTTAGCAAACTCAAGTTGCAGACTCTGCAAGAGAGGCGCTCCGCATCGCAGTGTAGCTTGCTCGCCAGGTTCAGAGAGGGTGTGTTTTTGGATGAGGTATCGAATATATTGCTTCCTCCTACTTATACCTCCCGAGGAGATCACGAATGTAAAATTAGAGAGATTAGAGCGCGCACGGAGGCTTTCAGACAGTCGTTCTTCCCGCGAAACGTACATGACTGGAACAGGAAAGGGAGGTAATGACAGTGGCACGTAAAGTGCCCTCTGCCACACACCGTTGGGTGGCTTGTGGAGTATAAATGTAGATGTAGACCAAATTCAACATTTTCTCTAGTTCGTCACATGTCTCCAGCTGCATGCTAAGGCGTTGGGCATGCCGGAAACTACTATTTTGCATTTGTTGTTTCAAGGAGAGCATAAGGGAGCAATTGAAAGGAATGGGGGAAAGAAATACAATAGAAGAAGAATGGGTAGCTTTGAGGGATGAAGTAGTGAAGGCAGCAGAGGATCAAGTAGGTAAAAAGACGAGGGCGAGTAGAAATCCTTGGGTAACAGAAGAAATATTGAATTTAATTGATGAAAGGAGAAAATATAAAAGTGCAGTAAATGAAGCAGGCAAAAAGGAATACAAACGTCTCAAAAATGACATCGACAGGAAGTGCAAAATGGCTAAGCAGGGATGGCTAGAGGACAAATGTAAGGATGTAGAAGCTTATCTCACTAGGGGTAAGGTAGATACTGCCTACAGGAAAATTAAAGAGACCTTTGGAGAAAAGAGGACCACTTGTATGAATACTAAGAGCTCAGATGGAAACCCAGTTCTAAGCAAAGAAGGGAAAGCAGAAAGGTGGAAGGAGTATATAGAGGGTCTATACAAGGGCGATGTACTTGAGGACAATATTATGGAAATGGAAGAGGATGTAGATGAAGATGAAATGGGAGATACGATACTGCGTGAAGAGTTTGACAGAGCACTGAAAGACCTGAGTCGATACAAGGCCCCTGGAGTAGACAACAATCCATTGGAACTACTGACGGCCTTGGGAGAGCCAGTCCTGACAAAACTCTACCATCTGGTGAGCAAGATGTATGAGACAGGCGAAATACCCTCAGACTTCAAGAAGAATATAATAATTCCAATCCCAAAGAAAGCAGGTGTTGACAGATGTGAAAATTACCGAACTATCAGTTTAATAAGTCACAGCTGCAAAATACTAACGCGAGTTCTTTGCAGACGAATGGAAAAACTAGTAGAAGCCGACCTCGGGGAAGATCAGTTTGGATTCCATAGAAATGTTGGAACACGTGAGGCAATACTGACCCTACGACTTATCTTAGAAGCTAGATTAAGGAAGGGCAAACCTACGTTTCTAGCATTTGTAGACTTAGAGAAAGCTTTTGACAATGTTGACTGGAATACTCTCTTTCAAATTCTGAAGGTGGCAGGGGTTAAATACAGGGAGCGAAAGGCTATTTACAATTTGTACAGAAACCAGATGGCAGTCATAAGAGTCGAGGGACATGAAAGGGAAGCAGTGGTTGGGAAGGGAGTAAGACAGGGTTGTAGCCTCTCACCGATGTTATTCAATCTGTATATTGAGCAAGCAGTAAAGGAAACAAAAGAAAAATTTGGAGTAGGTATTAAAGTCCATGGAGAAGGAATAAAAACTTTGAGGTTCGCCGATGACATTGTAATTCTGTCAGAGACAGCAAAGGACTTGGAAGAGCAGTTGAATGGAATGGACAGTGTCTTGAGAGGAGTATATAAGATGAACATCAACAAAAGCAAAACGAGGATAATGGAATGTAGTTGAATTAAGTCGGGTGATGCTGAGGGAATTAGATTAGGAAATGAGACACTTAAAGTAGTAAAGGAGTTTTGCTATTTGGGGATGATGGTTGAAGTAGAGAGGATATAAAATGTAGACTGGCAATGGCAAGGAAAGCATTTGTGAAGAAGAGAAATTTGTTAACGTCAAGTATAGATTTAAGTGTCAGGAAGTCATTTCTGAAAGTATTTGTATGGAGTGTAGCCATGTATGGAAGTGAAACATGGACGATAACTTGTTTGGACAAGAAGAGAATAGAAGCTTTCGAAATGTGGTGCTACAGAAGAATACTGAAGATTAGATGGGTAGATCACATAACTAATGAGGAAGTATTGAATCGGATTGGGGAGAAGAGAAGTTTGTGGCACAACTTGACCAGAAGAAGGGATCGGTTGGTGGGACATGTTCTGAGGCATCAAGGGATCACCAATTTAGTATTGGAGGGCAGTGTGGAGGGTAAGAATCGTAGAGGGAGACCAAGAGATGACTACACTAAGCAGATTCAGAAGGATAGGTACTGGGAGATGAAGAAGCTTGCACAGGATAGAGTAGCATGGAGAGCTGCATCAAACCAGTTTCAGGACTGAAGACCACAACAACAACAATATAGGGAACTAATAGTCAATAGGCAGCGATTATGGAAGCTCTGAGACTTCAGCCAGATGGGCAAACTCGTTCATCCTTGGGAACTAGTTCACTGCTGATTGTTCTTTTTTGGGAACTGTTCATTTTTACTCTTTCACTGTTCATTTGTGCTTGGTATATGGATCTTATGAAAAACTGAACACTAGTAGTGTATGTGACTGAGTTCTTACACACTTTTTGAAGTAATTTCTGTGATTCTGCAGAACCTCTCATTTAGCCAACTGTAGCTTTGTGTGGCTGATCGCAGTGAAATAATATAGGATGGCGGATGGAAAGCTGGCCCCGAGTACAGACTGCTTGCCAATTACGGATGATGTGTTGCCCGTTACGAGCAGATGCAACAGACAGACAAACATGTAATAATTAGGCAGTGAAGAAATAACAAGCTAATGCAAGCAACAATTACGAAACAATCGATGACGATGTGTAGAGAGCTGGAAAAGAGAATATCAAAATCTCAGGCGACGCGCATGGGCTATAGCTCGTGTAGTCTTGTAAACCTGTTGGTGGCTGTTTCCCAACTTAATAGACCACAGATTTCTTCTATAAAATTCTTCATTTCGACTTCCACTATATAGCTATGCTACGTTGTAAACAATAATTGTTTACACCCTATATATACTTAACGTTGTCTCTGAGTTCGTTGGTGAAGTAGAGACTTTATGGAAGCGTAAAATAAAATGTGGTTTTCTCGTACTTGCGTCACACGCTTAGTAAAAATTAGGTTTTTGTATTGCATTATTAAAGTTAATGCATCAATAATAATAATAATAATAATAATAATAATAATAATAATAATAATAATAATAATAATAATAATAATAATAAAGTTCGCAGTAGTAAAATTTTTGGTTTGAAAGCTGCTCCTGAACAAATGTTTTTGAAATAATAAGTAAATACAATTTTATGGCAGTCTATGTCTCTTCATATGGAGAGGCACCGCTTTTCCTACTGAGCCAAAATGACCCACAACCCAGTGCCGCCCCCCCCCCCCCCCCTCCCCAAAGAAACCAAACTAGCAGGTAATGCAAATTGGAAACAACCAAACTTAAAAATACTTAAGAGCCTTCCAAAATTTAAAGTTTTGTATATGAAAGATACATGAAAATTGTTTTATATGAACTTTCTTACACTAAAAATTAAGCAAATTATTGAAAGTTTGCTGCTAAATCAAGTCGATGAAACTAAAAAAAAAATATATTAATAACAATAGAAACTTGCCTTGTTATAAGTATGTCTTCTGCTGTTCATCGATATAATGAAGTGAGCTGAAATGCCCTTTTGTTACCTGAAAAGACGTACCTATTACATACAACATAATTTTTATGTAATTTACGTGACTATAAAATAGTTTTTGATTACCGATCGTGGATGCTGAATAGCCAGAACCAAGTGCAAGAACAGTTTGGAACACATGTAAAATAGGCTTGCGCAGTGAACGAAACGAACAACTGGATACTGAACTAACTAGGAGCAGTCGGCAGTGGAACTGAGACAGATGGTCATGCGTAGAACGACGAGTGCGGCCGAGGGAGACAGAGACTGAGACAAGCACGTGACCGAGGCTGGAACGAGAACTGCCGAAGTGAACTATGAACCGATCGGTCCTTTGAATTCGTTCCTTGGTCCTTTCGTTTATCTTGGTGAACTGTTCCTTTGCACCCGTTCGTTCGCGAACTACCCATCTCTAGTAAGAAAAGGCCCGAGGTCTTCCGGCCTGTCGTAAGAGGCGACTAAAAGGATTTTCACATGTTTCGGCCTTTATGTGATGGTCCCCTCTAGGGTTTGACGTCCATCTTTCTAAATTGTCCTGAAGAGCAAGCCAATTAGGGAAGGGCGCCTTACATGGTGCATTGTGTCCATCGTGCATTGAGATCTTTGGCCCACTTCTTTTCGTTGGATTGCAGTGCCACCCATTCTTCATTTCTTGGGCGAGGACACTTTCCTGGGTGTGTTTTCCACCATGCACTATGCAGTGCCGGTTTCTGCATCAACGATGACCATGGACTTTCTTGAACTCAATATCCAGCATGGTAGCCAGTTCGTTGCTGTGGGGCACTATGTACCCTGTTTGTTGTCGCCCCCTGACCACACAGGGAGCGCTATGCTGATGCCTGCGCCGTTAACTCCCCACGTATGCCAAGGGGTAGATGCCCATCCCCCTGGGGCATCGGGACTCTTGGCAATGGCATCCTGCCAGGTGACCTTTGCTGCGGCTGGGTGGTACCTGTGGGGGAGGGCCGCTGGTCGGAGCGGGTGGCATCAGGGCAGATGACATGTGATGAAGCATAGTACGTCATCTCTTGCCTGTGGTGAAACACTAGCAGTCTCTTAAGTGTTCATGAGCTCAATTCAACGCAAAGAAGTATGACCCCAAATCATTCCCTTCCCTGGCCACACCATGGGAGGAATGTTAGGCTAAGGACAGCAGCGGATCTTATTCTACCTGGTACCTTGTATGTTTGAGAGCAGATGGGGAATCTTACATGATGATGAAGACTCAGTTTCTTGTTGAACTTTTAGAGGACAAGTTAGGGGAGGTGAAGGGATGGTCCAAAATGAGATCTGGGTTAGTCTAGCTCAAAACAGCATCCTCTGTCCAGTCACGGGTGTGACTCGCTTGTGACAATCTGGGAGATGTTTCTGTAACCATCACGCCCCGAAAGAGCTTAAATATGGTCCAGGGTATCATATTTCACAGGGACCTTCTTCTGAAGTCTGACGATTAGCTGCGTGCCAATTTAGAGCAGCGAGGTGTACATTTCGTCCGGGGTGTCCACCGGGATCCGAGGGATAGTCAGATTGCCACTGGTGCCTTCATCTTGGCCTTAGTGGGTGATACATTGCCCGAGAAGGTCAGAGAGTGCGGACGCCCATCACATCCCAATACTCCATGTGCCCCACCTGCCATCTTTGTCAACTGCGCAGAGCACCATTTGCCTTGTTTACCAGACTGCAGGATTCTCCAGAAAGAAAGGAAAATCGTGGAGTACAAGACCCTGGTCTGACTGACCGACACTGTGGCTAAGAGAAAATTTGAATGGTTGCATCCTGTGCATATGACATCGCCTTACGCCGCCGTTACAACTGCAAAGCCCCCCCCCCCCCCCCCCCCCCAACCATCTGTGACGTCCATCCCCAGTTCTAAGCCAGAGAAGCCTAAGTCTTCTTCTGCCTCTCTTGCTAGGAAGGGTCCCTTGAGTCACTCCCTTCCCAGGTTTCTTCTAGTGGGAAAGATGACACCTGCCAGTGGTTGAAGAGCCCAAAATCAGATGGTTGTAGGGCTTCATGCTCATCCTCAGTCCCCGAGACTGAGCCATTGAAGTCCTCCCAGCCAAGGAACCCCAAGGACCAGCGAGAGAAATCCAAAAAGAAAATCCCTAAGACCAAGGAAATTGCGGTGGCACCCACACTACTGCTACCTACAAGCTCTCCATCTGTGGATGGGGTGGAGATTTTGGCATCTGCTGAGGACCTAGATCTCGACATACCCTCAGACACAATGAATATAGACTGCTCAGGCAATAAGTCGGTGGCAGCAGGTGACTGAGTCATAAACTACCTCATTGAATGTTCCATGCCTTCCCAGTCTCACGATGATGTTATCATCCAGTGGAATTGCTGCGGTTTTTCCATTCACCTGGCTGAGCTACGGCAACTGTTTCGCTATACACCTGCTATCTGCATTGCCCTCAAGGAAACCTGGTTCCCAGCCATGCGGACCCTTGCCCTCCGTGGCTATAAGGGACATTACAGGAACTGTAGCAACTATAATTGAGTGTCAGGTGAAGTTCTAAACTCAGTCTCTAGTGAAACTGTGCCATTTCAAACCCCTCTTGAAGCTGTGGCTGTCAGAATAAGGATGACACAGGAAATAACTGTCTGCAATGTATATCTTTCTCCAGATGGTGCAGTACCCTCGAATGCATTAGCAACACTCATTGATCAACTCCCTAAACTTCTCCTACTTTTGGAAGATTCTAACACCCATAACCCCTTGTGGGGTGGCACTGTGCTTACTGGCCGAGGCAGAGGTGTCAAAACTTTACTGTATCAATTCAACCTCTGCCTCTTAAATACTGGCACCACCATACATTTCAGCATGGCTCGTGGTAGTTACTTGGCCATTGATTCATCAATTTGGAGCCCATGACTTCTCTCATCTATGCACTGGAGAGCACATGACGACCTGTGTGGTAGTGACCACTTCCCCATCTTCCTGTCACTGCCCCAGCATCAGGCTCACGGATGCCTGCTCAGATGGGCTTTAAACAAGGCAGACTGAGAAACTTTCACCTCTGCTGTCACCATAGAATACCCCCACATGGTAACATCGATGTGATGGCTCAGCAGGTGACTACAACAATTGTTTCTGCTGCAGAAAAGGTGATCCCTCGCTCTTTAGGATGCCCCCGGTGTAAGGTAGTCTCATGGTGGTCACTGGAAGTCCCTGAAGCAATTAAGGAGTGTTGGCAAGCTCTACAGCAGCATAAGTGGCACCTTTCTCTGGAGCACATCATAGCCTTTAAATGGCTCCATGTACGCGTTCACCAACTTATCAAACAACGGAAGCAGGAGTGTTGGGAGAGATACATCTCGACCATAGGATGCCGTATGTCCCCTTCCCAAGTCTGGGCAAAGATCAGACATGTTTTCGGGTACCGGACCCCTACTGGTGTTACCACAAATGTTGTGTTATCTACCGATGCAACTGTGATTGCTGGCCACTTTACTCGAGCCTCTGCATCAGAGAATTACCCTGCCCCCCCTCCTGCCGTCCCCCCCCTCCCCCCTGCAGGTCTGGGGGTTAGAATAGGCCCGAGGTATTCCTGCCTGTCGTAAGAGGCGACTAAAAGGAGTCCCTCCCCCTGGGGGTAGTTAGCACCTGCATCCGGAGACGGACGGTTCCACGACCTATCTTTGCGGTCGTTTTGGTTTTTCACTTCTTCTGGTTTCTTCCTTCCTTTGGTTGTTTCCTGTCTTTGTTCTTCTCCATCTCACTGTCTTACTTACTCTGTCCCTTGCCTCCTTCTCCTTGCCTTCTCTGATCTCCGCCTCGGCGTTTGAGACAGTCTGTCCTTTCTTTCCCTCTCTCCTTCTTTTTTCTCTTCTTCCGTCTTCCCTGTGCGTGCCTGAAGGCTGACCCACGCGTTCGCACGCGTAGCCGGTGATGAGGTAACTCGTAATTCCCCGCCCTGGGTAGACAAGTAATGCACGCATGTACCTCCTGGTAAAGGCCAGGCCCAGGGAGGGGTGATTGCCTGAGCTGACACCTTCCGACCATGCCGATTGGTCCCTCCGTCCGTTTCTCGGGAGGTGTGACCTGAGGTGTGAACAATCACCTAAGGCGGGAGTGCCCTCTGAGAGGGTCCCCACAAGGAAGGAGCACGCCATCGGAGACGGTGGCAATCATGGGGGATTCCTCCGCAATGGATTTGTCTTCTTCTCTCCAGACTTCTGCCCAAAAACGGAAACTTGACCGGCAACCAGTGACAAAAGTACTACCGCCTGCCCCACAGTTCCTCGTAGTTTCTCGATCTGTGGATGGAAAGGATTTTTCCTCTGTCAACCCTTTCGTTATCCAGAAGGGCGTAGATGCCATAGCCGGATCGCTCAAGTCTTGTACCAGGTTGCGTAACAGTACCTTGTTACTAGAAACTGAGAGCGCCTTTCAGGCACAAAAACTGCTTCGGGCCATACTCCTGTACACGTTCCCTGTCCGGGTGGAGGCTCACCGCACTTTGAATTCGTCTCATGGTGCGGTATATACTAGATCACTCGACGGATTGACTGACGAGGAGATTCAGTCTTTCCTCGCTGAGCAGGGTGTGACGACTGTCCATAGGGTCATGAAAACGGTCAACAATGACCTTGTACCGACCCGGACACTTTTCTTGACCTTTGATAGTGTTCAGCTGACGTCGCGCATCACAGCGGGCTACAAGGTTATTTCTGTTCGCCCCTATGTCCCGACACCTACGCGCTGCTACCAGTGTCAGCATTTTAATCACACTCGCCATTCTTGTTCCAATGCGGCTACCTGTTTGACGTGTGGCAGGGATGCCCATGAGGGTGACTGTCCACCTCCGTCTCCTAGTTGTGTGAACTGTCAGGGTGCCCATGCAGCGTTCTCCCGCGACTGTCCCATCTACAAGGAAGAACGATGTATACAGGAAATTCGGGTCAAAGAGAAGATGTCCACCTCGGCTGCTTGCAAGCTATTTGCAAGTAGGAAGCCCATACTGCTCCCAGCGGGGAAATACAGTACTGTCCTCGCCTCTCCTCGGACTACCAGGGAGGTGGCGACGCAGACATGTGATGTGACCTTCAGCACTACGGTCATCAGTTCGGCCAGTGCTAAGATTGCCCAGTTGACGTCTCCTCTTCCTCCCGTCACCCCTCCGACACAAGCACCTTCATCAGCTTCTGCCAAGACGAAGACCCAGAAGTCAGATGCACGGGCCTTCAAGAAGGAACCGTCCCGTGCAAACTTCCTACGTACCTCGAACTCCCAGCCATCGACCAATACTTCCACAAAACAACCTTCCAAGAAGGCTCCTAGGAAGCACAGTTCTCCTTCTCCGCCACGGCGCATTTCTCCTCCTGCGCCACCCAGCAGTTGCCGCTCCAGGCTGTCATCCATTTCGCTGGCCGCACCGCTGGTAGCCGAACATCTGGTCGTTCACCAGCAGAGGAAGCTCCCCCTCCCGGCCATCTTCACAAGATGGCCGATGAACCTATAGAACCAATCTACGATGACTGTCCGCCTAGTGCTAGTGACGGCAGTGCTCGCTCGAAGCCAGGCCCTCAGCAGCCTTCTAGGTGACCCCTTCTTGCATCTTCTTTTTCTTTTTATTCTCATGATGGCACTTATTGACTGGAATATTTGCAGCATTCGCTCCTACTGAGAGGACTTAAAGCTGCTGCTCCGCTTGCACCGTCCGCTCGTCGTAGCCCTCCAGGAAATGAAGCTACGCCCATGTGATCACATTGCCTTGGCACACTACAACTCTGTGCGTTTCGACCTACCCCCTGTGGCAGGTATTCCGGCTCATGGAGGGGTTATGTTGCTGGTCCAGGATGATATTTACTACGATCCCATCACATTGCACACCGGCCTGCAGGCAGTTGCTGTCTGCATTACTCTACCCACTTTCACATTTTCCATTTGTACCGTTTACACTCCAGTGTCGTCTGCCATTACCAGGGCAGACAGATGCAACTTATTGCTCAGCTACCTGCACCATGTTTGTTAACTGGAGACTTCAATGCCCACCATCCTGTTTGGGGCTCTCCAGCATCCTGTCCGAGGGGCTCCTTGTTAGCGGACCTTTTCAACCAGCTCTATCTTGTCTGTCTCAATACTGGCGCCCCTACTTTTCTTTCGGGCACATCTCACACCTATTCCCATTTAGACCTCTCTATATGTACTACCCAACTTGCACACCGGTTTGATTGGTATACATATTCGAGCGACCACTTCCCATGTGTTATCCATCTCCTGCATCATACCCCCTCTCCGTGCTCAACTAGTTGGAACATTTCCAAAGCAGACTGGGGCCTCTTCTCTTCCAGGGCGACCTTTCGGGATCAAACCTTCACAAGCTGCGATAGTCAGGTTGCACACCTCATGGAAGTCATTCTCACTGCTGCTGAATATTCCATCCCTCACACTACTTCTTCTCCATGTCGCGTACCGGTCCCCTGGTAGACCGCAGCATGTAGAGACGCTTTACGTGCTAGTCAACGTGCTTTACGCATCTTTAAAAGCCACCCTAGGGTGGCAAATTGTATCAATTATAAACGATTACGTGCGCAGTGTCATCGTATTATTAAAGAAAGCCAGCTGGGCTGCTTTCACAAGCACCTTCAACAGCTTTACTCCTTCTTCTGTTGTCTGGGGTAGCCTGCACTGGCTATCTGGCACTAAGGTCCACTCACCAGTTTCTGGCTTGATGGTCGCGAATGACGTCCTTGTGGCCCCTGAGGATATCTCCAATGCCTTCCGCCACTTTCTCGCAGTGGTTTCGAGCTCCGCTCATTACCACCCTTCCTTCCTCCCCCGAAAACAGGCAGAGGAGGCTAGGCCACCTAACTTACACTCCTCGAATCGTGAAAGTTACAATGCCCCATTCACCATGCGGAAACTCGAAAATGCACTTGCCCGGTCATGGTCCTCCGCTCCAGGGCCTGATTCTATTCATATTCAGATGCTGAAGAACCTTTCTCCTGCGGGTAAAGGTTTCCTTCTTCGTACTTAATAATCGCATCTGGATTGAGGGACATGTTCGCGCATCCTGGCGCGAGTCTATTGTTGTACCAATTCCTAAGCTGGGGAAGGACAAGCACTTGCCTTCCAGTTATCGACCCATCTCGCTTACCAGCTGTGTCTGTAAGGTGATGGAGCGAATGTTTAACTCTCGGTTGGTTTGGCTGTTCGAATCTCGACGCCTACTTACCAATGTACAATGTGGATTTCGTAGGCGCCGCTCTGCTGTTGACCATCTGGTTACCTTGTCGACATTCATTATGAATAACTTCTTGCGGAAGTGCCTGACTGTGGCTGTGTTCTTTGATTTGGAGAAGGCTTACGACACCTGTTGGAGGGTGGGCAGTCTCCGCACCATGCATACATGTGGGCCTTCGCGGTCGCCTCCCTCTTTTTATTTGTTCCTTTTTAATGGATCGACAGTTCAGGGTACGTGTGGGTTCTGTCCTGTCAGACACCTTTCGCCAGGAGAATGAGGTGCCCCAGGGCTCAGTTTTGAGTGTCGCTCTCTTCGCCATGCCGATCAATCCAATAATGGATTGCCTCCCAGCTGATGTATCAGGCTCCCTTTTCGTGGACGATTTTACCATCTATTGCAGCGCACAGCGTACATGTTTCCTGGAGTGCTGTCTCCAGCGTTCTCTTGACCGTCTTTACTCCTGGAGTGTCGGCAATGGCTTCAATTTTTCTGCCGAGAAGACTGTCTGTATTAACTTCTGGTGCTACAAAGTGTTTCTCCCACCGTCCTTAAGACTCAGTCCTGTTGCTCTGCCATTCGTGGAGACAACAAAATTTTTAGGTCTTACATTTGCCAGGAAACTTAGTTGGTCTCCACATGTGTCATATTTGGCTGCCCGTTGTACCCGTTCTCTAAATGTCCTCTGTGTTCTCAGTGGTATGTCGTGGGGAGCGGATCAAACCGTCCTACTTCGCCTATATCGGTCGAACGTCCGCTCCAAGCTGGATTATGGGAGCTTTGTATACTCCTCTGCACGGCCGTCCATCTTACGCCGCCTCAACTCCATACAACATCGGGATTTACGTCTTGCGACCGGAGCGTTTTATACTAGTCCCGTCGAGAGTCTTCATGCTGAAGCCGGTGAATTGCCACTCACCTACCGGCGCGATATGCTGCTTTGTCATTATGCCTGTTGGCTCCTGTCAATGCCCGACCACCCGTTGTATCGTTGCTTTTTTGACGACTCTCTCAACCGTCAATACGGGTTGTATGTCTCTGCCTTGCTACACCCTGGAGTTCGCTTTCGTCGCCTCCTTCAACACCTTGATTTTTCACTCCCTGCAACCTTTAGAGTGGGCGAGAGCCACACGCCCCCTTTGCTCCAGGCTCAGGTTCGCATTCACCTTGACCTCAGCTTGCTCCCAAAGAAGGTTACTCCCGGTTCGGTAACCTCTTCCCGCGGCTTGGACGTCCTCCTCATGCCCTTCTCGGCGGGAGGAGGTCGTTTTGGCCCGGCTACGAATTGGACACTGCCGTTCAGCCATCGCCATCTGCTGACGGCTGCGCTGGCGCCGTTCTGCCCATGTGGGCAATTGCTGACGGTCTGCCACATTTTAACATCCTGTCCGAATTTTACTACGCTGCGTCTTGATCTTGGCCTGCCATGTACTCTGGATGCCATTTTAGCGGATGACCCAGGAGCTGCTGCTCGCGTTCTTCGTTTTATCAACTTGATAAACCTGTCTAAGGACGTTTGATTATGCTGTTGTTTTTTTAATCCTATGCCTGTTAATATGTCTTTTATAGTGTTGTCCCTTTTAGTTGCTGTTTTATACTTGTGCCTTGCGGTGCATTCCTAACTTAGTCTGGGTGCTAATGACCATTGTAAATGTGCGTCCTAAAACCACAAAAAAAAAAAAAAAAAAATCCCCCTCCCCCAGCCTTTCGCGCTCTCAAAAGGCGGCTGGAAGGGAATGGCCATTCAGTCACTACATGCCACAGTGAATCCTATAACACTCCATTTACAGAGTGAGAGCTCATCAGTGCTCTTGCACATTGCCCGGACGCAGCTCCTGAGCCTGATCAGATCCACAGCCAGATTATTAAACATCTCTCATCTGACTGCGCGCGACATCTCCTCAGCATCTTCAACCGGATCTGGTGCGATGGTCTTTCTATCGCAATGGCTGGAGAGCATCATCATTCCAGTGCTGAAACCCAGTAAAAACTTGCTTAATGTGGATAGCTATTGGCCTATCAGCCTCACCAACATTATTTGTAAGCTGTTGGAACGTATGTTACGTTGGCGGTTGGGATGGGTACTGGTGTCACGTGGCCTACTGGCTGCATGCCAGAGCGGCTTCCACCAGGATCGCTCTACTACTGATAATCTTGGGTCCCTGGAGTCTGGCATCCGAACCGCCTTTTCCATCCGGCAGTACGTGGTTGCTATCTTTTTTGACTTATAGTTCCATCCATATCCAGGAGAATGGAGTCCTGCATGGCTCTGTATTGAGTGTGTTTCTATTTTTAGTGGCCATTAATGCTTTAGCAGCAACTGTTGAGCCATCTGTCTCACCTTCTCTGCATGGAGATGACTTTTGCTTTTCGTACTGCTGCTTCAGTACTGGTGTTGCTGAGCGTCATCTACAGGGAGCCATCTGCAAGGTGCAGTCATAGACTCTGGCCCACGGCCTCCAGTTTTCAGCGCCAGAGTCGTATGTCATACACTTCTATCAGCGTCATAACATTTATCCGGACCCAGAACTTTACCTTAATGACGATCCACTCAATGTACTAAAGACATATTGATTCTTAGGACTGGTTTTTGATGCTCGATTGACTAGGCTTCCTCACTTTCGTCAGCTTAATCAGAAACGCTGGCACCACATCAATGCCCTCCATTGCCTGAGCAACACCAATTGGGGTGCAAATGGCTCTACGTTGCTGAGGCTCTACAGAGCCCTTGTCCAATCCCGAATTGACCATGGGAGTGTGGTTTATGGTTCGGCAGCACCCTCAGTATTGCATTTACTTCACCCTATGCACCACTGCAGCATTCCTTACTCAATGGTTGCAGTGTATTCACTGTAGAGCTGGTGGCCATTTCTTGTGCCCTTCAGTATCTATGTTCGTGCCCTGGGGAGTCTTTTCTTTTATGTACTGACTCCTTGAACAGCCTGAAAACTATCGACCAGTGCTACCTTTGTCATCCTTTGGTAGTGTCCATCCAGGAGTCCATCTATGCCGTGGAACTGTCCAGTCATTCAGTGGTGTTCGTCTTGACCTCTGGTCATGTCGGAATCCCAGGAAATGAACTTGCCGACAGGCTACACGGAAACCATTTCTGGAGATGGGCATCCCTGCAACTGACCTGCATTTTTTATTACGCTGCAAGGTTTTTCAGCTTTGGGAGATGTAATGGCAACATATCAGTACGCACAACAAACTAAGAGCTGTTAAGGGGACCAAGAATGTTTGGAAGTCCTCGTTGAGTGCCTCTCGGAGGGACTCTGTGGTTCTCTGCCAGTTCCGCGTTGGCAAAGCCTGGGCGACCCACGGCTACCTCCTGCGCTATGAATATCCACCTCAGTGTCACTGCAGCGCCCGGTTGACAGTGACCCATATTCTTTTGCTCTGTCCTTCTTTGGCTACCCTGCGACTTAATCTTCGGTTGCCGCACTCATTATCATTGATTTTAGCAGACAACGCCTCATCGTCTGATTTGGTTTTACGTTTCATTTATGAAGGTGGGTTTTATCATGCGATCTGAGTTTTAGCGCATGTCCTTTGTCCCTCTGTGTCCTCTAGCCTAATGGTTTTTTTAGGGTGGAGGTTTAAATGTGTTGCAGGGTGGCTGTCTTTTCCTTTTTACTTTTGTGATCCGCCAGCCACTGTTATCTGCTTCCTTGTTTTACTCTCTTCTAACTGTTTCTTGCATCTATCTGTTGTTTTCTTGTCCTCAGTTGTTTCTTTTACTGTTTGTTGTCTTTTCTTCGTTCTTGTGGTCTTTCTTTCTGTTTTGTGTTATATGTCTCGTCTCTTTTATTCTCACTCTTGTGGTATTGTTTTATTAGGAACAAAGGACCGAAGACCTTGTAGTTTGGTCCCTTTCCCCCTCTTTTAAACCAACCAACCAACCAACCAACCTCACCTATCTCCAATGGAGTATTATTGCGTTATTGCATCTAAGCTTTCACCTCGTGCCCGTAACAAATTGGAGCACCGATATTATTTGCATGTTCAGGGACCATCTGAACCTTTAGTACTATATATCGACAGAGTTCTTACTGCTGAATGTGCCTTAAGTATGGAGGTTGCCGAACAGCGGAGTGTGGAGGTTGTTCTGCAGGGGATGACACCTGAGGATCGATCAAGGGCGTAGGTCGCTGGGAAGCCTACTACCTACTCCCAGTTATCTGAGTTGGCTACCTCTATAGAGGCCCTTAGGGTTGCTGATGAGCAGTGAAGCCTTAGTAGTGCCATGACCAGGGCACCTGAATTTTCGTCTGAGCTAACACAGTTGCCTCATTGGTCGTTAATTGACCAGAGGTGTTTCAGGTGCGGATCTGACACCCATCTTGTCAGGAGTTGCCTTGAGCAGTGTGGAGCCAAAAGAGCTCAATGACACCAGAAGAAACAGGGGGGGCTATTGTTCTAGGTTACCGAAAGGCTGTGCTCATGTTGGAACAACTAATTCCTCGAAACTTACCTTTGTCTGTGCTCTACTCAATCAGAGCCCGTTTGTGGTCTCTTTGACTCCAGGAGCGCTGTGTCCCTGCTTGATCTGGACTGGTATCTTGAATTTCGTAGGATCCGTAAGTTGCCACCCTCATCTCCCAGTTTCCAGAGCTGTTGAACAGTTAACGGGCAGAGCCTGCCCCTGTCGGGAGAGGTACGGGTCAAGTTGTCTGTGGAGAGTTTTTCTTGTGCAGTACAACTACTCTTGGTGAGAACACTTCCCATTACTCTGTTGCTTGGCTGCGTTTTTATTCAGCATACCACACTTATCCTTGACGGCAACAGCAGGACCTTTTTCTTTAAATTTTGCCGCGACCAGAAAAAAGGGTTTTGTTCCTTTGAGATTAGTCAGCGGCGTCCCTTGCTGGATCAACAAGGTTACATCTGAGTTTCAGCTCGGTCACCTCCAGAGGCCCCAAGCTCAACAACTGTTTGAGGTGCTCCAATGTTATCCTGACGTTCTTACCGACAGATTGGAAGTAACCAATAGGATAGAATATAGAATTTGCTTGGTTGATGATGTCCCAGTGCGCCAAGCCCCCTATTAGTTATCCCCTCCTAAAATGCAGATCCTATGCCAGAAGGTTGACGCTATGTTGCATGATGGGGTTATCAGACCATCTACCTCCCCTTACGCTTCTCCAATGTTCTTAGTCCCGAAGGCTCAGGGACGAGAGTACCGGCCTGTTGTCGACTACCGTCAATGCAACCAGAAGGTGGTTCTGGAGCCCCTTCCCCTTCCTGTCCTTCATAACTGCTTTACCTGGTTTGCCGGTGCTAGGTATTTTACCGTCCTCGACTTGAATCAGGCATACCATCAGATTCCGTTGGCAGAAGAATCCAAAAAGGCTACAGAATTTTCTACTGACTGGAATCTTTTTGAATTTAATCAAGTCCTGTTCGGATTGTTGACTGGAGCTGCTGTTCTGTCTCGCCTGTTGGACAGTATATTTGGTGATATCAGGTTTGAATTCCTTTATAATTATTTGAATGACGTAGTTATCTACAGTAAGACCTTTGAACGTTTAAATCATTTGGAGTCCATTCTGGAGAGTTGCAGGCTGCTGGTCTGATGGTTAAACCATCCAAGATCTCTTTGGCCAGAGAACAAATTTCCTTCCTCAGGCATTTGGTTTCTCATGACGGAATCCGCATCGATCAGGGGCGGACCATCAGTCTTAGAAATTTTCCCCCATCCACCAGTAAGAAGGGCGTCACAAGTTTCATTGGGATGGCCAATTATTTCAGGAAGTTTGTGCTCAATTTCGCTCAGCTGGCTGCCCCACTTAACAACTTACTCAAGAAAGGGGGTGAGCTTTATTTGGTGAGAGAGCTAACAAGCCGCCTTTGATGCCTTCAAAATTGCCGTCACCAACCCTCCGGTCTTGGCCATCTCTGACTTCAATCACCGATTCATTGTCCAGACCGATGCTTCAAGCGCTGGCATTGTTGAAGGGGATAGATGCCTGTTGCCTTCGCCTCTAGGTGTCTGTGTGAGGTCGAATTGAAGTACTCTGTGTACGAACGTGAAGCTCTTGCTGTTTTGTTCGCCCTTGAGAAGTTTAAATTCTATCTTGATCATAGGGAGTTTGACCTCGAGGCAGATTACCGGGCATTAAGCTGGGTATTAGCCAGTCCCAGAAAAACCGGGCGTATTGTTAGGTGGACAGTACACATATTGGCCTTTCCTTGTAAGGGTCGCCATATTAAAGGGGCAGAGAACCAGGTCGCTGATGCGCTGAGTCGTCGCATGTTTGAGGAGAAAGGGGAAGATCTTAAAAAGGACACCAGCCAGAATGCTAACCTCATTGGAACTGTCCTGTTAGAGATCCCTGAACTAGTCGTTAACCTCAAAGAACAACAGTCTCAGGATCCCATCTTGGGGCCCATTAGGTGGGCCGTGTTGAACGAGGAGGAGGTCCACAGTTATACCTTACAGAGAAGAGTCCTGTGTTGGCGATTCGGCAGGTCCAATCAGAATAGGATTTGCTTGCTCCAGAGCCTTGTTCAGCCCACCTTTAAGTATTTTCATACTTCACTCTTAGGTGGACATTTAGAGGTGGCGAAAACTGTCACCAAAATGTGCCAGCATGTCACCTGGCCCACGATGTATAAGGATGTCTGTCGATTAGTTAGGCAATGTGAGGCCTGTAAGATCGGGTAACCAGGAAATAATATTCGTCAGGGATTATTGCAATCCATGGGGGTACCCATGGATAAGGTGTTCATTGATCACTTGGGACTGTTACCCAGGACCGAGAATGGGAACCATTATATTTTGGTCATCATGGATGCCTTCAGCCGCTTCACGTGACTCCTCCCCAGCAGGGAGATTACGGCGTGTGGCACTATTAACCATCTTATTAAAGTTTTCACTCTCTTTGTCCCCCCTAAGACCTTCGTTAGCGACAATGCACCCAGCTTTATTTTGAAATGGTTTCACAGGTTCTGCTTTAATGATGACATCAAACATGTTACCACCACACCTTACTATCCCCAGCCTTCGTTTGCTGAGCGTGTTAACCGGTACCTAAAGGCAGTTTTAATTATTTATCATGTCAACGCGCAGAACAGATGGGTTTCGTCATTGCCGTGGCTGAATAATGCTTTTAACACTGCTTAGCAGGAGGCTTCCGGCACAACCCCCACCTCCCTCATGCTTGCTTACCCAATTAATACTCCCCTAGTCAATCTGTGGAATATCAAAGACCACTGACCAGTAAATTTGGATCTGCATCACATTAAGCACAATTTGGAGAATGATAGGCGCAATATAATCGAGCACACCTCCGACAAGCTCAGCGTTATAACCGTGGTGGGGTGTCTGTCCGAATAAAGGTAGGGGGATTGGGTTTTTGTAACTTTTAACGCCCATGTGACCAGGAGAGCACCTAATGTAGGTAAGTTAGCCCCTGTTTTATTGGCCCACGCCAGGTCCACAAGTGTCTGGGTCCGGTCAACTTTCTGGTTAAAAACCTTGCTAACAATGGGTTCATTCAGGTGCATGTTAGTTGTTAGTCAAATTAAAGCCTAAGCTGCCATGCTGCAATCCTTTGTTATTGCCCCCCTCCCTCCCCTGCCCTCACATCCCCCCCCCCCCCCCCCCCTCACGACTTCATTTTTGGAGGAGGAGTTTCAGCTGTGCTCTCCTTCTTCTGGCACATCGCCAGAGGGGTGGTCATAGTGCTTAGCGTGTGATTGCTGGTGGCTTTCAGAGAGAGAGAGGACGTACTAACATACGGGCATCTTGTGGTAGGTGGCCCGCGTGCACGGCTGCGTTACGTGAGCAGGATGGTATTGTATGGTGAGTTGTTTTGAGGTGGGAGCCATGCCTCTTTGCAGATTGTGTTGTGACTCACCCAGAAGGCCGGTGAGTCGGTGTGCCGGGAGGCATGATGTCTGCCATTTGTATTATTGAGTACCCGGCTTCTTGTGGTAAGATTGCTCCTTCCTTATGCATTGTACTGCCCCCTTAAAGAGAACATCATGGTTTAAATGTTGGCCGTTGGTCTGTGAAACTGTGGCCATTTGTATTCGAAGCTGCCTCACGCAGACTAGACTCTTGGTTGCTAGTATGTGCCGGTTGTTTGCTGCTAATTTTGCTGCCCACAAGGTTGCACTGGCGAGATTGCCTCTTGGTAGAGCGACACTCACTGTTTGACAGTTTGAATCTGCCTGTGGTTGCGTGTGTGCGTTCACCTTTTAATGGTATATTGTCAACTTGATCTGCAAGTTTGCAGCTGCAGATTAATGTTTGGGCTTTCTTTGAGTGTTTCCCGAGTTTTCCTGTTGTTGTTGATGTACACTGTGGAATGGCAATTTGTTTAATGGCAAGCAAATAGAGGAGCCTTTTGACAGAGCACCATTGAGTGCTCAATCAGCATACAGTTGAAAATACTATTATTACCAAATGTTTTACAGCCACTAGCAGTATTACTCTGAGCTTGTGACTTGGTTGATTACATAGTTTTAGTTTTTTAAAACAGATATATGTTGCTGTTCAAGCCCCTTTTATGTATGTATATGTTGGGTCGCAGCAGGTCGGGTGGCTGATTATTACCGTTGTCAGCAAGATAATATAGGTCTTGCTGTTTAAACTTCCTTATTTTTAATGTATGTATGAGCTGTGTTGCAGCAGGTCTGGTGACTAAGTATTACTGTCAGTAACACCTGCTACTTGTTGCTTAAACAATTATCTTGTCATAGTCCTTCATCTATGTATGTTAATATTTGAAAGACAAAATAATTCTCGGCATTTAATAGTCTTATCTGCAGCTGGTTTACCTGGTAGCTTACGGCCTTCAGCTGTTGTATTCTGGGCTTGTTACTTTGTTGATTATATTTTTGTAGTTTTATGTACATACATACAGTTATATTCGCAACAGGTCTGAGAATCAACCTATCATTATTGAGAATTATGCCTTGGTTGTTGGTTTGATTGCGTAGTGACCATAATTTTGGTATATCCTTTTATATACTCTTTTCCAACTTAAGGTTTGGGAAGACAAGAAACATCTGTTTATGATCATTGCAAGGCCGACATTGGTTTCTGATGTTCCACACCCAGCCGTGATCCTGTACCCTGTTACCCTGTACCCTTTACCGTGGGCGCGTATTTGGGTTGAGAGAGTTGCCTATTCTGAGGCGCACCATTTGCTATCTCTGTTGGAGCCTGTATTGCTCGGTCCCCCGGAACTTGGCCTAGCCCTCCTACTCCTACTCCTACTCCTACTCCTACTCCTACTCAATGTTAAATCCAGACTTCAGTAGGACCATATCATAAGACATGTCATTTAGTTAATGCCCAAGCTTCACCACCACTTACTAGGGAACATTCTCAAGTGTTGGGAAATGATCTTGAAACTTGGCTGTTGTATAGAGGGTCCAGAATAATGCAATACATTCTTTTTTGTGCCCAATTTCACTTTTAATGGGTAAAATGCGCCCTGAAAGGTAATTTGGTGTTCAAGTTTTAGAGGGAATATCTTTGAAACAAAAATATATAAAAAAAGAGTTTATTATAAAAGTAAATAATGTTCTTGAAAACTGTTTATTTGAAATTATGCAAAATACTCTACCACCATTAATTATTTGTGGAAAATGGAACGTTATGTTATAACATAATGTGAAGAAGTTTTCGAACTGGATACATCCCTTTGTAATAAAGGTGGTTTCTGAAATACCATGTTTGGAAATTAAGCTGTAAACAATGTTCTGTCGGTGTATTTTCAGCATACCTAATTAAAATATCCAAACATTCATTAATATTCTAATTATTTATTTTTATTTATTTTACTTATAATTGTTTTATGTTTGAAATTGTTGTCTACCATTTTACATAAATGTATTTTGTTAATTGAAAATAAGTAACTCGTTATTATGATTGAAAATAAATACAACAATAGTAATCTATAAAGAAATGCTAGGACTTATCAATGTACCAAAATATGCCAGATACAAATCAGGGTATTTAGAGAATCATGGTGACAGTTTGAAATGCTGATGAATTTTGTTTTATATTGTCTTTTGTGTCATGTATGTTATGCAAAGAAATTTTGTCAATTTTATTTACACGGTGTAAATACATTGTTTTAAGCATTTCTTTTCAGATTACTATTATTGTAATTATTTTCAATGAAAGTAATAAGTTCTTGTTATTTTCAATTAACAAAATACGTGTATATGAAATGTTAGACAAAAAAGTAAAAGGAACCAAGAATGTAAAATAAAAATGTAAAACATAAAACAATTATTAGTAAAATAAATAATTAGAATAGTAATGAATATGTAGGTATTTTAGTTAGGTATGCTGAAAATACTCAAACAGCACATTGTGTACAGCTTATTTTCTAAAAAAAAAAAAAAAAAAAGTGATCATTTGGTAAAACTGAAATGCCTTTCGCAGACCTCTTACTAGCCAGTGCAGACATATGACATAGTTTTTAAGTGGAAACATTTTTCCAAACTTCTGTCAAATTCACCAACCTATATGTCGTATCAGCCGCCGCACAGCAGCCGTCAACTCGGCGCAGCGTACTACAACACGTGCGGCACACAGCGAGTACCGCTGGCACCGCACACGATGTCAACAACTGGCGCAAGTGAACACGTCGTTGTGGGGCTAGCAGCAGCGTACACACCACTATCGATACAGATTACCCTGGCAGAATATTTGTGTTATAGTGCGGACGTAACACTATACTAAATTTTCAAATTAATAAAACAGTGTCATAGAGACTTCTCTGTTGACCATTCCAAAGTGGTATCTACAATGCATAGGACTATTAAAATTGTTTTGTGTAAAGACTACTAGAAAAACTGAATTCCAGGTAATGATATGCACAAAGATAAATTGGCAACATTAACAGTGCACACTAATGCCGTGTGACTGTTTCATGAAGCTCTGTCAACATATGCCCCCTCCAGGTGTGGGTGTCAAGACTATGCCTGAGGCATTTCTGCCTCTCGCAAGAGATGACTTTTATGCCTTCCAATATTACTGACAGCATCGTCCTCCTGTGGAATTGGGGCAGTTTTTACCCCTAACCTGGCTGAGTTACGACAACTCATAAGCGTCACACTTACTTTTTGCATTGCCCTTCAGGAAACCTGGTTTCCAACAATGTGGACCACCTGCCCTTTGGGGCTATCAGGGTATTGCAAAAATCATACTGACTGAATCAGGATGTCAGGTGGAGTATGTATGTATGTCCTTAACCTGTGTCTATAGCGAAGGGCCCCTGCAAACCCATTTAGAAGCTGTGGCTATCAGGGTGAGGACAATGTAGGAAATTACTGTCTGCAATATCTACCTTCTTCCAGGTAGTGACGTTACACACCATGTATTGCCTGCACCAAATTCTCAATTCCCCCCCACCTTTTCTCCTTCTGGGCAATTTTAACACCCATAACCCTTTGTGTGGTGGAACCAAGATAATTGTCCATGGCAAAGATTTCGAGAATTTACTCACTCACCTTGACCTTTGCATCCTAAATACAGGTGCCCCCACCCATTTCATAGTGGCTGGCACATAGTACATACTCGGCCATTGACCTCTCACTTTGCAGTCCTGGCCTTCTACCATCTACCCACTATAGAGCTCATGACGATATGTATGGTAGTAACCACTTTCCACACTTCCTGTCCCTCCCCCAGCATCACTCACCTGGACGCTTGCCCAGATGGGCTCTTAACAAGGCTGACTGGGACGCTTTCACCTCTGATACCAATGTTGGATCTCCGTTGCAGGGAAACATTGATGAAGTGATCCAGACCATTACTGCTACCATTGTTTCTACAGTTGCATCATCAGTCCCTTGCTCCTCAGGCTGCCTACGGCAGAAGACAGTTTCTTGGTGGTCTCCGAAAATCACTGCAGGCGTTCGAGACCGCATGTGGGCCCTGCAATGTTGCAAACGAAACCTATCCCTTGAGCACATAATTGCCTTCAAACAGCTCCTTGCCCGGGTCTGTCATCCAATGAAAAGAAGGAAGCAGGAGTGTTGGAAACAGTACGTCTCCCGCATTCGAACACCAACCTCTCCTTCCCAGGTTTGGACTAAGATTAGGTACATTTATGGATGTCAGACACCTGCAGGGATACCTGGGCTTTCAATGAATGGAGCTAGCTATACCGCTTTGCACGCAATTGCAGGTTGTTTGCCTGAGTATTATGCTCAAACCTCTGCATCTGAGAATTACAATCTTTCATACCCTAAAACAGTGGGTGGATCAACAACACCTACCTGAGCTGTATAATGCCCCATTCTGTGAGAGCGAATTTCTCAGAGCCCTTGCCAATTGTCCTAACACTTCCTCTGGGCCGGACCACATCCGTCACCAAATAGTTAAACACCTGTCAGCAAATTACCAGTGCCACCTCCTTGCTGTCTGGAGCGTTGGCAAATTTCCATCACAATTATGTTAAAATATCATCAATTTAGTGCTAAAACCTGGTAAGAAACCAGTCGAAATGGATAGTTAACGTCATATTAGCCACACCACCATTGTCTGCAAGTTCCTTGAATGGACCTGTGAAAGCCTGTGACATCACTTGGTACCACCACATACTCGTTAAATTAAACAAATGGGGCCTCCGGGCCGCTCTCCCAATTTTTATCCAGAACTTCTTGCATCTCTTTATCTTTAGAGTTTGAATTGGGCCTTCCCACAGGCACCCCCCCCCCCCTTCCCCTCCCCATATCCAAGAAAATGGTGTCCAGCAGGACTCTGTGCTGAGCGTCTCACTCTTTTTAATTGCCGTTAATGGTGTCACAGCAGTTGTGGGGTCTTCAGTATCACCCTTTTTATATGCTGACCTCTTTTTTATTTCCTTTTACTAATCTACAGTTTGTGTGGCTGAATGTCGACCGCAGTGAGCCAGACGAAAGGCGCAGTTATGGGCTCTCACCCACGGCTTTGTTTTCAGGTGCCAAGACTTGTGCCAGGCACATCTGTCGTCATTGTGCTGTCCACCCACATCCAGAACTTTACTTGGATGACCAGCTGCTTAATATAGTAGAGACTTATCCATTTTTAGGACTGGTTTTTGATACCTGCTTAACTTGACTTCCCCCATCTTTGTCAACTTAAGGAAAAGTGCTGGCAGCATCTTAACATTCTTTGATGCCTGAGTCACACCAACTGGGATGCAGATTGCCCTACACTGTTACAGTGCCCCCCACCCCCCTCACAGGTCGTGGGGTTAGAAAAGGCCCGAGGTATTCCTGTCTGTCATAAGAAGTGACTAAAAGAAGTCTCTCACAAAAGTACGGCCCTATGAGTTCAGGTCCCATTCTATGGCTTGTCCTGCCACTTTCAAAATTATACAGAAGTGAGGGCCGTATGGGGAAGAATGCCTTATGTGATGCACGAGTTATCCATAGTGCCCTTAGATTCGATCTCCAGAATCTCTTGTCATGGCTTTGCATCTCCACCTGCAATTCAACTATTTGGGCTAGGACGCTTTCTGGGGTATGTCATCTTCTGTTGTCTCCTGTCCTCGTTCACCCCCATGAGAATCCTGGATTTCTGTGCGCCCAATATCCAGCACGGTAGCCAGTCCGTTGTGGTGGGGCCATCATTTACCCATTTGGTGGTAGCCCCCTGATAACACAGGGATGGCATTGCTGATGCCTGAGCTGTGAACTCCACAAGTGTGCCACGGAGTAGATGCTTGTTGTCCTGGGGCATCAGGACTCCCGGCAACAGTCATCATGCCAGTTGGCCTTTGCTGTGGCTGGGTTGCACCCGTGGGGAGAGCCCCTGATCGGAGTAGGTGGCATCAGGGTGGATGACTAGCAATGAAGCGGACTAAGTCATCCCTTGCTGGTGACCGTATGGCACCAGCACTCTCCAAGAAGGCCAAGATAGAATACAATGCCGACAGGTATGACTCTAAATTGTTTCCCTCCCTTGTTACACCATGTGAGGAACGTAGGGCTACAGAATGGAGAGAGCTGTATTCTCCTCAGTTTTTAGGCTGTAGCAGAACTGATGGGGACTCTTTCCTACTGATGAAGCATCAATTTTTTTGTTGAACACCTTGAGGATATGTTTGGTGAAGTGACAGCGCTGTCAAATATGTGAAACGGTACAGTCTTTATCCAGACAGCATCCCCAGGCCAATCCCGAGTGTTACTTGCCTGTGACAAGCTGGGTGATATTCCTGTTTGTCACTCCCCATAAAAGCCTCGACATGGTCCAGGGGACCATTTTCCATTGTGATTTCCTCTTGCAATCTGACGATGAGCTCTGCACCAATTTAGAATGGCGGTGTGTTCATTTCATCTGGCGTGTTTACAGGGGACCCAAAGACAACAGAGTTGCTACCGGTGCCTTCATCGTGGCCTTTGAGGGTGATTCATTGCCTGAAAAGATCAAGGTGATGGTTTATCTCTGTGATTTTAAACCATACATCCCTCCCCCTGTGCAGTGCTTTAAGTGCTGGAAGTTGAGCATGTCTTCCTGCTGCACTTCCAACGTCATATGTCGAGACGGCCTATGTCCACTGCACCCAGATATTCCATGTGCGCCTCTTCTCACTTGCATCATCTGTGGAAACACCACTCCACCCGCTCGCCAGACTGTCCAGTACGCCAAAAGGTGCAGAAAATCATGGAGTTAAAGAACGTGGACCAGTTGAATTACACAGAGGCTAAATGTAAATTTGAAAGATTATACCTGCTTTGCGAGCACGGCCCCCCAAAATGCAGGGGACAACGGTCTCCTCCGGCTCCTCTCGTGCGGCAGGGATTCCTTGGGGCCCTCTCTCCAAAGGTCTCCATTAATGCCACGGTGGACACCCGCCAGTGGCTGAAAGAGCCAAAAGCTGCTGGACAAAGAGCTTCATGGTCTTCCTCTGTGCCTGAAGCTGCTTTGGAGAAATCTTTCCAGCAAACCCCTTAAAAGAATTGAAAGAGCAAGCAAACTAGGAGAAGTCTGTTAAGAAACAGGACCTTCTGGTGGCCCCAAAATCACTCCCTATAAATTCTGCATCTGAGGATGCAGTGGAGATCTTAGTGTCCCCTGCAGACCTGGCTCTCACTGATGGCGCATCCCCCATAGAAATGTGTACAAATACTCAATTGGTGGCAGTAAATGACCTTGAGGCATAACCTGCCTCACTGTGCGCTTCATGCCTTCCCAACCTCATGATAATGTCATCCTCCAGTGGAATTGTGGCGGTTTTTTCCACCACCTTGCTGAGCTATGGGAACTCTTAAGCTTTACACCTGCTTTCTGCATTGCTCTCCAGGAAATCTGGTTCCTGGAAATGTGGACCCCTGCCCTCTGCAGCTATAGAGGATATTACAAGAACTGTTGTGACTATAATAGAGGGTCAGTTGGAGTTTGTGTCTATGTCCTGAACTCAGTATGCATTGAACTCGTGCTCCTTCAAACCCCTCTGAAGCTGTGGCTCTCAGGATACAGACAATGCAGGAAATAACTGTCTGCAATGTATATTTTCCTCCAGCTGGTGCAGTACCCTTGAGCGCATTGGCTGCACTGTTTGATCAACTCCCTAAACCTTACTTACTTTTGGGAGATTTTTACGCTCATAACCCCTTGTGGGGTGGCACCGTGCTTACTGGCTGAGGCAGAGATATCAAAACCTTTTACAGTTTAACCTCTGCCTCTTAAATACATGTGCCGCCCCCCACTCCCCCCTCCCTCCCTCCCTCCCTCCCCCCTCCCCCTCACCCCCCACCTACTTCAGTGTGACACACGGCATATATTCGGCCATTGATATCTCCGTTTGCAGTCCTGGTATTCTCCCATCTAACCACTGGAGAGCACATAACGACCTGTGTGGTAGTGACCACTTCCCCATCTTCCTTTAATGAAGGCAGACTGGGAAACCTTCACCTCTGCTGTCACCATTGCATCTCTCCCACATGGTAAAATCAATGTGGTGGTTGAAAAGGTAACTACAACAATCATTTCTGCAGCTGAAAACACGATCCCTCATTCTTTAGCGTGCACTCGGCAAACGACAGTCCCTTGGTGGTTGCCGGAAGTCGCTAAGGCAATTAATGAGCGTCACTGCGTTGTACAGTGGCATAAGCGGTGCCCTTCCCTGGAGCACCTCATAGCCTTTAAACGGCTCCATGCCTGCGTTCACCAGCTTATCAAATGACAGAAACAGGAGTGTTGGAAGAGATATGTCTTGACCATTGGGTGCCATACGTCACCTTCCCGAGTCTGGGCAAAGATCAAATGAGTTTTTGGGTACCAGACCCAAACAAGTGTTCCCTATGTTAACATTAATGTCGTGTTATCTGCTGACACAAATGCAATTGCCAAGCACTTTGCTGAGCACTATGCTTGCGCCTCTGCGTCAGAGAATTACCCCCCCAGCCTTTTGCACTCTCAAATGGCAGCTGGCAGGGAAAGTCCTCTCATTCGGTACACACCACAGTGAACCCTATAACGCTCCATTTACAGAGTGGGACCTCCTCAGTGCCCTTGAACATTGCCTCGACACAGCTCCTGGGCCAGATTGGATCCACAGTCAGACGATTAAACATCTCTCGTCTGACTGCAAGCAACATCTCCTTGTGGTCTTCACCCGGATCTGGTGTGATGACGTCTTTCCATCGCACTGGTAAGGGAGCACCATCATACCAGTGCTGATGAAACCACTCGGTTGGGCTCGGTCCTGGAGTCACGTGGCCCACTGGCTCCATGCCAGGATGGTTCCTGCTTTGGTTGCTATACCACTGATAACCTTGTGTCCCTCGAGTCTACAATCCGAACACCTATTTCCAGACGCCAACACCTTGCTGCTGTCATTTTTGATTCATGAAAAGCATACAACACCACCTGGTGACGTCATATCCTTGCCACATTGTACAAGTGGGGTCTCTGAGTCCCGCTCATCTGAGTCCCCCTCCCATAGTTCCCCCCATATCCAGGATAATAGGGTCCCTCTGGGCTCTGTATTGAGTGTATCTCTATTTTTAGTGGCCATTAACGGTCTAGCAGCAGCTACAGGGCCATCTGTCTCACTCTCTCTGTATGCAGATGACTTCTCAATTTTGTACTGCTCCACCAGTACTGGTGTTGCTGAGCGGTGCCTACAGGGAGTCATCCACAAGTCGCAGTCAAGGGCTGTAGCCCACAGTTTTCAGCTGAAAATTCGTTTGTTATGCTCTCCTGTCGGCATCGTACCGTTGATCTGGAACCAGAACTTTACCTTAATAGCAATCCACTCACTGCAGTGGAGACGTATTGAGTCTGAAGGTTGGTTTTTGACACCTGGTTGACTTGGCTTCCTCACCTTCGTCAGCTGAAGTGGAAGTGCTGGCAGCACCTCAATGCCCTCTGCTGCCTGATCAATGCCAACTGGGATACAGATCGCTCTACACTGCTGCAGCTCAACAGAGCCCTTGTTCAATCCCACCTTGACCATGGAATTCTGGTTTATGGTTCGTCGGCACCCTCAGTGTTGGGTTTACTCAACCCAATGCACCACTGTGGCGTTAGACTAACGATGGGAGCTTTTATGATGAGTCCGGTGACCAGCGTCCTGGTGGAGGCTGGAGTCCCTCCAGGTCAGCCGTGCACAACTACTTGCCTGTTACATTGCATACATTCGTAGTTCTCCTGCACATCCGAATTACTGTCTCCTCTTCCCACCCACGGCAATTAATCTCCTGCATCGATGGCCCAGGTCAGGGCTTACGATTGCAGTTCGCGTCTGATCCCTTCTATCTGAACTGCAGTTCTAGCCTTTACCACCTCTACTTGAGATCCATTCACATACACCTACATGGTGCACACTTATGCTGCAGCTTCGCCTGGACCTTTCACATGGTCCAAAGGACTCAGTTAACCCCGCGGCTCTCTGCTGCCATTTCCTCTCGATACTTGACATGTACTGAGGCCATGAAGTGGTTTACACCATTGGCTCGATCGCTGATGATCACATCGGCTTTGCGTATGTCCATGGAGGACATATTGAACAGCATTCCTTGCCTGATGGCTGCAGTGTTTTCACTGTAGAGCTGGTGGCTATATCTCGTGCTCTTGAGAGCATCTGTTCATGCCCTGGGGAGTCGTTTCTGAGACTCTGTGGTTCTTTGCCGGCTCTGCATTGGCCATGCTTGGCCTACTAATGGCTACCTCCTGGGCTGTGAAGACCCGCCTCAGTGTTGATGTGGCGCCCTTTTGACAATGGCCCATATTCTGGTGCACTGTCCCACTTTGACTGCCCTCTGACGAAATCTTCGATTATCAGACTCGTTGCTGCTAATTTTATCTGACGATGCCTCATCGGCTGATTCAGTTTTACATTTTATTCATGAGGGTGGGTTTTATCATTTGATCTAAACTTTAGGACATGACCTTTGTCCCCATGTGTCCTCCACCCTAGTGCTTTTAGGGTGGTGGTTTTAATGTGTTGCAGAGTGGCTGGCTTCTCCTTTTTATTCTCATGGTCAGCCAGTCATGGTAATCTGTATTGTTGTTCCAATCTCTTCTACCTGTTTCTTGCATTTCTTTGGTATTCTTCTCCCCTTTTGTGCGTTTAAGTGTTTGTTTCCCTTCCGTCATAGTTGTGGTTTGTACTTTCTCTCCATTTTGCTTCGTCAGTTTTGCTTCTTTTATTCCCACACTTGTGGCATTGTTTTATTTGGAAAAAGGAACCGATGACCTAGCAGTTTGGTCCCTTGCCACCCCTTTTAAACAAACCAACCAATCGTTACAGTTGTACAAACTGCTTGTAGAATCCTGTCTTAACTATGGGAACCCGGCATATAGCTCAGCATTGCAGATGCTGAGTGGTGATCCACTGTGGAGTTCAACTTGCGATGACAGCTTCCGGAACAAGCCTGATGAACATGCTTTGTGTGGAAGGTGGGATCCCTCCATTGCACCAACAACTGCTTGCAAGTTATGTCGTGCACATTTGCAGCTCGCCTCAACATCCATATTACAATCTCCTTTTCCCTAACACGGCGATCCAACTCCCATGAATACGATCCGGATCGGGGATTCCAATTGCAGTCCATGTCTGGTCCCTTCTCACTGAACTTGAGTCTTTCCCTTTAGCACATTTCCTCTTGGTCCACCCACAAGCACCTCCCTGGTGTAAACCTTAACTGCAGCTTTGTCTGGACCTATTGCAAGTTCCAAAAGACTCGGGCACTCCTGAGGCACTTGGGTGCTAATTTTTCTCTCCTCTTAGTGAGTCCCAGGGCTTTCAAGTAATTTACACTTACGGTAGATTGTCACATTGGCTTCACTTTAATGCACGCATAGGACGTAGTGAACAGCACTCCTTGCCTTATGGCTGCATAGTTGGTGGCAATCTCTCACACTCTTCAGCGTATCTGCTCCTGTACAGGTGAGTCCTTCCTCACCTGCAGTGACTCCTTAAGCAGCCTACAAGCTCTCGTTCAATGCTTTCCTAGCCATTCTTTGGTAAGGACTGTCCAGTAGTTTGTTTATGCCCTTGAAAACTGTTAGTTTGTTCATGCCCTTGAAAACTATGGACATTCAGTGGCCTTAACCAGGACCCCCAGGACATACCACAATCCAGTGAAATGAACTCACTGACAGTCTTGTCAAACAGGCTATCACTAAACCGACTGGAGATCAGCACAGTGGAGATTGATCTCTGATTGGTCTTACGCTGTAAAGTTTTCAGGAACTGGAACACTGAATGGCACACCATAAGTACACCAAATAGACTAAGCATTATCAAGGAGACAACAAACATTTGGGGGTCATCCATGTGGGCCACTCTCGGGTACTCCGTTGTCCTTTGTCGACTCCGCATTGGCCATATTTGGTTGACATGCAGTCACCTCCTCCGTTGTGAGGGCCCACGCAAGTGTCACTACGACTCTCAATTGACAGAAACCTACCTTTTGTTGGACTGTCCCAATATAGATGCTCTGAGGCTCTCTTTTAACTTTCCTAACACACTACCTAGCACCATCTATGGTGTTGGGCGACAATGCCTTAACAGCTGATCTAGTTTTACATTTTATTTGAGAGGGTGTGTGTGTGGCCTTTGGAGATAAGAGAACCACTTGTATGAACATAAAGAGCTCAGATGGAAACCCAGTTCTAAGCAAAGAAGGGAAAGCAGAAAGGTGGAACGAGTATATAGAGGGTCTATACAAGGGCGATGTACTTGAGGACAATATTATGGAAATGGAAGGGGATGTAGATGAAGATGAAATGGGAGATACGATACTGCGTGAAGAGTTTGACAGAGCACTGAAAGACCTGAGTCGAAGCAAGGCCCCCGGAGTAGACAACATTCCATTGGAACTACTGACGGCCTTGGGAGAGCCAGTCCTGACAAAAGTCTACCATCTGGTGAGGAAGATGTATAAAACAGGCGAAATACCATCAGACTTCAAGAAGAATATAATAATTCCAATCCCAAAGAAAGCAGGTGTTGACAGATGTGAAAATTACCGAACTATCAGTTTATAAGTCACAGCTGCAAAATACTAACGCGAATTCTTTACAGACGAATGGAAAAACTAGAAGAAACTGACCTCGAGGAAGATCAGTTTGGATTCCGTAGAAATGTTGGAACACGTGAGGCAATACTGACCCTACGACTTATCTTAGAAGCTAGATTAAGTAAGGGCAAACCTACGTTTCTAGCATTTGTAGACTTAGAGAAAGCTTTTGACAATGTTGACTGGAATACTCTCTTTCAAATTCTAAAGGTGGCAGGGGTTAAATACAGGGAGCGAAAGGCTATTTACAATTTGTACAGAAACCAGATGGCAGTCATAAGAGTCGAGGGACATGAAAGGGAAGCAGTGGTTGAAAAGGGAGTAAGACAGGGTTGTAGCCTCTCACCGATGTTATTCAATCTGTATATTGAGCAAGCAGTAAAGGAAACAAAAGAAAAATTCGGAGTAGGTATTAAAGTCCATGGAGAAGAAATAAAAACTTTGAGGTTCGCCAATGACATTGTAATTCTGTCAGAGACAGCAAAGGACTTGGAAGAGCAGTTGAATGGAATGGACAGTGTCTTGAGAGGAGTATATAAGATGAACATCAACAAAAGCAAAATGAGGGTAGTGGAATGTAGTCGAATTAAGTCGGGTAATGCTGAGGGAATTAGATTAGGAAATGAGACACTTAAAGTAGTAAAGGAGTTTTGCTATTTGGGGATGATGGTTGAAGTAGAGAGGATATAAAATGTAGACTGGCAATGGCAAGGAAAGCATTTGTGAAGAAGAGAAATTTGTTAACGTCAAGTATAGATTTAAGTGTCAGGAAGTCATTTCTGAAAGTATTTGTATGGAGTGTAGCCATGTATGGAAGTGAAACATGGACGATAAATAGTTTGGACAAGAAGAGAATAGAAGCTTTTGAAATGTGGTGCTACAGAAGAATGCTGAAGATTAGATGGGTAGATCACATAACTAATGAGGAAGTATTGAATAGGATTGGGGAGAAGAGAAGTTTGTGGCACAACTTGACCAGAAGAAGGGATCGGTTGGTAGGACATGTTCTGAGGCATCAAGGGATTACCAATTTCGTATTGGAGGGCAGCGTGGAGGGTAAAAATTGTAGAGGGAGACCAAGAGATGAATACACCAAGCAGATTCAGAAGGATGTACGTTGCAGTAGGTACTGGGAGGTGAAGAAGTTTGCAAAGGATAGAGTAGCATGGAGAGCTGCATCAAACCAGTCTCAGGACTGAAGACCACAACAACGGGTGTGTGGCCTTTCCTCCCAGGCCTGGACCCCACCTACATTTCAACTCTTCCTCAGCCCTCTGGTGCTGTGTGTCCGACTTCGAGTTCGTAGTTTTACTATCTTTGTTTCTGTTGCCTTGTGCTTCTTGGCTGGTGATTTTAGTGTGTCGCAAAGTGGCTGGCTCATTCTTTATCATTGCAATCAGCTAGACAAGGCCATCTGCTATGTTGTTTTACCACCTTATTCCACTTTTTTCCCTTCAGTTAATGTTTTCACTTTTAGCTGCTTCTTTAATTTTCTCCTTCTGTGTAGGCACACAGTTTGTTTTATGGCTTTTGTTCCTTTCCTTGATTTTAAGTGGTAGGATTAATTTGGGGTATGATTTTCCTCTGAGAGCTGTGAGCTGTGATATCCCAGTTACCAAATATATGATTCTTTTTTTTTTTTTTCAGGTGAGGTTTGAAAACAAAAAATGTATGAATTGATATGAATTTCATTTGTAAGGACAGGCTTACTTACACAGAGGCTAAACGCAAGTATGACAGACTTCACACTGCGCGCATTTCATCGACGTATGATGCAGCAGCTTCGATGTTGCAATCCCTGACGATGAGCCCCCAAGCTCAGCCGCTTTCTCTGGGCCTTCATCCCGGCTGTCTATTCCTGCCCCTCTGGTAGTTGGGGGAATGCCCTCTTCCATTGCTCCCCTGTTTTCAACATAGGACTAACAACCCCTCCTTCTCTGGGGGCTTCCGTCCCCACCTCTGAGCCAGAGAAGTGCCCACCTCCTCCGGCTCCCCTCGTGCGGAAGGCATGGCTTGGTGCCCACCCTTCCATGGTTACTGCCCCTCCAGATGTCAGCCAGTGGCTGAAAAAGCCACCATGTGAGGGCCGTAGGGCTTCCAGGTCTTCCTCGGTCTATGCGACTGGGTTGGAAAAGCCCACCCAGCCTGATAAAATGAAGGACAAACTGGACCCTACCAAAAAGGAGAAAACACAAAAGGAGAAGGACATAGAAACAGAAAAGGAGTTCACCACTGCACCTGATGATGCGGAGCATCTAGTGTTCACTCAGGAGCAATTGGTGGTGGCGAGCGCTTCTAAGGCGTGGTCTATCTCCCCCATCCGAAGGTACTTTCATGTCCTTACAGTCAGATACCATTATCCTTCAATTGCCGTGGTTTTTTCCACCCCCTTGCTGAGTTGAAACAGCTTTTGTGGCGCTTCTCTGCCACTTGTCTGGCCCTAGAGGAAACCTGGTTTCCTGTTCGACAGACCCCCTCCCTCTGTGGCTACCAGGGTTCCTATAAGAACCGCGTAGAATGTGACAGAGTGTCTGGCGGTGTCTATGTTTATGTTATTGCCACTGTTCCTAGTGCCCCAGTGCCACTCCACACGGCTCTTGAAGATGTGGCTGTTAGAATCTGAGCAGGAATGGAGCTTACCATCTGTTCCCTCTACCTTCCCCCAGATGAGGTTACCCCTCTTGCTGACCTAGCTGCCTTGTTCGCCCAGCTCCCCCCACCATTCCTCCTTTTGGGGGACTTTAATGCCCACCACCCTTTATGGGGTGGGGCCCAGATCTCAGGCCAGGTTAGGAACGTTGAGGCTCTCTTGGCACAGCAGGTCATTTGCCTCCTTAAAACTGGTGCTCCCACATATTTTGGCTTGCCTCATGGCACATATTCGGCCATTGACCCCTCTCTTAGTAGCCCAGGTCTTCTTCCATACCTCAGTTGGTGGTCCACGATGACCTCAGTGGTAGCGACCACTTTTCTATCCTGGTTTCTCTTCTTCATACCCAACCCCCCCTAGCCAGCTGCCACAATGGTCTCTTCGTGAAGCTGTTTGGGCAGCCTACACCTCAGCTACTATGGCCATTGCTCTGCTTCCTGGTGACATTGATTTGGCAGTGGACGAGGTCACTATGGCCATTGTTTCTGCAGCCGAGGCAAATGTGCCCTGTTCTTCAAGTACCCTAAGGGGTAAGTCAGTCTCTTGGTGAACATCAGAGATTGCAGAAGCTATCTGGGACCGCCAGTGAGCCCTGCAACGACACCGGCGTGTTCCTTCCCTAGAGAATCTGGTTGCCTTTAAACAGCTGTGGGCCCGGGCTCGGTGGTTAATCTGGCAGAGCAAACAGGACTGCTGGGAACAATATGTGGCCACCATAGTTTCTTGCACCTCCTCATCTCAGGTGTGGTCGCGGGTTCGGCACATTTTTGGCTTTCGCCCTCATGCGTCTGTCCCTTGCTTTTCTCTTTGGGGGTACACTTTGTACTGACCCAATCGCCATTGCCGAACATTTGGCAGAGTACTTCACTCAAAGTTCCGTGACAGCAGGCTACAGCGCAGAGTTCTGCGCCATTAAAGAGCAGGCTGAGCGTACACAGTTGTTGTTTTGCATGCACCGTTGGGAACTATACAACATCCTGTTTAGCGAATGGGAGTTCCAAAGTGCCCTCACGGCTTTCCCCGATACGTCTCCAGGTCCAGACCGAATTCACAACCAGTTTCTTTGCCATCTCTCGGTGAACTGTCAGGGTGAATTACTCGCCCTGTTTAACCGCATCTGGACGGAGGGCGTTTTCCCAACTCGTTGGCAGGATAGCGTTACCATCCCGGTGCTGAAACCTTGTGCAGATTCGCTGGTGGTTGATAGCTATCGCCCTATCAGCCTTACTAACGTTATGTGCAAACTCCTGGAAAGGATGGTGAGTTGGCGGCTCATATGCATCCTCGAAGCCCGGGGCCTCCTGGCCCAGCAACAGGGGGGTTTCCATCAGGGCCGCTCAGCAATAGACAATTTAGTCTCGCTAGAGTTGGCTATTTGTACAGTTCTTACTCGGCGAGAACATCTAGTTGCTGTTTTCTTTGATCTTTGGAAGGCGCACGATACCACCTGGCACCATCATATCCTTGCTTCGCTGCACGAAGGGGATCTTTCGGGGTCCACCTCAGATTTTTCTATGGAATTTTCTCTCCAATCGCTCCTTTCAGGTTAGAGTTGGCCCTTATTTTAGCTCCTCTTATAGTCAGGAGAACGGTGCTCTGCAGGGCTCGGTTCTCAGTGTTCCCCTCTGTTTGGTTGCGATTAATGGTCTTGCGGCTGTGGTGGGCTCATTGGTCTGTTCCTCTCTATATGCCAATGACTTTTGTCTTTATTACAGTTCCCCAAGCATCAGTGTTGCTGAACGGCGGCTGCAGGGAGCTATCCGTAACGCACATTTTTGGGCATCCAACCATGGTTTTCAGTCCTCAGCCTCTAAGACCCGAGTGATGCATTTCTGTCGTCATCGTCGAACGGTCCATCTCCATCCAGAGCTCTACCTTGCCAATGAACTCCTTCGTATTGAGGAGACACATCACTTTCTTGGCATGCTGTTTGATGCTCAGCTCACTTGGACACCTCATCTTCGCGAGCTTAAACAACGGTGCTGGCGGCACCTCAACATACTTCGCTGCTTCACCCACACAGTTTGGGGGGCTGCACGAACAACCCTCCTACAGCTCTACAAGACCTTAGTCCAGTCCCGTCTCAACTACGGGAGCATGGTGTATGACTCAGCAACACCTTCAGTGTTGCAGATCCTCAAGCCGATTCTCCATTGTGGCGTCAGACTGGCAACAGGTGCCTTCCACATTAGTCTGGTGACTAGCCTTCTTGTAGAAGCTGGAATCTCTCCCCTAAGATTCCGCCGACAACAGTTGCTTGTGTCATACATCGCCCACGTCCATGCCTTTCCCAACCACCCAAACCGCAGGCTCCTTTTTCCATCTTCTGCACTCTCTTCCCCAAGACGGCGGCCTAGGTTGGGTCTCCCGATTGTGGTCCACATTTGTTCCCTTCTCTCGTCACTAGAGCCCTTTCCCCTTCCTCCATCATTCCGGCCCTCTTCCTCTACCCCTCTTGGTCCCTCCCTCGCTTGAGGCTTTGCTTGGATTTGTCCTGTGACTTCAAGTCCTCCATTCCACCTGCCAGTCTTCATCAACAATTGATGGCTCTTGCCTTGTTCCGTGGTGCAGATGTAGTTTGCACCTATGTTTCTGTGGTCAATGGGCACATTGGGTTTGCTTTCATCCACAGCGACTACGTTGAGTAGCATTCCCTGCCTTGTGGGAGCAGTGTTTTCACTGTGGAGCTGGTTGCTCTTTATTGTGCACTTGCTCACCTTTCCTCCTGCCCTGGGGAGCCATTTGTCATATGCAGTGATTCCCGGAGTGTATTGCAAGCACTTGACCAGTGTTTTTCTCGGGGGCCCCGGGCCACATCAACATTCCAGGAAACGAATGTGTGTATCGGTTGGCCACCCCTGGAGCTTGGTCTCGTGGAAAGAGACCTCAGGTCAGCCCTACATCGCAAGGTCCGCGATGTCTGGCGCTCTGAATGGTCTTGTCTTGAACACGCCACAAGCAATCTGAAGGTCAAAAAACATGGCAATAAGGTGTTGACGACAGGAAAAAGCCCATTTGGATGGAAGACTCGTGGTATACCAAGTTGTCAGTGGTGGAGCGACCTTGGTGAAAATCGTCATGGGGTGGAGCTCGTAGGTCCTGAGACTTGGAGAGCCAACACAGCCGCTGGCTCACCATCCATTCGAGCAACTTGCACAGAACAATGGTGAGGCTAATAGGACGACAGCTATCCATATCGAGCAGGTTCTTGTGAGGTTTTGGCACTGAAACGATGATACTTTTGTACCAATGTGACAGGAGTTTTCCCTTGCTACAGATGCGGCCATAGATGGCAGGAGGTGGCGCTGGTAATCTGCTGACAGATGTCTAATCATTTGGTGGTGGATGCAGACTGGCCCAGGGGATATGTCAGGACAATTGGCAAGGGCACCGAGAAATTCTCCCTCACTGAATAGAACATTATACAGCTCAGAGTGCAGTGTATGGGGTGGTAATTCTCAGATACAGAGGTTTGAGCATAATACTCAGCCAAACATAGCAATTATGTCTGGAGCGGTATAGGTAGTTCTTTTTGTGGAAATTCCGGGTATCACTTCAGGTGTCTGACATCCATAAAGGCCCTTAATCTTAGTCCAAACCTGGGAAGCAGAGACTTGTGTTCCAGTGCAGGAGACATACCGTTCCCAACACTTCTGCTTCCTTCTTTTGATTAATTGATGGACTGAGGCTCAGAGATATTTGAAGGCAATGAGGTGCTCAAGGGATGGGTGCCGATTGTGATGCTGCTGGGACCACCTACGGTCTCTAATGTCCGCAGCTATTTTCAGAGACCATCAGGCACTGTCTTCTACTGGAGGCAACCTGAGGCGCAAGTGATTGCTGATGCAGCTGCAGAAACAATGGTAACAGTAATGATGTGGATCACTTCATCAATGTTGCATGCAACGGAGATCCAGTGGTTGCAGCAGAGGTGAAAGTGTCCCATTGAGCCTTGATAAGAGCGCATGTGGGCAAGTGTTGAGTTGAGTGACGCCAGGGAAGTGATAGGAAGAGCAGAAATTGGTCACTACCACATAAGTCTTCGTCAGCTCTCCAGTGGATAGATGGTAGAAGGCAAGGACTACAAACTGAGAGGTCAATGACGGAGTATGTGCCATGTGCTAGCCACATTGAAATGAGTGGGGGCACCTGAATTTAGGAGTAAAAGGTCAAGTTGAGTGAGTATATTCTCAAGATCTTTAACACAGCCACTACTAGTAATAAAGTGCATTAAACACTATCATCGTATTTTACCATTGTCATGAGATCTGTGTGTTTCTTGTTTTAATTGACACATATATTCATTGAAATATGCTGTAACATGTATATGTAGCTAATTTAGGTAATGTAGGCAATAAGCAGTGGCAATAATTCTAAATCAAGTCGGAGGAAAGTGGGCTGCCATTGTGCTCTCTTCCAAAAGCCCACCTAACCCATTAGAGCAAAATTGTTTGATTTAGTACATAATTATAGACCTCAAAAAGAACTACAAAAGAAATTGCGAGAGAGTATGTTTCTTTTACTGTTGAGTCACAATAACTCCTCCCGTGCTTTGTAGCTGCTGAAATGGATTCCTGCAAAAGACAATCATCATCTCTGTTGGTCAACTGCAAAAGATAAACATATGTTCTTGTGGACTTTTATTTCTACGGTTTTGAGTTCTACAGTCTTGTACTACATAACTTGATGTTGCTCTTACGTATTACGTAGTGTGTATCAAGAGTGTGCGCTTATTGAAAACATTTTTACTTAGTTTAGCTGATGAATTAAATGGGTGAAGAGACTGTCATTAGAACATAGCTAAGGCATGTCGGGAAAGTATGTACAGGTTTGGGGGGAAAAACACTCAAAAAAAAAATTTTTTTTTAATCTGAACTTTATTTTTCCAAGAGAAAGCATTCCTTAAACTATTTTTCTACAGAGTTGCCACCATTGTTCAAACATTTGTCATAACAGGAAACTAACTTTCCACATAATAATTCATGATCGGATTTCAGTATTGATTTTTGAGGCAATGTTATCATATGCATGATATGCGTTAAAATTAACTTCCAAAAAGAAATGTTTTTGAATATAAATTCAATTTGTTTTCCTCCAAATCTTCAGAAGGAGCAATGTAATTGGATGATGACTGCATTCATCAGATGTTTTTGGTACCGCAAGTATATTTGCTTTGAAACTTTATATGACAAGTATCATCCATCTAATTGTTAGAAAGAAGTGGAGGACATGTAATGGTGTAAGTGAATCAGCCGTTGTAAAGCGAACAGGCGTAAAATTTAAAATCATTACTAATCCAAGTCATTTGAGAAATTTATTTGCCCATCTTGTTATTATTCCTCATGAATTTACTTACCTTATTAACCCATACTATTATTATCCATTTCAAATCAGAAAAACATAAATGTGAAAAAATGATTGCACTAGGATTGCACTGGATTCTGACCCCATATATGATGATGGAAAAATACTCAATTTTCAATTATCTATTAATTCCACCATTTCTCAGTCAATTGTGCATCATTACATTTTGGGGTTTTCTCAAAAATGGGGGCTTGTTGAACTAAAATATCCACGAGTAATTAATCATAGATTGTACACAAGTGACCTACTAAATATGAGGTGAATCGGTTGGCTGTGTCAGAGGGCTTCATCTTGTTAGTAGTAATGGAATTGAATTTTAATGTTTACTACTCCCATCTCACTGTAATTAGACAGCTGATGTCAACCTACCCTATTTTATGTATTGCATTATAAGAATAACAGTTAACCGATTACCATCCCACTATAGAAAACAATTATCAATTAGAAAAACTGAATTAATGTGAAAAAATTGTTAAGTGGTGTTCGTACATTGATATGGTCTACCATGTATGGTGAATAGACATCAGTGAACACCAGATTCAAAGGAATAGCCATTAGAGTCCAACACTGTGCCATGACAACTGTTTGTACCATATATCTCTGCCATGTTATCTGGACCAGTGCAAACATGGGTAGTGGAGGCCTTCCCCAGCGGGGCTCACGGTTCTTTCGTGAGTTCGTGCGTGGTGCACATGAGGCCCCGAGCTATTGCAGCCCATTTTTTCCTCCCTGGATGCATTTCTTTCACATTGCCCCTCCCTCCGTATCCTTGCTCCTTCCCCATTGCCCTCTCCTTCCCCTCTCGGTGTTCTGCTTTATATCGACCTGGCTATCCAACTGCTACCCTATATTGCCTGCAATTTTGTTTCTTCTGCTTGTTCTCTTTAATCCTTTTTGGTGTTTAGGTCCCTGCTTGTGGTTTGATCTCCACTTCTAAATTTTCTGTTTGTATTGTGAGCCAATTGGGGATGAACTCCCTCTTTAGCACCTGTGGCATGAATTACTCTCCAACCATCTTTCCCTGCTGTAGCCCCTCTCCACCCTGCTAGGTGACTAGCATATGTGGCCAGTCCATGTGGTGGGGCTGTCATGTACGCATCTGGCTGAGCCTCCTGACAAAACAGTGATCACACTACTGATACCTGAGCTTTTCCCTCCCCATGTATGCCAAAGACTGGTTGCCATGCCAGGCGGCCCTTGCTTTGGCAGTGTACGAGGTGCATTCAAGTTGTAAGGCCTCCAATTTTTTTTCTCCGGACTGGAAAGAGATAGAAACATGTGCATTGTTTTAAAATGAGGCTGCGTTCATTGTCAATACGTCCCAGAGATGGCATCACTGTATGGCAGATGGAATTTTACTGCCAGTGGCGAGAATGAGAACTGTTTTACATACTTAAAATGGCGACATTTTCCTTACTTGAACAGTGTGCAATCATTCGTTTTCTGAATTTGCGTGGTGTGAAACCAATTGAAATTCATCGACAGTTGAAGAAGACATGTGGTGATGGAGTTATGGATGTGTCGAAAGTGCGTTCGTGTGTGCGACTGTTTAATGAAGGCAGAACATTGTGTGACAACAAACCGAAACAACCTCGGGCTCGCACAAGCCAGTCTCTCGACATGATCGAGAAAGTGGAGATAATTGTTTGGGGGGATCGCCGAATGACTGTTGAACAGATCACCTCCAGAGTTGGCATTTCTGTGGGTTCTGTGCACACAATCCTGCATGACGACCTGAAAACGCGAAAAGTGTCATCCAGGTGGGTGTCACAAATGCTGAATGACGACCACATGGCTGCCCGTGTGGCATGTTGCCAAGCAATGTTGACGCACAATGGCAGCATGAGTGGGACTTTCTTTTCGTCAGTTGTGACAATGGATGAGACGTGGATGCCATTTTTCAATCCAGAATCAAAGCGCCAGTCAGCTCAATGGAAGCACACAGATTCACCACCACCAAAAAAATTTCGGGTAACTGCCAGTGCTGAAAATATGATGGTGTCCATGTTCTGGAACAGCGAGGGCGTAATCCTTAGCCATTGCGTTCCAAAGGGCACTAGGGTAACAGGTGCATCCTACGAAAATGTTTTGAAGAACAAATTCCTTCCTGCACTGCAACAAAAACGTCCGGGAAGGGCTGCACGTGTGCTGTTTCACAAAGACAACGCACCCGAACATCGAGCTAACGTTACGCAACATTTTCTTCGTGACAACAACTTTGAAGTGGTTCCTCATGCTCCCTACTCACCTGATGTGGCTCCTAGTGACTTTTGGCTTTTTACAACAATGAAAGACACTTTCCGTGGCCTCACATTCACCAGCCGTGCTGCTATTGCCTCAGCGATTTTCCAGTGGTCAAAACAGACTCCTAAAGAAGCCTTCGCCGCTGCCATGGAATCATGGCGTCAGCGTTGTGAAAAATGTGTACGTCTCCAGGGCGATTACGTCGAGAAGTAACGCCAGTTTCATCGATTTCGGGTGAATAGATAATTAGAAAAAAAGTAGGAGGCCTTAGAATTTTAATGCACCTCATAGTGTCCAGGTGGAGAGCCCCTGATCACAGTGGGTGGTATCAGGGCAGATGCTTCGCTCAAGTGAAGCGTATAAAGCTGCAGTAATCTGCCCATTCTCAAATGGCTGTCTTGTCAGTGATGAAGGATCGTTGAATGCTGCTTTGTATGACACGGCAGCCTTCCCTTTCCTGGATACATTATGGGAGGAGGGCCAGACTCGCCATCTTGGGATGAAACACTTTACCTGCTACCTTGTCTGTGCTAGGATGGATGGGGAAACATTCATGGCCACAAAGCCACTGTTTTTTTGTGTGGAGAATATAGAAGACAAGTTTGGTGACATGTACTCTCTCAGTAAGATGCGGTTGGGTTCCCTGTTGATCAAAGGTTTTTCTGCCACTCAATCTGCAGCTCTTCGTGCTTTTGATCCTCTTGGCACTGTCCGAATATGGTCCAGGGAGTGATTTTTCATAGGGACCTCATCCTGCAAAGTGATGAGGAACTCCATGCTGATGTGGAGTTTATTTTCTTGGAAGTGTGCAGAAGGGTTGTAAAGATAGCTGCACTTATACCGGTGCCTTCATTCTGACTTTCGAAGGGGATACCCTCCCAGAGAAGGTTAAGATTATGTGCTACAGATGATGCTGTACACCCCTCCACCCATTAGGTGCCTTTACTTTGGGCATATGTCTTCCCACTATATGGCGGACCCTCTGTGTGGTGACTGTGGACACCCAATCCATAAGTGAAGCCGCTGTGTTCTGCCTCCTGTGTGTGTCAGTTATCATGACCACCCACCCCTCACTCACCAGATTGCCCTGCTTACAAGAGAGAAAAGAAGATACACGAGTACAAGTCCCTGGATTGCCTGTCTTATGCTGAGGTTTGCCAAAAATGAGACACTCCATCCAGTGTCACTTTCTTCAACTTACGTCTCTGTTACAGCCTTCCCCCTCCTATCTCTTCTGTATCCCTGACCTGACCCTGTCTCCACTCCCCCTCCCCTGCAGATTCCACACTCACCCCTCAGGGAGCCATCTCCCTCCTCAACCAAAGAAGTGCATCCCTTCTTCGGCACCTGCCAGTGGTGCCCCCTCTCCGGGACCCCTCTCGCCAGCATCGTTCCCAATCTGTGCACCCCAAGGTTGCCTGCTCTCTTTCGGTTCTGGATCTTGCAAACACTTGTACTCCGTCTGTGCCCTGACCTCCTCCAGTGGGCAGGGCCCCTGGTCAGAGTGGGCGGCATCAGGGCGGATGACGCCCTGAATTGTAGTATGTCATCTCTTGCTGGTGGTCCAGTGCAAACAGTCTCTAAGCAGGCAAAGTCTAACTTCAATACTAAAAAAATATGACCCCACATCATTTCCCCCCCCCCCCCCCCCGGCCACACCATGGGAGGAATGCCAGGCTAAGGATGGCAGTGAAGTTTATTCATCCCAGTACCTCGTATGTACTAGAGTTCATGGGGAATATTTCATGTCCATGAAGCCTCAGTTTTTTGTGGAGCATTTGCAGGACAAGTTTGGGGAGGTGGAGGGCTTGTCCGTAATGCACTCTGGGTCAGTCTTGATAAAAACAGCATCCACTGCCCAGTCACGGGCATTACTCACTTGTGGCAAGCTGGGGGCTGTTTCTGTTACCATCATGCTCCATAAGAGCTTAAACATGGTACAGGGTATTATATTGCTCATGGATCTTCTTTTGCAGTCTGACAATGAGCTGCTCGCCAATTTAGAACATCGAGGTGTTCATTTCGCCCGATGCATCCATTGGGGTCCAAGAGATAATCAGGTTGCCACCGGTGCCTTCGTCTTGGCCTTCGTCTTGGCCTTCGAGGGTGGCACATTGCCCGAGAAGGTCAAGGTGAAGGTCTCCCACTGTGCTTAAAGTGCTGGAAGTTCGGCCGTATGTCTTCCTGCTGTACTTACAGCGTCACATCCTAATACTCCATGTACCCTGCCTCCTATCTGTGTCAACTGCGGAGAGCATCATTCACATTGCTCACCAGACTGCAGGCTTTTACAGAAAGAGGAAAATCATGGAATATAAGACCGTGGACCGACTGACCTACACTGAGATTAAGAGGAAATTTTAGTGCCTACATCCTGTGGCGACGACCTCTTCTTATGCCGCCACTATGAGAACAGTTGTTGCCCCATCAGTTTTTCACATTTCTGTGGCCTCTCAGAACCAGAAGACTACACCTGCCCCCTTGATGGTGAGGGGCATTTCCCTCCCTGTTTCTCCTGCATCACCTATTTCGGAAGCAACACCCCCACCCAACCATCGGGGATATCAGTCCCCACTTCTGAGTTGGAGAAGCATAAGTCTTCTTCAGCTGTTCTCACCAGAAAGGGGTCCCTTGGGTCACTCCCTTTCCAGGTTTCTGCTTGTAGGAAAGATGACACCTGCCAGTGGCTGAAGACAACAAAAGCAGCTGGTCGTAGGGCTTGACGCTCAACCTCAGTCCCAGAGAATGAATCAGTGAAGTCCTCCCAGCCAAGGAAACTGGGGAGCAGTGAGAGACAAAGGGAAATTTGGTGGCACCTCCCTCACTGCTACCTACAAGCTGTGTGTCTGCAGATAAGGTGGAGACTCTGGCGTCCGCTGATGACCTAGATATCGTCAGACCCTCAGACACAATGGATATAGACTGCTCAGGCAAAAAGTCGGTAGCAGCAGGTTACCCTGAGGTGTAAACTGCCTCATTGAATGTTCCATGCCTTCCCAGTCTCACAATGATATCATTCTCCAGTGGAATTGCAGCAGTTTTTTCCTCCGCCTGGCTGAGCTATGGCAACTGTTAAACTTTACACCTGCTTTCTACATTGCCCTCTAGGAAACATGGTTCCCAGGTTCCCAGCAATGCAGACCCCTGCCCTCCATGGCTATAAGGGATACTACAGGAACTGTAATGACTGTAATCAAGTGTCAGATGGAGTTTGCATTTATGTCCTAAACTCAGTCTGTAGTAAAACTGTGCCCATTCAAACCGCTCTTGAAGCTGTGGCTGTCAAAATAAGGACGACCCAAGAAGTAACTGTCTGCAGTGTACATCTTTCTCCAGATGGTGCAGTACCCCTGAATGTATGAACTGCACTGATTGATCAACTCCCTAAACCTTTCCTACTTTTGGGAGATTAGAATGCCCATAACCCCTCATGGGGTGGCACTGTGCTTACTGGCCGAGGCAGAGATGTCGAAACTTTACTGTATCAGTTCGACCTCTGCCTCATATATACTGGGGTTGCCACACATTTCGCTGTGGCTTATGGTAGTTACTCCCCCATTGATTTATCAATTTGCAGCCCAGAACTTCTCCCATCTATCCACTGGAGAGCACATGATGACCTGTGTTGTAGTGACCACTTCCCCATCTTCCTGTCACTGACCCGGCATCAGGCCCACAGATGCCTGTCCAGATGGGCTTTAAACAAGGCGGACAGGAAAACTTCCACTTCTGCTGTCACCGTGGAATCTCCCCTACTTGGTAACACCGATGTGATGGTTGAGCAGGTTACTAGAACAATCATTTCTGTGGTAGAGAACACACACCCTCCGTATTTAGGGTGCCCCCAGCTAAAGGCAGTCCCTTGGTGGTCGCCGGCAGTTGCTGAAGCCATTAAGGAGCATCGGCGAGCTTTAAAGCGGTACAAGCAGCACCCTTCCCTGGAGCACCTCATAGCCTTTAAACTTCTCCATGCCCACATTTGCCAACCTATCAGACAATGGAAGCAGGAGTGTTGGGAGAGATACATCTCGACCATTGTGTACCATTTGTCACCTTCCCAACTCTGGGCAAAAATCAAACGTGTGTTCAAGTACCAGACCTCAACAGGTGTTCCCTGTGTTAACATAAATGGCCTGTTATGTACTGACATAAACGTGATTGACGAGCACTATGCTTGAGCCTGTGCATCAGAGAATTACCCCTCCTCAGCCTTTTGCACTCTCAAACGGCAGCTGGAAGGGAATGTCCTCTTGTTCACTACAGGCCACAATCCTTGAACGCCGCATTTACAGAGTGGGAGCTCCTCACTGGGAGCTCCACATTGCCCCGACACAGCTCCTGGGCCTGATCGGATCCACAGTAAGATGATTAAACATCTCTCATCTGACTACAAGCGACATCTCGTCATATTTCACCGAATCTGGTGCGATGGCGTCTTTCCATCGCAATGGCAGGAGAGCACCATCATTCTAGTTCTCAAACCCGGTAAAAACCCACTTGATGTGGATAGCTATCACCCCATCAGCCCCACCAATGTTCTTTGTAAGCTGCTGGAAAGTATAGTGTGTCGGCGGTTGGGTTGGGTCCTGGAGTTAGGTGACCTGCTGGCTCCATGTCAGGGCGGCTTCTGCCATGGCTGCTCTGCCACTGATAATCTTGTGTACCTCGAGTCTGCCATCTGAACAGGCTTTTCCAGATGCAAGCACCTTGTTGCCATCTTTTTTGATTGATGAAAAGCGTATGGCTCCACCTGGTGACATCATACCCTTGCCACATTATATTAGTGGGGTGTCCAAGGCCCACTCCCGATTTTTATCCAGAATTTCCTGTCACTTCGTACTTTCCATGTCCAAGTTGGTGCCTCTCATAGTTCCCCCCCCCCAATATCCAAGAGAATGGGGTCCTGCAGGGCTCTGTATTGGTGTCTTTCTATTTTTAGTGGTCATTAATGTTCTAGCAGCAGCTGTAGGGCCATCCGTCTCACCTTATGTGTATGCAGACGACTGCTGCATTTCGTACTGCCCTACCAGTACTGGTGTTGTTGAGCGGCACCTACAGGGAGTCATCCACAAGTTGCAGTCATGGGCTCTAGCCCACAGTTTCTAGTTTTCAGCTGAAAATTCGTGTGTTATGCACTTCTGTCGGCATTGTACCGTTGATCTGGAACCAGAACTTTACCTTAATAGCAATCCACTCACTTAGTGGAGACACATTGAGTCTTAGGGTTGGTTTTGGACACCCGATTGACTTGGCTTCCTCACCTTCGTCAACTTAAGCGGAAGTGCTGGCAGCGCCTCAATGCCCTCCGCTGCCTGAGCACACCAACTGGGATGTAGATCGTTCTACACTGCTGCAGCTCTACAGAGCACTTGTTCAATTCTGCCTTGACTATGGGAGTCTGGTTTATGGTTAGGTGGCACCCTCAGCATTGGATTTACTCAACCCAGTGTACCACTGTGGCATTTGCGTAGTGACAGGAGCTTTTAGGACAGTCCGGTGGCCAGCATCCTGTCGGAAGCTGGAGTCCCTGCATTCAGGTTAGGCTTACACAACTGCTGCACAGTCACATTGCACACGTTCATAGTTCTTGTGCATCTGAATCATCATCCCCTTTTCCCACCCACGGTGGTTCATCTCGTGCATAGGCAGCCCAGGTCAGGGCTTCCAATTGCAGTTCGTGTCCGATACCTTCTTTTCAAACTGGAGTCCTTGTCTCTACCACCTATATTTGAGGTCCATTCATGTACACTTCCGTGGAATACACCTCGGCTGCAACTTCGCCTGTACCTTTCACATGGCCTTAAGGGCTCAGTTAACTCCACAGCTCTCCGCTGCCACTTCCTCTCGACATGTACCGAGGCCATGAAGTGGTTTACACCGACGGCTCAATTGGTGATGCTCACGTCGGCTTTGTGTATGTCCATGGAGGACATATTGAACAGCATTCCTTGCCTGATGGCTGCAGTGTTTTCACTGCTGAGCTGGTGGCTATATCTCGTGCTATTGAGCACATCTGTTCATGCCGTGGGGAGTCATTTCCTGTCTGTACTTACTCATTGAGCAGCCTACATGCTATCGACCAGTGCTATCTTCATCATCCTTTTGTAGCGACCATCCACGAGTCCACATATGCTTTGGAATGGTCCAGTTGTTCAGTGGTGTTTGTCTGGACCCCATGTCACATCGGTATGCCAGGCAACGACCTTGCCGACAGGCTGGCCAAACAGGCTATGTGGAAACCGCTTATGGAGTTCGGCTTCTCTGCAACTGACCTGCGTTCAGTACTATGCCGCAAGGTTTTGCAGCATTGGGGGACGAAATGGCATAACCTCAGCACGCAAAACAAACTGCGTGCCATTAAGGAGACTATGAATGTTTGGCAGACCTCCGTGTGGGCCTCTCACAGGGACTCTGTGAGTCTCTGCCATCTCCGCGTTGGCCACGCTCTCGTGACACGTGGCTACCTCGTGCGCCATGAAGACCCACCTCAGTGATGGTGTGGCAGCTGGCTGACAGCGGCCCATATCTTGGTGAGCTGCCCTTCTTTGGCTGCCCTGCGATGGACTCTTCAGTTACCAGACTCGTTGCCATTAATTTTAGCTGACAACGTCTCATCAGCTAATTTAGTTTTAAGTTTTATACAAGATGTTGGATTTTATCATTGTGTACAATATTTAACGCATGTCCTTTGTCCCTTGTTTTCTCCACTCTAATGCTTTTAGAGTGGATGTTTTAATGTGTCGCAGAGTGGCTGACTTTTCCTTTTTATTCTCGTGGTCAGCCAGCCACGGTCATCTGCTCTCTTGTTTTTATCCCTCCTACCTGTTTCGTGCTTCTCTCTGTGGTTTCTTTTTTCTGTTTTGTCCATGGTAGTGTTGGTTGTCCTTTTGTTGTTCTTTTGGTTCTTCCTTTCTCCTGTTATTGTGCTGTGCGTCTGCTTTCTTTTCTTCTTTCCGTTGTGTAATTATTTTAGCAGGATCAAGGGACAGATGACCTCACAATTTGGTACCTCCTCTTTTAAACAAACCAATCAACCACAATGTGGTTTTGGAGCCAGACCGATGGTATCCCATATATTGGTGGAATGTCCTTTTCCTTTGGCTCTATGTGCTATGTATAATCATCCAGATTCCTTAAATGTAATAGTAGCAGATGATTCAGGGGGGAGGGGGAGGGTTCAACTGGTCCTCAGTTTCTTTTTTGAAAGTGGTTTTTATTTTCAGATATAAGGTTTTGCTTCACTCCTGGAGCAGGGGCAGGGTGTGGTTGTGGTTTGGGCCTTTCTTTGTGTTTTTTCGGTCTGGGACCGATGACCATTCCCCCTTGCGAAGCTTGCTCTTTTATCGTTTTTTTCCAGTTTTTAGATTTGGGCTACCCTTTTATACCTTCTACTGTGTGTTTTAACATCCTCATTTTATAGTTTAATTCCTCTCTTTTTTTTAGCGGACCCTTTCTCTTCTGTGTGTAACTTCAGAATTACATGACTGATGACCTCACCATTTAGTCCCATAACCCCTTCAATCAATTATGGATGGTAGAGGAAAACTCATTTAGTAAGCCAGTCAGTAATGATCCAGCTTACAGCTGATCAACGTCTACAGAGCAGCAATTTAAGTGTTCATCTTTTTCTCTGTTTTCCACATAGCATACTTATTAAATTTTGTGCTTGTTTAGAGACACTTGCATTTTTGTAATTGTAAATTCACTCGGAGTGTACCACAACAGTTGCTCACTGAACAGGCAGCTTCATAGCTCATTAAGACATTAGTGTCCATTGGTGACACATCAGGAGGGTAGCAAGTTGCATATCTAGGAGTGTCTGCTTTTATAATTGATTTCTTCAGTTAGTCTTGCTGGGATAGCTACGTTGTGAGCATGCTGTGGGTGGATGCAGGAGGCGCTAGCTACAGTTTGTGAACAGCTGAATGTGATTCTATGTATGGTCAGTTACTTTCAGGCTGCTGCCTCGGGGTGCAGCACTGGCAGAGAATCTGGCACTTTATGTGACACCTGAGGTGTCACTTGTTTTGCCCACAGGCTCTGCTTCCAAGGCACCCCCTAGTGCACCCGACATGATGGATCCACCCTCACAGCAGGGTGAGTGGTGGGTGGTAATGTGTTCATGTCATTCGATGCGGAGGGCCAATGTGGAGACTGGTCACCTGGCCTTGCCCATTCACGCTGTGAGTGGACAGCTGCCCACTCATTCAGCAGGGACTGAGCAGGCACATGGGGGGAGGGGGGGGGGGGAGGTTTACTAGTTACTGGGAGCTCCAATGTGAGGTGTGTTATGGAGCTCCTTAGGCAGATAGCAGTCAGGGCCGGAAAGGAAGCCAATGTGCCCTTGATATGCCTGGCATGGGGCCTCATCCGAGATGGGGAGGTGACCATGCCTGTAGCTATCGAGTGTGCAGGGTGAGTTTTCGGCATGTTGTGGCTCATATTAGCACTGACGACTCCTGTGGCATGGGTTCTGAGGCGGTCTTCAGTTCGTGCAGGTGGCAGGCAGAGGTGGTGAAGACTGCTGGCCTCATGTGTGGTGTGAAAGCAGAGCTCTCAATTTGCAGCATCATTCCCAGAGTTGATTGGGGTCCTTTGGTTTGGAGCAGAATGGAGGGTCTCAACCAAAGGCTTGGTTGACTTTACTATGGTCTTGGCTGCAGATTTTTAGACCTCTGTTATTGTGTGGGGATTTGTAGGACTCCCTTCGATAGGTCACTGGTGCTCAAACAAAGGAAGCAGCACCTCAGGTAACAGAGTACTTGCGTAGTGCACAAGAGGTTTTTTTTAGTCTAGGCAGCAGCTTGAGGTGCTCCGATGAACACTCACCAGTTGATATGCAGTGAGAGAAGTCAAACGGCATTCAAAATAAAGACACTTTGACTGTCAAAATTTTATCAGTACACTGTTGAAGTATTTGTAATAAAGTCCCCAACCTTACTGCCCTCCAGGAAAGTTCCCGTGCTCAAATTATTCTTGGGACCAAGAGCTGGCTGAAACCTGAAGTGGAAAGCTCAGAGATATTTAGCAAGTCGTGGAATGTGTATCGGAACGACACATTAGAGGCAATAGGAGGGGGAGTGCTCATTGCAGTTGACAAAAATGTTGTCTCTATTTAGGTCTAAGTTGAGCATGACAGTGAAGGCATCTGGTCACGTATAATAGGTGTAGGTGAAACCAAGTTAGTTGCTGGATGTTTTTACCAGCCACCCGATTCTGCTGTGACAGTTCTAGAGTCATTCAAAGAAAGTCTACAGTCAATAGTGTGTAAATACCCAGATCGTGCAATTCCTGGTTGGAGGAGACTCCAACCTGCCGAGTATAGACTGGGATGTCTATGGATTAATTGATGGGAGGGGGAGGACGACGGTTCACTCCCGCATCCGGCCATCCAGATTTAGGTTGTCGGTGATTTCCCTAAATCACTCCAAGCAAATGCCGGGATGGTTCCTTTCAAAGGGCACGTCCGACTTCCTTCCCCGTCCTTTCCTAATCCGATGAGACCGATGACCTCGCTGTATGGTCTCCTTCCCCAAAACAACCAACCAACCATTGATGGGAGGGGGAGGGGGTGGAGGGTGTACAGACACAGTAGTACAATATACTTTTGGATGCATTTTATGAAAATTGTGTTGAGCGGCTAGCTTGGCAGCACACATGAATGGAAATATCTTGGACCTCGTAGCTACTAATAGGCTGGACCTTATTGACAGTGTCAGTATAGATATGGGAATTAGCTGTCATGATGTCATTATAGCAACTATAATTATGGAAGTTAATTATGGAAATTACTAAATCAGTCAAGAAGGCTAGATAGAGCTAGACAGAGCAGATAAGCAGGTATTAACATCTCAGTTAGACAGTGAATTGACATCGCTTACTTCCAGTAAGATAGATGTAGAGGAAGTATGGGGAAAGTTTAAGCAGATTGTAAATTGTGGTCTTGAGAGTTATGTACCAAAGTGGATAAAGAGTGGAAAAGATCCGCCATGGCTTGATAACAAAATTTGGTGGATGCTGAGGAAGCAGAGGCCGTTGCACTTTCAGTTCAAAAGGGAACAAACAAATGCGACAAGCAAAGATTAGTAGAGACTCGTGCATCTGCGGAAAGAACTTTGCGCAAAGCATACAACTACTACCACCATCACACCTTAGTAAAAGATGTGGCAGAGGACCCAAGAAAATTCTAGTCATATGTAAAATCGCTAAGTGCGTCTAAGGCTTTCATTCAGTCCCTTGTTGACCAGTCTAGTGTGGTAGTTGAATATAGCAAAATGAAAGCTGATTTTTTTTAATTTCACATTGAAGAAATCATTCACACAGGAGAATTGTGCAAGCATACTGCCATTTTACCATCAGACTGTCTCCCATATGGACAACATAGTAATAAGCATCCCTGATACAGAGAAACAACTGGAAGATTTGAAAGTAAATAAATCACCAGGTCCATGTGGAATCCCAGTTCAGTTTTTCAAAGAGTAGTCTATAACATTGGGCCATTACTTAGCATGCATTTATTGCGAATCTCTTGCCCTGCGCAAAGTCACAAGTGGCTTGAAACAAAGCACAGGTGACTCTAGTATGTAAGAAAGGTAAAAGAATGGACCCACAAGATTATAGACCAATGTCCATACTGTCTAATTGCTGCAGAATCCGTGAACATATTCTCAGTTCGAACATAATAAACTTTCTGGAGACTTATAAGCTTACGTGCACGAATTGCCATGGTTGTAGAAATCAATGCCCACGAAAAACTCAGCTTGCCCTTTCCTCACGATATACTGATAACTATGGATGAAGGTCAGCAGGCAGATTCCATATTTTTAGATTTCTGGAAAACATTCGACACGGTGCCCCATTGCAGCCCGGTAATGGTACTAGCATATGGAATGAGTCCACAGATACGTGGCTCGAAGACTTCTTAAATAATATAACCCAGTATGTTGTCTATGGATGGTGAGTGTTCATGAGAGATGAGGGTATTGTCAGGAGTGCCCCAGGGAAATGCGATAAGATTGCTGTTGTTCTCTGTATACATGAATGATTTGCTGACAAGATGGGCAGCATTCTGTGGTTGTTTGCTGATAATGCCATGGTGTATGGTAAGGTTCAAAGTTGACTGACTGTAGGAAGGTACAAGACAACTTCCAGTTAGTATTGTGAATGGCAGCTAGCAATACATGTGGAAAAATATAAGTTAATGTAGATGAATAGGAAGATTAAACCTGTAATGTTTGGCTACAGTATTGTTAGTGCCCCTCTTGGAACAGTCAAGTTGTTTAAATATCCGGGCATAACATTGCACCCCCCTGCGGGTTCGGGGGTTAGAATAGGCCCGAGGTATTCCTGCCTGTTGTAAGAGGCGACTAAAAGGAGTGTCTCACTTTACGGCCTTATGAGTTCAGGTCCCATTCTATGGTTTGACCTGCCACTTTCAAAATTCTACAGAATTGTGTGCCATATGGGGAAGAATGCCTTACGTGGTGCACCAGTGCCCTTAGATTCGATCTCCTGAACCTCTTGTCATGGCTTTGCATCTCCACCTGCGATTCAATTATTTGGGCAAGGACACTTTCCGAGGTATGTCATCTTCTTCCGTTGTCTCCTGTCCTCTTTCACCTCCATGACAGTATTGGATTTCTCTGCACATAATATCCAGCATGGTAGCCAGTCTGTTGTGGTGGAGCTGTCATGTACCTATTTGGTGTTAGCCCTCTGACAACACAGGGATCGCACTACTGATGCCTGAGCTGTAAACTCCCCACGTATGCCTAGGAGTAGATAAGTCTTCCTGGGGCATCAGGACTCCTGGCAATGGCCATCATGCCAGTTGGCCTTCGCTGTGGCTGGGTGGCGCCCATGGGGAGAGCCACTGATCGGAGTGGGTGGCATGAAATGGAAATGAGCGTTAGGGGTCATTGGCCGGGAGGCCCCTTACGGGCAGGTCCGGCCACCTTGATGCAGGTCTCATTACATTCGACACCACATTGGGCGACCTGCGTGCCAGATGGGGATGAAATGATGAAGACAACACAACACCCAGTCCTTGAGAAGAGAAAATCCCTGACCCAGCCGGGAATCGACCCTGGGCCCATAGGACGGCAATCCGTCACGCTGACCACTCAGCTATCAGGGCGGACAGAGTGGGTGGCATCACAGCAGATGACCCACAATGAAACGGACTAAGTCATCTCTCGCTGGTAACCGTATGGCACCAGCAGTCTCTATGAAGGGGAAGATAGAATACAATGTTGACAAGTATGACCCTAAATGGTTTCCCTCCCTCGCTACATCTTGGGAGGAACGCAGAGCTTCAGAACGGAGAGAGCCATATTCGTCTCAGTTTTTAGTCTGTAGCAGAACCGATGGGGACTCTTTACTATCAACAAAGCCTCAGTTTTTTGTTGAACACCTAGAGGATAAGTCTTTAGAAGTGACAACGCTTTCCAAGATGAGAAACGGCGCAGTCTTGATTCAGACAGCATCCCCAGCCCAATCCTGAGCGCTAATCGCCTGTGACAAGCTGGGTGATATTCCTGTTTCTGTCACTCCCCATAAAAGCCTCAACATGTTCCAGGGGATTATTTTCCATCATGACCTCCTTTTGCAGTCTGACGACGAGCTCCACGCCAACTTAGAACGGAGGGGTGTTAATTTCATCCGGCGCTTTTACACGGGACCCAAAGACAACAGGGTTGGTACCGGTGCCTTCATCTTGGCCTTTGAGGGTGATTCATTGCCTGAACATATCAAGGTGATGGTTTACCGCTGTGACGTTAAACAATACATCCCTCCCCCTAAGCGGTGCTTTAAGTGCTAGAAGTTTGGGCTCGTCTTCCCGCTGCACTTCTGCCGCCACATGTCGAGATTGTGGACATCCACAGCACCATGTGCGCCACTTCCCACTTGCATCAACTGTGGAGAGCACCAGTACCCCTGCTCGCCAAACTGCCCAGTACTCCAAAAGGAGCGGAAAATTATGGAGTACAAGAACTTGGACAGAGGTTAACTGTAAGTTCGAAATATTACACCCCATTAGGTTGACAATGCATATGCTGCAGCTACATCTCCATTGCCGCCCCAAGTGCCAGTGGTTCCTCCCTTTGGGCCACCAGAATACATCCGACCCTTGGTGGTAGGAGGCAAATCTTTCTCCCTTTCTCCCAAAGCACCTGCTTTGGAAGCAAGCCATCCCATTCCCCCCTGCCGGAGAAGCAACAGCCTCCTCTGGCTCCTTGCGGAAGGGGTCCTTTGAGACCTTCTCTTCCAAGGTCTCCACTAATGCCACAATGGACACTCGCCAGCGGCTCAAGGAGCCAACTGCTGCTGGACGAAGAGCTTCACGGCCTTCTTCCGTGCCTGAAGCTGCTTCAGAGAAATCTTCCCTGCAAGCTCCTAAATGGAAGTGAGAGAGGAAGCAAACTAAGTAGTAGTCTGCTAAGATACAGGACCATCTGGTGGCCCCAACACCACCATTCCCTATCAATTCTGTATCTGAGGATGCAGTGGAGATCTTAGCGTCCCCTGCAGACCTGGATCTCACTAATGCCTCATCAACCATAGAAATGGCTACAAATACTTATTCGGTGGCAGTAAGTGACCCTTAGGCATAACCTGCCTCCTTGTGTGCTTCAGGCCTTCCCAGTCTCATGATAACGCATCCTCCAGTGGAACTGCAGCAGTTTTTTCCAACACCTGGCTGAGCTATGGCAACTGTTAATCTTTACACCTGCTTTCTGCATTGCCCTCCAGGAAGCCTGGTTCACGGCTGTGCGGACCCCTGCCGTCCATGGCTATAAGGAATATTACAGGAACACAGGCAAATGTATTAGTGTGTTAGGTGAAATTCATGCCTATGTCCTGAACTCGGTATGCAGTGAACCTGGGCTCCTTCAAACCCTTCTTGAAGCAGTGGCTGTCAGGATAGGGATGACACAGGAAGTAACTGTGTGCAACGTATAGCTTCCTCCAGATGGTGCAGTACCCCTGAACGCATGGCTGCACTGATTAATCAGCTCCGTAAACCTTTCCTACTCTTGGGAGATTTTAATGCTCGTAACCCCGTGTGGCATGGTACAGTTACTACTTGCCGTGGCAGAGATGTCGAAAATTTACTGTCACAACTCAACCTCTGTCTCTTAAAGAATGGGGCTGCCACACATTTCAGTGTGGCATATGGCACATATTTGGCCATTGATCTCTCGGTTTGGTGTCCTGGCCTTCTTGCATCTATCCACTGGAGAGCACATGGTAATCTGTGTTGTAGTGACCACTTCCCATCTTCGTGTCGCTGCCCCGGCATCAGGCCTGTGGACACCTCCCCAGATAGGCTTTAAACAAGGCGGACTGGGAAACTTTCACCTCTGCTGTCACTGTTGCATCTCCCCCATATGGGTACATTGTTTTGTTGGTTGAGCAGGTAACTACAATGATTGTTTCTGTGGCAGAAAACGCGATCCCTCATTCTTTAGGGTGCCCCGGAAAAAGACAGTCCCTTAGTGGTTTCCGGAAGTCGCTGAGGCAAGTTGGCGAGCTCTACAGTGGCATAACTGGCACCCTTCCCTGGAGCACCTCATAGCCTTTAAAAGGCCCGTACCTGCGTTGGCCAGCATATCAAAAGGTGGAAACATGAGTGTTGAGAGGGGTACGTCTCAACCATTGTGTGCCAAACGTCACTTTCCCAAGTCGGGGCAAAGATCAAACAAGTTTTTGGGTACCAGACCCCAACAGGTGTTCCTGGTGTTAACATAAATGGCGTGTTATCCACCAATGCAAACGCAATTGCCGAGCACTTGCTGAGCACTGTACTGGCACCTCTACATCGGAAAATTACCCCCAGCCATTCGCACTCTTAAACGACAGATAGAAGAGGAAGTCCTCTCGTTCACTACATGCCACAGTGAACCCTATAATGCCCCATTTACAGAGTGGGAGCTCCTCAGTACTCTTGCACATTGCCCCGACACAGCTCCTGGGCCTGATAGGATCCACAGTCAGATGATTGAACATCTCTCATCTTATTACAAGGGACATCTCCTCGTGATCTTAAACCTGATTTGGTCCGATGGCACTTTTCCATTGCACTGGTGGGAGAGCACCATCATATCAGGGCTCAAACATGGCAGAAACCTGCTTCATGTGAATATCTATTGGTCCATCAGCGTCACCACCGTTTTTTGTAAGCTGCTTGAATGTGTGGTGTGTCAGCAGTTGGGTTGGGTCCTGGAGTCACGTGGCCTACTGGCTCCATGCCAGGGCAGTTTCTGCCCTGGTTGCTCTGCCACTGATAATCTTATGTCCCTCAAGTCTGCAATCCGAACAGCCATTTCCAGATGCCAACACCTTGTTGCTGTCCTTTTTGATTTACAAAAAGTGTACGACACCATCTGGCGCCACCATACACTTGCCGCATTATACATGTGGTGTCTTTGAGTCCAGCTCCCAATTTTTATCCAGAATTTCCTGTTGCTTCGTATTTTCCATGTCGAAGTTGGTGCCTCCCATAGTCCCCCCCCCTACCCCCCCCCCCCTCCCCAATATCCAGGAGATTGGGGTCCCACAGGGCTCTGTATTGAGTGTATCTCTATTTTGAGTGGCCATTAACAGTCTAGCAGCAGCTGTGGGGCCGTCCGTCTCTGTATGCAGACGACTTCTACACTTCGTACTGCTCCACCAGTACTGGTGTTGCTGAGCAGTGCCTACAGGGAGCCATCCACAAGCTGCAGTCATGGGCTGTAGCTGCAGCTCAACGCTGCTGCAGCTGTACAGAGCTCTTGTTCCATCCCACATTGACCATGGGAGTGTGGTTTATGGCTCGGCGGTGCCCACAGCATTGCGTTTATTTGACCCAGTGTACCAATGTGGTGTTTAACTAATGACAGGAGCTTTTAGGATGAGTCCAGTGACCAGCGTCCTTGCGGAGGCTGGAGTTCCTCCATTGCAGGTCAGGCGCGCACAACTGCTCACCAGTTACGTTGCACATGTTCGTAGTTCTCCTGAGCATCCAAATTACAATCTCCTTTTCCCACCCACGGCAGTTTCTCTCCCGCATAGGCTGCCCAAGTGAGGGCTTCCAATTGTAGTTCGTGTCCAGTCCCTTCTATCTGAACTGGAGTCCTTGTCTTTACCACCTATACTCGAGGTCCAATCACGTACACCTCCTTGGCGTACACCTAGGCCGCGGCTTTGCCTGGATCTTGCACATGGCCCAAAGGTCTGTCACCCCGCAGCTCTCTGCTGTCACTTCATCTCGATTCTTGACATGTACCGAGGCCATGAAATGATTTACACCGACTGTTAGATGGCTGTGGTCACATCATCTTTGCGTTTGTCCATGGAGGACATATTGAACAGCATTCCTTGCCTGATGGCTGCAGTGTTTTCACTGCGGAGTTGGTGACTATATCTCGTACTCTTGAGCACATCAGTTCATGCCCTGGGGAGTCATTTCTTCTGTGTACTGACTCTCTGAGCAGCCTACAAGCTATTGACCAGGGCTACCCTCGTCATACTTTGATAGCAATCATCCATGCATCGACCTATGGCCTGGAATGGTCTGGTTGTTCAGTGGTGTTTGTGTGGACCCCTGGACATGTCGGAATCCCAGGCAACGAACTTGCTGACAGGCTGGGCAAACAGGTTACACGGAAATGACTTAAGGAGATCGGCATTCCAATAACTGACCTGTGTTCATTTTTTTTCGCCAGGTTTTTCTGGCTTTGGGAGATAGAATGGTGTAGTCTCAGTATGCACAATGAACTGCATGCCATTAAGGAGACTAGAAATGTGTGGCAGTCCTCCATGTGGGCGTCTCGCAGGGACTCTTTGGTTCTCTGCCAGCTCCTCTTTGGCTGCACTTGAAGACGTGAAGACCTGCCTCAGTGTTGATGTTGATGTGGTGCCCGGTTGACAATGGTCCATATTCTGGTGCACTGTCCCACTTTGACTGGCCTGTGACGAAATCTTTGGTTACTGGACTCATTGCCACTAATTTTATCTGACAATGCCTCATTGGCTGATTTAGTTTTACATTTTATTCGTAAGGGTGGGTTTTATCATTTGATGTAAATTTTAGCGCATGTCCTTTGTCCCCATGTGTCCTCCACGCTAGTGCTATTAGGGTGGTGGTTTTAATGTGTTGCAGAGTAGCAGGCTTCTCCTTTTTATTCTCATGCTCAGCCAGCCATGGTAATCTGTTTTGTCATTTTAATCCCTTCTACCTGTTTCTTGCATTTCTGTGGTTTTCTTGTCCCCTTTTGTGCACTTAAGTGTTTGTTGTCTTTCCATTGCTCTTGTGGTTTTTCCTTTCCCTCCATTTTGTGTCATCAGTCTTGCTTGTTTTATCATCACCCTTGTGGCATTGTTTTATTCGGGACAAGGGAATGATGACCCAGCTATTTGGTCCCTTCCCACCTCTTTTAATCTGCACTAGAGCTGATGGGGAATCCTTTGTGTCCATGAAGCCTCAGTCCTTTGTAGAGCATTTAGAGGATAAGTTCGGGGAGGTGGAGGGCTCGTCAAAAATGCGGTCTGGGTCAGTCTTGATAAAAACAGCATCCTCTGTCCCGTCACTGGCATTACTCGCTTGTAAGAAGCTGGGGGATGTTTCTGTTAATCTCACACCCCATAAAAGCTTAAATATGGTCCAAGGCATTATCTTCCACAGGGACCTTCTTTTACAGTCCGATGACGAGCTGTGCGCCAACTTAGAGCGACGAGGTGTCCATTTTCATCTGGTGCGTCCATCGGGGTCCGAGGGATAATCAGGTTGCCACCGGTGCCTTCATCTTGGCCTTCGAGAGTGACACATTACCCGAGAAGGTGAAGGTGATGGTCTACCGCTGTGATGTCAAGCCATATACCCCTCCCCGATGCGATGCTTCAAGTGTTGGAAGTCTGGCCATATGTCTTTCCGCTGTGGTTCCAGCCTCATGTGTCGCGATTGTTGTCTTCCATCCCACCCTGATACTACATGTGCCCCGTTTCCCATCTGTGTCAACTGTGGAGAGCACCATCCACCTTGCTTGCCAGACTGTAAGATTCTACAGAAGGAACGAAAAGTAATGGAATACAAGACCCTGACTGACCTACACGGAGGCTAAACAGAAATTTGAACGGCTTCATCCCGTGCACATGACCTCGTCTTATGCCACCACTGTCACTCCTGTTACAGCTCCATCTGTTGCACCAAATACAGGTTGGAAATTTGTATGGGCGCTGATAACCACACAGTTGAGCGCCCCACAAACCAAATATCAAACATCATCATCATCATCATCATCATCATCCCTGAGTGGTTTATGAACTATCGACCAGTGTTTCCCTCTCTCTTGTCTGGTGATGGCTATCCAGGAGTCCCTCCATCCTCTTGCCCATTGCGGCTGCTCTGTGGTCTTTGTTTGGACCCCGGGTCATGTCGGCATCCCGGGGAATGAACATGTTGACATGCTGGCCAAACAGGTTGTCGGTGCATCAGCCTTGGAGATTGGCCTTTCGGAGAGTGACCTCAGGTCAGTTTTACGGCAGAAGGTACTTCACACCTGGAGTGAAGAATGGCACACCCTTCCTTCACCCAACTATCGGTGTGTGGCGCTCCTTCTTGTGGCTCTCTCGCTAGGACTCTGTTGTCCTCTGCTGGCTGTGCATTGGTCACACCTGGGCGATGCACATCTATTTATTGCGCTGTGAGGACCCACCTTTATGTCACCTCTTGTTGGACTGCTCACTTTAAACTCCACTCAGGCAGACATTTGCGCTGCACTGACTGATACGCTTTGTGCACGTTTGTCAGATGATGTTGGGATGGCAGATTTAGGTTTGAGTTTTATTCGTGCAGGGGGTTTTTATCACTTGCTCTAAGTGTTTGTCCTTTTTTTGTGCTGAGTCTGGCCTTTGGCCTACAAATTTAGACTGGGGTTTTTAGTGCGTTTCTTGGTGGTTGGCTTTTCATTTTTTGTTTCTATGGTCGGCCAACCAGTGCCACACTTGGTGTGATTTTAATTCCTTTTTTTCTGGTCTCTGTCTGTGTCTTTCTTGTCCTGTATCGTCTCTTGTCATCTCCATTGTTTTTATTCTGTGTGGGCGTTTCAAGTTCATGGAAAAAGGGACCAATGGCCCTTGTAGTCTGTTGCCTTCAATTCCACAAACCAACCACCAGTGGCCATCTGGATGGAGGTGTTGCAGGTGCCGAACAATGTTGTAACTGATAAAAAGTGACTCCTGCGAATGTTTATTTCCAAAAATGGGAATACATCAGTGCTTAGACAATGGGAGACGCAACCCAAATAAAAAGTATTTAAGTTCCTTCTGTGAAAGGCGAAGGCATGGTGCAGGAGGGCAGGAGAGGCGTGTGTTAGCAGGATGAGCATTGGATGGTATGAGAGTGATGTGCTCCTATATGGTCCCTTGGGTACCCATGATGCATGCGGCAATGTGTAATCCCTCTCGTGTGATTGCACTGGTGTAATAAGTTGAACAAAGTCTACTGAAGGTGTACCCTGTTTGGCATACCTCTCTGTCAGAATTTTGATACAACAGCATTCCACAATGAAAGCGTGCAGCTGGGGCTGCTATCCAGTGTCCAAGAGGGTACCATGTCTCTGTAGCAATAAATGGGGTCTATGCTCTCACATGTGATGAGTGCTCGTGCACCGCCTGTGTGCATTGATCGCATCTAGTTGCAGTCTTCCTCGATCTGCAAAATGTGTATGACACAATGTGGGGAAGACATGTCTTGGCTATACACAAATGATGTTTCCAAGGTAGTAAGTCCATTTTTCTTAGGAGTTTTTATCCTGTCAACAATGCTATGTTAGCATAAGCCCTCATAATCAACATGTACAAGAAAATGTGGCACCACAGAGTATGTTTTGCACCACCATCTTCACATTCAGAATAATTGGTGTTGTATCCATTTCTGGACTTGGTGTATCATTGGCATTGTGTGTCGATGAATTTTGTTTGAATTCTAGCTCTGCATCACTATGTTTCTTGCTTTTTCATTTCCAACTGCCATATACAATGTGCAGACATTGGTCCAAAACCATGTATGTTGTTTCTCAATTGCAAAATCCATTCATACACTCTTTCAGAATTAGGTATGTCCACCTCCATAGTGAAAGCACTAAACTCCTAGAAGTAGTAGACAACTTTTGTTATCAGGGCTACTCTTCAATGATAAACTGGCATGGTTAGTACGTAGAAAGCAGCTTAAGGCAATGTGCATTTAGAAATTACAGTGATTTAGTGATTAAATGACAGTGATTGGACTATGTTTGCATTACGGGTGCATCAGAATTCAAGGAACTTTGGAAACAACAGCTGACACAACAGAATCAACTGATCCAGTTGTAGCAGCAACAACAAACACAACAGAATCAGCTGCTCCATTTACTGCACTGGTAACTTTAGAGTCTGGTGGCAACACTGTCAGTTGGTCCTGTTGGCTGGTTTCGAAGAATCTGACGAGTAATGGACAAATTATCTGCAACATATCCTGTTTCACTGTAAATTGATATCATGTATCCAATCCATCAGAATGCTTTATTCTTCCTACCAGTAACAAGTTACATGAACTAGTCCAGAATGAATGCCCATTTGTAGAACTTAGTGGCTTCTCATATTCTGTAATCTGTTATTTACTAAATGATCATCATAACAACCAGCAAACTCGCATAATACCCACCCTCCGCCACACACCGTCAGGTGGCTTGCGGAGTATGGATGTAGCTGTAGAAGATAAAGTTTAACCGATGTAGCATGTGATGTGGTCAATCTTATGTGGCAATCTGCAGTCTTACCATGTTTATCTCATCAGTTAATTTCACCTGCAAACAGTGCAACAAATCCTACTCTGAATAATTTACTAAGAATGTGATTGTTCACTTGGTTCCTGTTAAAATTGCTGCTGTTACATGATTTTTCTCTCAGTAAGTGTTGCACATAGCTAAATCATTTGAAATTACTTTTTCTGCACAGTAAATTTTTGAGAAAAATGTTGTTGCTCCTGCCATGTCTAGTAGTCGATGTAATTAACAGTAAGAAGGTGAACAAACAACACTTTCCTTTCCTCATAGCCCACCATTGTGCAGTATTGTGACAGTGTGTGGTAGCTTAAGACATAGTTTATTTCTGGGTACACCCTCCGCTTTGTTGGACTTTGCTTCCAAACCTGATTTTTGAAGGCGTGGCTGGCCTCCACCTTGAGAGAGAGCCAGTCAGTGTTCCACTTTTGCCACAATGTTGCTGACATGCCTTGATGCATCACATAGGTGTAACTCATTTCCCAAAATGCTGTAATAAACACATGCAATGTGCTGCCCACACTGTGATGCCAAATGTTTTTCCTACAAGAAGTCTGACGTCTATCTTCAGTGTGTCTGAGCAAACGTGTCAATGTCAAGTGTACAGCACCTCTGCGAACACTCACACAGTTATGTGCATCCTACTGAATTCCAAACCAGCTAAGGATTGCTTTAATCATCAACAGTCAGAAAACGCAGATCCAAGTTGGCACTAGACCCGCTGACTCCTTAATAAATCTCGAGGTATCAGCTCACTGCCATTGTAGTGCCATGAAAGAAAATGGCAGCTTACAGTGGACACACAATTTTATTATGAACCAGCTCAGTGTGTGGTAATGTATTCGAATTCAGACTAGTTTTTCTGATTGTAAACTTGCCAATGGCGATTGTCATTTTTGGATTAGATACTTTCAGAGCATTTGGCTTTAGAGTAAGTGATCAAATCAATTTGGTATCCTCCACCATTTCATTTGAAGACCTATATAAAGTATGTAAACGAGCAGTTATTTGGAATGTCACTGAACTGTGCCACAAAGTTTCAGGCACATATATCATTAAAGCAAACTGCTTTGCCTCGTTCTCTCACAATCAGCCAGTTCCATATGCCTTGTTGGATGCAGTTATAGCATAACTACTTAGGGCACACGAGCCGGAGTGGCGGAGCGGTTCTAAGTGTTACAGTCTGGAACCGCGCAACCGCTACGGTCGCAGGTTCAAATCCTGCCTCGGGCATGGATGTCTGTGATGTCCTTAGGTTAGTTAGGTTTAAGTAGTTCTAAGGTTTAGGGGACTTATGACATCAGAAGTTAAGTCCCATAGTGCTCAGAGCCATTTGGACCATTTTACTTAGGGCACATCAGTTAGGTGTCATTATGCCCGTATCGGAAAGCCAGTGGTTGTAGTTAAAAAAAAAAGAGGAATTCTTACCATTGACATTAGATGAACAATCGTGATACATCTTTGTTGTGCGCAATGTGCTTTTTTCACGTACCATTACAATTACTTACCTTTTGGAGTAGCTGAATTGCAGCTTATTTAGAGCAGTTATTACAATATATTCCTAACTGTGTGAACTACCCCAATGACATTATTATAACGGGAGCAGCACATACAGAACCTCAATATTCTGTTCACTTCTTTAAAGGTCATGGTAGCAAAGGTCCCTGTAAGGTCTGAGAGGAGGAATGGGTTGTGCATGTTGTTGCAGCTGCAGCTGGTGCCTACGGCTGACCTCATATTCTCTCTGAGAGCAATGTCAGACATCTGAAACACCTTGTGACCTATGAGGTTACCCTGTACCCATTCTGGGGTCCATTTGAAGGTGTGAGCCCATACATGCGAGCTCATGCAGTGGCAGCCATTGGGTTCCTAAAGATGGTCAAACAGCACTCAGGTCCAAACTTGGAACCTTCCGTAATCCCACCCTCTAGTAGGTTCACCTGTGCCCTTGCTCTCGTTGCACCACTGGTATGATTTCGGGCCGACTGTAGGTCAGAAGCGACAGCGGGGGGTCATTCAGGGAGGTACAGGTGCCCCTAGGAGGTCAGTCCTTCATCACCTACCAGGCTACTCTCAGCAACCAATGTACCAGTCAGGCCTAAGACTTTCTCTGCAGCCATCAGGCTGGCTGAAATTATCTGCACTGACACCACACTGACTAATCCCTACATACATACACTGCTTTGCCCATGAGTAGACAGTCCAGCACCCAGATTCCTTCACCACACCTCCCATGTCACAACAGGATATTATTGGAACTGCATGCAGGTTAAGAGTGGGAGGATCTAATATCTACCTTGATACTGGGTCAGAAAGCAACATGCTGTTTGAGAGATGCTGTGGCCTGTAGGTATGCAAACAGCACCACACACGTGTGACACAGCCATGTTAGATACTCATTGCGTGCTTTAATCCTGCAGGTGCATGGACGCTAGCGAGTTACAGTTGTATAACATTATTCATCATGTACTGTACAAATATCAGTGTAATGATTGTGCTTGCACATGTTTCTCTGGCAAAGTTTTCAGGCTTCCATGATCATGGCTCATGACAGTTAACTGTTCAAATTGCTTTCACCTTGTAATGATTATGAAACCTATCGCTTGCAAGCAGAGTACCATTGTCACCACAGCAGGCCTCCATTTACCACATCAGTATTTTGGTATCATAATATGACACCAAAAATAGGTACAACTGCACTGACCTGAAATAAAGCTATTGAAACTGTGTTTTGGTCTATGAGGCTGACAGAAAGTGTTTAAACACCTCCTGGACATTTTGTCTGCAGAAGGTAGTTATCTTATCCATAGTTTTTGTCTCTATTTCAGATTTGTCAATGGGAAAAAGAAAATCAGATGGAATAATAAAGTCACCCGTCAGCAGTCTGCATGGGTTAAAGAAAACGGAGGCAGCTGTGAATGATGGTAAGATCATTTTCTTTAGCATGTCTGTTTACAATTCTTCAGTGTTGTTGCGTTTTGTAAAAATCAACAAACTGCTTAGTCCCTTCTTGTACTGGGTGCTGTTATCAGTAACTTCTGAGAGGTGACTGAAACTTTCACGTTAATACATGTAGCGCTCCTACTTTCACGAATTTCCAATGTTTTTATCATTTGTAATAGGAAGGAAGAGGCTTCCATCCATAAATAATGAAAATATGCTGTTGTAGAAAGGATAACTGATGTCACCTTTTTTTAGTCCCCAGACACTATGATGCTTGGATCAGAATATTACTACTTACATGGAACTTAAAGGGGCTGTACTTTTTTATAGAGGTTTTTTCTGTCAAAGTCTTCTTTAAGTTTTTAATTTAAGTTATGTTTCATTCTTTCTAAATTTTGTATTTTGCTAGTGGATACAATATGACCATCTCTACATAAATACTTTCTGGGGCGAAACAGGAAATTGTGATGCGAGATCTGCATATTCTGACAATACACAAATTTTAATAAATACCATTATAGCTGAAAGACTTCGGCTATACAGTATCGCAGATGCAGTTTTGAGTTTCGGCCCTTTTTTTGAGTATCGGCCCTTTCTTTTTATGAGTATCGGCCCTTTTTTTTGAGTATCGGCCCTCTTTTTTTATTCTGACTTTCTTGTTTTCTTCGATATTTGGTAAATAAACGTGATTAAATTCTGTTCAGAAGGTGCCTTAGGGTGATTGCTCATAAGCAACTTTCCGGTTTTAATTTTCTAGGGCACATTTTTAACCGAATTAAAGTGTTCTTCCTGAGTGAAAACGTTTAATTAATGATGATTTATTTATGCAGTGGTGAGAATTTTTAGTTTGCAATTGCAGTAATATAAAAATTACATGTCTCATCACACATGCTTATACTCTTTTCTTAAGGTGAAGATAACTGTATGATGTGATTTTGTATAACAACAAGTTTCAGATTGATGTAAATGAATAAAACATTGAATAGTTCTTGTTAGAGGTAATAATTATTTAATATTGTTTCATTGCTTTTAGGTGTTACTTCTAATCACTCCAATGACACTAAAGAGACTAGGGCGAAAAACTAAGAGCTCATAATGATGCCAAAAGATGCACATTAACACAGTCTGAGGAGAACACTACTGACACATATCAGTTTTTGATATCACAAGCTACTTGTAATGTTGAAATGTGCAGTCAAGACTGGCAGTGTCGTTTAGAGAGAGATATGGTGCAGAGTCTACTGCTGCATCTCGTGTAAATGAAATACCACAGCAGTGTTTTCTAGGCATGCCAGGGAAGGAGAGGCTACAATTTGGGCTATATTGAATGAGATTCCCAAAGAACATTTGGCAAGGCAAGCCAGAAATGCCAAGTGTATGTCTCAGTTTAGAGCTAAATACAGGGTAGATTTTTTAGTCTCATAGTGCTCAGAGCCATTTGAATGGGGTAGATTCTGCTAATTATGTACACACATTTGCTCATACAGTTTGTTTGTTGCGTAAAAAACTTTGCAATTGTAAAGTTATAGTAGGCGATTTACCAGAAAATATACTACCAAATGAGTTAATGAATCAAGTTGATGTTAACTCTACCTGTTGCCAAAGTGCCGGAACACTTCATAGGGTACCCACACCTATGCAGGCTTTCTGGAATGGCATGTCGTTAGACGAAATTCTCCTAGAAATACAGCCATTATTCCATGCAGAAATAAATTTATTATGTACGATAATTGAGTTTGTAAAAATGGTCAAACCTCTTGTGGTCACTTAGGATAACATGATTTCCATGATTAAACTGTATTTGATGGCCAGGACGTTGAAGAAACAACTGAGCAGCTTCTGCTACAAATGAGTAATGCTGGTCTAGTGACTGATTGTGAACAGTTGGAGTCAGTTTGGAGATTACATTGCTTTTCTGTAAATATTGAAAACATTTGAACTGCATTAGACTGGATTATCACTAATAATGTTACAATAAACTTTAATAATGATAATTAGAATGTTAGCAAAATTTGCCATATTCTACAAAATGAGATAATACAACAGGAAGACACAAACATTTCCAAGTTATGGGTAACAATCGGCATGTACTGAGAGGCTCATTTCATCAAAGTCATAGTAAATTTCATGATTTTTTTCTTGAAGTAAGCAGTGTACTGCAAACACTGCCATAGCTATTCCAGTTACAAAAATTAAACAAACGGAGACATGGTCTTCGGGTATAAAATATTCAACTTTAATTTCTGGTTACCACCATTTGTACTGAAATAGTATACACTCTTGAAGAGTTCAGTGTTTGACTGAGGCTAATGTATAATAGTGATGTGCTCAAGAGTTAAAAGTTACTTGTGATGTATTAAATCATTCATGTTTAATAGAAGTTCACCATTATCATAGATTTGCGGCCGACTGAGCATTAATAATGAAGATGGTGGATTTCCAAATCTTAAGACTGGCTTTTTGGAGTTCTTTACAGATTCTGGTGCTGATCAGGGAGCTATTGTTACATGTAATGGCCTACCAGTGGCAGTCTAGAAAACTGATAATTAATATTACTTGTTTGACTCTTGCTCTAGAGGACCAAAAGATTGTGTAGCTCAGGATGGTGCAGCTTGCTTGATATCATTCCCTGATATTACTCTGTTGTGGATAGTTGTAAAATCAAGCATACTAGTCCAGTAATGGCATTCTTTTTGCTTGCAGAAAATGAAGTAAAAGATTTTATTGTTTTATCTTGCACATGTGGTTGAGGAGAAGTTGAATCCAAGTTTTCAATCTCCAAATCCCTCAGGACAACTTTTTGTGGGCAAAAACCAAGAAATTTTGGAACTTTTCATGTTTTTGCCTATTACTGTGAAACTATGCATCCTACTGAAAATTTTACTATTGCCAAAATGAAAGAGAATTAAAATTTGCGTGAAATGATGTACTTACATGTCAAAATCAGCAAAGTTGTGTGGGCAATGTCAGTTGTTTAATTTCGTTTATTTTCACCAGCTTTGCAAAAAACTTGGCTCCAATGCCTGTAACTCAAAAATGGTTACTCCAAATGAAGAATGTCAAGTTCTTGAGACCCAAAGTGATTCCATTTTTGAATGTTCAAGTTATTCAATGAAATGAAATTTTCAGTGGGGTGACATGGTTTTTTTTATGTATGTTGTTTTAATTCTCTTAATTCACGTATGCTTTTATTCATTTTTATCCATGCCTTAATTGGTGACAGTGGGTTTCTAAAACGATAACCAAGTATATAGTAATGGACAATATATATTTATTAATGAGTAATATAAACATTTGTACAACTGAACAAATAAAAGGACAACAAAGTATCTAAAAACACAATTTAAATATCAGAGTTTCATATTTTATCAAATTTCAGTTCTATCGAGTTTGTTCAGGAGACTGCGGCCAGCCCCAGTCCAGCATCCAATGTTCAGGATCCATTGCGACACCTTGACTGTATTCCACATAGAGCTCAATTTCTGGGTCTTTCTAGCTGCATAAGCCACAATAGAGTCCAGATTTGTGACATCCACATACTGCTGTGCATCCCATTTCGCTTGTGCAGGAAACCATCTTCAGTATTGCGTGTGGTGCTGCACCTTTTGTCATGTTCATGGAAAACAAGCCTGGTAAGTTTTTCTTCCAGCCCAACTAGCATGGATCAGTTTTCTTCCCCAGCCAAGATTGCACTTGATGGGAGGGTCATGAGTACCACCTTGCTGTGTCAAATGTTACTGGTAGCCTTTACAGTTTGAAAGATTTCCTCAGGACAGATTTTACAAGAAGCTCATGCCTGAGGTCGTCCAAAGAGTCCCATGGAGTAATAATAACAATTATTCTTGCTGCCCGTGCTATTAAATCTTGATAGACTAAAGGTTTAACAAATTGAGCATCTTGCACTCTGAGGTGTGGCTGTTGCTCCGTAAGATTGAGTAATTTCAATTTTCCTTGGCCAAAAAAAGTATGATGTGGTATCACATCCTATGATGATATGGTTGAAAAAGGCAAATGCAGGATCGAAATAGAATTATTGGAATACAACACTCCTGCTGACTTCCCTCTTCCTGATACATGGAAGTGAAAGTTGTTGTTCCCTCGACCTGTTGTGTCCATGTTCACAATTGCCACACTGTCAGACTCAGAAACTTGGGAAATAGCTGTTTCCACAGTTAATGAATCTGCGTCTTCTTCTGCCTGTATCACTTGAGTACCCCTCATGGAGCTGCTCCCCCTTGCTGGCCGAAAAAGTTCCCCCTTCTGTGGCCCCTGCCGGTGATAGGGCTCCCCTCCCCCCTTCCTGAAACCCCTCCTCCCAGTGTCTCGTGGGCCAAAAGCCTGCTACCATAACTCGGCCATGAGACGCACCATGTGTGAGGTCCCAGGTTGATCACTCTTCTTTGGTTCCGGATCTCTTAGAAGCCTGTACTCACTCTGTACCCTGTCCTACTCCACCCCTGAAAGAGAAGAAGAAGTAAATTAACACTTACCATGCTAAGCCCTTAACTGCATGCCACTCCCTGTGTGCTGGCTGATTTTTCTATTATCGACAGACTTTAAATAGCTGTAAAGGACGTTTAGTTAGAGATACATAATAACTACAGGTATGGTTTAAAACTTTAAGGTTTCAACTTTACATGGGTTAACAGTCATGTGTATGGGGCATATACTGTTTCCAAGAAGTGATGCGGATTTCTCCTCGATTTTGCGAAAATAAATTTGTCAAAAATTTATTTTTACTACTTTATTAAATTTAAAGAAGAAATAAACTTTGGAAAGTGATCATTTGACATAGAAAAGACATTTTTTACACCATTTGCACATAAAGCATAGCTACATACACATTAGCTATTTTGCATAGTGAACCACAGTGTGATAAAGCTTGAGGCACGGGGCTACACACAAACCTTCATTACACTCACTGCACTCGTAAGAAGTATCTTTCCTCCCAGCTTTCCCACTAATGTTCTTTTGTTTTCCACTACACACTACACAACGTCTTTGTGCTTTCTTCTTCCCTTCTGCCATTTCCACACGGTTTGGAAAATGTTTCTGCGACAATCGAGCAATCGTTGCAGATCCATTAGAATCCTCAATTCTCTCTCCTCTCTGTAACACTAACGCAGTGCAGACCTCCTGTATAAACTTAGGAGTGCTCAGTTTCTTCTCATTGATGCAACTGTGCAAAATACAACCATTGGAAACTGCCATGATTATGAAGTGGAAGGCAAGCTTTCTCCACCACTTCACTGTTTTGGGGCAAAAATTGCAGCTAAACACTGGATCACTACACCAGTGACTGGCCATACTTTGCCTCTCACTGATTGACATGTGATGGATGATAGCCAGAAACGTCTTTGTTTGAGCAATTGTTAGCGTCGTCCACTGCTTGAATCTAGAATTGGGCCCTAATTTGTTTTGTGCTCTCAGTGTGGCCACCTTCTGTCTACCATATATGTTTGTTTGTTCCTTCATAACTGAAATAACCCTGTCATTTATAAAATGAGGTAAAAAATCTAAATATTCACTAGACTGACAGAGTCCTACATTATTTAGCACACCATGAGACCCTGTAAATAGCAAAATGTTTGATGTTTGATCCACTATAGTCCAGTCATCCTGTGAAATGTCACTCAATCGTGGCCTCTTTCGATGATGAGTAGGGGGGAACACAGGCGGTGGCTCACCTTCATCTGACGACAAATCTGTGTCTGAAATAATACAGAACGTAACAACAAATCGCAACATGAACTATCTTGTTCTGCATCGATTTAGTAAGATGTTAGACTTCCCTGGACTATCGTTATTTTCCGGCATTTCATAAACACTGTCACTATCGAAATCCGAAAAATGGTCACCAGTAGGTTCAGCAAGTACTTCTTCAATCATTCTTCGAAGTTTTCCATCCTCATCACTCGCCATTGTGAGTAAAAAGAAGATAAACAAGCTAAAACCAAAATACTAACGAAAAAATAAACGGTAAGCAAACGACAGGATACCACAGAACCCGTAACATACGCATGAAAAACACGTGAATTCGTTCGGAAATATATACGAATATATCGCATTACCTCACTAGGTGCTGCAATCTAGCGCTAATATGATGAACTGCAAGCATTACAGGACCTACAGGTTGTAGCGGGAATGCTAACAGTGCGTTTGAAATACTAAAACAATGTGGAATGCGGCGGGACGTAATATTACGGCGGCCGCATTTTCTTCGTTTCCGCCCGCGACGTAATATTACAGCAGATGCACGGTAAGTGTTAATGCCCCGAGGCAACATTTCCTCATAGTATTCAACCACATTTGGCTCTCGGGTGCTTTTTGGTTGCAATGGCGAGACAATGTAATTATCGCTGTCCTCAAGCGTGGGAAGAGCCCAACTTCTCTCAACAGATACCACCTGATTAGCCTTACAAACTAGTTTGTAAACTGCTCGAGAGTATGGTTAGCTTCAGGTTATGTTGGGTACTAGAATCTTGGGGCCTTTTGTCCCCGTACCAGTGTGACTTCTGGGATGGATGATCTCCAGCTGACCATTTACCATATTGGAAACAGCAGTCTGATAGGCTTTTACTAACCGCTGGAATCTTGTCGTGGCCTCCTTTGACCTACATAAGGAATACTGCGGAGCTTGGCGCCATAACATTTTAGTTACCCCTCCACGATTAGGGCTTTCGCGGTCACCATCCAATTTTTATCCGCGAGTTTTTATCTCACAGTTTCTTCTGGTTACAAGATGGCATTTCACTCAGCACCCCTTGGATTCAGGAGAACGGTGTCCCACAAGGTTCTGTATTAAATGTCACACTCTTCCTCATAGCCATCAATGGGCCCTTAACCTCTATTGGGCCTCTAGTTACCCCTGCGTTGTAGGTCAGTGATTTTTGTATCTGGTGCAGCTCCTACTCGGTAGCATCTTCTGAGCACTGGCTCCAAGACACTATCCGATGGGCCTCAGCATGGGCCATCTCCCATGGCTTCCAGTTTTCTCGCGCCAAAACGCGGGTTTCGTATCAACCCACAGAACACCACAATCCAGAACATTATTGAGGTGACCGATTGTAACACAGACCCTTTTTGTGGGCCTTATTTTTGATAAGAAGCTGATGTGGGTGTCCCGTCTTCACCACCTGAATTCTACCTGCATGTAGAAGCTTAATGCTCTCCACCTGCTGGCCCACACATCTTGGGGGGCAGACCGTTCTTCTCTTCTACATCTTTACCATGTTTTGGTCTTGTCCAGACTAGATTACAGAAGTCAGTTTTATGGCTCAGCAGCTCCTTCCACTCTGAACATTCTTGATCCTGTTGACCATCGTGGGGTGCATGTGGCTATTGGTGCCTTTCTCACTTGTCCCGTTGACAGTCTCCTCACAAAAACGGGGACTCGCCATATACAAATGCAATGGAGGGAACTCTAGTTTCTTCTGCAATCGCCATTCACAAATTTCCTGCTCATTCCATGTATCCTGTCCTCTTTGCAAACGAGGGATGTCTCCTTCCTGATAACAGCCCATGGGTGGAATTGCGAGTTGGAATGCGTCTCAGTTCCCCCTGTCAAGATCTCCGTCACCACTCACAGGAATGCGCCCTGTGTATTTCCTCCATCCCCCTCTCGTCGAATTGTGCCTAGGCCTGGATTAGGACTGACCTGTTCCTGGGTCCTAAGGTCTCTGTCACACCTACAGTCCTCTGACGTCTTGTATGTTCCACCCTTTCAGGGTTCCTGGGTGCTACCACTTTCTACACTGATGGTTCTGAGATGACAGAGAAGGCGAGACATGCTTTCACGTCTCCTGCTGACTTAGAACACCATTTATTGCCGGAATCTTGTAGTGTGTCCACAGAAGAGGTGCTAATCAAATCTGGAGCCTCCATTTTGTTACTCAGGTCTCCTTCCACAGTGTTTTCATATGTACCAACTCAGTGAACGGCCTGCAGGCTATCAACCACTGCTACTCTTGTCACCCTTTGGTTTCTGCCTCCTGTCTGCTCTTGACCATGTCCGCTGCTTAGTTGTCTTCCTTTGGGTCCCAAGTCATGTGGGCATGCTAGGGAATGTACTGGCTGACCTTTTGGCTAGAGAAACAGATACTTACCCCCTTTCGCTTTCATGATTTCAGTTGTGGACATGCAGATCTGCATCAAATTTATCGTTGCCCAAAAGTGAAATGACATCTTGTGCACTACTCCGCTCAGTAATAAACTCTGCGCAATCAAGGATACTACTGTGGTTTGGCACACTTCCTTCTACTCTTCTCAGAAGGAGTCCACTCTCTTATGGTGTCTATGCATTGGTCATACCAGGATCACTCATTGTTTCCCCTTGTGTTACAAACCACCTCAACAATGTGGTTGTGAAGCCAGACTGACGGTATCCTATATATTGATGGAATGTCGCCTTATTTTGGCCCTTTGTACTAAGTATAGTCTTCGAAATGCCTTGAATGTGCGAGGGTAATCCCAAAAGCAAGGTCTCCTATTTTTTTTATAATTACATACATCTGTTTATTTCTACAATGGTTTACATTAGTTTACAGCTATTTTTCGACATAATCACTGTTTCTGTCAATGGATTTTTGTAGATGCTGTGGTAGTTTGTGTATGCCCGTGTCATACCAGCTCGCCGCCATGCTGTTCAGAAAGTTATGAACCTCTTCTTCCACCTCGTTGTTGGAGCTGAATCACTGTGACCACCATTAACACTGACAGGTACTGTGAGACTCGGAAAAACTCAAATGGGCAATTCAGAACCTGAGAAGAGGAATGTTGAACAAGGGCATACACATTCTCCATGACAATGCTCACCCACACATTGGTCGGCAAACCGTTACTTTCCTGCAAGAGTTTCAGTGGAACATAGTCACCCACCCACCCTATAGTCCTGACTTGGCACCCAGTGATTATCACCCCCTTTCCCTAGGTTAAATGAACATTTGGCCAGAAAGCGATTCATCTCTGACAACGAGGTGAAAGAAGAGATTCGTAACTTTCTGAACGGCATGGAAGCAAGCTGGTATGACATGGGCATACAAACACTGCTACAGCGTCTATAAACATGCATTGACAGAAATGGTGATGATGTCGAAAAGTAGCTAAATTTTCAGATGATTCATGGATGCTTGAATTGGTCCTCAGTTTCCTCCATGAAAGTGGTTTTTATTTCCAGATATAAGATTTTACTTTACTCCTGGAGCAGGGGTAGAGTGGTTCTGGTTGGGGGCCTGTCTTCATGTTTTCTCGGTCTGGGACCCATGACCACTCCCTTGTGGAAAGACCCCTCTGTTTTTTTCAGTTTTTACATTTGGGCTACCCTTTTATGCCTTCTAGTGTGCGTGCCTTAACTTCCTTCTTTTATTGTATGACTCCTCTAACTGGATCCGGCCACCTTTAGCAGACCCTCTCTCTTCTGTGAATAACTTTGGAATCGTGACACTGATGACCTTGCCATTTAGTCCGATAACCTCCTTCTGTTAATCAGTTAACCCTCGTCCTCAAATTTCCACATGAGCATGAAAAATGAGCAGTTCTTGTAGCTATCATTTGTGAGGATCTTCTCCTGTGTGACTGCAGCATTTGTATCTTCATCAAAAATGATATCTGATGAAGAACTTGGTGTCCATAAATGATGGTATCTTTCAGAAGACTTTGTTCCCCTTTGCAAAGCATCACTTGGACTTGGATAGGCATTGAATATAACTGTGATTTTGGATCTGTAGTGCTTTCTCATATAGGTTTCACATTTAATACAGATGGTGCCAAACTTTCCTTTGATGTGCTAAACAACCTTATAGAGCAGGTGACCAGTATCTGCTACAAAGCTTTAAAGCTTTTTATTTTGTATACTTCATTCTGTTGGAAAGCTGTAAATGCATCATAGAGAGGTGATATTTGTACCATTATTGAGACTGCCTTCTGTGAATGACATGGGGTGTGGTGAATGTTCAAATGGGAAACAGAACTTAGTGTTTATCAGATTGCTTGATAACACACAGTCTGTGATACAATGGTAGCATGTTTATGGTAGCAATCCTCTTCTTCCCTATCTTGAGGACTGTAGTGCATGATGTAAGTGTTATAAGCTTGAGGTCGCGTTGAAATGAGAGTTTTTAAAGTTCTCTCCTTTAATTCTGGTGATCCCCTTAATTCCTTCTACTAATACCTCATGACAATTTAATGATTCATCACCAATTGCTCCACTGCTTACTGACATAAACACATTACAGTTTGGAAAAAATGGGTGTTTTAACAGCCAATCCTTCAGTTTGTCACTGTGTGCTGCATTACTATCTCTGTACGAAGCTCTTAAATCCAAATGTTGCTCACCTCATGGTATATCACAGAATTCTTCAATTTTTTGACAAACGTCCTATAACAATGCCATCCCTGAAGTCCACTTTGCAAGCACAGACTGTGAAAACCCACATGCCCGAGTTAAACCGCCTTTCACTTTCATTGTCTTCATTAAAGTTTGCTCTGTTGCCATATCAAAGGGGATGCCACACCAAAATTTATCACTTCCTCTAATAGTAAAGTAGTCTCCAGTTGTAAATTTGTTGTATTCAGCAGCATTTAGTGTATGGCAGATGAAAGTATTAAAATATAGTAGCATTTTCTTAAATGGTGTTTAAATGCAGATTAAAGTTCCCAGTATGCTCAACCTCAACGAACTGTTTTGTGAGCATAACCATGCTTTAAGATTGCATCCATAATTTAGCTATTTTTCTTGTGCTTCAATGGTGCAAATCACATTTTCAGATTTGGTTATTACATCTGTGTAATCTTCATTGTGATGGCATTTTGAAAACTGATGGTCTGTTATTGGGAAGCAACAGTTCCTCAATTATTTTTATTTCCTCTTCTTTGAGCTCAATCTCCTGAAAGATGTAATATGACAATACCGCATGACAGTGTAAGAGATTTTATTGCTTGAGTGTAAACATGCTCACTCAAAACTTTATCCAAACTGTTTTCAGCAAATATTGTGGGCAATAAGTCTCTTCAGCCACTTCCTATCACTATTATACTAATGCGTTCCAAGGAGGAAATTAGAAGCTGAAACCTACCTAACTGTACAACAACATGTTGTAAATTGCTGCCTTCGCTTCTTACACTATCCATCGCCTTCAGATAAGGTGGCTGATCAAAATTGACAAAACACCACCTTTGATCATGTCTTATGCATTTTTTTCAGTACTGATAGAAGAGCTGTATATATTGTGTCATACGAAGTTGGAGGATAATTTAAGAACAGGACACACATTGGAATGAACTGATTGTCGGTGATTTGTGACTTCTTCTATGAATCCCTTCCACTCTGGCATGTCAATGAACTTCTTCCACTTTCCATAAAGCCACAGAATCTCATATTCAGAGGGCACTCAGGGTCATCGGAATTGGTATCCTTTATAATTATACCATTCAAGCCAATATCATTTGCTTTTTTATAGGTGATCAGCTGAGTTACACCAACTATAGAAAAAAATTCAGTCAGTGTTCTTCTCTGACTCCATAGCTGAGTAGGGAGTGACTGCCATGATTCCTCCCATGGAACAGAAAGTATTCAACCTGTCAAACGTGCAGATGTTAAAATCGGCATTATCAAAGATGAACTGGATGAATTCTTCACTCGCAAAGTTAAGATGCTCAGATCGTGCAATCGAACAAGTCTCAGATAGGGAGGCTTTCATATATGGAACTGTGAAGCCAATTTGGACTAAGAGCATCGACAAAAAGTGTTGATCTGAATCTTTCATACATGGTGCAGGGTGTTTTGTCAAAGATGATCTAATTAGCTTTGAGTTCTTGTGCTTCTGATAATCACTTTGCACTTAGACTTCAGCCAGGCCAATTAGTAACTTACAACGTGCTGCAATTTTCCTTTTGTTACTGGATTGTAGTAGCATTTTAGAGTCCTTTCTGTTTCACTTTAACCACATCACCATATGCCAAATTGCCATCACATATAAAACACACCTCCGTACAGTCTGAAGCACTTACTTTAAGTGTAGTGTCTGTACAATGAAAGTAAAATCAAACTAGGAAATGAGAATTTTGCAAGACCCAAGAAGTTTTGAAGGAATCCCTCGCACAACACAGGAAGACTTGGTGCTGCAACCAATGGAAACAGTAACATAGGGTTAGAGGAAATGACAGCATCACCTGTTTGCAACATTTGAATTAAGGGAGCTTTATAGAGACCTCTACACCAAAAGGTGGGAGAGATTTATGTCTTCCTATTGGAAATTTCATTTTGTTGAATAACTTTGATTTACAAAAACAACAAAATGGAATTACTTTGACTTTCAAGTGAATGATAGCTTAATAGTGCCTAAAACTGAAAAACTAGATGCTTTTATAATGAGAAATTTAGTGCTCTACAACTCTGACAACATGACATTTTTCATTTGGAGTAGTAATTTTTGAGTTACAGGCATTCGTCCTAGTTTGTTGCCAAGCTGGTAAAAATGAATGAAATTTAACAACTGACTGCGGTCAAACGGCTGCACCAATTTTGACTTTTAAGTAGAGCATTCAATGCAAACTTTAATGCTCTTTCATTTTGGTAACGGCAAAATTTTCATTATGATGCCTAGTTTCCAAGAATAGGCTAAATTCAATAAAAAGTGCAGTTGGTGCTAGTCATATTGTGAATGAAGGTTTTGGAAGGGTTGGTCAATGGTAGCACAGGTGTTGCTAAAAAAACAAACAAACAAACGGGAATGAAATGGACTTCAGAGATCAGTTGAAAGGAGGGGAGCTTCCAAACAAAATATTTATAGAATTTGACCCCCCTGTGGGTCCGGGAGTTAGACTAGGCCTGAGGTGTTCCTGCCTGTTGTAAGAGGTGACTAAAAGAAGTCTCACACGTTTCGGCATTTGTGATGGTCCCTTGTAGGGTTTGACCTCCATTTTTCAAAATTTTCCCAAAGAGCGAGCCAATTGGGGAAGGGTGCCTTACATGGTGCATTGCGTCAATCATGCGCTGAGACTTATCGCAGCCTTCATTGACGTGAATCTGCACTTCTGCTCATTCTCCAACTGTTGGGTGAGGTCACGCTCCTGGGTGCATACTATTCCATTTACTGTGCAGTATCATTTTCTACGCTGACGATGATAATGGACTTGTTTGCTTGGCTGCACCTGATATTCAGCACAGTAGACAGTCCGTTGTGGTGGGGCCACCATATACCCTGTTGGTTGTAGCCCCCTGACCACACACGGATTGCTCTGCTGATGCCTATGTCATTAACTCCCCATGTATGCCAGGGGGTAGATGCCTATCCCATTGGCCATCAGGACTCTTGGCAGTTGGCATCCTGCCAGGTGGCCTTTGCTGCAGCTCGGTGGTGCCCGTGGAGAGGGCCCCTGGTCAGATTGGGTGGCATCAGTGCGGATGAGACGCGATGTAGCGTAGTACATCATCTCTTGCTGGTGATGAACCACCAGCAGTCTCTAAGTGTTCAGGGGCTCAATTCAATGCACAGAAGTATGTCACCTCCCTGGCCACACCACGAGAAGAACGTCAGGTTAAGGATGGCAGTGGGTCTTATTCCCCCCCCCCCCCCCCCCCCCCCCCCCTCCTCTGTACTTTGTATTTTTAAGAGCTGATTGGGAATCTTTCATGCCGATGAAGCCTCAGCTTTTTGTTGAACATTTAGAGGACAGGTTGGGGAGGTGGAGGGCTTGTCTAAAATGAGATCTGGGTTGGTCTTGATCAAAACAGCATCGTCTGCCCAGTCACGGGTGTTACTTGCTTGTGACAAGCTGGGGATGTTTCTGTAACCATCATGCCCCATAAGAGCTTAAATATCGTCCAGGGTATCATATTTCACAGGGACTTTCTTTTGCAGTCCGACAATGAGATGAGCGCTGATTTAGAATGGCGAGGTGTACATTTCGTCCGGAATGCCCACCGGGCTCCGAGGGATAATCAGGTTGCCACTGGTGCCTTCATCTTGGCCCTAGAGGGTGATACATTACCCGAGAAGGTCAAGGTGATGTCTACTGCTGTGATGTGAAACCCTATATCCCTCCCCCAATATGGTGCTTTAAATGTTGGAAGTTCAGTCATATGACTTCCTGCTGTACTTCCAGTGTCACATGTAGAGATTGTGGACACCCATCACATCCCAATACTCTATGTGCCCCGCCTTCCATCTGTGTCAACTTGCTCTCCAGACTGCAGGATTCTCCAGAAAGAAGGGAAAATCATGGAGTACAAGACCCTGGACAGACAGACATACACTGAGGCTAAGAGAAAATTTGAATGCCTGCATCCTGTGTGTAAGACATCGTCTTACGCCACCGCTACAACAGTTCTAGCCCCATCAGCTCCAAAAACCCCAGTCACATCTCAGAGCCGGAAGACTAAACCTGCCCCCTTGATGGTGGGGAGCATTTCCCTCCCTGTTGCTCCTGCACCACCTAATTCAGGAGCATTACAACCCCCCCTCCCCCCCCCCCCCCCCAAACCATCACCGACATCTGTCACCACTTCTAAGCTGGACCAGCATACAATTTCTTTGGCTGCTCTTGCTAGGAAGAGGTCCCTTGGGTCACTCCCTTCCCAAATTTCTGCTAGTGGGAAAGATGACTCCCCCCCCCCCCCCCCCCCCCCCCCCCAGTGGCAGAAGACCCCAAAAGCAGCTGGTCACAGGGCTCCACACTCATCCTCAGTCCTGGAGACTGAGCCAGTGAAGTCCTCTCAGCCAAGGAAACCCAAGGAGCAGAGAGAGAAATGCAAAAAGAAAACCCTTAAGACCAAGGGAATTGCGGTGGCAACCACACTACCGCTACCTCCAAGCTATGTGTCTGCAGATTAGGTGGAGACTCTGGTGTCTGCTGATGACCTAGATCTCGCCAGACCCTCAGACACAATGGATATAGACTGCTCAGGCAAAATGTCGGTGGCAGCAGGTGACCCTGAGGCGTAAACTGCCTCATTGAATGTTCCATGCCTTACCAGTCTCACGATGACATCATTCTCCAGTGGAATTGCGGGAGCTATGGCAACTGTTAAGCTTTACACCTGCTTTCTACATTGCCGTCCAGGAAACCTGGTTCACGGCAATGCGGACTCCTGCCCTCCATGGCTATAATGGTTACTACAGCAACTGCAGTGACTGTAATCGAGTGTCAGGTGGAGTTTGTGTTTATGCCCTAAACTCGGTCTGTAGTGAACCTGTGCCCCTTCAAACCCCTCTTGAAGCTGTGGCTGTCAGAATAAGGATGACGCAGGAAATAACTGTCTGCAATGTATATCTTCCTCCAGATGGTGTAGTATCCCTGAATGTATTAACTGCACTGATTGATGAGCTCCCTAAACCTTACTTACTTATGGGAGATTTTAACACTTGTAACCCCCTTGTGGGGTGGCACTGTGCTTACTGGCCGAGGCGGAGCTGTCGAAACTTTACTGTCTCAGTTCGAACTCTGCCCCTTAAGTACTGAGGCCGCCACACATTTCACTGTGGCTCGAGGTAGTTACTCGGCCATTGATTTATCAGTTTGCAGCTCAGGACTTCTGCTATCTATCCACTGGAGAACACATGATGACCTATGTGGTAGTGACCACTTTCCCATCTTCCTGTCACTACCCTGGCGTCAAGCCCATGGATGCCTGCCCAGATGGGCTTTAAGCAAGGCAGATGACAAACTGTCACCTCTGCAATCACTGTTGAATCTCCCCCATAATCGAACATTGATGTGATCATTGGGCAGGTGACTACAACAAATGCTTCTCAGTCCATTGGTGGACTCCGGAAATTGCTGAAGCGATTACGGAGCATCAGCAAGCTCTACAGCGGTATAAGCAGCACCCTTCACTGAAGCACCTCATAGCCTTTATACGGTTCCGTGCTCGTTCGCTAACTTATCAAACGACAGAAGCAAGAGTGTTAGGAGAGATATGTCTTGACCATTGTGTGCTGGACGTCACCTTCCCAAGTCTGGGCAAAGATCAAACGTGTGTTCAGGTACCAGACCCCCAACAGGTGTTCCTGGTGTTAACATAAATGGTGTGTTATCTACCAAAGCAAATGCGATTGCCGACCACTTTGCTAAGCACTATGCTTGAGCATTTGTGTCACAGAATTACCCCCCAGCCTTTCGCACTCTCAAACGACAGCTGGAAGGGAAAGTCCTCTCATTTACTACACACCATGGTGAATCCTATAACATCCCATTTACAGATTGGGAGCTCCTCAGTGCCTTTGCACCTTGCCCAGATGCAGATTCTGGGCCTGATCAGATCCACAGCCAGATTATTAAACATCTCTCATCTGACTACAAGCGACATCTCCTCCTCATATTTAACTGTATCTAGTGTAGTGGTGTCTTTCCATCATAATGGTGGTAGAGCACCATCATTCCGGTGCTCAAATCCGATAAAAACCCACTTGATGTGGATAGCTATCGGCCCATCAGCCTCACCAACGTCCTTTGTAAGCTGCTGGAATGTATGGTGTGTCAGCAGTTGGGTTGGGTCCTGGAGTCACATGACCTACTGGCTCCATGTCAGGGCAGCTTCCGCCAGGATCGTTCTACCACTGATAATCTTATGTCCCACTAGTCTGCCATCTGAACAGCCTTTTCCAGACACCAACACCTGGTTGCTGGGTTTTTTGATTTGCGAAAAGTGTGTGACATGACCCAGTGACATCATACCCTTGCCACATTATATGAGTGGGGTGTCAAAGGCTCGCTCCTGATTTTTGTCCAAAATTTCCTGTCACTTCATACTTTCCATGTCCAAGTTGGTGCCTCCCATAGTCTCTTCCCCCGTCCCCCATATCCAGGAGAATGGGGTCCTGCAGGGCTCTGTATTGAGTGTCTCTCTCTTTTTGTACTGGTGTTCTTGAGTGGTGCTGCCTACAGGGAGCCATCCACAAGGCACAGTAATGGGCCCTAGCTTTCCAGTTTTCTGCCACAAAGTCGTGTGTTATGCACTTACATCGGGATCGTACCTTTCATCTGGAACGAGAACTTTACCGTAATGATGATTCGCTCACTGTAGTGGAGACACATTGATTTTTAGGACTGGATTTGGACACCCAATTGACTTGGCTTCTTCACCTTCCGTCAGCTTAACTGGAAGTGCTGGCAGCATCTCAGTACCCTCCTCTGCCTGAGCAACACCAACTGGGGTGCAGATAGCTTTACGCTGCTGCAGCTCTACAGAGCCCTTTTCAATCCTGCATTGACTATGGGAGTATGGTTTATGGTTCGGCAGTGCCCTCAGCTTTGCGTTTACTTGACCCATTGCACTGCTGTGGCGTTCAGCTAGTAACAGGAGCTTTTAGGACAAGTCCGGTGACCAGAGCCCTTGCGGAAGCCAGAGTGCCTCCATTGCCGGTTAGGCATGCATAACAGCTGGACAGTTACGTAGCACATGTTTGTAACATCCGAATCACCATCTCCTTTTCCCACCCACGACGGTTTATCTATGGCATTAGCAGCCCAGGTCAGGGCTTGCAATTGCAGTTCGTGACTGATCCCTACTTTCTGAACTGGAGTCCCTCGCCTTTGCCACCTGTACTCGAGGTCCATTCACATACATCTGCATGGCGTACACCTAGGCTGCAGCTTCGCCTGGACATTTCACATGGACCTAAGGACTTAGTTAACCCCACAGCTCTCTGCTGCCACTTGCTCTTGATTCGTGACAAGTACCTAGGCCACCAAGTGGTTTACACCAATGGCTCGATGGCTGATGCTCATGTCGAATTCGTGTATGTCCATGGAGGACGTATTGAACAGCATTCCTTACATGATGGCTGCAGTGTTTCCACTGCTGAGCTGGTGGCTATTACTCGTGCTGTTGAGCACATCCGTTCATGCCCTGGGGAGGCGTTTCTTCTGTGTACAGACTCCTTGAGCAGCCTACAAGCTCTCGACTGGTACTAGCCCTGTCATTCTTTGATAGTGACCATCCAGGACTCCATATATGCCCTGCAACGGTCTGGTCGTTGAGTGGTGTTTGTCTGGACCCTAGGTCACATCAGAATCACAGGCAATGAAATAGCCGACAAGCTGGCCAAACAGGCTATGTGGAAATAGTTTTTGGAGGTCGGCTTCTCTGCAACTGACCTGCGTTCAGTACTATGCCGCAAGATTTTGCGGCTATGGGAGATGAAATGGCATAACCACAACACCCACAACAAACTGCGTGCCATTGAGGAGACTACGAATGATTGGCAGTCCTCCATGCGGGCCTATCTCAGGGACTCTTTGGTTCTCTGCCAGCTCCACATTGGCCTTGCTTGGGTGGCACACTGCTACCTCCTGTGCTGTGATGACCCACCTCACTGTCTGTGCGGCACCCGGCTGCCAGTGGCCCATATCTTAGTGAGCTGTCCTTCTTTGGCTGCCCTGCGATGGACTCTTCAGTTACCAGACTCGTTGCCATTAATTTTAGCTGATGTCATCTCATCAGCTAATTTAGTTTTAAGTTTTATACATGATGATGGATTTTATCATTGTGTATAAGATTTAGTGCATGTCCTTAGTCCCTTTGTGTTCTCCACTCTAATGCTTTTAGGGTGGGTGTTTTAATGTGTCGCAAAGTGGCTGGCTTTTCCATTTATTCTCTTGATCGGCCAGCCATGGTCATCTGCTCTCTTGTTTCTACCCCTTCTACCTGTTTCTTGCTTCTCTCTGTGGTTTTATTTTCCTGTTTTGTCCATGGTAGTGTTGGTTGTCCTCCTGTTGTTCTTTTGGTTCTTTCTTTCCCTTGTTATTCTGCTATACGTCTACTTCCTTTTCTTCTTTCCATTGTTATCCACAAGTTCATCAAGGCACTGTTGGTCCAGATTGCCCCACTCCTCAACAACGATTCAGCGTAGAGCCCTTAGAGTGATAGGTGGGTCATGTTGTCCATAAACAACCCTTTTCAATCTGTCCCAGGCATTTTCAATAGGGTTCATGTCTGGAAAACATGCTGGCCTCTCTTGTCAAGTGATGTTGTTATCCTGGAGGAAGTAAATCACAAGATGTGCACATTGGGGGTACAAATTGTTGTCCATAAAGATGAACATGCCAATATGCTGCCAGTGTGGTTGCATATGTAACGCTCATTGGTGAAGAGAAAGTTATGCTAATCCTGAGCAGTCCATGTGGCACATTGTTGGGCCCATCTCTACCACGCTGCTTGGTGTCGTGGTTGCAAAGATGGACCTTACCATGGATGTCGGAAATGAAGTTGCGCATCATGCAGCCAATTGCGCACAGTTTGAGTTGTAACACGATGTCCTGTGGCTGCACGAAAAGTGTTCAACATGGTGGTGTTGCTGTCAGGGTTCCTCCGAGCCATAAACCGTAGGTGGCCGTCATCGACTGCAGTAATAGCCCTTGGGTGGCCTCAGTGAAGCATGTCTTCAACAGTTCTTGCTCTCTGATCTCCTCCATGTCCGAACATCGCTTTGGTTCACTCCATGACACCTTGACACTTCCCTTGTTGAGAGGCCTTCCTGCCACAAAGTAACAATGCAGATGCGATCGAACCGCGGTTTTGACCATCTAGACATGGTTGAACTACAGACAACACGAGTCGTGTACCTCCGTTCTGGTGGAATGACTGGAACTGGTCAGCTGTCGGACCTCCTCCATCTAATAGTTGCTGCTGATGCCTGGCTGTTTACATCTTTGGGAAGATTTAGTGACATCTCTGAACAGTCAAAGGGGCTGTGTCTGTGATACAAATCCACAGTCAACACCTATCTTCAGGTGTTCTGGGAACTGAGGTGATGCAAAACTATTTTTGATGTGTGTAGTTTAATAGTCATATTTTACTATTGTCAGTTCTGTGATTTGTGTGTTTCTTGTTTTAATTCACACATATATTCGTTGACTATGTTTTAATGTACATTTAGCTGCTTTAGGTAACATGGACAATAAGCAGTGGCAATAATTCTGAATGAAGTCGGAAGGAAGTGGGCTGCTGTCGTGCTCCCTTGCATAAGGCTGCCTAAACTATTAGGGCAAAATAAAAAATCAAACAAACAAACCAAAAAAACACCTGTGAGAGCATATTTCTTTTACTGTTGAGTCACAATCACTCTGCTGAAACTTCGAAAGACAAAAATTATTGCTGTGGATTTTTATTTATATATTTTTTAGCTCTACAGTCTGGTACTGCGTAATTTGATGTAGCTCTTATGTATTAAATAGCTTATATCAAGAGTGTGCACTGACGGAAAACATTTTTACATTGTTTAGCTGACGAAATTTAAATGGCTGAACAGACTGTCTTGGAACACAGCTAAGAACTATCATGAGGAGCTACGATGACACAGACAGATGCAGAGATACCCACGTTAAACTTACAATACCTCTCTCTTTGCATTCGGGGGTTAAAAGATAAGTACAGAACAAGGTTGACTGGTGAACAACTGGACTACAGTATTAGACCAAATGGAACAAGCCGTACACAAAATGTCAAGGGGTTTGTTAACAGAATATACACTCAAGTTTGACATTTAATATGAGATAAATTGTGTGATACAAATATAGGAATATGTGAGGCATGTCAGGAAAGTAATTACAGGTTCGAGGAAACAACTCATAAATACAATTTTTGAAACCAAAATTTATTTTATCAAGAAAAAACATTACTTAAATTATTTTTCTACCAAGTTGCCACTGTTGCTCAGACATACATCACAACAGGAAACCAACGTCACACAACATAATCCATGATCAGATTTCAGTGCTGAATTTTCAGGCAATGTTATCATATGTGTGGTATGCATCAAAATTAATTGCTTAGAAATAAATATATTTAAATGTGAATTAAGTTTGTATTCCTCTGAATTTTCAGAATAACAATGTAGCTACATTTGTTAGGTTTTCTTGTTGCCACAAGTATATTTGCTTTGAAACTTTGTATGACTAGTACCACCCATCCAATTTTTTGAAAGAAATGGAGGACATGTAATGGAGCAAGTGAAATAGCCTACAGTAGTAGGGGTTAATAAGGTATTATCCATTTCAAATCAGGAAAAAAAGTGAAAAAATGATTGCACTAGGGAAATATGCATTTTCTGACCCCATATATGATATTGAAAAATACTCGGTTTTCAATTATCTATTAATTCAATCATTTCTCAGTCAATTGTGCATCATTAAATCTTGGGATTTTCTAAAAAATGGGGGCTTGTTGAACCAAAATATCGATGAGTCATTGATCTTAGATTGTACACAAGTGACTACTAAATATAAGATGAATCAGTTGCCTGTGTCAGAGGGCTTCATCTTGTTAGCACTAATGGAATAGAATTTTAATGTTTACTATTGCCAAATCACTGTAATTAAACAGCTGATGTCAGCCAGCCTTTTTTATGTATTGCGTTATAAGAATCACAGTTAATCAATTACCATCGCACTGCAGCAAAAAATTATCAATTTAAAAAAAAGAAAACTGAATTAATGCAAAAATCATAAAGTGGTGTTTGTTCATGGGTATGATCTACCACCTATGGTGAGTAGATAACAGTGAACAACACCCCCCTGCGGGTCCGGGGGTTAGAATAGGCCCAAGGTATTCCTGCCTGTCGTAAGAGGCGACTAAAAGGAGTCCCTCCCCCTCAAGGGGGTAGTTTGCGCCTGCGTCTGGAGACGGACGGTTTCACAACCTATATTTGCGTTCATTTTGGTTTTTCACTTCTTCTGGTTTCTTCCTTCCTTTGGTTGGTTCCTTTCTTTGTTCTTCTCCATCTCGCTGTCTTACTTACTCTTCTCCTTGCCTTCTTCTCCTTCTCTGGTCTCCGCTTCGGCGTTTGAGACAGTATGTCCTTTCTTTCCCTCTCTCCTTTCTTTTTCCTCTTCTTCCTTCCTCCCTGTGCATGCCTGAAGGCCGACCCACGCGTTCGCACGTGTAGCCGGTGACGGGGTAACACGTAATTCCCCGCCCTGGGTAGACAAGTAAGGCACGCACGTACCCCGTGGTAAAGGCCAGGCCCAGGGAGGGGTGATTGCCTGAGCTGACACCTTCCAACCGTGCCGATTGGTCCCTCCCTCCGTTTCTCGAGAGGTGTGACCTGAGGTGTGAACAATCACCTAAGGCGGGAGTGCCCTCTGAGAGGGTCCCCACAAGGAAGGAGTGCGCCATCGGAGACGCTGGCAATCATGGGGGATTCCTCCACAATGGATTTCTCTTCTTCTTCTTCTTCTTCTTCTCTCTCTACTTCTGCCCACAAGCGGAAACTTGACCAGCCACCAGTGACAAAAGTACTACAACCTGCCCCACAGTTCCTCGTAGTTTCTCGATCTGAGGACGGAAAGGATTTTTCCTCTGTCAACCCTTTCGTTATCGATAGCCGGATCTGTCAAGTCTTGTACCAGGTTGCGTAATGGTACCTTGTTACTAGAAACTGAGAACGCCTTTCAGGCACAAAAACTGCTTTGGGCCACACTCCTGTACACGTTCCCTGTCAGGGTGGAGGCTCACTGCACTTTGAATTCGTCTCGTGGAGTGGTCTATACTAGATCACTCGACGGATTGACTAACGAGGAGATTCAGTCCTTCCTCGCTGCCGTCCGCATTACTCTCCCCAATTTTACATTTTCCATCTGTACCGTTTACACTCCATCGTCGTCTGCCGTAACCAGGGCAGACATGCTGCAAATTATTGCTCAGCTCCCTACACCATTTTTGTTAACTGGAGACTTCTATGCTCACCATCCTGTTTGGGGCTCTCCAGCATCCTGTCTGAGGGGCTCCCTGTTAGCAGACGTTTTCAGCCAGCTCAATCTAGTCTGCCTCAATACTGGCGCCCCTACTTTCCTTTCAGACACCTCTCACACCTATTTCCATTTGGACCTCTCTGTCTGTACTACCCAACTTGCACGCCGGTTTGAGTGGTATGCGCTTTCTGATACATATTCGAGCAACCACTTCCCATGTGTTATCCATCTCCTGCATCATACCCCCTCTCCGTGCTCAACTAGTTGGAACATCTCCAAAGCAGACTGGGGCTCTTCACTTTCAGGATCAAACCTTCACAAGCTCCGATAGTCAGGCCGCACACCTCACGGAAGTCATTCTCACTGATGCTGAATATTCCATCCCTCACACTACTTCTTCTCCACGCCGCGTATCGGTCCCCTGGTGGACCGCAGCATGTAGAGACGCCTTATGTGCTCGTCAACGTGCTTTACGCACCTTTAAACGCCACCCTACAGTGGCGAATTTTATCACTTACAAACGATTACGTGCACAGTGTCGTCGTATTTTTAAAGAAAGCAAGAAAGCCAACTGGGCTGCTTTCACAAGCACCTTCAACAGTTTTACTCCTTCTTCTGTTGTATGGGGTAGCCTGCGCCGGCTATCTGGCACTAAGGTCCACTCACCAGTTTCTGGCTTGACGGTCGCGAATGACGTCCTTGTGGCCCCTGAGGATGTCTCCAATGCCTTCGGCCGCTTTTTCGCAGAGGTTTCGAGCTCCACTCATTACCCCGCTGCCTTCCTCCCCCGAAAGCAGGCAGAGGAGGCTCGGCCACCTAATTTCCACTCCTTGAATTGTGAAAACTACAATGCCCCATTCACCGTGTGGGAACTCGAAAATGCACTTGCCCGGTCACGGTCCTCCACTCCGGGGCCTGATTCTATTCATATTCAGATGCTGAAGAACCTTTCTCCTGCGGGTAAAGGTTTCCTTCTTCGTACTTACAATCGCATCTGGATTGAGGGACATGTTCCCGCATGCTGGCGCGAGTCTATTGTTGTACCGATTCCTAAGCTGGGGAAGGACAAGCACTTGCCTTCCAGTTATCGACACATCTCGCTTACCAGCTGTGTCTGTAAGGTGATGGAGCGAATGTTTAACTCTCGGTTGGTTTGGCTGCTCGAATCTCGACGCCTTCTTACCAATGTACAATGTGGATTTCGTAGGCGCCGCTCTGCAGTTGACCATCTGGTTACCCTGTTGACCTTCATTATGAATAACTTCTTGCGGAAGCGCCCGACCGCGGCTGTGTTCCTTGATTTGGAGAAGCCTTACGACACCTGTTGGAAGGCGGGCATTCTCCGCACCATGCATACATGGGGCTTTCGCGGTCGCCTCCCTTTTTTTATTCGTTCCTTTTTAATGGATCGACAGTTCAGGGTATGTGTGGGTTCTGTCCTGTCAGAAACCTTTCGCCAGGAGAATGGGGTGCCCCAGGGCTCCGTTTTGAGCGTCGCTCTTTTCGCCATAGCGATCAATCCAATAATGGATTGCCTCCCAGATGATGTATCAGGCTCCCTTTTCATGGACGATTTTACCATCTATTGCAGCGCGTGGCGTACATGTTTCCTGGAGTGCTCTCTTCAGCTTTCTCTTGACCATTTACTCCTGGAGTGTCGCCAATGGCTTCCGTTTTTCTGCCGAGAAAACGGTCTGTATTAACTTCTGGCGCTACAAAGAGTTTCTCCCACCTTCCTTACGACTCGGTCCCGTTGCTCTCACATTTGTGGAGACAACAAAATTTTTAGGTCTTACATTTGACAGGAAACTTAGTTGGTCTCCACATGTGTCATATTTGGCTGCCCGTTGTACCCGTTCTCTAAATGTCCTCCGTGTTCTTAGTGGCACGTCGTGGGGAGCGCATCGAACCGTACTACTTCGCCTATATCGGTCGATCGCCCGCTCCAAGCTGGATTATTGGTGCTTTGTATACTCCTCTGCACGGCCGTCCATCTTACGCCGCCTCAACTCCATACAACATCGGTGTTTACGTCTTGCGATCGGAGCATTTTATACTAGTCCCGTCGAGAGTCTTCATGCTGAAGCCGGTGAATTGCCACTCACCTACCGGCGCGATATGCTGCTTTGTCGTTACGCCTGTCGGCTTCTGTCAATGCCCGACCACCCATCGTATCGTTCCTTTTTTGACGACTCTCTTGACTGTCAATACGGGTTGTATGTCTCTGCCCTGCTACCCCCTGAAGTTCGCTTTCGTCGCCTCTTTCAACACCTTGATTTTTCACTCCCTGCAACCTTTAGAGTGGGCGAGAGCCACACACCACCTTGGCTACAGGCTCAGGTTCGCGTTCACCTTGACCTCCGCTCGCTCTCAAAGGAGGTTACCCCCGGTTCAGTATACCACTCCCGTTTTGTCGAACTTCGTTCGAAGTTCATTAATATGACTTTTATTTATATGGATGGCTCTAAGACCAATGACGGGGTTGGGTGTTCTTTTATTGTCGGTGCACAAAGTTTCCAATACCGGCTACATGGCCATTGTTCGGTCTTCACAGCTGAGCTCTTTGCCCTCTACCAAGCTGTTCTTTACGTCTGCCGCCACCGACATTCTGCTTATGTCATCTGATCCGATTCCCTGAGCGCCATCAAGAGCCTCAGCTATCTGTATCCGATTCACCCTTTCGTGCACCGGATCCAACGCTCTCTTGAGCAGCTGGTGGACGACGGATCTCCAGTTATGTGGGTTCCTGGCCATGTCGGTATCCCTGAGAACGAAGCTGCAGATGCCGCAGCCAAGGCTGCGGTCCTCCAGCCTCGGACGGCTTCTTGTTGTGTCCCTTCATCAGATTCTAGCACGATCATTTGTCAGCGCATTTTATCGCTGTGGCATGCCGATTGGGCTGCACTTAGGGACAACAAGCTTCGGGCCTTGAAACCTCTTCCCGTAGCTTGGACGTCCTGCTCACGTCCTTCTCGGTGGGAGGAGGTCGTTTTGGCCTGGCTACGAATTGGACACTGCCAGTTCAGCCATCGCCATCTGCTGACGGCAGCGCCGGCGCCGTTCTGTCTATGTGGGCAATTGCTGACGGTCCGCCACATTTTAACGTCCTGTCCGGATTTTACTACGCTGCGTCTTGATCTTGGCCTGCCATGTACTCTGGATGCCATTTTAGCGGATGACCCAGGAGCTGCTGCTCGCGTTCTTCGTTTTATCAACTTGACACACCTGTCTAAGGACGTTTGATTATGCTGTAGTTTTTTAATCCTATGTCTGTTAATACGTCTTTTATAGTGTTGTCCCTTTTAATTGCTGTTTTAACCTTGTGCCTCGCGGTACATTCCTAAATTAGTCAGGGCGCTAATGACCACAAAAAAAAAAAAAAAAGTGAACAACAGCAGATTCAATTTCTCTCTCCAATGTTATCCTATTGGGTGATTCCAAAAGCCACAACTATTTGCGGGTCAGTGCAGTCATGGATAGTAGACGAAAACTAGCAGATTATTCACAGAACTAGACATCTACCTAAAGGATAGGAGCACCCCAACAGCTATGGTAATCGACCTACACTCTGTAGTCCTATACTTTACACCACTGATACAAATGGCATGTCAACAGCAATGTATGCAACAATGACTGTTACGTAATTATGAACTAATGAGGACTTAGGCATACAGCCCGGAATCTCAAATCACCTTGAACAGAGAAGTATATTAGTGAGACAGTGCAAGACACAATGAACCTAATTATTCAAGCAGTGAACAATACAGCACCCTTATTGTAGATGCTAGTCAGTTGTGTGGTGCTGTATAGTAATAGCTGAAATCATCAAAGAGAGAAGAGGATTATGACAATAAAAGAGACACCCCTCCACTACTAACCTAATGTCAGTGAAATGTCTGAGAATGAAGGCATGTTATATAATGAAACGAAGAAAAAAGGTTGTTGGGAATACTATATTACTTCAATAATCACACATACACCAGATTCTAGCACGAGTGAAACTATGGAATACTCTTTCCCAGCAACCATTCCTGGAAATTTTAGTAAATCATTTCTACTAACTCTCTCTCTCTCTCTCTCTCTCTCTCTCTCTCTCTCTCTCTCTCTCACACACACACACACACACATACATATATAGAAGATCAAGATTCACCTTTGACAATTGGGGTCCACCTTCAGAGACACTGTGTAATCAAGACACCAGCTGTTCAGGAGTGGGCATTTGGACATGAGGGGTGCGGATGCTGAACAGTGTCGTAACTCGTAAAAAGTAAACCATTTAGAGGTTTATTTCTGAAGATGAGAATACATCAGTGTCTAGTGTCTAGAGAAGGGGAGATGGTACCCAAAGGAAAAACAGGGGTCTAGCTGAATGTTTGAGCTCAAACAGTGGCAACCAGTTTGCTTGCAAAGACGGATTTAGATGATCAAATATCCCACAGGTCAAAACCTGGAACCTTCTGTAACCCCACCTTATAGTAGGTGCACCGCGTGTGCCCATGCTCTGGTCATATCACTGGTATGACCTAAAGCTGATCATAGGTCAGAGGAGGCTTTGGGGTCATTCATGGAGATATGGGTCCCCTAGAAGGTCAATCCTTCACCACCTATCAGGCTATTCTGTGGCCACCACACTAGTCAGGTGTAAGACTCTCGCTGCAGCCAGCAGGTTGGCTAGATTTATCTGCACTAACACCACTGGCCAATCCCAACACTGTGACACTGCAGTAACTATGAGTAGATGGTCCAGCAGCCAGGTTTCCCCAGCCCACCTCTCATGTCATGACCCAGGACATTATTGGACCTGCATCCTGGGTAAAAGGGGAAGCATCTAATATCACAGCATATTGCCCCTGATAGTGCTTCAGAGTGAACCTGCTGTTCAAGAGATGCAATGCTCTGCAGGCATGCAAACAGTGCCACAAGCATGTGATTCAGCCACATTAGATACTCAGTGTGCTTTAATCCTGCAGCTGCATGGACTCTAGCCAGTTACTGTTATATGAAATTATTCATTGTGTACTGCACAACTACCAGTATAATGACCGTGCTTGCACAAGTTTCTGTGGCAATGTTTTCAGGCTCCCGTGATAATGGATCATGAACATTCTCTATTCAATTTGTTTTTGTGTTCTAATGATGAGCACAATTGTGAAACTAACTGCTTGTTAACCATGTTCTGTTTATCATCACAGCTGGGCTATGTTGACCACACTAGTATTTTGGTACCTCAGTTGACACAAAAAATAGGTACAACGGCACTTACCTGAAATTAAATTATTGAAACTGTATGATGATCTGTGAGGCTGACTGAAAGTGTCTAAAGAACTCCTGGACTTTAATTCTGTGTGCAGAAGGTAACTTACCTGTAATTTTTCTCTCTTTATTTCAGATTGGTCATTGGGGTTAGAGAAGTCAGATGGAGTGAGTGTGTCACCAGTCAGTAGCCTGCAAGAGTTAAAGAAAACTGAGAAAACTGTGGGTCTTGGTAAGTTCATTTTATAAGTGTATATCTGTTTGCCAGTCTCCAGTGTTACTGCATTTTGTGAAAATCAACAAAATGCTTATTCTCTTCTTGTACTGGATGTTGTTACCTGCAACTTCTCCTGGGAGGTTCTACTTTTCATGAATCTCTGACGTTTTTATCATTAATCAAAATATCCACGGGTGTACTGCTGGTCTACAGTGTCCAACGAGCACTGTCCTATTATCATTGATAATAGGACAGAAAAGGATTACACGTATTAATAATGACAGTATGCTGTTATAGAAAGGATAGCTGCTGTTAACTTGACAGTGCTTGGATCAGACTGTTACTAGTAACATTAAACTTAAAGTACATTGGAGGTTTTTTGTGTTGGTTTTTAATTTTTAAGTTTTTTTTAATTTTCCTATTTTGCTAGTAGATACAGTATAATTGACAATCTGTTGCCACATTTATACAAATGCTTTTAGGGGTGCAAAACAAAATTGCGGCGCGAAATCTTGCTCCCCAAAATTTTGTATATTCTGACATTAGATTTATTTCCATAAATATTATTACAGTTGCAATGACAGACATGTGGTTTTGACTTTCAACCTGACATTTTTGTTTTCTTTGATATTTTGTGCATAAATATTATTAAATTCAGTTCAGTATGCAATTAGTGGTTGATCATGAACAGCTTATCAGTTTTAATTTCCTAGTGTAAATTTTTGGCCAGATTAATTTACTCTTCCTAAGTTAAAAAGTTTATTTTATAATAATTTAATAAAACTGAGATGATAATTTCGTATATTTAGTGTAAGAGTTCTGTAATAACGTACCTGACGTTACCACTGATTAATACCAATAGTGTACAAATAATGTACCTGGTGTTATTACTGATTAATATCTGTACTGTACAGTGAATTTTGAGCAGTGGTAGTACTCATTGAAAGAAGAAAAAGAAGTCCAATGAACATGAGTCCAGAAACACATACTTTCAGAGGTAAACACTTTTGTGTAGAAAGGGCTGTGTGATGATTGGTTGCAGATGTTATCACAGTCGTTGCATTGGTGCTCCATCAGATGTTTCGGCAGGTTATTATGTTGTCTTATTCACAGTACTCTATGTACAATTATGTGGTCAGTTGTGTGATTCAAGTCTTGTTGTAGGCTACGCTAGTTTTTGCTGTGTTTGTGTGCCTTATTGTACTTTACTGTCAATCCTGGGTACATATCATGGTGTTTCACCTTCTTCCAAATCCAGATTCACTTACTTGTTTACTGTTATTGCGCTGTTCGTACGTGCATTTTCTCTACTTCACCACTTGTTAGCAATGGAAGCCGAGTACTCTAAAAGTGAAATGGCTGATATGATATTCTGCTATGGTACTCTATGCTTAAAAATATCCACAGCTGACAGTGGAAGGCCCCGTACAGTCTACATGCCTGACATGGAGGAGTGTGTGCTACATTGAGAGGAAGAAAGCCCTGGGACCAGTGTATGAGTAATAGCAGCAGAATGTGTGTCTCAAATCTCAATCTGTGGGGGGGGGGGGGGGGGGGGGGGAGGGGGGGGAGGAGGTTTCTTCATGAAAAATTGCTGTACCCATATAATCTACAGTTTGTTCAGACCCTAAAGCCACATGATCATCATGGCAGATGGCAGTTCCGTCAGTGGGTGTTGCAGAAGTGTGCTGCAGATCCACTGTTCATGTCCATGATTTTATTTACTGATGAGGCAGGGTTCACAAGACATGGTGTTGTGAATTTCCATAACCAACATGTATGGGCAGATGTAAATCCTCAAATAACTCAGGAAAGAGAGCATTAACACCAATTCTCAATCAATGTATGGGCAGGTGTACTTGTCGATAGATTAATAGAGCCATATGTACTGCTAGAAAGTTTAACTGGGGCACATTATTTGGACTTCTCATTAATGTATTGCCTACCTTTCTGGAGGCTGTGCCATTGCACGAATGAATACAGATGTGGTTCATGCATGATGTTGCACCAACACGCTTTTGTCACAATGTGCGCGAACACTGGATGGGTTTGGGGATGGGGGGGGGGGGGGGGGGCGTTACTCATTCCTCAGACCTCAATTCCCAAGACTTTTGGTTACGGGGGCACATGAAGGGATTAGTCAGCACCACACCAATTACCGGTTTGTGGACACTACAGGGTCACATCTTCAATACATGCCAGCAGGTACAACAACTGGATATACTGCAAAGGGTGCATCATTTCGTATGGCAGAGGGCAGAAGCATTTTCATGAATGGACATGATGTTGAACACCTCCTGTAAACACAGGTTTATTACAGAAATTATGCATTTCTGAACCCATGTTTATTGGACTTACCACCTCTGAAAGTATTCGACACTAATATTAATAGAAGTCTCATGAAACATATGGATTTTGTTTTGTTAAACTCAAGTTAAAAATATGTTGTGCATTTGTATAATAATAAGTTCTAGATTTATGTATGTTAATAAAATATTGAGAAAGGTAATAATTATCTAATGTTATGTCATTGTTTTTAGGTGTTACTTCTAATCACTCCACAGCATTAAAATGGGAATGGGGAAAAAAACTGTGAGCTCAAAATGAAGCCAAAAGGCGCAGATTAACACAACCAGAAGACAACACTCCAGAAAGATATTGGTCTTTGATATCACAAGCTACTTGTCAGGTTGGAATGTGCTATCAAGGAAATTCGCAAGACTGGCCACATTGTTTAGAGGGAGATATGGTGACTAAGACTTTGCAGAGATCAAAAGCAACTAGTTTACATTAAACAAATGCTGTATGTACCAGTATTTCACAGTCTAATGGAACTCCAGACCGACATTCCTTCAGGCTTGGCAAGGATGCAGAAACTGTGGCTCAGTCTGTATTAATAGAGACTCCTGAGCAAAGTTCTGCGAGATGTACCAGAAATGCATAGTCTACTGCTGCATCTCGTGTAAATGAAATACCACAGCAGTGTTGTTCTAGGCATGCCAGGGAAGTAAAGGCTACAGTTTGGGCTATATTGAATGAGATTCTCAAAGAACATTTGGCAAGGCAAGCCAGAAATGCCAAGTCTACGGCTCAGTCTAGAGCCAAATACAGGATAGATTTTGCCAATTCTGTACACACATTTGCTCATACAGTTTGTTTGTTGTGTGAAGAACTTTGCAATTGTAAAGTTATAGTAGACGATTCACCAGGAGATATACTACCAAATGAGTTAATGAATCAAGTTGATTTTAACTCGACCTGTTACCAAAGTGGCAGAAAACTTCATAGTGGAACAACACCTATGCAGGCTTACTGGAATGGCATGCCATTAGATGAAATTCTCGCAGAAATACAGCCGTTATTTAATGCAGAAATACATTTACTACGTAGGATAATTGAGTTTGTAAAAATGGTTAAACCTCAGTGGTCACTTTGGATAACATGGTTTCCATGGTCAAATTGTATTTGATGGGCAGGATGTTGAAGAAACAACTGAGCAGCTTCTGCTACAAATGAGTAACGCTGGTCTAGTGATTAATTGTGAACAGTTGGAGTCAGTTTGAAGATTACATTGCTTTTCTGTAAATGTTGAAAACATTTGAACTGCATTAGACTGGATTATCACTAATAATGTTACAATAAACTTTAATAATGATAATTAGAATGTTAGCAAAATTTGCCATATTCTACAAAATGAGATAATACAACAGGAAGACACAAACATTTCCAAGTTATGGGTAACAATCGGCATGTACTGAGTGGCTCATTTCATCAAAGTCATAGTAAATTTCATGATTTTTTTCTTGAAGTAAGCAGTGTACTGCAAACACAGTCATAGCTATTCCAGTTACAAAAATTAAACAAATGGAGACATGGTCTTTGGATATAAAAGATTCAACTTTAATTTCTGGTTACCACCAATTGTACTGAAATAGCATAAAGTGTCGAAGAGTTCAGTGTTTGACTGAGGCTAATGTATAATAGTGATGTGCTCAAGAGTTAAAAGTTAATTGTGATGTATTAAATCATTCATGTTTAATACAAGTTCACCATTATCATAGATTTGCGGCCATCTGAGCATTAATAATGAAGATGGTGGATTTCCATATCTAAATACTGGCTTATTGGAGTTCTTTACAGATTCTGGTGCTGATCAGGGAGCTATTGTTACATGTAATGGCCTACCAGTGACAGTCTAGAAAACTGATAATTAATATTACTTGTTCGACTCTCTCTCTCTAGAGGACCAAAATATATTGTAGCTCAGGATGGTGCAGCTTGCTTGATATCTTTAACCGATATTACATTGCTGTTGACAGTTTTAAAATCAAATATATCCAAATGACGGCAAAATGAGAGGATGATGATGATGATGATAAATACAGTGTTACAAAAATTACACCTGTTGCACATCCATTAAATCAAAATCTAAGTGAGCCAGGAAATAACAGTGACATTGTAAGAAATACAAACTGGCCTTCAGAATCATCCAGTGTCTTGAGCAGTGACAACATTGTTATTACCTCATCGGTTTTACGTGTTGTAGGCTAACCTATTCCTGAATTAATCACTGTTATCAACAGTAATATCTCTACTCAGTTGCCAGTTCATCAGCTGTGTAGACACTCCAGGGGGCTCACGGTTCTTCCGCGAGTTCGTGCGTGGCGCACACGGGGTGCCGAGCTATTGCAGCCAATTCTTCCCTCCGTAGCTGCATTTCCTTCACCCTGTCTACCCTCCCTATCCTGTCTTCTTCCCCGTTGCCACCACCTTCCCCCCTCTCGGTGTTGTGATTTATGTCGACCTTGGTATCCATCTGGTTTCCTGTGTTGGCTGCAATTTTTTTTCCTTTTGCCTGTTCTTTCATCCTTTTTGGCGTTTAGGTCCTCACTTGAGGTTTGACCTCCTCTTCAAAATATCCTGTTTTTAGTGTGAACCATATGGGGGAGACATCCCTCCCTAGCATCTACGGTGTGGTTTTTGCCCACCCCCCATCCAGCACTTTCCTTCCCCTCTCCCTTTCCCACTTTAGCCCTCTTCCATCCTGCTAGGTCACCAGCACATGTAGCCAGTCCGTGTGATGGGGCTGCTATGTACCCATATGACTGACCTCCTGACAACACGGGGATCACACTACAGAAAACTGAGCTGTTCCCTCCGCATGTATGCCGAGGAGTGGTTGCTTATCTTCTTTGAGCATTGGAACTCCCAGCAACGGCCGCCGTGCCAGTCTGCCCTTACTATGGCTGGGTGGTGCCCATGGGGAGAGCCCCTGGTCGGAGTGGGTGGTATCAGGATGGATGATTGGATATAAGCGTATCAAACTGCAAAAATCTGGGTGTTCTCAAATGGCCATCTCTTTGAATGGTATAGGACCATCGAGTGCTGCTTCGTATGGCCCGAAAACTTTCCCTTCCCTGGCTACACCATGGGAGGAGGGCCAGGCTCGCTGTCTTGGGATGGAACCGTTTCCCTGTTACCTCATCTGTTCTAGGATGGCTGGGTTCACATTCACCACTACAAAGCCATTGTTTTTCATGGAAAATATTGAGGACAAGTTTGGTGAAGTGGAGTCCCTTAGTAAGATGCGGTTGGGCTCCCTGTTGATCAAAGCTTGTTCTGCCACCCAATCCACAGCTCTTTGTGCTGTGAGCTTCTTGGCAATGTCCTGATGTCTGTCGCTGCTCACCAATCTCTGGATATGGTCCAGGAAATAATTTTTCATCCTGCACACTGTTGAGGAACTTGGGTCTAATGTGGAGCGGCATGGTATTAATCTTGTTAGACGTGTCCAGAAGGGTCACAAAGACAACCAGATCGATATTGGCACCTTCACTCTGGCATTTGGAGGGGATACCCTCCCAGAGAAGATCAAGGTTATGTGCTACTGATGTGACATGAACCCGTACATAGCTCCACCTATGTGGTGCTTTCAGTGCTTGCATTTTAGGCATATGTCTTTCCACTGTACGGTGGACCCTATGTGTGATGACTGTGGTCACCCACTCCACGAGGGAAGCACCTGTGTTCCGCCACCTGCATGTGTCATTTGTGCTGACAGCCACTCCCCTCGCTTGCTGGATAGCCCAGCTTACAAGAGAGAAAAGATGATCCAAGAATACAAGTCCCTGGATTGCCTGTCTTATGCTGAGGCTCACCAGAAGTATGAGACACTCCATCCCGTGTCAGTATCTTCAACTTTTGCCCCTGTTACTTCATTTCCTCCTCCTTCCTCATCTTTGCCACAGCCCTGTCCCTCTCTCCCCCTCCCTCTCCCATGCAGTTCGTACGACCTCCCGTCATGTGGCCGCCCCCCCCCTCCCCCCCTCTCCCTGGCCGAATAAGTGGCCCCCTTCTTTGGCATGTGCCGGTGATCAGGTGCCCTACTGGGACACCCCTCTCCAGCGTCTCTTAGGCCAGAAGTCTCCTACCATCACTCGACCATGAGACGCACCATCGGTGCGCCCCAAGATCACCCACTCTGTTTCAGTTCCAGATCTTGTAGAATCCTGTACTACCCTTGTGGCGTGCCCTCCTCCGTCTCAGAAAGGGAAGAAGAAGAAACATAAATCTCAAGACAAGGTGTCCCCCAGTGTCCCTCACGATGCCATCTTCCCCTTCGACTCTGACTCTGACATCTTATTTATGGATATCACTCCATTCTTGTTGGTGAATGACTACTGACAGAGTGACCTGATCTCGTCCTCTGCTTCTTCATGTCTACGTTGGACTCTTGCCTCCGATCATCCAGAGGAATTGTAATGGATACTATTGTCACCTACCGGTAATGCAACGTCTTGTCTTCTCCTATTCTGCATTCTGTCTTGTTCTTCAAGAAACACATTTCTCTTATGACCGCTCTCCAACATTTTGTGGTTATTGTGCATTCTGTCGGAAGTTTGTTGGCCTCGGTTCCTCACAACCGACTATTAATCGAATTGCGTGCATATGGAGTATTGTCTCAGTTGTGTGACTGGATTCATGATTTCCTATGAGTGGTCACAGTTTGTAGTGATAGACGGTAAATCATTGAGCAGAACAGAAGTGATATCTGGTGTTCCGCAAGGTAGTGTCATAGGCCCTCTTCTGTTCCTGATTTACATAAATGATCTAGGTGATAATCTGAGCAGCCCCCTTAGATTGTTTGTAAATGATGCTGTAATTTACCGTCTAGTAAAATCATCAGACGATAAATTCCAATTACAAAATGATCTAGAGAGAATTTCTGTATGGTGCAAAAAGTGGCAATTGGCACTAAACAAAGAAAAGTCATCCACATGGGTACTAAAAGAAATCTGATAAGTTTTGGGTATATGATAAATATCACAAATCTAAGGGCTATTGATTCGGCTAAATACCTAGGAATTACAATTACGAGGAATTTAAATTGGAAACACCACATAGATAATATTGTGGGGAAGGTGAAACAAAGTCTGCGCTTTGTTGGCAGAACACTTAGAAGATGTGACAAACCCACTAAAGAGACAGTCTTCATTACTTGTCCCTCCTCTGCTGGAATATTGCTGCATGGTGTGGGATCCTTACTAGGTAGGATTGACGGAGGACATCGAAAAAGTGCAAAAGAGGGCAGATCATTTCATGTTATCGTGCAATAGGGGTGAGAGTGTCGCTGATATGATACGCGATTTGGGGTGGCAGTCACTGAAACAAAGGCGGTTTTCTTTGCGGTGAGATCTATTTACGAAATTTCAATCACCAACTTTCTCTTCCGAATGCGAAAATATTTTGATGACACCCCCCTATGTAGGGACAAATGATCATCATAATAAGAGAAATCGGAGCTCGAACGGAATGATTTAGGTGTTCCTTTTTTCCCACACGCCATTCGAGAATGGAATGGTAGAGTAGTATGAAAATGGTTTGATGAACCCTCTGCCAGGCACTTCACTGAGAATTGCAGAATGAGCATATAGATTTAGATGTAGACCAACTTGAAAGCGATAGTGGTTAGAGTGCAAATGATTCCGACAATCACCACTTGCAGTGTCAACCTCCCTTCAGGTAAGCCACTTCCTTAGGTTGCACTGTTTATCTTAATCCAGCAACTCTCGCCCCCGTTTCTCCTCCTCCCACCATCCACTGTGGGGAAGTGTCACTTCAGTGGGTAGGGGTATCCTAAATGACCAATTTATCGCGGACGTCTGCTGTGAACTTTGACACCTCCCTCTCGCATTCCATTGATGTAGTTATACAAGGCATCTCTGCCACTATTCTTCATTTATTTTATTTTTATTTACATGTCAAGTTTCGTTTGACCAAATTGAGGAGCAAAGCTCCAAGGTCATGGGATTTTGGTGCTGCACGCAGTGCTGTCCTCCTATCCCAGGTCCCCCTTGTCATCGACTGGTACCTTGGTGGACCGAGGATGTCGCAGTCACTGTCCAGGACCGCCGATGGGTGCTGCAGCGATTTAAGTGACACCCTTCACAGACTAACCGCCTCACTTTTAAGTGTCTTTATGCGTAGGCTCGTTATCTTATTAAGCGTAGTAAAAAGGAATACCGGGAGTGCTATGTTTCCTACCTGGGGACATGTGCCTCTTTATTGTAGGTCTGGTCCAAGCTCTGTGGCCCTCTGGGCTGTCAGCAACAGTCAGCTGTCAGAGGTCTGAACCTCCATGGTGCTCTGTGCACTGGGTCATTGGTCCTTGCAGAACACCTAGTGACACACTTTGTGACAGCATCGTTGTCCTCTACCTACCGTACTACATTTCTGTGGCATTTACGTAGAGTTGAACAGATCCCCCTGTATTTCATCCCACACCACATTGAGCACTATAATGCACCTTTCACTGAATAGGAATTGGTGTAAGCTCTTAGCTCTTCACAAGAGTCGGCTCCAAGCCAGGATTCCACCCACAATCTGGTGATCCAACACTTGGATGCTCCTCGGAGGCAACAGCTTCTCAGAGTCTTCAACCACATTTGGCTCATGAGTGCTTTTGTGTCACAATGGCAAGACAGTATAGTTATCCCCATCCTTAAGCCTGGGAAAAGTCCAACGTCTCTAGACAACTACCCCAAAGTAGCCTGATGAATGTACTTTGTAAACTGCTCGAAAGGATGGTCAGCTTCAGGTTATGTTGGGTACTCGAATCTTGGGCCTTTTATCCCCATATCAGTGTGGTTTCCAGGCAGGGCGATCTTCAACAGAACATTTACTCCAATTGGAATCAGCCATCCAACAGACCTCTACTCACCGCTGGCACCTTGTCACGGTCTTCGTTGACCTACATAAGGTGTATGACATGGCTTGGTGCCATCACATTTTAATTACCCTCCATGACTGGGGCTTCCATGGTCCCCTTCAGATTTTTATCTGCAACTTTTTATCTCACTGGCTCTTCCGGGTTTGAGTTGGCACTTCACTCAGTGCCACTCAGATTCAGGAGAATGGTATCCCACGGTGTTCTGTGCTACGTGTCACACCCTTCCTCATTGCCATCAGTGGTCTTGTGACCTCTGTTGGGCCTCTGGTTACCCCGGCATTGTACATTGATAGATTTTTCCATCTGGTGCATCTCCCACTCCGTAGCATCTGCTGAGCGCCAGCTCCAAGGTGCCATCCAATGGGCGTCTGCATGCGCCACCACCTGTGGCTTCCAGTTTTCTCCCTCCAAAATGCAGGTTACGCATTTTTGTCGTCGACCTGCAGTATACCCTGATCCAGAACTTTATTTAAGCAACCAGCTCCTCAGTGTTGTAGCACAGTCCCATTTCTTGGGCCTTATTTTTGATAACAAGATGACATGGTTGGCTCACATTCACCACCTAAAGACTACATTTATGCAGAAGCTTAATGCTCTCCACCTTCTGGCCCACACATCTTGGGGTGCAGACGGTTCCACTCTTCTCCATCTTTACCTTGTGCTGATCTTGTCCAGACTAGATTATAGTAGTCAGGTTTATGGCTCAGCAGTTCCTTCCACTCTGAAAATTCTTGATCCTGTTCACCATCATGGGGTGCATGTGCCTATTGGTGCCTTTCTCACCAGTCCCGTTGACAGTCTCCTTGCAGAAACAGGGACTTTCCCTATACAAATATGATGGGGTGAACTCTAGTTTTTTAGGCAATCACCATTTGCCGATTCCCTGACCACCCCATGTACCCTGTCCTCTTTGCTAACGAGAGATGTCTTCCTCCTGATAATAGCCCATTGGTGGGATTGCCAGTTGTAATCCATCTCACTTCCCCTGTCGGGATTTCATTCTCCACTCACTGGAATGCGCCCCGTGTATTTCCTCCTACCCCCCCCCCCCCCCCCCCCCCCCACATACCCGTTGGGTGGTGCTTAGACCACAGATTAACACCAATCTGTTCCAGGGTCCTAAGGTCTCTGTCACTCCTACAGTTTACCAGTGTCTTGTACGTGCCATCCTTGCAGAGTTCCAGGGTGCTACCATCTTCTACACTGATGGTTCTAAGACAATCGATAAGGTGGGATACACTTTCACATTTCCTACTGGCTTCGAACACCATTTTTTGCTGGGATCATGTAGGGTGTTCACAGCAGAGCTTCTAGCCATTCACAGGGTCCTCCTTTTTGTTTTTCAGGCCTCCCTCCATAGTGTTTTAATTTGTTCAGACTCCATGAGCAGCCTGAAGGCTATCGAGCGATGCTACTCTAGTCACCTTATGGTGTCTGGTATCCATGACCTTCTCTCTGCTCTTGAGCATGATGCCTATTCAGTCATATTTCTCTGTGTCCCAAGTCATGTGGACATCCCAGGGACCGGTTGGCTAGAGAAGCAGATACTTACCCTATTTCCTTTCATGATTCCAGCTGCGGATATACGGATCTATGTCAGATTTCTCTTTGCCCAAAAATGGAATACCATCAGGAGTGCTACTACTCATAGTAATAAACTCCATATTGTCAAGGAGTCAACTTCAGTTTGGTGCTCTGCCTTCCGCTCCTCTTGGAAGGAGGCCGCTATTATATGCTGTTTACGCATTGCTGATACCCACCTCAGCCATTGTTTTCTCCTACATAATGACCCACCCCCACAATGTGATTGCGGAGCCAGATTGACGATACCTCACTTATTGGTGGGATGTCGCCCTCTTTCGGCCGTTCGTGTTAAGTGTAGTCTTTCCAATTGCTTATTAATATTAGCAGACAATCCATGGATGGTTGAACTGGTCCTGTTTCATCCGTGAAAGTGTTTTTTATTTCCAGATATAAGGCTCTACTTTAGTCTTGGAGCAGGGGCAGGTTGGTTGTAGTTGGGACTTCTTTTAGTCTTCTTGGTCTGTGACCCCACGACTGCCCCCCCCCCCCTTTTTCCAGTTTTTAGATTTTTTTCTCGCCTTTTATGCCTTTACTGTGTGTGTTTAATGATCATTGTTTTATAATTTGACTCTCCTGACTGGATCCACCCACTTGTAACAGACCTTCTTTCTCCTGTGATCCACTTTGGAATTGCGGGACTGTTGACCTCGCTGTTTGGTCCCATAATCCCTCTCAATCAATCAATCATCTGTGCAGAAAAACTGAACTACCTTCAGAAAGTATGAGTGGAATAAAGAGCAGAAGAATTATCTTGATTGATGGCAAGAACGGATTAAAGGAAAGTTGATATCATCCAATTGTACCAACAGATTTACTGTCAGGCTAGAATAATAGGAGTTGATACATATTTTTGAAGCCTTGATTATATGCCATATCTGTTGTGCAGTTCTTTAGAACTAAGCAAAATTTAGATGTGGTTTTAAGAATGTGTCAGGGAGAATATTGATTGAAAATAATCACCTTAATATGTGGAATATGTGAAGATCAAATGCATACTGTCAAAGTGCATGTTCAGACTTTATTGGCATGGTTAAGAATATGGGTCCTCCTAAGTGGTTCGTTACCTTGAAGTGTAGTGATCTGAATTGGGTTGATTTACAGAAAGCACTTGTAATTGCTACAGGAAAATCCAAGTGATTGACAGATGAACAGCCTGTGACTTTGAGTTGACAATTTGGGATACATGTTAATGCTTTCATGAGATTTTTGTAGAACAGTGATAAAGATGTAGAAGGAAGGCATACGGATTACAGGCAGAAGAGGGAGTTTCAGTATCGTGAAAGTCCATACTTACATATGTTATGCTGGATTGAAAATGAACCAAATTTTTACACTCCAAAAGGCAGATATTTGGTCAGTGGAAGTGTTTCATGTTCTTTATGCAATGAAAATGAAAATGATGAGTTAAATGGGCTCAAATACACTCTCCAACAACAACATGCTATAAGAACTGGAGTTACCATCACTGTAGGTTTAATTTTCCAAGACCAGTGAGCGACAGACTGGTTTTGTTAGGGCCAGACAAAACTTTGTATTGGAATGGACAATTTTGTATGTTGAGAAGAAATCCTGAAGAACAGTACATAAAAAATTACATTACACAGATACTGAAATTGGGGAAAGCGAGTATGGACATTGAGTCTTGTAGAAAAGTGACAGCTGTATCTTCCTATATCTCCAACTTCTAAACATGAGCCCGAAGATGTAAAGTGCTTAAAGATGCTGCTAGTAGAGTGCGAACCAGTCATGGAGATGTTGGTAGGCAGTTGTTTGCCATTACTATAGCGATTTTAAAGCATTGTAGAGTATCAATGTGTGAATGTGTATACAGATTAATCCACCAGAAATTGAGAGACAGTTCATGAAAAGTAGTTTTCAACAACACATGATGACCTCAGGAGCGATACAGAATTGTACGATGTAACAGTGAGCAAGGTGAAACTTATCAAAACAATTTCACAGGTATATTCAAAGCCAACTAATCTAGAGCACCTCAGTTTGGTAGAATTATGAACAGTCTTATTGACATGATAGTGATGAAGACAATGACGACGTGGGAGTTTATGAAGAACTAGAAGAGCGCACTGAAACTGGACCAGCAACCATCAGATCTCTAAATGGAAACATTGTGAGACAATGAAGAAAGCCTGTGATTCTGAGGATCCATTATTACACCATAAATGGGAGATAGGAGATGCTATTTTTATAGCTATCTTGTTGTGTGTGTGCTGTTTGCAGACAAAAACAATTTGCTAGTGGGCTATGATACATGCAAAGAAGCTTTTATGGCACTTTGAGATCAGTTATATCCATTTCGTGGAGATTCTGTTGAATAGTTTCAACACTGAATACAAAGATCCAGCCAAACCTGCAGCATTTAATGATTGTTAATTGATATGACCCAAAAGTGGCTGATGTTGCATCGAAGTAAGAGATGATGGAGAATAAATGCATATCAGTATCACAGATGAAGAATTTCATGTCATGGTCAGCAGCATGAATATAGAACAAAAATATTTTTTTATGATGATACACAACAAATTTGATGTGAACTGACAAGTCAACCTAACACAAATGTTCCTTTAAAATTCTCCATGACAGGATGTGCTGGCAGCGGAAGATCTTCTGTGATGAAAATTTTAGTACATCATATTCATCAATGTTATTCTCCAGCAACAGAACAGTTATTAAATGATCAACAGGAGTTGCTTCATGTCTTGTCAGCAGAAAAACCATTAATAATGCATTTATTTTAGGCATTGAGAAAGGTAGAGCAGCAGTCTATAGGAAGATGACAGGAGTGCAGCTGGAGGATATCAGAAGACAATCCTGTCACATTCGTTGGTTTGTAATAGGTGAAACATTTGTGGTTTCTTATGAAGTTTCATGATCTATTCATCTCCGTTTACAAGAAATAATAAACTGGTGGGGTAAATATCTTAGTTTTCAGAGATATTATGAAGTTGTTGACTGTTAAGGGCAGTTGGTGCTTCAGGCAATCAATTATATTTCAAAGTGAGCTGCATTTGTGACATTACTTTAGGCTTTGTGAGTTACAAACCAACGTCCAATAACAGAATGATAGCCAATTTATAGACCACCTCAATAATTGTAGAGTAGGTGAGTTGCGTATTGAGCAGTAAGATACTTTGCTTGAAAGAAGGCTTGTGTGTGTGGCTGGTGATTTTTGCCAACAGTTGAGCTGTACTTATTTTTTCCCCCACATGGAAACTAGTTAATGGCCATAATGACAAAATGATGGAACTACTGGCCAATATAGTGAAAATTTATACATAAAATGCTCTCACGAATCCAAAGAACCTGCCACTTATTATCAAAAATCCATTCAAGCTTCTATTCCACAAGACCGAAACTGTACAGGAGGATTGCTAAATTCAATAAAAATTGCAATCAGTGCCAGAGTCATGTTGCGAATGAATTTAAAGGTTTCAGAAGGGTTGGTGAGTGATAGCATGGGTATTGTTAAAAAATGGAATGGAATGGATTTCACAGAGATCAATTGAAAGATTGGGAACTACTGAATAAGATATTTATAGAATTTGATGAAAAATCGATTGTAGAGAGTTTTAAAGACAAAATTGGTTGGATTACAATTCAGCCACAAAGTTTGTCATTTCATGGTCCGAGATGTATGACAACATTGGAAGAATAGTGTTTCCCAAATTTTAAGTTGGGCTGTTACTGTCCATAAATTGCAAGGGGCTGATATGGAGAAGGTTGTCATTTACGTAGACGAAAGTACTTTTGGAAAAAGCCAAGCGTACGTGGCCTTAAGTTGTATAGAAAGCTTGCAAAGTGTTGCTATGTCAAAGAAAGCTGTTCAATAATCCTCATGACAGATTGGCCTTAGCAGAATTGCAGAGACTGAGAAGCAGCACTGCAATAGTTTAATTTTTTACTAAGTGTTTTACTTTATATAATAAAGATATTTTTATGTTTAGAATACTTTGCTATTCTCACGTGAAACTACTACTAGTAATAAAATGCGTTAAAAACTCTCATCGTATTTTACCATTGTTTTGTTTTTATGTAGTCTTTACCACAATACCCCATCCATGACATACTGTATTCATTATTTAAAAATATTTTTATATTTAGAAAACTTCACAGTTGTCACTTGTAGCTACTATTTGTAATTAAAATGCATTAAACACTATCAACTTATTTTTACCATTGTTACTTACACGATTTATGTGTTTTTTTGTTTTAATTAATGCATATATTCATTCATGATGTTATAATATATATTTAGGTAACACAGCAATAAGCAGTGATGATAACTCTAAATCAAGTTGGAAGAAAGTAGACTGCAATTCCTTTTTTTTTTGTAAGAGGCTGCCTAAACTGTTAGGGCAAAATCATTTGATTTAGTACATAATTGTAGACCTCAGAAAGAACTATAAAAAAGCTTTTTCTTTTCCTGGTGAGTCATAGTAATTCTTTTTCTGCTTTGTAGGTGCTGAAATGGGTGACTTCGAAAGACAAAAATCATATTCATTGGTCAACTGTAAAACATAAACATATGTTGATGTAGCTCTTATGTATTACATAGTGTATATCAAGAGAGTGTGCTGACGGAAAGCATTTTTTACTTTGTTTAGCTGACGAAATTTAAATGGCTGAACAGACTGTCATGGAACATAGTTAAGAACCATTATGATTAACCCAAATTTCAAGTAAAACAAAAAAACCTGCATTAAAATTGGACCTTTCATTTGGGAGCTGTGATGCCACAGACAGATACACAGATACGCATGTTAAATATTTAACACCCCTTCCATTGGGAGTTAAAAGATAAACACAGAACAAGGTTGACTGGTGAATACAGGACCTGGCTATCTTTTTATTGTTCCTTATTGATTTAGTTACCATATTGAACTATACTGTTCCTATCATTTCAAAATGAAAACAAAAACAAATGAAACAAATTAATGCACTAGGAAAATATTAATTTGCTGATCCCAAATATGATGATGAAAAATGCTCAGTTGTCAGTTGTCTATTAATCCCATCATTTTTCAGTCAATTGTGCATCATGTACGTTTGGCGGTTATCACAAAAGTGGGGGAGTGTTGAGACGGAACATCTGGGAGTCTATCAGTTTAGATTGTATGTAAGTGACCTGCCAAATTGAGCTGAATCAGTTGACTGTGTCAGAGGCTCTTATTATGGTAACACTAATGGAACTAACAGCCGATGTCTACCTACCCTATTTTATGTATTGCATTATAAGACACCGCAGTTAACTGATAACCAACCCCCCCCCCCCCAAAAAAAAAGCAAAAATAATCAGTTTAGCAAAAACTGCATGAATGTAAGATGTCCATTAAGTGGTGTTTGTACATGGATATGATCTACCACCTATAGAGAGTAGATAACAGTGAACACCAGATTCAAAGGAATAGCCATTAGAGTCCAACACTGTGCCATGACAACTGTTTGTGCCATTTATCTCTCCTATGTTATCCTCTTGGGTGATTTCAACATCCACAATTATTTGTAGGTCAGTGCAAACATGGACTGTAGAGAAAAACTTAACAGATTGTTCACAGAACTAAACATCTGCATAAAGAATAAGAGCACCCCAACATCTATGGTAATCAACCTACACTCTGCAGTCCTAGACTTTACAACACTGATACAAATGGCACATCCACAACAGTGTATGCAACAATGACTTTAACACAATTATGAACTAATGAGGACTTAAAGTGTTGTTCCTTGTAAGGAGCCAGTTGGTAGGCATACAGCCCAGACTCTCAAATAACAGTGAACCAAGAGAAGTGCATCAGTGAGATAGTGCAAGACACAGTGAACTTAATTATTGAAGCAGTGAACAATGCAGTACCCTTATTGTAGATGCAAGTCAGTTGCATGGTGCTGTATAGTAATAGCTGAAATCATCAGGGAGAGAAGAGGATTCTGACAATAAAAGAGATGTCCCTCCACTACTATCCTAATGTCAATGAAATGTCTGAGATTGAAGGCATGTGATGTAACTAAACTAAGAAAATAGAACGTTGAGAATACTATATTACTTCATAAAACACACATACACCAGCTTCTCAAGTGAGAGCTAAACTACGAAATATCAATGGTCACTCTTTTTCAGCAGGCATCCCTGGAAATTTTAGTAAGTCATTTGTACTAACCCTTTCAATGCTGCTAAACTCCTAGTTACATATTACACAGAAATGTCAGTGTCAGTCGGGCTGAAAAATGTTGCAACTGATAAAAAGTGATCCCTGTGGAGGTTCATTTCTGAAAGATGTGGAGAGACAACGCAAAGAAAAACTATTTAAGTTCCTTCCGTGAGAGGCAAAGGTATGACTTAGGAGAGGTGGGTGTTGGCAGGGCGAGTGGTGGACAGCATGAGAGTGATGTGCTCCTGCATGGTCCCCTGTGTAAGCATGCCTGTGGTCTTCCTTCATTTGCAAAAGGCATATGACACAACATGAAGAGGGCCTGTCTTGGCCATAGTATATGAGTGGCGTTTCCAAGGCAGCTTGTTCATTTCTAAGAATATTTTTAGTGTCAAAAAAGCTGTTTCAGCATGAGCTCTTTGTAATCAACAAGTACAAGGAAACATGGTACCACAGAGTAAGTTGTTTTGAGGACCACCATCTTTGCATTCAGAATAACTCAGTAACCATTGCTTGATGTGGTGTATCATTGGCATTGTGTGTTGATGAATTTTGTTTAATTTGGAAATTTGTGGTAAGTCTTATGGGATCAAACTGCTGAGGTCATTGGTCCCGAAGCTTATGCACTACTTAATCGTTCAAAATCCATTTATTCACTCTTTTCAAATTGTCTGTGCACCCCCACCATAAATTACACTCAAGCACTCAACTCCTAGAAGTAGCAGATAAGTTTTGTTTTCGATAACAAATTGACATGGTTATTACATACAAAGCAGCTTGAGACAACGTGCATTCAGAAATTACGCTGATTTTAACTGGCTTGGACTATGGTTGCATTACATATGGGTCAGAATTTATGGAACTTTGGAAACTGCAGCTGATGCAGCAGAATCAACTGATCCCATTGCAGCAGCAGCAGCAGCAAGAAGCACAACAGATGCAGCTGCTCCAGTTACTGAAGTGGTAACTATAGATTTGGGTGACCACACTGTCAGTCAGCCCTGTTTGCTAGTATTGAAGAATCTGATAAGTACTGGGCACATTATCTGCAACATTTTCTACTTAACTGTAAAGTGGTATCGTGTATCCATTTTGTCAGAATGCCTTACTTCTTCCTGCCAGTAACAAGTTATATCTGTAAACAGTGGGACAAATCCTATGCTGAATCATTTATTAGAAATGTGATTGTTCAGTTAGCTCCTGTTTGAAAAGTATGGTCAAAATTGCTGCTGTTATGCAATTTTTGTTTCAGTAAGTGTTGCACTTAGCTCAATCATTTGAAATTACTTTCTTTGCACAGTAAGTTTTTGAGAAAAGCATTAGGGTTCCGGCCGTATCTGGTGGTAGATGTAATCAACAGTCAGCAGGTGAACAAACTACACCTTCCTTTCCTCAGTGCCCACCATTGTGCAGTATCCTGACAATGTGTGGTAGGTTAAGACATAATTTAGTTGTGGGTATGCCCTACACTTTGTTGGGCAGTGCTTCCAAACCTGATATTTGAAGGTATGGTTGGCCCCCAGCTTGAGAGACAGCTAATAAATGTACCACTTCTCCCACAATGTTGTCAACATACCCTAATGCATCACATAGGTGTAAGTTAAGTCCAAAATGCTACAATAAACATGTGCAGTGTCACTCCCCACACCATGATGACAAGTGTTTCTCCTTAAGAAGTCTGACACCTATCTTCCATGTGTCGTAGTATGACACCAGAATAGGTACAACTGAGCTTACCTGAAATTAAACTATTGAAACTGTGTGGTGTTCTATGAGACTGGTTGAAAGTAGTTACCTTATCCATAGTTTTTGTCTCTATTTCAGATTTGTCAATGGGAGGAAGAAAGTCAGCAGTCAGTAGCCTGCGTGGGGTAAAGAAAAGCAACACAATTGTGCAGGGTGGTAAGTTCATTTTCTGAGTATGTATCTGTTTTGAAGTCTTCAGTGTTGTTTGATTTTGCAAAATTCAACAAAATACTTATTCTTTCTTGTATAACATGCTGTTATCAGCAGATTTTCCATGGAGTTGACTGAAGCTTTCACATTAATACACAATGTGATTCTACTTTTCACGAATCTCTATTGTTATTACCATTTCTAATAGGACTGCTGTCAGTGTATTTATATCATCTTTGGCCAGATTTTATTTCTTATTTTTTTTTTTTAATTTCCAGTTGTGTGACTGCCAAAGTACACAAAGATTACTATGTTTGTTCATAAGGTAAATATTGTTTCATTTTTTGTTGCAGCATGTTTATGCAGTAGTAAAATGAAATGGAAGAAAAATTCCAGTTTTCTGATAGCTGGAATAGTTGGGTGACTGGTAGAAGATAGAACTGGTCATAAAGTGTAAATTAACTTCTGTACAGGGTTGCTGAAAGACTTGCACCAGGCTGTTACGCCACATGAAATATTATTATTATTATTTTTACTGGGTTATTAAATGCAGGGTGAAAGGAACTGAATTGTGCAGTCATGTAGGTTGCTAAAATATAGAGTGAACATAATTTGACAGTGACTGAATGGACATTGTTGGTATGAAAGCTAGGAAGTGGGAGATGATAGGCTGAAGAATGAAGGGACATTTCCAAGAATATGGTTCTTGCAGGGAAGGGTCTGAACACAACAAAGTTAGTTAATTTCTCTGAATTGTGTGTGTGTGTGTGTGTGTGTGTGTGTGTGTGTGTGTGTGTGTGTCAAAGGCAGCATTATATTCCATCTTTTAGCTATCTATCATTTCTTTGCTATTTCTTTTTGCAACTTCAGTTTTTCTTGTGTGATTTCAAAGTGCTACTTTTATTAATGTAGGAAAAGAATAATGGTGACAAAGTTGCTTAAATTCTCTGTCTTTAATTTGTTTCTTGTCCTTTCCTTTATTGTAATTCAGAGAGTTCAGTTTTGTGCTATGTTCTGTGCTGTATAAACTATAAAAAATGAGTTTCATTTTTCTAGCTAATGCTATATGATATCCCATTTCTTTTGTCTTCTAACTTTTGTTACGTTTTATTACTTCTTGTATCAGTGGAATTGTTCTCTGTTACAGCTCAGACTAAAATATTTGATGCAGTCTTTTAACTTGAGAAGAAAATGCTGGTGGCATACAAGGTAATAGCTGTGATAATGACCCAAAGTGACCAAGCAATATTTCAGCATTGGTTTTAGAGGTGGTTCTCTCTCTCTCTCTCTCTCTCTCTCTCTCTCTCTCTCTCTCTCTCTCTCTCTCTTTCTATCTCTCTCTCTCTCTTTCTATCTATCTATCTATCTATCTATCTCTCTCTCTCTCTCTCTCTCTCTCTCTCTCTCTCTCTCTCTCTGTGTGTGTGTGTGTGTGTGTGTGTGTGTGTGTGTGTGTGTGTGTGTGTGCTGTATAATACTGGGTTAGTGATATGTGTCTTACAATAAGAGACCACAAACTAAAAGGAAATAACCTGAGAAACAAGTGGAGTGATAAAAGGAAACAGTGCAGTGAACAAAATGAATGAATGAATAAATAATAGCTTAGATGAGCACAATGACAAAAATTTTATGCTGAGAGAAGCATTAAAAAAGAAGCGGATGTGGGCAAAAGACCTAGGATTGATTAATGGAAGCAGATAAGGCAGCTGGAAAAGGATGTGAAACAAATCCCATATTCCATTATAAACTGATGATAAAATAGCAGGGTAAAATTGAAAATATTCTGTTATGGATGGGTGTGTTTTATATACATTATAAGCTGTGTATTCATTGTTATTTATGCATCTCATCTTGAACGTACACATCCTCTCTGTTTTACAGCAGTATTTATGCCATTTTTGTGTCTGCTTTCATCGTAAACTAACAGTAAGTAGTGTCTCTTTAGCATTCTCTTCTAAATTGTAGTTTTGTATAGCATAGGGATAAACTCATGAATAGGCTGTTGCAGACATCAAGTTAAAGTGGTAGTAAAGAAGAACTGAATATGTTGTGAGGGTACTCTGGCTGAATAATCTAGACAGCATAGCTGTTCACATTTAACTTCCAGCAAAACTGCAATACCTGTAATCAAGTATTTAATGCTTAAAATCTAAATTCATTTAGGACTTTTTTGTGCTCTTTCTTCATATTTTAATCCTTCGAATACATCTAGTCATCAGCATTTTAAAGAGCCCCAGAAAATTAAAACCAGTGATCTCCCTCTGTCTGTCTATGGAAGATGACCATATTGTTCAGATTCTGGGTGGTTTTCTGAGTTTACATAAATACCTATTAAGCATGTCATCTTAAAAACTGGGAGACAGACAGCTTGATTTATTACTTAGATTCATGAAACTTAAAATGCACTGAAGATATATGATATGGTGTGTCAAAAATTACTTTAGGGTTGATACTTCGGCAGGAGCATATGGAGGCTCGGAACAGAGTTGCAGCGTACCGCACTGATCACAAGCGTAATTTTACATTTCATTCAAGTCGCTCAAACGGGCAAACTATTCACTTTATAAATACAGAAATTGAATCGGTGTGTTCTGAAAGAGCTATGCTATGTTTTTGTTGTTTTATCAGGGACAAAAAATTATTAAAATAATATTAGGACGATTTATGAAAGTGCATTTTTTCATGAAGTTACTCAATTTTCTACATGCAGAAAACTTTTTTGTTATTGAAGTTGGTGAATACATAATGGAAATGAAATCTTAAGAAGACATCTTATTTTCATATGTTTGAAACAAGTACTGTGCTAGAGATCTCTAATGAGAGATAATTTGAGTTAAATATGGAGCACAGTGGTGTGCTCAGGCGTCAACTACTAATCAGGCATCGGTACAGTTTCGAAACAAGAAACAGATCGGTATAGGTTTGTAACAAAACTGTTATTAATTTTTCTGATCTGCCTACTTAATTCTAAAGCAATTAAAAATAAGATTAAGCATGTTTATCACAGTAGAAAACATATCTTAAATAGGCCAACCTCTATTGTTGAGAAAGAACAAAAGCGATGCAAATAACAGGGCCTCTGTATTACAGCACTTGTGTTGTAAATAGTAAGATTTATTTTGTGTGATGCATACTGAATTTCTGTGATTAACTTCCTTTGAAATTAATTGCTGTTAAGTCTTCCATATTGAAATTTCAAAAATCTGCCTGTGCTCCAATTCTTCGAGGATAATGGAAAAACTCCACTGATGTCTCTCTCATTGCTGTGATGGATTCCTGAAATGTCACTGTCACTGTTATCATGTAATGAAATTATCACCCCCTCCACTGAATTTTTGAAAGAGCTTCATAATGCCACGCGCTTTTCATGATGCTCTGCATATGTTTGACAGCTTTCTTCCAACCTTTGGTGGTGGTGGTCCTGACAGCTTCTCTTGGGAGTGTGTCAACTGCAGAGAGGGTAAATTTATTATTATTCATCACAATGTAACCTTTAATTTGAATCTGTATTATTTCTATTGGGTTGAAATGGCAATGGTGAGCTGGCAGCCTAACAACTGTATGCCCATAATTTGTTGTTTGCCAATTCTTCAGTGGCTTCTGTGGCTTATGGAGAGAGATTTTTTTCCATTAAGTTCCACTTTTTTTAAGGTCACCTCTTACATTGACATTATGACGCTGAAGCTAATTGATCATTTCAGTTTGCCATGGTAAGTGCCTTGTCAACAACAACTGATTGGTGAGGAGCATCATCGAGTAAAATTGTTGACTGTTTTCCAAGATTTGGTATTAGTGGGTATTCAAACCACTTTATAAATGTAACATGGTTCATTCCTTCATTATGATCTCATTTTTTCCTTGATCTAAAAGGCAGGAGACTGTTTGGGAGAAAACCCTTTAAGGTGTCTGTGTGACGAAGAAAAGTCTGCCATCCTTGCCAGAAGGCATTGCCATTGTTCCTTTAGCTGTGCCGCCTGTCCATCTGTTTCATGATGCCCCTTAAAAATCTGCATCACCATGCAGCTATATCCTCCCTCTCCATCAACAGCTTATGGCTACAGAAATGTCCATAGTGATAGCATCCTCTGTAAATGAATCGATGTTGGTAATCTGTTGTTCATATGACGCTTTTTTCCCCAGGGATGTTAACTTCAGATTATTCTTCAGCTTCCTTTTCTTTGTCGAACATTTCCTTCCCAACCTTTTCTCTTGACTGCCATTTTACGAGAATTCCCTGGCCGGGAGAATGACATTGAACATTCCACTTACAACTTTTGATGAACTTCCCACTGACATCATTGAGTACCACACAAAGAGTAACGGCAGCAGTGATTAATGGTAACAACTTCTACAACTGTAAAAACGAATATGCAGAAAGTCACAGGGTGCAACGATCATGCAGGACAGCAAGCTGGCTGCAACTGAAGCACGCTGCAAACAGGAAGTTTTGTTTGGTGTAAAGGTTTGGCAACTTTGGGGATTTGCTGCAGCTGCAGGTAGTGTGGGTGGAAAGTGATCTGGCCTGCCGTGTGGTTCCTCACCCCCTCCTCCCTCCCCCTCACACCTTCCCTCCCCCCCCCACCTATTCCTCTCCCTAAGACCTTCCCTCCTCCTCCTCCTCCTCCTCCTCCTCCTCCCCCCCCCCCCTCCCCCACAAAATCTGTCCTCTCTGTCAATCCTAAAATAATTTTGAAAAGACTATAGTCAACAAATATTTTCATTTTATGATAAATTAATAAAAGTTACTCATTTAAAAAACCACTCAAAAGTGTTTAGTTTTCAATAACTGTAAGCAAACTAATGTAGGCATCAACCATACGTCACAGTATGCCAACAATATTTTATTATTTATTCATTTAACCTGATGTGATTAGGACTGTAAGCCCCAACATCTACATCCAAATTTACATCTACATACATGTACATACACTGCAGGCCTTCATACGGTGCATAGCAGAGGGTATCCTGTACTACTACTGGTCATTTCATTTCTTCCTCTCGGAAATAGAACGAGGAAAAAGCAGCTACCAATATACCTCCTTATGTGCCCTAATTTCTTGTATCTTATCTTCGTGGTTCTTACATGAAATGTATGTTGGCAGCAGTGAAAATATTCTGCAGTCGGCTTCAAATCCTGATTCTTTAAATTTTTGCATTAGTGTTCCTCGAAAAGAATGTTATTTTCCCTCCAGGGATTCATGTTTGAGTTCCGTAGCATCATTGTAACATTTGCATGTTGTTCAAACCTACTAGGAACAAATCAAGCTGCCTGCCTCTGAATTGCTTTGATGCCTTGCTTTAAAGTGACCTGGTACAGAGCCAAACATTCAAGCAGTACTCAAGAATAGGTCAGACCAGTATTCTGTATGTAGTCTCCTTTGCTGATGAACCCCACTTTCCCAAAATTATCCCAATGAACCAAAGTTGACTTTTCATCTTCCATACCACAATCCTCACTTATTAATTCAATTTCATATTGATTTTGCGATGTTACACCAAGATATTTAAATTATGTGACTGTATTAAGCAAGACAATAATAACACTTTGTCTGAACATTATGGGTTTATTGTTCCTACTCAACCACACTGACTTAAATTTTTCTACATTTAACTACCATTCATCACACCAACTAGAAATATTACCTAAGTTATCTTGTATCATCCTACAGTCACTCAACTTCAACACCTTATCTTACACTACAGCATCATCAGCAAACAAACAGACTGCTGCACAATGTCTTACATTAGACCAGGGTTTCACACATACAGTATATATTACATCATAGTTACCTAAGAAATTATAGTTTTAATATGACAACTAGTATTGTTGTGTACCACTCAGTACACAACGGTAAGGAGAGGTGGGCTGCAGAGTGGTGCAGCAACTGCTGTCTTAGGAAAGATGGACAGGAGCAGAAAGGATTAGTGAACAAGTTAACACAGCAAACAGAAGATTGACTTAACTTGTGTTCTCCTGAGCATGCAAAGACTCATTACAAATGGTACAGCAAGAAAACAGAGCCCAGTTCTCAATTTCAACAAGGAAGAGGCTCTTTCTACTTCAGAACGATTGATGGTATCAGAGCTGTAACTAGGTGGCATCTGCATAACCTCACGTAGCAAAGAGGCTCGAAGTGTCAGTGGGTCATGTGGCTGCTGTCGACTGTCCTACACTCCTGGAAATGGAAAAAAGAACACATTGACACCGGTGTGTCAGACCCACCATACTTGCTCCGGACACTGCGAGAGGGCTGTACAAGCAATGATCACACGCACGGCACAGCGGACACACCAGGAACCGCGCTGTTGGCCGCCGAATGGCGCTAGCTGCGCAGCATTTGTGCACCGCCACCGTCAGTGTCAGCCAGTTTGCCGTGGCATACGGAGCTCCATCGCAGTCTTTAACACTGGTAGCATGCCGCGACAGCGTGGACGTGAACCGTATGTGCAGTTGACGGACTTTGAGCGAGGGCGTATAGTGGGCATGCGGGAGGCCGGGTGGACGTACCGCCGAATTGCTCAACACGTGTTGTCGCCAGTGGTCGGCGGAAGGTGCACGTGCCCGTCGACCTGGGACCGGACCGCAGCGACGCACGGATGCACGCCAAGACCGTAGGATCCTACGCAGTGCCGTAGGAGACCCCACCGCCACTTCCCAGCAAATTAGGGACACTGTTGCTTCTGGGGTATCGGCGAGGACCATTCGCAACCGTCTCCATGAAGCTGGGCTACGGTCCCGCACACCGTTAGGCCGTCTTCCACTCACGCCCCAACATCGTGCAGTCCGCCTCGTGGTGTCGCGACAGGCATGAATGGAGGGACGAATGGAGACATGTCGTCTTCAGCGATGAGAGTCGCTTCTGCCTTGGTGCCTATGATGGTCGTATGCGCGTTTGGTGCCGTGCAGGTGAGCGCCACAATCAGGACTGCATACGACCGAGGCACACAGGGCCAACACCCGGCATCATGGTGTGGGGAGCGATCTCCTACACTGGCCGTACACCTCTGGTGATCGTCGAGGGGATACTGAATAGTGCACGGTACATCCAAACCGTCATCAAACTCATCGTTCTACCATTCCTAGACCGGCAAGGGAACTTGCTGTTCCAACAGGACAATGCACGTCCGCATGTATCCCGTGCCACCCAACGTGCTCTAGAAGGTGTAAGTCAACTACCCTGGCCAGCAAGATCTCTGGATCTGTCCCCCATTGAGCATGTTTGGGACTGGATGAAGCGTCGTCTCACGCAGTCTGCACGTCCAGCACGAACGCTGGCCCAACTGAGGTGCCAGGTGGAAATGGCATGGCAAGCCGTTCCACAGGACTACATCCAGCATCTCTACGATCGTCTCCATGGGAGAATAGCAGCCTGCATTGCTGCGAAAGGTGGATATACACTGTACTAGTGCCGATATTGTGCATGCTCTGTTGCCTGTGTATGTGCCTGTGGTTCTGTCAGTGTGATCATGTGATGTATCTGACCCCAGGAATGTGTCAATAAAGTTTCCCCTTCCTGGGACAATGAATTCACGGTGTTCTTATTTCAATTTCCAGGAGTGTATATCGGCAGGGGGTGCTTGTAGCACATAGCCGCTTCAGGCATGGTTCAGCAGGCATGCTCCATAGGGTCTGCCATATCCTATACGACCGCGCTATCAGTTTCTGATGGAAACTTGCAGTTCTGTTGCAGCTTTACCACTCATATTGTGGTATTGATGTGTGATACCACATTCCTCCCCTCACCCAGACCACCTCACCATTGTCATGTAGTGTAGATGAGTGGACAGTTATTTGGCTGACAGGGGTGGGGGTGGGGTTGGGGGGTCTGGATTCAAGTGGCAATGAGGTGATTGGAGCCAAGACTTAGGCAGTTCCTGAGCTGCTGCTCATGCCCCAAGTCTGCCTGGGAACAGCAGCTGAAAAACAGGTCAGAGAGTGCATGCCCACATCCAGAGGCGGAGCAGAAAATGAAGAGAGAGGTACCTTGATGTCTGCAGTGCTACTCTAGATGGCATGTGGGGCAGATCCTGGGAGGAGGGCCCATCACCCGATGACAGTGGCTGTCAAAATGGCGGCACCTGTGAAAGGACATCGGCTTCCATCGGCTCCAGGACACGACCAATGACGAGGGGCCCGCTGGACCCAGATGCAGCAAGAGCTGCTGCATCCAGGCAGGCATGGAATCTGGAAGCTCAAAGCCTGCAGCAGTATCCCGCAGTTCACTTGGATGAATCTGATTATCGTGGCATCTCAGCAATCTGTGTCTGTGCATGAGAAACATAGAATGTCCACACTGGACTCGCATTCGGGAGGATGACAGTTCACTCGCGCATCCAACCATCCTGATTTAGGTTTTCCGTGATTTCCCAAAATCGCTCCAGGCAAATGACAGAATGGTTCCTTTGAAAGGGCACGGCCAAGTTCCTTCCCCCTCCTTCCCTAATCCGATGAGACTGATGACCTCGCTGTCTGGTTTCCTCCCCCAAATGATCCAATCCAATCCATAGAACGTCCCAGAAAAAAAAAAAAAAGAAACCCTACAATAGTACCTCGCTCCCAGTATCTCCTTCTGCCATACAGTCTGTAAAAGACCAAATCATTAGTGTGATACTTTGCCTGTCTGGGCGGTGTGGGCGCCACCCTCCAGAACAGGTGCTGCAACTGAAGCAAGGTGCAGTGACACTGTCCATTTAACAACTCTGCTAGTGATGGTCTGTCATGTGGTTGGGAGCGATAGAAACAGAATAGCAGCAGAGCTTGAGCCTGTGTGTGGGAGGCATGAAGATCTGTTGCTTAAATGTTCATACAAAGCATTCAACTTCGCTGTTGGAATGTGGATTGAATGGTGCATTCGTGATGCTGGCAGCACTGCAAAACTGTTCACACTCAGTGGGAACAAACTGAGGTCCATTGTCAGTCACAATCACTACAGGCAAACCCTCGAGGCAAAAGATTGACAACTATGCCTGGGTTGTGGAATGAGCCATAGTAGAGTGCATAGGAACCACAAAGGGAAGTTTGCTTAAAGCATCAACAATGATGAGCCAAAATATATTCCAGGAAGGACCTATGAAAACCAAATGCAGTCATTGCTAAGGTGCTTGAGGTGGAGTTGACTGATGTTCAGCACAGGCTTGGCACTGAAAAGTCATTGTTCAGTTTGTGCATCCAGACTGTGCCACTGCAATGATGTCATGATAACTGCTTGGTGTGAACAATGCCACAGTGGCCTTGGTGTAGCAAATGAAGCACATCAGGTTGTATGTTGTTGTGTTGTGATTGTATTGGATGAACACCTTGGCTATTGAGGACATGTCCTAAGTTCTTATGTTCAGTCTGAAAAACACACACATTTGTCTTTTACATTTGAGACCAGCTGCAGACAACACTTGAAACAGAATGCAAAGACTGACAATGGGTTCATCAGGAGTGCAGCTGAGATGACAGTGTCATCCAAATAATTCTAGTCAAAAGTAACTTTTGCAGTCAGCTACTCGAGAAAGTGCTGAAATATGATTGGTGGGAAGCACTACCAAATGGAAATCTCAAAAATTTGAAAAGACACAGACGAGTATTGATGACAAAAACTTATTGCGACTGCTCAGTCAGAGGGGATGCCCACTGACTGGCAGTAATGGGTGCTACGACCCTACTGCCTTGCAAAGCAGTAATTTCATGAGCCACCTGTTCTCGGAAAGCATGAGGAATGAGACGAGCTTCAACAAAATGTGTCTACGCATTGTCCTAAATAGTGACATGGGAAACAAAATGGCTTTGTGTACACCCTCAGAAAACAAATCCTGAAATTCTACTCATAACTTAGCAACAATGCCTGAGGATCAAAGGAAGAAACAGTTAGAACATTGTCCTGAATGCTTAAACCAAAAAAATCAAAGAGTATAGACCAAATATATTAGTGCTAACATGGCTGGAAAGCACGGTAAATGTCACTGTGTTCATCAAATTTTGCAAAGTTGTAGGAAGCCTACAAGTGCGTAAGACAGGAACGTCCTGGCTTTTATATGTCATCAGTGTATGGCGTGATGTGCACAACTTAGGTGTGCCAAGCACATAATTAGTGCTATGGTTGAGCAAAGTCACTGAAGCTCCAGTGTCCAGTTGCAAACTGCCTGACTTCCCTGCAATAATGAGAGACGAGACACGAAAAGTTTTTTGTCCTCATGTAAGCTATTGCAGTATTTTTATGCTCTAAAGATAATGTAGGGCTTTGAAAATGCACTACACTCTGTTTGTGCCCTAGATTTGTGTGAAGGAGTAGCAGAAGAGAGTGCCTTACATTTCTGTAAGCAGACAGACTGTAGATGGCCCTGTTTGCTGCAAAAAAACAGCAAGTCACTTCACACGAGGGGCAAGATCGGCAGTCATGTGCCATATTACAGTGAGGGCATGACTTCATACTTTGTGCTGGATGTGACACATTTTAACGCGAGCACTGTGGCTGTTACTGGCTGGGCCACTGTGTGTGAGCTGGTTGTAGGTCTGTTTGTAATGGCTATCTACAAAACAAACAGGCAGTACCCCTAAACTGTCTGTTGCACTTGTGCAGGAATGCTGATAGTCTAGAATTGGCAGAATCTGTTCCTGATTTTGAGAGTCAGCGATATTGTGTGTCATGAACCATTGTATCACAGTAATATTTGGCACAGTCACATTTGAATCTTCACGGTCTAGTAAAGACTTGCAGTTCAGTCACCTGCTGACAGTGTGTCTGTCCTTGTTGCTTACATAACCTAAGGAATTTGTAATGTGCACCCGCCACTTGAATCCTGTCCTCTGTGAGCACCTTCTGGGCACAAACAGTACCTTGTATGTGATGCACTGTGATGTGCGTGTAGAACTGTGCGAGGTATTCTGTCCAGTCTTACCTTGTCTCATCAAACTAACGAAATGGCGGTTCATATGCAGGCGGTGGTGCTGCCATTGGGTCCAGTGTCTTGTGTGAGGTCATCAATTAGCTGCACCTTTTGTTGACTCTGAAACTGAATAAACTCAGTTAGATCAACAGCAGGCAGTGCAAAAGGCGAATTCGGCGTAGTAGGGATATTAACTGAGCGACACGCGGAATAACACGACAAATAAGCACAGAGAAAGCAGAAAGGAATGCAAAAGCAGCAACCATGGAACCTAGAATATGAAGGGTGCAAGCAAGGCAAACACTGGGGGCAGAAGACAAGCAACAACCACAAAAAATAACCAAAAAAGACAACAGAATGGGAAAAAGTGAACTTCAAGACTGGAAAATGGTCACGTATAGGCAGCATGACTTGTCGCCAGGCGTGTTGTCTACGTCGCCAGGCGTGTTGTCTACAACTTCATACACAATGGTAAATAGAGGTGTGCTACAGTACCTTGCTGTCGTCGTAGGAAAGCTGGGCAGGAGCAGAAATGATTAGTGAATAAGTTAACACAATAAACAAAAGATTTATGCAACTTGTATTTGTTCAAGCATATATAGACTCATTACAAATGATGCAGCAAGAGAGTGTCCAGCTCTCGCCGTCAACAAGGAAGAGGATTGGTACAGAGCTGCTGGAGGCATGGCTCAGAGGGTGTGCTGCACTGGGTCTGCTGTATTCTGCGTGATAGCTGTCGGTGTCAGACAGAAACTTTCAGTTCCATTGCCAACTTTGACACCTGTGGGGTGGTGTCGATATGTGATACCAAAACTGTGTGTGTGTGTGTGTGTGTGTGTGTGTGTGTGTGTGTGTGTGTGTGTGTGTGTGTGTTGTCTGTTGTCTGAAGTGGCAATGTGAGTAAATTATACTAACTATGAACTAAAGAAATTAATGCTGGCATTACTTGTACTACTGCAGCTAAGGCCAGTACTGACAGTAGGGCTTTGAGGTGACGATCTCCTTCATTCAGAGTAATGGATGTCTTCCTAAGAACATAGTGAAATTACGGGATAAAAGCACTTCTCTGCACACATGGCACACTGAAATGTTACCCTCAGGGGCCTTAGCATTTAGTTGGTGGGTACGGGCTCGGCAACCCTGAGGTCCGTGAGCTGAGGACTGGGAAGCGCCACCAGTCCTCAATACCATAAGCTCTGAGCATGCTTAAACAACCACCGTAAGGCGCAACGGTGGAATTTTGTACGGTGCAGAGCCCGGGGGTCTTGCCTTAACTTCCTGGGTTGTGAGGATGGTATAAACCCCTATAAAAAAAACCTCAATCTCAAGGTGTGCTGCACGCCGAGGAGACGCATGGCTGTTGAGGTAGAACAGTTGCTAGCAGGCGACCCCTGAGTAACCTGCCGCCGCCCCCACCCCCACCCCCCCTCCACCCAGTTGTATTAGGCTTACCCAGGCAAGCGGGGCTCTGTCTGGGTGAACATTCCTTTCCCTAGCTGCTCCTGGGAAAGAAATACGAATAGTGCACAAGCACGAGTCTCTAAGAAAGGAAAGTTCAATGCTTTAAAGTATGACCTCCAATCGTTCCTTTCCCTTCTCACCCCAGGGGAGGAACGGCGGTCTAAATTACCTGGTGAGACGTATTCTCCTCGATTTCTGGTTTGCAGCTGAACAGTTGGGGACTCATTTCTGACCACCAAGCCTCAGTTTTTTGTGGAAAATTTAGGGGACAAATTTGGCCATTACACCTCATAAGAGCCTCAATATGGTTCAGGGACTTATTTTTCATTGTGACCTGTTGTTGCAGCCTGATGATAAGCTCCGTGCAAATCTGGAATGCTGCAGTGTCCACTTTGTACAATGTGTCTTCAGAGGACCTAAAGATAGTAGGGTCGCCACCGGTGCCTTCATCTTCTTTTGAGGGTGACACCCTGCCAGAGAAGGTCAAGGTGATAATATATCGATGTGATGGTAAGCCTTACATCCCTCCTCCCATACGCTGCTTTCAGTGCTGGAGGTTTGGGCATATGTCATAGAGATGTGACGTCAACCCTACCTGTTGGGATTGTGGACGTGCCTCCCACCCCAACGTCCCATGTTTGCCACCCCCCTGTTTGTGTCAACTGCGGACACAAACATTCACCTTGCTTGTCAGACTGCGCATTTTATCAAAAACAATGGAAGATTATGGAGTATAAGACCTTGGACAGGCTCACTGACACAGAGGCTAAATGCAAGTACGACCAACTTCACCCTGTGCACATTTCATCGACGTATGCTGCAGCAGATTTGATGTCGCCATCCCTGGCGATGAGCCCCGAAGCTCGGCAGATTTTTGTGGGCCCTCCAGCCCGGCCATCTCCCACATCTTTCAGCTTGACTCATGGCACATACTTGGCCATTGACCTCTCTCTTAGTAGCCCAGGTCTTCTTCCATACCTCAGTTGGAGGTTCCACGATGACCTCAGTGGTAGCGACCACTTTCCTATCCTGGTTTCTCTTCTTCAATCCCAACCCCCTGACCAGCTGCCACGGTGGTCTCTTTGTGGAGCTGATTGGGCAGCCTACACCTCAGCTACTATGACCATTGCACCGCTTCCTGGTGACATTGATTTGGCAGTGGACAAGGTCACTATGGCCATTGTTTCTGCAGCTGACTCAAATGTACCCTGTTCTTAAAGTACCCTAAGGCGTAAGTCAGTCCATTGGTGCACACCAGAGATTGCAGAAGCTATCCGTGAGTGCCGGCAAGATGTGCAACAACACCCACGTCATCCTTCTCTAAACGATCTGGTTGCCTTTAAACGGCTGTGAGCCCAGGCTCGGCGGTTAATCTGGTGTAGCAAACAGGTCTGCTGGGGATGATATGTTGCCACCATAGGTTGTCGCACCTCCCCATCTCAGATATGGTCGTGGGTTTGGCACATTTTTGGCTTTCGCCCTCATGCGTCTGTCCCTTGCCTTTCTCTTTGGGGGTACACTTTGTACTGACCCAATCGCCATCGCCGAACATCTGGCAGAGTACTTCACTCAAAGTTCAGTGACAGCAGGCTACAGCGCAGAATTCCGCGCCATTAAAGAGCAGACTGAGCGTACACAGTGGTTGTTTTGCATGCACCGTCGGGAACTATACAACATCCTGTTTAGCGAATGGGAGTTCCAAAGTGCCTTTACAGCTTGCCCTGATACCTCTCCAGGTCCAGACCGAATTCACAACCAGTTTCTTTGCCATCTCTCGGTGAACTGTCAGGGTGAATTACTCGCCCTGTTTAACCGCATCTGGACGGAGGGCATTTTCCCAACTCGTTGGCAGGATAGCGTTACCATCCCGGTGCTAAAACCTGGTGCAGATTCGCTGGTGGTTGACAGCTATCGCCCTATCAGCCTTACCAACGTTATGTGCAAACTCCTGGAAAGGATGGTGAGTTGGCGGCTCATGTGGATCCTCGAAGCTCGGGGCCTCCTGGCCCAGCAACAGGGGGGGGGGGTTTCTATCAGGGACCCTCAGCAATCGACAATTTAGTCTCGCTAGAGTCGGCTATTTGTATAGCCCTTACTCGGTGAGAACATCTAGTTGCTGTTTTCTTTGATCTTCGGAAGGCGCACGATACCACCTGGCGCCATCATATCCTTGCTACGCTGCACGAATGGGGCTTTCGGGGTCCACTTCAAATTTTTTCTATGGAATTTTCTCTCCAATCGCTCCTTTCAGGTTAGAGTTGGCACTTATTTTAGGTCTTCTCATATTCAGGAGAACGGTGTTCTGCAGGGCTCGGTTCTCAGTGTTCCCCTCTTTTTGGTGGCGATTAATGGTCTTGTGGCTGTGGTGGGCTCATTGGTCTGTTCCTCTCTATATGCCAATGACTTTTGTCTTTATTACAGTTCCCCAAGCATCAGTGTTGCTGAACGGCGGCTGCAGGGAGCTATCCGTAACGCACATTTTTGGGCATCCAACCATGGTTTTCAGTCCTCAGCCTCTAAGACCCGAGTGATGCATTTCTGTCGTCGTCGAACGGTCCATCTCCATCCAGAGCTCTACCTTGCCAATGAACTCCTTTGTATTGAGGAGACACATCAATTTCTTGGCATTCTGTTTGATGCTCAGCTCACTTGGACATCTCATCTTCACGAGCTTAAACAACAGTGTTGGCGGCACCTCAACATACTTCGCTGCTTCAGCCACACAGTTTGGGGGGCTGCACGAACAACCCTCCTACAGCTCTATAAGACCTTAGTCCAGTCCTGTCTCAACTACGGGAGCGTGGTGTATGACTCAGCAGCACCTTCAACGTTGCAGATCCTCAAGCCGATTCTCCATTGTGGCGTCAGACTGGCAACAGATGCCTTCTACACTAGTCCGGTGACTAGCCTTCTTGTAGAAGCTGGAATCCTTCCCCTATGATTCCGCCGACAACAGTTGCTTGCGTCATACATCTCCCGCGTCCATGCCTTGCCCGACCACCCGAACCGCAGGCTCCTTTTTCCCTCCCCACGACGGCGGCCTAGGTTGGGTCTCCTGATCGCGGTCGGCATTTGTTCCCTTCTCTCATCACTAGAGCCCTTTTCACTTCCTCCATCTTTTCGGCCCTCTTCCTCTACTCCTTTTGGTCACTCCCTCGCTTGAGGCTTTGCTTGGCTTTGTCCTGCGACTCCAAGTCCTCCATTCCACCTGCCAGACTTTGTCAACAATTGATGGCTCTTGCCTCGTTCCGTGGTGCAGATGTAGTCTACACCGATGGTTCTGTGATCAATGGGCGCACTGGGTTTGCTTTCATCCACAGTGACTACGTAGAGCAGCATTCACTGCCTTGTGGGAGCAGTGTTTTCACTGCGGAGCTGGTTGCTCTTTATCGTGTACTCGCTCACCTTTCCTCCTGCCCTGGGAAGCCATTTGTCATATGCAGTGATTCCCTGAGTGTATTGCAAGCACTTGACCAGTGTTTTTCTCGGGACCCCGGGCCACATCGACATTCCAGGAAACGAACGTGTCTATCGGTTGGCCAAGCAAGCCACCACTTCACCACCCCTGGAGCTTGGTCTCGTGGAAAGAGACCTCAGGTCAGTCCTACATCGCAAGGTCCGTGATATCTGGAGCTCTGAATGGTCTTGTCTTGAACACGCCAAATAAGCTCTGCATGGTAACGTCATCCACGGCCATATGGAACTCGTCCTTGAGGAGCACATGTGGGGACTCAATTGTTCTCTGCCGTCTCCGAATTGGACATACGCGGTTGACCCACAGCTATGTCCTTCGCTGTGAGAACCCGCCCAAGTGTCGCTGTGATGCAGAGCTGACAGTGGTCCATCTTCTGATGGACTGCCCCCTTTTAGCCCCCTCCGGCAGTCCTTTAATTTACCAGCTGCACTTCCTTTAATACTAGGTGGTGATGCCTCTATAGCTGCCTCAGTTTTACGTTTTATCCGTGCAGCTGGGTTTTATCACTCATTCTAGTGTGGGCGCTCTCGCATTATTTCTCAGGCTACACCTACTCCAGCGACTTTTAATTGTGACGTGGATACCAAAATAGTGTATGGTAACAAGTTGTGTTGGTACCTCTATCAACGCTTTCCAGCTGGAGGCTCTTAGTTTGTAGTTGAGTGGTTCACCTTTTACCTGATCCATCAACCACTGTAGTCTGTTTTACTCCAGTCAGCTATTTGCTCTGCTCCTTTTAAGTGTCCTTTATTTTGTGTTATTGCGGTGTTCATTTTAGCTCTGTACCCCTTGGTGTTCCCTCCCTCTGGGTGCAGAGGTTACCCTTTTACTGTATAGGACTTTTACAAGTATGTCTGTTTGGAACAGGGGACTGATGACCTCAATGTTTAGCCCCCATCAAACCCCAAAACCAACCAACCAATACTGAATTTTTTTTCAATAATTGTGTATTGAGAGATGACACTGAATAATTTTAATAATACATTTATGTTATATATGTGGGGTGATTTTGGTAAACGGGGGAAATAACCCCCGAGAGGATAAGGGGCAAAAAAGATCAAACTGTCATATGGTTGTAAATGCATTCTGAGGCAGGTAAACCAACATCAAACCATCCTTAGCCTGACACAGCACTGCATTTTTTCATGACCTATAACCATATAGTTGTGTTCTGATTAGCCTGATGTACTAACCTGTTGCTAATAACACCATTTGAACAGTTCTCCCTGGCCACCCTTTATCAGTAATTTTCACATGGCATTCACAAATTCACTTGCCCAGACATTTCACTATAAAGCATCTGTAAAAGGAGATATTTATCCATGAACTGCTTCTGCAAGAAGATATTCTTCCAGAAATGAGGGGGGAAAAAGACTGCTCAAGAAATTGTTTGTTTTCTGCATATTTTGCATCCATGGTAATGGAAGAGAGTGGATGGACCTGGATTACTTACTTAGCATTTACTGTGAAGTTGGTGCTGCTGATGAGAGGTTATTCCACCCAAGGATGTGTGAAGTGGCAAGAGTACAAGAGGAGTTTGTTGCCATAAAATGAACTCGGACTCAGAAAATACTTTAAAAACAGAGTTGATGATACACAGTTGTTATTTTTCCATTTATTTGTATGGTTATTGTAGCCAGGCCCACTCCTGTACCATCCTTTTTTTCACCTGGTGTCCTGTGGTAGTACATTGGACTTCTGTTTAAAGATATTGCTGTTGCGTCCACAGCTATTAATAGTTATTTTTCTGTAGTAACAGTAGAATTTTCCAAAGATTGTTTTTGGTTTCCTACTGTTAATGTGAGTTCCATTACATGTGCTGTTTCAGAAAGGGCTGCGACATCTGAGGAGGTGATAAAAATACCATGTGTTGTGGAAGAACCTGGAGTTAGATACCCCCTTGATGTTTGGTTCCTCATAGCAGATTACATTGATCCTGAAAGTGTGGGGAAATTTGCCAGAATATGTAAAGATTCTCTGTATGTCACTTACACTGCCATCTTTTGGTACAAATTGTTCAAGAGGTAAGCCATTCTGTTTAAATCATGGATTAAGCTGTTTTTGAGTTATATAGTGCACTGAATCGTAACTATGCAAAGGGTATTGTACTTGGTAGACATTTGCAATATTTCCTACATATGGCATAATTAAAAAAAGGAGCTTCTCATATCACTATAAGTAACTGAAAAACCAGAAGGTATTTCTACATGTTTTATGCACAACAGAACGTAATTTGGAAATGAGAGAAACTGAACTGTTGCACCGCAATGGTAACAAGTCTGTATCATATTACTTTTGGAATAATACAAGGATAGGAGGAGTGACTATATACACAAAAAATGAAATGATGTACCAGTTTGGCCAATGGCCTTTGTCAACAACACACACACACACACACACACACACACAAACACACACACACACACACACACACACACGACTGGAGTCTTAGGCAACTGAAATCATACTGTGAGCAGCAGCACCAGACTGTTGCTACTGCTCGCTGTATAGCAAAGCACGACAGTGATATTGCAGACGAGCTCCTACAAAGTCTTGACACTGCTAGAAGAGTATGATGATGTGAGATGGTAGAAAAAGTAAATTTCAGACATTGAAGTAGAAAGGTGTGGAGTCCTATGCATCAGCTTGGCGGAGCCTCCAATAAATCCAGGCAGAAACCTGGTATTTCAGGTAACCAAATGCCCAAACGAATCCAGTTTCTTTCCACTGTTTACACTGACTGAATTGGATGAGGTCTTGAAACAAACTAAACATGATAAAGCACCTGGTATGGATAATATAAACCCAGGATTTCTCATAAACATGGCTAATAGTGGAAAAAAATGGCTGGTCTGCTTCTTCTCCAACACCCTAGATATTGGATCACTGCCCAATGGCCTAAAGACAACAGAAATAGTGGCAATTTTGAAACCAGGTAAACCAGCTGACCATTCTCAAAGCTTCAAACCAGTTTCCCTTTTGAGCTGTACTTATAAACTCTTGGAGAGGCTAATCTATAATAGAATTAGCAGCTTCATTCTGGAACATATCCCAGCTGATGAAGCAGGTTTCTGGCCACAGAGAAGTTGCTGCGACCAGGTACTGGCCCTAATATGTTTCATAGAGACTGGTTTCTAAGTAAACGTGAAGACATCTGTCACATTCGTGGACCTAACCACAGCATGTCACAGTCTGGAGAGAAGGATGATATACAAATAACTAAAAACAGTCAGATGCACAAAAACTGTATCTCTCATCAACACCATGATAAACAATAGATATTTCCGTGTTTACTAGGGAGAAAATTTGAGCTAGGAGAGGAAATTAAGCAATGGTCCACCACAGGGCTCCGTCTTAGTCCCTCTATTATTCAACCTATATATCTCCGATCTCCCCAATACCAGGTCAACCAAATTCTGCTATGTGGATGATATTGCTCTTGCATGTAGATACAAGGATCTTGGGTGAGTGGAGACAATTCTTACAGAAGATCTATCGGTTATGAGTGCATGTTTTAGAAAGTGGTGACTTAAACCCAGTAAAAGTAAAACTGAAGTATGTTCAGTCCATCTGACAAGCAAGCAAGCCAGCAAGCTAACATGGAACTCAGAGTGAAACTTAATGGAAACACTCTTTGTCATAACAGGTACCCTAAGTACCTTGATGTTACCCTTGACAGCACCCTTTCCTATAGAAAACATCTTGTAAATACTGCTTCCAAGATTAAAACTCGTAACATTATTATTCAAAAACTGTGTTTAATGACATGGGGAGCTTCAACAGATACCTTGTGCACATCGTCCATTATACTAGTCTTCTCAACAGCCAAGTTTTGTGCCCCTGTGTGGCTAAACAGCTGCCACACCAAATTGATCAACATCCAGTTGAACCATACTATGTGGTTAATAACTGGGGCAATCACACCAACAACTGTTTATTGGCTTCCTCTGCTGAGCAACATCTATCCACCCGCAATCTGCAGAAGTGAGGCCTTGCTTAATGAATATGCAAACTACAGGAGAACCTGGAATTACCCATGCAGGAAGACATACCAAGTTTACAATGAAGTAGACACTGTTCCAGAAACCTACCATTACAACAAGCACAACAGCTAGATGCCAGTAATACCTGGGTGACAGACCTGTGGGACCAGAGCTGTCAGCTTATTGAAAATCCTGAAGAGTGTGAATGGTTCCAAAAGTATAACTGAAAATCCTGAAGAGCATGAATGATTCCAAAAGTATAACTGTGATACTGCTGGCACAGAACTCGACAGGAAACTGTGGGTCAAATTGAACAGAACTGACACTGGGCATGGCTGATGCACAGACTATTTTTACTAATGGGGTGCTACGGTCTCCGGTTTGTGGCTGTCGGGTTCTGAACCAGATAGTCAAGCACATTAGAGGTGAATGCCCCTTGTGTTCCTACCAGGGGAGTTGGAGCAACCTCATGAAAGCTGATGATACATCTCTTATATGGATTAGGAAACTAGATCTTGACATTTAGTTAGTTTTATATGTAGTTTTGTACTTTCATATTCCTGTTAAATATAGTATTACTAATGTCATATACCTACAACTTTAAGCTCCATGTGAGCCATACAAATAAATAAATAAATAAATAAAATAAAAAGTACTGAACTGAGCAGCTGTTTTAGTAATTTGTGTTTATCAGAATTACTTTTTTGGACTTTCCCAGATCTATTATAGAGTATCTGCACCCACCTGGAAATGTTTTAAACATTATCATCTAGTTAGATTATTAGTAAGACTCAGTAGAAATAACTGGGGGGGGGGGGGGGGGGAGAGAGAGAGAGAGAGAGAGAGAGAGAGAGAGAGAGAGTGGTGAGTGGTGAGTGTGGTGGGGGAGGGGGGCATTTCAATGATTTCATCATACCAGATATTGTTGATTGATGGCACATACAGCTACTGATGCCCAGCTATAACTTACTCCCCCCGGCAGTAGCATTACCAGCAAGAATAGGACGACATAGCAAAAGAGCAGTTAATACCTAAATTTGCCTTCCATGAAATTAAGAGTTCCGTGAACATTTATTATTTGTGTGAACAGACGGTCAAGTTGCAGTGATAAAGCATTCCCATCAGACAGGTTTAGCTAAGAAGGGAAAAGTAAAATTTCGTTATTAAACATGAATTGAATAAAAGCGCTGATGCAAATGGTATTAAAGACCCTGATGGCAGTAGTTGCAAAACAGATGGTGTTAGATCAAAATCTGTGGTCACTAGATTAAATGAATTCTTCCTAACAGAAACTGAAAACCCTGGGACAAAAATTGACCAATAAATACAGATACACTGGATTTATGTAGATGTACACTGAATGCTCTTCCAGTAGATAAAAGATTGCCAACTCAACTGATAGATTACAACTTGAATTTATAATCAGCCAAAGAGTCAGAAAATGTTTCCTGACCAATGAAATATTCAGTAGTAATACCCATTTATTAAAGTGCAGAAAACTGGAGTAACCTCTAATTATAGACTAATCTCTATTTGTCCTCTGTTCTCAGTAATTTTTGAGGAGGTGGCTTGTAACAGAATAATGGACCACTTTTCTGATAAGTTTTAAGCAACTGCTCAGTCTGACGTTCGTGAAGAATACTCTAAATGAGAAAAAGTACCATGTTCTCATTTTTGATGATTTTGTCAAGACATTCGGTTTTGTAGATCATAAGATCTTTCAGGAGGAAAATAAAATGTGGCATTAAAAGCATCCCTTCTCTATGGATGGACTTGTATCTTTACAACAAAAAACAATAGGTCACATTAACAAATGAGATGACACAATTAAAAATAAATTCATTGTGGAGAATTAAAATTAGATTCCTGATAAGTTTAGTACTTGCCTCATTCCTATTAGTGACCTACATAAGTGATTAAGCAAAGATGTTGGAGGACTCTCGAAATATCTTGCAAAAGATCAGTATGAGCTCATCTGTCTCATATGCCAGTTAGTAAGGGAAGAGGAAGAACATTGTATGACAGCCAGATATGTTAGACTGAGTACACAAGAGTTAGCAGCCATAAATGGTGATCCCATATGTCAGGAGGTTATAGAAAATCTCACAGAAGAACTGTATCAATCTGTAACACCAGTTTCTGCCACCAGGCAGATGAGCCATGAAGAATGGACTTCAAGCCATGAATAATGGACTTGGCCTCCTTGGAATTCCACTGACTCTGTCAGACAACAGCCGGACACTTGACTGACACAGGTACAATTAACTCCCATCCAGGTATAACATCTTGTAGAATAACATAGATTTGGAGGACTTAGAGCAATACATTGGTGCATTGGTGGATTGTGGATGCCTTGGACATGTACACTACTGCAGAGAAAGAAGGTGAGTTTTTGACTACTGTTACACCTCCATACGTCAACCATCACAACAGTTCTATTACACCAGCCAACTAAGAACGATTATAGTTCACCTGTGGAACGAAGCCTTTTGCTGTACCTTAGGTGAGGTCACCATCCAGCATTTCATAGCCATCCTCCATTTTGGCGCAGATATACCAGCTGCTTGTCCAGCTGCCATCTTTAGGAAAACGAAGTTAGGTGATCTAGACAGACAAGGCCGTCTCGATGAAAAATCCTCTATGGGCGACAGATGCTGAGATTCAGGTAATCTCATTGATGTCATAATAGGTGGCCAACCTATTCGGGCACTAGTTGACCCAGTGGCTTTCTTTCTCTGATGTGAGATGCAGACCGTTGTTAGCTATAAAGGACTGTTCCATGTTACAAAAGTGATTGTGTGGAAGTTCACAAAAGGGAAATATGTCCAGCTGACAGGAACATGTATTGCAAGAATGACTGTCAGTGACAAAACATGGCTCTTCAAATTTGCCATTTCGACAGATTGTAATTGTTATGTTATTGTCAGATGGGACTACTTCCACGTATCACAAGGAGAAGGAGACAGAGACTGTGACAGATTAGAGCTCTAGATTGATGAAACTATTCCAACAAAGACACATAACAAAATTGCTCTGGGCAGGTGTTTGTCATTGAAGACATTGTTATCCCTGCTTAATCAAGATGAGCTCCAGTCATCACTTGAGAGGCTAGGTCAAACTTTGAGGCTTTTTGTCGATTGCAAAAAGCTATTCAGGCTCACAGTACAAATAAAAGTTACAGCGATGATCACAAGCACTGTAGGTGGTCGAGGATAACTTAGGATCATTAATTGTCACAAGCAACCAGACCTCTTCCCTGAAGGTGTGCATGTGGGGACAGCCAAAACAGTCCAAGATGGATAGCTTAGTGTCATAGATAAAGAATTGTGCTCTGTTACCACCACAGGCAGCCCAGGGAAGGAAGTCACTATCGTACTGCCAGTAGCATCTGACATGACTGAGTAACAACATTGATGAGAGACAGCTGTTCTGCATCAATTTTTGGATGCTTTCAAATCAGGAGTGGAAAAAAAAAAAAAAACAGACCAAGTGGCCCATGGTAAAACACCATCGTCCACTAATTAGCCAGTGCTCATACAGGGTGTTGCGAGATGTGTGATTGATGATTGGGAAGGAAGTGGAGAAGATGCTGCAAGCTAACATAATTGAATGTTCAGGGAGCCCTTGGTCCTCACCTGTGGAGGAAGGACTGCACATGGTTTTTTTGACTGAACAAAACCACAAAGAAAGATGGTCTATCAGTTCTTACATATTGGTGATACCTTGGATTGCTTGAAATGAGAAAAATATTTCTCACATATGAACATGCAGGCAGGGTACTGGAAAATCATAGTTGTTGAGGCCAAGTGTGTGAGGAGTGGAGTGCCTTGAGGCTGAGTGTGTAAGGAGTGGAGTGCCTTCATAACTCCTGACAGCCTCAATGAGTTAAGAGGCATAGTGTTAGGAATATGTAATACTCCAGCCACATATTATGGACAGCTCGCTTCAACACTTCAAATTGATGATGAGTCTTTGTTAACTGGACGATGTTGTAGTTTTTTTTTTTTTTTAAACAAATTTGAAGACCGTTTAAGCTGTCTGACAACTGTGTCGAAGTGTGTTCAGACTGCAGGCCTGCATTTGAATCCAAAGAAGAGCCTTTCCACCACCCATGAAATAGAAAATCTTGGGGAAATATAGTGAATGGTGATGGAGTATGTCCTGATCCAGAGAAAATAAGAGCAGTCACAGATTTTCGGACTCTTTCGCACATCATGAAGTGAGAAGTTTTTTGGAATGTGCTTGTACTACTGGAAATTCATAAGGTACTTCTGTACCAAAGCGTGTTTGTTGCAAGAACTACTGCAGGGAGATGACAAATTTTCATGGAATTAGGTGGAAGCAAAAATTTGCCATGGCCTTAAAGAGATGGACTAGTCTGCAATAGAGGAAGAGTGACTTACATTTAGGCTATCAACAAGTTCTGACCGTATTTATGCGGCAAACCAATTATTGCTGTGACATATCACCATCCCCTGCACTGGCTGACTGGCGTGAAGGATCTGTCGAGTTGAGTGATGAGATGGGCACTGAGGTTTCAGAAGTATGGTGTAACAATGGTATAGTAAATCAGATACAAATACAAGGACACTGACTGCCATTCAAAGAAACCATTGGTGGAATGCAGCATTGTGAACAAAATCTGTTATCATTATGTTAAATGACCTTGATACTGAACAAAGGAAAGATACAGTACTCCTGAAAAACATAGAAGTCAAGAAGAAGAAGAAGAAGAAGAAGAAGAAGAAGCCAACACCAGGAGCATTAAAAAAAGGGGGGAGGGGGGGGGAGAGAGAGAGAGAGAGAGAGAGAGAGAGAGAGAGAGAGAGAGAGAGAGAGAGAGAGAGGAAGGAAGGGGGGGGGGGGAAATTAGTCTAAAAGGCACTATGATCCAATGGTGTGGAAATAGTTGCTTGTCATCCCAGCTCATCTATGACCAGCTTTCCTGAAGTTTGAAGTATTTTCACAATGCTGCAACATCTGGTCACGTAGGATTCAAGAAGACTTTTAGCAGAATCAGTTGGAAGTATCACTGACCAGGCGTCTGCCAATCATAGACACAGTGTAAGTCTCTGTAAGGCATTCCAGCAACAGAAACATGTGCTGCAATTACCTCCAGGAGACTTGTGGCACCAAATCCTGCCTGCAGCAATGCTATTCCACTTCATTGGTTTTGACCTTCTGGGGAGGTTCCCAAAGGGAACAAACAGGTATTGATGGATAATAGTCTGCACTGACTTCTCACCTGCTATGTGGTCATCAAAGGTGTGCCAAGTGCCGAAGATCAGGAAAACGCAAAGTTACTTATAGAAGACATTATGTTGAAGCACAGACATCCATGATTGTGAAAATGTTTTCCAATGGAGACTAGTATCAGAGGTACTCACACATTGTGATATCACCCACAGGATGACAACTCACAAATATTAAAATACTTTGGGCTATTATGTCATGGTCAGATGAATTTCTTATTGAAACCCAATGCTTTGTCTCCATCTTCAGAGGACAACATTGAGGGGTGGGGAGGTTTGTACCTGCTTTGAAAGTCTGCGCACACTTGGGCTCACTACAAACAGAAGTGAAACTCTTTTTACTTGTTTCCATAAGATCCCATACAGAGGTGTGATGTCATATGTTTTAAGTACTTGAACACAATTGGCCATTGTTAGGTCGTGCCATCTTCTGTTGCTATCACCCCATGGTGGAAGACCAGTACACATCTTCAACACCAGAATCCAGATATCATCCAGTTGTAGACCCTCCTCCTCCTCCAATTAAAATTATTAGTCTGTTTAGCTGTATCTGTGGCCCCTCTATAGAGACTTTCATTGTATCTGTTAGTGACTGCAAGTGCCTAAGTTTCGTCGCACTGAATCCGCTAGCTGCAAAACATGTTCTTAAACATCTGAGCTGTCTGTTCCTACCCTTCAACAGCTCATATGTGCTTTTAGTCGTTCTTCAACCATTCTTTTATAGTATCTCTGTACACTGCAATGATAATTCGTAACTATCACCATTTATAGTGGTGACCAGGTATGCCCCAAGGCAGATAAATTTGTGGTCACTGCAATTGCCATACTACAATTAAAGCACTCAGGAGAATACAGCACTTGTCAGAAGCATTGGTAGCCCCATGCAGAATCATTATGTACCAAAACTGGTGCCCAAAAACAGTTAAGTGTCCAATTATTAGCACAATGTTGTTATGATGTGAATTTACAACATTTGGCATTGAGGGCTTAAGTACCAGTACCATTAATTGTCAAAAAGTGTAATTAATTCCATAACTACTATCCAAGCCCACATACCCTCATTTCTTTAGTCAATAACCCTTTTGCCACTGAAGCACATTAACCCCTCATATGGCAATAAGTACTTAATTCACATCTTAAATGGGCACTACACAAGTCTCTCAAATAATTATTTATAGGTGCATCATCATCTCTGTGAAAAGCGAGCGGTACAATGTTTGGGGAAGCTAAGTTGAATTATTTGTAGCTACAACACTTCCAGTAATATTAGTAACTTATTAAACTAAGAACTTCAGAAACATAAACTTCTGAGACCCTCTGGAAAGCAGTTGATATTCGTATGTGCTATTACCACTAACAGTTTCATCTGGATTCAGCTCAGTACCCAGTTAAGTTTGAAGTACAACAATGTGCACACAGTTAATATCTTCCTATGTGTACCATCCAGGCTGACACTAGTTGGAATATTTAAATAAGATGCTTGGAACTTTCATTAACAAAACTTGCATGACCCAGGATATTAGTCCCATTTCATACTCACAACTACTGAAAGGATTCTGCATTACTAAGAGGTTATCAGTATCAACAGTATTAAATTTTAATCAGATGTATTTATTACACTTCCTGTCATTAGTAATGAGAGATAGGTCTGTTACAACACAAGTTTAAAACAGTTTATCAATCTTTGATGAAGTTCATTCGATGCACTGTGAAATAGCAAAGGACTTACGTCTGGCGAGCTGCATGATATACTTGCGCTTCCTTATTTGTGTGGTCATAATTTTGAAAAGTGTTTTTTTGGAATCTTCGCCACCGTTTTTTGACTTGTTAACAACCAGAATTGAAAAAGGCCGTAACACACCAAGAGATAAAATGCTCTTATTACCGCCTTTCAGTTGCTATCCATGTTAACCATAAGCCACACACCTCGATGTTTTACACCCAAAGTCATTTCGTAAATTCTTCTTCTTGAAGCACTTTAACTTCACATTACTTGCCCAGTTTTTGGCGATTCCGTCTAATATTGTGCACTATTTTTGACAAACATGCAAGTATGAACACGTTGTATGGTTGCATGCCGTGAGTCCACACCAGTCGTTGTCTAGGCACTTTCATACCAAGTTTTTTCATGCTAAAATCCTCAAAGAAGTAATTTACATTCATTGTTCACGGCTTCTTTGCCAACATGACTCCAGCACCTCAAGCTAAACATTTACATATTTATATTACTAGCTAAAATTCTTTCACCTTACAATTGTCTTATATACATTTTAGAATCAGCAACAATATTTCTTTGAACATATTAAGTTTGTAAAACCAATAACATGTTAAATACAATGCCATTAATTATCAATTTTTTTTGACATCATGTAGTACTACATAAGGATGAACCAAAAACAGGAGAAGGGGAATAAAGGCAATTTAAAAGTGCTATGGTAGAAGCTGCAGTAGCTGTGTGTGGAAGGACAAGTGACAGAAAATTGTTTAAGGAGACACCATGGTGGAATGAAAGAGTCAAGGAGGTAGTGGGAAGGGAGAACAAAGACTATGGTTTGGAGAAAGGACCTAATTAGCAAGAGAAGAGTATAAGAAAAAGAGGAAAGATGCAAACAAGACCGTGGCTGATGAGAGAAGAAAGTGGATGGAAGAATGGACAAAGATGATGGAGGAAGATAGCAGAGGAAGTAAGAAAGTGCTATATGGAATGATCAGTACAAGCAAAAACACATGTAATTGGCATATATTATTAAAAACAACAATCTTCTCAAATACATTGTATAAAATTTGTATAAGTGAAGGAAATTAAATGTACAATACCATGTTTATACAATAATTTGTGGTAATGAATTTCATCAGTGTGGTACAGCAAGTAAAAACTCATCAAAAAATTGAAATTGGTATCTGGGTACAAGGCAATCAAGCTATTGTGTGACATTCTACAACTTATAATTTAAGTTAAAACACACATCTTGGAGAGATATTTCCTTTGTGCCCATGCAGAAAGAAGCAAAACTTCATGAACATGGTGAATTAAAACAAAAATATCACAGCAGCTAACTGGTTAAACTATAAGCATAAATGCTGACATCTGCGTTGTGACAAAATTTGTCACCATTGCTGTCAGTTTTTAATGCTTTTCTTACGAACCACATTTTAGATGCCTGCCACCATGAAAGTGTTATTTTAGGCTTGATGAGAGAAACAGATACATGAAAAATGAGTTTACTACCCCAGTTGACGTTACAAGCTTGTTAGAAGTCAGCTCAGTGAATTTCTGTATACTGTATAAAATGTAAATTTAAAAGAAAGCTCAGGCGCTACAGTTTTGCTTTAAGCCTTCTATCACTGCTGACGTCTTTGTAATCTACAGTGTGTGGTGAAAAATATATATGTGAGTAGTCTGTGTAGTTGTTGCAACTGCATCATGTCAGATATGAACACAAAAGCCTTTAATATATGCTATTTGCAAAACCCTTCTTCTATTTCCATGTGACATCTGTGCCATAGCACATCATATGCATGAAAAGTATATTTTTAGCACTTTGAAAAATTCTTTCGCACTTACTTGTACTCCTGTCATTGAAGGACCACTCCCCATCTCCACACACTCAGCAGGCGTGCTCATTTTTCATGTGTTAACAGTGGTATGGTGGGTGTGCTGGTGACTTAACAAGTTGCCAATCAATAAAACCACACTAGCGGGAAATGGCTGAGGTTTCCTTGATTATGACTAAGCATATTATTCGAGACTCAGTGTTTGAATTTAAAAGGTTGACAATTGATATTGCTGCTGAATACAGTACATTGGAAATACATGCAAAAAGATGAGACTGAGTTATACATGGCACAAGAAATGGTGGCAGCTGGTCCCCTTTGTCATTTATTGGCTAGGTCCGGAACATTTTACATCAGCTGTCTTGTTTTTCCAGTGCTGCTGCAATCCAGTAGCAGCTGTGTCATAATTGCATGGTGAAACTAAACATTGCGAGTTGTGTCAGCAATGTTGATCTTGGATTACATCAGCATTTCCTATTTCACATCTTCTTGATCTGCAAAGGCCTAAAATATTCTCCGAATTGCACCATTCCTCTTGGAGCAAACCATTCGTTCAGTCACATCAAATGTCAATAAGAAGAAAACAGGATGAAGTAAAGTAAGACATTGAGTAAGAACTTATAACAGATATAAACTGTACTAGGAAGAAATGTAAAATTGAGGATTTTTCAGCATTGATCTTATGGGTTTTTCACAAAGGTTATGAATTTATGGTGTAGAATTACGAAAAATGTAAAATCGGAGAACATAACATCAAAGTTTCTCTATAATAACAGAGAGACACTGAAGATACTGTGGAAGAAGTACTTTGAGAATTTTCTAAATCTGAATGGTCTAGGAGATGAGGATAATAGACTAAAGGAGGTAGAAGTAAACTCTGGAGGAGAAAAAGCCCTGTGAAATGGAAAGAAATGTAACTGGCACTGGACAAGATGAAAGGAGGAAAGGCACCAGGTAGGGCCAAAGTAAGTGTTGAATGGTGAAGGCAGCAGGGGAGGTTGGAAAACAGTATCTGTATCATATGATGAAGGTAATGTAATGTGAGAAGAAGACTCCAGAAGATTGGAATAGGGCACTAATTGTCGATGTAATGAAGGAAGGGAGTAAGAGGGATTGTAAAAACTACAGTAAAAACTACTACACACTGATACCACACTTTGCCAATGTATTAAAAAAAAAAAAAAAGAATCCTGGAGAGCAGCATCTGAACAAGAACAAATTGAGAGAGGAACAGCATGGCTTCAGACCTGGAGATAAGCTGTTGACCCCATATTTGTAGTGAGGCAGCTCCAGGAACACCAGTATGAATTTGGTGAAGATCTTGTGATGGTCTTTCTTGCTATAATAAAGGCATTTGATAGTGTTTGTAGAAGAAAGGTCCAGGAAGCACTAGAAAAGAAGGAAGTGAAAAAAGAGACAATAAGCAAAGTGGAGGAGATGTACTGTGGAAGCCTGAGTTGTGTGAAAGTCGGAAATGAAAGGACAGATATGTTTCAGTGAACAAATGGTATGAAACAGGGCAACACATTGTCACTTCTCCTCTTCATTGTGATCTTGAATGACATAATGACTAAGGTGGCAGAAAACAACTGGAGGAGACAAGATGAAAGCATTGTTGTTTGTAGATGACTTGACGATCTGGGGTAATGAGGAGGAGGAGATTCGGGAATAGTTGAGTGCTTGGGAAGAAACTGCGAGATAGTTTCCAAAGAAATTAGATATAAACAAATGAGAGATCCTGGTACAACTAGAAAGAAAGAAAGAAAGATAGATCAACTATTAGAATAAGGATTGGAGGTGAACAATTGAGGAAAGTGGAGAGAGTCAAATACTTGGGAGGTGTGATCAAGGAAAATGGAAGAAATAAGAAAGAAATAGGTGAATGTAGCAGATGGGCAGCAGAATTCCTGCCAGGTGTTAGAAGTCTGGTTTGGAACAAAGACGTCCCACAAAAAAGCAAAGGAGGAGATTTATAGAAGTTACTACATCCCAATACTGACCTACACATCTGAAATGTGGATAGTGAAGAGATGTAAGCAAATTATAGGCATGTGAAATGAAGTTCCTCAGAAGCAGGATTGGAGTAACAAGGAGAGGTTTGATGACGGAAGGGTAATTAAATTCTGAAAGGGGAGTCCTTCTGGAGCAGCATGGGAACATAAAGGCTAAGATGGTATGAGCACTTAAAGAGAATGGAAAACGAGGATTCCCAAGAAAATACTGCTGTTACAATATGATGATGTAGGCGGGCATCTGTGCTGTATGGATGACTGGTGTGAGAATGTTTGTCACCACTGATACAAGCATCTTGCACAACTGGTGAAGCATGTCCAACTTGTGTGGCAATTCTCTGAAAGGAGCATCCTGCCACTCGGAAGGACACAATTTGACCCCTTTAAAACGTGGCCAGTTGGTTGTAGGAAGCACGAGTGTGTCATGTTTGCACCACACTGACTCTTCTGCATGTGAGCATTCTCTGTGAAAGGGTACAAACAAACGGCATTTAGTTAGGTATGCCACTATGCTATCTGTTTGTTCATGGCATTGAAACTGTTATCAGTACACCTACTATTACCCAGGTGGCGTATGCTGTCATCGGTTAAAAATAGTCATTGTTTTTTCAGCTGTATGTTTCTTTCCTTTCCCTGGTAGTTTATTATCTAACAATGGTTATCTCATTTTGATACTAAATTTAGCCTTCGATGTGACATTTCTCGACACTTTGTGTACTATGAAAATCTGCAGTTTTAAGTGTTACAACACTTCTCTCCGAAACGTGCCTTTTTAGTGCAGTTTGTTCTGTTAAATTGTTGGGAAAACTGACATCGGTGGCTGAACATAGTACACTGAACTTAAGTAGCCATTTTAAATTTTGTAATGAAAAGTGTGTTAAATATGGCATGTGTACTATGCTAGGCTGTGCTACCAATTAGTCTGTTACCACAGTCTTTACCTCTGACAAAAGGAAAAATATAAAAATGGAGCGAATGGAACAGGCAAAAGGGAATACAAATATCTAAAAACTGATTGACACCTAGAGCAAAATGGCTAAGCAGAAGTGACTAGAGGAAATGTGTAAGGATATAGACGCTTATATAACTAGGCGAAAAATAAATGCCGCCTTATAGGGAAATTGAAGAGGCCTTCTGAGAAAAGAGAAACAGTTGTTTGACTATCAAGAGCACAAATAGAAATCCAGTTCTAAGCAAAGAAAGGAAAGTTGAAAGCTGGAAGGAGTATGTAGAGGGTCTATACAAGGGAGATGAACTTGAAGACAATATTACAGAAACAGAAGAGGACACAGATGACGATTAGATGGGAGATATGATACTGTGCAAATAATTTCACAGTGCGCTGAAAGACCTAAGTCAAGACAAGTCCCCGGGGGATAGATGTCATTCTGTCAGAACTAGTGATAGTCTTGGAAGAGCTAGCCATGACAGAACTCTTCCATGTGGTGTCAGAGATGTATGAGACAGGTGAAATGCTCTCCGACTTCAAGAAGAATGCAATAATTAAAATTTAAAAAAGCAGGTGCTGACAAGTGTGAATATTATCAAACTAGCTGTTTAATAAGTCATGGTTGCAAAATAATAGCATGAATTTTTTAGAAAAGAATGGAAAAATTGGTAGATGCTTACATTGGGGAAGATCTGTTTGGGCTCTGGAGAAATGCAGGAACATGTGAGACAATACTGACCCTATGGCTTATCTTAGAAGATAGGTTAAGGAAAGGAAAACCTACGTTTATAGCATTTGTAGACTTGCAGAACATTTTTGACATCATTGACTGGAATATTCTCTTTGAAATTCTGAAGGCAGCAGGGGTAAAATACCAGGAGCGAAAGGCTATTTACAACTCATACAGAAACCAGACGGCAATTATGAGTCAAGGGGGTATGAAAGGGAAGCAGTTGTCAGGAAGAGAGTGAGGCAAGGTTGTAGCCTATCCCCTGTGTTGTTCAGTCTGTATGTTGAGCAAGCAGTAAAGGAAACAAAACAAAAATTTGGGTTAGGAATTACAGCCCAGGAAGAAGAAATGAAAACTTTGAGGTTTGCCAATGACATTGTTGGTATATCTGCAGTAGCTGGATACCCGTGCACATGCCAGTGAATGGTGAAATGGGGGAAGTCGACAGATGGGAGAGCCACCTGGAGAAGAATAACCCAATGCAACAGTGCAGAGAACGAAACACGACAGACAGACTGACAAGGCAACAGACCAGGTCATGGACAAACAACCTTACGACAATGAGGCACTCTGCAAAGCAGTCACCACAACAACAGCAGTTAGGTCAAGAGCAGTAGAGAGAGAAATTCAAGATGGAATAGAGAGAATAACTAGGTGATAAACAATATGGTTATCCAACAGTCCTTGCACAGAGAAGATTGATCCATAGGTATTAAGTGCGAATACTGAGCTGACTGGCTGTAAGCTGTGCACGTGCCTAAATATCGGCCACATGGAATGGTATTGGCCAGTGCACTCACATGGAGAGATGGTGGCTTGCTTGACCTGCAAGCACAGTGCACCCACAGTGCCCTCTATTGGCTATTGAGATCCATCTCCTCTGGTGCACACTCAACCTCTGCAGTGCCTGATAACAGAATGTAATTCTGTCAGAGACAGCAAAGACTTGGAAGAGCAGTTGAATGGAATGGAGAGTGTCTTGAAAGGAGGATACAAAATGAGCATAAAAAAATACAAAACAAGGCTAATGGAAATTAGTCACATTAAAGCAGGTGATGCTGAGGGAATTAGATTAGGAAGCGAGACACTGAAAGTGGTAGACGAGTTTTGTTATTTGTGCAGAAAAATAACTGATTGTGGACAAAATTGAGAGAACATAACATGTACTCTGGCAGTGGCAAGAAAAGTGTTACTGAAGAAACAGAGTTTGTCAACATCAAATATAAATTTAAGTGTTAGGAAGTCTCTTCTGAAAGCATGTGGAGTGTAGCAATGTATGGTAGCGAAACATGTATGATAAACAGTTTAGGCAAGAAGAGGATAGAAGCTATTGAAATGCGGTGCTACGTAAGAATGCTGGAGATTAGATGGGTAGAGCATGTAACTAAAGAGGAGGTTCTGAATAAAATTGGGGGAGAACATAAATTTGTGGCATAATTTGACTAGGACAGGGGGTCGATTGATAGGACACATTCTGAGACATCAAGCGCTCACCAATTTACTGCTGGAGGTAAGTGTGGGGGGTAAAAATTGTAGAGGGCTACGAAGAGATGAATTTAATAAGTAGATTCAGAAGAATGTAGGTTGCAGTACTTTTCCAAAGGTGAAGAGACTTGGGCAGGATAGAGCATCGTGGAGAGTGGCATCAAACCATTCTTCGGACTGAAGACGACGACAATGAATCCAGATTTGTGAGGTGTTAAAATTTTTTGGTAAAATTTTTTCAACTCTGGTGGTCCAGTCTATAAATGGAATGCTTTATCTACCTCTGCAACAGAAATGTGGTTTTGTTACTGTCTACACTGCTGCATTTACATCTGCAACAAACGGGACTGCATTGTCATCGTGATCATCATTATTACATAATTATTGTTATCAACATGGAGGATGCTCCAACTGCAGCTTTCTCTATGCTGAAGCAAGTAGAGTTTGTGTCATCATTATTACTCACATCTGGTATGTTACATCCGTTTCCTTAATGTGCGTGAATGAATCCTGCTTTTCAAAAACATTTGGATATGCTGGACTCCTTAACCTCTGTCTGTGCCTTGGCAATACAGAGCAAAGCATTGAGAACTGGACTTTGTGATGATAGGTCTTTCCCAGTTTTTATAAAACTTGATGCCTTCTGCACAATGATTTCCTGTAATAAGTTTTGAAGACATGGATGATGCCCAGGTCCAAGGACTGTAGTTTGCTTGTAAGAACTCTTAACTGCACATTGCATAAATTGATATTTTTTGTATGTGCAGGACAACAGTCCACAGGTTTCTATTCTTACATCAAGGCTATGCAGTTGCTCCACTCCAGTGTCATACACATCCTGTTATTGGCACTGTGGTTCATGGGCAAAGTTTTTACATTTTTAAAACTATGTGGTTCTTTCAATTTGCCAGTCACAAACGGTGTAATTTTTTTCGGAGTCATCAACATTTGTGGCTAGGATTACTATAGTGTGAACTTTACTGTGCTTTCTTTCATGTCAATTTTCACCTTTACAGCCAAGTATTTTGTTTGGAAGGATACTGAAAATGAGACCTCATTCTTTGGTTTATACTGCTTTGTAAGTACTAATAACCTTCCATTGTGCCATTCACTAATATTTTTTATGTTTGCACTGTTTCTTTCACCACATTATACTGTTCCTTAAGTGTATTGATCCACCCATCGATGGAGAGAAGTCCTTGATTCAAAGCATATTGGCCACATTCAACACATTTTCACACACCGTCATGCTGTTCACAGGGATATTTGAAAGTACTTGCTTCCAGAAACCAGGTCTTCATAATTTCTTCCAGTTTCGCTTATGTAGAGTAACTGGAATATTTAATCTTTTTTAGTTTGGCCCACTTTTATTGCAGTTTTCAAAACAGAATCTTTGTTTTTGATAAGTGTAGATGCAGATATCCCTAGGGAAACCATATGCTAATGCAAAACATGTCCCACAATGAACTTCAACTCTTTGAAGAGTTTTTACTTTCTGTTCCATCAAAAAGAGTTTTCCTATCTCTTTTCATAATACACTCCTGGAAATGGAAAAAAGAACACATTGACACCGGTGTGTCAGACCCACCATACTTGCTCCGGACACTGCGAGAGGGCTGTACAAGCAATGATCACACGCACGGCACAGCGGACACACCAGGAACCGCGGTGTTGGCCGTCGAATGGCACTAGCTGCGCAGCATTTGTGCACCGCCGCCGTCAGTGTCAGCCAGTTTGCCGTGGCATACGGAGCTCCATCGCAGTCTTTAACACTGGTAGCATGCCGCGACAGCGTGGACGTGAACCGCATGTGCAGTTGACGGACTTTGAGCGAGGGCGTATAGTGGGCATGCGGGAGGCCGGGTGGACGTACCGCCGAATTGCTCAAACGTGGGGCGTGAGGTCTCCACAGTACATCGATGTTGTCGCCAGTGGTCGGCGGAAGGTGCACGTGCCCGTCGACCTGTGACCGGACCGCAGCAACACATGGATGCACGCCAAGACCGTAGGATCCTACGCAGTGCCGTAGGGGACCGCACCGCCACTTCCCAGCAAATTAGGGACACTGTTGCTCCTGGGGTATCGGCGAGGACCATTCGCAACTGTCTACATGAAGCTGGGCTACGGTCCCGCACACCGTTAGGCCGTCTTCCGCTCACGCCCCAACATCGTGCAGCCCGCCTCCAGTGGTGTCGCGACACGCGTGAATGGAGGGACGAATGGAGACGTGTCGTCTTCAGCGATGAGAGTCGCTTCTGCCTTGGTGCCAATGATGGTCGTATGCGTGTTTGGCGCCATGCAGGTGAGCGCCACAATCAGGACTGCATACGACCGAGGCACACAGGGCCAACACCCGGCATCATGGTGTGGGGAGCGATCTCCTACACTGGCCGTACACCTCTGGTGATCGTCGAGGGGACACTGAATAGTGCACGGTACATCCAAACCGTCATCGAACCCATCGTTCTACCATTCCTAGACCGGCAAGGGAACTTGCTGTTCCAACAGGACAATGCACGTCCGCATGTATCCCGTGCCACCCAACGTGCTCTAGAAGGTGTAAGTCAACTACCCTGGCCAGCAAGATCTCCGGATCTGTCCCCCATTGAGAATGTTTGGGACTGGATGAAGTGTCATCTCACGCGGTCTGCACGTCCAGCACGAACGCTGGTCCAACCGAGGCGCCAGGTGGAAATGGCATGGCAAGCCGTTCCACAGGACTACATCCAGCATCTGTATGATCGTCTCCATGAGAGAATAGCAGCCTGCATTGCTGCGAAAGGTGGATATACACTGTACTAGTGCCGACATTTTGCATGCTCTGTTGCCTGTGTCTATGTGCCTGTGGTTCTGTCAGTGTGATCATGTGATGTATCTGACCCCAGGAATGTGTCAATAAAGTTTCCCCTTCCTGGGACAATGAATTCACGGTGTTCTTATTTCAATTTCCAGGAGTGTATTTTCCATATTGAAACTGTAGCAAAAAACACTAAACTTCCTCATGTAGCAGAATAATTTAATGGTATGTGCTTAAAGTTTCTAAAGTTCAATCCTCAAACTCAGAGCCACTCAGAGCCAAGGAAGCTGCTGAGTGCGGTGTGCCAATCAGAATGTCAACAAGGATACTGCCGACATAGCGGACGGTACGGCACCAGTTTAGCATTGCCAGACAACCTCCTAGCGAGAGAAGCAGAAATGAAAACACTGCAACTCTGCCTAGGAGGGTAGTATGAAGTAACAGTCCATAACTTCAGCACCAGGATGGCACTGGAATAGTCAAATGTTGAAGAAAGACCTGAGCCTTGGCAACCCAATATAATTATTGAAATACCACTGGGAGACGAGGAGTGCCGAAGAGACCAGTAAACGAGCACAACTTCAATTGTGCATGCAGAGCCAGTGCTTTATAGGCACAGGGTTGGCTCTTTAGGTAATGAGGCTTTCAGTGCTCAAAAGACACATCCAGTCATACTGACATTCTGTCCGTGTGACTAGAACCAGAGAGAGTGACGTCGTATTGAGTTCCTGCGAAACCACGACAAGCTGATGGATGATGGTCTTGCCTTCTATACGAGGTGCAGCCAAACTGCTGCGAGCCACAGGCGTGATCTGCCACTTTGACATACTGGGAAATTGCAGATGAGGAGAAGACTGGTGTGTGGCCACACCACCTCCACCTGAGGATCAACCACGGGTAACCTGTAAGCTGCCATCTCTACACTGTGCACACGTGGCACGTTCGTGCAGTCCCCTGGCTGACTTATGAACATCTGCTGCAGTCTTGGTCAATCTGTGGTGGATGACCAGGGCCTAATCTTCCTGATAACTGGGGTCCTAGACTACTCAGTTGTGCTCACCTGAGTGTGTAACGGGCTATCTATTAGAGTGCTGGTATGTCAACTGTACGGTAGTGCAGAACATCTGGCCGGGCAATGCCTACCTATCTCCACACTGTCACCTACACAACACATGGTGCAGCTCACTGACCTGTAGCTCCAATTGTGTGTCTCAGTGATGGTGCATATCAGCATTCTTATAAATTGTGTTAGTTGTCCGATGTCTTTCCTCAGTTTTTCTATTCTGATCTGTAGCCTGTGTTGCCGTGCTGGTTTTGTGGGTTTCTTCTTTGTGTTGGTCAGTTCTGATCTCTGCCTAGTGTGTATATTTAGTGTAGTGATTGCTCCTATATAATCCAGTAGTTGTAACTCTTCAATAGTTGTATTTTCATTTATTTTGTTCTGTATTATTGTTTTGATAGTTGTTATTATTGTTTCGACTTGTGGGTTATTTGGTGGTCTATGCAAGAATGGTCTAATGTCTATATTTGTGTCTTTGTATTCTATATAAGTCATCTGAAATTTTTCTTCTATGTCTAACATGTATGTCACTTCGTGTTCTATTTGTGCTTGTTCCGGTGGCTGTCTTAAGATTTTGTTTCCTCTGATTGTTTAATTGATGCGTGTTGTTCTTTCTTTGTTTGCTCTGGGATGTTTGAGCCCATTACTGTATTTACTTCTTCTTATTGCACATTATTTTGTTCCAGTACTTGTTGTATTTGTTGTTTGATGTTTTCTAATTCTGACTGGGGTAGCCTGTTATTTTTTATTATTACACGGATCTGATCAGCTAGTCGCCATTCTGTTAAAAATTTTAATTCTGGGTATCTGGTAATAAATGTTGTGTATACTTGTGATCTGTATCCTGTTGTGTTGGTTCCTAAGTTTGTTGCTTGGTAATAACAGAACATGAGGTGTCAGTTAACTTCATCTGGTCATCTCATCCTCTGTCTTTGTTCTCCTTCTAGAGTGATTGCAGGAAGCATATCCTGCAAAACACCTCTATTTGGATTTGAATAATTTTCCGTGTGGCTAGCAGTGTCGTTAACATTGTGGACTGGCATAGGGTTCAAGCGTCGGCCCCGACCATGACAGCGCTTCTCTGAGGCTTCATTAGTTATGTCCTGAACCAACTAATCACACTAAAAGGAGGGTTAGCCCTATTAGTGGTTCGTTCTTTTCGTCGCCTTTTACAACTGACAGAACATACCGGAGGCCTATTCTTTTCCTGGCCCTCCATGTTTTTATTATTATTATTATTATTATTATTATTATTGTTATTATTATTGTTATTATTATTATTATTATTATTATTATTATTATTATTATTATTATTATTTCTGTGAGAACAATCCACACGAAATTTCCTGGAAGACTGAAACCGTGTGACGGAATAGGTCTTGAACCTGGAAGCTTGTCACTTGTGGTAGTGCTCTTATCACCTGAGTTATCATGGCATGACTTATAATCTGCCTACGCAGCTTCAATTCTAACAGTACCCACACCTCCTACTCATCTTGCTGAACAAGCATTCATTTTTTCAGGAGTATTAATCCAACAAAGAAAGTAGCAAGCTCCTTTGAAGTTTTGAAACTGGAAGACAGGAAGTTGCATAACTGAAGCTGTGTGGACAGGTAGTGGGCCATGCCTGGGCAGCTTAGCCAGTAAGAGCATTACGGCCACTAAGTGCATGAAAGGTCCTGGGTTCAAGTTCTGCTCTGGGACACAGTTTCAATCCATCAGGAACTTTCAAATCCGTTCTCATTCCAATGCACAGTGAAAGAGTGTCATTCTGGATTGATGGTGTGATATTAGCCATAACAAAATTAGTACTACACACATATAAAATCAATTACATTAGTAACACAGAAACAAGATACAAATTATGGAAATAAGTTAAAATATTGTAACAAGGGTGCAGTTTTTTTACAAACAGTAAAACATATTGCAATTAATTTCATTGGTTCAAATCACTATTGAAGTCTAAACAATCCTGCTTGCGACAATACAAAGAGCAAAGAAATACCACAAATTGTACAGGAAAGTTAAACTCCTGGATAATTACTTAATTAGAATATCCTCTTTTTGAAGAAAACATCCCAGCATTTGCCTTAAACAGGTACAAAAATAATGGAAAACCTAAATCTGAACAGTCAGAAAGAGATCTGAGTCCCACTTCACACAAAAGTGATGACAGTGATTTAAACACTAGCCCAGTTTGAATACTATGATGGACAGTCCTAAGTAGCAGCAATAATTCCACCAGAGACATCTACATTTCTGTCTGTCTGGTGTGTGTGTGTGTGTGTGGGGGGGGGGGGGGGGGGATGCAGGGGGAGATGGGGGAATGTGGTATGGAATCCTCGGTTGCTACCTTTGACCTTATTATTGAACATCCTAACTCATTCATTTCAGTTGATAATCAAATACCGACAAGATGTAAGTAATGTAGTGGTTTGGAACTTGCATTCTGCATCAGGGCACAAACACATGCAATTTTGCAATGTTTATGTGACCTATAGAAGAATACAAGTTCGAAATAAGAACTACAACATTTAGCATCCCATTTATGTACCTACCTGTTATTCAACTCCTCCTAAAAAAAAAGCACATTCACATAGTGTACTTTCTAACATCACTGTTTGCGTTTCAAGTATTACAACTATCATAATTGTGGTGTCACCGCCAGATGCCACACTTGCTAGGTGGTAGCCTTTAAATCGGCCGCGGTCCGGTAGTATACGTCAGACCCAGACCGAGTGCCGCCACACGGCAGGTCTAGAGAGACTTCCTAGCACTCGCCCCAGTTGTACAACCGACTTTGCCAACGATGGTTCACTGACAAAATACGCTCTCATTTGCCGAGACGATAGTTAGCACAGCCTTCAGCTACGTCATTTGCTACGACCTAGCAAGGCGCCATTATCAGTTACTATTGATACTGTGAATCATTTAATGTCAAGAGCGACGTTCGTCATTAAATGGATTAAAGTTAAGTATTCCACCAGCTACGTCTGTTTTTTTGAAGTCTAATTTCCTTGTCCTGTTCCAGAACTCACGCCAGCCTGCGTGAGCTAAAATGTGTGCCTTTCGGGCTCCTCTAGAAACACGGTGTTGGCTCTCCTGCCAACCACAACAATAATTACATTTACAGTATACATTAATTTCAATTATTAGCCTCTCAAATATGATTTAATACACAAATCTGATGGTGCTATGCCCCATCTGTACTGCGAACGATATATATCTAACAAACTTGACAAATCACTTGTGGGAACATGGTGTAGTGAACACAGATACCTATGTTGATTTAAGAAAGTAATGTGGATGAATCAGTATTTTCCAGTCACTGGACAACTAAGAACACTCATCTTCATTTCCAACTTCCACTGAACTTCTTAGAACTGCCAGCAGCATCTACACACATTATTCCCAAAATTCTACTTTCCAACACATAGCTAAAGGAAAATTTTGCACTGCCATGGTTCTTTAAGAACCATTAGCTGCAATGAAAAATGTATCTGAGAAGTGTGGACGACAGTATCACACATTGTTCACAGTGTGGAACTGAGGTCAGTATTTGCCAACACCCTGCATTTCAGAATACAGGCTCTCTATTTCCTATTTGATTATGAAGGTATGCTTAAAGTAGTATAAGTGTAAAACAGCTTTGTTTTCTATGCTTTTAAATACCCACAAATATCCACAGTATAAATTATTTCTATTTAGGTGGGCTCTTCCTATTACTGTGTTGTAACATACTTCAGAATGTTGAAAGGAAAGCCATTGTCACATCAACCAAGGTAGTATCTCTCTGGCAAGCATCCTCTTCGAGTGTGTCAGAGAACACAGTAATTTTGCACATTGTCCCTTCATTCAAATATGATGTTACTGAATATTTACATGTGTACCTGCAATTTTATTCAGGAGGAAATTCAAATAATTAGTGTCTGTTGCAGCAGTTGGCTGGACAAAATCCAAATAAATAACGAACTTTAACAGAAGGTGCATATTTAGACCAACATTCAAATCATAATTAAAGTACAATGTCAATTGTACCAATCAAACCGCTGACTCTATTCAAATAGCTTGGAGGAAGCATTTGAAACAGTATTACTTGGAATGAACAACTGGCTTACCAAGGCAAGTGCTTGGCTGAAATCTCCTGGGAAAGATCTGAGAAACTTATTCACAACTACCTACACAACTTGGTTTTAATAGTGTAAAAATATCAGGGAACAATATTGATACCAAGCATTCTATACCATATGCTAATTCACTTATCGTGTGTTATATAAATGTAAATTTTGCAAAGTTATCAGTCTCACTCAGTGACTTTAAAAAATCTACAAAAAATAGGAATGCATTTCATTTTTAAGCCACAAAATAGTTTCATTAGACCACTGTTAAATGAAATAAATTGCATTCATCCATACATTCAAATTCTGTGTTTCATAAATCCTGTCATGAAGAGGAGTTTTCAGGGCTGGGAAAAGATGTACAGTTGCACATGAAAAGGCAGAAGCAGGCTCTGTAGGTTACCTCTGTAAACTACACTAACAACAAATAGTGCTAATCTACTCATATGTCCATCCCCGGTAGCTGAGTGGTTAGTGCGATGGAATATCAATCCAAAGGGCCCGGGTCTGATTCCCGGCTGGGTCGGAGAGTTTCTCCGCTCAGGGACTGGATGTTGTGTTGTCCTAATCATCATCATTTCATCCCAATCGACACGCAAGTTGCCGAAGTAGCGTCAAATCGAAAGACTAGCACCAGGCGAATGGTCTACCCGACGGGAGGTCCTCATCAAACGACATTATTATATTACCTACTCACATTATAAATTATGACAATTACTTCCACATTGAAAAGCACAAGTTGAAAGAGAAATGTTGCTCTCCCTCGTACACTACCCATCTGCTGTTTTTATTTACTGCCTCATGCTACATGTTTATGTAAGTTTATAGGGAACACTACTGATTTTCCTGGAATATTTAAAACCTGTTTAATACGAACATTAGTGTTCACCAGAACTTGCGTCCCAAGCCCAAATATTCTACTAAATTATAAAAGGTGGTGTTCATAATGTACTTCTGCAGTTTGTTTTTGAAGAGCTGTGGATTCCCATTTTCCTGCCTGATGTCTGCCAGCAGGTCAGAAAAGTTTGGTACCAAAATATAAGGCTTAATTCTAAGCCCTCAACATGAACACAACAGCCCACATGGATATTATTTTCACATCTACTACTGTGGTTGCAAATTTCACAGTTCAGCCTTGATACACTCTTATTATTAAACACAAATACCATTAAAGCATAAATGTATTGGCACATTAGTGTAATACTCTCAAATTCTGTGAAGAGACTTGTGCAAGATGTTCAGTTATCAATATTATTATGGTGCTATACTTTTTGGACCTTGGCTGCAATGCCCCAGATGATTATGGACAGGACTGAGAGAAAATGTGAAAAACTATGCTAGCAATCCTGTACGCAGGTCAACATAATGACAGATACATCATAACCCTGCTATTACATCCTCAGAATTACAGTTTTCCCACCATTTACAAAGTTTTTTACCACTCCCAGCAAATTTCATGTTCACAACATTAAGAAACTGTTTTTGTGTTAGCATATTTATCATTTTACTGCAATTTCTGCTTTATGAAACAACAACCTAGGCGAAAAAAATTGACATAATTGATGTGAAACGATACTGGCACAACATTGGCCTCATCTACTTGCTAGAACTGGCTTGGTAAAACTCAGAACAATTCATGGCACAAGTGCTTTGTCTTGTACCACTGCCAAGTCCTACATGTTTTGTGGCCATACTGTTTCAGAGTTAACTTCACCCTGTGATTACGATTGTACGCAGAGGGTTTTGTTTGCTGTTCATATACACCGAACACACTATCATCTGCTAGCTAAGGCTGTCCGCGCCGACAAAGATGTCAGTACAGACCAAGGGGAATCAGTTTCAATCGATGCAGCTGTTCCCGTCAAACACCTTACAACAAGAAGTGATAGAGCAATTAGATGAAAAGAAGCAGAAATTACAAGCATTGGCCAAACGACTTAGAAGATACAAAAAAGTGAAAATAGAAGGAAACAAAACAAAACCAAACATTCAACACAAACCAGAAGAAATTTTACCAGACAATAGATAACACACACATTAAAATAGACAATCCACCAAACATAACAGACATGGAACACTTCTGGAGCAACATATGGTCAGATCCGGTACAACATAACAGACATGCACAGTGGATACAAGCAGAAACACACACATACAAGATGATACCACAAATCCCTGAAGTGATAATTTTGCAACATGAAGTCACCCGAGCAATTAATTCTACACACAGTTGGAAAGCCCCTGGAAAAGATAAAACAGCAAATTTCTGGCTAAGGAAGCTCACCTCAACACATTCACATCTAACTAAATTATTTAACTGTTACATTGCAGACCCATACACAGTTCCTGATACACTTACACAAGGAATAACTTATCTGAAACCTAAAGATCAAGCACACACAGCAAACCCAGCAAAATATCGCCCCATAACATGCCTACCAACAATATACAAAATATTAACTTCAGTCATTACACAGAAATTAATGACACATACAACACAAAACAAAATTATAAATGAAGAACAAAAAGGCTGCTGCAAGATGCAGAGGTGACATATCAACCTAAAACTAAACAAGGGTCGCTACACTATGCATACATTAATTACCAAAAAGCTTTTGATAGTGTACTCCACTCATGGTTACTACAAATATTGGAAATATACAAATTAGGTCCTAACTTGATACAGTTCCTAAGCATAGTAATGAAAAATTGGAAAACCACACTTAATATCCAAACAAATTCAAATAATATCACATCACAGCCAATACAGATTAAGTGAGGAATATACCAAGGAGACTCATTAAGTCCTTTCTGCTTCTGCCTTGCTCTGAACCCACTATCCAACATGCTAAATAATACAAATTATGGATATAACATTACTGGAACATACCAACACAAAATCACACATTTGCTATACATGGATGATCTAAAACTACTGGCAGCAACAAATCAACAACTCAACCAACTACTAAAGATAACAGAAATATTTAGCAATGATATAAGTATGGCTTTTGAAACAGACAAATGTAAGAAAAATAGCTCAGTCAAGGGAAAAACACATTGAACAAGAAGATTACATATTGGATAACCACAGCGACTGCATAGAAGTGATGGAAAAACAGATGCCTATAAATATCTAGGATACAGACAAAAAATAGGAATAGATAATACAAATATTAAAGAAGAACTAAAAGAAAAATATAGACTAAGACTAACAAAAATACTGAAAACAGAATTGACAGCAAGAAACAAGACAAAAGCTATACATACTTATGCTACACCAATATTGAGCTACTCATTTGGAGTAGTGAAATGGAGTAACACAGACCTAGAAGCACTCAATACACTTACACGATCACAAAGCCACAAATATAGAATACATCAAATACATTCAGCAACAGAAAGATTCACATTAAGCAGAAAGAAAGGAAGTAGGGGATTTATCGACATTATAGACAGGTAGACAATTTAAGAAAATCCTTTATAGAATGAGCAGAAACTAGCAAAATACACAAAGCAATCACTCATATAAATACATCGACTACACCATTGCAATTTCATAACCACTTCTACAACCCTTTATATCACATAACATCAACAGATACGAAGAAAGTAAATTGGAAAAAGAAAACACTACATGGCAAGCACCCGTATCATCTAACACTGCCACACATTGATCAAGATGCATCCAACACATGGCTCAGAAAAGGCAATATATACAGTGAGATGGAAGGATTCATGATTGCAATACAGGATCAAACAATAAACACCAGATATTACAGCAAGCATATTATTAAAGATCCCAATACCAAAACAGATAAATGCGGACTTTGCAAACAACAAATAGAAACAATAGACCACATCACAAGTGGATGTACAATACTAGCAAATACAGAATACCCCAGAAGACATGGCAATGTAGCAAAAATAATACATCAACAACTTGCCATACAACATAAACTAATAAAACAACACGTTTCCACATTCAAGTATGCAGCACAAAAATGTACTGGAGAATGATGAATACAAATTATACTGGAACAGAACCATTATAACAGATAAAACAACACCACATAACAAACCTGACAGCATACTCGCCAATAAAAAGAAGAAAATCACACAACTAATCGAAATATCCATACCCAATATAACAAATATACAGAAGAAAACAGGAGAAAAAATTGAAAAATACATCCAACAGGCTGAGGAAGTCAAGGACATGTGGCATCAGTATAAAGTTGACATTATACCAATTATACTATCAACTACAGGAGTCATACCACACAATATCCACCACTACATCAACACAATACAGCTGCATCCAAACGTATATATACAACTACATAAATCTGTAATTATTGATAAATGTTCAATTACCCGGAAGTTCCTAAATGCAATGTAACATATACCGTACACTTAAAAGGAAGTCACGCTTGATCAAGGTCCGCATCACTTTCCATTTTTAACCAGACATAACGTCTGAGAAAGGAAAGAAATAATAATAATAATAATAATAATAATAATAATAATAATAATAATAATAATATGCAGTAATTATGGTAACTGAATATATAGTCTAGTAAGGGGGTACTATATGCTTGTAAAAAATGAGGTAGAAGATTTTTTTTTTATTGTGTGCGTATATAGTTGACAGTGTGTTGAATCCAAGTTTTTGACCTCCAGAAACCACTGGACAACTTCGTGTGGCAAAGAAGCCAAGAAACTTTGGCTTTTTTGCCATGTTTTCACCTATTACACAGAAACTGTGCATCCTATGTTTAAAAGAAAAACAACAAAATGGAATTGCTTTGTCTATGTTTATGACTTTGAGTAAGTGTATGAATGCTTAATAGTGCCTAAAACTGAAAAACTAGATGCCTTTATAATACGAAATTTCATGCTCTACAACTTTGATAACTCGACATTTTTCATTTGAATTAGCTGTTTTGGATTTACTAGCCTTACCGTTGACTTTTTAGCTAAGCTGGTAAAAATGAACAAAATTTGACAACTGATTGCAGCCAAATTGCTGCATCAATTTTGACAGTTAAATGTGTCATTTGACACAAAATGTAATGCTCTTTCATTTTGGTAAGGGTCACATTTTGAGTAGGATACATAGTTTCCAAATATTCTGAGGGTTTTGGAGGTTGAAAACTTGGATTCAACGTACTGCCAACAATATACACAAGATAAAAATCTTCTACCTCATTTTTTGCAAGCAAAGAGCCTTGTTTGTGATTCCGTTACTGGAGTAATTATATTTAAGATAAATATTGCCTTTGACTATCATTACTGATTCACCTCTCTTTTTCAAACAGATACTGCACTGATGGCCGCATCACAGAAGCATCATTTAAAGTTATACGGAAACAACGTGGGTTGAGAACTAGGGTGATACGGTCATTGCATCGCATCTACAAACCGTTGGCGATGAAAAGAGAAACAGATTTAAATCCACCCATGTTACTGAACAGATTGATTAGGAGCCAGTGGGTTGAGGTAATTAATATTATTACTACAGAAAACTGCTGCGTAGATACAGTGATAACAAGCAACATTAACATTCTTCAAGCTGTTATTGTGTGATGGTGTGCTGAAAAGTAATGCCTCAGAATTTTTTATTCTGTTCTCAATACCTGTTGAGGTATTACATATGGACTTTGTCGCCTCACTGGTGCAAGTTTCAACTCTGCTGCTGGATAAGTATGGATTGTAGCGTGTAATGTGGTGGAGTGTAACATAACTATATTGGTTTGTGAGAAACAGAGTGCAGTAATTGAGTATCCTGACCACAGAAGAGTTGGTCCACACATGGAGCACCCTCTCCTTCAACATGACAATGCCAGACCACACATGAGCCCTGTGACATCTGCAATAATTGATGTCTTGTGTTCACTGTCATTGATTATTCTCCATACAATCCCAACGTGGCCCATTTTGATTTTCATCTGTTTCCAAAACTTAAAGAAAACCTTCAAGGACTTCTTTTTGATAGCGATCAAGCAGTGCAAGCAGAGGTGAGGCTGTGGCTCCGTCAACAAAAGTGTAACATTGTACAGTGATGGTATCAATAAACTGGGCTATTGTTGGGAGAAATTTGTTCACCACCAGGGTGACTATGTTGAGAAATAAATTCATAGATGTGAGGATAAAGATGTAGAATGTTAATAATGTTTATTTCACTTTAGAAGTTGGAGTTTTCACAAAAAATTTTGGATTACTTTTCAGCATGCCCTACCAGATAAAGAATTCCTTACATGTTTCTTGGAGCAGTGTTGGTTGGCAGTGATCATTATGAGTAAGATGAGAATACAAGAGCAAGTATCAACATCTGATTGTAAGCACCTTGTGAGAGTGTTATAGACAGATGATATTTTTTACAGGGATGATCTGAAATAATTGTTAAGTACAGACAGTTGTCAATATAATCACTGATTGTGTAATGTATTTTATATCTACATACATGCTCTGTAAATCACTGTAAAGTACATGGCGGTGGGTACATTTCCTGGAACCACATGCTATACATCACTTGGTATCTGGCTCAACCACAGCTGTAGTAATCCATTTTGATGGATAAAACTGCAACAGCTGTCAGAAACGAATTTGTCGATCATTCAGTCTCAACTAATTTTGTGACCATAAAGCTACATCTTCCACTGAAAATCAGGTGAACCTAAAGAAGATACTAAGTTTACAATTAGAACTAAACTTCCTTGACAATATCAAAATGCTGCAGTGTTTTAGAGTTATTTTTGACCTAGTTGCACTACTGATTTGTACTACTTCTCACTTCAGCATAAAAATTGTGTTAACACATTCGCTGTGAATAGTAGTTCATATTTTTGTTAAGAGTATTGCTCTGAGAATTGGTTAGCCCAGTTTTTGATCTTATTTGGATGTATTCCATTTTAGGATGTAGGTCCTATCTTTTTTTAAGTGGCTGACCTCTAGCATCTGCTACACTGGTTGCTTTATTTTTTGTTTTTGGTTCTCAAATTATTTTTAATTCTGTGCACAGTTGATGTAAATGAGTTCACATAGTAATGTAATCATCACAGTGTGACAATCAGAGGAGTGTAACTCCAGTTTATTGATTTTATAGGCAAGATGAAAGAAGGTATTTTACAATGTAAAATGTAAATGTAAAATGAAAATTTGTTGATAAATCCCTACAGCACTAAAGAATACATTTAAAAAGCTGTCAGATGTTGATATCTTTAATGGTAGTCCTTACTGGTTCACCATTAATTTTTGTTTATTATAGTGCTAGAGGAAAACGTCATTATGAATCTAAGTGCATCAATCTAAATAGAGTTTTACACTTTGGAGCTAAGCATTTGGTGGTGAAAATATGGCATAAGAAGTTAATTTCTGCATTAAAAACACATCAGTTGCAATTAAAATAAAAAGGTATTAGTGGATTTTTGTACCAATGTCACCACTGAGTGTTCACATTCTTCCTAATTTCATCACAACGGTTGTGACTTTGATCTGAATCTCCAGCTTTCTCTTCTTGAAAACGTTTGTAAAATGCGTGATATTGTTCCTTGATAATTCCAGTGCAGCAAAGATCCACGAGGTCTTTTATTTTCTCTTACTGAAGTTTTATTGCGTCATGGTATTTTGGTTCCAACCTGGACATTGTATTGAAATTTCAGAAATTTTTAATTGTTGATCTGGAAATGTTTCTGAAAGATGTGATCAGCATAACTTTTATGATATTAAAGCTGCATCACCTTAAGCTGTTTTACTCGATTTCCTTCACTTTCAGTTTTTATATTTTTCAAGTGTTCCTTCTGTTTAGCACTGAAATCCAGGAAGTCCTTCTGTGCCACTTCAGTGAATTCATACAGCCTTTGTTTTCAAACATTCTGAACAACAGTATACCACCCTGAAGGGTCATACGTATTAACTTTTTTGCAGCCCTCTCTATTACTTCTTGTCTTCTTTAGTAGAAAATGAGCTTAGCTGCTATGTTTGGACAGTACCTTACAGCTTCTGGGTCAAATTCCACTAAATGGAATTCTCCTTCTCGGGCTCACACTTTCATTTCATTTTTTAGATCTTTATCTGCCTCATTCTCTTTAGACATTCCCAGTGCTGGTCTTTCTCTGTCCTTTGATTTTCTTTGGACAGATTTTGAAAGTGTTAACAGTGATTGTCTACATCTTTTCTAGGTACAGGGAAGCATAGGTATATGTATTGAATTACTTTTTTTGTAGAGCCAATATTTTTCAGCGTTAACCTGTTTCTCTTCACAAAGTTTCTTACATATTTCGCGCAATATTTGTTAATCTGACCTCTGGATAAGAATCAGCAGTAATGTGATGGAATAGTAGGAAATTATTTGTATGTGGTTCCTTAATATCTCCCTTACTTCTTCAAATCTTCACACACCTCGATGATGACTGCTTCTCTCGCGAGCAGTCAAAATCATGTTGCTGCTGTCACTTTTCTTCTGTACATATTGCACAAATGTTTCTGATACATTAAAAGTAGTAAGGAAAAACCATACACACATTTGAACTTCACATCCATCTTTCAGGAGAAAGTACTTCTTTGCACTTTTCTTCGTGACTGTGCACCTGAAGACCTTGTTTTAGGTGCCTTTTAATAAGTGGAGATAAATACTGGCACTGCTTTTCTATATCATACATGATCAAGAATCTATTAAACATCTCCCTTGCTTCAGTCTCGCTTATGATCTCATTATACTTCCTTGGCATCTGGAGCAATTCTTGTACATAAAGGTTCTAGCTGACACTTCTCTCTTACCAATTGATGTGGATATGCATGCTTTTTTTTGACTGCCTATTCATTTTTTATATATTCCTTCTTTACTTGTTTGTGTTGTTACTTTGTTTTTTCATTTTCTTTCCCTTTTCAATTCCATTTCCCCTCTCAGATAGCCTAGGTTCCTTATCATTAAAATCAACTGTGAGTTAATTTACTTCTTCCTGATGCATATTCATTAACATCACAAAATCTTTGCCCAGATATACTGATAAATCAGGATGGAATTGCTGATTTGTCAGTGAATGGAGATTTATGCAATTTATCCCCTTTTCGAAATTTTCTGGAAAGGAGAAAATTATTGACTTTAGTGTCTTATCATGCATTATGTAACATGATTAATCAGCTCTGAATCTCACCCAGTCCTGTTGAATTATGAAACTTATAATATGTGATGATTATGGCCAAATCTACCATTTTACCCAAAGGCAAATGTGACCTTAAGCCTGCCGATATGCACTTCATTTTTGGTACACAGGAAAATAGCACACAAGTGCAGGAAAACAATATTATGCAAAAGAAGCAGAGTGTGGTCTCTCCTGGGTTAAAACACAGTTCTAAATTTACTTCATAAAGTAAAGAGCCAAATGAATGTAAGTGCTGACATGGTTTGCTGATCCCAAAATTTAGATGCACTTTTTCGAGACAGAATGTAAGTGCCAATACGTTTGACTGTAAATAAACTCGCAATTTGGCGATATGCAGCATCTATTTCTTGCTGGGGGGATATATATATGATACAAAAATCTAGCTGAAAATTGTGTCACCTGACTGTTGTGCAACGATATGCTGGGTGTGAGGACAGTGTTATAGTTCTTCACAATTTTCGTTAATTTTATCACAGTTTTGAAGACATGTTTCCAAGTTGAACACACCTATGCCTCTTTAAGACCTTTTACCAATATTCCATAAACGGTTTGCTTTCATATTTTACTTTTTACTTCTGTACTCAGAGGTGGTGGATTAGTTCACACGTAAATGAAATTACGTATGCTACTGTAAATGTGTTGAGATACTATATACGGCTTATCAGTTATACTGCTTTTCGTGACAGTGATTCCAGATTTTGCTTCTGTACAGATATTCCCCTATCTTCTTGTGTTGCTATGTAGTTAGTTTCTCAGTTGATTACATGTGTTTGTGGCCACCGGATTGCTATGTTTGTCCTCCCATTTCACATATGAATGCCTGGGCAGTCATCTCTGGACATTATCTGCGTGCTCAGTAGCCTCATGCCCTCTGTCATTTTATTGATGACAGCTGCGTATTTTATTTGCCAGTTTCAAAGAGGAAGATAGGGGATGTCTATTATTTTCTCTCATGGAGATCTAATCAAAATTTAAAGTCCACAGTCCTCAACTAGCAATTGAAACTGCAGCACTTTGATATAGTTAAGCTAAGGTAAGTTTTAATTGTAAACTTTGTATCTTATATAAGTTCACCTGTTCTTCACCTGAAGATGTGACTTTATGGTCACAAAACTAGTTGTGCCTGAGTGATAACTAAATCAATTTCTTGCAGCTGTTGCGCTTTTATCAGCTGAAATGGACCACATGTTGGCATTTCTTCCCCTTCTTGTTGTGTATGGAGTGTGGCAAGAATGAAAATGAATACTTAAGAGTGTGTGTGTGTGTGTGTGTGTGTGTGTGTGTGTGTGTGTGTGTGTGTGTGTGTGTTGTAATTAGTTTGATTTTGTCCTCATGATCCCTATGGGTGTGATACATTGGGGAATGAAGAGTCTCTTTAGATTCCTCACTTAATATCGATTTTTGAAATCTTCTAAGTAAGCTTTTGTGGGAAATTGGCATCAATCTTAAATCATCTGCGAATTTATGTTTGCTAACATCTTGTAATACTCATGGGAAAGTCAAACAAACCTGCAACCATTTGTGCTGCCCTTATTTTTGCATATATTCAGTGATCCCAGTGATCAAGTTACTCCTGTTGCTTGGTATAGATCCCACATGTTTGAGTACTTTTACGCGATGTAAAAGTTTATTTCTGAACTGTAAGACAAACTGCCAGTATTTGCACTTCTTTGGAATATTATCAGGATTCTGACTGGCTATTGTGCAGGTTTTTTTGGGATAGTATTTCACTACACATAACTGCATCCTCAACAAAAAAGATAATAAAAAATTGCAGTAATGAAAGAAAATCATAAATATTGGTTTAACTATTACTGTGTTTTGAAATATGTGGTCCCCTTTTTTTTATGAACATCTAGGAAACAACCAGTGCACTTCTCACAATAACCTGATAAATAGTCACACTGTCATTCAATAAATTGATAAAATGCAAGCAGGGCTTTACTACACAATGAGAAATAATGTTTACAACTCTGTAAAGTTTTGATATACAATGTTTATTGATTCCTTTTAGTAGTTGAATGAACATAATGACAGAACTGAAGCTTGTTAATGAATAAACCAGAGCTGTATACCTCGTCAACCAATGATTGCTTTTTTTTAAACTACTGATAATTGTTCTTTGTTCCGCTACATGTGTTCAAATGTAAAGTTCCACACTAGCCACGCAATGTTAACCACAAGTTCAAAATTCTCGCTCTTCTTCTTATTCTTTGTGTGTGTGTGTGTGTGTGTGTGTGTGTGTGTGTGTGTGTGTGAATTATTCTGTCTGGTCACTTGCTAACCCACTGAATCTTGACATGTCCCCACTACTGTATGCCTGAAGATTTTTTTAGTATCGCAACCTAAATGACAACTGCCCTTTTATGCCCTTCCATTGCTGTTAGGAAATCTTGCCCCCATGCATTTACAATATAAACTTAACAACTGTTTATCTTACACAATACATATGTGCAATACATAAGATTAAATGACAATTTTCTCAGCTTTCCTGTGCTGTCCTTAATTTTTTGCTGAGTCCATTATTTTACTTAATAATTAAAGTTTTGTCAGTGTAATAGCTACTTTAGGTTATGTTGCTGTTAGAAAATAATAAACAAATAGAAATAAATACATCTATATGTATGTACCTAAGTATAAATTAATATGCTGGCACTATTTTCATTGTTTGTTAAACAACAGTGCTGGAAAAAAATTGTTACACCCTTTTAGATGTTTCCAATTCACTCAGGATTTATTGTTACAACAGTGAATACAGAAAACATAAAACATAAAACATGAAATGATTACATTTACAGATCACTAGCACAAGTGGTTCTGAGGTACCTGGTATTGACTATTGCCTAAAGAATCATAATAGTTCATTGTGTAGCTTCTATGGGATTGCACAGATGGTGAATACTGTTATGCGATACATTATGCCACACCTGATCGACCTGTTCATGTGGTTCTGTAAGAACTGTTGGTTAACGTGTTGCCTGAGTCACTTCTCATCCCAGCATATCCCACACATGCTTGACTGGAGACAAGTCTGGAGATTGTGCTGGCCAGGCAAATTGCTGCACATATTGGAGAACACATCGAGTCTCATGGGTAGTGTGGATGAGCATTATGCTGTTGTTCCAACACATCACCACCTTATTGCAAGAACAGCAAAAGAATGGGTCTGGGGTGGAGCCAGTATGTCTTGGATGAATGCACTTTACGACTCCACTCACCATGTCTACATCATACACACAAGCAACTGTCACTTGCATACAGGCAGAATCTTTGTTCATTGCTGAAGACCATGGTGCACAAGTTCATATTCCAAGTGTCCTCTGACAGCACCAGCCGAGTCATGCACGTGGATATTGTGGCATGATTGGAAGGTGGGCTAGAGGTATGCATACCTTTAGTCCTACTACTAATAATGAGTTCACAACAGTTAGTGTTCATATGTCTGGCCTCACAAGCCATCTTATCCGTGCTGTGGTAGGTGTACAATCTGCCACTGCTGCCCTCATGACAGTACTGGTATGCGTCCATGCTGCGTGGACATCCAGAACCTCCCATTCAATCTTGTTCAGTTGGGTTTAGGAAGCACAAGTGGATCTCTATGGCCTGGTTACCAACTTGCTTCACCCATTTCCATCACACTGCACCCTCTGGCTGTGAACATTATCTATTGAAGGGTAGACACAGAGGGTGCTTTGGTAGCTATGCTACTGTGCTGTCTGTTGGAGGATGGCACGGGAACCATATGAGTACATCTACTATCCCCCCAGGAGGCATATGCTGCCATCAGATCAAAATCAATGTCTTCTTTCCAGGTACGCTAATTTTCTTCCCCCAGCAGCGTATTTTGTGTAGAATTGACTTTTTATGCTTGAATATGTATTCCAGTGTGTAGTGTAAATATATATTATTTACAAGAAATTTAATAGTATGTTCTGTTACAGTTCCACATGCCCTATCCATTGACACTAAATTTATAAAGCTCACCCAATCAATTGCTGAAATTAATATTATTTGTAAAAAGTTTGATAATGAATAACTTAAAAACTACTGGTTTTGATGGTATGGTGCTTTTTCTCTCACTCGTTTGACATAATTTTCTCTTTTTAAAGGTGCTGTTGGTTTTCCTGTAATTGTCTTGGACCAGTTTTTATTGAATTTAGGTTTAGTTAGTGGGTACTGTGGTCACTCATTTCTGTCATGGAAGATAACCCCTTTTTCGTTCCACTCTATGGGCCAGGTGTGCCTGGTTTTCCCAGATGGTGCACCAAAACGAGAGTTCACATGCTGCCTTACCTGAAGCTGTGTCATTTCTCATATTTTGCTGTCAGCTAATCGTGGAGTGTGAAATCTGTAGTCTGCTGGGCCAAGTGACAGCCATGTCATCTTCCCCTGGCGAACACAATGTCCTTGGTGTGGTTCAACCCAGAGTCCAGCTCAGCATCGCTGGCACGGCTTCCCCCATCTGTCAAATACTCGAGCACTCAGTCCCGTTCCCATCACACGAAGGTATGTGTGCACAACTGCATCTGCCTTTTAAAGTTTTGGTGTTCAGTTGTATTGGGCAGTGCCCTCAAAGGTTGTCTATTGGGTCGTTAATACGCAATATAAACAAGAAGGGTCCTAACACACTTTTGTGAAGCATGTCCGAAATTTTTAGACAGCATAGTTGCATGGAGATAACAGCGATTGGTTTATTTATAATCAATTATTCAAAATGACAGTCACAGTCGCATTATTTATTTTGTCACCAACCGGTTTCAACTGGCGATGGGGTCATCTTCAGGGCAATTTACACCATTTGGTCGCACGCTGGAGTCGTCACCCTGCCTGTGCACGGTTGGTAACTATCTCAACTATGCACAGGCAGGGTGCCGACTGCCATTTAAATATCTGGGTGTAACACTGCAAAGCAATATGAAATGGAATGAGTGTGTAAGGATTGTGGTAGGGAAGGCATGTGTGTTCTTTTGTAAAGGAGAATGCATATAGGATGTTGGTGTGACCTATTCTTGAGTATTGCTTGGGATCTGCACCAGATCAGATTAAAGGATACTGTGTCAAATGCTTTTCATAAATGTAGAAATATGGGATGTGCCTGGTGGCTTTCATCCATAGTTCACAGTATATCAAGTGAGAAAAGGGGAAGCTGAGTTTCACATGATTGATACTTTCTAAAACCATGCTGATTCATGGACATAAGCCCAGAATTCCACAGCAAACCAATGTTGGGGATATTGGTCTGTAATTTTGCAGGTCCATTCTTGTACTCTTCTTATTTGTGGGATTCACCTGTGCATTTTTTACAATCACTCAGATCGTGGTCTGGGTGAGTGAATCATGGTAATTGTAAGCTAAGTAAGGGGCCAGTGCTGTAGAGTAATCTTTGTAAAACCTAATTGGTTTTCCATCAGGACCTGGTGACTTATTTGCTTTCAACTCTTCAAGTTGTTTCTCCATGCCAGGGATGCTTAGTACTATGTTGTTCATACGGGACTGTGTGAATGATTTCTTGAACATGAAATTTAAAACTTTGGCCTCTCTCTTTTTTTTTTTTTTTTCCTGTCACACCAGACTGGTCAACGAGTGACTGAATAGAAGCCTTAGACCCGCTTAGCGATTTTGCATAGGACCAGAATTTTCTCGGTTTCTCAGCCAGATCTTTTGTTAAGATGTAACAGTGGTAGTTGTATGTTTCGCTTAGAGATCTTTTCACAGATGTGTGAATCTCTTTTAATTTTTAGTTGTCATCACCTGCACACTCTGGTTTGAATTGAGTGTGGAACATCCTTTGCTTCTGCAGCATTTTCTGAATTTTGTTGCTGAACCTTGAGGGTTTTTTCTGTCCTTAATCCAATTACTACGCACGAACTTGTCCAGAGCACAATTTACAATCTGCTTAAACTTTGTCCATAATTCCTCCATGTCCATCATACTGAAACTAAATGATTGCAATTCATCATCTAAGTGAGATGCTAACAGCTGCTTATCTGCTCCTTCTAGAGAAAACACTCTCTTAGCCTTCTTGACTAATTTAACAACTTCCATACCCATAGTTGCTATGATATCATGATCATAAATCTCCATCTCTATACTGATACCATTGATATGATTTGGCTTGTTTGTAGCTACAATGTCTAAGACATTTTCAGTATATGTGGGCTGTCAAACTAGCTGCTCAAGACAGTTTTCAGAAATAGTGTTCAAAAGTACTTCACAAGACTGTGTGCACCCCCTCAGAACTTTGACAAAGCTGTAGAGTGTTTTTGTGACAATCCATTAAATGTGTATTTGGAAGAAACTATGGCAATGACTTATTTCAAATAAGTCAACGTTCCTATAAGAAGCTGCCTTTCAAATAGAAGGAGCTTTTACATAAATACATTAATTTTTTGCCCATGTTAATAATCATAAATTATTCCCTTGAAGTGTCATATTTAAGTTATTCAAATGGCTCATTATATGAGTGACAGATGTCATGTGCAAACTATGGAACAAGATTTGAACATAGTGCAATAGGGTTGCATGAGAAGCGGCTGACCAGCTGTACCTACCTGGTGGGGTCTGTCTGTGATTGTGGTCACTCACTGTCCATGTGGGAGAGTTGGAACAATCTGCTTTAGAACCTCTGGGGAGATTACTTAGTCAAATGATTAATTGTTATAGTTGGGTTTTCTACTATTATCTTAGACAAAGCTTTTATTGCCCTGGTGAACAGTTCATTCATTTGAGTAATTAATTGTTGTAGTTTGGGATGCTGATAACATCTTTGGCACTTCTTTAATTACTCTGGTGGTTATTGCATGCCATCCATTTTTATCTTCAAATGCAATACCTCTGTTTATAAATCTCCTGTCATTAATTTAAATTTAGTTAGAATTTCACATTGATACTTATTAAAAACAAATGGGCTTACATTATGTAGTTGGCTATTCATACAAACATCTGATTGTGAAACTTTTATAAAATATTCATTTCATGTTATGATGTTTTAAAAGGATTTGCAAGAAGTTTGTCACGGAGTTAGTTTTTCAATGGTTCCGGATTTACACCTTTTTATTCTTATTTCAACAAGTATTCTTCTGTTAAGAAATTAAATCCATATTTTGGTTTACATGTAACAGAATTTTTCATACGTATACAGTAGTCTCCTTGCATTCTGTCACTCCTGTAACAGCTATTGAGTGCAGAAGAATTTACTAGTATTCTCATGATTTTGATGTACTCTTCTGTAAACTAATGTAAGGCCTGGAAAATGCAATAGTATTCTTTTTCCTTACAGAAAAATTTGTATGTCATCCATTTTGGCCTAATGGCAATTTTGTAGTTAACCTACTTGTGTTACAATACATAGAAAACATGCTATCGGCTAAGATTACTTCTGTGTAGGCAGCCAGTCATTCCTCTCACACCAACAGTTTCTATTGGTGTTCATAATTTTCCACATGCCAATAAACATGTTGCTGAATAAACACAGATCCTAAGCATTTTCAATGTAAGCCACCATGTTAAAAGCAATTCCTTGTGAAACACTGACTAGAGTATAAAAAAGTTGCTTCTAGTGTATTATGCTAATCTGACATTGTGTTCATTCCATCTAAGTATTTGTCACGCACTGATATGAAGCATCTAATACTGCTTGTAATCAGTCATGAAGTTGTAAACATGTTTTAGTCTTTTGGATCAGTTTATTTGTTTCATTGATGTCTGCTTATTCAGTGCAGCTAAGAATTGAATTTTTTCGTCCCACAGACAAAATCCTTTTATTGTTTATACTGTAATTTAAAACTCCTATACGAGTCTGGCCCTACACTACTACAGTCATCAAATGTAGTATGAGATGTAGTGGTGAGGAGCTAGTTCCACTCAATAGCACCGAGAATGATGATTTGCAATAACATATTTATTAGGTAGTAATACACGATCATCTTCCAAAACATCGCACCACAGCTGGCCCAGTAAAGCGTTGTCATCAGCACTGGAAGGCTGGTGTGGGTCCGAGTTGCAGTGCATTGAAGTGGCAGTTGGCCAACTGTTGTCACGGGACATTCATCGACCAGTGGACTGCTGCAGCATCTTGCTCTGCGTATCGATCTCCAGAGTGCGCTTGTGATGTTGAAGATTTGCACTCGGGAGTCCACCCGAAGTACTCGCTGGCTCGCTTGGGGCAGCTCTCAGCTGCCCATGAACCATGAACGTGAAAAACAGTATTCCATTAGAGTCCATACACATATCATGGCACTGCAATGAACAGATATTTGAATGTTGTGCAGGGGCAGTTGAATTTAGTGAAACTAAACTACTTGTTGTTGTTTATAGGTCGCGTAACTCTGACTTCAGAGCATTTCTGCTCAAGCTAGAGAGGGTTCTTGATTCACTTTATGGGAAGTACCACAAATAGTTACATATGGTGACTTCAATATAAATTTTGTATATGATGGTGCAAGAAAAAGGATATTGGTAGATCTCCTAAATTCATATGATCTGATGCAGATTGTGTTTTTTCCAACTAGGGTGCAGGGGAACAGCAGCACAGCTATAGACAGTACTTTTATTGATTCATCATTGCTAGGTGGGCATTCTGTTAGTAAAAGGGTGAAGGACCTTTTAGACCATGATACACAAATTTTACCACTAAAAGGATTTTGTACTCAAATAAATGTCACATATAATTACAAACTATGTAGGAAAGCCTTCTCCTAAGTAAATTAGAGTATTACGGAGTCGCCAGCAATACTGTGAAATGGTTTGAGCCTTATCTGTAGAACTTGTTGTGGAATTTAGTTATCGTGTACTGCAAGCCCATCGGTTCCTATAAGTAGAATTTGTATTTGTGCTTTACATTCTACACTCTTATTGTTAGCTAAAGGTTTTGTTTTGTACCTGCATCTGTCAGTATACAATACCCAGTGTTTGTTTATTAGTGTCATTTAGACTCGGTACATTTAAGGTAGCGTTTTTTATAGTTTCATTATGTCACTTTTGTGTGCATGTTAATGCTTGTTTAAATTACAAATACGAGGGATAATCAGTAAGTGCAACTTACCGTAGGTCACTGTTTAATTCATTTATAATATTCACTAGATAGCCCCTGGCGGTTTACTGTAGGTCACTGTCTTATTCTTTTGTGTTCACTAAATAGCTCCTAGTAGGAAAATAAGCACCAGATCTTGCTCCTACCATAAATTTTTATTTTCGTTATTGAGTGTCCTTTCTGCCAACTAGAGTGTAGCTGTTAACCTTGTGTGACAGTAGGTTTCCTTAAGTTTTTTATAGTAAATGACTTATTAGCTAGATAGATAGGGACTGTGTCTGTTGTGTGCGGATGGAGGAGGAGTTGGCCGAAGTCCAAACGCAGCTGGAAGCTTTGTTGGCCACAGTCAACAAGCTCCAGAGTGCCACCTTGAGGTGCAGTGAGGATGGGGTGCATGGGGCAGCCTCTGCTGTATGAGATGTGCAGGGGGGGGGGGGGGGGGAATGTCACAGCTCTCTTGTCACTGAGCCGACCTCAGGTGCAATTGAGCCGGCTGGCCCAATCTCACCTCAGTGTGGGTGGCAGACAGTGTCGATATCTCGAGCCTCAAGGCGAAGGCTGCATGGGGGAAGCAGGCTCCTGCCAAATCCCATGCACTTTGCTAATAGATTCAGTGTGCTATGTGATGCTTGGGGGGAGGCTGAGCCGGATGAGACTGCACCTTCTGCCAGGATAGTGGCTGCTCCTTCAGCAAGGTCCGGACAGGCACATGGGGTAGGGGTTTGTTAGTTATTGGCAGCTCCAGTGTTAGGTGGGTCATGGAGCCCCTCAGGAACATAGCTGCTAGGTTGGGGAAGAAGTCCAACGTTCACTCAGTGTGCTTGCCAGGGGGCCTTGTCCAGGATGTGGAAGAGGCTCTTCCGGCGGCTATCAAGCATGCAGGGGTGCAGCCTGCTGCAGATTTTTGCGCATGTCGGCGCCAACGATGCCTGTCATCGGGGTTCCAAGGAAATCCTTGGGTCCTTTCGGAGGCTGGTTAAATTGGTGAAGGTGGCCTCCATCTCTCAAGGAGTGGAAGCCAAGCTGACGATCTGCAGCATCGTACCCAGGGTGGACCGGGGTCCTCTGGTTTGGAGTTGAGTGGACAATCCAAACCAGAGGCTACGTCAACTCTGTGATGAAAATGGTTGTAGATTCCTTGACCTACGCTATGGGGTGGAAGGTTGTAGGATGCCCCTCGATAGATCAGGGGAGCACTACACGCAGGAAGCAGCTACATGGGTAGCACAGTACTTGTGGCGTGCACATGTGTTTTTTTTTTTAGATTAGGTTCCTCCCCATGGGAAATAAAACGCTGGCCCAAATAGTTACCAGTTCATGACACTGATGTGCTTGTGCCAACTGTAAAAATTGTTAGTTTGCCTAAACAGGTCATCCCAAAGGATTTAAATATGCTTAATCTCATGTTAGTAAATTGTTGAAGTGTCTGTAGCAAGATCCCCGAGTTAATCTCCAAAATAAACAGTAGCTATGCCAGTGTTGTATTAGGTACCGAAAGCTGGTTAAAACCAGACATAAAAAGCAGTGAAATTTTGAACTCTGATTGGACAATGTTTATGAAGGATAGGACTGATGCTATAGGAGGTGGTGTGTTCATTGCAGTTAAAAGCTCTTTAAACACAGTTGAGATCGATACTGCGTCGGACTGTGAAATAGTCTGGATAAAGCTGTCAATCAGACAAGGACTGACCATTGTATTAGAATGTTCCTATAGACCACCAGCATCTGCAACAAACGTCGCAGAATGTTTCAGTGAAAGTCTTGAGTACATAGGAAGTAAATACCCAAATTATCCATTAGTTATAGGTGGAGACTTTAATCTAGGATCCATTGACTGGGAAAATTACACGTTTATCACAGGGGGCAGAAGCAAAGATTCGTGTGAAGTTATCCTAGGAGCGCTCTCAACATACAACCTTGAGCAATTGGTTAGAAAACATATTAGATATCTTGGTGACAAACAGACCTGATCTTTTTGAGGAAGTTAACCTAGAAGGAGGTTTTAGTGACCATAATGTCGTTGTGGCTTCTATGTAAGTGGAAGTTTCTTTCTTTCTTTTTATTTTTATTTAAAAGGCAGCATGGAGTTTTCTTGTTTGGGAAACAAATAAAAGTGTCATTAATGAATATCTTCGTAGTCAGCTCCAAGCATTCACCGCAGGACACAAAGATATCGAGCATCTTTGGTCGGAATTTAAAGGTATTGTCCACCATGTGTTAGAGAAGTGTGTGCCTAGCAAAAGTATAGCGGAGGGAAAGGATCCACCTTGGTACAACAAACATATTAGGAAGTTGCTGAAAATTTTGCACAGTTTTTTAAACGTAGTCACTGCTCCGCTGACAAACAGAAATTATGTGAAATGAAAGCAGTTGTCAGAAGTACAATGAGAGACTCTTTTAACAAATTTGAAAGCAATATTTTATCTGCACATTCTAAAAATAACCCGAAAAAATTTTGGTCGTACGTAAAATCTATGAATGCTACAAATACTTCAATACCTTCTCTTGGTGACAGTACAGGTAATGTAACTGATGATGATGATAAACAGAAGGCCGAAATTCTAAACCTAGCTTTCAAAAACTCGTTTACGATAGAGGACTGCAGCACCATTCCCTCTTTCACCGAACAAACGAAAGGATGGCTGGCATAGTGTTTAGTGTGTCTGGGATTGTAAAACAGCTAAGACCTTTAGACACCAGAAATGCATCTGGCCCAGACGGTATCCCTGTAAGATTTTATGTTGACTATGGTACACATATAGCACCATTCTTATGTCATCTATCAGAGATCATTGGAACGGCAGAAAGTTCCACAGGACTGGAAGAAGGGGAATATGACTTTGGCGCGAATTGTGCACTCCGCCACACACCGCTTGGTGGCTAGCAGAGTATATATGTAGATGTAGAAATGGTGTTGTTGTGAAATACCTGTGCTTTAAGTAGTCAGTCATCATCTGATTGGGAATTAATTACATTTGGTGTTCCTCAAGGTTCCATTTAGGGTCCATTGCTTTTTATTATTAATATTAATGACCTCTCGTCTGTTACATTGCCAAATGCTAGGTTTGTTTTGTTTGCAGATGATACAAACATTTGCAATAAGTAGCAAGTAAAGTACAGATTTAGAAATAGCTGCAAATAAAATTTTCACTGACATTAATAAGTGGTTTAAAGCTAATTCTTAGTCATTAAACTTTGAGGAGACCCACTACATGCAGTTCAGAACCTGTAAGAGATTTCCTTCCAGCATGAGTATAACATATGAAGACATGCAGATCAAAGAGGTTGACAGTGTTCAATTTCTGGGATTACAACTCGATAATAAATTCAGTTGGGAAGGACATACCACAGAATTACTTAAGTGCCTTAACAAGTCTGTATTTGCCATGAGAATGATGTCAGATGTAGGGGATATAAATATTAAAAAACTTCCATACTGTGCTTACTTTCATTTTATTATTTCGTATGGGATCATCTTCTGGGGCAACTCGTCAAACCGAGCAAAAGTTTTTAGGGTGCAAAAGTGTGTGATAAGAATCTTTTGTGGTGTAAATTCAAGAACGTCTTGTTGAAACCTGTTCAAGGAACTTTGTATTCTAACAACTGCTTCTCAGTATATTTATTCCTTAGTGAAATTTGTTGCAAGTAATACATCTCTCAGTACACAGTATCAATACTAGGAATAAGAAGTATCTATAGGCATTTATAAATGCCTAAAATCACTTACCTTGGTCCAAAAAGGGGTCCAATATTCAGGAACACACATTTTTTATAAATTGCCAGCAGCCATTAAAACACTTGGTTTCAGATAAAGCACAGTTTTAACAGAGTTTGAGAGACTTTTTGATGGGTAACTCCTTCTACTCCATAGGTGAATATCTTAACAGAGACTGTTAAGTCAGCTTAAGTAAAAATGTTAGATTTCAGTTTTGAAAACACTTGGTCACAACAGTCAAGATTAGGTATTTTGCGTATGATGAATTTATTAATAGTGGATAACAGTGTTTCATTCTGACAGTGTGTTAATTCTGTAAATATTAGCTGCCCCAGTTTACTGCATTGTATTAGCTTATTTTAGACTATCTCCTGACAGATGGTCAGGGTAGTAAGTATTATATTCAAATATTTTATGTTTTTAAGTCATACTTTCTGACATGTTGAACACCCACGAGAATCATCTTATTTTTTGGGTCTATGGAACGAAAACTGAATCTAATGTAATCCAACAACAATAGAGAGTTTTTTAAACCTCATCAAGGAACAAGAGTGGCAGGATGTTTATAGTGCTGATAACATAGATGTCAAATATAACGCTTTCCTTAACACATTTGTCATGTTCTTTGAGAGTTAGAGTTCCATTAGAATGTTATAAATGTGGTACTAGCAGTAAAAGGCAGCCTGGGTGGCTGACTAATGGGATAAGGATATCATGTAGAACAAAGCGGACATTATATCAAAATGTAAGAAGTAGTCACAATCAGGCTGCAGTAGCCCATTACAAACAGTACTGTAAGGTGCTTAAAAATGTTATCATGAAGGGAAAGAGTATGTAGTATGCAAATAGAATAGCTAATTCACTGGATAAAATTAAAACCCTATGGTTAGTTGTGAAGGAAGTGTCTGGTCAACAGCATAAGGTCGATGAGATGAAGTCAGTTCGCAGTAAAAATATTTCTGATACGGATAAATCAAATATATATACAGTATTTAACAATCATTTTCTGAGCATTGCTGCTTAATTAAATAAAAATTTAGTTTCTACAGAGAATCTATGACACTTTTGTCAAATGCCTTTCCAAGATTGATGTCTGAAATACTCCTCTGTGATACAGACAAGGGGGAGAGTGAATCAATAATTAAATCGCTGAAGACTAAGGGCCCTCATGGATATGATGGAGTGCCTAGCAGAATATTTAAGTATTGTGGTTCACATGTTAGCCCTATATTTAACCATATTTGTAATTTTTCCTTTAGGAATGGTCATTCCTGAATGATTAAAGTACTCAGTAGTAAAGCCACTTTATAAAAAGGGAGAAAGGGAAAATGTAGACAATTTTACACCTATTTCTATGCCATCAGTGTTTGCTGAAATTATTGAAAAGGCTTTGTATGTAAGGATAATTGGTCATATTATTATGAAGTTACTGTTACGTCAGTGAATACTTGTGACCACTGACCAAGGACACCAAGAGAACCACGGGAATGGAAACGCCTCATCCCAGCACAACGAGACTGCGACGCCTGAAGAACAAAGACACCAACAGATCTTATAAAGGGCTTTAATATGACTTTAATGTTAAAATATGTTTTTGTAAGGCCTTTGAGCCTGAAGATGGGGTATTCCCCGAAACATGTTGCTCAATAAATAATACAGTAGTAACAAATTTTGTGACTGGTAGCGGTTATTTAAATAAACTTTTTCATAATGGTCATATTATATCACATGATTTGCTATCAAATGTACAGTTCGGCTTTAGAATTCGTTCAACAACTGAACATTCGATTTTCTCTTTTCTCTGTGACGTACTGGATGGGTTAAACAAAGGGTTTTGAGTGCTAGGCATATCTTTTGATTTAAGTAAGGCGTTTGATTGTGTTGATCACAAAATATTGCTCCAGAAGTTGAACCATTATGGAATACGGGGAGTAGATCACAGTTGGTTCACCACTTACTTCAGCAGCAGACAGGAAAAGGCCATTATTCACAGTGTTGAAAATGGCTGAGATGTGGGGGTCCCACTCAAGTGGGGAGTGCCACAGGGATCAGTGTTGGGGCCATTACTGTTCCTTATTTATATAAATGATATGCCCTCTAGTATTATGGGTAACTGAAAATATTTCTGTTTGCTGATGACAGTAGCTTGGTAGTAGAGGAGGTCATGTGCAGCCATGGCTCAATTTCAAATAGTTCAGTACATGACATAAGTTCATAGCTTGTAGAAAATAAACTAATGCTAAATCATAGTAAGTCTCAGTTTTTACAGTTTTTAACACACAATTCAACGAAATGGGCAATTCACAGAATGAGCATATATTAGTGAAACTGAACAGTTCAAATTTCTAGGTGTTCAGATAGATAGTAAGCTGTCGTGGAAAGCCCATGTTCAGGATCTGTTCAAAGACGTAATGCTGCCGTTATTACTATTCGAACGGTATATGAAGTGAGTGATCGCTAGACACGAAAATTAGTCTACTTATTTTCATTCACTTATGTCATATGGTATTACTTTTGGGGTAACTCTTCCCATTGTACAAGGAAATGTTTAGCTAGGAATGGGCAGTGTGGGCAGTAAATGGTGTAAGTTCATGAACCTCTTGTCAACACCTGTTCACGAGTCTGAGTATTTTGACATTGGCTTCTCTCTCTCTCTCTCTCTCTCTCTCTCTCTCTCTCTCTCTCTCTCTCTCTATTCCTTACTGTCATTTCTTGTTAATTAGCTTATTTCCAAGAATAAGCAGCTTTCACTCAGTTGATACTTGGCAGAAATCAAATCTGCATTTGGATTGGACTTCTTTAACTGTTGTTCAGAAATGTGTGCAGTATAGTGCTGCATCCATTTTCAATAACCTACCCCTAGAATTGAACAATCTTAGCAGTAATTCACGGGCTTTCAAATTGAAACTGAAGAGGTTCCTCTTCCTTGTATTCTGTCGATGAGTTCCTTGAGAAATTAAGCTGATTCATGGTTGTTGTTGATTGGTTTACTTAAACTTATGGACTGACTTTTTTTGGGTTGATATACATTTATTTTTATCTGTTATTACTTTTATGTTGTGATTTCATGTACTGACACAATCCATGGCCTTGGAGATTTGCTCCTCAATTTGGCCCTATGGAACTTGACGTGCAAATAAAAATAAATAACATATTTGGTTCATAACTTGACCGATTTTGGATTGTGACCTGAGAGAAAATGAACTTTATCACTATCTCTCCCTCCCTTGAAAAGCCGAGATTACCTGGACAACAATATAATCCTGTGTACAAAAACAACATTGTATCACTGCCTTGGTAATAAAAATATACAAACACTTCAAAAATACTATAAACTGAACAAAATACAACTGGATGAATTCCTAATAAGCAACACTAGCACAAACAAAGTGCAGTGTAGGTAAATAATAATATCAGATCTTATCTAGTGATGAGGCGTAAGACCATTCCAGACGTACTCTGGTCATCAGTTGTCTGCTGTTCTTCGTTCCAATGGGTTTCACGTTCTGTACTACAGATGCTGCTGTTATCTGTGGCAATGCATTGATAGCTTCTTTAAAAGGTTTAATGTGTCCCACATGAATAATTGAAGTCTACATTGACATCTGTATTTTAACGTTGACAGGTGACATCATTTCCAGTACTAGGTATGATCCATGCTATTTGGTCAAGAATTTCTTTGTTTTGCTTTTTGGTGTATATGGATTTGTCATTAATACCCATTGGCCAACCCTGTACTGTGGTAACCTCCCTAAGTGTTGACCTATCTGCTCTTGTTGTTCTGAGGCTTTCATATTTGTGCCATTAATATGTTGCCAAATATTTTGTAATTTTGTTAGGAAAGTGTAATTTCTTAGGAAACTTTTTTGTTGATTCGATGTCAGATCCGAGCTTTGACTTAATTGCTCTGAAAGGTGAAGGCATTTTTCTCCTGTATATTACCACTTGACCGGTAGCTGTATGGACTTTAAATTTGTATGTAGCAGTTACAAAATTTAAATATATGTCTCAGTTCTCATGATTACTGCTAACATAATAGCTCAACATCTTTGAAATCATGCGATAAACTGTCTCTGTTCTCCCATTGACTCTTGGTGGAAGGGGCTTGTTTGCAGCTTGCAAATTCAAAGCAACCAATACAATTGCTTCAGAAGATCTGACATGAAATTGGTGCCCTGGTTTGTAATTAATGGCTCGAGAATGCCGAATGTGATCAACCAATTGTCTACTAATACTTGAGTGACTGTACTTGCTTTTCGGTCAGAAATTGCAACCACTGCTATATAACGCCAGAAATTGTCAACTTTGGTGTTTAATTAAATGGGTGTAAAATGTCTATCCCAAGAATTTGAAACGGTTTAGATGCTTCTGTTAGACATTGTAATGGAATCTGTCGATGGCTAAGATCAGCTCATTGTGCACAAGGTATGTAGTTCCTGACATGTTGCTCGACATCTCATTTTCTAGTCTTCCATGGAAATTTGTTGGCACTTGGTCTGTCAGTTGTTCTTTGCCTGTTATAGTCTGACAACATAAGTCACATGCTTGTCCCAAGATTTTGGTCCGGAAAGCTGCAGGTAATACCACTTGTAATGCGCACTTCATTGTGCTTCATAGGAAGCAATTGTGCTTCACGAGCTGAAGTTGCAGCTTGAATTATTGACAGTCAGTATCATCAACTTGGACCTTTCACCATTCAGCAATGCTCCTGCTTAGTGTTTGTAGAACTGCAGTTTCTCTGTTCAAACTTTCGGCATTAGTGTGCCCTTTCCCTGGCTTGTACATTACCTTGTAATCAAAATCACTCAAATGGAGTGCCCACCTTATTAATCTGCTGCAAGGGTCGTTAAGTCCTAATAAGCATTTGAGAGCAGCATGATTTGTCACTACCTTAAACTTTTGGCTGCATAAATAACAGTGGAAGGATGTAATACCATAGGTTACTAACTGCTAGCATCTCCTTCTCAGTTGTGGAATAATTTTCCTCTGCGTGGTTCAACTATCAGGATGTGTATGCTACAGGACACTCTTTACCATCTGTATTCTCTCCTAGGACAACCCTCAGAGCCCTATTACTTGAATCACAAAAAATAATAAATTCGTGCTTGAAACAAGGGAATATCAAAACTGGGTCTGACGTCAGTGCTCACCTTAAAGTATTGAACGCTGTCTGGCATCAGTAGGCTATTCAAATTTTGCTCCTTTCCATAACAAACAGTTCAAAGGTCCAGCAGTTTCAGCAAAGTCCTTTATGAATCGTCGATAATAATTATAGTGACCATTGAAACTTTGCAACTGTTTAACTGTCTTCAGTGGCAAAAAATTCTGAACAGCTGTACCAAGCATGGATCTATTCTCACACCTTCTTTGCTAAGTATATGCCCAAGATAATTTACTTCTGTTGCTGCAGAATGACATTCATGAATACTTAGTATTAGTCATACCGTTCTCAGTCTTTTGAAAACCTCCAACCATTGTGTGTTCTTCCATGTCCTTTGAAAACACTATTATCATCTAGCTAGATCAAACATTGTTTTGGTTTCAGTCCCCTAAGTATGCCATCCAATAATCTCTTAAAGGTGGTGGATGCATTCTTGAGTCTGATTGGCATTAGAAATGACCTCCCGGGACGGGAAAAGCTGTCTTTGGTTGGTCCTGTGGTGCTACTTCTATTTGGTGATATTGGCTCTTTAAATACATTGTGTAGAAACAGTTATATTGACCCAAGTTGTCGAGAGTCTCTGTTATCATTGGTATTGGATGTGCATTGGTGATAGTTTGTGCATTCAGGTATAGGTAATCCCAGCAAAATCTGTATTTTTTAGTGTCATCTGATGACCTTTTCAGGTCTAAAATTACAGGTGCCCCCCAAGGACTATCTCTATACTCACTAATACTGTCAGCTAGCTGCTGGAAAATAAATTCTTCCATTATCACTTGCATGCACTTTGGAACTCCATATGGGTTCTTGCACATCGGGGCATTATTTCCTGTTAGTATTCTGTGTTGCGTAGTGGCATTCCTGGTAATGGGCCACTTGGATTAAACAAACCCATGAAATGCAATAACAGAGCTTCCATTGCTCCTCTATTACTTCCCGGTAAATGTTGCATTTTCTCACATAATGAAGATGCATTGACAGTTTGCGTGCAGCAGAGGTCCTCACTTGACCAATCCTTGTCATTTTCCTCCAAAACATCCAAATTAGCAATTAGTAAACCCTTTGGCGGACTCACTTCATCCCTGCCAAAAGTATCAAGACTGTCCAGAACCATAAAATCTCTGTTCACATCATGGGCACGTACTATACTTCTGCATACAAAATTGTGTGACTTATCCAGTTCTTCGTTAGTTTTCAATGGCTCAACAACATATAATAAATGCTTAGGTAGGTCTGTTTCTATGCTCATCTAGATCAACTTCCTGTATCTTGCAGTACCATTGACCTTTAGTACCTGTGTCTGCAGTTTATCAGGCACCACCTTCACAATTGGTGAACCTTGCGACAGAGTATCACTTGTAGCTTTTGCACCTTGTGGAAACAATGACCTACCGAGTTCAATTGTACACTGCAAAAGGTCTGTTTTTGTGTGATATTTAGCAAGAAAGTCCAGTTCGAGGTTTACAGAACACCCCCCACAAATATGGGGCAGTACTTCTACGTGCTCTCAAAAACACTTATTTCCCCATGTTAAAACTGAACAGCATTGTTCCCATTGGCTTCACACCATTACCACTTATGCCATGTAACCTATAGCGTGATGACTGCATTCTCTCTCTGCCTGAGATATCCACACTGACGACAGACACATTAGCCCCTGTGTCCACCAGAAATTTATGTTCCCTACTGTTTACTCAGCCTAGCAAGAACACTCTTTCTCTGCAGACATTTCTGCAGTCTTGGGTTCTGTTGCGAATGCTGTCCGACAGATGAGGTAAACCCATTTCCGTTTAACAGCTAATTATCAGGGCGTTTCTTGTGACATGCTTTCTTCTGACAATCACTCACTTTATGACCCATCTACTCACATTCATAACATTTGGGCAGACAGCATTGTTTCCCGATGTGGCCCTTGTGCCCACATCTAAAACAACTTCACTTCTGAAGAAAAAACATTGCGATCACCCTGTCTCTGTGTAGCAGTGTTGATCTCCTCCAATTGCACAGCAATCCTTATGGCAGCAGATAAGTCAGTCGGATTCTCCATTCTGAGCCTCCTTGACGTATCAGCAGAAACAGTCAGAGGAGGATTCCACTGATTCACCACACTTCTGTGATAGTCATTTGAGTTTCTTCCTAAAGAATCTTGCATGCACTGTTCTGCTCCCAATAGCGCTGTTTTAGGCTATTAGCCAATTCATCAAACATGTAGGCCTTACTGAAGGGCTTGCGGAACTTGATGTATGTTTTTGAATCACCCACTAACCTTGATGTAGCTGTATTTAAGGACATTTCTTCTGACCTCTTTCTCAATTTGGGAGCAGCCTTTATATCACTAATAAAAATAGATACATCCTTGGTTGCTTTCCCCGAAAATGGCACTGTGAGGTTAGCAGCTGTAGGATGGATGAAATGGCGGATATACTCAAGGTGATTTCAAGGAGTGCTTGGTCCCCAACGAGTTCGCATTGGTCTATTCTCCTCATAAATGCATCATTGTCTTGCCCCTATTCTGTTGTTGCATTGTAGTTTGTAACAACATGCTATCTTCCCATTCAAAGCTTGCATCGTTTCAGTCAGTCACTGCTCATGTGTATGCCATTTGTGCAAACTCCATCTGTCATTATACCAGAAAAAAAGGGAACTTCACACACAGTAGGCAGGGAAGGAAACGGGGTTGGGGGGGTGGGGGGGGTGGGGTGGGGTTATACTACACTTAATCTCCATGCTTTATCATAGCCCATCGAGATTTTGTACACTGATGTGCTTAGTGCCCAAAACTTCTACACATACTACAGGTAACTGACACAACTTGAACACATGGCAAGTCATGCCTATATAATTTACAATACAGATACCTCACTTGTTACAAGTACAGTTCCTGTGGAACTGAGACCGGTCTGTAGCATCCTGTGGTTGAACAAATGACAATTTTAATGTGCTATGAAGGTCTGTATGGCTCAACATGGCCATAAAAAAAATACAGAACAAGATAACATGCGAATATCAGTCACTCACCATACCACATTGTAACGAACTTCAACTTGTAGCTGTTGCCTCACTTTGGAGATGCATAAACAGTCAACTGCTGTTGTCCTAACTGTTAGGGTTTGGCACCAGATGTCTCTACCATTGGCAGCCACTTTCTGTCACCAGATATAGCAGTCTGGTCCCAGACTCCTACAGTTTTCAGGAGAAAGCCGTGTGGCGAGGACCTAGTTACGCTCGACAGTGCCAATAAAACATAATTGGCAATAACACATTTGTTAGGCAGTAATACAGAATTGTCTTTCAAAGTGCCATGCCACAGCCGGGTTGGCAGAGGAGTGCGTTGTTAGTAGTGTAAGGCTGGCACTGGCTCGATTTGCAGTACTACCAGTGCAGTGAAGCTTCACTTGGCAGCTGTTGCGTCACAGGGTGGTTGTTGACATGTGGACTCCAGAGGCCTCCAGCTCTACATATTGATCTTCAAAGTGCTCTCGGTAGCGTCTAAGATTTGCACTTGGTAGCCTTGCCCCACGTTCACCAGAAGTACTAGGTGGCTCAAAGGTGTTGGATCTCAGCCCTCTTTTATGAAACAGGAGCCAGCAGCATTAATGTTTGCCACAGGAACAGGATGAGCAGTAGGAGAGGCCCCCTCTCACAGGCGTATGACGGACAGCGTCCAGATCATGCAGGTTAATCCTCCAGGCCTGCAGCGTGATGGCAGCCTCTGCATCCCATCAGCATTGCCTTGAAAGTTGGCAATGCAACTGGCGGCAGCAGCAGCAGCAGCAGCAGCAGCATCCTTTCATCCAGACTCGTGGTTCTGCAGTCAATTGAAGACACCTAGGTGTGCTCAGTGTTGACCTGCATAGCCTCCCCTCACACTGGATAGCTGGGACTGACACAAGGGCTTGAGACTATGCACTGGGCTGCTGGCAATCAGCAAACACCCATTTGCTAAGAAGTGTGGGATATTTATGTTTGTGCTTCCAGTGTGCTCTGCATGCTCTGTGGCAGTGGGGATGGCTAGGAAATCATGTGTCCTGGTTGTCCCCTCACCGTCAGCTCTTCTAGTGGCTTCAGACTTTCACAGCTTCACCTTTCAGAGGTTCTTTTTTGCTTGTTCTGCACCTGACTACTTATTTTTTCATTGTACCAAGCCTTCCTTACAACACTCTGCTTTGTCACTAGTATGACAGTACCTCCCGGCTTCCTTGATGTTATGCTTTATTGCGGACTCGAGTGCTCATTTGCTCCCCAGTGCTGTGATAGCTTCCATGTTTGCCACAACTCGCTCAGTATTTCCTCCAGCTGGCAGTCTACTGATCATTGGTGAGGCAGGCAGTTTGGCTTCCGGGAGTTTTCAGGGTAGAACTTGAATGAATTTTTTGTGTCCGCCGGGAATACTATCCTGCGGTGTAACACTTCTTTTGAGCTTTTATTATTTTGCATTCATTTCCTTTTAAAATGCATATTTAACTAATTTATTGTCATTCTTTCACAAACATTGATGGTGCAGCTTGCAGCTTTGATAATTTGAAGCACTTTTGTGCTTATTTGAAAATAATTTCTGATACTTTGTTTCGGACTAAGTGCACAGTTTTTGTACTCTAAACTGGTCTGTGCCTACCTGTTTGTTGATTGTACACCCTTCTTTTTTTCTGTATTCACCAAAGCTACAATTTTTTCACTTAATAGTTTTTCATTCAAGGAAGCTGTTTTGTTTTTGAAAAGCTTCAGTGCAACATGATAGTTTCATTTTTAGACTTTACTGTGTTTATCAGCTTTAAAATCTAATTGATATGTAAAATAAAGGAAAGACAACTGTTCACCTATAGTGGATTGATGTGTGGAACATCGAAACATGCAGCAGAAAGCCACATCCACACTAGCTTTTGAGATCTTGCTCTTTTTTGTAGTAAAGTTACACACATTCACACACACAACCACACAGACGACACTCCCAAGATATACATCTACATCTACATCTACACTTAAGTGCCTGGTAGAGGGTTCATCGAACCATTTTTATACTACTTCTCTATCATTCCACTCTCGAATGGCACGTGGGAAAAAAGGAACACCTAAATCATTCCATTCGAGCTCTGATTTCTCTTATTGTATTATTATGATCATTTCTTCTCACTAGGTGGGTGTCAACAAAATATTTTCGCATTCAGAAGAGAAAGTTGGTGATTGAAATATCATAAATAGATCTCTCTCAAAGAAAACCGCCTTTGTTTCAGTGACTGCCACCCCAACTCGTGTACCATATGAGTGACACTCTCACCCCTATTGCGCAATAACACGAAACGAGCTGCCCTTCTTTGCACTTTTTCGATGTACTCCGTCAATCCTATCTGGTAAGGATCCCACACTGCGCATCAATATTCCAGCAGAGGACAGACAAGTGTAATGTAGGCTGTCTCTTTACCGGGTTTGTTACATCTTCTAAGTGTTCTGCCAACAAAGTGCAGTCTTTGTTTCACCTTCCCCACAATATTATCTATGTGGTCTTTCCAATTTAAGTTGCTCGTAATTGAAATTCCTAGGTATTTAGTCGAATTGACAGCCCTTAACTTTGTGTGATTTATCGTATACCCAAAATTTATTGGATTTCTTTTAGTACCCAAGTGGATGACCTCACACTTTTCTTTGTTTAGTGCCAATTGACACTTTTCGCACAATACAGAAATTCTCTCTAGATCTTTTTGTAATTGGAATTGATCATCTGATGATTTTACTAGACGGTAAATTACAGCGTCATATGGAAACAGTCTAAGGGGGCTGCTCAGATTCTCACCTAGATCATTTATGTAAATCAGGAACAGCAGAGGGCCTATGACCTCTCTGAGTGGAAATCACGAATCCAGTCACACAACTGAGACGATACTCCATATGCATGCAATTTGATTTATAGTTGCTTGTGAGGAACGGTATCAGAAGCCTTCTGGAAATCTAGGAATATGGAATCAATCTGAGATCACTTGTTGACAGCACTCATTACTTCATTTGAATAAAGAGCTAGCTGTGTTGCACAAGAACGACATTTTCTGAATCTGTGTTGGTTATGTATCAATAAGTCATTTTCTTCAAGGTGATTCATAATGTTAGAGTTCAGTATATGCTCCAAAATCCTACTGCAAATTGAGGTCAGTGATATGGGTCTTAATTCAATGGGTTACTCCTATTTCCTATCTTGAATATTGGTGCGACCTGTGCTACTTTCCAGTCTGTAGGAACAGACCTATCGTCAAGTGAGCGGTTGTATACGATTGCTAAGAAAGGCGCTATTGTGTCTGCATACTCTGAAAGGAGCCTGATTGGTATACCATCTCGACCAGAAGACTTGCCTTCCTTAAGTGATCTGAGCTGTTTCACAACACCTAAGATATCTATTTTTATGTCACTTATGCCAACAGCTGTTATGGTTTTGAATTCTGAAATATTTACTTCGTCTTCTTTCATGAAGAAATTACGGAAAACTATATTTAGTAACTCCACTTTAGTGGCACTGTCAACGGTAACATTTCCATCGCTATCGCTCAGTGATGGTATTGGCTGTTTCTTGCCACTGGTGTACTTTACATACAACCAGAATCTCTTTGGGTTTTCTACCATATTTTGAGACAATGTTTCATTGTGGAAACTATTAATAGCATCTCACATTGACGTTTGCACTAAATTTTGAGCTTCTGTGAAACTTAGCCAGTCTTGGGGATTTTGCGTTCTTCTGAATTTTGCATGCCTTTTTCATTGCTCCTGCAACAGTGTTCTGATGTGTTTTGTGTACCATGGTGGATCAGTCCCTCTTATTAATTTATGCGGTATGAATCTATCTATTGCTGTCGATACTGTATCTTTGAATTTGAGCCATATCTGGTCTACACTTACATAATTAGCTTGGAAGGAATGGAGACTATCTCTTAGGAAGGCATCATGCGAATTTTTATCTGGTGTTTTAAATAGACATATTTTGTGTTTATTTTTAGTGGTTTTGGTTGATACGTTTTGATCCTCACTACAATGACCTTGTGTTCACTAATCCCTGTATCCGTCATGATGCTCTCTATTACATCAGGATTATTTGTGGCTAAGACGTCAAGTGTACTCCAAATGGGTGTGTTTCTTCTTGTGATTGTCTACAAGGTTTCTTGGCAGTATACTGCATATCTGTATCTACATCTACGTACATACTCTGCAAGCCACTGTATGGTGCATGGCGGAGGACACCCTGTACTGCTGCTAGTCATTTCCTTTCCTGTTCCACTCACAAATAGGGCAAGAGAAAAACACTGTTTCTGTGCCTCCATATGAGCCCTAATCCCTCTAATCTTATCTTTGTGGTCCTTATGCAAAATGTACATTGGCGGCAGTAGAATCATTCTACAGTCAGCTTCAAATGCTGGTTCTCTCAATTTTCTCAATAGTGCCCTTTGAAAAGAACGTCGCCTTCCCTCAATTTATTCCCAATTGAGATCCTGAAGCATCTCCATAATGCTTGCATGTTATTCAAATCTAACAGTAACAAATCTAGCAGCATATTTAATCTTCAAATTGCTGTTGTTCATGTCGAAGATTTGCGCACAAGTCTCTTGCCCCATGCTGACCTAAAGTACTAAGTGGTTCATAGTTGTTGGCTTTCAGCCCTCTTTTATGAGACAGGAGCCAGCAGCATTAGTGTCTGTCACGGGAACAAGATGAGCAGCAGCAGAGGCCCCCTTTCACAGACATGTGATGGACAGCGTCCAGGTCACACAGGTCAATTTTCCAGCAGGCCTGAATTACTTTGATATCTTCCTTTAATCTGCATGGGTACGGTTCTGAAACACTGAACAATAATCAAGCATTGATTGCTCTAGTGTCCTACATGTGGTCAACTTTACATAAGAACCACACTTTCCTAAAATTCTCCCAATAAACTGAAGTTCACTGTTCACTTTCCATACTACAACCCTTACATGTTCATTGCATTTCACATTTAATTGGCATGACTTTGTCAAGCAGGGGATAATAACATTAAATGGCAAATGCTCTGACAGGCCTGAAAGGAAACTACTCCACTGTAAAAACAACAGCCCATTCTTCATACACTAACATTAGCAAAAACTGTGACAAAAAGGAGGATTAATTTAAGTAGAAGAGTTGTATGCTGCAAATTGATTATAGAACTGTGTATAATTTCTGACTTTCAGAATTCAGCAGTAGGATCCTCTAAGTGCTGTTGCATGAAATTAAAGTAAATATGAATACATTCCTGAATAATCTAAATCCACACAGTTTGCATGTGTGTCTACAAAACATCAACAGTGGTTTCTGGAGGATCATGATAAACACGTTACCAATCAACCATATTGCAGACATGTCCGGTGTCAGGTCAAATGTGCTGGTCAAGAAAGCAGTGGTACATTTTGTTCTTGGAAGTAGGCTTGAACATTCCCTACCACAAGTTGCTGGACATTGCTGTGTTCAGATATTGATAGTTGCCTGAAGGTAGGGCAGTACCTCTGGAAATGGCATATTTCTGTCTTTCTGGGCAAACACTCTGAGCTAATAAAGCACTACATAAGGGACTAAGAACATTACATATTATAGAGACACAGCTTGTTTGTGTCTTTTTGGCAATATTGTCCACCTCATATGAACTTTTATTTTGTTGAGTCGTGACAGTCTTCCTTATTTCAAATGGAGATGTGAGATTAATTTTTAATGCATTAAATGTCCGAAATGTCCCCTATGTTGCTTCTTCAGTGTACTGTTTTGTTTTCTCTTCTGAACTGTTTTCTCACCTACTTTTAAAAAGTTATTGTTAAAAATATCTGCTATACACAAATTGTCTTTTACAGTGCTCCCACTCGTTCTTACAAGGTAATGTAATTTTATATGGTGTCTGCCTCTCTCTCACTTAATAATATTCCATACTGATTTTATTTTATTAGCTGATCTATCAATTTCTGACAAGATATGTGTACTCCTGGATTATTTGTATTGCAGACCAGTTAGTTTGCCCTATTTGAACTCATCCATATGTCGATACAGTGAAACCCCTATTTTATTTTTGCGTTTGGTGCAGACTTAAACACAAAATTGAGGAAATTGCAGAATTGAGGAAATGTTAAAAGCTCCTGTAATTTGAGCAAAAACAAATGTAACTGGCAGATATAATCAAAAGTTGCAGTCCTCTTCAATACTTTGTTTAAAATCTGTCTAAATGAAGGAAATTAAATGTACAATAAAATGTTTATACGATAATTTGTGGTAATGAATTTAATCACAGATATGTTATATCAAGTAAAAACTTTTCAAAAAAATTAAATTGGTATCTGGCTAAAAGGTAATTGAGCTATTTTGTGCAATGCTACAACCACAAATTATACGTTCAAAACACGCATTTTTGAGAGATAGTCCTAGAAAAAATCAAAAATTGATGAACATGTCAAATTAAACCAAAACCATCACAATAGTTAAGTGTTTAACCATAAGCATAAATGCAGACATCTGTTCAATGACAAACTTTGTCACCATTGCTGTTACTGTTTTGTAAAATGTAAATTTGAAGGAAAGCTCAGGTGTTACAGTTTCACTTCATGCCCTCTGTCACTGCTGTCAGTCTTTACAGTCTTAAGTGTGTGGTGCAGAATATATATGTGAGTAGTGTATGGAATTATTGCAACTGTATTGTGTCAAATTTGAATACTAAAGTCTTTAAAATGTTCTATTGGAAAACCCTTAGAATATTTCTGTGTGACATCTGTCATAGCACATCATCTCTACAAAAAGTATATTTTCAACACTTCATAAAATTCTTTCACCCCTGACTGCACTCTCATCCTTGAAGGGCCACTTCCCCTCTGCGCACATCCAGGAGGTGAGCTCATTTTACATGTGTTAGTTTGGTGTGGTGGCTGTGCTGGCTATAAGTCACCAGCCTATAAGAGTTCACGAGCTGGAAATGTCCAATGTTTCCTCGGTTATGACCGAGCATATTCTTTGCTACTCTGTGTTTGAATTTTAAAAGGTTGATGATTGATATTGTTGCTGAATACAGTACATTGGAATCAAATACAAAAAGATGAGGCTGAGTTATATGTGGTACAAGGAAAGCTGTTGGCTAGGCCTCTTCGTCACGTATTCGCTCAGTCCAGAAAACTTTGTGTTGGCTCTTGTTTTTCTATTATTGCAGCAACCTAGGAGTAACTTCCTGGCAGATTAAAACTGTGTGCCGGACCGAGACTCGAACTCTGGACCTTTGCCTTTCGCGGGCAAGTGCTCTACCATCTGAACTACCGAAGCAGGACTCACGCCCGGTACTCACAGCTTTACTTCTGCCAGTATCCATCTCCTACCTTTCCAACTTTAGTTCTGCAAGGTTCGCAGGAGAGCTTCTGTAAAGTTTGGAAGGTAGGAGATGGATACTGGCAGAAGTAAAGCTGTGAGTACCGTGCGTGAGTTGTGCTTCGGTAGCTCAGATGGTAGAGCACTTGCCCGCGAAAGGCAAAGGTCCCGAGTTCGAGTCTCGGTCGGGCACACAGTTTTAATCTGCCAGGAAGTTTCATATCAGTGCACACTCCGCTGCAGAGTGAAAATCTCATTCTGGGAACCTAGGAGTAGTTGTATCATAATTGCACGGTGAAGCTAAATGTTGCAAGTTGTGATGGCAACACAAATTGTGGATTATGTCAGCATTTCTTCTCTCGCCCCCACCCCCACCCCTGTCCACAACAACCTAATTCCCTTACCTCCGCCATCACCCATGGTGTAAACCATTTGTCTTCAGTGCCACTTATAACTCGTTTAGTCACATCAAATGTCAATAGGAAGAAAATGGGACGAAGTCAAGTGACATGTAGAGTATGAACTTAGAAAAATAGGAAGAAACATAAAATCAGGGAATTTTTAGCATTGATCTTACGGGTTTTTCACAAGGGCTATAAATGTATGGTGTAGAATCTCGAAAAATGTAAAATTGGAGAACTTAAAATCAAAATTCCACTGTATTGTCAACACCAACAAGGTGTAATGTCACTTTTGTCCACTTTGTGTGATGGACCTTTACAGCCTGAGCATAGTGTAACACTGATCTTTTCAGTCACACACAAGAATGCTGCTAAGTGAGCCTGTGTGTATGTCATTTGTTAGCAATCTGAAACTCATATTGTTGAAACATTGTTATACACATCCTCAGAGTTTGGATTCGTTCATACCATTCTATATGGGTATTATAATTTTAGCAAACATTTGTGTAATTTTCCCCTTTTTTTTCTTTTTCTTTTCTTTTCTTTTCTTTTTTTTTTTTCAGGAACTCTTTTGACTTTTTATAGTTGTGCCACAATTATTTAGTTTCATGTTCAGTGGATTATTTACACAATGAATTGTAATGATGCACAGTGAGTCTTTTTACATTTACAGCCAAATTAATTTGTAAATATGACTGAGCTGAATATTTAAACATTTTTTTAAAATACACAGATGTGAGTTAGTTTCCTACCCACCACCCTTTACACATTACAATAATAGAAATTTTTTCTCCTTTCAAACTGCAGTGGATTATTTACAACAAACTTCTTGAGGGAATATACTGTGAAGCAGTAGTCCTAGAGCATGTTTTTGAGCAGTGAAATCTCCCAAAGAGACAAATCAGAACTCTTTAACAGCTGCATAAAATCATATCTACAGCCATTTATACCACTGATGGCACACTCTTATCTAAATTTCTTGTGATCTTTGCCCATTTGAGTTTTGTTCTCTGTCATCAATGATAATTTGTTTGTTGCTGTTCACAGAGTAATAAAAGAGGTACGGAATGGATTTACCACTTTGAATTGTATGATTTTTATAACAAGAGCAGATGGAAACCAGAAAAGTTTGACGAATTGTGGAATGATATCACAGTCAATCAATCGGCCTACTGTGTAATGCTAAAGGTAAAAAAAAAAAAAAAAACTAGTGTGTGTGTGTGTGTGTGTGTGTGTGTGTGTGTGTTGGCGCGTGCGTGCGCGCATGCAGATTTATAAAAAAGTAGATAAGTGGAGTGTGTATAACCTTTTACTAATATTTAATGAACTACATTAAGTCTTATCCATTAACAACATTAACTTTTATGCATTGAAAATAATTATTATATCTGTTCAAATTTTGTTCTGCTGCCTGTGCTCATGTCTAATGTTTTCCCGTGCTTGTTCTGCTACCTTGTGCTCATCTGATTTTTTCCGATGCTGAGTAATTTTGTGTTTCTTTTTTACATGTATGATGTGTGTGTAGCACGAGCAGCTGGTTTTGGAGAAGTGCAATAATCAGTATGAAATACCGGTTAAAATCCGATGTTCAAATTTTGCTCTACACTTTACGAATGGAGCAGGAAAGGGAGGAAATAATAGTGATACAAGAAGTATCGCCACCACACACAGTAAGGTGGTTTGTGGAGTATAGCTGTAGATGTAGCTGGGTTTCTTTTACATTTGTAGTAGTAGGTTATATCTTCTCTACTTTCAAGTAGGACTTAACATTTGCCAGTTTTAAAATTCAAGTTTTTCCAAAGATGGACCATTACTACCATAATGCTCTAGTATTATACCTTTTCTAATCATGATAATACCATCGTTATTAGTGGACATGACCTGCGGTCAGTGTTATTTCTGCCTCGTGTGGTTTGATATTCATATATCAGTTAGTGTGTGTTGTTCCTGTTCCACAGTTGATATGACTTGTAAATTTCTGAAGCTCTTGCAGAAGGGCATCAGTAAGATAATTAAACTGAGCAGTGAAGTTTCATTGGAGATGTTCAACACCTTGAGTTCATCCTATGACTACATTTTCATGGGATGCTGTCACAGATTCTTGTTTGAGTGAAACACTTCAGTGAGCACAATTAGTCCAGTTTTAAGTTAACCTCAGCCCATCTTACCATTGTCATCAGTCCACACATTTCACACCATGACTGTATACTGATAACAGTGTTCTTGGAATTTGACATTGTGTACTGTGGGATACTCAGCCACCTAAAAGTGTGTAATAATTCTAGACTGTAAGCTGTCTAAAGTAAGTTGTTGATGAACGTAAGTGTGTCATATTGTTGGAAATTGGCAAAAAGTGTCTCATCAGACCATACTATTTCCTTATAATCATCATTGTCCCATGTTGAAAGTTCTAAGAATAATTAGTGTCATACCAACATGTTCATGGCGACCTGAAATTTTGTGACCACCACTGGCAAGTGTTCAGTTTTTGATTATTTGAGATGCTAATGGAGGTGATATGTCTCTTCAGTCATGCACTTTCTGTGCTTCCTTATGATGATGTTTTTCAGAGCTTAAGAATCCCTGCCACTGAAGACGAAATTCTGTGCCTTGTTACTCTTTGCTGATTCTGTACTATGAATTGCGAATGCCATTCCCTAATCCCTCATGGATCTCATACACCTAACACACTAGCTGCCTTCTATATATGTGTGACATCAAACATGTTGAATAATCCTATTTTTCTGCTCTATAGGGTCTCTAGCATAATATAAGTCACCAAGAAACATTTATAAGGAGTGCCCAGGCATGCTGCTGTGTGAAATTGATATTAATATATCTGCTATAACATAAATATGTGTAATGAAAATAATGTCACCCATATTGTAATGCAGGTCAGTCAGTAATGGCAAGTTTGCCAAAACATATCTGTAGTGAAAGTAAAAGAAATAAAAATTAATATCACGCAGCAGTGAGCATGGTTACTCCTTATAAATATTCTATTTTTCCTTGAGTACAGTTGATAAAAAGTAGAAATGTAATATACTGCATGGAGTACTACAGATAAAGGCAATCTAGAGGACAGAGTTCCAGGGTACAAAGAAACACAGCAGAGGAAAGGAAATACAGTACTTACCTGACTATAGCAGATCTTGAAAGTGACAAATATTCATCCCTTGGCACTTTTGGGCCCTGGTCAGCAAGTTGTTGAAAGCAGATCAAAGCTAGACTGTTGGCATTGCTGCAGTTTCATGTGATATGTTCTGCTGCAGTTCTTGAAAGTTATGAGGATTGTTGCAATATAGCTTAGACTTGAGGGCTCCCCATACAAAGTAATTTCACACTGACAGATCAGATGACGCTGGAAGCCAGCTAGGCCTGCGACCAGACAGACCTCTGCTAACAACTCCATCAGGCATGAAGATTGCATAAATGTGTTCCGATCTTTGGCAGCTGTTGGGCAGTTGCTCCATCCTGTTGGAAGTAACTGTAGGTCTTTTCCTCCTGTGCTAATGCTGCCACAAATGGTTTCAAAGTGTTGGCAATGTAACGTACTGCAGTCAGCATCTCATGAAACAAGATGGGACCAATAATGCAGCATGCAGACACTGCACACCCTACCCCAACATTCTAATCATGCAGTGGTGTTTTGTGGAAGTTATGCAGATTCTCTGATGCACAGAACCTGTGAATTGCCATAACCGCTCAGGTGAAACTGGGATTCGTTAGACATAAAGAACAGATCCACGTCCAACCCATTCATGATCCATGAACAACGTACACTCAGTAGGGATGCTTGTGCAGGGCCTGATGGAGTATTTGTCTGTGTGACTGATGTGATATACTGGTCTCTTGTGACAAGTGTCAGGTTTGTTTGATAGAACTCTGAAGCATTTTCTGGTGAGCCGCAATCACATTTTCTAGTGTGCAGCCACATTTCGGAATGTTTTTTGATGTATTCAAAACAGATGCTGTATGGCACAATTTTTGGACTAAGCTTTGCATGGCACTCTTTGCTTTCACTTTGACACCATTAAACTTCTCAGCAAACAACTGACCACATTGTTTCCATAACTTTGTTGTCATGTAACTTTCTACAGCCAGCACCTGCCGCTCCATTGTGAGTACCATTTTCACCTTTGTGCTGCTCCACTCACACTGTCACAGCCTGCACTATGCACTGAACCAGTGTGGTTATATGTATACATTCATATCCAATTGTACCCACTTGTCTGGGCCACTTTTTATTTGCACCACCCTGTACATACTAACTTCTTACACTATAGTCACATGGGCCTCTAAGTTTGGCAACTAAAATTTTGAAGTTAGAAGCTTCAAAAGGCTTCGACAGAATCTTATATATATGATCAAATCTTGCCTTCCCATGGTGTTTGTTGTTAATTAGTAGGTAAGCTGCTCACAGCGTATATTTATAATGTTGGACAATAAAAATATGGTAGTAGTTAGATAATGTTGTGGCAGTGCTCTCCTTAAGTAGTGGCCAGACGAGCCCATTTCTGAGCCTTGAAGAATATTTCGTGGTCATGGAGTGATTGAAGATATTTATTATTGTGGACAGTAATGCATCAGTAATGAGCTGATATCATTATGCCCAGTGGATGCTCTTTTATGGAGTCAGTTTAGTGCCTAGTCAGATCAACTGGCAGTAATCTGTAATAGGTGGTTGTTTTTCAGAAGTGAAAAAAATATATAAAATTCAAAGTTTTGCAAGTAAAGTACTCTGCTGTCTATGCAAAGTTGTAGCCTGAGAATGGATAGCAAGTGGCAAACATTTACTAATTTTTATGTATACAGTATAGTAGGAGGAACACAAGATTTAATTTATAAGTGATGTGGAGGGGGCGGGAAAGGGGGGGGGGTGTAAGCAATGTGTGAAATTGTGAAATTTAGTACACCGAATCGACAGGTCTGGCAGTAAGTATTGCTCTAATCCTGCTGGGCAGAATGTCAAACTGAACTTAGATAACATTAGGGTGTGTCATTCCATACTGCTTGAACTCAATGCTAGGGTTCATCAATCTCAGCAGCCCATAACTAGACGTTTTCGGTGGGTGGTAGACCTGGAGGACAAGATCAGTCAGATATAAGCTATAATTTAAACAATAAATACATTCTCTCTCTCTCTCTCTCTCTCTCTCTCTCTCTCTCTCTCTCTCTCTCTCTCTCTCTCTCTCTCTCTCACACACACACACACACACACACACACACACACACACACACACATTAGGAAAAGAAGGTACAAAATAATACTGTTAAACCTTACTACATGTCACATTCGGTCTACCTGTATCTCTGCAGTTCTCTCTTGCCACCAGTACTGCTGTAGTATCTCCTCCACTTTGTGTCATCTTCTCTGTCCTGGTACTATTTTGCTTTACATAACCTGGATTTAATGTGTTTGGTCATTGTTGGTCTGGTACTGATTTCTACCTGATGCCTTTCCTTTTGTCACAATTTCACCCTTATATGTGAGCAGGATTGTTGTGTATGTTATCTATTGTGAATTATGTGTACTCCATTCTGTGTGCTTTATATGTTGTTTCTTAAGCAGAAGTGAAGAACCAGTATATATTTGAATTGATGTAAGAAACATTTCAACTCCACAGAGATTATGATACATGAGCAAACCTGGAAATGGATTTCAATTGATAAATATGTACAGGAACTGGATGTATGGACAAGTCTCCTGTCCCCCTCCATCTCTCTGTATATCACCCCATTTCCTCCCTCTCTGTCCATCTCCTCACCTTCCCCCTCTCTCTGTCCATCTCCTCCTTCCCAGTATCTATGTTAACTTCCTCCGCCCCCCCCCCCCCCCCCCTGCTCTATCCACCTGCAATTTTGCATGCTCTCTGACCTTGAGCCTCGATATTGCAAACAAAACATCGATTGGGGGGATTAGTGGTATGCGTAGTATGAGAGACATGTCTCTAGCTGTTGAATTTGTGAGGATAGCAGCTTGATTTATAGTACTTTGCATAAATTTGATCTGCATGCTGGTAAAATCAGGCGTGACCTGATTATGACATGTACCTGCTTTATCGAAGATGATGAGGCCCTGTATCGACTTTTGTGATAATTTGAGATGCTTAACTGTGTTAGTCATTCCTGCACACGAATTAAATGAGCTGCTCATATTCATTGCAATTTGTGAAGCTACTGATGTCTTTCGTTCTTTGAAAGTGTGAGCTTGCCAACTTTTTTAAAATGACCTTGCAAATCGATTTGTAAACAGTAAATTAGTAGATTTACTGAAAATAGTGTTGCAGTATGTCTGTTTCTCACCAAAACCAGAAATAAATGTCACAAAACACTTCTTATTTACCAACAGGGTTAAGTTAATCTAACATACAAATTTCTTTTAATTGAAAATGTGTAACTTTTAACATAACGGTAGTTATTAATATTTTTCTTTAAATTACATTCAAAAGGAAATCAAAATTTGTCATTTTTAGCAGTGCAGTGAACTGAAAACTTTTATTATTTTCTGTTTTATGTATTTCCCATTTCTGTATTATGAAGGTAGTCTGGATATTCCTCACAATTCTAAAAAAAGGGACATGACTAATGGCATTGTAAGCATGCAAAGTAGCCTGCATGACACGTATAACATAGTGTACTGCTCATAGACTTTGAAGAGCATAGCATGCCATAGAGATTATTTTTCCAAGTAGTTTAATATTTTTATACGATCTTACTCGACAGTCAGTGGGTACAAAATTCTTTGGTCCAAAATCCATCATCATTTGGTGACTGAAATGAAAGTAAACCTACTGTTCAAATTTTAAAATGTGTAGAAAATAAGTGTCAGATGAGTAGTGTTATCAAAACTTTGCATTCTACTGATATAAAGAATCGTTTACAAATATGGTCAGCCCAATATAGTCACTTGAAACTGATGTTTGAGGAAAAAGTTGTTTGGTCACCTATTTTCAGCAAAAATGCTGTACCCATCTTGTACAAAGAAACTAACTGAGACGTTTACTTCAGCATTATGACGTGACTAAAGACCTCCCTCATTCCTCATTTCTTATAAGTGTGTCTCCCTGTTGAGATTGAAAATCTTAAAAGTGTGTTTAAAGGTGAGAATGTCAATCATCCTTACGAACAAACCACTAGGATAGCTTCAGATACACTGATGTAGTTCTTCAATGGTATGTGTAATTGGTTGACAATATGGAAGATATCCATCATTTTAACAATACCACTATTTGGCAAATTTTTTCACATAAGGGAAAAAAGATTTTGCCTCAGTAGGTTTGAACTTGGCACCTCTGTCACTATGCAATGGCATTTAACCCACTTAGCCACAATAATGTTAAACCCAAATTTTCTTTTCTTTTTTAATGTATACAAAACAAATTCTGAGGTCATTTCTTGAAAAGCTTTCCAGTTCAAACTTTCAGAGAAAGAACACATCATTAGCTTCCAAAACTTCAGTCAATATACCAGTTGTGAAGATATAATCATCTACTCTTTTAATTTGTCTGCAATAACAGCTACTGCAGTTTAATGTCTTGAACAATCACAAAAGTCGATACATGGCCTCTGTTATCTCTGATACAGCATGTACACATCATAATGATGTCACACTTGACTTGACTAGCATGCAGATATACTCACTCCCATGCTGTGGGAATTATAATTGTTGTGCAGGCATGATGCACATGCAGCTTGCATTCTCTTAGGGTATGTTCATGCTGTAACCTTGCTGCTTATTGCTGGCATGTCGCACCTTGCTGATTAATTTTGCATTTATTTTTGTTTGCCTGTGATGGACATTGCTGAATGCAGACTGCAGGGAGCAATACACTGTGGGCAATCTTGGTCTCTCACTCATAGTTTCCATCTTTTGGTTGCCAAGACCTGCGTTATGCATTTCTATTGTCTCCATACAATTCATCCTCATCCAGACCCTTGCTGACCAGTCTCTCATTGTGGCAGACTCTCATCATCTTTTTGGGACTGGTCTCTGATGCCTGGTTGACATGGCTTCCCCATCTTCATCAACTAATGCAGATGTGTTGGTTGCACCTCAGTGCTCTTTGATGCATCAACACCAACTGGGGCATGGACCGCTCTAATCTGATGTGGCTCTACACAACACTGGTCCAGTCCTGTCCGGATTATGGAAGTCTCGAATACGGCTTGACATTACCTTTGACATTACGGATGCTAGACTCAATACACCATTGTTGGTTATGACTGCCAACTGGTGCCTTTCTGACTAGCCCCATGATCAGAGTTCTAACAGGGGCAGGGTCTCACTGTTACAGTTTCTACACCAAGAACAGTTGGTAATTTAAGTGTTATCCATCCACTGCTTCCCAGAGCACCTGAACTATTTCCAGATTTGGAGAGCCACTTCCCACAAAGGTGGCCCAGGTCTGGGGTTATGATTGTCATCTGCACCCGTTCCCTTTTTTCTGAACTCTGGCTTTCCTCTCTATCACCTCATCTCCAGGCCCACTCGTGTACATTTCCATGGTGCATTCCTCGTTGGCAACTCTGTCTTGCCCTCACCATCCCTTGGTACTGAGCGAGATGACACAGTGTTTAGCACACTGGACTCACATTCAGGAGAACTTCGGTTCAAAACCATGTCTAGCCATCCTGATTTAGGTTTTCTGTGATTTCCCTAAATCAGGATGGTTCCTTGGAAAGGGCATGACCAGCTTCCTCCCCCATCCTTTTCTAATCTGATGGGACCGATGACGTCACTGTCAGGTCCGCTATCCCAAATCAACCAACCAACCAACCATCCATCCATCCATCCATCCATTCCTTTGTCCCGACTATCCAGGCTTCCCTTTTTGCCCTCAGACAATATCAGTTCTCAGTGGTCTTTGTCTGGACCCAGGTCATATTGGGATCCTCAGCAATGAACTCATTGACAGGCTGGCCAAATTGGCTACTGGCAAGCTGCCTCTTGAGATCGGTATTCTGGAATCGGACCTTCAGTCAGTATTATGTTGTCATGTTCTGAGGATTTGGAATGTGGAATGGCATATTCTGACTTTGCTGGGCAAACTACGGGCGATAAAGGAGACCGTGAATTTTTGGAGGTTCTCCATGTGAGCGTCTAACAAGGACCCCATTGTTCTTTGTCGTCTCCTTATCAGCCATATTTGCTGACTCATGGTCATCCTCTACATTGTGAGGATCTGCCCCACTGTTACTGTGGTACTCGTTTTATGGTGGTTCACATTGTACTGGACTGTCCTAACCTAGTTGCCCTGCAGTGGATCTTAAATCTTCTTTACCACTGGTGTCAGCAGATGATGCCTCTGTGGCTGACAAGGTTTTACGGTTTATTTGTGAAGGGGAGTTTTACCACTCTCTCTAAGGGAAGGTGCCTCAGCCTTGTCACCCCATTGAGGGGTTGGTAGGATGCCCTGTTGCCTCCTGTGCCCTGACCGGGCAGCAACTGTCTGGGCTTGGTGATCCACCCCAGCCCTCACTTTGCCCACTCCTTTGCTCTTCTTCTCTCCTTCTCCCATGTTCTGTTTGGCTTGGTGTTCTTTGTCTGTTGTCCTGTGCCTCTCTCACCCTGTCCATGTCACTAGTCTATTCTGGGTACTGTTGGTTGGGGTGCCTCTGGTAAGTGGCAGGTGATACGCTCCCCATCACACTTACTGTCTGTGGGGCCCTCTGGCTGCTCCCTGGACAGGGCATCTCGCCTGCCTTTCTTCCTTTCCCCCCTTTTCTTCTTCTTCCTCTTCTTCTTCTTCTTCTTCTTCTTCTTCTTCTTCTTCCTTTCTCCCCTTTTTCTAGGATTTGTTGACCTTTGGTAGACCTTGGAGTTTTCTTTCCTTGGGTTTCACACACTAGGCCCTTTTTCCATGTGTAGTTTTGGTGATTTGGCTGTTCCAGTAGGAGGGGCTGATGACCTTGTAGTTTGGTTCCTTTAATCACTAAATGAGCCAACCAGCATCACACCTCACAGCTGTGTTACATTTACTCTGCAGCCTAGCTACCCACCAGGAGCAATTACCATGCGGCTGTTCAATAACTAGCAGAGTCAGATGTGGCACTGCTGGACTGAGCTTGAAGCAGCCAAACACGGTTCAAGATTCAGGGCATACAGGAATCATCATGGCGTGAAACAAAAACCAGCTTGATATCAATGTCTGCCGAGGATTGCAGTGAACAGTGAGGCATGCAGCAATGGTGTAGGTTAAATGTGTCAAGAAGACTCATGAGATTTTTAATGCTCATGCTGACGAGCAGGAAGCTGGCAGCGTAAACACACACTTAGGCTGCAGTCACAGTGACACCAATATTAATGGATTCCACCAATGACTGACATCAGCTTAAGGTAGCAGAGCTTTTCAAACCAGTAGAGCACTACCTGCATGGTCACACTGCAGACTTTGGATGACAATCACTGAGATTCAAGTCAGTTTATATTTGTTCACATTGATCAGTGTTCTCTTTTACATGAATGTGGGCTGTGAGAAACTGATAAGTTTGTCCAATAAAGTTATTTTGTGGGAGCCTCAGGATGAAAACTATCACAATCGGGATATAGTTCAGAATCTGTAGACTGAAATTGCAGCTTTATTGGAAACCACAAGTAGGCAAAATCTTTATCTTAAATTTTAGGCATAAATTATAACCTCAAAAAATAATTTGCTCAAGTGAGAAGGGTCTCGTATTTTACACTTATAGTTACTGTAGTGGATCTTGTTTGTGTTGTGGTAGGTGGGTTTTAGCTATCTACAAATTATTATTAATGCATACTGGTGTTTTTAAATCAGTAGGATGAAGTGGTTTGCAAATGTGATGTGTGTGTTTCCACTTACTATAGGTCTTCAGAGTATCTTAGTCTAAACTTTATGCTTGTCTTTCACATGTATGCTGAATGTCAGTCATTGAAGGTTAAGCGACATGTGTCTGCACAACTTCAAATAAATATAGCAAAACAGTTTATATGTAATCTTGCTTTTCAAGGTAACCGTAAGTTGTCTTGAGTATGTAAAGGAACATTTCACCCTTCATTTCATATATTAGTGTATTGTAGTATTGTCTAGCTGTTCCAGTAACTAAGGACAGTGTGTACAGCAGTTGATACATTCTTTTTGAGACATTCACTGAAGTGCCAAAGAATCTGGTATAGGCATGCATTCTTAAATACAAAGGTACATAAACAGGCAGAATATGACACTGTGGTTGGCAATGCCTATATAAGACAACAAGTGTCTGGCGCAGTTGTTAGACTGGTTACTACTACTACAATGGCAGGTGTTACAGTCAGCACATGAGCAATGGGACACAGCATCTCTGAGGTAGGAATGATGTGGGGATTTTCCCATACGACAATTTCATGAGTGTACTGTGAATATCAAAAGTCTGGTGAAACATCAGATCTCGAACATCTATACAGCTGGAAAAGATCCTGCAAGAACGGGACCAGTCAATGTGACAGATGTGCAGCCCTTCCGCAGATTGCTGCAGATTTCAATTCTGAGCCATCAGCAAATGTCAGCATGCGAACCATTCAACAAAACATCATCGATATGGGCTTTAGGAGCCAAAGGCACACTCGTGTACCCTTGATGACTGCATGAGAGAAAGCTTTATGCCTCGCCTGGGCAGGTCAACACTGAAATTCGGCTATTGATGACTGGAAACATGTTATGTGGTTGGATGAGTCTGGTTTCAAATTGTATCAAGCGGATGGACGTTTATGGGTATTTGCATGTCAGCAGGGGCTGTTCAAGCTGGTGGAGGCTCTGTAATGGTGTGGGGCATGTGCAGTTGGTGTGATACGGGACCCCTGGTATGTCTAGATAAGACTCTGACAGGTGACACATACATAAGCATCATGTCCATTCTGCATTCTGACAGCCTTGGCCAATTCCAGTAGTACAATGTGACACTCCCACACGTCCAGAATTGCTACTCTTCTGAGTTTAAACACTTCCGCTGGCCACCAAACCCCCCAAACATGAATATTATTGAGCGTATCTGGGATGCCTTGCAACATTCTATTCAGAAGAGATCTCCAACCCCTTATACTCTCGTGGATTTATGGATAGCCCTGGAGGATTTATGGTGTCACTTCCCTCAGTACTGCTTGAGACATTAGTCATGTCCGTACCACGTCGTGTTGCAACACATCTGTGTGCTTGCTGGGGTCCTACACGATATTAGCCAGGTGTACCAGTTTCTTTGGCTCTTCATTGTGTATAGCTCATTCACATTCATTCAGTGTCCTTTTTTTTTAATGGCAAAAGCATCAGTGCAGCTCTTGTCTCCAAGCACTTAGGTGTCATGGTATCTGTCCCTCTATAGGAGGTTAAAATTCTTCACACTCACTTGTTTGACCCACCAAAAACTGACGAAGGGAATCGGGCACAATGTGATCAAGGTGTTGATTGATTTTATTGGATGACCTCTCGCAACTGTTGTTGTTGCCATGGTGAATGCAGCCTTAAGATGCATTTACGCTGCAGCTGCAGTGATGGCAGTTCATTGCTGGAACATTACATCTTGCTGTTCGCTAGGAACCTTGTTGCTTTTAAACTGCAGCCTCACTGCTCACACAGACATCTTATTTCTTGCCAGGAACCTTTACTGCATGTCTGTTCACATTGCTAGTTGAGTGGATTACTTGCAGTGTGTGAATCAAAACGTTGTTCTTGGCAGCATCCGACTACAGTAATACTGGTTAATCATGTCAAAAAATGTGGTTATTAAAAATGAGAAAGAGGGAGAGATATGGATCCATCTTTTGAATGTTGATCACCCACCTTGAAGATACTTTCACCTGTTCCCTGAATAGCTCAAAAGTTACCCAGAGCACTTATTCAGAGAGGTATAAATGTTGCAATAAATTTTACAGTTGAATTTAAATATTATTAGACCAGAAAAGTTAAAGATTCGAAAATTCAACCCAGCATCAATACGTAATTTCTGTGGAAAATCGATTTGTCGGCAGACTCGCTCTGAGGTAGTATTTTGTCAGTTTTTATCTACATCTACTTCATATAGGCCTACTACACCAGCCACTTATTGATCTTCGTGCTGATTTATATTGAAGAAAAAGATAAATTGGATGAAACAGAGAACAGAATTTCCAAAAATTATTACACCTCATATTATCCATCGTGGAACGATTATGATCATCTGTACGCCAGGAGTTCCAGAACACTTTGCAACCAAAAAAGGCTGAAATAAGCTTCTATTTACGATCATTGCTTGTAGTTCTTGTTCTTGAAATATCTCATAAGCTCACAACAACCATAACTGTGCACATATAGCAGACAAAACAGAGCTGTTGTTTCCACTTGAGGCTGACCCGCACAATAACCCTGGGTTTGGTGTGTGGCTGTGGTGGTGTGAGTAAACTGCTGTAGCCTGTCATGGGGTTGTGTAACACTGAGGGCTACGACGGGGATGGAGCCTCTGTCATTTCTAGGTCCAAAGTTCAATATATAAATACATACATACATACATACAATGCAACATTGAAATGTGAACAAATGATCCTTCTGAAAGTTGCGTTATCTGCAACAGCAATTTTCTTTAAAACCCAATACGGTATCAAAAACATAACTAATGAGTTCGTTTCCCATGCAAAGTCGTAATCAAGACATTTAGGTGATTTGTAAGATCAGTTAGAAAGGAAATATGTAATACCCACTGGGTGTAAACAAACTTTTTTTTCTGGTGTTCCTTTCATGTCCATGAATAATGCTATGTCTTTATGCAAGTTGAAAAAATACATTATAAAGCAAAACCTCGATTCAACCAGTGTAGTTTTCAAAAATAAGACACATTGCCATAATTACACTCTAGATTTGCGAGGAAGAATTTAAACTGCCAATGTCACAAAGCAAGCTATCTCAGTTCATTAACAGTTTTTACAACAATGTCCATGGCACCACTTATTTTGGCACATTTTGCCAGCAGATTAACACTAGGATACTGTGTATTACTGGTGGTTCCTGTTGGATACCAGCTGCTTTTATACTGTGTATCACTGGTGGTTCCTGCTGGATACCAGCTTCTTTTATTTTTTTCTTATCATAACAGTGACACCAGACTCTTTTGCAGTCAACAAAAGTTTTTCCCAAAACAGGCAATATATGTTAAGGTTCTCTACATAAAAAATAAAAAAAATAAAATAAAACATGTGATGTCTGTAGTTGTATTGCGTATTAGCACTGAATCAAGAAGTTCCTCCATCATGTTGAACTCAACGTCGACACCTGTCCCAAATGCAGTAAGCTGAGCAACGTCTGTTACATCTGTGCTTTCATCCAAATCCGAAGATGATAAAAAAAACTAAATCTTTAGTCTGATCTTTTACTTGCATTTCCAGGTCATTGGCTATTTCTTTGGTGTATGTGCAAATGGTTCTCAGTGAAAGAGGAACTGTTTTGAAAACAGTCACTGGCCACAATGTTGTAGTGGCAGCAAGAAACAGTCTTTAAAAAATTCTCCATTCCTGAAGGGACGAGCTGTTTTGTCTATACTCCTGGAAATGGAAAAAAGAACACATTGACACCGGTGTGTCAGACCCACCATACTTGCTCCGGACACTGCGAGAGGGCTGTACAAGCAATGATTACACGCACGGCACAGAGGACACACCAGGAACCGTGGTGTTGGCCATCGAATGGCGCTAGCTGCGCAGCATTTGTGCACCGCCGCCGTCAGTGTCAGCCAGTTTGCCGTGGCATACGGAGCTCCATCGCAGTCTTTAACACTGGTAGCATGCCGCGACAGCGTGGACGTGAACCGTATCTGCAGTTGACGGACTTTGAGCGAGGGCGTATAGTGGGCATGCGGGAGGCTGGGTGGACGTACAGCCGAATTGCTCAACACGTGGGGCGTGAGGTCTCCACAGTACATCGATGTTGTTGCCAGTGGTCGGCGGAAGGTGCACGTGCCCATCGACCTGGGACCGGATCGCAGCGACACACGGATGCACGCCAAGACCGTAGGATCCTACGCAGTGCCGTAGGGGACCGCACCGCCACTTCCCAGCAAATTAGGGACACTGTTGCTCCTGGGGTATCGGCGAGGACCATTCGCCACCGTCTCCATGAAGCTGGGCTATGGTCCCACTCACCGTTATTCCGTCTTCCGCTCACGCCCCAACATCGTGCAGCCCGCCTCCAGTGGTGAATGGAGGGACGAATGGAGACGTGTCGTCTTCAGCGATGAGAGTCGCTTCTGCCTTGGTGCCAATGATGGTCGTATGCGTGTTTGGCGCCGTGCAGGTGAGCGCCACAATCAGGACTGCATCTGACCGAGGCACACAGGGCCAACACCCGGCATCATGGTGTGGGGAGCGATCTCCTACACTGGCCGTACACCTCTGGTGATCATCGAGGGGACACTGAATAGTGCACGGTACATCCAAACCGTCATCGAACCCATCGTTCTACCATTCCTAGACCGGCAAGGGAACTTGCTGTTCCAACAGGACAATGCACGTCCGCATGTATCCAGTGCCACCCAACGTGCTCTAGAAGGTGTAAGTCAACTACCCTGGCCAACAAGATCTCCGGATCTGTCCCCCATTGAGCATGTTTGGGACTGGATGAAGCATCGTCTCAAGCGGTCTGCACGTCCAGCACGAACGCTGGTCCAACTGAGGCGCCAGGCGGAAATGGCATGGCAAGCCGTTCCACAGGACTACATCCAGCATCTCTACGATCGTCTCTATGGGAGAATAGCAGCGTGCATTGCTGCGAAAGGTGGATATACACTGTACTAGTGTCGACATTGTGCATGCTCTGTTGCCTGTGTCTATGTGCCTGTGGTTCTGTCAGTGTGTTCATGTGATGTATCTGACCCCAGGAATGTGTCAATAAAGTTTCCCCTTCCTGGGACAATGAATTCACGGTGTTCTTATTTCAATTTCCAGGAGTGTATTTCAGACCAACCTTTTCAGTGAGCTGTCAAAACTGTGCGGTTTCCAGTGCCATTGTGCCACAAGCTACCACCCAGCAAGCAGTGGTATGATTGAGAGATGGCACAACACTTTAAAAGCCGCCTTAATGTGTCCCAGTGATACTTGGACTCAAGCATTACCTCTGTTTCTCGTAGGCCTATGAATGGCAATCAAGGTGGACCTCAGTTGCTGATTAACAGTGGTTGTATATAGTGAACATTTGTGCATTCGAGCAGACTACCTTGCCCACTTAGCAGTACCAAATGACTCGTAGCTTTCCTGTCTGGAAAGAGAAAAGATAGCAGTAATACCTTACCCCCCTGCTTCACAGATCTCATCCAATTTTCATTAACAGGGCACTAGCAGACTGCTCTCACATCATGCTTCACATGGATCTCGTTTGCTTTCGGCTACAACCGCCGTACCTACAGTGAGATGAACACACATTGGATACAGTCCAAAATGGCAAGCAGCACCAGAGTCTTCATTGAATGGGTTAAGCCCACTTGCATTTTACCACCATCTACCGTCGGCACCACACTAGGGGAACCAACACCTCTCACTCTTCCCCTGCTGTCTCATACCAATGGTGCATCTTCCAACATCCATGCCCCAGAACCAGATGTGTCACCTACTGCAGTTATTTGTCCATAGCCTGTAAAAGACAAACTGTGGGTCAGTTCATGTTTCAGTAAAAAAGCATCTTCTTCCCACTGCAGGCTGAAGTGTAGAGATTTACCAGGTTTTCGTTTTGAGCCATTTTCCTCTCACTAATTTTGTTGCAATGAATGCCAAAGACACTCAGAGATCGACATTGCTAACAACATGAAGTAAACAGGCCTGTCTTGCCATGTGTGCGGTGGCAAAAAAAAAAAAAAAAAAAAAACAACAACAACAACAAGTGATGTTAACAGCAAGTTGGAGGCAGAGTTGCTAGCTGACAGTGCTCGTGGGCAAGGCAGTGTGGATGCTCACAGGCAGTTGCGCCCGCTTTAGAGCATTTTTACGCCCCTGACTGAATTAATGAAGACTCTTAGCCTTGCATACAAGGTGTAAGACCGTCTTGCTGTTTGCATCACCAGCCCCTTAGTCCATTGTGTCCATCTGGTTTGGAACTGAATGGAAGGTCTAAACCAGATGCTCAGTTGATTCTGCATTCATAATGCAAATTTTTTGATCTTCACTGGTGACCCCTTCAGTAGGTGAGGTCTGTACTATGAAGTATGTGCTCAGTTAGCAGAGTTATCTCCCCCCCCCCCCCCCCCTCCCCTCCGTTTATTCTCATAATGTTCTGGTTACAGAAAATCCTTTCAATGTGCTGAGCACCTTCTCCAGATCTTCTTTCATCTCCGTGACCATATCTGCTTTATTTGACACGTTTGCCTTCTCCCCATTAACTTTTGTCGCCACCTCAGCAGTTTCATGAACTTGGTCTATAGCCTGCTGGATGTAAACATTGAATATAACAGGAGAAAGAGCACATTCTTGTCTCGTGCCTATTCTGTTTCCTCCTTCTTGTTCCTGATGAAAGTTTCTAATCACAGTCACTTCATTCTTATACAAACTCTGTACCACTTGCATGTCTTTATGTTTCAGACCTAAATTCTTCAGCACTCTGAACATCTCTTGCCAAATAACAGTATCATATGCCTTTTCCGGATCTACATAGGCAGTTTAAGTTTGTCTCTTTTGCTGTGTTTGCTTTTTGATAAGAAGCCTTGGTGCCAGAATTGCTTCTCTTGTTCCTAATCTCCTCCTGAATCCAAACTGATCTTCACTCAGTATAACCAAGCAAGGTGGTGTAGTGGTTAGCATGCTGGACTCACATTCTGGATGACAGCGATTCAAACCTGCCTCCAGCCTTCCGTGATTTCCTAAATTGCTTCAAACAAATGCTGGGATGATTCCTTTGAAAGAGCACGGTCAACTTCCTTCCCTAATCTTATGGGACCATCAACTTTGCTGTTTGGTCCCCTCCCCCAAATCAACTGAACAACCAACCAATCACTCAACATATCTTTGTCGGCCGGAGTGGCCGAGCAGTTCTAGGCGCTTCAGTCTTGAACCGCTATGGTCACAGGTTCGAATCCTGCCTCTGGCATGGATGTGTGTATCGTCCTTAGGTTAGTTAGGTTTAAGTGGTTCTAAGTTCTAGGGGACTGATGACCTCAGATGTTAAGTCCAATAGTGCTCAGAGCCATTTGATCATATCTTCCATCTTTTCTTCAGCTCTCCTAAGAGTTTATGTGTATTAAATGTAATAACGCCAGCATAGTACTGGCTGAAACCAGATGTGAATAGTAGTGAAATACTGAATTCAGAAAGAAATAAATATCACATGGATAGTCTCGATGCCAATGATGGAGGTGTACTTACCACTGCAAAGAATTATATCATCTAGTAGAGATAAAAAAGAATCTGAATATGAAACACTCAGGCCAAGCCAAGCGTCAAAGGTGGGTCAAACACATTAACTTGATGGTTTTACAGGTCACCTTTGTCAGAATCTGTAGTGGCAGAGTGCTTCAGAGAGAACGTGCAGAATATTGTAAGTTTCCTGATAGTTCTTTTGTAACAGTTGGAGACTAAAACTTTCCACCTACAGAATGGAGTTGTGCAATTATAACTGATGCCGAGATTAGTGAAGTACTCGTGTGAAGTCGTGACAAAAGATTACTTCAAGGAGATGCAGAACCTACGACAATGTCTTAGACTTCCTAGTAACTGGCAGAGCCTAGGAGAAGGGCATCAGTGATCATAAAGCGATGATAGCATCTTATTAAGGGTGGTAATAAAATATTTTGCATAGCATATATTAAGCACTGACCACAAAGATGTGGAGCAAAAATTGATAAAATTCAAAACCATTGTACAATATGCCTTACTCCAGAATGTGCTGAAGAGAGTATGTGAGTGTTGAGAAAGATGCACTGTGGTTTAACAGCAATGTTAGAAAGTTGTCAGAAAAATAAAGAAACCTTAATCACAGATTTCAGTGAAGTCCTAGTCTAATTGACAAACAGAAGATGGACTCAGTCAGAATGAGCATAAGGAAAACAATACAACAAGTTGTGAATGAATTTGAAAATAAAAACTTTCCCCAGTTGATATGACCAAAAATCCTACCAAGTTTTGGTTGTGTGCAAAGTCAGTAAGATGATTGAAATAATTTTATTCAGTCACTCGGTGACCATACTGTAGCGAAACTAAAGGTGACACAGAGATGGCCAAAATACTGAATTTTTTCTTCAAGAGACTTTTGCATCAGATGATGATAATACCATTCCTCTGTTTAATGACTGCACAGTTGGAAGTGATCACAGAATAGAATATCTACTAAAATCACTGAACAGTGGTAAGGCGTCTGGACTGGACACACTTGAGAGGTTCTAGAGAGATTATGTGAAATAAATTGTACCCTTTCTGGCGGCGTTTTATTGGTCATCACTGGAGCAACAAAAGGTACCTAGTGACTGAAAATAAGACCAGGTCATTCCTTTTTTCCAGAAGGGTTGTTGGACGGATGGTCTTAATCACTGACGTCGTATTTATGTGTGCATTATGACATTGCTGGAGATCAAACATCTTCGTAGGAATCATCACGGGTCCTCAAATAAATTATCATGTGAATCAGAGCTCACTCATTTCAGTCATGATATCCAGAGTGTTGTAGACAGTGGCACCAAGATTGAAGCCCTGTTCTCTAACTTCCCTAGAATGATTACTACTGTTCTACACTGCTCTGTCACTTAGTGAGCAAAATGTAAGGTTTCTGTGTAGTGGACCAGATTTGTGACTGAATTCATGGCTTCCTAGCAGATAGAACTCAACATCATGATGTTAATGGGACAAAATTGTCGATGTGAAGGTAACTTTGTGAGTACCTCAAAGGAGTGTTTTAAGACAGTTACTGTTTACAGTATACATAAATGATGTAGTCGATAATGTCAGAAATGACGCGAGTTTGTCTGCAGACGATGCTGTTGTCTGCAGGAAAGTTGCTACACCAGATGGCAGTAGCAAAATGCAGGAAGCAATGCAGAGGCTTGATGATTGATGCAGAGATTGACAGTTAACCTTGAATGTAAATAAATGTCAGATGAATAGGCTGTTTATTGTTTGATTACCCTATAGGCAGTAAACCACTGAGGATAGTAAGAAATGTAAGATACTTTGGAGTAATCATCTGGAGTGAACTACAGTTGAATGGAGAGGATACAATTTGTAATGAGGTTGTTTAGTAATTGGGAGATCATTATGGATGTGCTCAACAAACTCCATTGGCAGGTTCTACAAGAGTTGTTGTTTATCATGAGGTGGTATACTGTTGAAATTCTGAGAACGTAGATTCTAAAAAGTTGGGCAACATGTTACTTCTTCCCAAATATGCTTCACAAAGTGATAATGGTGAGATACATGAGAAATTAGAGCTCATATGGAGATTAACTTGTGAATGGAACAGGTAACAGGGTGAATTGATAGTTATAGCTGTGCCATGCTCTGTTAGGTGATTTGCAGATTACATGTGTAGGTGTAGATGTAAACGAGAGGCAAAATTTCAACAGTGTTATGGTTGTGCACAAGAAAACTGACATGACTCTACACACGTTGTAAGAATTTTAACCAGTACAGTATACAGAATGGATGGAAGGACATGGTAACTTATTTAGGATCAGGTAATTAATATTGATTCAAAACAGGTGACATTTTAACTAGTACTCAGGGGAAATTCGCAGAGAAAACATGTGGTTACTTATTTACCTATCTACCTACCTACCTACCTACTTACTTACTTTAAGGTAACTGTTATTGACTCAAAACAAACTGGCATTTTTACCAACAGTTTTCGCCTTCATTAACTAAGCTATTCAACAAAACAAATACGTATTGTCACTGGTAAATGGAAATGCCGTGTGGCTAGGGCCTCCCGTTGGGTAGACCGTTTGCCGGGTGCAAGTCTTTAGAATTGACGCCACTTCGGCGACTTGAGTGCCAATGGGGATGAAATGATGATGATAAGGACAACACAACACCCAGTCCCTGTGTGGAGATTGTCACTGGTGATGAAAATGGGAGACAATCATTTTTCTCCTGTTGATTTAATTTTATTGTTCCATGATTGAGAACAATGTGTAGTTATAGACTTTAGTGTTTTGTCTTGGAAAGCATTACTGTATCAACAGGCATTCCAACTGAAAATAGAAACAAGGGTAAAATTTAAACAAAAAGTCTTCGGGCAAGCAGCAGTTCCAGTAAGAAAATGTTCATCATATCAGTCCAACTACACCTTCAAATTTCACAAAAATATCTTCAACATATCCTCTTAACATGTTCTTAAGCATACTCCCTTGCTACATAGCATCAGGAGTTGATCTGCTTTGGTCTTCATTGCTGTGGTTGAGACTAGCTCCAAATTTCTGCACATATGTAAGAGCTGAAGTTGTTTTCCAGTCTGCAAATTTCATCATAATATTTCTTCACATTCACTCTAACAATGAAATTGGTAACATGCAATCACAGTACAAGAGAATCACTGAATAAAAAATCTTGAAAGCTGTACAGACAAAAAAGAAACCTTGAGTTCATGAACTTAACTAATCAGTCAGTACTTTAGCTCAGGATTTGGTCTCCAAAGTGATGCAAATGGTGATATACCCAAATGTCCAGTTCAGCTCTTGACTGAGGAAAATCGTGAGATCAAATGGACATGGTGTGTTCATTAACACAGCAAGAACTATTCAGGTGCTAACAATGCAGCTCAGTCTCGTTTTACCATTTTGTTACACCTTTCTTCCCTTTCTGCAAACTTTTTTCTTTCATGATTTGTTTAACCAGCCCTTGCCATAGGTATGGTGTATGACGGGTACTCTTAGATATGGTGTGTGACATTGCCTGGTGGAAACACTATGTTCCATGCAATAAGGCTAGGATGCCCTCCTCTAAATTGCAATAACTGCGGTACACATTCTGTTGCTCTGTTCTTCAAACAGTTCATAACTATTTCAAATTTCTTCAAATCTTGCACCCAAGAGATGTGTTTGTGACTGCTGTAATATCTGCAGAGCCTACTAATCCATTTCATAAGGCTCACAGCAGGATTATTGGTAGAGTTGTGAACAGACTGATTTATTTGATGCTTGCCCTGTGTATAAACTCATCTTACTATGTGTAGATGGACTTCTTTCCATTGTCTGAGAGCACTACCCCAGAATCTTTCATTGTATCAAAGTAATAGTGCTTAAACTTTGAACTTTGTTATCAAAGTTCTGGTGATTATCTTCTTGATGGGACAATCTATCATAAACTCAATGGAGACCTTCATTACTACAAAAAATAAATATATAGCCTCTCATTTCAGTAAGAAATGGATCAAAAGTCATTTATCACAGCTTTTACAGTTGTTACTTGGTGTGTGTGTGTGTGTGTGTGTGTGTGTGTGTGTGTGTGTGTGAGAGAGAGAGAGAGAGAGAGAGAGAGAGAGAGAGAGAGAGACTCTGTGCACATGTATGGATACCACACAACCCTCCTGTAATTGTATGAGGGTTGGAACTCAAATAGTGGCATCTATTTATTCACAAACCATACAAAAGAGCCACTTTTGAACCTGTTACTGTTCTTCAAAGTAGTCACCAGCGTTGTGTGGAACACGTTGCCAGCGATTTGGAAAGCGTAGTATACCATTAGCAGAGCCTGTTCTGTTGATGGTGCGAATGGAGCGGTCTACTGCCTGTCGAATCTCTGGAACAGTTCTGAAGCGAATGCCATGAAATGGTTCCTTCATCTTCAGAATCAAATCAGAGTCACAAGGACTTAAGTCTGGGGAGTATGGTGGATGTTACAGTACTTCCCAGTTCCATCGACCGAACAGAGCAGCGACATCTTGCGCTGTATGGGCCTGTGCATTGTCGTGCAATATTATGGGTGGGTTGTGCAGAAAGTCTTTTCAAAAGCTGGTCGCAGTTGATGCTCCAAAAACGAACAATAACACTGTGCATTGACAGTCTGCCATGGAGGGATGTAATGCATTAGAATAACACCATCACAGTTGTACACTAGAATTGCCTTAACTTTAGACCGCTCCATTCACACCATCAACAGAACAGGCTCTGCTAATGGTATACTATGACTTCCACATCGCTGGAAACAGGTTCTACACAATGCTGGTGACTACTTTGAAGGACAGTAACAGTTGCAAACATGTAACTCTTTTGAATCGGTTGTGAATAAATGGTTGCCACTATGCCACTTTTTAAGTTCCAACCCTCGTATTTTAGGATTCATGTAAGTAGTTCAGATTTTAAATGTTGAAACCAATTAAATTTCATCCCATATTTCGCTACCATGAATTGAGAATATATAGTGCCTAAATGTCATAATTAGATAGTAGGTTTCATGTGGGACCTATGCATTCAGCTAGTTCCAAAATTGTGTCAAGTATCAGCAAGAGAATTTATGATGCAGTATAGAAATTCTATTAAATGACTTTTTTCAAAAGTAACTTTCAGTTGACTAATGCTAGAGAACAAGCAATCTTGTTTTACCCATACGAATATAACTCAAATGCATCAGGTGAATGAATATTAATAGAAAATGAATTTTAAATTCTCCATAACTTTAGTAACATTACAGACTCACAAATCTAAGACATGTTTTGGAAATAGCACAAAAATTCTTTTAAGAGAGACATTTTACACACAATTTCACTGACATTTTAAATTTCATATTTTTCAAAGATACAGAATGAGTTGTGGACAGAATAACTAACTCAAATATTATTGAGATATGACAAGCAGTCATGAGTTAATGTTAAGGTAGGTGGTTTTGACTGAGAATGCCAATGTTTCTGTGAGTGCCTTCCAAAGTTAAGTTGGCATCACTGGGAAAACTTGGGCGATGCCTGTTGCTATTGTGACTGTGTTTACATTGTAAATGTAATTGTATAGAGTTATTTTGCCTTGTTGCTTGGTACAGGGAACACAGTGCAAGCACAAGTGAAGTCTGGGGCCTGACTCCTGGAATGGAATGCAGCCCGTTTAATGAAGTCATCGATTGTTGATGAAATCCATAATGTGGGTTTGTAGCATAATAATATGGGGGTTCAGAATTTAACTGCCATATGATGATGTCTCTTAAAGATAATTTAGGCACTATAATGAGTCTTTGTAAATTCAAACTGTCTGCTACTGTTCAGTGCCCAAATAAATTTGTTTGCTCACATATGAAACAGATTGGTTGTAACTTTACATCACAAAAGACAGTTTTTTTTAACTTAACACAATTGTGCTTTGTGGACAGTGTTGTTGATTTAAAATGTTGTTGAGGTTAGTAACACTCTAACTGGTTTGATGTGAAACTTGTGAAAGTACTTAAGACATGAATACTCAAGGCGTTGCTCCACGCATGTCTAGATGGTAGGGCCGGGGCTCAGATAGATCCTACACATTGAAATATAATAAAGTGTTTATTTGGTCTGCTTATACTATTAATGTGTGGTGTTCAAATGTGATTGGCCAAGCTACTTAAAGATGCTGAACACTGCCTATCATGAGGGCATTGTGCTGGGGATAGGTGCTTGCAGAAACAAACCCAATTCACAGTCTTTCTGCAGAAGCTGGAGAGCCTCCCTTTCTTTTTTCCAGAGGATAGGTATGAATGATACAACTTTTATTTGCTTTAATATCTGTGTAACATCTGTTTGCTGCTCAAAGAAGAGCAACAAATCCATTTGCAATCTCGGCAAAGCAGCAACTCAATAATAAATGTAAAAAATTTTAATTTCTGAACACGTGTTGGTATAAGTTTCCATCTTGGAAACCCAAGACGGTTTACAAATTGACTGAGTATAGGAAAACTTGTATTCCTAATTATGTTTTTAAACTGGTATTATGTTATATTTTAGATTAACACTGTGACTTTACTGATATGCAGGGTGGGGGTGCCACTACATTTTCAAACATTTTTCATCATGGTGCTTTGGGATTTGCCTCCGAGCAGAGATAACAAGTTTAAAGGCACAAATGTATGCTGTCCTGAAAGCATCTACATACATATTGTGCATGCATCCATAAGGTACACTGTAGAGGGGTACATTTTACCCTTGATAGTTACTCCCTTTCCTGTTCCACTTGCAAACGGAGTGAGGAAAAAGAATATTGTGTGTGTGTGTGTGTGTGTGTGTGTGTGTGTGTGTGTGTGTGTGTGTGTGTGTGTGTGTGTGTTTCTGTAAGAGTCCTGATTTCTCTTATCTTGTCTTCATAGTCATTATGCAAGATGCATGTTGGTGGTAGTAGACTCGCTCTGCACTCCTTTGCAGATGTCAGTTCTGTAAACTTTCTCAATAGTATTTAATGAAAGGAAAGTCTGCTTCCAACTAGAGATTCCCATTTGAGATCACAGAGAATTTCTGTAGTACTCCTGTGTTGATTCTGCCCACCAGTAACAAATCTAGCAGCATGCCTCTGAACTACTTTGATGTGTTTCTTTAATGCAAACGTATGGGGATCCCAGACATTGCAGCAGTACTCAAGAATGATTCACGCAAGTGTTCTGTGAGCTGTCTCCTTTATAGATGAGCTACACTTTCCTAAAATTCTCCCAGAAAACAATAGCTGACTATTTGCCTTACATGCTCATTCTGTTTTGTGTCACTTTGCAATGTTTGCTTAGATATTTAGTTCGTGTGACTGTGTGAAGCAACAAATCGCTTGTATTTTCATGCTCATCTACACTGACTTGCATTTTTCCACATTTAGACCACTCCCAATAGAAATACTGTCAAAGTCATTCTGTATCCTTTTACAGTCAATCAATGACAACATTTCCCTTTACACTACACCATCATTGACAAACAGTTGCAGATTGCTGCTCACGCTATGCATTAAACTGTTCATGTAAATAGAAAAAAAGATTTGTACTGTGACTCTTCTCTGGAGTACTCCTGATGATGCCCTTATCTCTGATGAACACTTACCATCCAGGACAATGTAGTGGATTCCATTACTTAAAAATTCTTTGAGCCACTCTCATAGCTGAGATCCCATTCTGTATGCTTCATTAAAAGTCTGCTGTGTGCACTGTGTAAAATGTTATCTGGAAGTTTAGAAATACAGATTTTTTCGGTTGTCTTTCATCTGTGACTCGCAGGATATCATGTGAGAAAAGAGCAAGTTCATTTTTGCACGATGCTTCTTGTATCCATGCTGGTTTGTGGACAGAAACTTTTTACTCTCAAGGAAATTTATTATATTCAAACTTAGAATATATTGAAGCATTCCGGAGTAACTGATGGTATGGATATTGGTCTGTAATTTTGCAGGTCCATTCTCTTACCATTCTTATATACAGGAGTCACCTGCATTTTTTTTGCAATCACCTAGGGCCTTCTGTCGGGTGAGAGATTCATGATGTTTGTTACAGATAACAAAATTTGTTTATTACAAGGACCTGCAAGCGGCTATGGTACCTTATTTAAATACAGAGACGATCCAATTTTAAAGGCATTATATTACGAATTGGCTGTGCTTGCTTCCTAGAATTCTGTTACTCCTCTTGTACATGGCTTCTTTGTCATTTCAAATGGCGTTTGTTACATTGCTTTTACAGTAGTTTTGCATGCTTTTTGATTTTTCCATGGTAATTGTTGTTGTAATTACTTTACAACTTGATAACTGAACATTTCTTTCTAGCGTGTAATTATTGTGTGGAGGCACTCCGTATCAGAGATTTGTGCTACACGAAGTGTAGTTCAGCAGTTGTGCTTGAGGTCAATGTTACTGAGTTACACTGTGCATTGTACTTCTGTAGACACCTAAAATTTGTGCTGTATTTATACTTTATCTTGAAAGTTAAAAAATTCAGGTAAGTGGTTCTCTCTCTTAATACGGTAGTTTTTTTTATCTTTTACGTAAAGGGGAATGACCATCCATGTACCACACAATTTGATTAAGGTTGTTAGTTGTTCTGATATAATTTTGTTGTTAGTTGATGTAACAGTTCTTATATTTTGACATATTCTTTTCACTTCAGTGTTTCAATTTGTTACTCGTTTTAGTAATTATATTTTGGGTTTGTTTAACTAAATGTTTGATACATACACAGTACAGTAGTAGGTAGTAGTTTAAATAGGCTTAAGCCTAAACTATGGAGAATTAAAGTTACTTGGGCCTTAAGACAGAATCAGTTGGTTTTTTTTTTTTTTTTTTTTTTTTTTTTAAATGAACACTGCATTCATAGATCTTGTGTTCATATGTGATTACTGTGCTCATCTTGTCATCACTAATCTTCATGATCTTTTGTAACATTTTGTTACTTATAATGCAGTAAGTGCCTCTGAGAGACTGGTAGTGTCAACATATTCATCAGCTGATTCTTTGGATCCCTCAGAACATTTTTTTTTTTTCAGCTGGTAATGACACAACTTCTTTAATTATTTCATTGTTATTTTGCACACAACACATGGCAGCATTACAGCCAACAAAATCATCAAAATAAATTCCATTTGAAATACTAGCCCAGTCATTGTCTTCTGGTACACTGAAACCTACATCAAAATCTTCAATATTTTTGGCTCAGCGTGAGTTTCATCTTCTGTGATGAAACTGATCTCAAACAGACCTTATGTATTGCATTGCCTAGATGTGTAAAATGAGATTAAAATCTACATATATGTATCAGTACTGCTTTTAATTTGATTTATAGATCTAGTCTAAAAATTTTAGTAACATTCAGAGGGAAATTACAGGGAACACTATACATATTTAGTGAATGTGTAAAGAGTACCCTAACCTACTACATGATTCTTGGTGTACCTTGCAACATGTCCAGTTTAGGATCATCCTTCCCACAGTCAAGATGTTTGATGACACACTGTACTTTGGCATCACTTCTGCCACAAAAGCAAAGTCCAGAAGTTGATGATGGCTCATGCAATTTTCTAGAAAAAATGCCAGTTCTATGTTGCTGAGCTGTAGTGCCAGAAAGTGAGCTGAACTATGGTCCAGAAGCAAAAGTATTTTCCTTTTCTCATGACACATAAGGGCATTGAGTTTTTTGTCTTGACTTTTGAAAAGATTTGCAGTCATGAATACCTCCTAGCTTGACTCATAATTGGTGGGGCACAATTTTAGCCCCCGAAACATTGTGGTTCTGCTGATTTCTAATCAGTAGTGGTTAGAATTTATCATAGCCATCTGTCTGCATTTGTGGCAAAGAGAACCGCCAGACTGAGCTAGCTTTTCTTTCCCTCAAAGCAAGGGTCACCCATAAATGCCAGTGTCTGTCTGGTAATAAGTTAAAAAAGTCCTGTTTAGTGTATGTTGTAAATGTCTTTCAGAATGTATTTTGAAATTGGACATGGAAGGTCAGACTCTTTTCAATATATTGTGGTGACATTGTCCATAGTGTAAAGACTCCCAACTCTGTTCCATTGATGCCACATCTTGCTTTGGAGCAGTATAACCACTCAGAATAAGTATGAAAGTTCTCAACATTTAATTTTTTTTAAATTCTGAAGCCTTTTCTTTCAATATTTTCACTGAAATAGGCACATTGCTTCTGAAACCAAGTTTCAGGCATTTTTCTACGTCTGCTAACTCCACCCTGCACACACATGCTTTTCTCACCGCTTAACCCAGTTTTCAATCTTATCTGTATTTCATTGGCCACTATGGTAGTTAAGGTAGAATATGGGATTTTCAGACTCTTTGTGATACTTACTTGAGGCTCACTAGAAACTTATTTACATGTATCTATTTATGTTTATTTTTTCTTGAATCTAAAGACAGCTTTTGTTTTGTGATGAACTCATCATTTTTGCATGCACAAAAATTGGAAACTACACTAAAAAAAAAATGAAATAAGTTCACCTCTTGCAAAACCACTCCTAGTTTCACTCACTGTACTCTGAACTGGCTCACTCTACTGCCAGCTGCAACTCCATACCACTGCTGTGTACTCTGTTTGTTGAACCATGGGCCACATTCCCCCTTCTTACCTCTGAAAACAACTGCCACAATGTAATGAACAAAAAAGTGTTGCCATGTGTACTGTAGCTATGACCCACAATAATGGCTGCGAGTTTGCGTACAGGCAGAAAACCAATAATCATCGGCCACACAACATATGAACCATTTCATGATGATCTTTTGGTCTTTATAATGACTAAGGAGAGGGGGTAAAAATAATAGCACACAAATGTAAAAATGGAAAATGTGAAACTGGGGTAACTTTGCATGCAGAGCCAAAAAAGTACCCAATATACAACCCTACAAATGCTACAAATGTAGAGGTGAGAAATGTATAAATGTAGTACCACTGTATTTAGGAAACATAAAATTTAATGAATAAATGGATAAAAAGAATTTATGCAAATTCTTAAAACTACTTTGTAATAGTACACAGATACATAAAGTACATAGTGCAGAAGTTGCTTTGCATGTAACACATAGAGTACGTTCCAAGAATGATTGCAATGCGAGAGTAAATGTGACTCAGTTTGGGAGAGGTAAGATCATCAGTTTGTTAGGCACAGAGTTGAAAAGACACTGAACTGCTACTTATACAAGCTATACTTCACAATCAGTTCATATAGAGAATTAACAATATTGAAGATACTTCTGTATGACACTTGAAGTGGCTACTGGGAAGATTGTCTGTATGATCATCAAGGAGACCTGGATTCAGTGGCTTCCTGGTGCACCATGCAGTAGCCAGCCGCAGCATTATCGGGGATATTTATCCATATCAGCAGCACTGCCATATTTGTAGCAAGTAGTTCTGCTTGTCATTTAGGGAGAGGTGGACATTGTGGAAGAGTTTTGCAAATGACTAAAGACTCCCCATGCCCCTTTACCATAGTGTATGTCCATTTGCATTAGTTTAATATCAACGAAATAAGATCACTATTTTTGCCGGTAGCAGGTTGGTGTCATTGACAAGTGTCATACACTGACAGTATTATATGGTTCTGTTCTCTTATGGGGACTCCATAAAAACCAGTGTCCTAAGAATCAGTGATTTGCTGCAAAGTGTTTATGCTATTCAGTTACATCATGTGTCAAGTCATTCTGTGGCATACCTGTTCATCTGGTTTATAATCAACTGTAAATTTGTGGAATCATATGAGATGTAAGCATTTACTTGTCAGTATTAGAGTCCAATTTACATTAAATGAACTATGGCTATTTCTGTGAGTTAGTGAACTACCACAGGAGGTAGTCAGATGTCCCAGCAATGTTTGTCAATATAGTTGCTGCATACTTGCATGGAGCATTCATTACTGAACGTTATTGCCTCATTTACAGCATCTTCTGTCAACTTTCCTTTTATAAAACCAAACTGATGAAGTCTAATTGCAGTTATCTGCACTCCTGTGTAAGTTTTATCCTTAAATTGTCCAGCAGACAGATTGGCCTTTAGAATTTGGAGGACCTTTGTCCTCGGTCTTCTTTAAAATAATCACATTTGCGTTTTTCCGTATTATTGATATTCTGCCCTGGAATAGACAAGCATATTAGGGAGCTCAGTCGTATGTGGCTAAGTTTAGATTTGATGAACATAGGTTTCTTGAACCAGAGGCTGGTCAACACCTCTATTCCTCTATACCCATAGACTCTGGATGTGCTTCAGTGATCACTACTCACCACAGCAGTGGAACCATATGTGTTGTCACAAGGGGCAGATATTTTGGCCCAACTATTTGAATCATAAAGTGCAAACTTCTGTTTGGGAGAACAAAACCATCAAAACCCCAAGAAGGGCTCCTTGTCATTGAGATGGGTAGGTGTTTAGCAATCAACTTATGAAGCATCTGCTGCACTCCAGGTGTGTGATGCTCATCCGAGATGTGGTGCTCTGTTGGTTGCATTTTTATTTCCCAAAGTCTTGTGGAACTAAATGGCTCATGATAATAAAAAACTAAAAAAAATCACAAGTAGATTGGTTGGAACGCTAGTTGACCCTAACACCAAATTGACTTAGAGAGCCTTAGTGCAGCTAAACCTCCAGAGCAATCAACAGCAGAAAAGAAGAATGACTACTGTAACTTGGTGCAGGTGTAACAAAATTTAATCATTGTAATTAAATTGGAAGATGATACTTTCAAGAAAGTGGTCACCCTTCTACATCCAGAAAGCATTAGAAGCTATTGCTACAAATTTGAAGTCAGTGAAATGTGTCCAGGATGAAAGATCTACCACACAACAAGCATAACTGATACTTCAATGTCAAAAGTTGGTCGGATAAACAAACGTTACAAGTGAAAGTATAGTGAAACAAATAACTCGTGAGCTCGAAAAACCATCACTTTTATAACATTGAGTCACCTACTTTTCCGGAGCAAATAAAGTCAGCCTCCTTTGTCTGAAAGTAATACCATATATTCCAAACCACTTGCGATGTTTGAAGTGCAGACAGTGTGGAGATGCAACACTCACATACAAGAAATAGACTGTGTGTATAGGTCCTTCAGTTAGTATACATTACTCTGAGAGTCATACTTTATGGAGCCATGATTGGCGTGTATTCCTTGAATAAAAGAAAGAGAAGGAGATTAAAATCAGCAGAATTGTCCCTTATAATGAAGTGGAAAGATTAAATTCATTGAAGCCACCCATCTTCATTTAATTCACTTCTGCCGTAAGGAATACTGTGGCAAAGGTGGATACAACTACACAGATGCAAACCAGTAAGAAAGAAAAAAAATCAGTGTTCATGCTGATCCACTTGTAAGGCCATTGATTCCACTCTGGTTGCCACAGGTCAGCTGTTGCGAGTTCTTACAACACCAGAAACATGCTTAAAAACACAACATGCAGTGTACCAAGGTATTCAATACCATCAGCATGGCCACTGAAAGAAAATGAGTGAACTAATACCCAGAAAAAGAAAATTTGTAATGTGTAACAGAGGTATATTGTACTAAAAATATTTATCATTTAGCACTAGAAAAGCAGTTTAATAATAATAATAATAATAATAATAATAATAATAATAATAATAATAATAATAATAATAATAATGATGATGATGATGATGATGATGATGATGATGATACATCATTTCAATACTTCAGCAAGCAGTTATTGGTTCCCAGATTCCTAAGCACACATTCATTTACATTTCTTTCCCTACCAATGCTACCAACCTGACCCTTTATTATGTTATTTCTGTACTGTGCCAAAACTACCAAACCATAGATTTGTTAGAGTGAGTACTAATATTATGATGGGGTCAGAAACCACATTTCACATCATATTTCCCTGATTTTACATTACCGGTATTATGTAAAGTCAAGGTAATAACAAAAACAAACAAAAACTGTCTTTATACCCAGTTTTCTTTGATTAGTTATCACTTAGAAATTTGTTCAAATTTTACAGTCTTAAATAAAGAGAACCTGCTGATGATGGCACAGAGGTGCTGAAACATGTCTGTGTGACATGAAGAAACTGTTTTGCATAACAGAAAGACTTCATATCCGATAAGCTTTACACTGTATTTATTCCCTCGTGAAATTTGTTGTAAATAATACACAAGTTCAAAAGGAACAATGATGTACATGATTACAATACAGTAAGGTAAAATAAAATTCATTACTCCACATTAAGGTTGTCTTTAGCACAAAAAGGGCTGCACAATGCTACAACTAAAATTTTTGATAAATTACCCAGTGATATTTAAATGTCTGACAGGCAGCATCGCAAAATTTGAAAACAAACTGAAAACGTTTCTAATAATTGGTAACCAATGCTGTAAAATTGCAATAAAGTCATGAGATGTCCAATTGACTCTTTTATTTGAACATCTTACGCATTTTGGGATTACACCCATTTTCAGACATCACAAACTTCAACTCTTTCCTAACCAACCAGGCGTACAGCCTTGACAACTCAAAGAAAAAGTTTCTGCTGATGACTCTTTCCATTCTGTAGAAGAAATGCTGTTATAGTAATGTATAAAAAGTGATGGCTAGGAATTACTAACTCAACTCTGTATATGTTAAAAAAAGCTTATAAATGTTCAGCATGTAGCCATATTTATAAATTAATTTGCAATGCATATGTAAAATGACTCATTCCACATCATTATGATTTATCATGCAAATGATCCATGGAACATGAAACTAACTAACTAACTAAGGCCGTGTCCTACTTGAGCAACAAAAGCGAGTGACAGTGAGTGACTTCTGGATACACGACACTCCAGTTTTGTGTAATGATTTGTCTAAAAGTATGAAATAAAAAATATTAGGGAAATGTTTGGTGCACCTCATTTTCTGTTCATGATTTTGAGCATCATTCAATGGCACGTAGAAAGTTCCTCTGATGTACTTATTTCTTTTACACAAATCATTTCATAAAATATTTGACTGATTCCTTTCATTCTTTAATTTCAAGCTTTATTCAGAAAGCATGATCTTACGGACTCCTCGTTTGCCTTCCTAACGTACTTGATTCGAAGGAAGGGTTTTTGACATTAAATACCGCACCAATGTATCTTTTTACGTGCAAAGTAGCTAGCTCTTAAACAGATGAAATTTTTGACATTTCATTTACAGCAGCTTTTCGTGAAATATTTCAATTTGTCCTCAGCTTATTAATAAAGTTTTTGTTAATTACCATGATTACCTACAAGCAGTTAAATATTTTCGTGCCAAACTAGACCTCATGCTTTGATACCCCATTTACCTGTTCCTCTTACTTTGTATGGCTATGAAAATTTGGACAAAACCTTATGGTGTAAGTTATTGCTTTCACTCTGCTCACACATTTACAAAAACATATAAAGTGTCAATCATATGATGAAACAGTCTTTTCTGCATGCTGTCATTTCCAAAATTCGTCGTTTCGATATCTTGAACCTTTTGAGATACGGCGATTTTTATGACCACTTGATTTCTGAAGAGCAGGAAAGGTTCGGACGTGCTGCGAGCGACCTGTCTGTGGATATAACAACCAATATCTCAAGAATGTAAAGAGATATCATTCCGGTCTCAACTTTAAATGCAGTTTAGATATATTGGTTACATTTCATACTCAATAATGTATGGCCTTAAATGAACTATACGAAAAGCCTACACAATGTGATTTTACCTTTGCAAATTCGTAAAAATTTCATGCAGCCCTCTACTCAATTTCATGCAGCACAGTAACAATGACGAATAATGAAAATAAATTCTGACCTTTATCGTTTAAGGATATCAAGCTATAGGTTGTGGAAGAATCAAATTTTTTCACTGAATAGTTTTCTTAAAATCGGATGTTAAGTAACTCATAGCTGCCGTCGCGGCCACTCAACTGGTTTGCCAAGAAGACACGTGGCTGTCACTCTGTGTCAAGTGTGCTGCAGCGACAAGATTTAAACATGCCTGAATTCAAATGTCACCAGTTGCAGCGGGAGGCAGGCAGTGACACAGATGTCACTCACGTAGGACACTTTCGTAACTACACCTGCGGCTGTGTTTTGTCGCCTGAAGTTGTTGCCTGAAGTTGTTGCGCACTGTCACTAGCTTCTGTCGCTCACATAGGACACAGCCTAACTAACTTACTTGTAACAAGTGTATGTTTTGACATTGAGAAGGCCTGTGATGGCTGGGAGGCAGTATATCCTCAGACACCCAATGTGTGAGGCTTCTCGGCTTGTCTTCCTGTTTTATGCCCTCTTCTCTCCCCATGTTATTTTAGACTGAGTGGTGGTGATGAACTATTGGGTCATTTTAAACAATGGAATAGTATCCTTCATGGTAATGTAAGTGTGAACCTGTTTCTAATAGCCATACAGAGTGTTATGTTCACAGTAAAGTACTGTTCAGTAATCTTTATTTGTGAACAACGTTTTAATGTTTAGTTCATCTCTGTCTTGCAGCAAGTAAGTGTCATTAGCAGATGGGAGTTACAAGGCTGGAGAAGGAATGTACACTAGAAACTAAATCTAAGTTTTGACAGAAAACTCTGTCTGTTGTGTTATCCATGCTTATCATGCTCATAATTTTCCGGAACTCCAAATGAAGGACACCATTTTCATTTTTAAAAGATTGATGAGACATCTGGGCCTCACCACTGATTAGAGTTTATGCAGCTGCTACACTCGAGACACTTTGAAATGTAATCTCTCAAAGCACCTAATATTTCAAAATGTATCACACACAATGCATAGTGTGTGGAGGAAGCTTGCCTTTTTCAGTTTTATAAATCCTTCGTGTGGTCCAGGCTGGATTACGGATAAATGTTGTTTGTATCTGCCAAACAATAATACCTTACAGTATTCAGTCCACCATGGGGGAATTATTTTGGCTGTGGTTATGTGCAGAATGACCCTGTCCCCATCTTCTGCACCAAAGCTTTAAGAAAATGTAAGGTCCCCAAGGAATGTGTTCAGTGGCACGTGGGTGTAATATGTGCATATTGAGGGTTGTAGTGCAAGTAATTCATTTGTCATGGTCGTTTACAAGTATATGGCGCTCTCTCTACGTCCTCTTTTCTCTGCTGGCAGTAGCTGTGCCGAGTGTAGAGGTGAACAGTGTTTGCAACATCCATTGTTTGGAGCAACCATGCCCCACCGACATGCATGTACTCCTTTCGAACAGCTTCAGCCATTTGTTTAGCTTCACATTGTTGACCTACAGGGAGACGGGTGGCTGTGTCAGTGGATTTCTGTACATGTTGGGCCCAACGTATCAATGGTGTGTTGCTGCTTTCTGCAGTTGTCTGTGGAACATTGACACACCCTTAGACGAGGCTGTCGATATCTCTGTAATACAGTGACATGTCAGGATTGACACATGATGCGAGAAGTGGTGGTCAAACGAACATTATCCAGGGATGAAATCTGAGCACATGTTGCACTTACTGTGTCGTCAGGAAACATTGGGAACCGTCTGCTTGCAGCAGGACTGAGGTTTTATGTGCCCTTTGGCCAGGCTACCACTGAATCATGATGCCAGCATCCATGGATATCATGGGGTCATGAAAGAGTCATCTGGAGAAAGGAATGGCACTCTGTCGTTAGCAGTAATGAGAGTGAGTCTGTCTGTATGCTAGTAATAGTGTTACACATGTATGTCACAGATGTGATGAGCAGTCTATTCGGGTGTGCATTCATCCACGACATACAGGTCTTTAAGGAGCGTGGGGGGGGGGGGGGGGGGAGTAGGGTGTCAGTTGCATTACAACTCGCAGTCACGTTTGGTTTTTTCTGCAGAGCAAAGTAACCAGTGCCCATGACATTGCACAGATTGTAATCCCTGTGCCGCGGCAATTTTCTCAACATAAATTTGATGTGCTTTAGCAGCAGGACAATGAATATCCACAGATGACTACTACTATACAACATACTGTTTGTGGTGGAAAACAATGGCCATGGCCAGGAAGACCACAAGATCTGTCAGCAGTTGAACACAAATGGGACATGATGAATCAGGAGCTTACTTGTTCTCCAGAGCCTGCAAGAACCATTGCTGAATTACAACAAATGGTGCAAAATGCTTGGGACAGTGTATCACAAGTTGCCATTTGGCACCTTTATGATCATTTGCTTGTGAGAATACGCCTACATTGCTGACAGATGGGGTTCTACACTGCATATTGATGTGACTGGGCACCGTTTATTGTGACCCATGTTTCATTTGGTCTCAATTTGTTACTATGTACTCCTGCAATGATGAACTATAGGTCACATCATGTGTCAATAAAAAGACCTTGGCGTTGAGGGTGTTTTTGTGGTGTGTGTGTGTGTGTGTGTGTGTGTGTGTGTGTGTGTGTGTGTGTGTGTGTGTGTGTGTGTGTGTACTCTGTACCATAGGCACATAACATTATACTGTTGTTTGCGTACCCGTGGAACAACTTTGCAATAATCATCTGCGAGCAGTGAGACTGTATGATCTGTGAAGAGAGCTGCGTTTTGAAATAGGTGTGGTGAATATTAATATTTTTTTGCCAAAGGTTTAACAAATAACTGCTTTGGCTTCTTAAGAGATCCAGAATTGTAGTATCTTAGTGTGATGGCAGTCAGGGGGGCAGGTGGGAGAGAATGAAGTTCTCTTCTGGCACTTCCTCAGATGTTGGCAGAAGAGAAGGTGATTTAGGATGTACAGGACACCGGTCTTCTGCTACAACAGTAGGACTAGAAGATTGTTTGTTCTACTGGGTATCCAAGAACACAGGATCTGTAACTTCACTGTTGATTTGTGAGGCATTAATGGGAGAAAGATTGGCTGGAGGTGACGGGCAAAATGCTGCACACTGTGGAAACTGTCCAGTCATAGCATTCCTCCTTTGAGCCATAGAAATGGGATGACACTTCATTCAGCCATCTCTATATAAGCTGCAGGCTACTTAAACGTGGTTTTGTGCTGTGGTGGAGGGACCCATCGATTTGTACTGCCTTTGGCATATGTATATCAATGAGAGGGTAGCAGTAAATTTAGGTGGGGGATATAATCTTATCTGACAATGAAGCTAGTTTGTAAGCATTCAAACATTTTTTTATTGTGTGGATATATTTATTTCTAATAACAACTTGCTGTCTGGTATTCTATAATGGACCACACTTTCTGTCTGCAATTGTAATTCTAAATTCTTTTTAGGTTAAGTAATTACACTATACTGTATTTTTTTTAAAAAAAAAAGCCAAAGTACTAAGATTATTATTCCTATACTTTTAAGACTATTACTAGTACTGTGTGAATCACTATTATTGTTTCTACTACTGTTATGATGGATAATTACTGAAAAGTTTATATCTGTAAAAAGTTTATATCTGTACTTGCTAAACTGATCACTATTATCAATTTTAAAGTTTCCTTTTTTTGTCAGAGGTTCCTGACAGTCACTTAGTGTCATCCTGATCTGTAAGCTCTATGGGCACCGCAGAAGGCACTATGAAAGAATGTAAATTCTTTGTCCGTTTCAGTGGCAATAGCAGCTTTTGTCTGCAAATTTTTATCCGGTGCTCTGTGGTTGCAGAGAACTTTCTCCTGGTCCTAGAGTGCACTGCCACATCCAGTATAGAGTCTGTAGGATTTCATGGGTGTGCAGACCACTGCCTCATTGATGCTGCTGTTCCAGTTGAGCAGGGGAAGTATCTTGATTAAGATGATCATTTGCCTTCCAACCCCTTTTACACTACACCAGTGATGTCAAGGATCTGCCAGGTTTGCATATGTGAGGTTCTGAACTTGATTGTAACTCCTCTGCATACAGCAAATAGCTACTTGTTTATATATTTGTAGATTAAGTTGACCTACTGACAACCTGAGTAATACTCCTCATATTACTCTTTTTATAGTTTGTCCTGCTGTTATTCACAGCAACTTATGCTGAGGAACATTTGCACAATAGCAGTGAAAATAGTCTTGTGATACAATTATTTTTCTTTGCAGCTAATGATCACAGCATTAGTTTTCTGCTTCTACTGCCCATTTCTTCTATATGAGCACTTGAATTGATTCTGTTCTCAGAAAAGAGCTATAAGTATCTTAATAAAGTTTCTCTTTTTATGGATTTATTATTAGCAAAATATGTATTTTTTTGAGGAATCGCCTGATAAATATACTTGACATGACTCGTGCACTTCTTGGAGCACTGTGTCACAACCTGTTTTGAGATTGTTTCTCAAGCTTTCCTTTACTAGGATCATGACATTATTGGCAAATGCCACTGGACCTATGACTGCCTGAGTGTATTGTAGCTTTCCAGTGAATGGCTCCAACATTGTGTTCTATAACACAAGACTACAGGTGGATCCTTTTGGGCAACCTTTGGAGATTATCTTGCATATGTGTTGACATGGCCTCTCAGTCCTGATGTTAGTTGTTCCAACAGCTGTGTAGAGCTGTCATGCAATCCTACACCCTCAGATGGTAAACAGTGCAAACTACCAGAGGTAGACAAACTACTCAGAAATACCTTTCAATATACCCGCTAAATATTTTCATGGAGCATTTCTTGATGAGATTATTGCTTCAGTTACAGCACGCTCTGTTGACTTCACTTTAATGACACTAATCTGCTTAGGAAAGATTCGCTACAGTAGTCTTTGGTTCTTCAGTCTGCTACATAGCAGCTTCTCCAGCAGTTTTCCCTAGATATATATCAGATAGATCAGCCTATAGGGCTCGCTCATTTATCTGTATTTTTACCCAATAGAAGAGTCGTACTTTGCCTGACTGACTTCCAGCATGGCTGAATGATGTTGTGAAATGGCTTTCTTTTATCTGATAGATTGTATGTATGTCTGTAGTCCATTATCTCGTAAATTGACTGGTTAATGTGGAGATTGGTATCTTATCTGAAGGAAGTGTTGGGGTGTTGTGTGTTGAACTGATGAATAAGATGGCAGGTCAAAGTGGAAGCTTCCTCATAGAGTATTCCTGATTTCCTTTTGATGTATGTAAGGATCGATGGTTTTCCTAAGATGTGTTTGTTGGGGATGCAACAGTCTGTCTCTGAAATGTTGAGGAGGATTCTATTTTGAAGCATGTTAAGTGTGTGTGTGTGTGTGTGTGTGTGTGTGTGTGTGTGTGTGTGTGTGTGTGTGTGTGTGCGCGCGCGCACAGCCATTGACCAAACCTCAGACTTATATAACATAACCGGAAGGATTACAGCCCAGTATCTCTCTCTATAGTAAGCCCTTACCCTTGAGGAGCAGGGAGAGTTGGCTATAAACTGTGCAATCCCTACTTTAGGATGTACTGACTTGTTTGGCAAAAGTTAATTGTCTACCCAGCTGAAGGCCAAGATAAGTCACTCCACAGCTGGCCACAGAGATATGTCTGTTCGGGTGGATGAACTTGCTCATGAACATTACTGCTATGGATTTTTCTGGATTTATCTTGATTCTTCCAGATGTTGCTTCAGTTGACGATTTCGTCTCGTGGGTGCTCCTGTAGATTCCTAGTGATGAAGTGGAGGTTGCAGCTGCCTTTATATAGACTGTCATATCATCGGCATATAACCGTGTTTCATCTCCTGCTGATTCTGGCATGTTGTTGGTGTATAATGAGTACAATATGGGGCCTAGAACTGTGCCATGCAGAATCGTGGCCACAGCATCCCTGATCATACTGACAAATTTGCCTCCCCTGATGGAGTACTGCCTCACGACCAGAAATGAGTCAGTCATGCTGATCATGTGTCCCGGTATGTCTAACTGGGATAATTTGTGAATATAATTTTAAATTAAGCCATCATGCCAGACTTTGTTGAAGGCTTTCTTGATTTTGAGGAAGACTGCTCCTTTTTGTTTTTCTTCTCTCACACTGCATATGTGTTCCACCACATGCCGGTATTGATGCATGGTGCTATGTTCTGAATGGAAGCCACACAGCTCAGGGGTGACTATATTATTGTCATGTAGGAATTTGATGAGGTCTTGGTGGATAAGACCTTCCAGTATGTTCCCTAGAAGGCAAAAGAGTGAAGTAGGTCAATAACTTTGGGGAAGGATGGGATTCTTATTGGGTTTGGATAAGGTTATGACCCAAGAAGTTTTCCAGGCAGTTCAGAAGTATGTTAGGGAGAGGCATTGATTGTATGAAGTTGCAAGGTAGGTGATTACAGTAGGAGGTACAAGCTTTAGGCATGGGACAGGGATCTTGTCAGGATCAGGGGATTTATTGTTCCCTAAGTGTCTGATGTAGGCACACACAAGGCGATTGGAAGCTGGCGTAAAATTTGTCTCTGGTCTCTTGTGGATCAATTGAGCCACTAGTCTGACTATTGTTTTCTCTTGCCTGTCACTCTCATCTTGATCAGTGGTGCGAGTTTGTAATTGTGATTCTAATGATGTCACCAGTACTTCTACTTTCTCTTAATCCGTCAGTTTTGACATCGGAGTGGCCTGTCTACCCTGAAAGTAGCCGTCTGCCCTTTCATGCTCTTTCATACTAGGTTAATGTCCTCCTCAGAGTTTCTGAGCCATTCTGCTCAGCAGAGGCCTCTGTGCTCATGTAATTTGTAGGACTTGAAAGCTAGAAGATTTTTGTCCATGCCCTTCTTTAATATAATCATAGTTGCCTTTTTACCATATTGTTGGTATTATACCTTGGAAGAGATTTGCATTAGGGTAAGTGACAGTAGTGTGAACTGATTGGCACATGTTGACCACGCAGAACTTCGTTGGTAATGTCATCTGTGTCACATATATATATATATATATATATATATATATATATATATATATATATATATATATATATATATATATACCATGTGATCAAAAGTATTCGGACACCACCAAAAATATACAATATTTTAGGTGCATTGTGCTGCCACCTACTGCCAAGTGGTCCATTTTAGCGACCTCAGTTGTCATTATACATCGTGAGAGAGCAGAATGGGGTGCTCTGCGGAACTCACGGATTTTGAATGTAATGTGGTCAGATCATTGGGTGTAACTGGTATCATACATCTCTACACAAAATTTCCACACTCCTAAACATCCTTAGGTCCACTGTTTCCGATGTGATAGTGAAGTGGACACGTGAAGGGACACATACAGCACAAAAGCGTACAGGCCAACCTTGTCTGTTGACTGACAGAGACTGCCGACAGTTGAAGAGGCTTGTAATGTGTAATAGGCAGACATCTATCCAGACCATCACGCAGAAATTCCAAACTGCATCAGGATCCACTGTAAGTACTACTACAGTTAGGCAGGAGGTGAGAAAACTTCGATTTCATGGTAGAGCGGCTGCTCATAAGCCCCACATCACACCGGTAAATGCCAAATGATGCCTCACTTTGTGTAAGGAACGTAAACATTGGATGACTGAACAGTGGAAAAACATTGTGTGGAGTGACGAATTATGGTAGATGATGTAGTGATCCGTTGGCAAGGTGGGGGTATAGCGAATGCTCAGAGAACATCATCTGCCAGCGTATGTAGTACCAACAGTAAAATTCAGAGGCAGTGGTGTTATGGTGTGGTCTTGTTTTTCATTGAGGGGGCTTGCACCTGTTGTTGTTTTGTGTAGCACTATCACAGCACAGGCCTACATTAATGTTTTAAGCACCGTCTTGCTTCCCACTGTTGAAAAGCACCTGTTCGTAATGCACGGCCTGTGGCGGAGGGATTACACGACAATAACATCCCTGCAATGGACTAGCCTGCACAGAGACCTGACCTGAATCCTATAGAACATCTTTGGATGTTTTGGAATGGAGACTTCGTGCCAGGCCTCACCGGCAGACATTGATACCTCTCCTTAGTGCAGCACTTAATGAAGAATGGGCTGTCACTCCCCAAGAAACCTTCAAGCATCTGATTGAACATATGCCTGCGAGAGTGAAATCTGTCGTCAAGGCTAAGAATGAACCAACACCATATTGAATTCCAACATTACAGTTGGAGGGCTCCACGAACTTGTAAGTCATTTTCAGCCAGCTGTCCGAATACTTTTGATCACATAGTGTTTATATGGCAACCTCATGAATGCTGTCTGACAATAGCATATCCATTACTAACTGAGCTTCATGCTGACAGCATTTTTGGTAGTTTTACTTTTTGGCAAACGGTTTTACATGACATGCTCCATGGGTCAAGATATACCAGGTGTAGAAGTATGAAAACGGAATTTCCCTATAGATGGTGCTAGCCATGACACTACATCAGCAGGGCCATCTGCTTCCTGCAATGTCACGATGAATGTCGGCGCACAGTAACCTAAGTTCTATACACTGGTATCTTTTTCAGACCAGTAAAAATGTCGATTTTTGTGCCTATGATTTGCGGACAGCATTGGTTTTCTGGTGCAGAACTGCATCAAATGCTTGTCGAAATTTTCGGTGAACATGCTCTTGGGAAACCAGTGTTTCGAGTGGTTCAAAAAATTCAAAAGTGGTGATTTTGACATGAGAAATGATGAGCACAGGAAACCACCAAAAAAGTTCAAAGACAACAAATTGCTGACCTTATTGAATGAAGATGATACTCAAACTCAACAGGAACTCACATAAAAATTGAATGTGATTCAGAAAGCCATTTCTCTTCAGTTGAAAGCTATGGGAAAGGTGCAGCAAGTGGGAAAATGGGTTCCGCATGACCTGAATGAAAGACAGTAAGCAAATCAAAAGACAACTTGTGAAATACTGCTTGCCAGATACAAAAGAAAGTCGTTTCACCATTGAATGGTGACAGGTGATGAAAAATCGATACATTTGAGAATTCTAAGCATCGTAAATCATTGGTGAATCCAGGCAAACCACTGACATCCAAATCACTTTGGAAAGAAGACAATGCTTTGTGTTTGGTGGGATTAGAAGGGTATCATCTATTATGAGCTGCTAAAACTTGGTGACACAGTTAACACTGATTGCTACCAACAGCTAATAATTGATTTGATGAAAAATAATTGGAATATGGAAAAAGGTAACACAAAGTCATGCTGCTCCATGATAACGTCCCATGACATGCAGCAAAACGGGTCAAGGGAATGATCGAGGTGTTCAGTTGGGAAATACTAGGGCATGTGGCTTATCTCCAGACTTGGCTCCATTCAGTTATCATCATGTATTTGCATCTCTGGGACACACTTTCACTGAAAAATGCTTCAAAAGAAGGCATGGCATTCATAGCCTGTGGGAGAGGTGGGTAGAACGTATAAATAGCAGTGGAGATTATTTTGAATAAAATATTGTTTATCAGTTTCAAACAACAGATGTGAAATTATTGCAACTAAATTCCGGTTTCATACTTCTACACCTGGTAGATACTATGACACAAAGTTACTTAGATTTATCCACTGTTACCACTCACAGACTTCCTTCAAAATCTTGCGCGAGTTTCTGCACTGTTTCAGTTTGTGAGCTCTTTGTTCACCTATACTTCTTTTCTGACAAAATCTGTTTGGTCATCTGACATCTGTCATTAATCCCCGGAGGTCTGCATTCCGTGAAGTTCATCTGCTTGCCTGAGTATGTGTTAGTGCCTGTAAGGATTGCTGTATCACTGCTTTTGCTTTTGTATCCAAACTATCACTGATGTCCACAGGTTTCAGACAATGAAATGCATTTATCAATTGATTTTAGTTGGCTTGCCCTGTGTTATATGGTGGCATTTGTATCTGATTCGATGCAATAATTTCTGTGAAAGTTCAGAGCAAAAAATATAACTTAGTGAGTTATTTTCCTACATGAAACGGTATTTTATCTTACATAAATGCTTAATTTTTATTAGTGATTAGCTATATTACACCAAAACTGTATTATACTTAACAGTGTGCTGCAGTCCAAAATATGATAGCATCCATAATAAGTGAATTTGAAGCATTGCTGTGTTATCTTTGAACACTGAGAGCAACATAGTGTCTTTGAGAGTTGTGCCTGTACCAATATGGTTGAATTGATCTCTTATTAGGGACACCATCACATGTTGTTCTTTCCACACTTCTTTGTGGATCATAGTAAGCTGTAAGCATAATAAAATATTGTGTGTGACAGAGCTTGATAATGGCATATCCCACTCAATCTCTTACGTATTCCATTTGTACCTAACAACCATCCAATCTACACTACTGGCCATTAAAACTGTTACACCAAGAAGAAATGCATATGATAAATGGGTATTCATTGGACAAATATATTTTACTAGAACTGGCATGTGGTTACATTTGCACGCAATTTGGGTGCATAGATCCTGAGGTATCAGTACCCAGAACTACCACCTCTGGCCATAATTATGGCCTTGATACGCCTGGGCATTGAGTCAAACAGAGCTTGGATGGCGTGTACAGGTACAGTTGCCCATGTAGCTTCAACACCATACCACAGTTCATCAAGAGTAGTGACTGGCGTATTGTGAGGAGTCAGTTGCTCGGACACCATTGACCAGACGTTTTCAATTGGTGAGATATTTGGAGAATGTGCTGGCCAGGGCAGCAGTCAAACATCTTCCGTATTCGGAAAGACCCGTACAGGACCTGCGACATGTGGTCGTGCATTATCCTGCTGAAATGTAGGGTTTCGCAGGATCGAATCCAGGGTAGAGCCACGGGTCGTAACACATCCGAAAGGTAATGTCCACTGTTCAAAGTGCCGTCAGTGCAAACAAGAGGTGACCAAGACGTGTAACCAATGGCACCCCATACCATCACGCCAGGTGATATGCCATTATGGCGATGACTAATACATGCTTCCAATGTGCATTCACCGCGATGTCGCCACACACGGATGCGATCATCATGATGCTGTAAACAGAACCTGGATTCATCCAAAAAAATGACGTTTTGCCATTCATGCACCCAGGTTTGTCGTTGAGTACGCTATCGCAGGTGCTCCTGTCTGTGATGTAGCATCAAGGGTAACCGTAGCCATGGTCTCCGGGCGGATAGTCCGTGCTGCTGCAAACATCGTCGAACTGTTTGTGCAGATGGTTGTCGTCTTGCATACGTCCCCATCTGTTGACTCGGGGATCGAGACGTGGCTGCACTATCTGTTACAGCCATTCGTATAAGATGCCTGTCATTTCGACTGCTAGTGATACGAGGCCTTTGGGATCCAGCACGGCGTTCCGTATTACCTTCTTGAAGCCACTGATTCCATATTCTGCTAACAGTCATTGGATCTCGACCAACGCGAGCAGCAATGTCGCGATATGATAAACCGCAATCACGATAGGCTACAATCCGACCTTTATCATAGTCAGAAACGTGATGGTACGCATTTCTCCTCCTTACACGAGGCATCACAACAACGTTTCACCAGGCAACTGCTGTTTGTGTATGAGAAATTGGTTGGAAACTTTCCTCATGTCAGCACGTTGTAGGTGTCGCCATCGGCGCCAACCTTGTGTGAATGCTCTGAAAAGCTAATCATTTGCATATCACAGCATCTTCTTCCTGTCGGTTAAAGTTCACGTATGTAGCATGTCATCTTCGTGGTGTAGCAATTTTAATGGCCAGTAGTGTAGTTGTGCCATTTTAAGTCCCTCCAGTTCATCTGCAGATAGTGCAAATAGATACAACAATAATACCATGATTTGAGAGAGTGAAAAACGATCTGACCATGTGTCATAAAAAACTACTTATAGAGATCTCTCTGTCATACAGTAGGTCTCTTCGACTGTATATCTTGAGCAGTAGGATTTCCAAGAACTCTGTGTTCGTAAAACAACATTTACTGCTAACTGGAAACTGTTACTGCATGAGATACAAGAAACACAATAAATTTCCCTTTAGGGTGTTTGTTTTGTATTATATGTACTGCTATCAGTGTTGATGCCTCTTCCACTCTGGTTAGCGAAAGTGGACATGTGTTAAAACACTGGACTCACATTTGGGAGGATGGTGGTTCAAATCCTTTTCTGACTATCCAGATATAGATTTTTATGGTTTACCTATATTGCTTAAGACAAATGTCAGGATTGTTCCTTTGAAAAGGACTTGGCCAATTTCCTTCTCCATCCTTTCCTTCTCAGAGCTTGTGCTCTGTCTGTACTGATCTTAGCTGTGATGAGAGATATAAATCCTAATCTTCCTTTTCCATTTTCTTCCACAGTAGCAAGTAGAGTTGCATATTCACACTTTGTATAGATTTTCTGGGTTCTTTGATACATGGTCTGTTTTCCATATTTTTACCATCTGATAGGCATTTTATGTAATTTATGTCTGTGTTCTCCTCAGCTTCTATTTGACGCAACTAACTGCTCTTAGTACCAACTCATTTTTGTATAGTTTCACTGCATTTAATATAGAAGGCAGTTGTAATTTAATTTTTGCTGCTTGAGACAGTGCAGAGGGAAAACTGTTTACCATTTTGGTATCCAACTTTATAGGGATAATGTTTAGACTGTTTGCTGCAGGATCGTGTTGTTAGTAGTGTTAGTGTCATGACTTGCCGTTAGGCACTGGTACTGGTGCGGCGACATAGGGTTGAAACACAAGCATCAGTGTGCATTACAGGTGCAGGCAGTTTATATGGGCTTGGATAAGGTGAGTAGGGCTTCACACACAAAGCTGTTTTATCAAAACAGTGTCTGACTTTAGCTTTAGCTGCCAGAGACTGTGGTCTTGTGTGTGTGTGTGTGTGTGTGTGTGTGTTTACTTTGGACAAAGGCCTGGTTGGCTGAAAGCTCATTTTGTGACAGTCTTTTTTTTTGTGCCGATCTGCGATTCAGCATCTCCGTTATATGGTGAGTAACAACTATGCTTTTCATAATATTGTTTCAATGGTTTAGTTATTATTTCTCTTCTGCATGACCTTACAAATGTTTTATTGTCCTACAATCACTAGTTCTCATGGGGATCCTCTCAAGTAGTAAAAGTTTAACTATAACCAGCCTGTAAATTACACTCTTCCAACAGTACAACCATTTATAGCAGTTCATGGTTGAAATCCCTCAGTCTTGCACCAATAGCATCAAAAGATGAAATACTTTTTTTTTATTTTATATGCACAGAATTATGTAACAGCTAACTGAACATCATTGGTGAGGGGGCCAGGCACTGAACGTTATATGTTGTGAACAAATACTGCCACCCATCTTGATCTGTGTTCCTTATGTGGGTTGTCGGTCCATTGTGGTTGATAGCCAAGTAATGCACAGTGATCTGGTGGCGTAAAATGAGTAATCCTTGAGTTTATGTATTTGAGTCTTCCATCTGTTATTATGTTGCTTTATCTCTATTAATGTTATAACCATTCTACTGCAATACAAAAGCCATTTATGAGCAAGTTTTTTTCCCCTCCATGTCTCTCTTTGCCTTGACAATTAGACCTGTAAATGTGTAGGTTGATGTTTGGACTTTGAGGTTCACCGAGTAGAAGCATGATTTCCATATCAGTCACCAGTTTCATAAATAGTTTTGATTTTAGGACACTTAGCCACTTCTTGGAGACGCTTTAAGTGAGAGAGGTGTAGAGGATAAGCTAATAGCTTTGACAGCCTTGTTTTCATGTTCATTTGTATAGATCCTGGTAGTGTGGGCATAGTAATACAGACTTTTGCTCTGAATGATAGCAGTGAAGCTTCTGTGTCGTGTTTACGAAAGATCATTCTTCCATCAGCACATATGTGTCTTCCAGATATTGTGTTCGGTTCATGTTTTCTGGATTCAAAGCGAATGAGATGGAGGGGCATTCAGTGGGGTTTTTCCTTTGTTTGCGGTATCCATTTAGTAACCTTTTATTCTTGGATTTGGAATTCCTCAGTGTACATAGGATAACTCGTGCTGTATTCAGGATGGATGACAGGTATTTACATAATTTTGCTGTGCTGAACATGGCATTTCATGTTTGTGAGCAAATCTCTACATTTACTGTGCCTTTCATTTTATACTCTATGGTTGAGGGGTGGTATAAATAAAAAATAAATTACTTGTCAACTCAAAGATTTGTTTGAATATGATAGTGCACTGCTAGGCAGGCTGATATTGGACTCTGTTTTTGATCTTAGAACTGTCTGAGCTAGCCCTTTATGTGAGGACTTAGCATTTGTTGTGGAATCCCAATCACATTGCAGCTTGGGATCATTTTAATGTATAGGAAGCAGGAGATAAACCACAGACTTCTTTACATGTAGTCTACATTTTACTGTCAGCATCCTAGAACCACAGAAGTCTATATACACATAGTGGAAACAATCCATCTCACTCCATGTTCATCGGACATTAAGCCTTTATTTTCCATATCTCTTCCTTAAACATCTCTTACTTCAATCACATCTCAATCATCTAGAGTTTGTGGATTTGTATAGAAGTATCAACCTTCCTCTCAATATCACCATGTTAATTCAGCTGGCATCATGTACCTTTGTGATACAGTGTTTACTTTGACAGGACTCCCTCCCCCCCCCCCCTTTCTCTCTCTCTCTCTCTCTCTCTCTCTCTCTCTCTCTCTCTCTCTCTCTCTCTAAAAAAAACACACACACACACACACACACACACACGCGCGAAATTACCATGTATCCGAAAGTATCAGAAAGATCAAAGTGCTTATTTTAGAAAATGCTGTTTCATGTGCTCATTAGCTGGGGAAATGACATAACTAAGTTTTGTCAAATAATTATTACAGTCAGTGGGATAGGGTGGTATTTGTATGACCCAGCAACAGCTGAGCACTGGCACAATATTTAAAAAAAAAATCAGAAGTATGAGAACCAGTGTGAAAACAATGGTTTTTGTTCCATGAAGTATCACAATTAATTGACATTACTACTTTTAAGTGTCAAATTGATTGTGTGAAGCATTGTGGAAAACATAGCCTTCACTGTAGTGATAAAAATATTGGCTATTCCAACATGATCGGTCCTTGCCACACACTATTGAGTATGATACAATTTTGGGGAGAAATATCAAAATGACAACAGTTACACAATCGGGCTAGTCACTAAATGGTTCAAATGGCTCTGAGCACTATGGGACTCAACATCTATGGTCATCATTCCCCTAGAACTTAGAACTACTTAAACCTAACTAACCTAAGGACATCACAAAACACCCAGTCATTAAGAGGCAGAGAAAATCTCTAACCCTGCCGGGAATCGAACCCGGGCGCGGGAAGCGAGTCACTACTGCACGACCATGAGCTGCGGATGCTACTCACAAGATCTGGCACTATCACTCAAGGCTGTGTTACCCCACATATTTTTTCTGTTCTGTAGAAAACAGGAGGACATCAGAGGCAAACATTTTTAGTCTACAGAAGAGGTGAAACAGAAACTTGATTCACTGTTCTGTCATATCTGTAACAGTGAAATGCCAAACTTGTGAAACAGCATTCACTAAAACAAGCACTCCACCCAGACAGATCCTTCTGCATGGATGACACTTGGCAGATGATTCAAAACCATGTATAATGGAAGCACCTAGTGGCAGAAATAGTCACCGCCACTCATCTGGGCGCAAGAAAATAATTTTTACTTTCGGCCCTCCGTCCCCTCATACACAGTAGTGATTTTTTGCCTCTAATTGATTATTTAACAAGTGTTTTTAACCATTGAAATTGATTCAACTGTGAGTTCTTAGTGAAACATTGCATATTGTTTTAACTAAACAAAACACTTTTTTAGCCTTGTTTCACAAACTTTGTTATTAATGTAGGATGTAGGTTTTGGGTTATAAGCCCATTTTATAGTACATAATTGATCCTAAAGATGGGAACTAAGCAAAGATAAACATGTCAAATTTTTCACCTATCCGTTCTTCACATTAACTCTAAAAGTTATTTCTGTTTACAGTTTTGGCAAATTACATATGGGTTTACAAAATCCATTAGGACAGCATTTACAATAACTATGACTGACTATTTATACATTACCAACATTTTGTGGCTTCTCTATTTCTGTTCTGGCCAATAATACTGTCCTCTGACTCATTATGACACCTCTAATGTTATTAGTTGGTTGGCTATTGTGAGAGGCAGTCTTCGCCTGGCTGTAATGTTAAATCCCTTATTACAGAAGGTAAGAATTGGGAAGCGACTTGAAATAACCTAAGCTAGAAGTCTTTTGCAACCTCTAAATTTATTCAGAAAATGGTTTCAACTCTTGCTATACTTGTCTTGAAGGAGTTGTACCTGCAAACTGTAGTACAGAGATGATGATTGGCTAGCACCATTCCATCTGCTTTGACATAAGACTGTTAGTGTTAACTGAAACTGCACCCACTATATTACACAGAATGTTCCCAATCTGTTCACCTACGATTCCATTAACTGCACTGATACTGCTACAGCTACTTCTGCCTAGCCTTGCATGGATACTCTTCAGCTGCTGACAATTGCTAAGATTTCCATGACTTCCCTTGACTTCTTTTCACTGTTCGGAGAATCCTGCCTCTGAGCTTTGTACATCAATCCCCTTTGCCTGCACTGGTCCCTGAAATAACATAGGTCCAAAGGCCTCTCACCATCTCATTGGCTCTAATTGTGTACTACTCTTCATTAACCTTCCAGAGGCTGGGTTGTGGGAGAGAAGTGTATCTCCCTATCAGGACACACACTATGTCCTAAGCCTGCCATTGGCTTTTCATAACATATCGGGGTCCATTCCAAAGACTCTCTTTATCCCTCTCGTCCCACACTCTGTCTAGCCAGGAAATGTTGGCCTAACTATTATTATTGATATCTCTTCTGAGTACAATTAGAGCTGTGCCTATAGTGTTGCTATATAATCATGTGTTCCTAGCTTAAAGTGTTATCGCTATATGTGGCTGTCCGACATGCTGGCTCACTGGTTGTCCAGTGAAGTTTCCTTGTCGGGCCCTAAGACTTTTAAGACTTAATGTTATGTTATTGACCATTTCTTAGTATTCTTCTACAAGACTTGAGTGCTCTGTGGATATGACACTTTCCCCATCTGGATAACTAGCATTATTCCTTAGAGTAGCGTCAGTGTAAAAGCCATTAATTTTATTTACATCCATTTTTGTTACTTTTGTGTCCATTTTATATTTCCTTTTGGTACAATTATGAACTTTTTTTGACATGAAACAATTACATTTCATTACACTTTACAGAGTTCTCTTAGTCTATCATCTATTTCCAGGAGACACGGGGTCATCTTGCTATTTTGGACTACTGGTTGGAGATCTTCATACTATAGTTGTTTCTGTGCCTTGATATACTATGGTAGTTTATAATCATATTTTCCCACAACAGTTAACATTGGTAAAGTAATTCCATACAGTTCTAAAGCGTTTTCTACAACATTTAAATTGTCTGCAGAAACAGGTTATTACAACTATTATAATAAATTATACAGTTACATATGTAGTGATGGAATAGGATGTTAGATACCTGAAGTGTGTCACCTTTTCCTGTAGTTCAACTACCATTCTTTCTATGTCATTTAAACACTTTCCAGTGGCTTTCAAATCATCTACTTGTTTGCCCACTTACTGATAAAGCTAAGTTTAGGAATGAAATGTTTGTATTCTCATTATTTACTGTACAACTATCAATTTTTAACTCTCTTTGTAGTATTATTCTTAGTTGTATTTGTACGTATTATTCGTTCAGAACGTATTGATACTCTTGTTCCACACTCTTTACATTGAATGTAGAAGCTTACTTTTCCAACTCCTTTTAGTACTACATACTTTAGAGCTTGCCTTACACATAATACTGTCAGACCAGCTTCCTTAGGAACCAAATGTAATCATTATTACTTAAATGTGTCCAAATACTTTTATTTAAAGATACGATTTTTCCACAATTGCTTGGGATAGCACTTATGGGCTGAAGCAACCTTTCTTCACACTTTTCATGATCAAATATTTGCAACATTGCAAATGTTAGTCTGCAAGACCTTCCTAGATCTGCCATGTCTTAATGTTTTATCATAGAGCAACACTTCATCACCCACAGTGAATTCATTTGGATTCTGTCATTTGTCATATTGTTCTTTAGTAGTCCTTTAGTGGGTATTATCAATTTCCTTGCTACGTTATGTGCTTCTTCGATTCTAGCTCTGTGTTCACATATTACTCATAGTAATAACTTACCTTTGCTGATTCTTGTTGCAACATTCCTGGTATGATGTATACCTGGCACTACTGTGTGGTGTTATGTTGAATACTAAGACTGCATATAGTACCCACTTGTCCAATGAACTTAGAATCCCTTTCACAAAGTACTCTATCAGTGTATGGTGATGTCTTTCTAGCACACCATTTGCTTCTGGATGCTATGTCATTGTGTGTATTGTGCTTATATGCAACTGTTTACAAATTTTACTAAAAATATCACTTAAGAGATTTGATCCTTGCCCTGTTAAAAGCACTGACGGAATTCCATATCTTAAAACTATGTGTTCCACAAATACTTCTGCACTGTTTAGGTATCTTGCCTTTATGGGTAAAGCTAATGTAAACTTAGTAAAATTGTCTTGGGTCAGCACGTAACTGTTACCTGTTCTCGGTACCTCTGACGCAAAATATTTGTTCAGGTGAACATCCGCAACTAGGAATATATTTATTGAATAAAAATCCGCTACAGTTGGCATAATTTTCTTAATTTATTCCATGAGCAGTTTTGAAACTTGAAGCTTCATCTTTAGGTGCTACCAAAAAGTTTTGTGAACTTCTGTGTTGTGCTGTCCAGGGGGAGGTGGGCACTACGGTTGCTGGTCCAATGCTCCCATGCATTTGTTTGACACAAGTGTAATCCCCAATGACTGACTGGCCCGACCGCCAAACATTTATGTTCTCATAATTGTACTCTTCTCCTTCACTGTTTAGGTGTATGCCCTCGGCCCGACTTCCAGCCCGAGCTTAAGTTTTCACTTCATTCGTTTGACTACAGAAGTTTTGAACTAGGATCTTTCACACTGAATATCCATGTTAATGGCTTATGGTCTGTTACCACCATAAACTGTTGTCCATATGTCTACAGTCAGATCTGTTTCACTGCATGTACTACAGCCAACAATTTCTTCTCTGGTGCTGTAATTTAATTCTGTCTCGTTTAATGATCTAGATTTTTAGTGGGCAAGTCATTGAGAACTTTCTTGTCTTTTGACAGAACTGCTCCCAGAGCTGCATTGCTCACATCTGTCATCACTATGAACTGCTTGTAAAATCAGGGTACTAAAGTAGTGATGGATTAACTAATTTCTCCTTTAGTTCCTAGAAAGCATTGTTTTGTATTTTTCCACCTTTGTCATGTCCAGTGAGACCTAAAATGATGTCACTTATTTTCTTAAGAATTCACATGTATATTCTTCTACCTATAATTTGTGTTTTAGCAACTTATCAAGAATGAAACAGAGATTCTTATTATGCTCCTGCAGCTTTCTTCCGTAATACATTGTATCGTCTTGATACATTAAACACTTTATCCCTTGCGGACCTCACAAAACTGCATTCATCAGTCATTGAAAACAACTTGAGGTTTCTTTCAGTCCCATTAGCATTCGTTTATACTCATAGTGCTGATAGTTTGAGCTGAATGCAGTATTATCTCTGTCCTTATCCATCAATATTTCATTGAATCTGCTTGCAACATCAAGCATTGAGAAGTACTTTGCCTGCCGTAGTTGGTCAAAGATATCGGACATATTTTGTAGCAGAAATGCATCATCTGCTGTGATCTTTTTATGTCTGTAGTCCACAATTATTCTCCACTTCTCTTGGGAACTTGCATCTCTTTTTTGAAACCAACAATACAGGTGTGCTCCATTCCCTCTTGCTTTTGACAGTTATCATCTTTCAGCATTTGTTCAATCTGCTCTTTTAAGGCCTCTTTATGTGGTTCGGGTATTCTTTATGGTCTGGCATTCACCATCTTCCCTGCATGTTCTGGTGCTATCAATATTCTGTGTGTTGTTGTGGCGGTATATGACAATTTGTCTCCTGGTAGATGGAATACATCTCCATATTCTGTGCAAAATTCTGCTAATGCACTCTTCTTTTCCATATTCATGTGATCCACTCTCAGTTGTTTTTGTGGAGCACTAGCATGACTTCCTGTCCTTTCTACAGTTTCTTTACTGTCTTATTTCATGCACCTTTGCTAGACACACTAATTCTTCCATCAATAATGTGATCTTTTGTAATTGCACTTTGTTCTCTGACAGATTTGTTGCACTTGCTCTGCACATGCCATTTTGCACCCTCACTAATGTCTCTGGTACGTATACTCCATTAGACTATCCTGTTTGAGGATAAACATTTCACTTTCACTATCTCGTGGTACTTTACCCTCCACATTCAAGTGCATCATCATTTCCTCACTGGATGTCTGATAATCTCAAACTCACATACTTTCAGTTTCTCCTTCACTGTTTAGGTGTATGCCCCCGGCCCGACTTCCGGCCTGGCCCGACTTCTGGCCTGGCCCGAGTAGATAAGTGGTTAGCCCACTGGACCCGCATTTGGGAGGACGACGGTTCAATCCCGTCTCCAGCCATCCTGATTTAGGTTTTCTGTGATTTCCCTAAATCGTTTCAGGCAAATGCCGGGATGGTTCCTTTGAAAGAGCGCGGCCGATTTCCTTCCCCATCCTTCCCTAACCCGAGCTTGTGCTCCGTCTCTAATGACCTCGTTGTCGACGGGACGTTAAAAAAAAGAAATACTAAACACCAACTAGCTTGTACTGTTCAAAGCATCCTGCCTCTGATTTTTTTGCCCCCACCAGTTCCTCAAATCATGTGACGCTGAAGGTCTTCCACCACCTCATTGGCTCCAATTGTGAACTTCTCTTCAGTGGGTTTCCAGAGGCTGGGTAGAGGGAGAGAGGCATCTCTCCCTGTATGTTCACACACTGTGTCCTAAGCCTGCCATTCGCTTTTCATGATGGCTTGACTGACTCTCTCTCTCTCTCTCTCTCTCTCTCTCTCTCTCTCTCTCTCTCTCCCATGCTTTCTGTCTAGCCAGGAAATGCTGGCCCCACTATTATTGTTGATAAATGTTCACTTGGAGCTCTGCATATCAGTGTTACTCTTTAATGTTCTTGGGTCAATGTGTCGTCATAGCTTAGAGTGTATTCACTAGTACCTGGCTGGCTCACTGGCTTCCCTGTGACTTTTCCTTGCCACTTCTAAGACTTGACATTATTGTTAATGTAGTGTTACTATTTTTCTACAGCCCCCAGGGGCTCAGCATTCACTTGCTGAGGATGGGCTTGGCGACCACGGGGACCTGACCTGGGGACTGGTCTGCGCTGCCAGTGTCCTGTCACCGTAACCCCCGAACATGCTTCAGCAACCACCGTACGGCGCAGCGCGGCGGTGAAATGTTGTGTGCTGCGGGGAATGGTAATCTTGGCTTGACCGCCTGGATTGCGAGGAAGGCCAACCTCTATAAAAACCCCTCAATCTTTCGGTGTGCTCCGCGCCTAGAAGGTGCACGGCTGTTGGGGTGGAACAGTCGCAAGCGGGCAACCTCTGGGGCACCTGCCGCACCCCAGTTGTATAAGGCTTACTCAGGCACGCGGGGCTCTGTCTGAGCGGACTTTTAGTTCCCTAGCTGCTCGTGGGACCGCAATGGACCCTTCGACCTCAACATTTCCCCCTACCAGTGGCTTGGGTGGGCCGCTGGTAGGAAAACACACCCCATCGAAAAAGCGGCTACGCGCTGCGAGTCCTCCAGCGCCTGGTGTTGCTAGAGATTTAACAGAATGTAGTAACGGAGCACATGCTGATAATCAGAATGTGTTTTTGATTATTAAAAGGAAGGAGGGTAGCTTTGAGAGGGTTTCTCCCTTTTACATCCACAAGGGTCTTGAGGGAATTGCAGGAACACTGAAATCTGTCAAGCGACTGCGCAATGGGACTCTGTTAGTTGAAACTTCTAGTTCCCGTCAAGTTGCTGCCCTTAGGAAAGCAAATTATCTAGGAGAGTACGCTGTCGAGACCGAGCTCCACTCCACTTTGAATTATAGTAAGGGTGTTGTGACGTGTAGGGACTTGGTGGATATCCCCATAGACGTGCTAAAATCTGAGTGGGCTGACGAAGGAATTGTTGACGTGCAGCACATTATGAAACGAGTCAATGGGGACCTCGTCAAATCTGACTCGTTTATTCTCACATTCAGTTGCCCGAGACTCCCGGAGCATGTTAAAGTGGGGTTCTTACGTTTGCCCGTACGGCCATATTTCCCCAACCCAATGCGCTGTTTTAAATGTCAGCGCTTTGGGCATACTACGCTGGGGTGCAATGGGATAGCCACTTGTGGTAAATGTGGTCAGCCTGCCCATGACGGAGCCGATTGTTCATCGCCTGTGAAGTGCGTGAATTGCTCTGGGAGTCACCCTGTCTGGAGCCGGATCTGCCCCATCTATCTCGAAGAACGGAAGGTACAGGAGATTAAAACATCTAAGCGCATCCCCTATGGTGAGGCCAAGAAGCATGCAACCTCCTGTGTTTTCAACATCTTTCGCTTCCGCTCTCAAAAAACCGGTACAACTGGCCACTGTTGCTACACAAACAGAGGTTGCTAGTGTTAGCACTAAAACCTGCGCTTGCCAGTGCACTTGTGCTGCTGCGGTTGTTTTGCAATCTGCGGCTCTCCCCGCTACATCGGACAAGGCCGTGGTTGCTGACATTGAGGAACTTCCAGCCTCCCCCCATATGGCGCCTTCTGCCCAGGCGAGTCAACCTCCAACTGTTGACAAGGCTCGGCATTCCAAGCCCCCCAAGACAAAGCCTCAGAAGATGAAGGTTCTGCCACCTGAGGAGACTAGTCAGTGTCGGTCCGATGACGAGGCCATCGTACTGTCTGACATCTCCCGTGGGTCGTCATCGGAGCTTATGGACATTGATGTCGACCGGGGGCGATCTTCTCACCCCAGGAATAAATCTCCGGCCAGTACGGGCTCACCTCCAAAGCACAGAGGCAGGGTGAAAGTTCAGCCACCCTGATCACTGGCTCCCACATTACAGTGGAACCTGAATGGGTTCAGGACGCATGTGGCCGAATTACAACTCCTTATACGAGAGTGCCCCTTGTGCTTATGTCTCCAAGAGACACATTTTCGGGCCACTGATTCTCCTTCTTTACGCGGCAAAGGGCAAAGGGTGGTGTTGCGGTTTTTGTCCGTGACATGCACCCATCATCTGAGCTCCCTCTCGTCACCGACTTGCAAGCAGTTGCAGTTGACATTCTTGTGGGTCGGAGGCTCACAGTCTGTTCAGTTTATTTACCGCCTCAGGATGCGATGGACTCTGAGGCTCTCACGGACCTTATTACCCAACTCCCCCGCCCATTTCTTCTTCTGGGGGACTTCAACGCTCATAATGTCTCATGGGGCTCTCCGACTACTTGCCCCAGGGGTCGCATTCTGGAAAGCGTCATGATGTCTGCAGAACTGTGCCTCCTCAACTCTGGTGCTCCCACTCATTTCTGTACTGCTTCCGGATCGTCATCGGCTATTGACCTTTCCTTTTGCTCTCCAGCACTCGCGGATTCTGCTCTGTGGGAGGCTGCAGCTGACCTCCATTCTAGTGACCACTTCCCCCTCTGGATTCGCCTCCTGGATGAGGCTGTGGCATTACCAGTGCTGCCCCGGTGGCACCTTTGCAGAGCTGACTGGACACTTTTCAGCCAACTGGCTGTTTTGGAACACCGTGCCAGCGTCCACGAATGGGTAGACCATGTTGCAGCCGTGATCTCACATGCTGCTGCATTGTCAATCCCACGGTCATCCGGTCGTCCCAAGAGGCGTCCTGTCCCTTGGTGGACCACTGAGTGCCACTCAGCCATCCGCGCCCGCCGTGCAGCACTGTGCCGCTTCAAGTGCCGTCCCTCAGCTGACAATCTTGCGGCCTTTCGGGTGGCAAGGGCCAGAGAGCGGCGAGTGATTAAAGAGAGCAAACGACGGTCATGGCAATCGTTCTTGAATTCCATCTCTCGCTCCACTAGTTCTACGAAAGTATGGGAAGCCATCAGGAGGATTTCCGGGAAACTCAGCCAGCTACCTGTCACGGCATTGCTGCATCAGGGATGTCTCCTCACGGCACCGAGAGACATTGCCCAGACACTGGCCATGCATTTGCGGAATCTACCGCCACTATTAACTGTGATCCAGATTTTTGCCGCTACCGCACTGCCATCGAAAGGGGTCACTTGGACTTCCGGTCTCTAAATTCTGAACCCTATAACTGCCCCTTCACAATGTGGGAACTGGATTCTGCGCTGTCTGTGGCTCATGATACTGCGCCTGGTCATGATCAAATCCGGTACAGCATGCTGCGGCACCTGTGGCTGCCATCCAAGGAAGTTCTCCTGAACTGTTTCAATATGATATGGTTATCTGGCACGTACCCTGACTCGTGGAGGGAGGCGATTTTGATTCCCCCCCTCAAACCAGGGAAGGACCGAACGCATCCCAGTAGTTATCGGAGTATTGCCTTGACGAGCTGTGTTGGGAAGACGTTGGAACGCATGGTCAACTGCCACCTGGTTTGGCTGCTCGAGACCAGGCAGCTCCTTAGCCCCTCTCAGTGTGGCTTTAGGAGATGTCGTTCCACTATAGACAACTTGACCCTGCTTGAGGCCGCCATCCAGCAGGCCTTTCTACGTAACCAGCATTGTCTATGGGTCTTCTTTGACATTAATAAGGCATATGACACTACTTGGCGCCGCCTTATCCTCAATCAACTCCATGAGTGGGGCTTTCGTGGCCGTCTCCCCATCTTCATTCGGTCCTTTCTTTCTCACCGCCTCTTTCGGTATCGGGTTGGTAATGTGCTATCGGATTTGTACGTGCAGGAGAATGGTGTTCCTCAGGGCAGCGTTTTAAGTGTCACCCTCTTTGCCGTTGCTATTAACAGTATCACGTCCACTATCCGGAGTCCTGCCCAATGCTCCTTGTTTGTGGACGATTTTGCTGTTTTCTGTTCTTCCTCCAGTCTTGTCAGTGCTAGTCGGCAGTTACAGCTTACGATAAAGCGCTTAGAGGCATGGACTGCAAAGACGGGTTTTACCTTTTCTGCAGACAAATCTGTGTGTGTTCATTTTAATCGTTCTCGGCGTCTTTTTACCTCCCCTGAATTGCGTCTGAGGGACACCGTTCTTCCTTTTAGAGACACTGAGGTTCCTGGGCCTCACTTTTGATTCCAAGTTGTCGTGGTTGCCTCACCTTAAAGACCTCAAGGTGCGGGCACTGAATATTTTGAAGTGTGAGCCATCGGTCCTGGGGAGCAGATCGGGCGCGTCTGCTGCAGTTTTATAGGGCTTTCGTCCGATCGCGTCTTGACTATGCTTGCACCGTGTATGGGTCAGCAAGGCCTTCGTATCTGAAGATCCTTGACGCAGTACACCATGAGGGTATCAGGCTGGCCACTGGTGCCTTCCGTACCAGTCCCATCCCCAGCCTGTGTGCTGAGGCAGGGGAACCGCCGCTCGCCATCCGGCGGAAACTCCTCATGGTGCGACGGGTGTGTCATTTCCTTGCATGTCCTACCTCCCCTGCGTACCCTACCGTTGCCCGACCGCCTATGGAACGTCTCTTTTCCAGTCGTCCCAGGGCAACGAGACCATTTGGGATTCGTGCCAAGCATTTGCTTGAGTCCCTTTGTGTGGAGCGTGTGGCCCCCCAACGACAAGGTTTTACTCGCCTGCCTCCCTGGTTGCTCCAGAGGCCCAGCATCCTTCTAGACTTGTTGGAGTACCGGAGGAACTGCACTCCGGCGTTTGTTTTTACCTCCTTATTTTACGATATTTTAAACCAGAATCCAGACCATGTACCTGTATTCACAGATGGCTCTAAACAGGGGGACTCTGTTGGTTGTGCTGTTGTTTTCCCTGATCGAGTCGTCAAGTTACGGCTCCCTGCGGCGTTTACCATCCTCGATGCCGAATTGTTTGCAATCTTGCGGGCATTGGAGCAGATGAGATGTGTTACCAGTCTTAAGTTCTTCATCTTTTCTGACTCCCTGAGTGCCCTTCAGACCATGCAACACTTGTACCCAGCGGATACGGTCGTCCAGAACATCCATGATGCCCTACTCCACCTGCAACGGCAGGGGAAGGAGGTTTCTTTCTGCTGGGTGCCGGGGCACGTGGGTATTAGGGGAAACGAACTGGCGGATGTGGCTGCCAAAGATGCATGTTCCCTCCCTCACGTTGTTGAATGTGCCGTCCCCCTCCATGCTGTAACCTCCCTTTTGCGTTTTCGTGTTATGCATCAATGGGAAGAGGAGTGGTTGGCAGTTTCTGACAATAAGCTGCGTCTGGTAAAGGCCACTACGCGACCATGGCGTACGTCCTACCAGTCATACAGGCGGGATGAGGTTCTCCTCACTCGCCTCCGCATTGGACACAGTCCCTTCACGCATGGTTTTTTACTCCGGCGGGAGGACCCCCCAATCTGCAGTGCTTGTGGCGTCCAGTTTACTGTCCGCCACATTTTACTTGACTGTCTTTTATTCTCTGACCAGAGGGCGGTGGTTTCCTTGCCACCGGATTTGCCCTCTATTTTGCAAGACGACGCAGCGACTGTGGTTAAGGTCTTAAAGTTTTGTGTCCTGTCCAATCTGTTGCCTCGGATTTTAGGGAGAAGGTTTTAATGTGCTGCTGGGTGACTGGCTCACCCAGGTTTTAGGTAAGAGGTCCGCCAGTCACGATTACCTCCTTGTTTCCCTTCGGTATCTGTTCTCTTTTCCTTGTGTTTCCTTTCCTTTTTTAGTGTGTTTCTTCTCCTCTTGTTTTGCCTCTGTATGTGCGCATTTGGAACTGCGTCAGGCCTGTGTCTCTTAGCCGTTCTCCTTGTTCGGCGTCCGTCTTCGTCCCTTCACCGCTTGTGTTCCTGTTTCTATGCGTTTGGGCGCTGATGACCATGCTGTTTAGCGCCCGTAAACCTCAAACACACACACACACACACACACACACACACACACACACACACACACACCACACACACACACACACACACACACACACACACACACACTATTTTTCTACAGGACTTGGCTGTTTGCTTCCATGCCCCACATATCAAATTTGACTTCTGTTGCCTTCTCATTTATCACATAGTTGTTTACCTACCTTTTTAAATTTGTTTTACTAATGTAAACACAGTTGAATGTAAATATAAAAATTATATTCTTGTGCTTTGTAGATAACATCTTCACGAGAAGTGGAGTTGCCAAAACTTCGGGGACTTGTACTGCGAGAGATTATCCTTGTCAAAATGGAAAATAAAATGACGAAAATAAAATGCATACTCCACTCTTGCCCTATGTTAACTAATAAAGAAAAGAAGGTATTCATTTTTCAAACAGAAATGCCAATACTACGCACAAGGGTTCTGAATTGGTGGAGCCCTTACTACCCCCGGAAGGTTAAGTGTCCCTGGAGGTAAGTTGTTTTGAAACATGACATTTAATTTTTAAACACCTAAAACTCTGTTAAAATCCATGTTACTTTTACTGCCAGTGTGACCTTTACATATAGAAAAGATACATAAAATGTATAATAATGTTTCAAGATAAATGTTGATATGTATTGCAGTTGTTTCTAGAATGTATGTAGAGAAGAGTATTGGGAACCAAGTCTTGTTATGTTGATAGTACAGATGTCGTCGTGAACAGGAAGCTTAGCATAGACAACATGTTTTTTAAACTCCCTAACAAGTGTACTCTCATTGCAGGGGTTGAGCACAATTTTGCTAAAAATATCCAGCCTGGAGAGCCATATTCTATCACAGTATTCAACAGCACAAAAGTGTAAATTATCTGTGTTAATGCCGATGAGCCCTAAAATCTTATTCCCTGATCCACGTTCAGCACCCATTCTTCATAAGTGTTCCTGAAAGTGCATTTTTGTTTAATTGATAATTAAATATCCCTAGTGATCAGCTGTTTTCAAAAATTACATTTTAAAACCCTGTTAAAATCGATGTTACTCCCAGTGTATCATGTATACTTAGAAACAGCAGCACAAAACAATTTATCTGTGTTAATACTTAAGAGCCCAATGTTGTTCCATAGACTTTCTGTAAAACGTTATTCTTTGATCTATGTTCAGCATCCATTCTTGATAAGTGTTCTCTGAAAATGCATTTTTGTTTAATTGATAATTGAATATCTCTAGTGATAAGCTGTTTTTCAAAAGTTGGATTTTAAAACCCTGTTAAAATCGATGTAACTTGTATATTTAGAAACAGCAGCACAAAAGCCTAAAATTATCTGTATTAATGCTGATGATCCCAGTGTTGTTTCTGTAAAATGTTATTTGTTGATCCATGTTCAGCATCTATTCTTGATAAGTGTTCTCTGAAAGTGCATTTTTAGTTAATTGATCATTAAATATCCCTAGTGATAAGCTGTTTTCAAAAATTACATTTTAAAACTGTTAAAATCTGTGTTACTTTGTTACTCCCAGTGGATACGTATATTTAGAAAAGATATATAAAACATGTGATAATGTTTCAAGATAAATGTTGATATGTACTGCAGTTGATTCTAGAATGTGTATCAGAAGATAATAAAACAAATATATGTATTCTATTCATGAGTTTCACAAGTTCATGTTTGCCCAGTTTACATTAAGCACATGACTGCTTTGATGGCATAGGTGATGCTTGCGACCAGACTGGAGTAAGTGGTTGTGGTGGGAGGATGTATGGGACAGGTCTTGCATCTAGGTCTATTACAGGGATATGAGCCATGAGGCAAGGAGTTGGAGTAAGGATGGAGGAGGATATTGATTAGGCTCAGTGGGCAGCAGTATGCCACTGTGGGAGTGGTGGGAAGGATAATAGGTAGGATATTCCTCATTTCAGGGCACAATGAGAGGTAGGTGAAATCCTGGTGAAGAATGTGATTCAGTTACTCAAATCCTGAGGGGTACTGAGTCATGAGGGGAGTGCTCCTTTGTGGGCAGACAGTGGGACTGTGGGAGATAGTGGGTGACTGGAGAGATAAGGCACAGCGTTGGTGGGTGATTTCAGACTGTGAAGGCCTTAGTGAGACCTTCAATATATTTGGAAAGGGACTGCTCATTACTATAGATGAGACAGCCATAGGTGGCTAGGATATACGGAAGGGAGTTCTTGGTATGGAGTGGGTAGCAGATGTTAAAGTACAGATATTGCTTGTTGTTGGTAGGGTTGATATGAACAGGTGTGCTGATGTCAACATCAATGAACATGGCTTGTTGAGTTGGGGTGGACCAGGTGAAATGAATGAGAAGATGATGTTGAGGCTCTGGACGAATATGGATAAGGTGTCATCACCTGCGATCCAGGTCACAAAGTCGTTATCAATTAAAACTGAATCAGGAGAGGGGTTTGGAATTCTGGGTGGTTATGAAGGTTTCCTCTAGGTGGCCCATGTATAGTCTGACATAGGATAGTGCCATGTGAATGCCCATTGTCACACCACAGATTTGTTTGTAGGTGATGCCTTAAGAAGGTGAAGTAATTGTGGGTGAGGATATAGTTGGTCATGGTGACTGAAGGCGGTTGTAGGTCCGGATTCAGTTGGACATTGGGGAAGGTAGGGCATTAGGGGTGTTAAGGTAAAGAGAGGGGGTGTCTACAGTTCCAAGGATGGCACTGTGTGGTGAAGGAACAGGAACTGTGGAGAGTCAGTGGAGGAAATGGTTGCTAACATAGGAGGTTAGCTAATGGGTAATAGGCTGAAGTGTTGGTCTATGAGAGCAGAGATTCTCTCATTGGGGGCACAGTAACCAGCCACAATGAAATGTCTTGGGTGGTTGGGTTTATGGACTTAGGAAGCATGTAGAAGGTAGAAGTGCAGCGAGTGGTTAGCTTGAGGAGACTCAGACTCAGGGGGTAGGTTGTAAGAGGACCTAAGGATTTGAGGGAGAATGGAGATCCCATTGGGTTTCAGAAATGGGGTCACTGTGGCAGGTTTTGTAGGTGGATGAATCTGATGGCTGGGGGAGTGTTTCCTCCAGGTAGTTTCTGCAGTTCAGAACCACAGTGGCACAGCCTTTATTGGCAGGTACGATTATAAGGTCAGCATTAGCTTTTAGGTGGTGGATTACTGTTCTTTCTGATGATGTAGGGCTAGTTTCCATGTTGAAGGTTTAGGGGAATGTTAACTGCAAACTCTTTTAATCTTGGTTTATCATTTGTCCTCAACAGTTGTATTTGTAAGCATGCAATTGCCAATTCTGCTCTAGGACTTTCGGCATTGTTGAACATCGTAGCTGTAACTGTCTGGCAGCAGTACACGTAGACTTTCTGGGAGAATGATTGAAAGATTTTGTTACACACTCAGTTTTCCTCAGGTATCCTTGGTCATCCACCTTTCCTTTTATTGAATACTGTCTCTTCGCCATAAATTTCTTGTGTCATACGTGAATCGATGGACATGACAGTGGATCTTTTCCATACTTAGTTCTGAAGTTTTGCTGAATCTGTAGGGTGGGGTTTGGTTTCAGTACACTATAATACACACTATGTGGTCTCTTGTGGAGAGACTATTTTGTAAGGATTTTGTACAGATATGATGAAGGTATGTCACCAATTGCTTTTGTCTTAAATTTTTGAAACTATAGAGAGATTTTCTGGGCACACTGCATTTCAACTAGTAAAACTGGGTTTCTCAGTACACACAAAACTACACTAGTCAACTGTTGTTAATTGGCTTGCGTGTGGAAACACTTTACCAGTACAAGCACTTCCTGGCTGGTGCCAAGAGCAGAGAAGTTAAAAAGTTTTTTAAATTACTGGTAGTAAGTCACTTCCCTTACTGCTATCTTATACCTAGTTGTTTCTACCTAAAACATGCTGAATCTGTTTTGATTGTTCATGGTATTTATGGGATAAACATTTTGTAAATGTGCTAATCAGCCCAATGCATTTTAATATATATGGTCAGATTTAGTGCCTGCTCAATAAAAAATTGCGTAGTTACTGAAAAGGTTAACAAATGGCTCTTTGGGACCATTACTATAGATGTTAACACTATTTACAATATAAAATGGCTCACTGTACTTCACATCAGTCTTTCCCCAAATCAGTATTTATTAAAACTTACAAGTCAAGAAATGGGGTCTTGCTTCTGTAAACAGAGAAAAATTGTGTAAACTTAGAAGTTTAAATAATGGAGAAGTGAGATGTTGAGAGCTACAGTTACATTTGCTGGAAATTCAGGACTGATTCATTTCACAAAAAAAACTTTTATCAATTATGATATTACAGCCAATTACTCCTTTACATCAACTACAATAAATAAAATAATTCTGCATGATAATCCGATTGAAACATATCCTGAATGTAATCCTTGATATGTTTCATGCCTTTAAAATTTGTTGGATCTGGTAGCTGATTTGTACCATTTATAATTCGAGCCCTAGATACAGAATTTCCCTGAACAAATAATATAAGTTTTTGACTTTCACCTCCATTATTAACTCTTCATTATACATTTTTTATCATGTTAGAGTTTTAACAAGTGCACATTGTGCAGTTGATGGAAGCAGATGTTCATGATAATGGACACGAGTAGCTATTAAACTGTAGTGTGCAAATTTACAACTTTGCTATGGATTGAAATTCCATATCCAGTTAGCTATAGGGTTTCTCTCTCTCAAATAGATTTGTGTGACTAGTATTAACTGAAAGAAGAGATGATATATAAGGCCTGTTCATGGTAGTGTGGCAGGCAGCAGGCACTGTGTCACAAACCGGCCATAGTTTCTTTTTAAGCCATCTGTGTGAAGAGAAATACATGTTGAATTTCTTTCAAGTTTTTGATGATTTGCTATTGAATGTGGGCATTCCGACAGAAGATGTGCATGTAGTATCACCATTATGCTTGTGCCTGAGTGCCAAAGGTGGAGCAGTATTTGAAAGGCCACTAAATGTGACAGAGGTCATTCATATAGTGGCAGCCTTCGTGTGTGCACCTCCGTGCCACTTTTTATTGATGTGATGTCAACTAGCAACCTCCAGTGCAAAACACTTGTGTGAAGATGGCTTAATGGTTCTCAGCTGAAATATGGCAAGAAGTCGACATCATCTGGCTGCAATCCCGAAACTTGATAGAATACTTTTTACTCCAGGAAAATTTCAAGAATCACATCAGATTTAGCATACATTTCGTTAAATATCAATCCAAGTCCAAGTAACTATATAACTATAGAATAACACGATGATTGCTGCACACCAAAATAAGGTAAAAATGGCAGGTTGGTAAGCAAAGATGAAAAGATTGACTGACTGGTAAAATGACTATCATAAGGTATAGATTCATTTATAGGCTTACCAAAATGCCCTTGTCACAACATGTCTCTGTTCACCCTTTCCTCAATGTCTCCTAGCCTTACACTAGCTCCTGGACTTGCGCTGTCATCGTCTGGCTTTTGCCACAACCTTTTTTAGCCCTTGCGCCAACATCTTCTAGCCCTTCCACCAATGCCGGTAAGCCATTGTCCAGCTTGTCTCAGTCCTTGCCACATCAGTCTTAGCATTTGCCTCAACTTTGCATAGTCTTTGCTTCAACTTTTTGTATATGAGACAAACAACAGAAGGAGATTGGTGATTTTAAATTCAGATCAGTACAGACTACCTCTACCAATTACATGAACATACCACTGTGCTCTCTTCAAATCACTACTATGCTTTGCAGTCAGCACATGGGCACATAGACTTATGTTGGTCTCAAACACAGTGTTGGTCAAATTATTGCAGAGAAGTGTCCTGCCCAGACTATTGGGGGCTTTTGGCACTGCTTGGAATATACCTGATGGATATTATCATCAAATAAAGAGCTACAATGCACCAGTTAATGATGGGGAGACTAGAGCATGTAAATGCAGTTATCAATGTACCAAACTTACTAAATGTGAACTCATAAGCTGGTGGATGGATACATGGTGAAGCGAGTGGACACAAGTGATAAGGGATATAGACTACATGATTTTATCATTGACCTAGGGGAGCTGCTAAGAATGAAACATACTGATCCCAGCCACTGTATGGTACATTTCTTAACTGGACATGGATCTTATCCCACGAACATACACTATGTGAGTCTGCGTCAGACATAGACTTATACAAGTGTGGAAAGAGGTTGCCCGGAACATATAGTATTATTCTGTGGGCAATACAGGAACACCAGAAAACACTACACTTTAGACTACAGTAACACAGTACCACAAATCTACATGATAATTAGAAACTAAGAACAGTGGACTCATCTGAACACACTAACAGATGAAATATCCAAAGCCACATGTGAAGAGTACATATGGGTAAGAACTTATAGACAGTGAGCCTACATAAAATCCAATGGCAGATTCTAAAGTGGTACATGAAGAAGAAGAAGAAGAAAAGAAGAGAGAAACGGATAACGGACGATGTAACTTTCAACTTTTAACCTCGTAAGACTATCAAAAATATTCAACTACATTTGCATGTGTCGGCAAAATAATGCAACAGTGCACACTGAACTTTCAAAAGATAAATAATGTAAGGAAATGCAAGCTTATTGTTGCATAAGGTGTCATAAATATGTACACTGTAGAATAGTGCATGAAATAGACTACCATTAACCTCCTCCTAACATAACAAGTAATTGTGACTGACAGCCAATGGTTCGAAGCAACTGTTCTGAGGTATTCACTGCCAGTCACAACTGGTGATGGTACTAAGTCATCTAACATGCATCCTATTTTATGTTTTATTCTTTTTAAAAAACAAACCAACTTATTTAATTTCCTTTTAACCTTAGTATTCATTTATTCAGTTACAAAAATGTTGTGGACAATAACAGTAAAAACAGAGATAATGCTCAATACCTGCCTCCATGTGACAGGACATGACAATGATACGATCGGACATGGGTGCTGGAGGGAGCTGTAATGGTGCCCCATAGACCCCATAACCGATCATAGCAGCTAAATTAAAAACACAACGTATGGAAGAAGTTGACTGGAATACTCTTTTTCAAATTCTAAAGGTGGCAGGGGTAAAATACAGGGAGCGAAAGGCTATTTATAATTTGTACAGAAACCAGATGGCAGTAATAAGAGTCGAGGGGCATGAAAGGGAAGCAGTGGTTGGGAAAGGAGTGAGACAGGGTTGTAGCCTCTCCCCGATGTTATTCAATCTGTATATTGAGCAAGCAGTAAAGGAAACAAAAGAAAAATTTGGAGTAGGTATTAAAATTCATGGAGACGAAGTAAAAACTTTGAGGTTCACCGATGACATTGTAATTCTGTCAGAGACGGCAAAGGACTTGGAAGAGCAGTTGAACGGAATGGACAGTGTCTTGAAAGGAGGATATAAGATGAACATTAACAAAAGCAAAACGAGGATAATTGAATGTAGTCAAATTAAATTGGGTGATGCTGAGGGAATTAGATTAGGAAATGAGACACTTCAAGTAGTAAAGGAGTTTTGCTATTTAGGAAGTAAAATAACTGATGATGGTCGAAGTAGAGAGGATATAAAATGTAGACTGGCAATGGCAAGGAAAGCGTTTCTGAAGAAGAGAAATTTGTTAACATCGAATATAGATTTATGTATTAGGAAGTCGTTTCTGAAAGTATTTGTTTGGAGTGTAGCCATGTATGGAAGTGAAACATGGACGATAACTAGTTTGGACAAGAAGAGAATAGAAGCTTTCGAAATGTGGTGCTACAGAAGAATACTGAAGATAAGGTGGATAGATCACGTAACTAATGAGGAGGTATTGAATAGGATTGGGGAGAAGAGAAGTTTGTGGCACAACTTGACTAGAAGAAGGGATCGGTTGGTAGGACATGTTTTTAGGCATCAAGGGATCACAAATTTAGTATTGGAGGGTAAAAATCGTAGAGGGAGACCGAGAGATGAGTACACTAAGCAGATTCAGAAGGATGTAGGTTGCAGTAGGTACTGGGAGATGAAGCAGCTTGCAAAGGATAGAGTAGCATGGAGAGCTGCATCAAACCAGTCTCAGGACTGAAGACAACAACAACAACAATGGAAGAAGTTGATGGGTCATTAAAAATAAAGCAGTAAGGGAAACAAATTCCTTGCCCCAATCTCTACTAGTCCTTGCCCCAAAGCCAAATGCAGCCCGTAGGCCATTGGCATGTGGGAGGAGTTAGCTAACGTTAACGTGGCGCTCCGCGAATTCTGTGATGTCACTTCCTGTTGTTGCTCGTTGAGAAGCCGTTTCGTCACATGAATCACAAAATAACTTCTGTGATATTTCTACAACTTGCCACGTAAAGTAAAACCCACAGAGATAAGAATAAATGGAGATGGTACTACGTATCCCAACCGTAGTACGTTTTGAAGCCATGGGGGCGTGGCTTGCCGCCATGACACACTGACCAAAATGTTGCCAGTGTGCATACCGCTGTGTGTATTTACAGTCATGAATTGCACCATGTACGCATGTAACATCATCAAATTGGTTGTTTCATAGTTTTTGTTTAAAATTAAATCTCGTAAAGGCGAAATCTCGCATCTCTTCTGTTTAAAAATAGTTTTTAATGCAATATTACGAATAGCTAGAATATGCCAATCTTAAATGTAAACGATACAATTTTGTTAATTTAGTAATAAATGTGTATCTCAAACTTGGGTTCTTCTTCAGTTATTCTTACGATCATCTGGTACTACAATCCGATTGAACGAATCGGTGCTAGATTTATGAGAAGTGACAATGTCTTTTCCGATTTTCGTGACATACAAACCAATACTTTTCAATTGTTTGACTTCAGCATAATGTATTGTGACAGCTATTTACTAATATGCAACAGACTGATTACAGTGGTGACCATTACATATATCTGAAGAGGTAACAAAATTATCTGTATTTGTTGTTAATTATTTAAACCATGAAGAAGCAGATAATTAAGTCCGATAAAATAACTTAATGTTTAGCCAAGAACTTGTCACATTGTGCACAACGTCATTCTATTGTAAAATGGAATAGAACTGTAGAGAATCCCAAGAAATATAAATTAGAAGTTTGTTATCCACAAAAAAATGTACTCTCAGTTTAGATAACATTGACCCTGAGGAAGAAAACAAAACTCTTTGCCATACATTTCACACACACATCAACAAATACCCATGTTTCTTCTCTTAACTGGTATGCAGCAGCTCTAGTGTGGGGCTAGTAGACTTTTTTCAGTAATAAACAAATCAAATGCAGCAACATGACATGACATGACATGTCTGTTAGCCAATGTAGTATAACACTGTTCCAATTTTCCTCTGTTGTGGGAGTCATTTTAATATTAATAAGAAGTTCTAGCTATTGCTTACCTTATGTTCCAATTTCTTATTTTGGTATGAAAGAGATTTCTTAACAGTGTAACAGTGTCCCATATTTTAGGTAACTTAGGCATAAACCATTACATTGAGCTTTGTTTACTTCGTTCCCTATTTTATAATTTTCAGTCTTTTAAATCCAATCCTTTCCTGTCAAGTTGACAGGAAGTTAATGTGGTACAAAATGAAATGATGGAGAAATTAATACAGTGATCATGGACCAGAACCTTATATCAGAGTTTTAGAAGTGTGGTATGTCCCAATAAATTAGCAGAAGCTTAATTGCTTGCCAATGACAAAATTTTATTAACATTGAAACTAGGTTTTGCTTTTCAAATCGTTGTCCTAGTAAAAATATAGGTTATCTATTCCTTATTCATTCATAAAAAGTATGGTAACTGGGAGGAATGAAATAATTGGTGGATGGAACTATGCAAGTAAAACATTTGTCACCAACGCCTTGAACGTAGGGGTTTTGCCATCCTAACTGGAAACGGTATTACTGAAACCAAGCATCAAAAACACAGAAGCGTGAGCATTGCTACACAAGACCTTATTTAGATACTGGTAATGAGACTGTGCTTATCTGATATAACCAAAAACCTTAGATCCTCTCAGCATTATAGTGCCACAAAAACATGGTTAATCAAACCACCTTCAGAGAGATGGCGGAAAGGTAATTAGGCTACTAACAAAGACACACAAAACATGATTTTACAATACTTCTGCAAAACAACACTACTTGATTTCGATATCAGAAGTACAGAAAAAAATTAAGTTCTCGTAGGTAGCCACAGTTGCAGCCTGCATTCACTCATATATGAAGAGGCTACTGTGAACGCATCAAGACTGATCAGTCTTCACCAAAGTTTGTGAACTGACAAAGTTATCTCAAGTCGGTAAACTATCTCCCATGGATTGTACAATGTTGTATGGTGGCTCGAATGACACTTACAAAAATTAAATGCCTATTGCTTGTTGAGAATGAAAGAAATGTCTCAGTCTACTGACTCATACAACTGTAATACTATTTACCATTCCACATACATATGATTTATCACAGTGGTCCTGCATAAACCAGGAAAGTAGTCAGACAAACAAAGAAACATAAGAAAATATGCAATCATTTATAAAATATGTCTTATTACAGATATAAAAAGAAGAAATACTGAATTTAATTGATGAAAGGAGAAAATATAAAAATGCAGTAAATGAAGCAGGCAAAAAGGAATACAAACGTCTCAAAAATGAGATCGACAGGAAGTGCAAAATGCCTAAGCAGGGATGGCTAGAGGACAAATGTAAGGATGTAGAGGCTTATCTCACTAGGGGTAAGATAGATACTGCCTACAGGAAAATTAAAGAGACCTTTGGAGATAAGAGAACCACTTGTATGAACATCAAGAGCTCAGATGGAAACCCAGTTCTAAGCAAAGAAGGGAAAGCAGAAAGGTGGAAGGAGTATATAGAGGGTCTATACAAGGGCGATGTACTTGAGGACAATATTATAGAAATGGAAGAGGATGTAGATGAAGATGAAATGGGAGATACGATACTGCGTGAAAAGTTTGACAGAGCACTGAAAGACCTGAGTCGAAACAAGGCCCCCGGAATAGACAACAATCCATTGGAACTACTGATGGCCTTGGGAGAGCCAGTCATGACAAAACTCTACCATCTGGTGAGCAACATATATGAGACAGGTGAAATACCCTCAGACTTCAAGAAGAATATAATAATTTCAATCCCAAAGAAAGCAGGTGTTGACAGATGTAAAAATTACCGAACTATCAGTTTAATAAGTCACAGCTGCAAATACTAACGCGAATTCTTTACAGACGAATAGAAAAACTGGTAGAAGCCGACCTCGGGGAAGATCAGTTTGGATTCCGTAGAAATGTTGGAACACGTGAGGCAATACTGACCCTACGACTTATCTTAGAAGCTAGATTAAGGAAAGGCAAACCTACGTTTCTAGCATTTGTAGACTTAGAGAAAGCTTTTGACAATGTTGACTGGAATACTCTCTTTCAAATTCTGAAGGTGGCAGGGGTAAAATACAGGGAGCGAAAGGCTATTTACAATTTGTACCGAAACCAGATGGCAGTTATAAGAGTCGAGGGGCACGAAAGGGAAGCAGTGGTTGGGGAGGGAGTGAGACAGTGTTGTAGTCTATCACTGATGTTATTCAATCTGTATATTGAGCAAGCAGTAAAGGAAACAAAAGAAAAATTTGGAGTAGGTATTAAAATCCATGGAGAAGAAACAAAAACTTTGAGGTTTGCCGATGACATCGTAATTCTGTCAGAGACAGCAAAGGACTTGGAAGAGCAGTTGAACAGAATGGATAGTGTCTTGAAAGGAGGATATAAGATGAACATCAATAAAAGCAAAATGAGGATAATGGAATGTAGTCGAATTAAGTCAGAGTGATGCTGAGGGAATTAGATTAGGAAATGAGACACTTAACATAGTAAAGGAGTTTTGCTATTTGGGGAGCAAAATAACTGATGATGGTCGAAGTAGAGAGGATATAATATGTAGACTGGCAATGGCAAGGAAAGCATTTCTGAAGAAGAGAAATTTGTTAACATCGAGTATTGATTTAAGTGTCAGGAAGTCGTTTCTGAAAGTATTTGTATGGAATGTAGCCATGTATGGTAGTGAAACACAGACGATAAATAGTTTGGAAAGGAAGAGAATAGAAGCTTTCGAAATGTGGTGCTACAGAAGAATGCTGAAGATTAGATGGGTAGATCACATAACTAATGAGGAAGTATTGAATAGGATTGGGGAGAAGAGGTTTGTGGCACAACTTGACCAGAAAAAGGGATTGGTTGGTAGGACATGTTCTGAGGCATCAAGAGATCACCAATTTAGTATTGGAGGGCAGCCTGGAGGGTAAAAATCATAGAGGGAGACCAAGAGATGACTACACTAAGCAGATTCAGAAGGATGTAGGTTGCAGTAGGTACTGGGAGATGATGAAGCTTGCACAGGACAGAGTAGCATGGAGAGCTGCATCAAACCAGTCTCAGGACTGAAGACCACAACAACAACAACAACAACAACAACAACAACAACAACAACAACAACAACATACAGATATAAATGTTGTGGGCTGTAGTTTCCATACAACACATGGCTTGCATTTCAGTGGGTTATGGGAGAGACTCGTAGCAAATTTAGTGCTCAATGAAGTAGCAAAAAACCAATAAAGCACACCTGAGGACACTATGATGTCTCTCTCATTTTGTTAAGGGTAAACAACTGCCAGAGTTGATAAGAAAAAAATATTATTAGTAATGACTTACAAGCAAAAACCATAACATACTGCACAATGATGGGAATGTATTTCAGTGTGCCAAAAATGAGACAATTCTATTTCTACAAAATTGTTAAGGCTTTCGTGGCCACTTGTTGACAAATTGCCTATCGGCTTCTGTCTCGGGTTCATTAGATGAACGTCGGCCGAAGAACCCGAGACAGAAGCCAATAGGCAATTTGTCAATTCTATTTCTCATTAATATGTTGTCACTCATGGTGGAAATTTAATTGACAACACTGGCTAGAACAAACTATAGCATACTCTGTCAAACAATGGCAAAATAGGTCAAACGGAAATGTGTGTCCCATTTGGAAGCACATGTATCACAAGTTATACACGAGTTACAGGCAATCACTAACCGACTTGAAAGACCCTTCCTTGCTGAAATGTCCTCAGAAACGTCAATACTATCTTCACAACTGCAGTACTTACATTTCACAGCACTCTTCAAAAGTCTTGACATCATATTTAGGTTCACAATAACATTTCCATCGTTATTGCTGCTCACAATTACTACTAGGCTTGTTCTTATTACATTCAGAAAGCGAAAGTTTATGTCTAGAAGCGCTTGCAAGAGCACTTGCCCACGAAATGCAAAGGTCCCGAGTTCGAGTCTCGGTCTGGCACAAAGTTTTAATCTGCCAGGAAGTTTCATATCAGCGCACACTCCACTGCAGAGTGAAAATTTCATTCTGCCTACTAAAGGAATTTGAAAGGTGCAAACCAGTCTCTCTGACTCCAGCAGTCGTCATTGGTGTCGGAAAACTGACATTGTCTTTTTAGTGCAGCATCTGAACCTACTGCCTAAAGTATGGTGGGTCAAGAAAATTTTATTGTTGTTGAGTGTTTTATTTATGGAAAAAAGCTCAACAGCTGTTCTTTTAGTAATGTGAATTTAGTTACAAGTAAAGAGGCAGTAGATGTCTCATGCTTCAGAGCTAATGGGAGTCACAGTTGGCTAGTATCTGTCAGATGTACGTTGTGTAACTTACGTCATTCAGCACCACGTATAGAATCAATGTCAGTGTTATGTTTCACATGTGAATGCTATGGCAATGCTGAGAGTTGAAATGGCTAACGAATAGACATAACAACTAGATTAATATATTTTATTTTGTGTATCTTGCGATTAATAGTGTTTAAAAATGAGTGTCGGGAAGGAGAAGCCTTCTGCTGAGTCAGAGATAGAAGGTGTCAGAACGGGAAGCAGTTTGCATATTATCAGAAAATTTAGTGCAGTTCACCTCAGTTAATAATGAATTACGTGGTCTGGTGGAGTCACAATCACCACAATGAAGTACAGATTTGGTAGCTGCAATTTCAGTTGCTCATTGCTCTGATAAATCAATTGAGGGTGTGCAAGCATTTCTGAAAGATCTTAAGACCTTAGCAGAGATGGAAGGATAGTCTGATGAAGAACTTTTAAGCGTAGCAAAGTTGACATTTACAGGAGAAGCAAAAACTTATGCAGGATATAAGGAGGCTCTCAAGGGAGCTAGAACATTTGAGGAACTTTAGAAGTGGTTAGTTCAGAGGTATACGAAGCAGAATAGTGACAGACATTTTATGGAACAGTTGGGCATAGTAACAAAGAAGCATGTGAAGTTGGTGGAAGAAACTGCAGACAGAATAAGTAAGACCAATGAATGCACTTATGAGTTGGGACAAAATGCTGTGGTGAATGAGGTAATTTTATGATAAGCTGAGCAGAGGCCACTTCATGCATTTTTAAGAGGATTACCCTCAGAAATGGTAAGAAGAGTATGTACAGGGTGTCCACATGGTTTGCACACAACTGTCAGATTAGCAGTAGAATGTGAAGAAATTGACATGTCAACTGGGATGCAAGTTAGATGGACAGTGTTTTCAACCAATATTAGGTGTTACTGGTGTGGACAAATGGGGCTTTGTGAAGAGACAATGTCGCCAGCTTTGGGACAATGGGAGTAGAGGTAGAGGTTACAGTAGTTTAAGAGGGAGGGGATAGGGAAAGAACCAGATGTAAACATCAGAGGGAATCCACTGCCCACCTATGGTCAGTCCCATTGAGATGAAATGATACACAGTTGTGTTGTGTGGTCAGAGGAATAGTAGGAAAGAGAACTGCAGGATATTGTTGAACACAGGGACTAATGTGTCGGTTGCCAGTATGCATCTCGTGGAACATAAGCAACAGAACCCACCACAGTACAGATTATGTGGAGTGGCAGGTAAAGATGTCATGGCAGTGGGACCAGTGGATATAGATTTATGCCAAGAGACAGTTCAGTCCAAACAATGTGTAGAGACTGTGACACATGTAAGTGAGGGCTATGACATGATTGTGGGGTTGGATTTCTTGCATCAGCATTATGTCAAAGTTGACTTTGGCAGCATGTGGTGCATCTTGATGGGAAAATTTTTCACCTGGGCGAAAATACTGCCAGTGTAATGATTTCATGAGGTGAGTCTATTGCAAATAACAAACCATTTAAATTGCAGACTGCCACAGTAATACTTCATTCACACTGTTGTGTATGCAAGAGTACCGGGAAATTGGTTTAGGTTAATGTTGAGTCTAGCTTACTGGTAAGAACCTTGTGTGTGGTGGAACCTTTGGACGTAAGTGAAGAAGTGGATCAGGCAGGTTGCTTAGTGAAGGCAAGTGTTGCACATATATCAGAGATAAATGGTGAGAAAATGGTACCTGAATTTGTGGATAATTTAGTGCCAAGGATTTATGGCTAACGAGAGGTTGGTGGTCGCTAACGTGGATATCCTGGAGGAGGAAGTGTGGGACACAAGGGTTGTTAACAACAGACAATTGCTGAATGCCATTGGAACTGTGTTACGGGTGAAGGGAAGTGATAGGAAACAGATGGAAGAGTTACTTTTCGAATATAGGGATTTGTTTTTTCCAAAAGATAGCACCTGATACCAACAGTAAATGAATCACCAGTTTACTGCAAATGATATAGAACACAGATTTTTGCAGCTGATTCTGGAAGAATTTATTGACCAGCAGCTGGAGGGTGGGATTATTGAGGAGACTAATAGCATATGGAGGGGCCAGGAATCTCGTCATGTCCAAGACGACAGGAGACAACACAGAAGTATAGGTTTTGTTGTGATTACTGACATCTGAATGGTAAGACTATAACAACAGATGCCTACCCTTTGCCAAACATTACGGAAACCATAGACTATTTGGACCAGTGCAATTATTTTTCGACGATGGATTTAAGGAGTGTCTTAACATCAGCTACTAGTTGCCTCAGAAGATCGACCGAAACAGTGTTTTATGCACTGTGGGGCCATTATCAGTACTGGAGGATGCCTTTCAGAGTAAAGAATGCATCTGAAATGTTTCCGAGATGGTTAGATGGGTTTCTCAGAGGATTGGTGTATCTTGATGATATAATCGTCTATGTGAGTGATATGTAACAGCACATAGAATGCTTGAGGGAAGTAGTCCTCAGATTGAGGGCAGAAAATTTAACATTGAGTACAGACAACGGCAATTTTGTGTTGGAAGAGGTGGCATACCTTTGTCACATATTAGTGCGACCGGGTTAAGGCAGATCTAAGATTGGTTAAAACTATAGTTTAATTTTCTTTCCTGAGTCAGTGATGGAACTGCAAGCATTCCTTGGAGTCACTGACTGTTATCAAAGATTTGTGAAGGGATTTGTGGATGCTGCCAAACCATTGACGCAATTACTGAAGAAAGGTTCGAAATTTGTTTGGTCAGAGGATTCTCAACATACGTTTGAAAAACTGAAAGAAGCTTTGACATAAAGTCCAATCCTAGTGTTACCAGTTTTTCAGTAAGGAATTTATGTGTAATGTGTCAACCATGCAGCTGTTTGTTTCTTGTCTCAAGAAATAGAGGGTGTAGAGCACCTGGTGGCCTGTGCATCAAGGCAAATGAACTCAATAGAGAAGAATTACTACACAATGGAAAAACAGATGTTGAGCCTGCAGTAATCTACGTCGTGTGTCATGTCTATGGGGAAAAGTTTCAAGTGATAGTGGATCATGCAGTGTTGAAATGGTTGCTGGGGTTGAAGGATCTGCCTAGTAGGTTCACATGATAGGCAGTGCCATTGCATGAGTTTGATTTTAAGGTCACACATAAACCTGGAAAGAAACATGGGACTGCAGATGGTTTAAGTAGGAAAGCAGCAGTGTTGCAAATAGGTGGTAATGAGCTTAAGGAATAGCAGACAGTTCAGAAGACGGATGACAGGTGTAAGTAGTGTAGTAAACAATCACAGTTATGTATACAGGATGGGTTTCTCTGTAGAGAAATCAAGTTTGAACTGCGAGCAGTAGTAATAGCAAAACTGAGGAAAAGACTACTACAGGATACACATGATCACATGTTAAAAGGTCATGGAGGATATGGGGCTATTTACTTATTTATTTATTGCCAAATTATAGACCTGTTACCTGATGTTTAAAACAGTGGTAACAAGATGGCCGCCGAGTCTGTTGCTGTGTGAAGTGGCTCCTCATTGAGGTGCAGATTTTCTCGGTAAAAATTTGATTGTGAACACTGATATTTAATTATCGGATACCGAGAGTGTTATCTTACATAGTTCATTCTCGTTTACTCATTAAATACTGTAAATAAAACAGAGAGAGTGATTAAAATACTTCTAGTGCGTTCGTCGTGTGCAACGCGTCAACGGAGACGCCATTTACCACCCACTGGCCGAGCATGTGTCTGTTTCGCCAACCAGCCGTGTCGGTTCTCGCGTGTCAGCACTCAGTGCCGCGCGCTGCGACACCTCACCAACGGCCACCAGCTGCCCCGCGCCCCGCCGTCGACATCTGCCACCAGCTGTGCTCCCTGCTGTTGATAAACAACCACCTGCCTACGCTCGGCCCAGGATTCCAGCCGACGAAGCAGCGACACCACCACACCAGAGGCTGACGGAAGAAGGAAAGCATGGGGTAAGACGCTAGCTAGAGCCATCGACATCACACCCGGAATGGAACACACGAAGAAGAACTTGTGCGTATGTCCCCCAGTCAAATGATAGCACCCGTAGACAAAATATTGAGCGAAATAGTAGCAGAGTTAAAAGCTAGGCATGTTTCATTTGCTCTGTTAACTGTCATTAGAGACAAAGTGTTTCCCATAGCTTTCTAAATAACTAGCCTTGAAGCTAAACTGTCCTGCCTAAACGATGAAAATAGGCGACTAAGACTTGAACTACAGAGAGCCTCGAATCCAGTCAAAGACTTAAAAATACAAACTTTGCAAGAGAAGGGTGAGAAATTAGAGGACGAAAATAGGGAATTGAATGTAGCGAGCCAAGACTTGCAACAACAAATTAGAGAACTAACTAATAAAGTCACACAACAAGAGCAAACGCAAGTAGAGACACTGACATATGCTGCCACCTTAACAATATAGCCGAAAACCAAAGAGGCTCGAAGAATAGAACAGGCTAAGACAAAACAGGCCACAACCCTATATATCAAATCGACAGCAAATCAAGACGCCAAAGCTGTTTGACAGACAATCACCAAGAACATAAATCCCAGGAAAGAGAATCAATCAGAACCACCCAGACTGCAGTTATAGTAGAAACGGAAACACAGGAGGATTGTCGAAAAATAATAGAAAAGACTAACGACCTGCACACCATTGTCTGTGAAGGACCGCGAGAACGCAAGCCACTTGTGGCAGTATATCATGTGCCAGATGCACTTACCGACGAGGAGTTTCTAGAAAGCCTTGACGAGCAGAATCTAAGCGGTGACACGACGAGAGAAGACTTCTATAGAGAGGTCAAAATAAGGTTTAAAACAGGGCCTAAGGAAAGGGGTTTCAGTTACCAGATACTGGAAGTCAGACCACACCTGTACAGAGTCCTTACACGAAGGCAGAGAGTCTACATAGACTTCGAATCACAGGATAGCTTTGTTAATACAATAATATATATATATATATAGATGACATGACAATCGGTGGCTCCATCCACTACGAGGTGCCGAAGCAAATTAAAAGACAATTACACCATTGGATAAACTTCCAAATAACATTAACACAGAGGATAGATAAGTTGGAAGATGAGCTTACATATATTGTGCACAAGAAGATGTACAAACAAAATCGACATACTCCTTTACAATTTCTCCCAACTGAAGTACATCACATCACACATACACAAGATGAACATAAACCAGAATCATCATCACATGGCCTGCCGGAGTGGCCAAGTGGTTCTAGGCGCTACAGTCTGGAACCGCGTGACCGCTGCAGTCACAGGTTCGAATCCAGCCTCGGGCATGGATGTGTGTGATGTCCTTAGGTTAGTTAGGTTTAAGTAGTTCTAAGTTCTAGGGGACTAATGACCTCAGAAGCAAAGTCCCATAACGCTCAGAGCCATTTGAACAATTTTTTCATCATCACATGGAAAACACTACGACACACGTAAATGTGAACAGTACATCAAAACAGTCAAATTTGCCTTGGGAGGGGGGAGGGGGGGGCACTCTTCACCCCGGGAAAAAGGAATAAGAAACAGACAGGCATGTAGAGCCTGAATCAATACACATCAAAACAATCAGGCCACAGACCAATAAAAAACTCAGAACTACCAGACCCGGACTTATAAAGGTTGAGAAATTAGATGAGGAAAAATCTGAGGAAGAGACATGTAACATTTGGAAAAATGTCAACGTGCATCTAGAAACAACCTCCACTCCAAACACCAACAAAGACAACATAACACATACAGTCAGTCCCACACAAATCACCACCATCGCCGACACCACACCAGCAAGCTCCACCATCATCAGTGAAAAACGTGTGAAGGCAAAAAGCATTGAAGACGCGTGTGGCAAAACGAAATGTAACCGTGTGACATCCGAAAGAGGTCTTAAAATATCTCCCAATCAGCGGCCAACACCACTAGTACCACCTCAGTGACCGCAATAGAAACCAGCACCAACAGCAAGTCAGCTCCACCTAATTTAGAATTTAACTTACTTTTAAGTAGGCTAGAGAAAAAAAGAGATACTGCAGACAGCACAGCTGATGCTACTTAGATTGTGCCATCCAAAGGGAGATTCTCTGTGAGCAAACAGACAGAATCATCCTAAGGACATAAAATATCCCTACATCAACCAAGCCGCTAGTCGACCTCATGCTCCAGGTCTGCCTGCGCAGGTCAGAATCATTCGACTTGGACAAAATATATATAGATCATGTAAGAGCACACGGACGAACATACACTCCTGGAAATGGAACAAAGAACACATTGACACCGGTGTGTCAGACCCACCATACTTGCTCCGGACACTGCGAGAGGGCTGTACAAGCAATGATCACACGCACAGCACAGCGGACACACCAGGAACCGCGGTGTTGGCGCTAGCTGCGCAGAATTTGTGCACCACCACCGTCAGTGTCAGCCAGTTTGCCGTGGCATATGGAGCTCCATCGCAGTCTTTAACACTGGTAGCATGCCGCGACAGCGTGGACGTGAACCGTATGTGCAGTTGATGGACTTTGAGCGAGGGCGTATAGTGGGCATGCGGGAGGCCGGGTGGACGTACCGCCGAATTGCTCAACACGTGGGGCGTGAGGTCTCCACAGTACATCGATGTTGTCGCCAGTGGTCGGCGGAAGGTGCACTTGCCCGTCGACCTGGGACCAGACCGCAGCGACGCACGGATGCACGCCAAGACTGTAGGATCCTACGCAGTGCAGTAGGGGACCGCACTGCCACTTCCCAGCAAATTATGGACACTGTTGCTCCTGGGGTATCGGCGAGGACCATTCGCAACCGTCTCCATGAAGTTGGGCTACGGTCCCGCACACTGTTAGGCCGTCTTCCGCTCACGCCCCAACATCGTGCAGCCCGCCTCCAGTGGTGTCGCGACAGGCGTGAATGGAGGGACGAATGGAGACGTGTCGTCTTCAGCGATGAGAGTCGCTTCTGCCTTGGTGCCAATGATGGTCGTATGCGTGTTTGGCGCCGTGCAGGTGAGCGCCACAATCAGGACTGCATACGACCGAGGCACACAGGGCCAACACCCGGCATCATGGTGTGGGGAGTGATCTCCTACACTGGCCGTACACCTCTGGTGATTGTCGAGGGGACACTGAATAGTGCACGGTACATCCAAACCGTCATCGAACCCATCGTTCTACCATTCCTAGACCGGCAAGGGAACTTGCTGTTCCAACAGGACAATGCACGTCCGCATGTATCCCGTGCCACCCAACGTGCTCTAGAAGGTGTAAGTCAACTACCCTGGCCAGCAAGATCTCCGTATCTGTCCCCGATTGAGCATGTTTGGGACTGGATGAAGCGTCGTCTCACGCGGTCTGCATGTCCAGCACGAACGCTGGTCCAACTGAGGCGACAGGTGGAAATGGCATGGCAAGCCGTTCCACAGGACTACATCCAGCATCTCTACGATCGTCTCCATGGGATAATAGCAGCCTGCATTTTTGCGAAAGGTGGATATACACTGTACTAGTGTCGACATTGTGCATGCTCTGTTGCCTGTGTCTATGTGCCTGTGGTTCTGTCAGTGTGATCATGTGATGTATCTGACCCCAGGAATGTGTCAATAAAGTTTCCCCTTCTTGGGACAATGGATTCACGGTGTTCTTATTTCAATTTCCAGGAGTGTATTTTGATTACTCACAGACTGGCAGTAAATGTTCTGTACACGTAAAACACCCAGAACACATACACACAGAAATTGAATATCTTACAACGTAATACAAAAAACAGTACGACAGTCAGCGCAGAAATCCCTAAAATAGCACAAGACGTGCAGGCAGACATCATTTGCTTACAAGAAACTTATAATAGAAATGGGTAACTGATATGTATAACAAAACATACTACCACAATGACAGGTAGCAATGATTGTAAGGCTGCAATAGTAATTCTAAATAGAACTTATAACATAATTTAGGTAACACAGTTACGCAATCAATACTTGCTTACCATAGAGATAACTAATAGGAATGTCACATGGGTTATTGCATCCATGTACGCCCAATACAGCCATCAAATACAGCTGTACGCAGACTACATCAGAGACCTAGTAAGCCCTTGCAGTTGAAAATTATGGAAAGCGTCCTCTAGTTGTCTCACCTCATTCCATATCTTACATGCGTTAAATACACCTGCCAGCCAGCAATGACCCGTGATCAGCACATCATCCTGCTTCTCGAGCAGCACTGCCCCTTCCAGGAGCTGGTTCCGCAATGCTTCCACTCCAATGATGACCAGTAGTGCGGTTATGACCCACATCATCTTGTCTCCCAGGGTATCTCACCTGTGAACAGGGATACCTATTCCCACTTCCTTGCCCTAAAGTCATCAGCTGCCCTGCTGCAGTTCATTTCACCTTTACTAAATGTTAAGTTACATCTGTATCTAACATACTGAAAACAAAATCTATTTTTATCTCCTATGTCGTTAACTCATACGCTGCTTCACCAACCACCTCTTGCTCACTCCTCTGCACCTTCTTTTCCACCTTCCCTTTCTGGTCTGGCCCTCCAGTTCCTGGAATAACCTGCAGAATAACCTCCAGAATCCCTCAAATAGGTTTCAAATGTCCCACATGCCCAATCACTGCTTTCATCAGTAACTGAATCTTGACAGTCACTTGTGGTATAGTTTCGATAATTTGATATGGCCACCATTTCCTAAAAAAAATTCGTCTTCCCTTTAGGAGTTTAGTCGAAAGCATTACCCATTGGCCAATCTTGTATTACAACATCCTTGCTGTATGGCTCAATGCTTTCTTTTGCTTTTATAGTGCTGGCTTATTCATCTTGCGCAACCTGTTCCATATTTCTCTTCTCGCCCTCGTAAACTCCTTAACTGATTCTCCTGTCTTTCCCTTCTTGGTTTTCAACATGTTGAACAGTAACACCATTTTACGACGATACACTACCTCATGGTGACTGTCTGTATTTGTGTGCTGCTTTGAGTCGTCTGCTGAGATCACATACCTCAAATAGACATCCCAATTGGTATGGTGGACATCCATATAGTGTCCCAGCATCTTCCTTGTAGCTCTACACATACTTTCCGTTCTCCCATTAGCTACAGGATGTAGAGGACTTGTCCTCAATTTCTTCACACATAACAGCTTACACAATTCCCTGAACAAGTCCGACACAAAGTTGGTTCCCTGGTCTGTTATCGTCTCAGGTACCCTGAACTTCAGTATCCAGTTGTTTACTAGCACATGTGCCACTGTTTCTGCGTGTTGGTTTGGCATTGCAAACATTTCCAAATTCCTTGAAAAATTATCTACAATCGTATGTATATATTCCTTGCAGGTGTTTTGTTGAAAGGATCTGAAACGTCAATCCTGAGAAATCCAAATGGTGCTAATGCTTCAGGTAATCTGATCAATGGTACTCTCACTCGACACAAATCTGCTTTCGGCGGATGCTGTATGCAATTCCGCACAAACTAGTTCATTCCCACCTTCCTGTTCTTCCACCAATACCATTCTGCTACTCTCTTGCAGGTAGCCCCATATCTACAACATTTATAAAGAATGATACTTTTCAAAATAACGATAATGTAAGGTTGAAATGTAAATCAAATTTTGTTGTGTTTTAAGAAGAATATAAAAAGATGATAGGATAGAGGAGAGATTTGTTAGTACCATCACCGAATGTGATTGACGGTGAATACCTCGGAATGGTTTCTTTGAGTTGTTGACCGCCAGTCGCACACACACAGAAACACAAGCGCACGAGCTATTAGAAGAGAAATAATATGTATTAACTGCTTTAGATGGCCATCCATGTACAGCATTTAGTGATTTCTTGGCTAGATCGCCAGCACCTTATGCTTATTTACTGTCGCATCTCAGCTTCCTGCTCTTCTTCCTCCTCATTGTCACTGTTTTCGCTGTCACTGTGGGTATCGCTGTCCGCCCTCTGGAGACTGTTGTTACGTTGCACAGAGGCATGTCTTATGTCGTGTCCGCATGTACTCTTTATGTGCTGTTTTTGAAATACTGGATGACAGTGCGTTTAATTGTGCCCATTGTTCTTCGTCTCTTATTGCTGTGTATACATCTATGTCTGTATCTGTGTAGTCTTAAGTGTAAAAACTGGTTCAAATGGCTGTGAACACTATGGGAGTCAACATCTGAGGTCATCAGTCCCCTAGAACTTAGAACTACTTAAACCTAACTAACCTAAGAACATCACACACATCCATGCCCGAGGCAGGACTCGAACCTGCGACCGTAGCGGTCGCGCTGGTTCCGGACTGAAGCGCCTAGCACTGCTTGGCCACCGCGGCCGGTAATCTAAGTGTAGTGATGTTTATTGTTCGCGTATTGCCCACAGAAAAAGACAGTGTTTTGGGGAACCTTCTTCCCCGCATATGCATGTAGGTGTCTGCCTCAGACTCACGCGGTTTAAGTGCTTGGGATAAGGTCGGTGTGCGGTTAAGAAATGTACCATACCACGGCTGGGATAGATATGTCTCATTCTCAAGTGCTCCCTTATGTCAGGGAGGAAGTCGTGCAGTATACATCCCTCATCACTTACATCCCACTCACCGTGCCACGTATCCAAACGCCAATTTTTAAGGTGGCGCATCGTCTCTATCACACACTGGTTATCGTGTGTACCTTATCTAGTCTTCCCACCTTTAACCAGTACCTTTCAGCTCTATATTTCGTGATACATATGGTTCATATTCCGAGCACCACACACAGTGCATCTGTTGACGTAGTACCGAAGGCTCCAGATAGCCCTTGTCTGACCGATGCTTTGTTGGTGGCCACGTTCAGTCTATGTGCCCACGTGCTAGCTGCGAAGCTGAGTACTGATTCGAAGAGCGCACAGTGGTATGTTCATTTGACTGGTAGAGGTAGTCTGTACTGTTTTGAATTTAACCTCACCAGTTTGTGTAGTATTTTTTCTGCTTTGTCTGTTGTTAGCCTTATGTGTTCGTGGAAATTAAATTTTTCATCTATGTGTACCCCAAGATAGCGCTTAACGAGTGTTCATTTGATGTTTGTGTCTCCAATTTTAACTGAAGGATTCCTTTGGAGTGATCCTTTCAGTAAAGTGTATGTTTTGTTTTCGGCTATCCTGAGTTTGTTGTTGTGACACCACTGAGTAATTGTTTGTAGTATTCCACTGGCTTTCTCTTCTAACTGGGCTCTGTTGCTTGCAGTGACTACAACTAATAGGTCATCTGCACAGGCGACAATTCCGTCTGACCTGTCATCCGCATCCAGAAGTTGTAGGAGGGGTTCGATTGTTATGTGCCAGAAGATGGAGCTGCAGATCGACCCTTGAGGACAGCCTTTGGTTATTCTTTTAATTACTTTCCGGCTGCCCATCTGCCTTTCGACTGCTCGGTCTTTACAGTACTCTACAAAACTACTGTACAGTGACTGTGGTACCTCCAGATGTCTTAGCCTCTGGAACAGTGCGGGCCACCAGAGATTGTCAAATGGACCAGCAATTTCAATCATTATTGCCATGGGGTATTTCTGTTTTGTGGTGTTAACTATGTGCGGGGCCTGGTTAATGTCATCATCTATTGATCTGCCAGTTCTGAAGCCGAATTGGTGGTGGCTCATACCCCCGAGAGCTGTGTGTGTTTGCAGGTGCTTACACAGTAGCTTCTCCTGATTCTTTGCTAGGGTGTTTATGAGGCACATTGACCTGTAAGTCTTTGGATATGAGGGATCCCTGTCCGCTGATTTCTTAATAATGATTGCTGTGGAGGCTTTCCATACTGTAAGTACCCTGCCCAGCCGTGAGGCATCGTTCAGTAACGTTGCTAGGAATGGGGTGATTTGCGCTGCTAGTTTTTTCAGTGTTTCCTAGTGGATACCATCTAGTCCAGGTGCTTTCTTGTTTTTTGAGCTCTGAGATTGCTAGCGCAACCTCTTCTTGCGCAAAAGGACAGGTGACAGTTGCAGTGTTGTATGGTGTGTGTATGTTTTCTCTTAGTGTTGCAGGATATTGTGTGTCTGTATCGATAACGTCGTCAGGGAGCAGTTTATACAGCAGAAACTCCGCGGTATTTCTCCATCCCGTCGTCATCGTGCCGTCATCCAGCCTTAGCGTTCCCAGAACTAGTGGAGTTTTTAACTTCTCTGTCTATTTTGTATGGTTCCCCGCATATATTTTGCTCTGTTTGTGTTATGCGAATAGCTCCCATTGTTGTCTACCCGTGTTGTATAGGGTCTGTCTACATAAGTCTTGTGCATGCCTATATGCTTCAAGTCTTATTCGTCTGTCCCTGTCTGCTATCGCCCTTTGATATAATTTTCGTTTGCGCCTTGCATCTTGTGTGAGTCTCGTGAGTTCGTTGGTCCATGGTACTGGTGAGCATTTTGTGTTTCTTGCTGTCGGTATTGAAGTGTTTTGTGCATGTTGTATTACCTGGGCGTGCTCTATAATCGATACTTCCATTGATGTTTTCTAGATCGTGTTGTTGGATAATTTCCATTAATTTGTTCCAGTCTGCTTTGTGCAACAACAAGTGTCTGATGTGTGATTTGGCCATTGTGTTCTGAGTGTGAGTTAGTATGTATGTTATGACATTGTGATCACTACTGTTTATGTTGTCGTGTACAGTCCAGTTTGTTATGTATGCCATTGCTGCATTCTTTGCCAGCATAAAGTCGATATTACAGCGCGAACCATCGAACCCTGCATACGTTAGTACAGGTCTTTCCGTATTCATTACATGTAGTTGTGTGTCTTGTATTAGGTTGGTAATTATGCGTTCTCTGTCATCTGCCCTGTCTGAGTTCCAGAGGGTCGATCTGGAATTACTGTCAGCACTTATCGCTCATCACGGAGTACTTAAAGGAGTGCTTAAAAGAGTTACCTGGATATGTAGGTGAATACATGGGGCTTAGAGAAGTTGAGGGGTGAGAAGACGCAGATTCTGGAAATTATACCACATACAAGAAGGAGGAGGGGTTGTATTGATGCAGGAGGCTGAAAACTGTGCTTGGGACAGCATATGAGAAGGACATCAGGATGATGAATGACACAGTGAAAGTGATGAAACAATGGGTGAAAGGAAACAAGGCAGCAAGTGAGTGGCCTACCATACAAATCGTGAGTTTCGTAAAAGATGTGTTGGATAATATTCGACGAGTAATGAGCTACACAAACACTGTAGAAGAACCAGTGAACAGGAACATGAAGAGGGTGTGAACTGAAGTAGAAATATTGGTGAGGAAGAAGTGGTAACAAAATCTTTGGAGCACAGTGTGTGGGAAGCACTAAGTGAGGTAGCACAGTTATGGAAAGCTATGCAGCAAGATGTGCAAGGCCAGCTAGAAGTGACCTTGTTGTCACTGAAACAGTACCCAGAGGGGCTACAGAAAGTGCCAAAAGAGCTGCCACCAGAGTTAGGGTTAAAAAATTTAGCCTTTTGTTTTAACCTAACCACAGTAGAAGCAAGGACCAGTGGAACAAAGGTGTATGTTTCAGTTTCCATTCCAGCAGCGGGGAAGCAGGCATGAGTCATATGTTACGTAGTCCACACATAAGTGAGGGTTGCTGAAGAAGGTTGTTAGAGTAAAGGTTCAACGGTTATTATTGGATGCTGAAGACAAGAACAGACATGGGGAAATGGAAGAAGCAGAGTTACACAGAAGTGTTACAGGGGTGAGATTATGGTTTGTCCAAACAGGGTAGTGAGAGAGTGTCAGAATTCCTGCACAGTGAAATTCTTGCTGGGTTAGAAAGTGGAGGAGTGCAAGAAGGAGGTGATTAGATCTGAGTTGTACTTCCAGCAGTTTGAGGAATGTTGGTTGTACTTCGCCTTCGCTAAAGGAAACTCACGACAGCAAAAAGGTTAGAGTTAGCAGGAGTGGATTATTAATAAACCGGATATGACGTGAAATGGTGGGACCTACTTTCCATCTACCTGCCACAGTTTTCGAGATAACCAGTCTAAGCATTTTGCTACCTCGACTGTATTGGCCAGAGGAACTCATGGAAGTGTTACCAGTGTGAATCTGTGTTAACCCAGAATTTGGGACCAGGGTTAATAGGGCCCATATAAAAACTCGTTAAGGTGTAGGAGGGTCGAATCACCGTGGATATACTGGTACAGTACAGTACAGGGAGGATCAATATTGCAGTGAAATTACGTCGACCATTATCATAGCAACTATCACAGCAACACTTATCTGCTAAGCGAAACCATAATTTACACATACAAAAATTGGAATACAAAACAAAGTTCTGACCCAGCCATTGCTGAGATTCTGGTGGAATGGATTCCCAGAGCCTAGAGGGTAGTGTTATGCCATACAAAACACATCACAGCCAGCACACGTTGCGAGGAGAACCAGGCAGGTGAGGTGTGGAAATAGTTGACCCAGCAGCACCTAAGTGAAAGAAGGCAGAAGCCTTTCCACATCAATAAGTGCAGAATTGTTAAGAATACCCGCTACAATGCATAACAAGGCCCAAGCAAATACAGCTTGTGCGTATATACACTCCTGGAAATGGAAAAAAGAACACATTGACACCGGTGTGTCAGACCCACCATACTTGCTCCGGACACTGCGAGAGGGCTGTACAAGCAATGATCACACGCACGGCACATTCTCTGCGGCTAAGAGAGAATTTAAAAAAAATTGGCTTGTAATTAAATTCTCCACATCAAGATCTGTAATTGCAACTGGTTTGTAGAACGCTTGCATATTGATAAATCTTCACTTTAATCTGTAACAGATACTTTTCCAGACATGAGATTTATCAAAAGAAAAAGATTTCAGACTCGAGACCCATAATAAAAAAATCTAATATTCCATCACAACAATCTATATTTTCACATTTCTTCCTTACCAAAATTAATAGTGGCACATTGCCACAATTTTGGTGTATATGGCCTTAAAAAGACAGCTATATTTACGTTTGTTTTAGGAAAGTTAAGTGAGCTATTTTTTATGTGCACAATATTAATGTGCTTGTGCTTGACAGTTTGAGGGAAGTGCAGCGTCGTCGTTTTCGAGACTAGCACTTACACTACAGAGGCGAGCGCTCTGACCATAGCATCGCAACCACATGTGATCTGATATTCAGGATTGAGGAAAGAATGGGTAACAGCAGGTCCTGATTTAATGACTTAAGTAAAACAACAAAAACTTTTTGAACCTGAGTAATGAAGTGAAAATGATTCAAAACCCGAATTGTTGTCGAAAACTATAGAATATCCCCTGGGTATAACATGATAATTCTGAAAGGCAGCCATTCTTGGCGTTAATTGCAACTAAAAATAGAAACAAAGACTATGACGGATGTATGAGTAGCAAGCATAATTTATCCTATTCGAGTACGTCTAACAAATTTATGCTCAGTCTTGTTAGGTGTGAATCAAGTGTTGGCTAACTTTAAGCAAGAATCAAACCAAACGTTTTCTGCTGTAAGCCAAATGTCTGCTAGCGTGAATCAAGACTCAGGCCAGAGGCCCACACACCTTAAAAGTGACAGTGATCATAAAGTATCTTCAGTGACGGACGAACTTAACACTTTAGATGGTTTCAGACACCATGGTTGGGGCTGCTGGGCGGATGCTTTACACACATTTTCCGACAATAATAGCCGTGTCAAATGTCACCCACTAAGTCTGCTGGGTCCCACAACTGGAGAGTCAATCTTCTGACGTGCCGCAAAAAAAATTCCCAATCTGTACACGAAACTTGGGGAGGGTGCACTTCTGTCTTTCACTCATATTCCATGTCTCCTTGTACAACACGAATCCATTCATGATGCCGATCACAAACAAATGCGAGAACATTTTGTGCACTACGTAACTTACTTTTTCGTGAAAGGACAGTAAACAATCATTTCGTCTGATTGATCCACTCAATGTAGAACAGGAAAATAGGATGTGCTGTTTTTGAGTACAGATAGGTCAGAATTCGAACACTGCAGGATAGCACATTGCATAGACCCTTCCATTTCGGTCTCCATGGTTACTGGTAGAGGAAAGGAAGTACAATGGCAACTACGAATTTTACACACTGCATGAGGGGATGGGATAAAACAATACATGTGCAATTTTGATATAAAATTAATTGACTAATTAATTAAATTGATCAATAATGACCCCCTGCCCCTCTGGAAATTCCACAGCCCATACAGGGTTCCTCTCCCCAGCCATCCCTACCCCTACACCTTCCCTACCCCTACACCTTCCCCTCCCCTCCCCTCCCCTCCCCTCCCCACCCATCCTCTCCCCTGCCCTTCCCATCCACTCCCCCTCCACCTTCTGCTCCCCCTCCCCTCCCTGTCCCACTCCCAATCCCTTCCTTTCACAAAAAATCGCTCAGTCTATGCTGAGCTGTTGGTTTGGAAGGATCTCAAACCACGAAATTGAAATCAATGTCAGTTATATTGCACAGGATATATTGTTTATTTATAAAATTCAAATTGAATATCCTTTATTTAATCACTTTGTGGGAGACAAGGCTGTTGTTCTCTTTATTTGGTGGGAAATTCAGAACTGGCGGTAAATTCAAATGTTTTGTGTTAAATTCGAATTTTCGTGGTAAATTCAAGTGCTAATTGCATTGCATTGCAGAGAACATAGTAGTAGTAGTAGTAATAATAATAATAATAATAATAATAATAATAATAATAATAATAATAATAATCTTTATTTATAAAAACTGAATTTGCATTTTGCTGGTGTGCACGAAGTAGGGAACACTCCTTATTTCATCATCTTTGGAATACTGACAAGTTCAACTATGATAACACAATCCTAGATGGCCAACACAGAATACTGGCGCAGTTTAATTCCCTCCTCCTATCGGCATGAAATTCAAAGATTGGACGGAAATTAAAAAATCAGCAGCAAAATTCAATTTTTTTTATCCCTGGCTGTGCAGCGCGGGAGTTGGTGAGGGATTAGCCCTATGTTGGAAGAATGAGTAGTAATAATAGGACAGCAAACTGTCACTAGAGTTCAGGAGAGTACCCTCCTGCTGATCTACAAGTGAATAACTGTCAGGAAGAACATATAATAATGGGTAATAATATTAGAACAGCGACCCACATTCCCACTATTTTATTTTTTAAATTTTTGTTTATGTTGTGATTGCAATACATTGTCACCAGTGGATCATGGTCTTACTGTCTTGATGGGTGGCAAAAGTGTTATATGGTACAATGATGTCACTCCAAGGACACCATTGAAGTTCGCATTGGAGATGTGGCAGTGGGACTTGAAGTCTCATACCACCCTCGAACAGTGGATGGCAACAGATGACATGGCGACATTAGTTCTACTTTTTTTTCTTTATTGTTATTTTAATACCTTATACAAAAGGTGGACCAGCAGTGGCAATATTACGCCACTCTTCGGCCACAGATAGTATAAATAGAAACAAGGAAGACACAGAAAAACAAAACATAATAGTGATCAAAAAACCGTAGACACATGAGTAAAAAACACAGAGCCGTTCACAGGCGTAGTAAAATAACAAACGTTCAGTACTTATTCACGAACACTGATGACTGAAATGACACACGTGACCGATTGAGCGTGGACAGTGAAAACACTGAAGCACTAACACGACAGCACACACACAAAGAACCAATGGTGATGATCTCAAGCATGCGAATGTTCACTTGACGTGTACGAGTTTGGGGACCTACCAAAAGGGGAAAAGATAGGGGAGGAGGGAGAGGGGAGGGGATAGATGCCAGTGACAGAGGAGATAGGAGGGGGAGGAAAGAAGGTACGGGAGGGTAGGGGAAGCCTGGGGGGAGGAGTGGGAGGAAGGGAGGAGGGACAGAAGGGAGATAGGGTGCCCGAAGGAAAAAACACAGCATGTGAAATGGGAGGATCGAAGTTGGTAGGAGGGGAAGATGGAGGCATCAGGCAGGGGGAGTTGGTGAAAGCCACCTTGGGCGAGAGTATGGAGAATGGAGAGATGGAGAGCAGGTGGATCATAGGAATACAGGCGCAGCAGTGGACAGGGGTGGGAGAGGATGGGAGAGACAAGTGGGTGAGGAGGATAAAGTTTACAGGAGGTGTAGAGGATCTGTATATGTTTAAGGGAAAGAGGAGGTGCTGGAACAGAATAAGGTCATATAGGAATCGCATGGGAGAGGGGAAACGGATCTGATAGGAGAGGCAGAGAGCATGGCATTCTAGGATTTGAAGGGATTTGTAAAAGGTAGGAGGGGCGGAGATCCATACAGGATGGGTGTAGCAGAGGATAGGGCGGATGAGGGATTTATAGGTGTTGAGGATGGTGCAGGGTCCAGACCCCATGCAGGGCCAGAAAGGAGCTTGAGGAGACAGAGGCAAGAGCATGCCTTGGCTTGGATTGTCTGGGGATGGGTGGTCCAGGAGAGCCGACAGTCAAGGGTGACGCCAAGGTACTTGAGGGTGGGGGTGAGTGTGATAGGATGGCCATAAATGGTGATATAGAAGTCGAGGAGATGGAAGGAAGAGGTGGTTTTGCTTCCAGTGATCGCCTGGGTCTTGGAAGGATTGATCTTGAGCAACTACTGGTTGCACCAAGCGGTGAACCGATCAAGATGGGATTGGAGTAGGTGTTGGGAGCGTTACAGGGTGGGGACAAGGGCAAGGAAGGCGGTGTCATCAGTGTACTGGAGAAAGTGGACCGGGGGGGGGGGGGTGGAGGCGGCAGTATGTCCGCTCTATACAGAAGGTAGAGAAGAGGGGAGAGGATGGAACCTTGGGGCACACCAGCAGAGGGGTAGAAGGTGTAGGAATCCGTGTTATGGATGGTGACATAGGAAGGACGTTAGGAAAGAAAGGACCTGACCAGACGGATGTAGTTGATAGGAAGGGTAGAGGATTGGATCTTGAAGAGGAGACCGGAATGCTATACACGGTCATAAGTACGCTCCAGGTCGAGGGAGAGGAAGATGGCAGACCAATGGGAGATGAGCTGTTCAGAGAGGAGATGAGTGAGGTGAAGGAGAAGGTCATCGGTAGAGAAGGATGGTCAAAAGCCACACTGGGTAGCGGGAAGGAGGCGGTGCTGGTGGAGATGCTGGTGGATGCATCAGGTAAGGATGGATTCCAAGACCTAGCTGAAGACCGAGGTAAGGCTGAGGGGACGGTAGGAGGAGACAGCGGATGGCGGTTTGTCAGGTTTGAGGAACATCAGGAAATCGGAGGTTTTCCACAGGTCGGGGTAGTACTCGGTGGACAAGACCACATTATATAGCCTGGCCAGGGTGGAAAGGAAGAAGGCGGGAGTTTCAAGGAGGTGGCGATAGGTAACACAAGCGTGAACAGGAGTGTTGTTGCGTTTCATGCGGAGTGTAAGGATGATATCCAAAGTGGTGATGGGGGTATTCAGTTCATTGTGTGTAATGTTGTCCAAATACTAGAAGCTAGGGGCGAGTGGAGGGACAGAGGTGTCAGTTCGATCGTGGACATCTGGAAAAAGGGAGTAATCTAACTGGGAATCGTCATGGAGGGTAAAGATATCGGAAAGGTAGGACGCAAAGTGATTGGCCTTACTAAGGTTGTAAGGGAAGGGTTGGTCATCATGAAGGAGAGGGTATTGGGGGGGTGTTAAATCCGGTAAGGCGGCGGAAAGCAGACCAGTACTTTAACAAGTTGATAGGATGTGTAGCATTAAGACGGGCCAGTCCTGGCATTTCTAAGCCGTGATCAAGTTTCTGACATGTCGTTGTAGTTGCCGGTGGCGTCGTAGTGTGTCCGGGTCATACATGTGAAGGAAGGCACGGTAGAGACAGCGGATATCACGGAGGAGGACGGCCTGTGGGGGTAAAGTGGGACAGTGCGAGTGGATGGCGACGGCAGGGACTTGGGCCTCCACGGACTCAGACAAGGTCTGCTGGAGAAAGGAGGCAGCATGGCTAACATCATCAGGGTGGTGGTAGGTGAAGGGGTGGCTATCGACCTGGGTAGAGAGGGTATTCCAGTAGGCATTCCAGTTGACATGGGAATAATCATGGACGTATTTCGGGGGAGAGTCGATGAGAGGGTCGGGACGGGGGCAACGACCGTCTGAAATGGTGAAGAGGGCAGGGAGATGGTCACTACCGATAGGGTCAAGGACGTCCACCGCTATGCGGCCAAGTAGGTTAGGGGAGGAGAGGACGACATCTGGAGTGGTATTGGATTCAGGGCGAGTGTGTTGGTGAATGGGAACGAAGTCGCCTTGGAGGAGAGGAACGGATGCCACCACCGTAACGACTATAGATGTTGAGGTCGGCGGCGATCACGTAGGAGGACAAGGTGCCATTGATGTGGGAAAGGAAGTCAAAAGGAACAGGTGTGTTACGGCAGACATAGATGGTGGCGCAGGTAACGGTGAGGCTTGAGAAGAAGAGACTAAGGATCAGGCGTTCTGTGGGGTCAGGAAGGAGAGGTTGGAGCCAAACAGGATCTGGTGGTGGATGGCCAATGGCTACTCCGCCATGTGCTATTGGGAGGGGATTATCGGTGCGGTGGAGGAGGTAGGGTGATGTGTGGATGGTATGCTGGGCTGAAGAAAGGTTTCATTGAGAAGGAGGCATCCATGCGGTGGGTTGTGAGGGTGTGCATGAGGAGGTTTTTATTGAAGGGAAGGGAACGCATGTTATTAAACAAGATACGGTGCTGTCGCGCCATGACAGGGATTTAGACAAGGGTGTTGAGATGGGAAAATGTGAAGTGGGCTTGGTTATGGGAATAGGTGGCATAGCTGTTAAGGTGGAAAACTAACTGGTTGGTGAGGGATATCTGCTGGAGGGGATGGGGGTGCTGGAACAGGTGGACATTCTGCAGGACGATGGTGACAAACCTGACGATGTCCTCGTCAGTGGAGGGGGGGTATGAAGGGAGTTGCCAGGAGTGGTGGGGGCGTCCAGAGGGCTGATGGGGACGGTGTGTTCAGGAGTGGTGGTGGGGGGGGGGCCTTGCACTTCTGACTGTAGGTAGGGTGCGGGAGGTTGCAGGTGTTGCAGGAAGGAGGGGCCTGGAGGTTGGGACACTGCCAGAGGAAGTGTGCCTGTTTGCAGTGTGGGCAGACGGGGGCCTCGCGGCACTCAGATGTTGGGTGTGCATTATAATGCAGGCACCTCTGGCAGCAGAGGGATTGAGGAGGGGAATGGGAGGAGTCGACTTTGTACCCGCGATGGAATAGGAGGGCACCCTCCTTCGGGAGAAGGTCGATGGAAGGGGCGTGTTTGGAGAACACCCACATGAGGTGGGTGAGGCCAGCTGTGTTGTAAATCTGGCGTACTGCACGTATGTCTAGGTACAGGTGTGCCATAAGCTCTGCCAACACCTCCTCCTCTGTGATCGTCAGACTAAGCCGAGTGATCATGGCGGTGAGGGTTGGTGGGCGATGTGGGGTTGGGGTTGGCGCTAGGGGGATGGGGAAGGAGCAGGGGTGAGGGATGCATTGGTACCAAAGTGTGTAATGGGGATTCTGGAGAGGATGTCTGTGTGAAGGGTGGGCCAGGAGAGGTGATAAGAATAGAGTTTCATCGGGGAGTGAGGAGGAAGATGGGGGCTCCAGGAAAGTGCTCGAGGAAGAGCAGGGTGTGGTTCTGGGCCTCGAGGAGTGAGGGATCAGGACGGGACAGGAGGTATTTGTAGGAGGAGGGGGAGGAGGAAGAGGGGGTGGTAGAATGGACAGGCGCTGAGACATCCATGGCATCCACGGGAGTGGGAGGAGTAAGAGGCTGAGATGTTTTGGGAGTGGAGGAGGCGGGGGCAGCCGCTGGGACGTTTAATTGCTACAGAAGGATGGGAAGGGGCGTGGGGGATGGGAGCAATCGGGAGATGGCGGGAGGCGGCAGGTCGCAGTGTGGGCGCCAGAGCTGGTGTTCGCGATGATGATGGGGAAAGCGATGGTGAAGGCAATGGCGTTGACGATTGTGACGGAGGTAGTTGTGCGTGGGCCGTTAAATGTCTATGCACTCATCGAAGGACGGTACTCTTCCGAGTTACCGCTGGAGATTAGTTCTGCCACAAAGCCATGCTCTCTATATACAGGTTTCCTGTAGTGACAGTATTGGGAAATGACACAGACATATCTATTTACGAGTCGCAAGTCGTGTCGTAGTCAACAGAAATATGAAAATACATAGCATGATAGTTTTTTAAGAATGTAGTTATCATTATCTTACTTTTACATGGTATCTCAAGACAAAAAGACTGGCCAGTCACCTCTGGTCTACTTCAGTGACATCTGCCGAGTATATTGTTTAGCTGAAGAGCAGCCAGCAGGTCAGAGCGAACTTTGTACAGGCTGCTCCTAACACCCTAAGCCGTGGATTCCGTTCAGCCGACCACTGGCCTGTCACCTCCAGTCTAGTCCAGCACCATCTACCAAGTGTATTGTGTACCTGAAAAGTCGACTGGCCAGAGCCTTTCTTTGTACCTGACTGGTTAGGATACACTAAGCTGTGGCTTCCAGTCAGCTTCTTATAGTGAAATCATATACAACACTATGACAAAGGCTATATTTCCTCTAAGGTTTCTCTCACCCATTAAAAAAGTCAGCTTAATGTCTGTTACTTCCTTAATCACAGGACTACAATATTACACTCATTTTTGGCTCACGAAGGAGTACTCAGAAGATGCTCTACCTCTGTCATAGGATGTTTCCTCACTTTCTAACTTTCTTAAGGTAATCAAATGCATATTAGCGTAAGAAATCTCTTACGGTAGTCAAATAGCAGCACAGAGGAGTTGTGAATATCGTGTTAATACTAGGTAACACTTTATAAATTCGGTAATATACGTGACTTTATTACGATGACGAAAACACCCTGTGTGGGTGGGAGATTGAAATTTCGTTAACAGATACCGCCGCAACGAAAAAACGCCTGATTACTTCACCAACTCATGAATCATGTCTGTGGCACACTCGCCCTCACTTCCATCGAAACAGCATATAATTGAAATCAAATTGATCATGAGAGTTCCATTGGGTGAGTAATTTTTTCCTGCAGTCCGATTACACTCGCCAGATAATCGTTACAGGCGCTTCTGTGATGTCTCTGGGGGTTTCCCACAGGCTAGGAAGTAGCAAGGGAGCAGCTTTCATTCAGGGGCGTTTCGTTTTGTGCGGGTTGCATTCATTCAGGGGCAGGCATACATTCAGGGGCAAACTTGATCTAATCCACTGTTCTGCTAAATGATTAATGATCCCCTGATGGTTGATTTAAGTCCCCATGGGTATAATTCATCCTCCTGAGAAACCCCCACCTCTCCCACTCCCACTCCACCTCCCCACCCCTCTGGGAAATCCCCAACCCCTCTCACCTCCCCCTCGCCGTTACAAGCATACTTTTGATATAAAAGTACTTAACTTATTAATTAAATGAGCCAATTAGTTAATACCTCACCCTCTGAGAAATACTCCAACAACCTCCACACCCCTATCTGGAAGTTGGTGTGTAAAGGACTCAGTGTGCGCTGGAGAGGAAGGATATCATGATACAAAATTGAAGTCAATGTCAATTACATAGCAAAGGGCATACTTTTTATTTATAAAGTTCAATTTTGAGGGGTTCAGTCTCTTTATTTGGTGGGAAAAGCTCATGTCCAGCGACTACATGCCCTAATTATGTAATTACACTGCTGCAGATTGGAGTATTGTCTTGTTCGAAAATTTTCATGTGTGTGCTCACCTTGACATGCAGGGATCAACTGAGCCAGTGCACAATGCCATCATCAGAGGACATCCCACCCTCAACCCTCACCCCTCCCATCACTCTCCTCCCAGAAAAAATTGGCTGAAAAGACTTACTCTGTGCTGGCTGGGAAGGATCTCACGGCACTAAATTCAACCCAGTGTCAATAATATATTGGTGCTTATACTTTATTCAGTCAGTTTGTGGCAGGCAGGGCCCACCCACTTGGATAGAGCTCACGTCTGCAGCCCCCTCCCCAACCCACCGCTACCAACGTATAACAGTAAGCACCAAGGAATGGAGTGAAGTGCAGTATAGCAGCCACCGTTTGGGGTCTCCCGTGTGTGTGTCTATCACCGGGTCACCGTCACGAAGGTCAGAAACTGCGCAATGTCCTACAGATCACAATACTAAATACGAATGACCACAGGCCGGATATCGCCATCCTTTGATCTCGTGGTGGCGAACAAAGAGCATTAAGTGGTGGCATACTGTTGATCAGGAAATTCCAGACTCACATACTGTCTCTGTCTCTTTCAAGAGGCTACTTCCTACTTCCTGTTTGTGTGAACCAACGTCTCCAAACACCCAGACAATAGTTTCCATCTCTCCTCAGAATATGTTTCTGTTGGTTAATGTAGGGGACAAAGGGAGAGCTGACGCAATTTCGATATCAAAAATAGAGGGAAATAGTCAATTTGTACTACCCTATTACATTAATTGTTTAAAAATTTATAGGTGTCAAATAGGTCGCTTAAAACACTCACCATCACCATTACCTTACTATGGTTCTTCTTTGTAATAAAAAAACGTATTTTCAAAGTTTAAGTTTCACACGCAAACATGTAAATCAAGTAATTAAATTACCGCTACAAATAGATCGTAGCTCTAAATATATTGGATGTCTTGCATGCACCGACATTTGAGAACACATGAACCCTCCTCCACCGCAATGTTTCCACTAAAGATATCAGGTGAAGAAATCCAACCGATCACGCACACGCGCCGATCGTAAAGAGCATGCCATCCGCCTACTACCGGGTGCAGCAGCCGCACCGTCCACCACAGGCAGGGACATAGCATTGTCTAGCAGGTGCCATTGAGATACTCAGAGGTCAGAGACTCTCAACAAGCAGTCAACCAATCAACTGATATGGGGGGAGTAATTGTCCAGCTGAAACACCCATCATTTTGAAGCTTCTCATGCACCACACATGCCCGCTTTCGTCGCGTCTCATCCAGCACACTGGTCAATATGCTAGCCCCTGCTGCAGCTGGTAAGAGCAGACTGTTCGGCCCATCCTTTTTAGCTGAGCTAATCAACAACTTCCTGTCACCGAGTTCCCGTGAACACTCCTGCCACCAGCTGCAGCACACTGCGAGTCAAGCAGCACCAGCTCGAATGTATACAGTAGTTTTAACCAATTCCACACCGCCATTGTGTCTCCCATTCACAAGTCCGCACTATGATGGAACTGCTAGAAATATGTAGATAACCTAACTGCATCGGTATAGGACGCTGTCTTGTATACTTTGGTGTATATGTCCAAGAACTAGCCAGGAGCAGACGTTCTGCACATTTTTGCATTTGCAAGAGTGAGATGGAGCAGTGATTAGCACACTGGAGTAGCATTTGGGAGGACGAAGGTCGAAAGCCGTGTCCGGACATCCTGATTTAAGTTTTCCATGATTTCCCTACATCGCTTCAGGCAAATGCCAGGATGATTCCTTTGAAAAGGCACAGCCGACTTCCTCCCCCTTCCTTCCCTAATCTGATGGGACCGAGGTCCCCTCTTCCAAATCAACCAGCCAACCAACATTCGCAATCTATTATATGGTACTCAGAGTGTAGTGGTGGGGTGTTTTGGCGATAGTACAGAAATTGGTAAGTATGGTGCTGTGTCATTGGTTAGTATTGAATTTACGAAAAAGCTGGCTATATATATATATATATATATATATATATATATATATATATATATGTGTGTGTGTGTGTGTGTGAACTTACACCACTTATTGGCCGAACCGCCCGTTTCTGAAGCCAAAAATATTGTTTTAGAATGGGAAGAGTTACTCCAAAATATAATACCAAATGACATAAGCGAATGATAATAACCAAAGTAGACTAATTTTCGTGTCGAACGATCACTCACTTCTCATACTGTTCTCATATCTGCGAGGTCTCGGAATATTGGTTTTATTTCATCCATTATGGCGGGTGGCACGTGATGAGGGTGATTGTATTGTTTCTTAGTTACCTTGCCTCTGTTGTACTTGCACCAACTATCATCTCCTTTTGGACATAGCCCATGTTGAGGATTCTCATTGTTTGAAGCTGTATGAAAAAACAGAGCCCAGACTGCTCTTCTCATTAATTCTGCATCTGCTGTATTCTGTCTTATTGCTAGACCATAGCACTTCTGAACATGATCTAGTGCAGCATCTGTCAGTCTATTTTTCCCATCTAAAGTTTTTCCATCACTCAATTTCTTGCCTTTCATGCTAGCCTTGAGCCGTCGAAGTCTTGGTCCCATCTTTTTCTGAACATGGCCAACACACTCCAGTTTGGAAATTTTCAAATTTCTTTGAAAACCTTTGAGTCACCATCTCCGAGATAATTTATGTATCTAACGTTGTACCATTTTACTGAGTGTTGATAAGTACTTCTTACACCAGCAACTTCCATACCACCACTTGACCTATAGTAATTTGCCATGCACTCCTCTTCATGTTTATTTTTCATTTTCTCCTTGCATCTGCAATGCTTGAAAAGTATTGCCACATCAACTACCTTACCAGCGTCCACACTTGTAGCTGTTACTACACCATTCAGAGATGTGTGGCCTCTCTTCTGCCAGCTTTCATCAAAAGCTATGGACAAGTCTCTGCTATTACTATTTTCAACAACTGCTTCCTCAACAGCATCTTGCATGTTTTCCTGTGCCACATCTTCTACAGCAGAGACTATTGCAATTATGTGTTTGTTAAATTTTGAAGGTGGAGGAGGGAGGTTCATCACACCACACAACATGGCACCTGCAGCCCTGCCCTTGCCTATACACCGTAATCCATAAACCAGTCTAATGTTTATATCGTATAGTTTACCTGTATCTGCAGTAACATATGAGGAATTGAAGAAAGTAACACTGTGTTTGCAATAACTGCACATCAACTCTAATTCACAAGCAAGTCCTACACGTAAGTTTGTTTTCAATGAAACACCACATTTAACTTTAATCCATTAATGACGAACGTCGGTCTTGATGGTACATGATTCAATATCAATAATAACTGATAATGGCGCCTTGCTAGGTCGTAGCAAATAACGTAGCTGAAGGCTATGCTAACTATCGTTTCGGCAAATGAGAGAGTATTTAGTCAGTGAACCATCGCTAGAAAAGTCGGCTGTACAACTGGGGCGAGTGCTAGGAAGTCTCTCTAGACCTGCCGTGTGGCGGCGCTCGGTCTGCAATCATTGATAAGGCGACACGCGGGTCCGATTTATACTACCGGACCGCAACTGATTTAACGGCTACCACCTAGCAAGTGTGGTGTCTGGCGGTGACACGACATTCCTCCCCTGCAAATCGGCGTACAGTTGTGGCATAAGGCTTCCGCCCGCCGTGGGGAGGACCCCATGTTGACGTATGCGACGAGGTGGGGAGCCTAACAACAGGCGAGGCTGTGCCACCCGCACCCTGCCATTCGGATCGCGGGGAGCTAGGAAAAAACCTGAAAACCTGCTCCAGGGTGCATGCCAACATGCGGTGTACGCGCCCGTATAGAGACAGGAGGGGCCGAAAAGTTGACCTCCATCGGGCTGGGGCACCCGACGGGCGAAGACGACATATGGTCCGGAGCGGGCAAGAGTTCCATGTCGGAGGGCAACTGGCCACGGGAAGCGATTGGCGGCGCGTGACCCAGGGAGGCGCCCGGCGGTTGCAGCGAGGCGTCCAATGCGGGCGTCGCCGGCGGGAGAACAGGCGGCGGTGGCGGTGGCGGCGGCGGCGGTGGCGGCGGCGGCGGTGCGTCGCCATGGGGCAAAATGGAAGGCAGCGTCGGTAACACCTGGGGCTGAGGAAAGCTAGTAGATGGGTCCCCGGGGTGCTGACCGGACCGCACCGTCGCTGAAAGCAGACTGCGAGCGGCAGATCCCGTGCGACGACAGAGGCGCAGCTGATTGAGATGCTGACGCACCTCACCGGAGGCCCCCAAAACCAGATACATAGCGCTGCCGAAGCAGCGAAGAATGCACCCTTCGAGCCAACGCCGTGAACCCCGATAGTGGCGATAGTAGACAACGTCGCCTGGAGCAAAAGCAGGTGTCTGCCGCTGCACAGGAACCTGATGTGGCGGATGTAGCAAAGACATCAAGGTTCGATGATGACTGTGGAGCAACTCAGCCTGCAAGCGACGACCTCGGGGCTGAGAGCGATACGAGGACAAAAAGAGCAATAACGCGTCCTCCCGAGAATGCGACTCTTTCAACTTCAACATATGGGACTTGAAAGGCCTGACCAATCGTTCAGCGGCACCGTTTGACTGTGGCGAAAACGGCGCGGACGTCAGATGTTGAATACCATTGGCCTTGCAGAATGACTGAAATTCTGCGGACATGAATTGTGGGCCATTGTCGGAAACAATAGTCTGTGGAAGACCTTCAATGCAAAAGATAGCTGATAACGCTTGGATGGTGGCAGATGACGTCGTGGAAGACATCCGGACAACAAAAGGAAATTACTGAATGAATCGATTACTACCAACCATCGAGCATTCCAGAATGGACCAGCAAAATCGATGTGTAAGCGTTGACAAGGGGAAGTGGCTTTTGGCCATGCAAAGAATTTCCGCGGTGGTGCTGATTGTTGTTCGGCACACACCCTGCAAGAACAGCACATATTCGTAATCGAGGCATCGATTCCGAGCCAAGTACAGTGCTGACGAGCAAGCTATTTGTTCTCACTATACCCCAATGTCCTTGGTGGAGAAGCTTTAAAACAGAGGACTGTAACGAACGTGGTACCACGACCCTGGACTGATCATTATCAGAACGCAACAGCAAAACACCACGTCGTACAAAAAGGCTCTCCTTGTGAGTGAAAAATCGGCGAACCAACGGGTCCCCGATCCGTGACTTTGAAAAGGGCTATTGCGTAGCAACAAAACGCAGAACGGGAGCAAGGACAGAGTCGGCAGCTGTGGCTGTAGCTACACGACGAAAATCAATCGGAAACGATTCGACCACGTCATCGGTTTCCGCATCAATGAACATGCAAGCAAGTTCGGAGGAATCGAATGCCCTATCCTCAGCAACAGGCAAGCGGGTCACGCATGAGCGTTTCCGTGCTTAGCAGTGGACAGATACAAGATATCGTAGCGGTACTGCGAGAGGAAAATAGACCAGCGAATGAATTTCTGCGCTGTACGTGGAGGTACAGGCTTGGTCGGATGAAAAAGCGATGTCAAAAGTTTGTGGTCTGTGATTATGGTAAAGTGACGACCACACAAGAAATCATGAAGCTTTGTAACACCAAATACAAAAGCCAATGCTTCTTTCTCGATCTGTGAATAATTTCTTTACGCAGACGAGAGCAATTTGGACGCAAAGGCAATAGGGCGATCGTGCGATCCATCTCTGTGCGCAAGCACAGCATTTGAAGTCTTGTATGGCACGGAGGAGCGTTGGACTGGGATGTGTGCCTTGGGCATTGAGTACATGTCCCAAGTATGGCAAGTCCCGAGCAAAAAAGGGACATTTGTCCTTCCGTAAGTGAAGACCATTTTTTCGCAAGACCTGAAATAATGTTCTGAGATTGGCCAAATGTTCTTCTTCCGTCTTTCCAGAGATCACAATATCGTCCAGATAATTTGCTGCAGTAGGGACCGACGCACACACAGTTTGGAGATATTGCTAAAACAATGCAGGGGCGGATGCACACCCGAATGGCAGTCGTTTGAATTGATACAAACCAAGATGCGTGTTAACCACCAAAACTGGCTGGGATTCTTCGACCACCGGTATTTGCAAGTACGCATCTGCGAGGTCCAACTTCCAAAAATATTTACCCGGGCACAGTTTGTCAAAAAGATCTTCCGGGCGGGGTAAAGGAAAAGTTGCAATCACTAGTTGTGGATTCACTGTTGCCTTGAAGTCCACACAAAGTCTCAACTTTCCGGAAGGTTTTGGCAAAATTACTAAGGGTGATGCCCAGAGAGAAGCCTGCACACGTTCAATTACACCTTGTGATTCCAAATCGTGTAATGTTTTTGCGACCTCATCACGCAATGCGTGGGGAACATTGCGCGCTCTGAAAAATTTCGGCTGCGCGTTTACTTTCGGGTCCAAACGTGCTTTATAGTTCTTAGCGCAACAGAGGCCCGGTGCAAAAATATCTGCAAATTCTTCACATAGACGAGAAACACTGTCTGAAGGCACAGTCTGGTTCACTGAGAGGACCTGGTTTACTATAGACAAGTTAAACAACTGAAATAAATCGAAACCAAACAAATTCACTGCAGAAGAAGAACGAAGGACGTAAAATGACAAGTTTTGTTTGTCCTTTGTATGTTGCAAGAAGGTTGCACTGTCCTAACACAGGGATATCTTGACCGGAATAGCTAGTTAACATTTGCGGCACGCAACGAAGGTGTGCCCAGCAATTTGTAAGTGTCTTGATTGATCAGTGAAACGGCAGCTCCTGTATCGAGCTGGAATGGTATCACTTTGCCGTCAATGTCCAAGTCTACAAAAAGTTTATTGTCCTGCTGACTACAAGAGCGACTGTCTCGTGCAACGTGAACTGACACTGGTACATAATCACTTGCGACTTGACAGGAGTTCCGGCGATGTCGACGCACACTATTTCTGGGACGAACACAGTCACTGTTAGAGAGAGTGGCACTGGGCGGAGTGGAATGAACTACATGAATGTCCATGGGCGAAGTTTCGCGAGCCTGAGTGTCCTTGGTTCGATTCCGATTCGGGCGCGAAGCAAAGGGCCTGGAACGGTTTTGAGCTTCCGATCTGAGCTTTTTCTGGCAAACACTCTGAACATGTCCTTTTTATTCCAATAAAAGCACATAGCTTGGCGTGACGGGCAATTCTCACGCGAATGTTTAGTACCACTCCGCGAGCATTATTTGATCACTGCATTTGTTTGCCGGCGCTGCCGGGCGCGAGGGCTGTTTACTGCTCCGTGCAGCTCGCCCGACCGGCCGGTTAACCTGACACACTGCTGGCAACGTTTCAAATGATTCCTGAGCAAAGTCAAGTGTGTCCTGCTGATCCAATATGTTCATCACTTGTTGAAGGGAGGGATTTACTAGTTTCAAAATCTGTTCCCTTATACGAACATCAGAAACGTTCTGTGCAATTGCATCACGTACCATAGTATCTGAATAAGGGAGTCCACATTGACACTCAAAAGCACAATCCCTAGTAAGGCCTTGCAAATTTGCAACCCACTCCCGATTAGTCTGACCTGCCGTACGTTTTGTACGAAAGAAGGTATACTTTTTCGCAACTATATTGACTGATTCTTTGAAATATGCATCTAATGCAACAAAATTTCTTCGTAGGACAGAGCTGCTACGTCGCGTCGGGGAAATAATTTGACTATCACACGGTACGTTTGTACCCCTACGGAGGAAAGGAGAAAAGGCTGCCGCTCGTTACCTTGGATTCTGTAGGCGGCGAGATGGAATCCAAATTGGCGTGACCACTCCGTCCAGCTTTCCAGTGCAGCATCAAAAGGTCGAAAAGTTGGTGCAACAGCGTGTTGCGGCTGCGTGAGCGGTGAAGCGGCTGCTGCCGCATCGTTTTGCATCGCACTTTGACCCTGGACGAGCTGTCCAATAAGGCCTGCGTCTGCTGGTTCTGTAAGCGATAAAATTCGGACAGTACATCTGGAGATTGTGACGAAGCCATTACACAAGTAAGTCAGGGCAATATCGATAAGAACGCGGTTTTGCCTCGTCGCCAATGTTGTGGTTGGCCGGAGATCCAACACCGTGTTACCAGAGGAGGCCGAAAGGCACGCGTTTTAGCTCACGCAGGCTGGCGTGAGTTCTGAAACAGGACAAGGAAATTAGAATTTAGAAAAGCGGACTTAGCTGGTGGGATACTTAACTTTAATCCATGAATGACGAACATCGGTCTTGACGGCACATGATTCAATATCAATAATAACTGATAATGGCGCCTTGCTAGGTCGTAGCAAATAACGTAGCTGAAGGCTATGCTAACTATCGTCTCGGCAAATGAGCGTAATTTGTCAGTGAACCATCGCTAGCAAAGTCGGCTGTACAACTGGGGCGAGTGCTAGGAAGTCTCTCTAGACCTGCCGTGTGGCGGCGCTCGGTCTGCAATCTCTGATAGTGGCGACACGCGGGTCCGATGTATACTACCGGACCGCGGCCGATTTAAAGGCTACCACCTAGCAAGTGTGGTGTCTGGCGGTGACACCACATTATCACTACCAGTGTTGTGGTTAGTCGCTACTGGGACATCAGATACTGATGAAGATGAATTAGACGAATTTTTAGTACACTTTACTTTCTTGCGCCAATGTACACGCTTTTTGAATACCTTCAGACTAGGTCTTGGCATGTTGAAGGAAAGAAAACTCAATGACTTCTCTACATACGACTTTCACAACAATGGCATGGATGTACTCTCAAAGGAAACGATACAAATGGTGCAGAATCTATTGTCAACTATGTAGCCAACAGAAAAGCTAACTCTCTTGTGCTCAATTATATCTCTGGCAAGGCTGTCTATATAAGGTATATTTCGCGTCTCATATACAAGGTGCGGAACATCGTGTGTCGAAATAATTTAAAAAAATTATTTAAAATAGTACTATTCACGTCATCTAAATATTTTATACATGGTATTAAACGGGAGAGTCTAAATTTTTCGAAAATGCATTTACCCAAAAATCGATTTTTTCTTCGAAAAACTCATTCCGTATGCCCTTAATAACTAAAGACCAATCTTTGAAAGATGCCAGTCTCGCATCGTATGTCCTATATTTAGGGTGAGCTAACCTAATCTGCTGCACATCACGTACTGAACTGCATAAAATGCTGATTCAGGAGATGAATGTGGGAGTATATCCACTCTGCACAAATTACAAACATAATTCAAAACATAGTTAGACCCACCACTATACCTCCTCAACACCGACAGACACATGTTATATGCGACCTGATTTCAAAGCTCGCATTATATAGAGCTTACTCGCGCAAATGCACCATTCCTCTGTATGTGTGTGTATCGAATCTATATGCTTCGTATGCTTTGAATTCCACATTTATTGCATGCAAAACCTGATGGAGTATGTACACCATCTTGCAATGAACTTCCTTTGATCTTAGAATGACACAGTGACCGAAAGCACGTCTCCTTCTCAACACTCCCACTATCTTAAGCAAAACAGTACTACAGATCTACTATCTACTCTGCCTCACGGTGGCACATACCACTTCTTGCAGACTATGTGTGTTAACGGCACTTTGTTACTTTAGAAATACGTCCTATGAAGACTCTCGAGCTTCAATTTTAACGTGGTAACACCAAGCAAAGTGAGTACTGGTGCACTAACACTGTTGCTGTCGAAAACGTGAATACTGAGACAGAATCTGTCGTACTTAGGCATCAACTGTGACTCAATATATATGTCAGTTTACCACACAACTTCCCCCACTATATCTGAATGAGTCCCACTTTCGTACCTCACTATGTATTCTCAGTTTCTACTACATCACTAAGGTCATTGTCAGCTACTGGTGGTGGTGGTTAGTGTTTAACGTCCCGTCGACAACGAGGTCATTAGAGACGGAGCGCAAGCTCGGGTTAGGGAAGGATTGGGAAGGAAATCGGCCGTGCCCTTTCAAAGAAACCATCCCGGCATTTGCCTGAAACGATTTAGGGAAATCACGGAAAACCTAAATCAGGATGGCCGGAGACGGGATTGAACCGTCGTCCTCCCGAATGCGAGTCCAGTGTGCTAACCACTGCGCCACCTCGTTCGGTGTGTCAGCTACTATCCCGACGTTAACAAGCATAGATCCGTGGTTAAATGATACGTAATGGTGAACAGTAACATTGATTCGACAGCTCAACAATACATAATCGTTGTCCACCCCATCCTGTGAGCCCACATTGCTCATGTTACGTGACTGACATGTGAAGCAAAGGCATCATGTAGCTGTTGTTAGGATCGTATAGGTTGGCATACTCCATTCGAATACGCGATGGAAAAAAAAACTCTGAGAAAGACGACATATTTCTCCCAAAAATACAGGAATAGGTTAGATAGGGTATGTATGGAAGTATAGAGACAATTTTTTACTCGATCACCGTGTGAGATTTGGATAGAAAGGTAATCGATAATACTCCACCATGCGTTGTACAGTCGCTTTCAGCGTATTTAGATGTGGACTGTTCGTAGGTGATTGTGTCGTCCGCAAGAAGATAGGAAGCCCTGTGGTGGGGCTGGTAATTGATCTGAACATAACTAGACTAGAAATCCTTTACACTGGCATCATCATCATCTTCATCGTTTTCCAACTCTAGTTTCCCATGTCTGGTGTATAAGCGCTTGCCATCTCCTTCTGGCTCCATACATCTACTGTTCCAGGACAACACCATTTGTGTACTTTCTCCTCCACATTTGATCTTATATTCTCTATCCGGAGTTTTCTTGGTGTTACCCTTCTACATCTACATCCATACTCCGCAAGCCACCTCACGGTGTGTGGTGGAGTGTACCTTGAGTACCTCTATCGGTTCTCCCTTCTATTCCAGTCTCGTATTGTTCATGGAAAGAAGGATTGTCGGTATGCTTCTGTGTGGGCTCTAATCTCACTGATTTTATCCTCATGGTCTCTTCGCGAGATATACGTAGGAGGGAGCAATATACTGCTTGACTCTTAGGTGAAGGTATGTTCTCGAAACTTTAACAAAAGCCCGTACCGAGCTACTGAGCGTCTCTCCTGCAGATTCTTCCACTGGAGTTTATCTATCATCTCCATAACGCTTTCGCGATTACTAAATGCTCCTGTAACGAAGCGCGCTGCTCTCCGTTGGATCTTCTCTATCTGTTCTATCAACCCTATCTGGAACGGATCCCGCACTGCCGAGCAGTATTCAAGCAGTGGGCGCACAAGCGTACTGTAACCTACTTCCTTTGTTTTCGGATTGCATTTCCTTAGGATTCTTCCAATGAATCGCAGTCTGGCATCTGCTTTACCAACGATCAACTTTATATGATCATTCAATTTTAAATCACTCCTAATGCGTACTCCCAATTAATTTATGGAATTAACTGCTCCCAGTTGCTGACCAGCTATTTTGTAGCTAAATGATAAGGGATGTTTCTTTCTGTGTATTCGCAGCACATTACACTTGTCTACATTGAGATTCAATTGCCATTCCCTGCACCATGCGTCAATTCGCTGCAGATCCTCCTGCATTTCAGCACAATTTTCCATTGTTACAACCTCTCGATACACCACAGCATCATCTGCAAAAAGCCTCAGTGAACTTCCGATGTCATCCACAAGGTCATTTATGTATATTGTGAATAGCAACGGTCCTATGACACTCCCCTGCGGCACACCTGAAATCACTCTTACTTCGGAAGACTTCTCTCCATTGAGAATGACATGCTGCGTTCTGTTATCTAGGAACTCTTCAATCCAATCTCACAATTGGTCTGATAGTCCATATGCTCTTACTTTGTTCATTAAACGACTGTGGGGAACTGTATCGAACGCCTTGCGGAAGTCAAGAAACACGGCATCTACCTGTGAACCCGTGTCTATGGCCGTCGAGTCTCGTGGACGAATAGCGCGAGCTGGGTTTCACACGATCGTCTTTTTCGAGACCCATGCTGGTTCCTACAGAGTGGATTTCTACACTCCTGGAAATGGAAAAAAGAACACATTGACACCGGTGTGTCAGACCGACCATACTTGCTCCGGACACTGCGAGAGGGCTGTACAAGCAATGATCACACGCACGGCACAGCGGACACACCAGGAACCGCGGTGTTGGCCGTCGAATGGCGCTAGCTGCGCAGCATTTGTGCACCGCCGCCGTCAGTGTCAGCCAGTTTGCCGTGGCATACGGAGCTCCATCGCAGTCTTTAACACTGGTAGCATGCCGCGACAGCGTGGACGTGAACCGTATGTGCAGTTGACGGACTTTGAGCGAGGGCGTATAGTGGGCATGCGGGAGGCCAGGTGGACGTACCGCCGAATTGCTCAACACGTGGGGCGTGAGGTCTCCACAGTACATCGATGTTGTCGCCAGTGGTCGGCGGAAGGTGCACGTGCCCGTCGACCTGGGACCGGACCGCAGCGACGCACGGATGCACGCCAAGACCGTAGGATCCTACGCAGTGCCGTAGGGGACCGCACCGCCACTTCCCTGCGAATTATGGACACTGTTGCTCCTGGGGTGTCGGCGAGGACCATTCGCAACCGTCTCCATGAAGCTGGGCTACGGTCCCGCACACCGTTAGGCCGTCTTCCGCTCACGCCCCAACATCGTGCAGCCCGCCTCCAGTGGTGTCGCGACAGGCGTGAATGGAGGGACGAATGGAGTCGTGTCGTCTTCAGCGATGAGAGTCGCTTCTGCCTTGGTGCCAATGATGGTCGTATGCGTGTTTGCCGCCGTGCAGGTGTGCGCCACAATCAGGACTGCATACGACCGACGCACACAGGGCCAACACCCGGCATCATGGTGTGGGGAGCGGTCTCCTACACTAGCCGTACACCTCTGGTGATCGTCGAGGGGGCACTGAATAGTGCACGGTACATCCAAACCGTCATCGAACCCATCGTTCTACCATTCCCAGACCGGCAAGGGAACTTGCTGTTCCAACAGGACAATGCACGTCCGCATGTATCCCGTGCCACCCAACGTGCTCTAGAAGGTGTAAGTCAACTACCCTGGCCAGCAAGATCTCCGGATCTGTCCCCCATTGAGCATGTTTGGGACTGGATGAAGCGTCGTCTCACGCGGTGTGCACGTCCAGCACGAACGCTGGTCCAACTGAGGCGCCAGGTGGAAATGGCATGGCAAGCCGTTCCACAGGACTACATCCAGCATCTCTAATATCGTCTCCATGGGAGAATAGCAGCCTGCATTGCTGCGAAAGGTGGATATACACTGTACTAGTGTCGACATTGTGCATGCTCTGTTGCCTGTGTCTATGTGCCTGTGGTTCTGTCAGTGTGATCATGTGATTTATCTGACCCCAGGAATGTGTCAATAAAGTTTCCCCTTCCTGGGACAATGAATTCACGGTGTTCTTATTTCAGTTTCTAGGAATGTAGTTTCCAGAAAAGTCATTATACTCGAACATAACACCTGTTCCAAAATTCTACAACTGATCGACGTTAGAGATATAGGTCTATAGTTCTGCACATCTGTTCTACGTCCCTTCTTGAAAACGGGGATGACCTGTGCCCTTTTCCAATCCTTTGGAACGCTACGCTCTTCTAGAGACCTACGTACACCGCTGCAAGAAGGGGGGCAAGTTAATTCGCGTAGTCTGTGTAAAATCGAACTGGTGTCCCATCAGGTCCAGCGGCCTTTCCACTTTTGAGCGATTTTAATTGTTTCTCTATCCGCCTGTCGTCTATTTCGATATCTACCATTTTGTCATCTGTACAACAATCTAGGGAAGGAACTACAGTGCAGTCTTCCTCTGTGAAACAGCTTTGGAAAAAGACATTTAGTATTTCGGCCTTTAGTCTGTCATTCTCTGTTTCAGTACCATTTTGGTCACAGAGTGTCTGGACATTTTGTTTTGATCCACCTACTGCTTTGACATAAGACCAATATTTCTTAGGATTTTCTGCCCAGTCAGTACATAGAACTTTACTTTCGAATTCATTGAATTCCTCTCGCATAGCCCTCCTCACACTACATTTCGCTTCGCGTAATATTTGTTTGTCTGCAAGGCTTTGGCTATGTTGATGTTTGCTGTGAAGTTCCCTTTGCTTCCGCAGGAGTTTTCTAACTCGGTTGTTGTACCACGGTGGCTCTTTTCCATCTCTTACGATCTTGCTTGGCACATACTCATCTAACGCAAATTGTACGATGGTTTTGAACTTTGTCCACTGATCCTCAACACTATCTGTCCTTGAGACAAAACTTTTGTGTTGAGCCGTCAGGTACTCTGTAATCTGCTTTTTGTCACTTTTGCTAAACAGTAAAATCTTCCTACCTTTTTAATATTTGTATTTACGGCTGAAATCATCGATGCCGTAACCACTTTATGATCGCTGATTCCCTGTTCTGCTTTAACTGTTTCAAATAGTTCGGGTCTATTTGTCACCAGAAGGTCTAATATGTTATCGCCACGAGTCGGTGCTCTGTTTAACTGCTCAAGGTAGTTTTCAGATCAAGAACTTTAAAAAATTTCACTGGATTCTTTGTCCCTGCCACCCGTTATGAACGTTTGAGTCTCCCAGTCTATATCCGGCAAATTAAAATCTCCACCCAGAACTATAACATGTTGGGGAAATCTACTCGAAATATTTTCCAAATTATCCTTCAGGTGCTCAGCCACAACAGCTGCTGAGCCAGTGGGCCTATAAAGACATCCAATTACCATGTCTGGGCCTGCTTTCACCGTGACCTTCACCCAAATCATTTCACATTTCGGATCTCCGTCAATTTCCCTCGATACTATTGCACTTCTTATCGCTATAAACACGCCTCCCCCTTCACTGTCCAGCCTGTCTCTGCGGTATACATTCCAATCAGAGTTTAGGATTTCATTACTGTTTACGCCTGGTTTCAGCCAACTTTATGTCCCTAGTACTATATGGGCGTTGTGACCGTTTATTAATGAGAGCAGTTCTGGGACCTTTCTATAGACGCTGCTGCAGTTTACTATTAGCACATTAATATTGTTATTCCCTGTTGCATTTTGCCTACTCCTACCTTGCCGCGTCTCAGGAAGCGTCTTGTCGGGCCTAGGGAGGGAATTCTCTAACCTAAAAAACCCCATGTGCACTCCACACGTACTCCGCTACCCTTGTAGCCGCTTCCGGCGTGTAGTGCACGCCTGACCTTTTCAGGGGGACCCTACATTTCTCCACCCGATAGCGGAGGTCGAGAAATTTGTACCCCAGATCTCCGCAGAATCGTCTGAGCCTCTGGTTTAAGCCTTCCACTCGGCTCCAAACCAGAGGACCGAGATCGGTTCTGGGACCCATGGACTTCTTCCTACGAGGTTCAGGTTGAAATACGTTTTGGCAAGTCTTTCGCTGATTTATAGGATTAGAGATCCCGCATAGTGGCATCAGAAGCGTTAACTGCCAATAAAATGCCTAGCAGGAAACATATGGAGCGAGCTGAAGTAGAATGGATGTCTCAGGTTCGGATTCATTTGGTGAGATCTTAAGAGAAGCAATCCAAAAATTAAGAAATGACAAATCGGTGAGCTAAGCAGAAGAATATATTAAGCTCAATATCGTTTCCACTAATTTTTAAGGTGGGTGTGATCTGCCCACTAAGAAGTTACGGTGTAGGAGGCGAGTGACCACAAATCCTGTTTGTACGTCACCTAGAGACTATGGCACTACAATTCCGATCGAAATGTAAGAGATACTAAGATGACTACTGTTGTTGGAGGACACATTGACATTGATTTGGTCTGGCTTGTACTTGACGGTTAATTGGCTCTGTATGACAGATAGTTCGATAAACGTATAAGTAATGTGTTTGATTCTAAATAAATACCTATCTCCACGCATATACACTCCTGGAAATTGAAATAAGAACACCGTGAATTCATTGTCCCAACAAGGGGAAACTTTATTGACACATTCCTGGGGTCAGATACATCACATGATCACACTGACAGAACCACAGGCACATAGACACAGGCAACAGAGCATGCACAATGTCGGCACTAGTACAGTGTATATCCACCTTTCGCAACAATGCAGGCTGCTATTCTCCCATGGAGACGATCGTAGAGATGCTGGATGTAGTCCTGTGGAACGGCTTGCCATGCCATTTCCACCTGGCGCCTCAGTTGGACCAGCGTTCGTGCTGGACGTGCACACCGCGTGAGACGACGCTTCATCCAGTCCCAAACATGCCCAATGGGGGACAGATCCGGAGATCTTGCTGGCCAGGGTAGTTGACTTACACCTTCTAGAGCACGTTGGGTGGCACGGGATACATGCGGACGTGCATTGTTCTGTTGGAACAGCAAGTTCCCTTGCCGGTCTAGGAATGGTAGAACGATGGGTTCGATGACGGTTTGGAGGTACCGTGCACTATTCAGTGTCCCCTCGACGATCACCAGAGGTGTACGGCCAGTGTAGGAGATCGCTCCCCACACCATGATGCCGGGTGTTGGCCCTGTGCGCCTCGGTCGTATGCAGTCCTGATTGTGGCGCTCACCTGCACGGCCGCGTCTTCTAAGTGTAGTGGGCAAACATATTACATCCTTTCCCATACGTCCCGTATGGTGATCGCAATGAGAAAATTAGGAACTAATACGAAGGTTTTTACTTAATGACAATCAGCAGCAGAAGTCCTGTCTTTTGCTTTCTCGATAATTAAAAGACAATATTCTTCCGTGAGTGTTGTGTGCCTCTAAAAAGATGGATTGGCATATTAACAGTTAGACTAAATTTACATCTACCTCTATATGCACACTTCGCAAGCAAGAAAGTGGAGGGTGTCCTGTACCACTACTTGTCATATTCTTTCCTACTGCACCCGCAAACAGAGCGAAGGAAAAGAAGACTGTCTATATGCCTCCGAATGAGCGTTAATGTCTCGTATCTTATCTTCGTGGTCCTTGTGCGGGATGAATGTTGGCGGCGGTAGAATCCTCTGTAGTCATTTTCAAATGTCGGTTTCCTCAATTTTCTCAATGGTGTTCCTCAAAACGAACATTGCATCGTTCCAGGGTTTGAGTTCTCACAACGCCGGACCACTAATTTGGCGGAAACCAATAGGAACGCTTCTGCAGGTCTATGTTCTGAGGGAAACCCTGATTTGCACGCCCAGACACGTCTTGGATGGGGTGGTCAGCAAGCAATTATTTTCCTATTTCTTACTGGATTAACCTTTCGAGGTATTTCGAAAACACATCTCAGAATGATTTCTGTTTGCAGGTGGAAGGAGGAGAAGCATATTGTTCGACATTCTGATCTTTACCCCAGTGACATTTAAGCACCCAGTCCTTCTGAGAAGGCCTGGAAAACATTCTCGATTCTGGAATCAATAACAGCTGTCAGTTTTGGTGAGAGGTGGATTGTCGGCCGGGAGCGATACTGACATGACATGCGAGTAGACATTCGTGACATGGTGGCGGCGGTGGTAGCTGTTCGCATCCGACCCGGTGAAGTCGGCGGGATGAGGGCGGAGGTATTGTGGGGGCGGAGAAGAGTGTGAAACATCCTACTGTCCCAATAGACCGACAAGTCTCAGAAGGATTAGTTTGCGAGCAGTAAAACAGAAGTCTAAGTGACTTACCTCCACTGACATGATGAGGCAACCGACAGAAAGAACGTAATTAGCGCTGGATATCTTCGGTTATTGGGCGCCGTTTACCAGCCATTTTGGTACTGGAGGAAGTGGCTGTGTAGCCTGTGGAAGGCCATCAGAGAAAACACAGAAGCGTCTGAAACGGTTACCTGGTGAGCGTGATCTGGCTGCAGGAAAACAATTACTTGGCATGCAAAGGGACTCGGATGATCTGTTTAATTAATTAATCAATCAATTTGATATCAACAAAGTGCCACCGGGCGGACGGATGTGATTCGCGAGTTGGAGCGATAATTTTTCGTTGTGGCAAGATCTTTCAACGAAATTCCAAACTCTCATATACGTACGGAGGGAGGATCATCGTAATGAAATTCCCTACACTACCTAATTTATAAAGTGATACATAATATTAAAATGATATTTACAGTTCCTCTGTGCCGCTAGTTGATTACCTTAAGAGACTAAGTAGTTGATGAGGCGTTTGACTACCGTAAGACGGTTCGCATATGAGGAGGTATCAATTGACAGAGATAGAGCATGCTCTTAGAACTCTGTAATGAGCAAAAAATGAGTTTGATATTCTAATTCTGTGATGCAGGGCATAACAGATATTAAGCTAATAACTACAGATTTTTTTACTGGATGTGTGAATCCTTAGAGGAAATATAGTTTGTTTCTTTTTTTTCCTTTATTGTTATTTTGACACCTTATACAAAAGGTGGGCCAGCAGCAGCAATATTACACCGCTTTTCGGCCACAGTCAGTATAAATAGAAACAATGAAGACACAGAAAAACATAACATAATGGTGGACAAAAAACAGTAGACATCTGAGTAAAAAACACGGGCCGTTCACAGGTGTAGTAAAAAAATAAAAAAAACGGTCAGCACTGTACACGAACACTGATGACTGATATAACACGCATGAACGATGGAGCGTGGGGCGGTGAAAGACTGAAGCACTAACACGACGGCACACACACTGAACCGATGACGATGATGTCCGGCGCGCGAATGTTCACTTGACGTGTGCGAGTCCGGGGACCTGCCAAAAAGTGGAAAAGGTGCGGGAGGAGGGAGAGGGAAGAGTTGGAGATGGGAGGGGGAGGAAAGAAAGTACGGGGGTAGAGCAAGCCTGGGAGGAGGAGGGAGGGAGGAAGGGAGGAGGGAGAGATGAGAGAGAGGGTGCCCTAAGGAAACACAGGGAGGGGATAGGGAGCATCAAAGTTGATAGGAGGGGTAGATGGAGGGGATGAGGGCATCATCAGGGAGCGGGAGTTGGTGGAAGCCACCTTGGGAGAGGGTATGAAGAGTGGAGAGATGGAGAGCAGGTGGAATGTGGGAATACAGGTGCGACAGCGGACGGGTTTAGGAGAGGATGGGAGGAACAAGTGGGTGAGGGGGATCAAGTTTACAGGAGGTGTAGAGGATCTGTATCTGTTTGAGGAAAAGGAGGAAGTGCGGGAACAGAATAAGGTCATACAGGATCCGCGTGTTGAAGAGGAGATGGACGCGATAGGCGAGGCGGGGAGCATCATGTTCTAGGATTTGAAGGAATTTGTAAAAGGTAGAAGGGATGGGGAGCCAGGCAGGATGGGCATGGCAGAGGATAGGGCGGATGAGGGATTTATAGGTGTGGAGGATGGTGGAGGGATCCAGACCCCATGTGTGGCCAGAAAGGAGCTTGAGGAATCGGAGTCAGGATCGTGCCTTGGCTTGGATTGTCAGGAGATGTGGGGTCCAGGAGAGGCGATGGTCAAGGGTGACGCCAAGGTACTTAAGGGCAGGGGTGAGGGCGATAGGATGGCCATAAATGGAGATATATAAATCTAGGAGACGGATGGAAGGGGCAGTTTTGCCTACAATGATCGCCTGGGTCTTAGAAGGATTGACTTTGAGCAACCACTAGTGACACCAAGTGGTGAACCAGTCAAGATAGGATTGGAGAAGGTGTTGATAGAGTTGCAGGGTGGGGGCAAGGGCAAGGAAGGCGATGTCATCAGCGTACTGGAGAAGGTGGACAGGGGCTGAAGGCGGTGGCATGTCCACCGTATACAGAAGGTTGAGAAGAGGGGAGAGGACAGAACGTTGGGTCACACTGGCGGAGGGGTAGAAGGTGTAGGAATCCGTGTAATGGATGGTGACGTAGGAAGGATGTTGGGAAAGAAAGGACCAGATCAGACGTACATAGTTGATAGGAAGGGTGAAGGTTTGGAGGAAGAGGAGACCAGTATGCCATACACGGTCGTAAGCACACTCAAGGTCGAGGGAGAGGAGGATGGTGTATCGACAGGAGTTGAGCTGTTTGGAGAGGAGATGAGTGAGGGGAAGGAGAAAGTCATCAGCGGAGAAGGATGGTCGAATGGCACACTGGGTAGTGGAAAGGAGGCGGTGCTGGCCGAGATGCAGGTGGATGCGTCAGGTGAGGATGGATCCAAGGACCTTGCTGAAGACCAATGTAAGGCTGATGGGATGGTAGAAGGAGACAGGGGATGGCAGTTTGTCAGGTTTAAGGAACGTCAGGATATGGGAGCTTTTCCACAGGTCGGGGTAGTAGCCAGTGGACAAGACCACATCATATAGCCTGGCCAGGGTGGAGAGGAAGGAGGCGGGAGCTTTACAGAGGTGTCGATAGGTAACATGGTCATGATCGGGTGTGGCGTTGCATTTCGTGCGGAGTGTAGTGAAGATAACCTGAGTAGTGATGGGGGCATTGAGTTCGTTGTGTTTATAATGTTGTCCAAGTACTGGAAGCCAGGGGTGAAGGAAGGGACAGAGGTGTCTGTTCGATCGCGGACATCCAGGAAGAGGGAATAATCGAACTGGGGATCGTCAGGGAGGGTAAAGATATCAGAGAGGTAGGAGGCAAAGTGATTGGCCTGACTAAGGTTGTCAGGGAAGGAGAGTGTAGTAGTAGGGTGGTTTAAATCCGTTAAGGCGGCAGAAGGCTGACCAGTACTTGGACGAGTTGATAGGAAGTGTAGCATTAAGATGGGTGCATGTCTGTCGCCAGTCCCGGCATTTCTTAGCCATGAGGAAGTGTCTGATGTGTCGTTGTAGTTGCTGGTGGCACCATAGTGTGTCCGAGTCATGCATGTGAAGGAAGGCACGGTAGAGATGGCAGGATTCACTGTGGGGGTAAAGTGGGACAGTGCGAGTGGATGGCGATGGAAGGGACAAGGTTTGCTGGAGAAAGGAGGCGGCATGGGTAACATCATCAGAGTGAGGATCAGGACAGGTACGACGACCATCTGAAACGGTGAGGACAGGGAGATGGTAGACATTCTGGAGGATGATGGTGACTGGTGACAAACCTGATGATGTTCTCAGCAGTGGAGGGAGGGGGACAAAGGGAATTGCCAGGAGGGGTGGGGGCGTCCAGAGGGCGGGGGTGCAGGTGGTTACAGGTGTTGCAGGAAGGAGGGGACTGGAGGTTGGGTCACTGCTGGAGGAAGTGCACATGTTTGCAGTGCAGGCAGACAGGGACCTCGCCGCACTCAGATTTTGGGTGTGCGTTGTGGAACAGGCACCTCTGGCAGTGGATGAATTGAGTAGGGGAACGGGAAGGGTCGACTTTGTACAGTGAATGGGATAGGAGGGCACCCTCCTTCAGGAGACGGTCGATAGAAGGGGCGTGTTCAGAGAACACCTTCATAAAGTGGGTGGTGCCAGCGTTGTTGAAAATCCGGCGGTCTGCCCATATTTCTAAGTACGGATCTGCCTTAAGCTCCGACAACACCTCCTCTGTGATCGTCGGACTAAGCCGAGTGATCATCGCAGGAGGGGGACAGGGAAGGAACAGGGGTGAGGGAGGCATTGGTGCCAAAGCGGGTAATGGGGATTCTGGAGAGGATGTCTGTGTGAAGGGTGGGGCTGGGGTTGGTGATGAGAACAGGGTCTTGGCGGGGAGTGAGGCGGGTGATGAGGGCTCGGGAAAAGTGCTGGCAGAAGCGCAGGGTGAGGTTCTGGGCTTTGAGGCGTGTGGGATCTGGATGGGGCAGGAGGTATTTGTAGGAGGAGGGGGAGGAGGAAGACGAGGTGGTAGAAGGGACAGGTGGGGAAACATCCATGGCATCCACAGGGGTGGGAGGAGTAAGGGGCTGAGATATTTTGGGAGCGGAGGAGGTGGGGGTGCCGCTGGGATGCTTAACCGCAACGGAAGGGTGAGAGGGGGCGTGGGGGACAGGAGCAACTGGAAGATGGCGGGAGGTGTGGGTGCCGGGGGTGGTGTGCGTGACGATGACGGGGAAAGTGACGGTGATGGCGATGGTGATGGCCATGGCGATGGCGATGGCGAAGGAGACTGCGACAGCTGGGCATGGGCCGTGGCACTCTGTGACACCACACAGGCGTGGGCCACAGGAACGGTGGCAACAGGGTGAGGGAGGGGAGGGAAGGGATCAGTGGAGGAGGCAACAGGGAAAGGAGCCAAAAACAGGGCTACGAAGAGCACAGGAGAGGGTAGGGTGAGAAGTGGGATGATGGAATGGGGGCTGCGACTGGGCACACCTGCCAGAGATCGAGGAAATATAGCCAATGCAATACTGTTATATTGGATTTTCACATTAAGAAGCTGACTGGAAGCCTGGAGAGGATGTCTGTGTGAAGAGTGGGGCTGGGGCTGGTGATGAGAACAGAATCTTGGCGGGGAGTGAGGAGGGGGATGGGGGCTCCGTAAAAGTGGTGGCAGAAGAGCAGGGTGAGGTTCCGGGCTTCGACGACTGTGGGATCCGGATTTTTTGGGAGTGAAGGAGATGCGGGTGCTGCTGGGATGCTTAACCACGACAGAAGGGTGAGAGGGGGCGTGGGGGACAGGAGTAACCGGAAGATGGCGGGAGGTGTGGGCGCCAGAGGTGTTGTGCTCGACAATGACAGGGAAGCCGATCGTGATGGCGATGGCGATGGCGATGGCGATGGAGAAGGAGACGGCGACAGTTGGGCATGGGCAGTGGCCCTCCGTGACACCACACAGGCGTGGGCCGCAGGAACGGTTTCAACAGGTCTGATACAAAGAAAGGATCCGGCTAGTCGACTCTTCAGGTCAGCAATACACTCAGTAAGAGGCCCTGGACTATTCTGGAAGGGACTGGCCAATGGTCAGCCGACTGAAAGCCATGGCTTAGCCTGTCGTCACCGGCAGGTACAATGGAAGGTTCCAACCTGTCAGCTCCTCAGGTGCACAATACATTTGGTAGATGGCGCTGGAGTAGACTGGAGGTGACCAGCCTTGAGATGCCCTGTTCAAGTAAGATAATGATCATTACATTCATAAAAAACATCATGCTATGCATTGGCATGTCTCTGTTGGCTATGACTCGACTTCCGACTTGTAAATAACTATAGGTTTGTCTCATTCTCCAATTCTGTTGCTAAAGGACTCCTGTATATAGGGAGAATGGATTGATAGCAGCATTCTCCCTCATCTGTCCGCCACAGTCCTCCGCCAAAGTTCCTTGATGCCCGTACCTTCACCATAGAGACACGAAAGTATCTCCCAGGTCATGTGTCCCTGACACCCTTCCCTTCCTCATCAGACCCAGCTTCTCCATCGCCCCCCTCCCCAACACCTACACCACTGTGATCACCAAGCTCAGCGTAGGTGACCACAGAGGATGAGGTGTTGGCTGAATTGAACTCACAACCCAACCTGGAAATCCGCTCTGCCCACCATGTCTACGATTCCTCCAGTCCCACTTATCTCATGTGGGTCTTTTAAGAGGTGGCCGCTCCATCTACCACCTCCTATCAGCACCTCTCTCTATCTCCTCCACCGAAATGATACCCCTGGTCCCCAAGTGCAGGGTGGAGCCGCCATTGGCCACCTTAAGCACATACCGGTCTGGCCACAACCTCTCCTCAATGTCCCACTGAACACCTAACCCCTAGCATCTTCTTCCCCTCCATCACCATCTATGTCCACTGCACTACTCCTATTCCCCTCCCACACTGACCACACCTTCACCAACCATGTGAGTGCCACTGACATCATATCCATAGCTGATCCCTGCTGCAGTTCGTAGGTGGCATTAGTTCCTCCTCATGATCCAAGGTGATCTTGTTCCTCTCCACAGCACACCTCTCCCTAAAGCAACACCACCTCTGATGTTATCATTGGCTCTGCCAACCTCCTTTGTTGTATCGCCATGGAAGTCCTCAATCACATTGGTAGTGACCACCTCCCTGTCCTTCTCACTGTCTCGTTTACCCGTGGCCCCCCTGCAGTCCCCTGCCCAGCTGCCCATGCAAAGTCCATCCACGACTACTGCCTCACCAACTGGAATGCCTACTGGGAATTCATTACCTCACAGGTCGAAAACCATCCCCTGACGTTCCACTGTCCCGCTGACCTCACCCATGCCTCTTTCTTCCTTCAGAAGACCATCACTGATTCTTGGAGGCCCATGTCCCTAACCTAACTCATCCACCCTCACTGCCCTATGCTTCTCCCGCTGCCCGTGTTTCTCCTTCATCAATCCCACAGGCTCTACCACTCCTTCCTACACACCTGTGACCAGGATACACTCATTTGCCACTGGAAATTACAGCAACACATCTGGAAACTCCTTACAGCAAAGAAACGCTGGGACTGGCGTCAGACATGCACATGCCTCAACTCCACCCTCCCTATCAACTCCTCCAAGTACTGGTCCTCCTTCCACTACCTTACTGGTAGCCATCCCACCCCACATTACCCTATCCTCCATGACGATCGCCCCTTCCTTGACAACCTCAGTAAGGCTAACCATTTTGCTTCCAACCTTTCTGAGGTCATCTCCATTCCTGACTATCCCCATTTTGATTACTCCCTCTTCGCCACCATCCTTGACTGCATTGATACCTCTGACCCTCCACTGCCTTCTAGCTTCCAGTACTTGGATCAGTCTCTCTCCCCCCCCCCCCCCAACTCAGATATCAACACTCCCATAACCACACACGACATCACACTTGTCCTCCACTCCAAATGCAAAACCGCCCATGATTATGATGGCATCACCTACTGCCACCACTAGGTATCCCCCTGGCCATCCTGGCTGTCTTTGCTACCCTGTACAATGTCCTCCTTTCCACTGGCTTTTACCCTGACCTGTGGAAGAGTTCTTGTGTCCTGCTGTTCCCTAAACCCAACAAACACCCTCTGATACCTCTTTCTATCATCCCATCTGCCTCACCTCCATTTTCTGTAAGGTCTTCGAGACAATCCTCTCCTGCCGTATTCACCGCCACCTTAACCAGCACCTCCTCCTTCCTGTTGTCCAGTGTGGCTTCCAGCCTTCCTTCTCAGCAGATGACCAGCTCCTTAACCTTACCAACCTTCTTCCCCTCAAACTTAACTTCCGTCGTTCCACTATCTTTGTTTTCCTTGACCTCCAGAACGCCTACGACCATGTCTGACATCCTGGGCTCCTCTTCAAACTTCAGACCTATGCTGTCCCTATCAACTGCGTCCATCTTGTTGCTCCCTTCCTCTCCTGTCGTCCCTCCTAAGTCACTATCCACAATCCCAACTCCTGTACTTTCTATCCTTCCACCAGCGTGCCCGAAGGATCCGTCATTTCCCATCTCCTCTATTTCCTGTACACTGCTGATATGCTCACACCTCCTCCACCTGTTGATCTCCTCCAATTTGCTGTTGACACCGTCTTCTTAGCCCTTTGCCTATCTTTTGATGGACCCAACATATCCTCCAAACCCACCTTGGCCAGTTCACCACTTGGTGCAACCAGTGGTTCCTTCATATCAAGCCCACCAACACCCAGGCGATCATCATAGGCCACACCACCCTCTCCTTCCGTCTCCATGATTTCTACCTAATCATTTATGGCTGTCCTATCCTCTTCACCCCTACCCTCAAATACCTTGGCCTCGACCGCCACCTCGCCTGGACTCCCAATCTCCTTACAATCCAACATAAAGCCCACAACAGACTCTGCCTTCTGAAACTCCTGTCTGGTCGGTCATGGAGAGGCATCCTTCCACCATTCTTTACACCTACAAATCCTTGATTCGACTCATCATTTGTTATGCCAGCATTGTCCCTCCCAGGTTCTATAACGCCCTCCAAATCCGCAAACGCCATGCACTCTGCCTTGCTGTGGTATCTGCCTTCCATCCCCCACGCGTATCCTTTGCGACCTCATCCCCTTCCCCCACGTTCTCCTTTTCCTTCAACACTTCTGCACCCTATGTCCATATGCCCACCGACTCGATCCCCCCCACCCCTTCGTGTCCCCCTTACTCTCCACCCTCAGCCTGTTGCTGCACCTTTACCATTGTGTCCTGCCCTCTATCCATCTCCACACCCTCCACCTTCTTTCCCAATGCTACTTCCAGCACATACCCCTCCCGGATAAGGAATTTCCCCCTGATGTCAACCCCTCCTACCAACTCTAACCCCACCTACCTCCTGCCTCCTCCTCATGACTCCCTCTCCTCCCCCTCCCTTCTCCTGAGCAGCTTTCCTCCTCCTATAACCCCTCCCTCTCCCATGCTCCCCTTCAGTGTCTCTGCACTCCCTCCTGCCTTGTCTTCTCTCTTCATCTCCTGCCCCACCTGTCTCCTGTCTCTTGGTACACCCCCTTACCCCCTATTACTTTCATCTCACCTCCTCCCCCGCTGCACTTTGCTTTCCTCTCTTTTTCCATCTCCTCAGGCCTCTCCCTCGGCAGATCCCTCCTGGAATATTTCATTCTTCGTCGTGTGTGCTTCGTCTTTTACAATGGTTTTAAGATGTCTTTGTTCTGGGGTGTTTTAATACTGTGGCCAACTTTTAACCTGTGCGTGTGACTTCAGTGTCTTTTTGTGTTCTACGAATTGCCAACTGTGTTTTTTCACTTTCTGTAGACTTTTTTAATTGTCCCCCCAAGAACATCTTCATGTCAGTGTATATTTTCCCTCCATTGTCTCCCCACACCCTCTTTTTATGTCCACTTCTTTATCGCCTTTATATGTATAAGTTTCTCATTTTATTAGCTGTCATGTCACTTGGCTGAAGAATGGCAGATTGTGCCACTGCCAGCTGTCCCCTGCCTATATGAGGCAGGGAATGAAATCACAATGAAGGAAAAAAAGGCAGCATTCCTCCTCATCTGTACGCCCCCCCCCCCCCCCCCCCCGAGATCCTTCATGCCTGTACCCTCACCTCTCCCAACTGATTCCTTGCAGGCACTCAGTCCTCATAAAGTCCCCCTCCCCTTCCTTTCATATGGACGTCCTCCCACACATCATGTTTGGCCGCCATGCATCCCTGAAACCAAATGGTTCAAATGGCTCTGAGCACTATGGGACTTAACATCTGTGGTCATCAGTCCCCTAGAACTTAGAACTACTTAAACCTAACTAACCTAAGGACATCACACACATCCATGCCCGAGGCAGGATTCGAACCTGCGACCGTAGAAGTCGCGCGGTTCCGGACTGAGCGTCTAGAGCCGCTAGACCATCTCAGCCGGCCCTGACACCCTTCCTCTCCTCTTCCTCTCCTTGTCAGCTCCAGTCTCTCCATCGAACCCCCCCCCTGCCCCCCCAACTACAGAACCCAAGCTCAGCCCAGTGATCACAGAGGACGATATGTTGGCTGAATTGAACTCATACCCCTTTCTGGAAATCTGCTCTGCCCACCATATCCAGAACGTCTCCAGTCCCACTTATCTCATGTGGTTCTTTTTGGAGTCTGCCCCCTCCATCGAGCACCTACTCAACCAGGGTGCCCTGATTTTCCACCACTGCCACCCTGTTCAGTCCTCCAAATCCCCTCCCCAATCCTACTGCTGCCAGTGATGCCTCAGGTATAATGATGATTTACCTGACCCCCAATGGCAACCCCCCCTCCCACCTGTCCCTATTGAAAGGCCTCCAATTTTCTCAAAGACTGCCCTAACCTGGCCACCCCTTCCTCCTGTAACACCTGCAGTGGCATCCAGACCACCTACTCCCACAAGTGTCAAGCTAAACACCCTCCTGCCACACTTGAGCATGCAGTCCCTGTCTGTCCCATCGATCCCCCCAGCCACCCAAACAATTCCCTCCATCCACCCCCTAGAGCTGAAGACATCACCTGTTTCCTCACCATTGTCCTCCAAAACATTCACCCTTTCCAACGCCCCCACACCCTCCAACAGATCTCCCCCACTGCCCGCTCCATCTTTCACCTCAACACCTTCGCCACTTACTCCCTCAATCAAGCCCACTTCACTTTCTCCCACATCAACACCCTAGTTCAAGCCTCTTCCCTCCCCTCTCTTCACCCTATTCTGTTCCTGTCATGGTGCGGCACGAGTGTTGCATCCTCTTCCAGAACATCCGCTCCTTCCACACCAACAAATACCTACTCATGAACACACCCTCTCACCACTGGATCCACACCTTCCTCCTGAACGAAACCTTTCTCCATTCCCACCATACTATCCCCACCTCTCCCTATCTCCTCCACCAAACTGATGCCCCTGGTCCCCAATAGCAGGGTGGAGCCGCCGTTGGCCGCCTTAAGCACATCCCCATCTGGCCACAACCTCTCCTCAATGACCCCACCGAACACCTAACCCCTAGCGTCTTCTTCCCCTCCATCACCAACTACGTCCGCTCCACTGCTTCTATTCCTTATGACTTCATCTCTCACATTAACCACACCTTCTCCACCTATGCGATTCCTGCAAACATCAACATCCATAGCTGCTCCCCTGCCGCAATTCGGCGGTGGCATCAGTTCCTCCTGATGATCCAGGGTGATCTTGTTCCACTTCCCCAGCACACCCATCCTGAAAGCAACACCACCCCTGGTGTTGTCGTTGCCTCTGTCAACCTCCTTGGGCATACCGCCCACGACATCCTTGACCTTACAAGTAGCGATCACCTCCCTGTCCTTCTCACCCTAATGGCTGCTCACCACCCGCCTCCTGCTGCCTGCCCTGCACCCCCTCCCAAGGTAGTCTATGAGTACCGTCGCGCCAACTGGTTTGCCTACCGGGAATCCATCGCCACCCAGGACAAAAGCCACCCCCACTGTCCCATCCTCCCTCTGTGGGCTGTCCTCCTCCACAAATCTCACCGCCTCTATCGCTCCTTCCTACGCATTTGTGACAGGGATACACTCCAACGCCACTAGCAAATGCAGCGACACGTACAGAACCTCATTACAGTAAAAAAATGCCAGCAGATTTGACTGCTCTCTTCAGACACTGCCTGACCTCTAGTCAGCTCCAGTGGGAAAATGAGTTTTATGAGCAGGTTGATGGTGTGGCCATGGGTAACTCACTGAGTCTCACGATCACAAATTTTTACATGGAAATATTCGAACGATCAGCTCTGGAAAAAATAAATAAGGAACTATGTCGATGGTATCGATATGTGGATGATACATTTGTGGTTTGGTCACATGGCAAGAAAGCTCTAGAGGAATTCTTTTGTTATTTAAATAGAATAAATCCAAAAATCCTGTTTACCATGGAAATGGAGAAAGACAATGCAATATCCTTCTTGGATGTCTTCGTTATGAGACAGACTGATGGCAGCTTTCAGAAGGTTAAACATACCGACAGATACTTGCATAAGGATTACAATCATCATCCACAACATAAAAGCGGTGTAATTAAAAGTCTAGTGGACAGAGCTAAAAGTATTTGTATCCCAGAACACCTGGACGTTGAGTTAAAACATCTAAAGCAGGCTTTTGAGAAGAATCGATACTCTAGTAAGGAAATAAATAGAGTTTTGCGACCGAATAACAGGAGTCCTAAGGACAACGGTAGGACACAGTCATGGAAGAACACGATTTCTCTACCCTTCATCAAAAAAGTAGCGGATCAAATCGGCAAGATTTTAAGGAAACATGATCTTCGACCGATTTTCAGACCAACTAAGAAAATAGGCCAAGCACTTCGTTCTGTTAAGGATAAACGTCCCCCTCTGTCTGCAAGTGGTGTATACAAGATTCGGTGTATGTGTGGTAAGGTCTACGTTGGAACTACAAAGAGAAGTGTGAATACACGGTTGAAGGAACAAAAAGTCTTTGCGGACTAAGGAGAACAGGCAAATCAGCCGTGGCGGAACATGCTCTTTAACAGGTGATAATGTAGTGAAATTTTCGGAAAGTGAAATTTTATGTACTATGACGAAAGTAGTATATCTATGTTCGTTCTGGAACACTTTGAAGACGTACGCTACGTACGCGTACGCTACGGCACCATACCCACCTGAGTCATCGCCCTCTGACCGTTGGGCAAGGTCGGGGCAGCCGTCCAGATGAGTCGGTTACGTACACACACACACACACACACATATATATATATATATATATATATATATATATATATATACTCCTGGAAATTGAAATAAGAAAACCGTGCCGTGAATTCATTGTCCCAGGAAGGGGAAACTTTATTGACACATTCCTGGGGTCAGATACATCACATGATCACACTGACAGAACCACAGGCACATAGACACAGGCAACAGAGCATGCACAATGTCGGCACTAGTACAGTGTATATCCACCTTTCGCAGCAATGCAGGCTGCTATTCTCCCATGGAGACGATCGTAGAGATGCTGGATGTAGTCCTGTGGAACGGCTTGCCATGCCATTTCCACCTGGCGCCTCAGTTGGACCAGCGTTCGTGCTGGACGTGCAGACCGCGTGAGACTACGCTTCATCCAGTCCCAAACATGCTCAATGGGGGACAGATCCGGAGATCTTGCTGGCCAGGGTAGTTGACTTACACCTTCTAGAGCACGTTGGGTGGCACGGCATACATGCGGACGTGCATTGTCCTGTTGGAACAGCAAGTTCCCTTGCCGGTCTAGGAATGGTAGAACGATGGGTTCGATGACGGTTTGCATGTACCGTGCACTATTCAGTGTCCCCTCGACGATCACCAGAGGTATACGGCCAGTTGTGGAGATCGCTCCCCACACCATGATGCCGGGTGTTGGCCCTGTGTGCCTCGGTTGTATGCAGTCCTGATTGTGGCGCTCACCTGCACGGCGCCAAACACGCATACGACCATCATTGGCACCAAGGCAGAAGCGACTCTCATCGCTGAAGAGGACACGTCTCCATTCGTCCCTCCATTCACGCCTGTCGCGACACCACTGGAGGCGGGCTGCACGATGTTGGGGCGTGAGCGGAAGACGGCCTAACGGTGTGCGGGACCGTATCCCAGCTTCATGGAGACGATTGCGAATGGTCCTCGCCGATACCCCAGGAGCAACAGTGTCCTTAATTTGCTGGGAAGTGGGTTATTCCAGTGAATGCAGACAACATGTGATTTTTTTGAGTAGTCTTTCCAGTCAATTACTTCCTCTTCTATGTTTCCTCCAGGTGCAGAGAGTATTCCCTTTCCTGTACGTATTTCACTTACGACTTTCGCTGCTTTACCAATTTTATATTCCTCGACACTGTCATCATCATCATCATCATCATCACTACCATCGTCCTCGTTGCCATTATTATCCTCTTCATGGTCTTCTTCTGCAGATGCCAGGGAAGCCTTTGCTGCTGCTGCTGCAGTACGACCTTTTGCAGCCTGAAGTATTCCAATTAATGGTTTTATGATACGTGTATACTTACATCCTTTGTTTGCATTTACAAGCCTGAAGGAGAGGTATTGTTGTCTAAAGGCATTGGTTGCCGTCAGAATTATTGCATAATTTCGAAGATCACGGTCCCTGTAATTCTTAGGCTTGATTTTGAACAATAAATTGTATAACCCACTAGTTCCAGGATATCTTACGTTGTGAATTATTAAATCATTTTCATCAACATGCACTGGTGAGTTTCCAGTCATCCACCCACTTGATAACGGATCAAATCTGATGCCGTAGACGGTGTCACAGGTTTTGTCTATAGGTTTATTAAAATACGAGGCTGACAGTCGACCAGCAGTTTCTGCTGTACGTGGATCTTCTAATTTTCTGCTACTTTTTATTTCTTTCTTCATATCAACAACACCATCATATTTTTCTTTAATGTCACAGCTGTTGATATTGTCTTGGCATCTAGCTGCAGTAGCAGCAAAATTGCTATTGTTTTGTTTCGGAAATCGATAAATCAGTTCTTTTAGTGGTTGTGAAATGAGTTTAAATGTTTTTTCTAACACAGATTTGGTTTCAGTTTCTCTTTTATGGAGAGATAGCATCTTTCTTCGGATATTCTGCGAGCTTTAGCAATCTGATTTTTAAGATTAATCGAATCTTGCAGCATGTTTTTAGCTCAAAACTGCCCACTCACTATCTGAACTAAATCTAAGTAGGCATCTCAATTTATAACCCTTATTCATTACTTACTTCTCCTTCACTTTGAGGTTTCAAGTATGTGTTTGTTACATGCTGCCTATGCACGTCGCCGAGGATTGGTGAGGCAATTTTACACATCTCTTCTATACGACGATGGAATCGAAGATTGTCAATGGCTGCCTGTTGCCAACAAACCCCTATGCGAGCCTCTCTGTACACCAAAAAACCCCAATCATTTAAAATGTGCACTATGGTACATTTTCATTTGGAAAGTGCACTTTCTTTTTTCTCACCTTCTCCATTTCCCATTGTTTTTAGGTCTTTAATGCTAGCGCATAAGATGTGCTGGCATCTGTCAGGAATCTAAGGAGCATGATGGTGATGATGATAATGATGATGAGAAATAATAATCTGTAATGATCAAGCTGTTGCTTCAAGTACAGATTTAATTATCTAAGTTTACACGATAACGACCATTATTTAATTCAACATCTTTGCTAATAACAAGAAAATCGTGGACATTCCCATTCCATGCTCGTTTACACATTTCGAGAAATTCATTTAATGTTATGTCAGGATTAACGTGAGCACTGAAGACATGTTTTAAATTACGCTCATCTTGCTCAAAGAGAACAATAACTTTAGCATTGTCTCTGATTAACTGTTTAGGAATTTTGCTGTGTGTCTGGCACAAATAGAAACTGTCTATACTGTAATGGCGACCCATCGAAAAGTAAGCTTTCATGTGATCTTGTTTGTCACAGGCAATGTCATCGAAATTAAAAACTGAAAGTGGTCGGGCTTGATCTGGTGGTATTATGTCTTCCTTACTGGGAAATGTAAAGTAGGCAATATCATGTAGGTTTTTAAAAAATTGTTCCAAATATTTATATTTGTATTGTTGTAGTGATTTGGAAAATATGTAGACGTTTTGAAATTTGAGACCATTTTCGTGAATTAGGAGATTAACAATCACATTTATTTTTCCACAATTGGAAGGACCTGCAATAATACATCTAATCGTAACAGGAAATAGATCACCGTGTCTACGATCTTGCCTTTGTAGTTCATTTCTGTGTTCAGCAATAGGTTTCATAGGAAGTTGAAGTGCATGTTTCCTGAATTGCATCTTTAACTACACTAAGGACTTTTCATATCTTACAGTCACTATTATAATTAGAGCACTCTAGGTGACAAGGTTAGCACTCGTGCAATGATTGCAGTTATCACAAACTTAGCATTTTTTGTCAAATGCGGGATTGGAACCATCTCTCCCTCTCTCGGGAAGTTTAAACTTAGCGCCTTAGACCGCTATTTTTTTGCATTTTGTTCGTTATGGTTCGTTGTATTTCGTCGTAGCGGACGTCACATGACATCCGTTGAAGCTCACTGTTGATCATTTCACTCATTTTTTTTATTACAGAGGCCAGCCAGCTCTCTGACCGAACACGCTGTTTTTCTAACTCTGTTCTTTATTACAGAGGGCAGGTAACCCTCTGACCGAACACGCTGAGTTACCGTGCCGGCAAAAGAGAGATAACCGCTCGGCCAATCTGACAAATGTGTTATAATTACTATTAAAGCAGCGCATTCGGGGTGGCAAAGACAAGTCGTTAGTTAACACTCGAGCTATGAAGAAGCATCACAAGAACAACAACAACAACAACAACAATAAGAGGAGGAGGAGGACAAAAAAGCGTGATGGATCCCTTCTTAGCCGCATCGTTAATAAACTACCTGTCGAACTTCATATACCTGCATACCCCTGCTGTGGTCCTGGCACAGAGTTAGAGGAAAGACTCAAAAGAGGTGATGCCGGTATCAATCCACTAGATGAGGCGTGTAAAGAACATGACATAGCTTATGCAACTCATCCAGACAGTTTACCTGACAGACATCGAGCAGACAGAATTCTGGCTAGAAAAGCGTGGAACAGAGTAAAAGAAAGAGACGCTAATGTGAAGGAAAAGTTAGCTGCCCTAGCAGTGACTGGAGCAATGAAAACTAAAGTTAAAATGAGAATCGGTTTGAAGAAAATTTCAGGACGAAAGAAAGGTGGTAATATACTGAACATTGTAATTTAAAAAAGTTCGAAGTGGTCTTAAGTACTTGAAGTCTGATGACTGTTGTGAAAGCGGCGTAAAATTGCTTCACAGGTTGATCCGACGAAAGCAATGGGGAAATTACTCGACAGAGAACGTGTAATACCTGTTCCCAAAACTGGTGGAATAATACCTCTAATTCCAACATTTGCTGCTCTATCAGCGCTTGGAGGACTAGCCGGTGGCGCTGCCGGAATTGCTAAAGCTGTAAATGATGCAAAAAGTGCCCGGAAAGAGTTAGCTGAGATGCAAAGGCATAATCATGTACTCGAGGCGATTGCCTTGCGGGAAAGGAAAGGTCTATATTTAGGACCCTATAAGAAAAAATGGTTTAGGACTGTATGTAACAAGTGTAAATGAAACGAAAAAAATGTTTCGCGAAACAACATTCGTACAAGACCGCTTACCAATATTGATTTATATCACTATGCTGATAAGCTAAAGATAGCTCACTTTAGAGGGGTCTTTTTGAGAGATATTTTACCTTCTAGACCTAAGAGATATGAGTGTGCTATTGTTAATCTTCAGACTGATGATGAACCAGGTTCGCACTGGGTAGCGTACAAAAAAAAAGCTAGTATTGTCTACTATTTTGATAGCTTTGGTAATTTACCACCTCCTCCAGAAATAGTAAGATATTTGAAAAATTGTGTAATACAATATAATTACAATACGTTTGAATCATTTAACAGAGATGTGGTCATTTGTGTTTAAAGCTTCTGATTTCTAAAATAAAGTAACCCATCTTGCAATTGACAGTTGCAGTCTCACAATGTACATTGAGCACGGCGTAACGTTAAGCTTGACAGGCAAAGAATCGTGTGTAACTACCGTCTTCAGTCCTCCATTAAATTTATCATAACATGTTTACGAAATTGCTCTACTAAATCTCTTTACGTACAATTCCATTCCAAACATTACACCGGCAAATAATAACTTCTACTTCTAAAACTACATAGGTGATCTAGAAATTTTGGATAAAGTTAGCTTGAAGCATGGAACTTATGAACTCGATGATATTTTTACAGCGTTGTCAAGAGAAATAGCTGCATACAATTTGAAAAATGACAATCACAATTCAAAGTAAAAGAAAAGGATTCGAGTATTCGTAAAAATTAGCTATAATAAAACACTAGGTCGATGTCAAATAATAAGGACAATGTGGCTATAGATTTCAAAATCTCTCATAACATATGTCCAGTTTTAGGTTTTGCAGAAACTGTGATTGTTAAAGATACCTTGAAGACTGCAGAACATCCAGTTAATATTAAGAATGTTAACGTCTTATGCGTTGACCGTAATATCTCAGGTGGATCATTTCACAATGGTGAACCTACACACAATTTGCATCAGTTTTGGCCCACAGTTGCACCGGGATATAAGATTGTGGAAAAATGCGGTAGAAAAATGCGTATTGTATACAAACAAGATGTTCAATTAGCCAAAGACACCAGATGCATTGACACTGCAAAGTATAACAAGAAACGAAAAAAAGAAAAGGACAGTGAAAAATGTTTTAACTCTTAATAATAGACAAATACTATCATCACTGGGATAAAGAGTGCTATAAATACAGACACCATCCTCTGTTAGCTCTCTTTCGAGTGTTTTTTACTTTCACAATGAACAACAACAACAACAGACAGGGCAAGATATTTAAGAAGGATGTTGAATGTAAGAGAAAAAATACTCATCGACGACTTTGTTACTCGCCTTCAGTATCATAAGTATAAATCTTTTGGTCAACCAGCTTTTGCTCCAAACGATTTCATATCAATTGTTATACAAAATGAAAACACTTACCTGTTACCTTCTGAGAGCTGGTTGTGTATTGAAGGACGGCTTCTTAATGCAGATGGACAAGGAAAAGCTATTGAGTTAACTAAAAACTGTTTTCATACATTCAGTACCGTCTCAACAACCAAATTATCGATGATGTGCGTAATCTAGGAATTGCAACATTAATGAAAGGATATGTTTCGATTTCACCTGGTGAAGCTAACGCTTTGCAAAATGCTGGCTGGACCACAAGAGATGATTTGAAAAAAAAAAAAATAGTCGACGATGATGGACGTTTCAATTTTTTGCATCCCGCTGAAAAAGATATTGGGCTTTGCAGAGGATTATAAAAAGATTATTTTAAACGGTCGTCATGAACTGGTGCTGATTCGTAACAGACAAGATGTTAACTGTATTATCACAGATAAAGCAGATACAAAGTCAAAAATAGCGTTGGAGAAAATGTACTGGGAGATGCCGCACGTTCAAGTGTCCGAAAGGCAACAAATATCACTATAGAATATTTTAAAAGATGATGACAGTCTAAGTCTGGCTTTTCGTTACTGGGACCTGATTGAGTGTATTGCACCGGAAATTAGCTCATGGACATGGCAAATTAAATGTAATACAGTTCTTGAAACAGACAGGTATGTAATAATGGCTTTTCAGTCAAACAGAAATTCGATTACTACTGATTCAAGTGTATTTGACAAAATAAACATATCAGATTTGAAGGTGTATTTAAATTCATCTAAATTCCCAGAGGAGAACTTTGCAGTTGATTTTGAAACGAAAGATACTGCACAAGCGTTTGAAATGTACGCCGATTTTCAATCGCTGTATTATGGAGCGAGTGATATAAGAAGTCGAACCGTATTTAGTTTGAGAACTGTCCCATATTTTTCATTGACAGTTCACATCAAGATGAAACACTGAAATCTTCCATAGTTGACATGAAGATTGAAATAGAAACAAAAAAAGAACCATTCCCAAAAAATACAATAGCTTACTGCCTGGTCATTCATGATTCGATAATAGAAATGACTCCATCAACCAAAGCGTACTCAGATGTAAAAACCAGTGTTGAGTAAGACATCCACTTCATTTTCTAACATTCTATCGCTTCAGTAGTTGAGGGGGACGGAAACAAAAGCAAAGGAAAATGAATAAAGTTATGATAGTTGATGCTAAATCAGACAAACATCCAGTGAGAGTGTTAGTTTGCTAATTTAAGTCTTGGAAATGAATCTGTGCTACAAGCTGTGAACACCGAAGTCTCTTTCAGTGCATTACACACTTTATTTCACGCATTGCTAATAGAGAATAATGATTGTAAAGCATTGGTGTTTTCAAAAAATTTACTCTACCCAAATGTCCTAAGTATTCTGGAACAAATTCTACCCAAAGATATTGAAATGTTGCAACTGGAAGACTACAGATTCTACTGTACTGCTGATGCTGCTGCTGCTGCTGCTGAAGATGATGATAATACTTACTTTTTCTTCGACTTGATTAAATCGAAAAATGTTTGTGAACTGCTTTGTGGAATTTATAAGAAACTTATAGAAGAGTATAAAAATTTGAATGCTATTGACTGTTACTTGTTTCCTAAACAATTGTTACCTTCTTTATTTCATATTTCACATAACTTCCATAGGTAACCACAAATGTTTCAGAATGATGTTTTTATTTCTAAGTATCAATATTGTTGTAAGCATTATGATCTGAATGCACGTTGTCAGTTTGATGGTCCACCTCCTATAAAGATGTATTGTAGAGATTGCTTACTGGAACTTTTAGATGAAATAAAATAAAATAAATCTATTACATATCTTTATTGTGATACAATATATGTATTATATGCTTATAGTTTTTCACACAATAAATCAGTTACAAAATACTTTTAATATTTTCACTTCTTCTACAGTAAAAATGTTAGTTATATACAATATTTAAAGTTCACACAATACAAAGAAAAATCATTCAGGTATCATTAACATTTTTTTCAATTGATAGTGACCCCAGGGTAATGTACCGATCTTATCTGAAAGCATAAAACGTTTATCATTGTCTGCTGACAAACATAGTTTTTGCTGTTTAATAGTAGAAAGTACATGACACTTCTACTGAATTACAAGCTAGTCAGCTGATTTAACTTTTGTATTAATTATACATTGTCGATAATCATCAATGCTTAATTCCTTAACAGAGGACTGTTTCACCCTCTTTGCTCTGCGCATTACACATTTTGATTCAGTCTGAAGTGCCTACATTTTAGCTGAAAGACCATTTAACTCGTCTTTCAATAATCCTACCACCTTTTTGTTAACAAGGGGAATGTTATATTGATTTTCTTCAGGAAACACTGAAGTGTCAAACCATTTAGCTACATCAGTTCTGATGTTTCATAAATATTTCCAGTTTTAATGTGATAAATTAAGCTATCAGCGTTAGTATAACATAGTTTTACATGCTTTGCTGCAAACTTATTTAGTATGTATCCATAGTGAAAGTCTACAATAAGTGTCTTTGAAATATCTAAAATTGCCATTCCAACTGCTAATGGTTTATCAAACACTACATTAATTTTTTTCAATTAATACCAACTACATTTTCTTTAAATGCAATGCCCCTTTTAAAATAAGGTCTTGCAATTAATGCTGATGCTCTATATCTACCTTTCCAGGATGACGCTAGTCTTATATCAATCATTTTTCGTACATTCTGCATGGTTTTACCGAAGACACTATTACTCATGAGTTTGAAGAAATTTTTTTCAAATTCATTGTTTGCCTTCATACGGTTTCCTGCATTAATGTTAATATACGGTTTCATCCATGACGCTTGTTTGAATGACAGTATTCTATGAATCTCTTTCAGTATCAGTTTATTCTTCAAACACTGTTTTAGATTTCTGTAGTGTATTACATAATTCTTCTTATCATACAAAGTAGAAATTAATTTATTTGTTTTTGGAGCACTAAGTTTGCTGCTGACGTGGCTAGTTGGTGGTACCTTTTTCTGAGGGCATAACGGTAAATCAGAATTTAGATCGTGAATACTTTCAGGATATTCAAGATCTACTTCCAGTATGTACCCTGTATCTGAATCGTTATGTACATCTTCTACGACAAAACTTTCGACTCTCTCTGGAGAGAGCCATTCAAAATTGGATACAGGCAAATGTTACAACATAGCCCATCTATATAAACTGTTAACATGGAGATGTATGATATAAGATTCAGCAATATTCTCATCATAGCCTGACATCAACCTGTTGTTTGCAACTGCATGTCAACACAAACAGTGAACAGTTCCACCTCTAATACATCTCTCAATAAATTGAAGTTGCTCTATGTCAGTAATAAGCTGTAATTCTTCTTTAGTAGTTTTCAGTAAAGCGTCCCATGCTAAACCAGGTGAGGTAATGTAATGTGCTAGTTAATATGTGTCACAGTAAAGACTGTGAAAGTTTTCAAACACATCAGCAAGAAGTAGAACATCAATTTTTAAATATAAATCGGAATAGTCTCCAAGCGTCTTACAATTAAATGTATTCCAAACATTACACGCTCTTTGATACTTTGCATCTGTTGTCGTTTCACCTATTAAGAGACTTTTAAAATTTTCGATTGAGGGCAAACGATCTTCGTGTAAAACAGAGTTTATTACTCCATGTTTTATCAGAAATCACTTTTGGTAATTTTGTGTATAGTCCTGCATAGAAAACTTTATTCTCATTCACATTTACACGCAGTTTAATTATTTTTGGAAATGCCCAACCGGAATCTCTTGTTTGAAAACTCGCTAGTTTCTTTAATAACGTGTCTCTAACTTTATTCGAAAACCACTCATTGCTGATTTCAAACGAAAATAAATTTGTATTCTTTGTATTAATGCTCATCTCTTGTACTTCACCTGATTTAGGCAAGAGAAACTCACAGACTAGTGAAAAATTAATTTTAAGAACCATGTTGATTTTACACAGTCTGCTCTCAAAGACAGGGAAACAAGCCTCCGAAAAGTATCCAGGATCCTTAAATCCAATTCTGTTAGGTATATATCCTATATATGTCCGATTCTTAAAAGCACATTCGGTGGAAACCCATTCTAAATCTTTGGTTTCCTGATTTAATTTACTGCGCTTTGGTGATGGTGGTTCACACATTATTCACTTACAATCTGTATCACAATATCATCAGCAGTAAATAACAAATTTTTACAATTTGAATAAATGAAGAAAAAATCCCCTCCTCCTAGCTACGTTTTTAAACAAGCTGCTCTGTTCACAAATTCAAACTGGCAATGAATTGCGATATTAGGACAAACTGTGTATGATACAAAAACTATTTCTTTGATGTAACTGTCAACTAGGTTGTTGAAGGAGCTTACAAATAGTTCTGTGTTGTATAATCATTCATATTTATCATACACTTCAAATGCAACGAAATGTTCACCTTCATTGAAAACCTCTTTCTTGGGCAATTGTACAATGTTAGCGTTTACTTCATAATATGCACTTGTATTATCACTAAAACCTGCTACTTTAATTGAGAATACTAATGTGTCGAGAGACACAAATTCTAACCTACATTTACCCTCTTTTTTTTAGTGAACGTAAATCAATTTCCTTATTTCTCCATGTTTAGATATTTTGCGAATTGGAATGGACATTGTTAGTCCTACAATAGTCATAAAATTAAAACAACTTATGTTAGTAATTACAGGACATTCTCAAAATCTGTCACATCCATGTTATTCTTTTTACCACGGTAGATCATCACGACGTGTCCAGAGTTCAAGAGTCCCAGTTCTTCTTCAGTGAGGGCATAAAAGCGCAACGGGAGGTATACCAAGACGTCTTTCAGGTAAACGAGAACTGCTGCTACAAACTTGGTTGTTATTCGTCTCGCACTCAAGACGTCTACAGACGTTAAGGTAACTTCTGGCGTGCTACAGAATAGTGTTATGGGACCATTGCTTTTCACAATATATATAAATGACTTAGTAGATAGTGTCGGAAGTTCCATGCGGCTTTTCGCGAATGATGCTGTAGTATACAGAGAAGTTGTAACATTAGAAAATTGTAGCGAAATGCAGGAAGATCTGCAGCGGATAGGCACTTGGTGCATGGAATGGCAACTGACCCTTAACATAGATAAATAAATGTAATGTATTGCGAATACATAGAAAGAAGGATCCTTTATTGTATGATTATCTGATAGCGGAACAAACACTGGTAGCAGTTACTTCTGTAAAATATCTGGGAGTATGCGTGCGGAACAATTTGAAGTGGAATGATCACATAAAATTAGTTGTTGGTAAGGCAGGTGCCAGGTTGAGATTCATTGGGAGAGTCCTTAGAAAATGTAGTCCATCAACAAAGGAGGTGGCTTACAGAACACTCGTTCGATCTATACTTGAGTATTGCTCATCAGTGTGGGATCCGTACCAGATCGGGTTGACGGAGGAGATAGAGAAGATCCAAAGAAGAGCGGCGCGTTTCGTCACAGGGTTATTTGGTAACCGTGATAGCGTTACGGAGATGTTTAGCAAACTCAAGTGGCAGACTCTGCAAGAGAGGCGCTCTGCATCGCGGTGTAGCTTGCTCGCCAGGTTTCGAGAGGGTGCGTTTCTGGATGAGGTATCGAATATATTTCTTCCCCCTACTTATACCTCCCGAGGAGATCACTAATGTAAAATTAGAGAGATTCGAGCGCGCACGGAGGCTTTCAGACAGTCGTTCTTCCCGCGAACCATACGCGACTGGAACAGAAAAGGGAGGTAATGACAGTGGCACGTAAAATGCCCTCCGCCACACACCGTTGGGTGGTTTGCGGAATATATATGTAGATGTAGATGTAGATGTAGAAGACTGGGTATTTTCACCTGGTTCTAGTGACGAGACCCGCTGGGTTTGTTTCGAACTCCCGCCCTCGCCCAACTTCTTCAAGTTCTGTAACAATGAAGCGTCCCTGTTCTTTTGAGTTACAGTAAATAATCAATAAACAAAACATGTATGGTAGTTAATACTAACTGTGAATTATATATATTCTACTTACATTTTGGTGAGAGATGCGTATGTGTATGCGTGTCCGAAGGCAGTGCGAAGCAACAGCAAACACCAGCAGCAGAAGAAGAGTGACCCGCGCTCAGCAGCAGCAGCAGCAGCAGCAGCTGTCGCGTCCTGACATAGGTGAGAGAGGAAGAAAAGGGGTTTTAAAAAGTTGTGTGGGAGCCACTGTTTTTCCCACTTAAAGCCAGTCTCCTGCAGGCTCCAACCAAACACGGTTTGGTTAGATCCCCTCTACTGCTCCTAAGGCGGCGATGTTAATGCAGTTGCACTAAGTCCGTATTTGGTATCAACATTGTTCAGCTGAAACCTAAACGTAACTGCTCTGCCAAATAAGGCTTGCAACATTATTGTTATACGTCAATTAGCCACGCCCTCGGCCTCCTCGGAGTAGGGACTGCTAGGTCAACAGTTTTTTTGGCGTTGTCGCTCTCTTTCTACCCTTGTGAGCCTACTGACGTTGCTGTTCTCAGGGCTGGTATCAAGCCGGCTTTATACGCTAATACGTGCCTGCTGGTTACAAAGTTTTACGGTGACAACCTACCACAGAGTCTAGACGACATATGAGGTTACATGTTAATTCCTTGAAGAGTAACTAGCGCCCTGGGACCGCGTTTGGTGCGCCTGCATTTTCGCAAGCCTCTCCCCTTACTGTTTACTTCATGTAACGATATCTCTCCTAGTTTCGTCTGCCCTCAGTATCGTCTCTGTTTCCGCGCCTTTGAACGCGTGTCCTCCTTTCTCACAGCTTCAAGATAACACTACAGCAGCAAGGAATAATCAACGTATTACACAGCACTCTCCCACAAATGGAGAACTTTGAGGGCTCACACGGTCAGGTTTTATACTGTTCATATGAGTGCAAAAATTTTGCATAGAGAGAGAGAGAGAGAGAGAGAGAGAGAGAGAGAGAGAGAAGAGAGAGAGAGAGAGAGAGCGAGAGAGAGAGAGAGAGAGAGGGAGAAATAGAGATATGACGCTACCTCCACTTGTTACTTACCATGCCTATAAAATGACATGTTTTCAGAGAACTTCTATCAGTGCCCACAAATCTGTTGTGAAGACTGTTCTTTGTTGGTTCAGTTATATATACATTTATTTTTTTCCTGCTTACAACTCAGTCAGCAAAGGATTTTCAGGTAGGACTTTCTCCTATTTTCTCTACAATCTCAATATCATATGTGTCATTGTGTTACAATCAACATTAAAAGATTTTTTGTTTTGCAGAATGAAAGCGCTTTTCTTAGATCCGGAAGGCTTCAAGGATGACTAATAGTTTCATCCCGAAACAAGCTGCTGCCATCCTCCTCGACGGTACACAAGTCATTGCGGAAGCGCATCTGACAATTGCACAGCTTATGTCACTTAACAGCTTACCAGAAAACCCCCAAAAAATGAACGTGTGATTAACACACAATCACCACCAGCAACAATGGGGGATGGATGGAGTGCCGCTCCATACGGCGAAAAACACGTTGTGGAAACTTTGTAAATCGTGTGACTACATAATAGTAATGAGGCAAGAAAAAGTTGAATGGGCAGTGACTTTACTTGATGTTGAGCATGGGAGAGTACTAAATATGCAAACAATAGACTGTCCATCACTTAAACTTCTGAAAAAAGAATATAATATTTCTACCCAACAGTGTTTAACAAACACTACTGTGAGACTTATTATGAAATGGTATTTGGAAAATAAAAAAATTCCTCTAGAATACAGTTATCTGATTCTTAATTTTATTCTCCTCTCACCCCTCTCCTTTTTTTCCTGTCTTTAACTGCATTTTATGTTCAATTAACAACAAGTTCAGGAGTAAGAGAGAGAGAGAGAGAGAGAGAGAGAGAGAGAGAGAGAGAGAGAGAGAGAGAGATATTGGAGCTGCGATTATTAATGGACCTCATCGTCCTGCTGGTCGAGCGTAGCCTAGACGAGCAGTTATCACAAAAGGATTTAATGACCTTCATCAAGCAGATTTAGTTGACATGATTGCACATTCAAAATGGAATTTTGGATATAAATATTTATGAACAGTAATTGATGTTTATTCCAAATATGCATGGGTTGCTGCTCTGTAGACTAAATATATACACAAAAAGCAAGCGGTTTCCAGTCTAGTCTAGTCTCGTTCCGATCTAGGAAAGGAATTCTACAATACCAGTTTTAAGAAATTTATCCACCATCTCAGAATTAATCATTAATAAACCTTTTCAAATATGAAAGCTTCAGTAGTCGAACGCTTTAACAGAACTCTCAAAAACCTTATGTTCAGAAAATTTACTTTTCAGATTTCTTACAAATGGATTGATACAGTACACGGATTAGTAAAGCAATATAATTACACAAAACGCAGGACAATTAAAACACAGCCAGTGGACGTAAAAGATAATGGTCTTCTATCTACCATGTACAATAAAATCCACACCGGGTCGAGATTCAAAATTGGTGATTATGTCAGAATTAGTAGACAGAAGGTCGTCTCTGACAAAGGATACACTGCAAATTGGTCCACGGGAATTTTCAGAATACGTAAAGTACAAGACCAATCCAAGAACGTATCTCTTCGAAGAGATAGCTGGAGCATTCTACGCTGCAGAGCTACAGAAAACTAAATATCCATCAACATATCTTGTGAAAAATCATACGCGAAAAGCAAACAAAGCTTTGCTAAAATGGCTCGGATTCAGCAATTCACACAACAACTGGATTAATTTGAAGGGGGGGGGGGAATAATCACAGCCATTTGTCCTTCCAATAACCAGTAAATCATCACAGGCCGCACCACCCACTCCTTCCGTCTTCACGATTTCTACCTAACCATTTATGGTCGTCCCATCCAGCTCACCCCACCCTGAGATACCTTGGCCTCACCCTCGATCGTCACCTCACCTGCACCCCTCATCTCCTGACCATCCAACAGAAAGCCCATTCCCGTGTCTGCCTCTTGAAACTCCTGTCTGGCCGGACATGGCGATTGCATCCATCCACCATCCTCCACACTTACAAATCGCTCATCCGTTCTATCCTCTGTTATGCCAATGTTGCCTGGATCTCTGTCCCCCACCCCACTTTTGTACGGCCCTCCAAATCCTTGAATTCTATGCGCTCCACCTTGCCTTCCATATCTGCCTCCTTCCCCCATACGACTCCTGTATGACCTCATCCCCTTCACCCAACTCCATTTTTTCCTCCAACATATCCACATCCTTTACACTGTCCACTGTCCATGGGCTTGATTCCCCCTCCCCCCCCCCCACCCACTGGTTTCGTCCTTCCTCTCCACCCCCCACCTGTTGCCATGCCTCTATCGCTGTGTTCCTCCCTCTCTCCACCTCCACACCTTCCATCACGTTCATCAGGGCAATTTCCAGCAGCTCCCCTTCCTAGATGTTGATCTTTGCTGTGACTTCTACCCTTCCTACCAACTGTAGCCTGGCCTTGTTCGCCCATCCCTAAGGCACCCCTTTTTTCCTCACCCTTCTTCTCCCAGAGCTTATTTTCCTCCTTCCCTCCCTGGATCTCTGCAGCTGCTCCTCGACTGTTTCCCTCCCATGTCCTTCCCTCCTCGGCCCCCTTCGGCACGCCCCCGCACGTCTCCCCCCTCTCCCCCTTACTTCCCTTCTCCCTCATCTCCATCCCCCTGGCAGATCCTCACCGGTTGTTCATCGTCACTGGCATACTACATCAGTGTTGTGTTTGGTGCTCTTCCGTCCGTGATGTCAAGAGCTGTTTGATTTTAATTGTGTGCTGCACTTGTACATAGTGTTAATGTCACTGACTGTTAATGTGCTACGTCACCCATTACTACTTTTATGCTTCGGCCATACTTCGCCTTCTGTTTCTTTTAATCATCAGAGTGTGTGGTTTGTCGTGTACAGTTTTTAGCTTTTTGTCACCATTTTACAGCCACCCCCTTTGTAGCAGCATTCAGACTCCTTTCCAAACTCCAGACCAATGTTATCTCCATCAATTTCGTCCATCTTCTTCTTCCTTCCTCTCCCATCGTCCATCCTATGTCACTACACAGAATACCAACCCCTGTACTTTCTACCCCACCAGCTCCGTCCTTTCACCTCCCCTCTCCTCTCCTCTATGTCCTGTATACTGCTGATATGCCGAAACCTCCCCTGCCTATTCATCTCCTCCAATTTGCTTATGACACCGCTTTCGTGGCTCTTTATCTTACCCTTCAAACGTTCCAACATGACCTTCAAACCCACCTCAACCAATTCACCGCCTGGTGCAACCAGTGGCTCCTTCACATGATAGATCATACCACCTGCTCCTTCCAGCTCCACGATTTTTATCTCACCATTTATGGTTGTCCTATCCACCTCACTCCTACCCTGAAATACCTTGGCTTCGCCCTTGATCGTCACCTTGTCTGGACTCCCCATCTCCTTATAATCCAACACAAAGCCCACAGTAGACTCCACCTCATGAAACTCCTGATCAGCTGGACATGGGGACTGCATACTTCCACCATCTTTAACGCCTACAAATCCTTGATCTGTCCCATCCTTTGACCTGCCAGCGTCGCTTGGATTTCAGCCCCTCCCAGATTTTCTAAGGCTCTCCAAATCATAGAACGCCATGCAGTCTGTCTCGCAGTCCATATCCGCCTTCCGTCCCCCGTGTGCATCCTCTACAACCTTATCCCATTCCCCCATCTACTTCTTTTCCTCGAACACATCCGCACCCTGTACATTGTCTGCCGAATCGATCCCCCCACGCCCTGGTGTCCTCCTTGCTCTCCACCCCCAGCCTGTTGCGTGCTTTTACCGTTGTATCCCGCTCTCTCTCCATCTACAGACCCTCCACCTATTTTCCCAACGCAACTTTCAGCGCCTGCCCCTCCCAGATGATGAGCTTCGCTCTATCTACCCCTCCTACCAACTCTGACCACACCTTCCACCACCCCCTCTTCAGGGCTCCCTCTTCCCCCGCTTCCCTTTCCCTAACCTTTTCGACCTTCTACATCCCTCCCCTTTCCTGCATCCTCTTCTGTGTTTCTGCTTTCCCTCCTGCCTCGTCTTACCTCTTAATATCCCACCGCGACCGTCTCCTGCCTATTGGTACGCCCCCACCCTTTATTTCTTTTCCTCACATCCCCTCCAGCCCCTCCCCAATTGCAGCTTCCTCTCCCTTCTTTTTACCTCCGCTCAGGTGTCCTGTCCCTTGGCAGGTCCCTACCGACGGTCTGTATTACTTCACGTGTCCTCCGTCACTTGCAGTGGCTTTTTAAATATCCCTCGATTTGTATGTTTTTGTTCTATGGCCGACTTTTAACTAGTGTGTATGACTTCAGTGTCGTTTAAGTGCCCCATACATCGCTGACTGTGTTATTTTAACTGTGTGTCTATTCTTTTTTTAACTATCCCCCAATGAACGTCCCCATCTTAGTGTATATTTTAATTTCTATTATCTCTGTTTACTGTGTTTTTATATCTTTGTATTTTTCTCCTTTATGTTATTGAATACATGTCTCTCGGCTGGAGGGCAGCGACTGTACTGCTGCCAGCCCGTCCCAGATGGAGAATTGAAATGCAATGAAGATTGATATCGACGATTGGATCCCCTCACTTTCACACTGGAAGATTTCGCAGCCAGGGCTACACTCAGAGTGCAATCGACCATTAGGAAGATCCACACGCTATCTGCTGCTGTTGTCTACTGCTTCTGCCCGTCTGTCCATCTGTCCACCAGCCACAGCCCGATGCCTGTCGCTGCCTGGTGCCTGCTACCACATGGTGCCTGGCGCAGCCCCGTGCCTGCAGCTGCCCAGTGGCTGCCGCCACCTGGTGGCTGCCACCAGTCAGTGCCTGCCGCCGCCCAGCCCCTACCACCGCCAGTGCCTGCCGCCACCCAGTGCCGGCCACCGCCCAGTGCCTGCTACGACATGGTGCCTGCCGCTGCCCAGGACCTGTCACTGCCTGGTGCCTGCTACCACCCACTGCCTGGACAGCCTCGTGCCTGCAGTGCAGCTGCTCGGTGCCTGCCATAACCTGGTGCCAGCCACAGCCCTGTGCCTCCCACCACCCGGTGCCTGCCACAGCAAAGTGCCTGCCTCCGCCTGGTGCCTGCCACAGCCAAGTACCTGCTGCCAACTCGTGCCTGCCATCACCCAGTGCCTGATAACGACCAGTGCCTGCCACAACTTGGTGTGTGCCACAGCACAGTGCCTGCCGCAAAATGGTGCCTGCCACTGCCCAGTGCCTGCCGCCACCTCATGCCTGCCACCGCCCAGTGCCTGCCGCCACCTTGTGCCTGCCACCACCCAGTGACAGCAGCCACTTAGTGCCTACCGCAACCCGGAGCGTGCCACAGCCCAGTGCCTGCCGCCTCCTTGTTCCTGCCACAGCCCAGTGCCTGCCTCCATCTCGTGTTTGCCAAAGCCCAATGCCTGCTGCCAAATGGTGCCTGCTGCCACATGGTGCCTGCCACTGCCCAGTGCCTGCCACCAACTCGTGCCTGCCACTGCCCAGTGCCTGTCGCTACCTTGTGCCTGCCACAGCCCAGTGCCTGGCGCCACCTGGTGCAAGTCTCCACCTGGTGACTCTTGCAGCCCAGTACCTGGCATCACCTTGTGCCTGCCACCGCCGAATGCCAACTGCCAATTCATGCCTGCCACCGAGCAGTGCCTGTCACCACTTCATGCCTGCTTCCAACTAGTGCCCTCCACCTCGGCCCTGCAACACCCAGGTGCCTGCCGCTACCTCATTCCTGCCACCGCCCAGTGCCATCCGCCACTTCGTGCCTGCCACTGCCCACTGATTGCCACCACATCAGTGCCCGCCACCACCCAGTGCCTGCCGCCACCTCGTGGGTGCCACAGCCGCGTGCCTGCTGCCACCTGGCGCCTGCCAGCACCTCGTGCCTGCCACCGTCCATTGCCTGTCGCCACTTCGTGCCTGCCACTGCCCTGGGCCATCCGACACCTCGTGCATTCCACCAGTTAGTGCCTGCCGCCACCTTAATCCTGCAACAGTCCAATGCCTGCAACAACTTATGCCTGAAACAGCCTAGTGCCTGCCGCCACCTCATGCCAGACACCGCCCAGTTCCTGACGCCACCTCGTGTCTGCCACAGCCCTGTGCCTGCCGTCACCTGGTGCCTGTTGCAGCCAGGTGACTGTTGCTGCAGAGTGCCTGTCATCACCTTGCGCCTGGCACCGCCGAGTGCCATCCGCCACCTTATACCTGCAACTGACCAGTGCCTGCCACCACTTTGTGCCTGGTACCGACCAGCGCCTTCCACCACCTTGTGCCTGCCACACCCCTGTGCCTGCCGCCACCTTGTTCGTGCCACTGCCCAGTGATATCCACCACTTCGTGCCAGCCGCTGCCCACTACCTGCCGCCACCTCGTGCCTACCACTGCCCAGTGCCTGCCGCCACCTCGTGGGTGCCACAGCCACGTGCCTGTCACCACCTGGTGCCTGCCACCACCTGGTTCCTGTCACTGCCCAGTGCCTGCCGCCATCTCGTGCCCTCCACCAGCCAGTGCGGGCCACCACCTATTGCCTGCCACCGCCCAGTGCGTGCCACCACCTTGTGCCTGCCACAGCTCAGTGCTTGCCGCCGCCTCGTGCCTGCCACAGCCCAGTGCCTGCCGCCACCTGGCGCCTGCCACCACCCAGGGCCTGCCGCTACATCGTTGGTGTTACAGCCCAGTGCCTCATGCCACTTTGTGCCATACACAGCCCAGTGCCTGCCGCCACCTGGTGCTTGCCACAGCCCAGTGCCTGATACCACCTGGTCCCTGCCACAGCCCAGTGCCTGCCGCCACCTCTTGCCTGCAACCACACAGTGCCTGCCGCCACGTCATGCTTGCCACCACCCAGTGCTGCCGCCACCCTGTGCATTCCACCACCCAGTGCCTGCCGCCACCTGGTGCCTGCAACAGCCAATTGCCTGACGCCACCTGGTGCCTGCCACAGCCCAGTGCCTGCCACCATCTGGTGCCTGCCACCGCCCCGTGCCCGCCGCCACCTCATTCCTGATTCAGCCCAGTGCCTGCCGCCAACTCGTGCTTGCCACAGCCCTGAGCCTGCCTCCATCTGGTGTCTGGCAGAGCCCTGAGGCTGCCACCACCTGGTGCCAGCCACAGTCCAGTGTTGGACCCCATCTCGTGCCTGCAAGCACCCAGTGCCTGCAGCCACCTTATGCCTGCCACCACATAGTGCCTGCCCCCACCTCGTGCCTTCCACTGACCACTGCATGCCGCCACCTTGTGCCTGACACAGCCCAGTGCCTGCCACCACCTGGTCCCTGCCACAGACCAGTACCTGCCGCCACCTCTTTCCTCCAACTACCCTGTGCCTGCCGCCACGTCATGCCTGCCACCACGCAGTGCTGCCGCCACCCTGTGCCTTCCACGACACAGTGGCTGCTGCCACCTGGTGACTGCCACAGCCCAGTGCCTGCCGCCACTTTGTGCCTGCCACTGCCCAGTGCCTGCCATTACCTCGTGACTGCCACCACCCAGTGCCAGCCCCCACCTCGTGCCTTCCACCGCCCACAGCATGCCGCCACCTTGTACCTGACACAGCCCTGTGCCTGCCACTGCCCAGTGCCTGCCGCAACCTGGTGCGTGCCACGGCCCAGTGCCTGCCGCCACCTGGTGCCTGCCACCGCCCTGGGCAATCCACAGCCTCATGCCTGCCAACACCCAGTGCCTGCCGCCACCTGGTGTCTGCCACAGCCCAGTGCCTACCGCCACTTTGTGCCTGCCACTGCCCAGTGCCTGCCATTACGTCATGACTGCCACCACCCAGTGCCTGCCGCCCTCTGGTGCCTGCCACCGCCCAGTGCATGCCACCACCTCGTGCCTGCCACAGCCCATTGCCTTCCGCCAACTCGTGCCTGCCATCACCCAGTGCCTGATAACGCCCAGTGCCTGCCGCAACCTAGTGCGTGCCACAGCACAGTGCTTGCCGCCACCTGGTGCCTGCCACCGGCGAGTGCCTGCAACCACCTCATGTCTGCCACAGCCCAGCGCCTGCTGCCACCTGGTGCCTGCCACTGACCAGTGCCAGCCACCCCATCTTTTATACCACAGCCCAGTGCCTGCCGCCACCTTGTGTCTGCCACCGCCCTGTGCCAGCCCAGACCTCTTGCCTGCCACCAACCAGCGCCTGCCGCCACCTGGTGCCTGCTACAGTCCAGTGCCTGCCGCCACCTCGTTCCTGCCACCGCCCAGTGCCATTCGCAACTTCGTGCCTGCCACTGCCCAATGATTGCTGCCTTCTTAGTGCCTGCCGCCACTTCGTGGGTGCCACAGCGGTGAGCCTGCTGCCACCCTGGTGCCTGCCGCCACCTGGTGCCTGCGACTACCCAGTGCCTGCCGCCACCTCGTGCCTGCCACTGCCCAGTGCCTGCCACTACCTCGTGGGTGCCACAGCAGCGTGCCAGCCGCCACATGGTGCCTGCCGCCACCTGGTTCCTGTCACTGCCCAGTGCCTGCCGCCATCTCGTGCCCTCCACCAGCCAGTGCGGGCCACCACCTATTGCCTGCCACCGCCCAGTGCGTGCCACCACCTTGTGCCTGCCACAGCCCAGTGCTTGCCGCCGCCTCGTGCCTGCCACAGCCCAGTGCTTGCCGCCACCTGGTGCCTGCCACCGCCCAGGGCCTGCCGCTACATCGTTGGTGTTACAGCCCAGTGCCTCATGCCACTTTGTGCCATCCACAGCCCAGTGCCTGCCGCCACCTGGTGCTTGCCACAGCCCAGTGCCTGCCGCCACCTCTTGCCTGCAACCACCCAGTGCCTGCCGCCACGTCATGCCTGCCACCACCCAGTGCTGCCGCCACCCTGTGCATTCCACCACCCAGTGCCTGCCGCCACCTGGTGCCTGCAACAGCCAAGTGCCTGACGCCACCTGGTGCCTGCCACAGCCCAGTGCCTGCCACCATCTGGTGCCTGCCACCGCCCCGTGCCCGCCGCCACCTCATTCCTGATTCAGCCCAGCGCCTGCCGCCAACTCGTGCTTGCCACAGCCCTGTGCCTGCCTCCATCTGGTGTCTGGCACAGCCCTGAGGCTGCCACCACCTGGTGCCAGCCACAGTCCAGTGTTGGACCCCATCTCGTGCCTGCAACCACCCAGTGCCTGCAGCCACCTTATGCCTGCCACCACATAGTTCCTGCCCCCACCTCGTGCCTTCCACTGACCACTGCATGCCGCCACCTTGTGCCTGACACAGCCCAGTGCCTGCCACCACCTGGTCCCTGCCACAGACCAGTACCTGCCGCCACCTCTTTCCTGCAACTACCCAGTGCCTGCCGCCACGTCATGCCTGCCACCACCCAGTGCTGCCGCCACCCTGTGCCTTCCACGACACAGTGGCTGCTGCCACCTGGTGACTGCCACAGCCCAGTGCCTGCCACCACCTCACATCTGCCACAGCCCAGCGCCTGCCGCCACCTGGTGCCTGCCACTGACCAGTGCCAGCCACCCCATCTTGTGTACCACAGCCCAGTGCCTGCCGCCACCTTGTGTCTGCCACCGCCCTGTGCCAGCCCAGACCTCTTGCCTGCCACCAACCAGCGCCTGCCGCCACCTTGTGCCTGCCACAGTCCAGTGCCTGCCGCCACCTCTTTCCTGCCACCGCCCAGTGCCATTCGCAACTTCGTGCCTGCCACTGCCCAATGATTGCTGCCTTCTTAGTGCCTGCCGCCACTTCGTGGGTGCCACAGCGGTGTGTCTGCTGCCACCCTGGTGCCTGCCGCCAGCTGGTGCCTGCGACTACCCAGTGCCTGCCACCACCTCATGCCTGCCACTGCCCAGTGCCTGCCACTACCTCGTGGGTGCCACAGCAGCGTGCCAGCCACCACATGGTGCATGCCACCTGGTGCCTGCCACTGCCCAGTGCCTGCCGACACCTGTTGCCTGCCACCGCTCAGTGCAATCCGACACCTCATGCCTTCCACCACTTAGTGGCTGTTGCCACCTACTGCCTGCCGCTACCTGGTGCCTGTCACCACCTGGTGACTGTCACAGCCGAGTGCTTGCCGTCACCTCTTGCCTGGCACCGCTGAGTGCCATCCGCCCCCTTAGGCCTGCTACCGACCCGTGCCTGGCACCACTTTGTGCATGCCACCGACCAGCACGTTCCACCACCTCATGCCTGCCACACTCCAGTGCGTGCTGCCACCTCGTACCTGCCACCATCCAGTGCCATTCACCACTTCGTGCCTGCCACTACCCACTCCTGCCGCCACCTCGTGCCTGCCACCCTCAGTGTCTGCCACCACCTGGTGCCTGCTACTAACCAGTGCCTACCACCACCTCGTGCCTGCTGCCACCTGATGCCTACCACAGCCCAGAGCCTTCTGCCCATGGTGCCTCCCACCACCCAGTGCCTGCCGCCACCTCGTGCTTGCCACAGCCTAGAGCCTATTGCTACCTCATGCCGGCCACAGCCCACTGCCTGCCGCCACCTGGTGCGTGCCACGGCCTAGTGCCTGCTGCCACGTGGTGCCTGCCACCGCCCTGGGCCATCTACAACCCTCGTGCCTGCCACCACCCAGTGCCTGCCGCCACCTGGTGTTTGCCACAGCCCATTGCCTGCCGCCGTTTTGTGCCTGCCACGGCCCAGTCCCTGCCATTACCTCGTGCCTGCCACTGCCCATTGCATGCCGCCACCTTCTGCCAGCCACCACCCAGTGCCAGCCGCCACCTTGTGCCTGTCACAGCCCAGTGCCTGCCACGGCCCAGTGCCTGCCGCCACCTGGTGCGTGCCATGGCCCAGTGCCTCACACCACCTGGTGCCTGCCACCGCCCTGGGCCATCCACAACCTCATACCTGCCACCGCCCAGTGCCATCTACCACTTCGTGCCTGCCACTGCGCACTGCCTGCCACTACCTCGTGGGTGCCACAGCCGCGTGCCTGCTGCCACCTGGTGCCTGCCACTGCCCAGTGCCTGCCGCCACCTGGTGCCTGTCGCCACCTGGTGACTGTTGCAGCCGAGTGCCTGCCGTCACCTCTTGCCTGGCACCGCTGAGTGCCATCCGCCACCTTAGGCCTGCCACCAACCAGTGCCTGGCACCACTTTGTGCCTGCCACTGACCAGCGCCTTCCACCACCTCATACCTGCCACAATCCAGTACGTGCCGCCACCTTGTACCTGCCACCGCCCAGTGCCCAGTGCCACCGACCACACCTTCCTCCACTTCGTGCCTGCCACACTCCAGTGCGTTCCGCCACCTCGTACCTGCCACTGCCCAGTGCCATCCACCACTTCGTGCCTGCCACTGTCCACTGCCTGTCGCCACCTGGTGCCTGCCACTGCCCAGTTCCTGCCATCACCTCGTGCCTGCCACAGCCCAGTGCCTGCCGCCACCTGATGCCTGCACAGCCCAGTGCTTTCCGCCCCCTGGAGCCTCCCACCACCCAGTGCCTGCTGCCATCTCGTCTCTGCCACCTCCCAGAGCCTACTGCTACCTCGTGCCTGCCACAGCCCAGTGGTTGCCGCCACCTGGTGCCTCCCACCGCCCAGTGCCTGCCATCACCTCGTGCCTGCCACAGCCCAGTGCCTGCCGCCACCTGCTGGTGAGTGTTGCAGGCGAGTGCCTGCCGTCACCTCTTTCCTGGCACCGCTGAGTGCCATCTGCCATCTTCTGCCTGCCACCGACCAGTGCCTGGCACCACTTTGTGCCTGCCACCGACCAGCGCCTACTACCACCTCGTGCCTGCCAAACTCCAGTGCGTGCCGCCACTTCGTACCTGCGACCGTCCAGTGCCATCCATCACTCTGTGCCTCCCACTGCCCACTGCCTGCCGCCACCTCGTGCCTGCACCGCTCATTGCCTGCCGTCACCTCGTGGGTGCCACAGCCGCATGCCTGCTGCCACCTGGAGCCTGCCCTAACCTGGTGCCTGCCACTGCCCAGTGCCATCCGCCTCCTGTTGCCTCCCACCACCCAGTGCCTGCCACAGCCCAGAGCCTACCTCTATCTCGTGCCTGCCACAGCCCGGTGCCAGCCACCACCTGGTGCCTGCTGCTGCCCAGTGGCTGTCAGTGCCTTGTGCCTGCTACAATGCGGTACCTGGTGCTGCCTCGTGCCTGCCACAGTCCAGTGCCTGCCCCCACTTCATGCCTGCCACAGCCTACCTGTTGCCTGCTACTGCCCAGTGCCTGCCACCACCTGGTGCCTGCCACTGCCCAGTGCCTGCCACCACCTCGTGCCTGCCACAGCCCAGTGCCTGCCATCAATTGGTGCCCGCCACCACCTCGTGCCTGCCACAGCCCAGAGCCTACCGCTATCTCGTGCCTGCCACAGCCCGGTGCCAGCCACCACCTGTTGCCTGCTGCTGCCCAGTGGCTGTCAGTGCCTTGTGACTGCTACAATGCGGTACCTGGCACTGCCTCGTGCCTTCCACCACCCAGTGCCATCCAACACCTCATGCCTTCCACCCCTTATTGCCTGCCGCCACCTTGTGCCTGCTATAGTCCAGTGCCTGCCCCCACTTCGTGCCTGCCACAGCCCACCTGTTTCCTGCTACTGCCCAGTGCCTGCCACCACCTGGTGCCTGCCACTGCCCAGTGCCTGCCACCACCTCGTATGTGCCACAGCCCAGTGCCTGCCATCAATTGGTGCCTGCCACCGCCCAGTGCTTGCCACCACCTCGTGCCTTCCACAGCCCAGTGCCTGCCGCCACCTGGTGCCTGCCGCTGCCCAGTGCCTGTCGCTGCCTGGTGCCTGCTACCACCCGGTACGTGGCGCTGCCCCTTACCTGCCGCCGCCCGGTGCCAGCCACCACCTGGTGCCTGCCGCTGCCCATTGGCGGTCGCTGCATTGGGCCTGCTACAACGCGGTACCTGGCACTGCCTAGTTACTGCTGCCGCCCGATGCCTGCTGTCACCGCCCGGTGCTCCTCACCGGCCCCCATTTTAGTTCTTTTTGCACTTCAGCGACTTCTGTCGCCAGTGGACATCACATTCCACTACGGAGACCCCACTACCACTATCATTTATGCCTCCTATTCCCCTGAACCCATTGTTACCTCGTTGAGTGCCTCCTCTGGGCTTCCTTTGTTTACTCCACCTCCCCTCCTCTCAGTCTCTTCTTCTTCTATCTTCTCCCCAACCCTCATATCCCCACCTGTACGTAGCCCGTGCCCCTGCCCCTGGCCCACCTCCCGCTACTATCAGCCGCCAGGAAGACTTTCCCCTACTTCCTACCTGCTCTGCTACAACTGTGATTGCTTCCCCTACTAGAGTCGCTGCCCACTACGCAACAGTTGCTACCACAGAGCACCCAGCCTCCATTCACAGCGCCTCCACCTCACAAGAGGGACCTGCCTCCCACCACCTCCCAATCCAACCACTATCTTACCCCTCATCACAGCCACACCCGCCATAAAACGTCTCAAGCACACAAGTGGCGACCTGGCCTCCATCCTATTCTCCAAGAAACCACCATCCACCTGTCTTCCTTCTTTATCTCCCCATGGAAACCACCATTCCCCCCTCTTCCACAGTACCCGCCCCATATACCTTCTCCCTGGCCAACCCTGATCCGATTTTTTCTGTGTGTTATCGTGCTTTCTACTCCTCGAATGTACTTGATTTGCACTCTGACAAGTTGGGAGCTGCATCAGGGAGTGTGTCTGCATCCTGGTTTGATATCTGCTGCTGCTCGTCTAATGTACCAGGCACTGCATGTCTACACATGGAGCTGTTGAACTAAGGAAGAAATAAAAGAAAACCTTGAAAATCGCATGCATAATAATCATTAGGATAAACGAATGGCTTAATACTTACAAGTGAATTGCGAATTTGCTCCTTCTTACCTGAAGGTGGTAGATCTGTGATGACACTTGATGATGATGATGATGATGATGATGATGATGATGATGATGATGATGATGATTACAGTGATCAACTTTTCACTATGGAGTACAGAACGCAAATGGTGTGTTCGCTTTATGGTTAATAAGCCTGCACTGAGGGTGAGTGGTGCAGGTGTAAATGATTGAAGTGCCTCGGGGATTGAAACAACTATTTTGGATTGCATTCATATCTCCAGGTCGGCCATCTAGGACTCTGACGTCATTGAAGACATCATGGACATAAACTTAGAACCATGCAGGCTACTATCTGCAGGGTGACATCATGGAAATACCATTGCCCTGCTCAGTTGTTTACTATGGTCGAAAAACAGATGAGAATAACATGTTAGAAATTCATAGCAGAGACATCATTCTTGAAGAGTAGTAATCCTGGACATTACAGGCGATTAGTGGATAGAAATCTGCTGGAATTTTAGATGTCCTACATACGACATAAAACACTTATAATTTGTGTGAGAAATCACTTAAAAATGTAGTCGCAGTCCAGACATCAGATCACGTTCTGCTTACAGGAAGGATGGTTGAAATCGAACGTTCTGTGTGTATCACTGTCCGACCCCGTTAGCTCAGTGGTCAGTACGACAGAATGTCAATCCTAAGGGCCCGGGTTCGATTCCCTGCTGCCTCGGAGATTTTCTTCGCTCAGGGACTCGGTGTTGTTTTGATCTAATCATCATTTCATCCCCATCTACACGTAAGTCACCGAAGTGACGTCAGATAGAAAGACTTACGCCGGGTGAACAGTCTATCCGACGGCAGGCCTTAGTCACACGACATTTACATTTATTTGCATCAGTGTCAAGTTTTCATCACACCAAGGCACATCTACAGAGAAAATCGATCTTAGTGAAAAAGATACACTGACACCCGTCAAAAGAGCGTGTCAGTCGCTGCAGTACAGCTAGCTGAGAATCCTACAGTTAGTTGGGAAGCTATTCCAATCTGAATTCGTCATGGGGTCTATTGTTTTAATTTACTGAATCTACTACTACAAAGGCTAGTATGGTACTGTACCAACTGAGCCAAAGCAACAACCCGTCTGTATGAACTATTAGAGCACATTTTTCTGTATAACATCCTCACAATTCATCAGAAATAAGAGGTGTTATATTTAGCTCCTGGTGTGTGTTGTGTGTGGTGTTAAATAATTTGAAACTGTCTTGCTCCAATAATTACAAGTTTGCATATAACACACCATGGAGAATATTTTATATCACTGCTAATCGGCGCCTTTTTTTTATTCCATCTATTCCACTCTCTTATGATATGGAGCAATGGGAGAACGACTGTGTGCCTCTGACAGGTAACTTTAAGCGTTCAGCTGTGGCGAACCAGTGAAACTTGTACTCTACAATATGGATCGCTATGAAGAGAATCTATGGTGGTCATATCTTAAATACTCTTTGATTATGTTGTCAAGAATTGGTTGGAACAGAAAGTTAGAGTTTCTGGCTGCTTGTCGCTGAGCTGTTTCTCGTTTTGAAATGAGCTTTCGTCTAGCAATAGTGACTTTTTGTAGTTTTGAAATGTCAAGATGAGGAAGGGAACAGACTATTACTCTTGTAAGACGTTGCTGTTCTCCCACATATGTTTACCATCGCTGACGATCGTTTTATGGAGGTTGATGTGAAGATACCACAATTTCCGAACTATAATCATGTATGAATTTCGTAAAAAGTTGCTTTCATACACCTTCCAGGACCTATAAAGGGGTTGTGTCAGACAGAAGCAATGTTTTATTTCGTGTCCAAGGCAGTGACTTCACCCTCTTAAGGTTTGCGACTGTAGTGTGTGGAACTTGCTTTCTGGTTGTATGTTTAAGGACTGTTGGTTGGAGTTAAATCACTGTCAGAATTTTTGCATTGTGTGTGTTCTGAACCCACATTTTGTGTGCATACGCCTGATTCTCAAGAAAAACGAAAAAATTATATCGACTCAAAAATTGCACTGGTTGTCAAAAATGTGTATGGAACGTTCAGCTTGCAATTTGTGGTGGTTTTCGGTCTGTGGTACAAATACAAATACCTTAACTTGATAATTCAGTGGATAGAACTATTATATTTCAGAACTCCACCTGAAGTTATAGTAGAGATGTAAAATGTACTGTGCGGATTATCATCGAGTTGATTCATACAGACAGCGCTTGTCGGTTGTTCAGTTTTGGAGAACGCCTTATGTCCTTATTGGAGAGAGAATAACGACATGTATTCCTTCCCCTTGTATCTATCAAGAGGTTGTTTAATCCATGCAACGCAGAGTAGTGTCACTGAAAAGAGATGGGCCAACACAGCAAATACCATGTTGTTCTTAAGGGTGTGGGGCTAACTCCGTATAGCGTAACTTTCGATATGTTATTCGTTGATTTCACCATAAAACTAACGTGAAAATTCAATAATTTGCTGTATATATGATGCCTGTGATTATTTATAAATCCTATGGAGGTAGCTGATGTTAAGTATGCATAATAAAAGTCCTTTTTTTCTTTTTTGGGATTTCATTCCCCCTTCCCCCTCCCACCCATGTGGGCGGGAGGTGTGCTCGCCGAATTTAAAGAAAAACACTCTTCAACCAGAAGTACTTAATGCTAATTTAGATGCTAAAACGAAAAACAAGAAGACATATGTATTACGAATTTAAATTATTTGAAAAGGTGACGTGAATGGGAGAAATATAAATAAAATTATGCGGTCTTCACGAGCTGGTTAAAAACAGCGATAAAAATGTGGGCAGACAGCACAGTTAAAAACACTTGAGAAAAACTTGAAGAACACTAAACAGTTGAGAAAACACTTGGAAAACACTGATCACAATAGAAGAGACAACGACCATTAAAAACGGAACATTGAGCACTTTCAATGAAACTGGAAAAGTACCTGCCCTGGGACTGTAGATTTTAGATGAAAAGAAGGGTCTGTATGGAGGCAGTTAATAGAGTGGTGGTGATGAGGACTGAGGACTGGTAAGAGGTGGTGACGAGACAGAGGTGGCTGTGGGAGACAAGGAGAGAGGGGTAAATGGTATTGGGATCTATAGACTGGGGAGGACAAGGGGATGGGTGTGACAGGGATTGGGAAAAGGAAGAGGTATAGTATTAGGAGAGGAAGAGGAGGAGGAAGCCCTTGGAGGGGAGGGGGGATAGGATATGGTGGACTCTGAGTTGATAGGAGGCGTATATGTTGGGATGGAGTTTATGGTACAAGAGAGAGAGAAGGTTGAAATTTCTTTGGGAGAGGATGTGGAGAGTGTTCTGGTGAAGATTTGATGGGATGAGTAGGTAGAGGTATAGTAGCACACCAGGACTGGAACGGAGAGAGGACACAATAGGATTGTTGAAGTCGAGTTTATGGATGGTCTAGGTAATTTGGAGGTGTTCAATGTGAGTGAGGACAGGTGGGGATTTGATGAGTTGGTAAAGGATTCTTGTGGAAGAAGGCAAGCGGTTTCATAAAATGAGACAGAGAGCATGGCATTCGACGATATGGATGGACTTATAGAATTGAATTTAAGGGGGGCTGGATATCCATGCAACACTTGCATGGCAAAGGATGGGGTGAATCAGGCATTTTTACATGTGGACAGTGGAGGGATATAGCCCCATGTTCAGTCAGTTAGTAGTTTTAGTCTATTGTTAGTTTTCTGTTGGATTGTTAACATGTGAGGTTTCACGTTAGTTGCTGGTCGAAGGGGTTAGTTAGTGTATTAGTTGGCTGGATGGGACAGTTGTAAATGGTGAGGTAGAAGTCGCGGATACAGAAGGTGCATGTGGTGCGTCATATAATCATTGCCTTGGTTTTTGAGGAGTTACGCCAGGAGTTAAACTGATAGAGGTGGATTTGGAGGAATCATTGGGCTTTGTGGAGCATAGGATAGAGGGCGAGGAAATTGGCGTCATCACCATGCTGAAGGAGGTGGGTGGGAAGAGGCGGTTTTGGAACATTTGCAGTCAGAAAGAAATAAAGAAGAGGAGAGAAAAGGAACCTTGGGGCACTTCTGCAGTGGATCTGGTAGAGAGATTGGTATTGTTGAGGATGACATAGGATGGACAACTGGAGAGGAACGATGCAATAAGTCGGACATAGTTGATTGGAAGTGAATCAGTCTGGAGTTTGGAAAGGAGACCGGAATGCCATAAAAGGTCATATGCCTCCTCTATGTCAATGTAGGCAAAGATGATGACCTGTTGGGAGAGGAGAAAGATGAGGTGCAGGAGTTGATCATCATCAGAAGCCATACAGGGTAACAGGAAGCAGATGGTGTTGATGCAGGTGATGGTGGTTGTGTCGGGAGAGGATAGATCATAAAAGTCCCGAGGCATGATGTGAGATTCAGATGGCTGTGTCGTCTAGGTGTGAGAGAGTGGCCAAGTCACATGCACTATCCAACAGATCGCTGCTCATCAACACTGTAGCTCACACACTTCCGGCAGCATCTCTTTGTATAGAGAAATGGAGTGCAGCAAGTGTGAGTGAACCAAATGTGACGCTATGCAGCAGGTAGTGCTTTCACATGTCATTCCTTCTAGCCTCTGCTGGTATTCTCGAGGTACAGCATTCATACTCCCCCCTCCAGCTGGAGCTACCAACTTGTGCTGTGTTTCTGGGCGATCTTACAGTCATCTATCACTATTTGGTGCTGCACTCAGTTGGTAGTATCAGTTCAGTTTTTTTCTTCAAATATGATGTATGGGTGTGGTAAAGACCATTATTCTGGTAGAAACTATCATGCTTTCCCATCATATGTATTTGTCACATTTTGATGGGTGCGATTCGAGATGTCAATAAGGATAAGGATGTTTCATTATCAAATGTTGCTGCTACACGCCTAGTTTGTATAGGGCCCAGAGTTTGATGGATCTGTGATGTTGGTTACGTTATTGCAGATAAATAACCATAGTCCAAGTGAAGCTTCCTGGCAGATTAAAACTGTGTGCCGGACCGATATTAGAACTCGGGACCTTTGCCTTTCGCGGGCAAGTGCTGTACCAGCTGAGCTACCCATGCACAACTCACGCCCCGTCCTCACAGCTTTACTTCTGCCAGTATCTCGCCTCCTACCTTCCAGGTTCCGAGTTCGAATCTCGGCCCGGCACACAGTTTTAATCTGCCAGGAAGTTTCATAACAGCGCACACTCGGCTGCAGAGTGAAAATCTCATTCTGGAACCATAGTCCATATTACACACAACTTATTTTGTAGTGGCTTTTACAAGCATAGTACTGGAATATTTTTCCCACTTCAGAGACTGTGCACAAGTGCCCATCGTCAGGAGGACGAAAGTGCATCGCTTGATTTTCAGTTTCCATCTGTGTATGTGGGTTGAATATTACTGCTGCTTCTCCCTATCTGTCCCAGCATTCCCCTCTCATTCCTTATTCAGTAGATGTGGCTGATGCAACTTTCTTGTTCTTCTCAACAGCAATCTTTGCAGCACGTTCCCTACTGAAAAGACTTGTTTGGAGCAACTCTCTGGTGCTTGCCAATAGTAACCATCTCAGCACAATCCGAATAGAGTGGACGTGGCTGAAGCAGCTCTATGGTGCTCCTCAAACCCAGCATTCCTCTCATTCCCACTGCTGTTACTACCTTACCTGTTACTTGAATTACAGCACAAGTGTTTTCTTTCATCTTTATCGTCGTTTTAGTTCGAGACCCTCATGTCTTACGCCAAGTGATGAGCCCTGAGGCCCAGTCTTCCGACATCGGCAGTGGTGCGCAGTGACACAGCTCTTAGCGGCTGTGGGCGGACTTCTCGACCACAGACTTAGCGATCGGGGAAAAGAGGCTTCTCCTGGCCTGGTTTCCATTTGCTCAAACAAAGATGAATTGTTACTATTATACTCCCTGCACGCATTCGGGAGGACGACGGTTCAATCCCGTCTCCGGCCATCCTGATTTAGGTTTTCCGTGATTTCCCTAAATCGCTTCAGGCACATGCCGGGATGGTTCCTTTGAAAGGGCACGGCCGATATCCTTCCCAATCCTTCCCTAACCTTAGCTTTCGCTCCGTATCTAATGACCTCGTTGTCGACGGGACGTTAAAAACTAACCACCACCACCACCACTCCGTGCAGTTGGTTTTCGCTTAGCATATGCGGAGTTAAACTTAGGGCAAGGGTTATGGGTGCAGCGCTATCCTCCACTTCATGTGAAGTAGTTGAATCAACAGCATGCAAGTGACGTCTCTGTTCACGGAACTGTCACTGGTTTGACTCCAGGGCGATTTAGAGGAACTGCAGTTGGGAAAAGCAGTATACAGGAAATCTATAACCACACATCTCTGAGTGACAGCCTTTAGCCCCTGGTGTGGTGTTAAAGATATAAAGTGGACAGAACCAAACTTAGAGTTAAGAAATGAAGTGACCATACACCCCAAAGCATGTCACAGAGCTGGACTTGCACAAACCTCCTCTGTCTCTGGCCAGTGTTCCAGCTCTGCATCAGTGTACCAGAATTACACTCTGTAATACAAATAGGCCGACAGGTCTGAGCTGGGCTGTAACGTCATAGAGCCAGTGCCAGTATGCCCCAGTCGCCATCTTGTATTCCAGGTCATCATTCTTGGATTCTGAGATAGTTAGGCTAGTGCTCGTATTCCAAGACCTGGTGTGTGACGTTACAGAGCCAGCACTCCAGCATGACAAAGAACCACTCGGAATTTCCCATCAATTCCTACTTTCGACAACAGCTATACTCACTCATGAAATGCACTAGCGTAATTGGGCTATTTTTGAATTTCCCACGAAAATTTTCTATTTACCGCCAAAATTTTGAATTTCGATTTCCCACCATTTTATAGTATGAGAATTGGCCTTTGTCTAAGAGGGGTGATGTTGGGGGCGTGGAAATCTAATCAGTGACATCAGTGACACATTCTGTCTGTGAGCTCTCCTTGTTATACTCCTGGACAGCAGTGGTATATCAACATGAGTGTCGTCCGCCATATGATCAGACAAGCAGCTCGGGATTTTGACGATCTAACGCGCCAACTGGACAGAGCTTCGCATGATATGTCTCAGGAGAGCATCCAACAACTCTGTCAGTCAAAGCCTAACTGAATAATTGCTTGCATAAGGGCCAGAGGTGGACCAACGTGCTATTGACTTGCTCAATTTGTGAAACTCTTTCTCTTAGTTAGTTGTTACATAATCCATAGATAATCTGAACAACTGTTTTTTCGAAATGGTGTCAGTTTACACTCTATGTATACATGATTAGAGTGAACATTAATGAACATATTATTATTTTTAGTTCTGCTCGTGCACCTGCACTAAGTAGAAATCCACCAAGTGTATATCTTGGGAATCTAAATGAGACTGTCTTTTTTTTTTTACATTTTGCTCGTTATGGTTCGTTGTATTTCGTCGTAGCGGACGTCACATGGTATCCGTTGAACCTCGTTATTGATCTTTTCACTCAGTATTTTTATTACAGAGGCCAGCCAGCTCTCTGACCGAACACGCTGAGCTACCATGCTGGCTGTATACCCATCTAACATTAGAACTTTGAGTGAGCAGGAAACCCACTATCCGCCCTGGTCCAGACCTGTCAGAATGGCTGGCCCCAGTTCCAACATATGAGGCATTGTGTTCTGTCTCATATGTATTATCACCAATGTGTAAGACTTCAAACTTATTTTAATGGATGAGGGGACATCAGTGCAGCTAATGCCCACTTTCAACTTTGGCCCAGAAATTCGGCAGTACTGCATCTCTTTGCTGCTCATATTCAGGTGAATGTGGTCCTACCAGATCGAGCATACTGGTACTTGGCACTGCTTCAATCAGTCTTTCTTTGCACCTCAAGTGGTCACTGCACCTATACCAAATGATCTTTGATCCCAACTTAACAAGTGATTGTCACCTCCTCAACTGGTCATTGCTACCATTTCAACTCCTTGCTGCCACCATCTCTACTCATTGCTGCCCTCACATAAACAATCATTGATCCTGCATAACTGTTCGTTGCCCACTACCTCAACTGGTCTTTGCTGCCTCAATTAGTCGTTGACCCTGTTGTTGCCACCACCACAACTGGTTATTATCACCACTTCAGCTGGTCTTTCCCACCTTAACTGGTTATTACCCCCACCCCAAATAGTCATTGCCCCCTATCACTAGGTTGTTACGCCAGCTCAACTGATCGTTACCTACACATCAAAACATTGTTGCCTTAGGCTCAACTGATCGTTGCCCACTTCTGAACAGGTCGTTGCCTCTGCCTCAAATGGGTGCAGCCATCATACCAGCTGGTCCTTCTTGGAACTGGTATTTGCTGTCACCTGATATAAATATTCTCTCAGTCTCAACTGCTCATTACCGCCATCTTAACAGGTCTTTGTCTCCATTTAAACAAGTCATTGTCTCTCACTCAGATAGTCCTTGCCTGCACCTCAACCAGACCTTCCTCCCACCTCATATGGCCGTTTTCCCGACTTCAACTGCTCACTGCAATCACATCAACAGACTGCAGCCACCATGTAACCTGTCCCTTTCTCCATCTGCTTCAAATGGTCATTTTACCTACCTCAGCTAGCTTTCCCTCAACTGATTTGTTCATTGCCTCCACCTCAGTTAGTCATTGCCTCCACATCAACTGGTCATTGCCCCCACCTCAACTGGTCATTTGCCCCACTTAAAGTGGTCATTGTCAACGTGTCAACTGATTGTAGCCACCATCTCAACTGATCATTTCTCCCACATCAACTGGTTTTGCACCCACATTAACAGTTCATTTCCCCTGCCTCAACTCATCACTTCCCCTAGTCCAACTTGTCATTGCACACACCTCAACTAGTTGTTTCCGTCACTTCAGCTGGTCATTGCCTCCATGTCAAATAGTTATGCCCTCCATCTCAACTGGTCATTCCTCCCACATCAACTGCTCATTGCTTCTACCCATCTGCCTGAAATGATCCTTGTCCCTGCCTCAACTGCTCCTTAGCCCCACATTAACTAATCTTTTATACACCTCTTAGAGCCCTTCCCATTGCAAATAGTCTTTCCCCATATCATTTCCTTGCTGGCATCTCTCCTATCCCCTGTCCTCACTTCTCCCAGCTCTTGCCACCACCTATTGTATCCATTGCTCTCACCTGTCATATATTATTTTGCCCATCTCTCCTAGCTATCGCTCTCACATCTCCCAGTCCTTTCCTAGACCTTCCATAACCACTGCCACCACTCTCTTAGTCATTGTCCTTCACCTCCCCTAGGCATCCTCTCCTGTCCGCTTCCCCTAGCCATTTCCTCCCACTCCGATAGCCACTGCACCTGCCTCAGCTCCCGTTGGCTCCCACTTCTACTGTTTTTCCCTATATTTTCTGATGATGTATCATCTAAAAAGGCAATATCCGGTGGTGGCGTCCATCACCTGGTTAATTTCCAGAAACTTCTACAAACTAGTATCACATGTGAGCCACAATCAGGAGTTGATTCAGATATTCAGTCTCAATTTTAGTTCATCGTATACCCAGAGGTGGAACAAAACTTTAACTAAAAGCAAGTGAGAACATGCATTGGCTGTGATGCACAATACAGCACTAGATCCAGATTGAGTACTGTATGGAATGTTAAAGAATCTGTGTACTAGTGCCAAAGAACTCATACTATATCTTGTTAGCTGTATTTAAACTGAAGATGAATACCCTAAATCTGTAAGAGAGGTAACATTCATCACTCTCCTGAAACTTGTTGTACTCACCAAGTGCGCTTGGTCTCAAACATAGAAATGTACCAGAAGAGAACTACCTACCATTAGAGTAGTTGCCGTTATGATATCACTTGCTTGTATGCAGTAACATTACTGATTTGTCGTAGGGTCAGGTAGGGTCAGGCAATAGCTATGATAAAAAAAGATGGCAACACAGATTAGCAAAAATTTAAAAACGTTTATTGAAAGGAACTTTACAATGTTTAACTGAAGTACTAAGGGTTGCACAAATCAATATTCACTTTCACTGAACTGTCTTTAAACTTGGCATTCTCCTACATCCAGTGAATAACGACTCTCTTCACTTGAATAATGTTCCACTTTTATGATGAGGCAGTTCTTCTGACGATCATTTCTTTTTCGATGTCTTCACATCTTTACACTAAACATTGACTATCCTGCACTTCCTATTAACTTCTTTTTCTTTCTTTATTGTATTTTCCCTTTATACAAAGGCGGGCCAGAGCAGCGTAGAGATTCCACTCTTTGGTCAACAGAAAAAAAACATATAGCAAACATGGAGACGTAGAAACAGAAATACATGCATGTTAAAAACTGAAGACACACACAAGAATTGTGATGAAGGCGTTCGTCGGAAGGCACTGGTTTCAGAAACAAGATCCACAGTGCACACAAACGAAGGTAATCAGTTTCACACTCAAATGAAGGAGCACACTGAAGTTAACACTGATGCACAGAAATGAAGAAAACACCATTGCACTAAACACTGGTGACGATCTTTGGCACAGAAAACACTGAACACACTTGATGAGATACGGGGGTGGGGGCTGCCACTTGGTGTAGGGGACAGGGAGGGTGGGAAGGGGGGAAAAGCCAGTGGGAGAAAGGAAGGGAGAAGGGAGGTGAGAAGTTAGGGTGAGGTGTTGAAGTCCAAGGTGAGGAAGTGGGAAAATGGGAGAGGGGAGGGGAGGAAGAAAGGATGATGAGAAAGAAGAGAGAGGGAGCCCTGGAGGAAAGGGGTGAAGGGGGAGAGGAATGGGAGGATTAGATCTGGTAGGAGGGGTATATGGAAGGAATGTGGACATCAGCAGGGAGGAGCAGTTGGCGGAAGCTACCTTGGGCAAAGGTATGGAGAGTGTGAAGATGGAGAGCGGGTGGGATGCAATGGTACAGGCGCACCATTGGGGTGGAGTGGGAGAGGATGGGAGGGATGAGTGGGTGGGGAGGACCAAGCTTGCGGGAAGTATAAAGGCTCCATATCCGTTTGAGGAAAAGGAGAAGGTGTGGGAAGGGAATCAAGTTGTATAGGATCCTCTTGGGGGACGGGAGATGGTTGCGATAGGCAAGGCGGAGTGAATGGCGTTCTAGGATTTGGAGGGACTTGTAGGTGGGAGGGGCGGAAATCCAGGCAGGATTAATGGGAATTTAGTTGGTTGGAGAAGAGGTGGGTGAGATGCAGGAGGAGGTCATCAGCAGAGAAGGAAGGTTGGAATCCACATTGGGTAAGGGGTAGGAGGCGGTGCAGGTGGAGGTGTTGGTGTATGCGTTGAGTGAGGATGGACTCCAAGTCCTTACTTACGAGGTGAGGCTGACAGGATGGTAGGAGGAAACGTCAGAAGGCGGTTTGTCGGGCTTGGGGAACATCAGGAGCCGGGAGGCTTTCCACAGGTCGGGGTAGAAACCAGTAGAGAGGACCATGTTATATAGTCTGGCCAGGACGGTAAGGAAGGAAATGGGAGCCTTACGGAGATGGCGGTTGGTGACACTGTCGTGACCAGGAGCAGTGTTGCATTTAGTGTGAAGTGTCGCTACCATGACTTGAGTGGTGATGGGGGCGTTGAGATCTGTGTTTGGGATGTTGTCCAAGTAGTGGAAGCTAGGAGTGAGTGGAGGGGCAGAGGTGTCAGTCGGATTGGGATATTGGGGACGAAGGAGTAATTGAACAGGGGATCATCAGGGATAGTAAGGATATTTAGAGAGGTAGGAAGCGAAATAGTTGGCCTTATTGAGGTTGTTAGGAAAAGGAAAGTCATCATGGAGGAGAGGATACTGTCGGGAGGGTTTAGAGCCAGTTAGGCGGTGGAAGGCTGACCAGTACTTAGACGAGTTTATAGGGAGGGTAGCATTTAGGTGGGTGCAGGTCTGGCGCCAGTCCTTGAGTTTTTTGGCCACGAGCAAGTTCCAAATGTGTCTCTCGAGTTGCCGGTGGCGTTGGAGTGTGTCTCTGTCTCATGTGTGGAGGAAAGCATGGTTGAGATGACAGGATTCTCGCAAGAGGAGGATGGCATGGGGGGTAAGGTGGGATGTTGCGGAACGTGTGCCTCCACGGCCTGAGACAAGGTCTGCTGGCGAAAAGAGGTGGCGTGGGTGATGTCATCGGGGTGATGGTAGGTGAGAGAGTGGCTTTTGGCCTGGGTATTGAGGGTGTTCCGGTAGGCATTCCAGTCGGTGCAGGAGTAATTATGGACATATTTCAGGGGAGGGTTATTGAGGGGAGTGAGACAAGGATTACAACCATATGACATGATAAGGAGGACAGGGAGATGGTGACTGCCAATGGGGTCTAGGACTTCCACCATAATGCATCCAAGGAGACTGGGTGAGGCCAGGACTATATTGGGAGTGGTTTTGGATTCAGGATGGGTGTGTTGTGGGAGTGGGAGGAGATCAACTTGTAGTGAGGTAAGGAACCGATGTCACTGCCATAACTGAGCTGTGGTACGACTATGGATCTTAAGGTCATCAGCAGTCATGTAGGAGGAGAAGGTGTGGTCAATGTGTAAAGGAAGTCAAATGGAATGGGGGCATTGGCATGGACGGAGATAGCGGCGCAGGTAATGGTAAGGCCGGGGAAGAAAAGGCTAAGGATTAGGTGTTCAGTGGGGTTGGGAAGGTGGGGTTGGAGCCAAACAGGGATCTGGTGAAGGCGGTCAATGGCTTCCCCGCCACGCGCTATTGTGTGTGGATCGTTGAAACAGTGGAGGAGGTAGGAAGATGTGCTGACGATATGTGTGGGTTGGTGAAAGGTTTCATTAAGGAGTAAGGCATCCACACGGTGGGTTGTGATGGTGTGCATGAGGAGATTCTTGTTGGTAGGAAGGGAGCGATGTTGTTCAACAACATACGGTGCTGTTGCGCCGTGGAGGGGTTAAAACTAGGGTGTCGAGCTGGGACAAGGTAAAGTGGGCCTGGTTATGGGAGTAGGTGGCGAAGGTATTGAGGTGGAGGACAGAACGGGCAGCTAGGGAGATCTGTTGGAGGGTATGGGGGCATTGGAAGGGGTGGATGTTCTGAAGGACAATGGTTGCAAACCTGATGACGCCGTCAGCTGGGAGGGGGGGCAAAGGGTGTTTCCGGAAGGAGTTGCATCATCTATTGGACAGATAGAGACTGTGAATTCAGGAGAGGTAGGTGTTGGGTTGGGCCTTGAATTTTTGGGAGTAAGTGGGGTGGGGAAGACTACAGGTGTTGCAGGATGTGGGGGGGAATCCAGGCTAGGAAACTGCAGGAGGAAGTGTATCTCTTTGCAATAGGGGCAAACGGGAGCCTCATGACACTCAGAGGTGTGGAGCACGTTGTATTGCAGGCACCTCTGGCAGCGAACGGACTGGGAATGGGAACTGGAAGGATCGACTTTGTACCTCTTGTTGAAGTGTAGGGCCCCCTCCTTGAGAAGAAGGTCCACAGAGGGGGTGTGCTCGGAAAATATCCGCATGAGGTGAGTGAGGCCGGTGGGGTTGTGGATGCAGCAGGCAGCACGGATCTCGAGGTAAGGATGTGCTCGGTGCTCCGCCAACACCTCCTCCTCAGTAATCACTGGGCTAAGCCGAGTGATCACAGCAGTGAGGGTCGGTGGGCAGTGCGAGGGTTGAGGTTGGTGGGAGGAAGAAGGGGAAGGAGCAGGAGTGAGGGAGGCACGGGGTGCGAAGTGTATAATTGGGATCTTGGAGAGGATGTCAGTGTGGAGGGTGGGGCTGGGAGAAGTAATGAGGATGGAGTCCCTATGAGGGTTGACGAGGGAGATAGGGGTGCCGGGGTAGTATTTGAGAGAAGCAGTATAAGATTTCGGGCTTCTAGAAGAGATGGCTCAGGATTTGCAAGAATGTATCTGTAGGTGGTGGCAGAGGCAGAGAGGGAGGTTGTGGGAGGGGCAGGGGCCGAGGTAGCAGGATGTTGCGATGCTGTTGCGGCTGTGACTGCTGCTCTCCCTAGCGCTTCGACAATTACCGGATGACAATTCTCGAATTGGCGACCTCATACGAGTGCCGCCGAAGATGCCTATTAACTTCTTTCCTAAATGATCTCTACTGCTGTATTCCAGTCTTTCCCTGGACAGTTTTATACTTCCTTCTTTCTGAATCAGTTGAACTATTTCTCCACAAATAATTAAAAACAAACATTTCCTTATGAGATATAAACAGTGACTCAGGAATACAAAGTTGCTGGAGATTAGTTTCACCATAAATTCTATCGTGCAGACACTGGAAACATAACATAATATTAAGTCCTGCTTCACGCCCCAGTTGCTACCGTCACCAACAGATGGCTGCACTGTTGGAAATGAGCGTATTTCGATCCTTGTACTACGAGTTTTGTACTGCCACTGACAGATGGCTGTTAGAAAACGTGGTTGTTTGTTTGTTGTACTATGAGTTTCTTATTGTCACCAACAAGGGCAGCACTGTAGAAAACGTAAAAGTGTTCATTTGTTGTATCATGACTTTCTTATTGTTACCAACAAATGTCTGCTCTGATAAAAACCATAGTTGACTCTTCTTTGTATACCGCTTGGCTTAAAGTGCAACGAAGTCGTAAATTAATTATTTTCCACATCCATGCTGCTTCTCAAATGCCACAATATTCTTTTCATCTACACTCCTGGAAATTGAAATAAGAACACCGTGAATTCATTGTCCCAGGAAGGGGAAACTTTATTGACACATTCCTGGGGTCAGATACATCACATGATCACACTGACAGAACCACAGGCACATAGACACAGGCAACAGAGCATGCACAATGTCGGCACTAGCACAGTGTATATCCACATTTCGCAGCAATGCAGGCTGCTATTCTCCCATGGAGACGATCGTAGAGATGCTGGATGTAGTCCTGTGGAACGGCTTGCCATGCCATTTCCAGCTGGCGCCTCAGTTGGACCAGCGTTCGTGCTGGACGTGCAGACCGCGTGAGACGACGCTTCATCCAGTCCCAAACATGCTCAATGGGGGACAGATCCGGAGATCTTGCTGGCCAGGGTAGTTGACTTACACCTTCTAGAGCACGTTGGGTGGCACGGGATACATGCGGACGTGCATTGTCCTGTTGGAACAGCAAGTTCCCTTGCCGGTCTAGGAATGGTAGAACGATGGGTTCGATGACGGTTTACATGTACCGTGCACTATTCAGTGTCCCCTCGACGATCACCAGAGGTGTACGTCCAGTGTAGGAGATCGCTCCCCACACCATGATGCCGGGTGTTGGCCCTGTATGCCTCGGTCGTATGCAGTCCTTATTGTGGCGCTCACCTGCACGGCGTCAAACACGCATACGACCATCATTGGCACCAAGGCAGAAGCGACTCTCATCGCTGAAGACGACACTTCTCCATTCGTCCCGCCACCACTGGAGGCGGGCTGCACGATGTTGGGGCGTGAGCGGAAGACGGCCTAACGGTGTGCGGGACAATAGCCCAGCTTCATGGAGACGGTTGCGTAGGATCCTACGGTCTTGGCGTGCATCCGTGCGTCGCTGCGGTCCGGTCCCAGGTCGACGGGCACGTGCACCTTCCGCCGACCACTGGCGACAACATCGATGTACTGTGGAGACCTCACGCCCCACGTGTTGAGCAATTCGGCGGTACTTCCACCCGGCCTCCCGCATGCCCACTATATGCCCTCGCTCAAAGTCCGTCAACTGCACATACGGTTCACGTCCACGGTGTCGCGGCATGCTACCAGTGTTAAAGACTGCGATGGAGCTCCGTATGCCACGGCAAACTGGCTGACACTGACGGCGGCGGTGCACAAATGCTGCGCAGCTAGCGCCATTCGACGGCCAACACCGCGGTTCCTGGTGTATCCGCTGTGCCGTGCGTGTGATCATTGCTTGTACAGCCCTCTCGCAGTGTCCGGAGCAAGTATGGTGGGTCTGACACACCGGTGTCAATGTGTTCTTTTTTCCATTCTCAGGAGTGTATTAAATTCCATTTTTACACCTAGTATATATATTGCTGTGCATTGTGGGATCCGCATCAGATAGGACTGATGGACGATATCGACGAAGTTCGAAGGAGGGCAGTTCGTTTTTTATTATCATGAAATAGCAGGCAGACTGCCAAGAATATGATACATGAATTGGTGTGGCAATCATTAAGGCCAAGGCGTTTTTGTTGCAGCTGGATCTTCTCCTGAACTTTAAATCACTAACTTTCTCTTCAGAGTGTGAAAATATTTTGCTGGCGCCCATCCACACAGGGACAAATGTTCATCATAATAATATATGAGAAATCAGAGCTCGCGCAAAGAGAGATCTGAGTTCAAATCCCAGTGTAACACCAATATTTTCCACATCTCAAGTTGAAACACAATAAGAAATAAGTATCTTGTGACCTTACATGTTGAGTAGTTCATTCGTAGAAATAACACTGTCCTGTAAGAAAGCAAACTGGTGAGAGCGTTTCTACCTGGTATGAATTTCGCCTACGTCATAGTCCAACCTACACAGACTCTGCGAAAGTAGTTAGCGAAGGGGCACAAGTTTAATATCGGTTTGGAAACGGGGTGCAACCATACATTATTGGATTTGCGTTACCACACGCAAAGAGGGTCTGTTTGAGCTTGTTAAGAATGGTTGGCTGATGTTCGAATCAAACCCAGACCTTAAGCATATGTAACTACAATCATTTCAACAGAGCACGAACCTACACAGAAAACTGGTTATGACTGTGCCGTAACGAAGGATGCTCAACATTGGAAAAGGTTGATTACAAATTGTTCAGTGCATCCATTTCCTTATTCGTTCACATCGATATTCACCAGCTGTCTTGGCTACCCAATTTGTGCTTTTGACTTGATTTTGTAATCACTGAAATAAAATCGCATAACAGCCAGCTGCACGAACTGGCAACACGGTACGTTGGGGAAACTTCTGCTGGAAATGTTGCTTTCCACTTGTGATTCTGTGCTGATGTGTGTATTTAAGGTTTACTCACAAATATGATGTAGTGTAAATGCAAAGGCCAAAGATGGAGCACACTCTCATCTTTCCGTTTTCAAATTGCATTTCGTCTCATATAATTACGCAGGTAAGGGCGTAGTGACGTTTTCTCGTGCAGCATATTATGTGAATGGTATTAATGTACGTATTCTACCTGGGCAAAATTTACCTACGAAAGCTGGACAAGGGCGAGCAGCACTCGTGCTCTGTTGGTTCTGTACAAACTTTATTATGATTATAAGTAATAGTGATAATAATAATAATAATGATGATGATGATTTCCTGTGATTTAATTTCCTGGTGCAAGTCTTGCTATTGGATGCCACCTTGGCGGCTTTTGTGTCCCTGATCTGCCCAAGGTATCCAGCCGGAAAAGGGGACGTATAGATTAACCAGGAATCTGAACCGTATGTTGTTTCTGGCGACTCATCACACCGTTTTGATGTGAAGACTAGGTTAAAACGAAGACGAAAAACCGGAAATCGATACCATGACCTTCTTATTGCCAAGCAGACGCTTCAGTAGTAGGCCACCAGGTCGATATATATATGGATTGCCCATCTGTAGGATTTGATGAATGAATTTGTGAGTATCAAAATATATGACAAATATGTTTGTATCTTTTGATTGTATTGACTCAGAAGCTAAAGTTATTTACAAGGGACCGTAGACATTACAATTTGATATAAATTTCTACTCGATATCTCTACCTGAGATAAATAGGTCTTAACAGACATACAGACAGACAGACGAAAAAGGAAACGGGAAAAAATCAATTTTAGTGAATAAAAAATAACAGGAAACCTAATTCAGGATGGTCGGATGGGGATTTGAACCACTGCGTATCAACTTGATAAACAGAAAATAATGGTTGGCCTGAAAAAAGTGCATAGGCCATTGAGTGTCATTGCTCAGAATGTAACATTACGCATTTGTGTTCAGAACTACATTCCAGGGATATGTTCATCGCAGTTGGAATCCGTTTCAATTGAGGCGCGTACCGATTGCAACATACGATAAATGATCAAGGAAACAGCGACTATCGTTGCTACTGTACGAGAACGCCCATCTACACTCTGCTGAGTTCACAAAAGAACCTACCGAGGGACTTGCCTGGAAAAAAATTCGTATCTCAAGACTTCTTCCGATCTAGCGCCTACAGACGTTTATCTGTCTTACTCCTTATAGAAAAACCATGAAGAAAATTTCTTTGTAGACAAAGATGCAATTTAAACTTGTATCGACGACGTTTTATCTGCAACCCAGTAGCTTTCTACTGGCGTGGAATCCCAAAACTGCTTGACCTTCGTCAGTCTATTTAAATTAATGGGGGTGTATTGCTGATGATTAATTTTTCTTTTACGTTTTTTAGCTTTATTCAAAAAACCAATGAGAAAAGCTATAAAAAATATTCTCTCTTCTAATAGAAATAAATTTCAGTTTACCAGGATACCATTATGACATAGGTGTAATTTCATAAAACAAATACTATCTGTAACACGAGCCTGCTCAAAACATCACGCTTTAGCAAGATATTGCGCACTTTCGAGCCCGATGTAGTCTGTCTCTAGTGAAGACCTACATCCTACCCAAGAAGCATGTCGGGATTACCACGAAAATATATAAACTTCGCAGTGAGAGTATATCCAAAAAGAAAACCAGCTAAAAAATTAGTCACTGCTTCACATAATCAATTGAACTGTGTATTCACAAAAAAACTAAGTTGTGCCGGTATAAACAAAAAGTACATACAAGTTTTAACAAGGCTGCTAGGTCACACTTTCTTACCCATTTCGCGTTTAATTGTAGGGGGTTAAAAAATGGCTCTGAGCACCATGGGACTTAACATCTATGGTCACCAGTCCCCTAGAACTTAGAACTACTTAAACCTAACAAACCTAAGGACATCACACACATCCATGGCCGAGGCAGTATTCGAACCTGCGACCGTAGCGGTCGCGCGGTTCGGACGGCACTAGATCGAAATTACCTTGAGACTTAAGATGGTGATGTTAAGATTTCCATAACAGTTTTACATCCGGAAGCTTACAGCTCGGTAAGAGAAGAAGTAAAAGGAAACAACATGTTTGTAACTCTACCGACAATAGAGCCAAGAGCTAACGCAGCACTCCCTGCACTAAGTGGGAACATTACCACGTAGATAGTGAGCCGGCACTGTTAGGAATACGCTCTCACAATGGTATTGTCGATTATCAGAGATAATTAGTAATGTTAAAGATGAGGAGAATTGTGAACCACACCAGGAGATAAATGACGGTCATATAGTTTCAGCAGGAAGAATACATTCACTCAGCCGACGTGCTAAGATGGCTAGCCTTTGGGAAGCTCGCCTTTCGGAGACGCAACGACGCCAGTTGCTACCGCATTGACTGACAGCTGAAATATGTGAAGCATAGCCTAATGAGTTTCATTCGCAATTGCGTAACTATCATTTTGATCAAAAGCCAAGTTACAAGTAATATCCATACTGTAACGCAAACATAGTAAGTAAAGAGTGAATGGGAATTAGTTGGGCGCACTACTCTTCACTAAACTGTTTCTTCAATAGTTGTCGTAAATGTTTTTCTTTTTATGTCTTATGTGTACTGCAAACATGAAGCTCATTCGCTGGAAGTAATTCGCTTTATTAGCATCATCTGACACAATTAACATTAACAGTAAATAACATTCTTTTTAACATTATTCACTTACAGCAGTTTTCCCCAAAAAAACTGTCACCGGCACCACACCCAACATATAATAATATAAATGAAAAGGTAGTATAACACTGATTACAAAACAAGAACATCCATAAAGGTATTTCATAAGCTGCAAATGACACAGTTTAAAATCAGAAAAATGAACAATGCAAGGAAATCTTTCGCAATGATTAAAAAAGAGGACTCGAAAACGGTGAAGAAAATGAAACTAGTGAAAGAGTACAGTACAAGTTCGATAATGAGGTCCCATACTCCGAGGCGCGTAGGCTAGTGCCTTCCTCCGACCGTAATGGGGATAAACGGTGATAATGCAAACGACACAACAACATCCAGTCATCTCGAGGCAGGAAAAATTCCTAACCCCGCCGGGAATCGATCTCGGGACCCAGTGCGCGGGAAGCGAGAACGTTATCGCAAGACCAACAGCTGCTGACTGTTGGGTACTGTGGGAGACCATATTATTGATGATTAACTTATTTCATATGTTTATCTGCTGTTTCACTAAACTAACGAAGAATGCTATGAAGTATACACTGTACTACTACAAACGAATTGCAATTTACCATGATATCCTTATGACAAAAGTCTTCTATAATAAAAGAAAGTACCCATAACACGAACGTCCTCAGAGCGTCACGAATTTGCAAGATATTATGCACTTTTGACATAAAAACCATCTCTGACTATGTGCAGTCTATGAAGTACAACCACGAAAGTATTACAGGAAAGGCCAAACAGAGACACCTCTGTATGAAGTGAGGGTAGCAGGTGGAAACCTGTGACGCGTTAGCGATGCTAGGAAAACATTATTAGAGTCCACTCCTTTATTCACGATGTTTACAAGTCGTCGTTCTTTCGCGCCAGCCAGAGCTGCTGCTCTCCAGCTGCTTGTTGGACTCCAGCTGACGTCCGTCGAGTCAGCGGTTGTACCCCCAGGAGAGGATGTCAGCGACTCTGGTGCCGCGGCTGTTGCTCAGCGAGAAGTGGTTCATGTGCTGGCTGTTGGAGTGTACTTGGCCCTACTGCAGGTCTCGATGACCCATCCACAATGTACCTGTTGGTAGTCGTGTGGTCGGTTAATCACCTCCCTACCTCTGGTACGTGTCAGCAGCCGAAGGCGCCTGGATGCTGAACAGGAATGTGGACCCCAAGAAACCCTGTTATTGGCTTCTGCGTCGAAGTCTAGTACTGACAGCACTCTGCGATGTGGTTTTGTCGGAAGACAGTGAGTTCCTCTGTCAGTAAATGGTAGACCGCGAGTAGCATGAAGTTCATCAGGTGAAAATGTTGAGTACATTTTTGGCTAGGTCATTGACTGTGTGGAGCATCTACGATATAGATTCAGTACAGTAACGTATACTGGGAATGCCATCGGCCCCAGTGATCAACTCATCGCGAGAGCTGGAGAGCTGGAGTTTTAAAGACTGTGACGTAAGGCTCGGTTTGTAATAATCAAATGTGCTTTCCTTATTCTGCTATAGCCACTTTAACAGGCTGTTAACTGCTGTGTGTCCCGCTCTGTGTTTCTTTACGAAAGAGGTAGAGTCTCTTGCGACATGCCTCACGAGCTAATGAATATGCTCGTCCCGCTTGGTTTGGTTTTCTGTCGCAGTCTACTCTCTGCTGAATGTGTATCTTCACTCGGTGGATGGTGTCGTAATGTGTTGTCGACCTGACCCACCTGTGACACACTGGTTCACTTCCTACTTTCGCCTTTGCCTCTGGCATGACTTGATGTGACAATACGAATGAGTCTTAATAAAATTTTGTAACTTCTAACCCTTTGCTATTCTGCACCGTAACAGTGTGGGACTGTAGCAGTGCAGGTAGAGGGTAGATACGTAAACAAAATCCAGTTAACAAAATTATTCAGTGCCCCAAATTGGTCACTACAACTGTTTCTTCATTAAAGCTAAAAATTATATCTGCAGAAAACGCAGCAATGTCAAGCGTGAAAATCAGTAAATTTTTCACTTTTTGGTCTATAAGTTATTAAGTAAAGGTAGTACAAAACCTTATGAGGGGAAAGTTTTCTAAAGACTACTTTACTGGTAATATACCTGCCTAAATGTAATTTTGTCACAGAAGAAATAAAAATCTGGTCTCCAGCGAAATGTCAACCGACAACTACCCCAGTCCTCCCTTTGAAGGGTGAACTCTTTACCGTTGAGTTAATAGAAAACTGCCTCATGGAGCTGTCGCTTTGCCCCAGTTATAGTCAAGACGACTAATTTGCAATGTAAAAGACGAGAGCGGTTGTAGTGTCAGCTTGGAACAAGCTTCCTGGAATCAAAAACATAAAATTTCTACTTTTATGTCATCACTTAAGCGCTCACTATTCATAGTATTTAATGAAAGAGGCAAGAAAAAGAAAGTGTCAAGTAAGTACACTGATTAACCAAAACATTATGCCCACTGCCATCGAGACGTTCGATGCTGCCTGGTTGCGTTGCGGGCACGTGACACTATAACGAAAGTTTGCTAGCGGAGCAGGCGCCGACGGTGATCACCCCATGGAAGATATGGGCTGCAAATCGGGAAAGCCATTGAGATAAGCGACTTGACAAAGGGTGGATTATTATTACGCAGAGCCTGTGAACGAGTATCTAGAAAACGGCGAAGCTGGTGGAATATTGACGCGCTACTGTCGTGAGCATCTGCGGAAAGAGGTAGAAGGACAGTGGAACTACTACTAGGCGTTGAATGGTTGGACGTCCACCACACTTCACAAAGCGTGGGCTTCGGAGGGTTGTCTGCTCTGTGAAGTAAGTATAGGTAGTATCTGTGGCATCACTGCCGAAGGAGTACAATAGTGGCGCACGCTCAAGTGGTTTGGATCCCACCGTTTATTGTACATTGTCGAACATGGAGCGTACGCAAATCAGCGACCCGTCATTTACGTGAATTACGTAGACATTTAATGCCACATACCTCCACAAACATGAAAAAAACTGTCGGATCCCTCATACACAGAATCAGTGATGTGTTTCGTTCCAAAGTCAAAGAAGGTATTACGCGCGTGATCGTAATGGTTTAGCTCATCACTGTCATTTCAAAGGGCTGGGTTATAATATTATTATTATTGGTATGTATTGCAAAAATTCTCTTTCTCATTAATTGTTTTTACATACCCACGACGTAAATTGATTGCGTTGCATTAAGTCCCAGAAACTGAAAGTCTCTGTCCCTCTCATACTTCGAATTTCCATAGACAGTCGATTCTGATTATAACGGTTGTTGGTAGACCGGCATGAAGTTCTGTTTATTTTCATGTAGTAATAGGCTTGCTGCAATAGGCCACATTCGAGATACATCATAAAAATATGATTCTCGACTGACCAAAATGTTTAAAATATTGATTGTAGGCTTTTCATAGACGCAAACTCCCTAGGAGTTTAACGTTCAAGTAATCATGTGTAGGCGGGTTGCACTGTTGTATTTTGTGATTAGTACGTTGCATTATGCTGGAGCTAAGTGAATCCGAACGTGTGGAACTGTTTCCTACTGCTCGATTACAGTATATGTTCAGAAGTCTTAAGAACAACTCTCTAGTCCTTGAGATACGAGGGTCGGTCAAAAAGTAATGCCTCCCATTTTTTTTCTACTTAAAAAAATTAAGTTAAGTGAAAAATTTGAATTTGGCGCCATTCCTCAAACCTTCTTCTGCAATCCACTGCAGTAGTAACTTTCTGTGTCAACAGGTGGCAGCACAGCAGAAGTTTGTAAGATGGCCGACATCGATGTTCGTTTGAGACAGCGTTGTGTGACTGAATTCTTGAATGCAGAAGGTGAAACGCCCATACGCATTCATGAAAGACTGAAGAAGGTGTATGGTGTTGTGACAGTGGATGTCAGCACTGTTAGATGATGAGTTCGTCGTTGTAAGGAAGCTAAAGGGCAAACACCGTTGACTGACGAAAAGCGGAGCGGCAGGCCGGTGAGTGCAGTGACTCCACACAACATTCATCAAGTTGATGACATCATTCGTGGTGACCGTCGGGTGACTGCAGATGAAGTGTGTCGCATTATTTCTCTTAGTAAAGGCAGTGTGATCACGATTATTAAACAATTGGGGTACTCAAAAGTTTGTGCACGGTGGGTTCCAAGAATGTTAACCGATCAGAATAAAGAGGCAAGGAAAACAATAGCCTCCCAACACTTGCAGCGCTTCCGTTTGGAGGGAGATGAGTTTCTGAAAAAAATTGTGACCGGGGACGAAACATGGGTGCATTTTTTTGGACCCGAATCAAAGAGGCAGTCAATGGAGTGGCGTCACACAAGCTCGCCGAGGAAGAAATAATTCAAAACTGTGCGATCGGCAGGGAAAGTTATGGCAACAGTTTTCTGGGATACAGAGGGTGTGATTCTGGTTGATTTTTTGGAGCAGGGATGCACAATAAATTCTGTTCAATACGTCACAACCCTCAAAAAACTTAAAGCACGTCTTCAGCGAGTTCGCCCAACAAAATCAATGGCAGATGTTCTTCTTTTGCATGACAATACAAGACCACACACCAGTCGTCACACCTCTGACGAGATTGTCAAAATTGGATGGGAAGTTTTGCCTCATCCCCCATACAGCCCTGACCTGGCACCATCAGACTTCCATCTGTTCGGGCCACTAAAAGAAGCTCATCGTGGGATTCATTTTGAAGATGAGGAGGCCGTCAAAAGATCCGTGCGTCAATGGCTTAGGAAGCAGAGCTGTGATTTTTACCGTGCTGGGATACATGCCCTTGTTCAAAGATGGACCAAAACTGTAGAGATGGGCGGAGATTACATTGAAAAATGACAAAATGATCCTCAATGTTGTGGTTTTCAACCTATGTAATTGCATTTAAATTTCCTGACAATTAAACGTAGAAAAAAAAATAGGAGGCATTACTTTTTGACTGACCCTCGTACAATACCGCTGAACCCGTTTCCGCAGAATCATGCGTTGTTTGGTGGAGTCTGTGTTATCGATTGCTTCATATGTCAACTTGTTACGACAAAATTGTGGTACATCACCTTACATTACAGTGAGCGCATGCTAGGGTAACTTCCGGCATAATCAGTTTGCTTCCGTAGTTTTATAAAGGTTTTTTGGTGGGGCGTAATGTTGCTTGATGGTGACATCTGGTGTATAAAAGACACCAACGATCACAGTTAATAGATTCATTGACCTTATGCTGCAGATATCGCTTTACTTCGTGAGAATGTACAAGGCGGGCAGTGGTGTTGTGTTTTGGTATTTACAGACAATACATCGACTCGACTGTTGTCTACGCCATATACTCCAGTTTTCGTTTCTTGACTTCGAGGTCCTACAATTCGGTATAACCCAGCAACCATTCTTAGGGGCTTATTACTCCAGTAGACAAGCTGTAGAACACGACACATAGATTGGTATTTCTCTGTATGCAAAGAGGCTCCCCATTGGAATATGAAAGCAGGCTGCTATGGAGCGTTTCAAATTACCATTACAAGTTGTTATTCCATCGGTTTTAAACTCTTGTATGTTGTTATCGCCGGAGCTTTGCTTGGAGCTCGTATGTACTGGGATAGAATACCGTAGCATTCGGTATCCAGATAAGTGGATAATGATATCAATAAAATTTTCAAGGTACTCCGAGATAGTGATCTTAGGTTGTATCATAAAAATGTCAGCCATTTGCTGTGCATAGCTGTCTTGGAATCCGCTCCTGGGGTTTGGTCCGCTGCTCATCTCGAAAAAATGCTGAAAAACGCTGTTTTTAGGTTTTCGCAGGAACCACCCACGAATTTACGCAAATGTATCATGCACTCATTCATTCAGTTTCATTCATTCAGTCCCACGTCCGTCCGTTTAATTAAGTGACGAGTTTACCACGTGTATACCCGTCATCAAAAATCTATTTAATTTTTTCGTGGAAATCTTACACATATGAATTGGGCAACTTCGAACATTTGTACCTGGAAAAGGGATAAATATAGCAAGAAAATTTTCAAGGTTATTCGAGATCGGAACCATAAGAATATATCTTAAAAATTTCAGCCATCTGCTGTGCATAGCCGTCTTAGAATCCTCTGTTGGGCTTGTTCCGCTGGTAACGGCGAAAATATAGTGGAAAAACCATATTCGGGGGTTTTCTGAGAAACCACCCAAGAACTAATGGTGCCTACATAAGTCCCATAAAGTCCACCGTAGACCACATCAAATGCAAAAAGATCAACCGATTTGTTCCATTTGACTAAGAAGGAGGAAGTGTGCAACATTCATACATTGACTGTGCACTGTAGGATAGTGACACTAAGACGATTCTTCTGTCGGGTTCACAAATTGCCCCAGTCCAAAAACACTTGACCCTACCTTTTTATCACTAATAGAATCGCAGGTATGAGTAGTGAAAAATCGCATTTTCATGAACGTCGTTTTGGAACGTATTGGTAAAGATACTGTCTCATGCATACCGATTTTGACTTCATAGACATGGTAAAGTAATTAATTTGAGTCTTACAGCGTTTTATCTTGTACTTAACCACAACTAGATCTTAGATAATAGATGTAAACATCGCACTTTTGCCCTTCCTGACATTTTAAAATATTGTGGCATCATAGATGTGGGAAATAATACAGGAAATACAATCTACAAAGCTTTTAGAGGACCTTGACACCATAGTTCTGATTACAGTCTTCGTCGAAAGTTATTGTTGTACACAGCATAGGATACGGTACGCCGATGTGCTTTTGTAACGATAGTAACAATTCTCAATCAGTACCATAATTATATTATTCTAGTTTATAACAAGATGCAATACCTTTATCCCCTGTAAAATAGTGCTTGAGAACAACATAAATGCGGAAATACTTAACTTTAGGGCGTATTGTGACTTACATCAAGAGTAGGACCAATTAATTACATTCAGACTGACAATTTTCTTGCATGATTGCCTTCTTAGCGTAGTATTTCAGCTAACACGCATTTTTCTGCAGTTATAAGCCTGGTTATGGCAATTGTACAAGATCGAATCCTACCTTCTACAATGGCAACTGTTATTAGGCATGGAAACCTAACATTGGATTACATACTCTTGAATTTTGGGTACTAATTTGGTGACTATGTGTGCATGTGGAACTTAACATTATGACACATGCACTTTCTTTGCATTGCAGATGTATTTTTGCAGACATTTTAGAATAGTATGAGACTTGACATCACCATTCATGTGAAAGTGGTCAGAAAGAATATAGTGACATCTGAGGACCACCATTGATGTGAAAAATAATTAATTTATGACTCTGTTGCATCTTAAGCCATGCATTGTACATTGGACAATCAGTTACTGTTTTTACCATTTATAGACATCTGTTGATGACGGTATAAACTCATGGTACAACAAACGAATAATCCCATTTCCTGCAGTGCAGCTACCTGTACGTGGCAGTTTGAAACTCATGGTACAAAGATCGCACTATGCTCGTTTTCTAAAGTGCAGCCATCTGTTGGTGACAGAAGAAATTGCAGTGTGAAGCAGCACTTTATTTTATTTCGTATTTTCAGAAATTACTTAAAAGTGTTGATGCTAAACTCATGTTCAACAACCACATTTCCCTGATTTCTTACACATATCTTTTAAGCAAATGTTTGTTTTTTATTGATTAGAAAGAAATATGCTATCTATTTGTTCTGTTCCATGGCAAATGATATATGGCTTCAAATGAATTTAACCAATGTGACTGGTGAGCCAGTTCTTAAACGAGTTTTTGGCGCTCAGTATTGCAAACACGGCTTGCAAACTTTTCAGAATTTTAGCAAATCAGGTACATTATCATATTCCACACTCATGTCAGCATTATGCATTTTACAAATTGAATTATTGTCCTTACATCACCAAATCACAGCTTCTCTACAGCACAGGAGTAGGAAAATTGTATCGCATGGAATTGGCTGCCACATTTGGATGGGGCAGGGGGCAGGAGAGTGGGAGGGTAGTTTTGCTGCACCACAGTGTTTTGTTTCCCAGTACATGTGGCTGGATGCGATTCCTGGAATGACTTGGAGGTAAGGAAGAGCTGATGCTAATGTCAGTGAAGCATGTCAAGTGCAGTTCCATGTGTCTGGTAGGATTCTCAGAATGGCCTTGGTGCACGTAAGTAGATGCAATGATAAAAGAATTCTGGGAATGACATTAATGATAAGAAAGTGCTGATGCTGAAATCAGTGAATTCCTGGCCAGAAACTGCAGTGACCCACTACTGCCACTCCCCCATCCTCCCAATTTGGATCTGTGCCTGACTGTCTTCATTTCTCCTGCGTACCACATCTGCATGTTCCTTGTACTTTCAGCTTTCCCTACTTTGCTTAATAGCAGCTTGCCACCTGAGCTGTTGATAATCATACCACTGCTTCCATTTCCTCAAAAAGTCTTTCCAACTTTCCTGCAGACTGCTCATACATGCCTCAACAGCCTTCCTTGTGTCCTCTATCCATGTTCCTATATACACTGCTTTATTTTTGTGACTGTGACATTTTTTCATTGATTTAAATTGATGTACAAATGAGCAGATTTTATTCCTTCAGTGTCATGAACAGTTTTAACCTTACTTCTAAAAAATTATAGTATTGTTCTTTTAAATTACATATAAAACATCACAACCTTTTATCGTTTCATTATGGCTGTGACAAACAAGTAGTATGTATCTGGACTGGAATTTTCAATAGAATTAACTCATTGTAAATAGGGAAAGATTTTGATGACAGTGATTAATTTATATTGAGTTTATTTTTTGTATAATATTGAATTTCACTAAATACAAGTATAGGCTACATCTTCAAGCTTGACATTTGCTACCATACATGAACTTTAATTTCGAGTTCCATGCTCATTAATGAAGCTGCTGTTATTTAATACATGTTTCTTTCTTTTTATGTAACAAAGGTCACATAAAGAAATATTGCATATGCTGATAAAAATACTAAGCGATGGCACATTGTTCTGCTAGGTTCTGTACAACTTTCTGAATCTCTTTAAAACACATATTTTTTTAAACGAATTCACTTCAAAATACAAACAAAACCATTGAAATAGTCTAAAACTATTTTTAAGATTGCTAGTTACGTTAGTTTCCTCAACATTCCTGTTAGTTCTGACAAGGTTCCCACTTTATTTTCACACCACCACATAAGTTCTTTCATCCAAGACACCATAATTCTGTCAAACACTTATGCTGAAAAAGCAAGTCTCTTGTGCTATTACTGGTACAGGTTCAGACTAAATACTTATGCTGCTGTTCTTTTTAGTCAGTTTCCCAGTCATGGAAGTAATAGAACAGCGTACAATTTGACAGTCTGCCGCATCCCTTCCCGCCTCACCTATCTCCACTACTCTACGCTAACTGAGGCAAAAATGTCGGGATATTCAAAAATGTAAGTTCGCATTGATCTCGAAGCTATGCAGCATGTGTGGTTGCCAGGTATATCCAGGATGGCAGATGTAATTATTCAGCACCATTTATGAACTTAGCCACTTCCTTCATAAATCATTACCCAATTATTATAACTGATGCCCATCCATAATTTATAACCCAATTAGTCACTTTCAGGCACACCCATTCTTTAATTTAGTATCAAAAAATGGCGGGACAGCTAGCACATGCACATGCACATGCGTGACATGTGGCTATGACTAATTTTATACAATTATACATGTATGCAGTACAACTGCCCAGATTATTATTATTTTTTTTACATTTATATGATCTAAAACGGCTGCCAAGGATTTTCTCTCCTAAATAATTACCTCGGTCCTTTCTTTGGACTCATGTGCTAAATGCAGACCTGACATGTTTCTCTGGACTTTTTATATATATTTACATGCAACATAACTGTTTTGAATTTTTTTATATTTATATGCAGTGGAACTGCCAGTGTAACTGGGTTTGAGGATTCAAGACAGAATTTCTAAATAACATGAAGGAATAGGATAACAAATTTATTCACAATATAGGCATATGTAAGACATAGTAACAACTAATTCACAGTAAATTATATTAATTTTCAGGTAAAGAATTATTTAATACAGTGTTAGAACATAATAAATTATTCACAATATATTATACTGAGTGTGTAGCAGGTTATTTCATTTGCATGTGATAACAAATTATGCACAGTGTTTTTTTTTTTTTTTTCATGAGAGTCTTCACAGTTGTCACAATAGAAAGATTTTACACTTCAGCTATTCCAATATAATTTGATGTACAGTTGTTGCAATGGAAAAATTCTACAATTCAGCTACTGTAATGTAATTTGATATACAGTTGTTGTAATGTAACAGTAGACATTCTTGTTGAAAGTTCAAGATTGACTTAACACAGGAAATGCTTCACAGTAAAAATTAAATATTTGGATGAGCAGCAGCAGCAGCAGCAGCAGCACACACACACACACACACACACACACACACACACACACACACACACACACACACACACACACAAGCTCTTTGCAAATAAATACATCAACTCTTATTATCACCCAAGTGAACAGTAAGCATAAAGCAGGGTTTTGATCCCATCAGTACCGACGACACACTTCATATCATGAGATAACAGGCCGATTTTTAGTTGCGACGCTGTGTGTACCACATGGATCCACAACTAAATAGTAACTGGCCGTATCATAGGCATAGGTGGGGATGAAGCACCACCTACACCGCCTCACAGGCTATCCAAGTCGTCTTCAACTGTGAGAGCCATTGAGGCTGCATGAAGCCTGTCTCCTGCCTCTGGGAAGCATCTATCACTCTACAGTATGCGTGAATTTTTTTATCTAAGACCTATAAACTTCACAATCTGCAACCCATTCGCCTCGTCTTTCATTGAGCCAATAACCTTATTGTTTACAGGTGTTGTGTCATAAGGATTATCAGCTGCATGTCCAGATGTTTTGAATGTGTCAGTGTGGCACCGTATTACTTCATATGGTTTGTGACGCTTTTCCCAACACATGTAGCTCTCTGTAACGACATGAAGTAGCATTGGGTCTGTGAAATGGCTTTTCACGAGTTTGGATAGTCTGTGAGTTAACGAGTATTGCGCTCTCATTTAAATATATGGCCGAAAGAATCAGCCTTTAGGAATTGTGAAATGAACCCTGTCGTCCAGGAGCGGATGCTACAAAGGGCGCAGATTCACCACGCGATGGGGAAACTCACAGGCGTCTATTTTCTATCGAGGCCTAAGCGCTGAATTATGTGAGTGTGACAGACGAGATGGGGGAACTAAGATCGCCCATAAAGGGAAACATTTATGAAAACTATTTAATTCTGTTGTAGTGCAGGGAATGAAGCCACAATAATTTTAATCTGCCAGCCTCCATAAAATTTCATGGTGATCCCAATAAAAATTGAATACTGACCATAACTATAATAGTTTAGGATTTACTGTTAACGTGAAATTGACAAGTTTTGTAACAAAGGCCTGACTGCTAAAATCTGAACGCTTTGGTCGATCTTAACGATCGACATTTCATATAGAAGCGCATCATTAAAATGACAAATGGTGTAAATATCAATTCAGTAACATAATTTTTTAAAAGATACAGTAAATTTAAATTACCAGTGTTTTCAGTTAAGCATCAGATCATCATTTCCTCCACGCAAAACACTTAACGATGACAGCATGACACCTTACTGAACAATTAATAATAGAATGTTTGTTGTAAAGTTTAATGCGTAATAGTTACTTTTGTTCTTTATTTATTTATCAGAAAGCACATTGGTGCAAGGCTACTGGCCGTAGCATTCAGAGTTAAGAAGGAAATTGTATTGGTTTTATGTAAAAGAGTTTAACATTTATTATGTAATGGATATTGTTGTTACTTTATTTAGAACGTGAAAGTGGTCAAGATTTCATTATTTAATATGTTAAAATGTTAAGTACTGTAGAATCAGATGGACGGCTTCAGGAAAGGGAAACTGCTCTAGCCAGTTGAGCGAAGATGCTCGGCGCGTGGGAAACGCGATCGGAGATGGACAGACGGCAGTTCTGATCTAGACACCAAAGAGTACAGTTCGGCTGGAGACACCAAAGGGTACAGTGCGGGTACAGACGCGAAAGCGGACAGTTCGCCTGTAGACAACAAACGATACAGTTCGGATTGCTGCCGGCCGGTGTGGCCGAGCGGTTCTAGGCGCTTTAGTCTGGAAACGCGCGACCGCTAAGGTCGCAGGCTCGAATCCTGCCTCGGGCATGGATGTGTGTGATGTCCTTAGGTTAGTTAGGTTTAAGCAGTTCTAAGTTCTAGGTGACTGATGACCTCAGATGTCAAGTCCCATAGTGCTCAGAGACATTTGAACCATTTTAGTTCGGATTGAGTCGCGAAAGCGCACAGTCGGCCTTTAGGCAGCTTGGAAGTGAAACGACTTAGAAAATTTCGCGTTGTGTGGTATCGCGGGACTTACACTCTGAGCGGTGAGGAGCCGCGCGCCTGGTGCGAACTCGAACTTTTCGCGATGAGATTATGAATGATGGAACTGTGTCGCTCGAGCGTATCAGTAACTCTAAATATGACCACTTTCGCTGTCAGTTTTCTTACAGAATAAACATTATTCTAACCAAATCGCAACTGTGTGGCCTAAATCATTTATGGGTCGTTAATTTAGTTCCCGACATTATTATTACTGTTATTATTATATTATTATGAGGTATTGAATAGGATTGGGGAGAAGAGAAGATTGTGGCACAACTTGACTAGAAGAAGAGATCGGTTGGTAGGACATGTTTTGAGGCATCAAGGGATCACAAATTTAGCATTGGAGGGCAGCGTGGAAGGTAAAAATCGTAGACGGAGACCAAGAGATGAATACACTAAGCAGATTCAGAAAGATGTAGGTTGCAGTAGGTACTGGGAGATGAAGAAGCTTGCACAGGATAGAGTAGCATGGAGAGCTGCATCAAACCAGTCTCAGGACTGAAGACAACAACAACAACAACAACAACATATGTTATGTCACAAGTGTCTAATTTAGGGCGTGTAATGCGACACGCGCGGTTCAACCCCTAGAAGAGTTTGAGCCAAGACACTTCGACGAAGAGGAACCGCATGTGAGCCCGAACATCTTTGGGATGTTAGTTCGCAAGCTCGAATATACACAAACAGGTTTCGTAAAGTCTACTACAATCTTAGCTATCTCCAGAGAAACGAATTCTTCATTGGTAATTCTGACCTGTTCAAAATTTGACCTGGTGATATAATTTTTCGTGCCATAATGTCCATCCCACTTCTGTGTTAGATGAATTTCGTGGAAATTTCTGGCATTCACCATTGTTTTGCATAAAATTACGTTTTCATAAGTTTAAGAAAATCTTTTTCAGAATCACACATTGGGGAACCCCTATTTTCGGTGTTAATATCAATTTATTCTTGCTTCTCCTCGAGGATGTTCAGTGCGCGAACTGTAAATTTTTTGAAGTTTAATACCAGTCATGTCCTGGTAGTGGACGCCAGCTCGGGTGATGTACTAATCAAGTAAGCCACTGGTCAGTATTGTTGACATTACAGCAAAATATTCTTGCCAGGTGGGCTTGCTACACCGGTCACAGGTGAGCAACACAGTGTGCGCGAGAGCTGTTGATGATGTTTGGTTTGTGGGGCGCTCAACTGCGCGGTCATCAGCGCCCGGTGAACAAGAGTGAAGTAATGTTTTGTAAGTCAGAGCACTTTTGCGCTACCATTTACTACTTTGAGTGTCTCTTTTCCTAACCTAATTCCTCAGCATCACCTGATTTAATTCGACTACATTCCATTTTACTCGTTTTGCTTTTGTTGAGGTTCATCTTATATCCTCCTTTCAAGACACTGTCCGTTCCGTTCAACTGCTCTTCCAAATCCTTTGCTGTCTCTGACAGACTTACAATGCCATCGCAAACCTCAAAGTTTTTATTTCTTCTCTATGGATTTCAATTCCTATTCCGAATTTTTCTTTTGTTTCTTTTCCTGATTGCTCTACATACAGATTGAATAGCATCACGGACAGGCTACAACCCTGTCTTACTACCGTCCCAACAACTGCTTCCCTTCCATGCCCCTCGACTCTCATAACTGCCATCTGGTTTCTGTACAAATTGTAAGTAGCCTTTCGCTCCCTGCATTTGACCTCTGCCACTTTTAGAATTTGAAAGAGAGTATTCCAGTTAATATTGTCAAAATCTTTCTCTATGTCTACAAATGCTGTAGACGTAGGTTTGCCTTTCCTCAACCTATCTTCCATGACAAGTCGTAGGGTCAGTATTGCCTCCGTGTTCCTTAATTTCTCCAGAATCCAAATTGATCTTCCCCGAGGTCGGCTTCTTCCAGTTTTTCGATTCTTCTGTAAATGATTCGTATCAGTACTTTGCAGTCGTGGTTTATGAATCTGATAGATCGGTAATTTTTACAGCTGTCAGCATCTCCTTTCTGTGGGATTGGAATTATTATAGTGTTCTTGAAATCAGAGGGTATTTCGCCTGTCTCACACATCTTGCTCACCAAATGGAAGAGTTTTGTCATGGCTGGCTCTCCCAAGACTATCAGTAGCTCTAACGAAGTGTTGTCTACTCCCCATGCCTTGTTTCGATTTAAGTCTTTCAGAGTTTTGTCAAATTCTTCACGCAGTATGGTATATCACTTCTCATCTTCCTCTATGCCCTCTTCCATTTCCACAATACGGCCCCCAAGTACATCTCCCTTGTACAGGCCTTCTATATGCTCCTTCCACCTTTTACTTTCCCTTATATAAGCTCCAGGATTTGTTCTTTGCACCTTCGAAACTGTAAATATCTCTTACACCAGTTTGGCACGTATGATTTCTCAAATGGTGTTTTGTGTTTTGAGATACGTACCAAATCACCTACATCAAATTCCTGTTTACATGGATCCAGGATTTTAATACGATAATAAACTATATCCATGAGTCCATTATAATGTATACCGATTGATCTCATTTTCTGTTTGGATAGACTATACTGTACAGTTATTTCTGGGAGGATATCTGTCGATTTGTATGAATCACAAACACTAAAACGCACCCACAGGTCGGTTTGGAGTGTGTCCTGGCATCGATCGCCCCCGTCTGCAACAAACGCTCAAAGACATCCACGACATTTCTCCCCATTTTTGCTTAAACAGGTAATACCGAGGCATATTTGGAGTATGTACCAATAAGCATTAAAATATATTTGACTCTGTTATTCTCATGTGTATATTCCCTCATTTCTACAAGATCAGCCTGCCATAAATTATCCAAGGTCTTAATTATAACATGATTATGAGGGTATGTTTTGCTCGCTAATATGTGCAGTTCTCGAACTACTGTATCCATGCTTATTCGATGATGTATCTCTCTCTCTCTACGCTCGGAGGTTAATGAAACAACTTCATTCAAGTAAGCTGTATTACCTGCAGCAACTGATGCTATGAGCAGACATAGTCGATCTATAAGCTCGTTGGAGTCGTCATAATATACAGAGTGGTCCATTGATCGTGGCCGAGCCCAATATCTCATGAAATACGCGTCAAACGAAAAAACTACAAAGAACGAAACTCGTCTAGCTTGAAGGGGGAAACCAGATGGTGCTATGGTTGGTCGGTAGAAGGTGCTGCCATAGGTCAAACGGATATCAACTGTGTTTTTTAAATTAGGAATCCTCATTTTTATTACATATTCGTGCAGTACGTAAAGAAATACGAATGTTTTAGTTGGACCATTTTTTTCACTTTGTGACAGATGGTACTGTAATAGTCACAAACATATGGCTCACAATTTTAGACGAACAGTTGGTAACAGGTAGGTTTTTTAAATCAAAATACAGAACGTAGGTACGTTTGAACATTTTATTTCGGTTGTTCCAATGTGTTACATATACCTTTGTGAACTTTCATTTTTAAGAACGCATGCGTTTTAAGCATGGTTACCTGTAAATACCACATTAATGCAGTAAATGCTCAAATGATGTCCGTCAACCTCAATGCATTTGGCAATACGTGTGACGACATTCCTCTCAACAGCCAGTAGTTCACCTTCCGTAATGTTCGCACATGCAGTGACAATGCGCTGACCTCGTTATGACTGGGTGTTCTGTGATGTCCTTAGGTTAGTTATGTTTAAGTAGTTCTAAGTTCTAGGGGACTGATGACCATAGATGTTAATTCCCGCTGCGGGATTCGATTGTTTAATGCTTTATGTTCAATGTCAATACCATCGCCGCTGCTGCTGTCGTTGTTTTCACCATCGAGTATTGGTTTTGCAATGGTTTTATATTTTTGTTGCTCTAGCTTTTTACGATCCGACGTCCGTCAGCCAAATGGTGTATTTCACGGTACATTTCTCGATCAGTGACTGAATAATTTATGCCTTTTTCGTGGGTCTTAGAAAAATGAGATTCATTAAGCCAGATGTTCTCCCAAACTGCCTGTTACTGATCTGTATTGTGCCATCAGTTACATTTATAGGCTGCGTGCCCAGAATGTATGGTCTTCCACTGCTGACGCCAAATGTTCTATCTGGCCACGGGCGTGACGGTTAATGGATAGGTCAATGGCAATAACAGCGGTATTGTGTGGTTTTGTTTTTTCTGAGAGCTGCCTCAGAGATACAGAAACTGGTTTACTAGTGCTTGCTGTCGATCCAATTGCCCTAACCTTAGCATCCATATTTTCTCTCGAACGGCTTTCCTGGCCTGGCTTTCTGCTTCGTCGACATCTCGAGGTATACCAATCAGGCTTCTCTGCACCGTGAGGCTTTATATATCGACTCTTGTTCCTCTTATTATGTGGATGCTCCCGCTTGTCAATAACAAGGGCCTCTACGTCTGTTTTCCCCTCAACAGCCTCAACCTTTTCAGTTAAGCCGGTTACTTTCTTACCGACATGATTAACTAACTCATTTAATGCGTTAATCATTTTAGAAGAGTCTAGTAATACGTCTCTAGCTCCCTGTGCATACCTCCAACTTTATGCACGATAATCTGAATTTTTGCATCCATGCACAAGCGAAAGTTCTGCCTATGTACTCCCATTCTCTCGGATTGAGAGTCAGACATACTCGCTAGTTTGTGAATGGTGCAACGTATACTGATGCACTCACCTCTCTTACCAAACTATATACACAGAAACTCTTGGAAGTTTCGCCTATATCTACCATCATTCAGTGTTTTAGTTTTATCAATAACAATAAACCCATACTATGAATGATTCTAGCAATCAGCACATATCTTTACAAAATCATTGAACGACATGTCATTTCTTATGTGTGCTTAGTAAATGTGTTGTTTGAAGGCCATAATGTACATTATCCCTAACCAAGTGTTTTGGGATTCTGGAATATGTTTGGCTTCGATAAAAGACATCAACACCCATATGACGACCGAAACAGAAATATCTTCGAATTCGGTCTTGGTTGTCCACAGCAACGTCGTCAAATATGAACACAGTGTTTGGCTTTAGTTTTTCAGGTGGAGGGGATGTCACTGCTTTCACTGAAAGTCGTGTATGTAACCCCTTTTACACTTCGCAATATCTCCTGTAATAGCTGATACTTGGGTTGAAACGGTATTTTTGAAAATACACAAATATGTTTAAATTGGACTCCGTCTACGTGTCATGAGGACACTAGTCTTGCCATAATTGAATGGACCTACAGTAATTGATCATATATTATCAGGAAGGAGTATTCCATTCTTCTTCTTCATGTATTCCTTTATATCTCCACATGAGCAGTCACCTACGACGAAGTCGTTGAGGATGTTTCACCCACCCTGCAGTGATACCGAGTACGCCAGGTACTGAAAAGTTGTGGGGAGGTATTGAAAGACACACACACTTATAACGACGGTAATAGTATGCTCTGTCACTTAACCAACTGAGCTACAATGGCTACAAAATAATGATATTAACAAGCGCAAAACTTGGATTGTAATGATAATGATGGATGTATGATATAAAACACAGTTTGATATTGTACATATACATTATTTATTTAAATACTGTTCATCAGATGCAGTATTTAAAAAAATCGTCAGACTGTTTCTTTATCTTCTTTACACCTGTACAATATTTCCCAAATAAAGCTTTCTCGTATGCAATAAATTCAAAGAATATGGTATCTCACAGTAATCTGGTTTTTCATGAATACATTCAACCTGGCTCTCTTTCAGCTCTGCATTGATGAAGAAACAAAGGTACTGTTCCAAATCATTAACAAGTACACTATGCATACATAGAGTTTACAACATCATTGTAAGTGGATTCTGTGCTTGGCAACCACTGACTCAGTCTCTCCTGTCGAAGATGTGGCACAGTATCCACATTGTATAAGTTCATAACTGTGGTGTTCTGTAGATAAACACATATGTCACCTGACTTCACACCTACTGCAGACTCAACATACACTGTTTCTTGTAACAGAGAGTGTCACACCAGTAAGATCAATGCCTGGTAGGGTACAAGTTGGATAATGCTGATTGATGTAGCACTCTGTATGACACATTTCATCGCAGTCGAACTTAGAAATAGGAACTTTAACATCCATCAATGCATTTTCAATTTCAGCTCTCAGAAGCAAGCCCCAGTCATGATGTGCTTCTATACTCACATTTACATCTTTCATTATACTTGGAGTTAAACTGTGTGTAGAAATGAAAAGCGTGAGCACACTTGGTTCCTTCGTATCCACAGCAGCTGTGCACTGTCCCTGCGCTACCACAGGGATGTTCTGTTTGGATGGCTCATATGTTGGTGAACATTACTGTCCTTTGTCTTGTTGTTCACGACCATTGGCAGCACTTGAAGCATTGGGAACAGACCGTGCATCCTCATCACACAAATCAATGAGTAGGTCAGACAATAAAAGCTCCAGCAAGTAAGCTGTGTGGGGATGCTTCTTATCTACAGCATCTGCACTCTGCCCCTGTACTACCACAGGGAAGTTCTGGTGGAATGGGTCACATGTTGGTGACCAGTACTGACCTCCCTCTTACTGTTTAGAACCACCAACAGCATTCGAGGCATCAGGAATGGGGCAGGATTCTTCATCAGCCAAATCGATCAGTGGGACAGACAATAGCAGCTCTTTGTCCTGATCCAGCATGTGGGCAATGGGTGCTACAAGATCCCATGTGATCGCTACAGGTTCAGACATGCTGATGGTTGCTGCTGTTGCAGGTCCAGAGGTCAGTGCAGGTATTGACAAGATGGTGGCTGAGGTCGCTGTGGGCTCTGATGTGGCAGTGGTCAACATTTGGTGGTCACCCCTGCAGGCCTCAACAGGTCAAGAGCTACTGCTGAAGAAGGAGGAAGAAGCTTCACACACAGAGCAAGACATGAAACAATAAATAATAATGTCAACTACAGACAAAGATGTAATATTAGAAACTTACTTTTCTACTTCTTCCTCTTCTGCAGGGCTGTGCTAGATCTCGACTCCTGCTGCTGATGCATCATTGTTCTTCTTCTGCTGCAGGCTGACTGAGTGAGACTGAGGCTGTGGAGCTGCTGGGCCTGCCTTATATCTCCTCCAGTGACACCACCAAATACTATGATGGTATTGATATTGGTAAAGCCAATATGTGACCAGATTCAGTCTTCCTATTGGTTCCCACCCTTTTTCTCTGGACCATCATCTTGGATTATGTCATGGATGGGGACATATAGGGGAGTGGGCTGGAAGTTTCCTTAGAGGGATCCACATGCCAGCTGGGGAAAATCCATGATTTCTTCAGAGGTGGGGGTACTTAATTGATCAAGTAGTTAATTTACATAACTAATTTGATATCAATTCGACATCAAAACTGCACCAGAACTGTCTTTGTCCCTCTACTTATATTGCGAAAATCGTGAGGAAGAAAGGCTAACCAATGGCTTGTCAACTGTTCCTTCGTTTTTACATCCATATTTTCCAGATCAATTTTCTGAACCCATAATCCATCATAGACACAGAACAACTGAACTACAATTACAAAGATTTGAACTTATTACTGGTTCCATTAATTGGTTGTTCTCGAGGGTAACATGCGGTGGCATATGAGGGCAGATGTTCATAATAACACATAATGGGCGTGATGTAAGATAGCTTGCACAGTGGGATGATAGAGGTAGAGCTTAATCAGAGTAGTTGCTAATAAGAAGTGACAACGCCACCACGTCATCCTTACTTAGGAAGGCAGCTTTAGATTAAGTGCACAACCACTAATGTCATTCACAACAGGTGGACCGCGCACCACCACGACATTGTCTGAGCGCCCATACCATTCTGATCATACAGTTGTTACCATCATCTACTCGTGATGATTATAATATAGGCCTAATTGCTGCTGATACTTTGCCAAGCAAAGCTAAAAGCACCTTCTGAATAAGGATTTCCATTTGCAGTACTTCACGTGTTCGTGCAGTTTGATCTTTATTAATGCCTGATAGTTTCACACACTAACTGATCCTTTCAGCCATCAGGATATTCGTACGGGTATTATCAAAGTGTAATTGCTAGGACAAGCAACTATCTTAAGCAATATTCTATCATGGGTTGCATATGACTCGGGAAGCTGCGTTAATTTGACTTTCAATCCGTCTCCTGACTGGAATTCTCTGATAATGGTGTTCCCTGCTGGTGAAATTCTATAAAGGGTTGTGGCTGGTTTCAGTCGGCGCTAAAAGCTGACATACACACTGATCTCCACTGCAGTAGGGCCACTCTTTTTTCCTATGCGTTCCCCGTAACGTTATTAGTAACGTAAGATAAGGCTAATTCTGATACAAAACTTGGTGTCTGCAAGTCCGTCAATAACGATCTGCGAGCGGTAGTAATGCTAGAAAGGAAAGAGACTGGTGATTTTTGTGTCACTTCCGACGGGACTATGATAAGAATCTGCTGCCATTTCAGGTTCAAAAATGGTTCAAATGGCTCTAGCCTCTATGGGTCTTAACATCTGAGGTCATCAATCCCATAGACTTAGAACTACTTAAACCTAAGCAACCTAAGGACATCCATGCCCGAGGCAGGATTCGAACCTGCGACATTGGGAGCGCTTGGTTCAGGACTGAAGCGCCTAGAACCGCTCGGCCACCGTGACCGGCGCCATTTTATGCTTCAGAATCCTAAAATGTTTATTTTCTCACTTCATATTGAAACAAGTGTCATGATATGAGAGGAAGAACTGAATTATATGCTTTTCAGAAAAAAAAAATATTTCCTTGTTTAATACTATCAAGTGAAGAAAAGCTCTTTAGTTATTTTTGCGTGTTGCGTTAATTTTTTGTCACCTCATCTTACTTTGAAAGAAGGTTCTTTTTTTTTGGCATCGAAAGAGAGTGGACGCCATCATTGGTTAATTTTCTGATGACTAATCGCATGATACTGGTTCCACTTGCTCCGTCCGATATGTGAATACAGTTTCACTTTTGCTAGTCGAAGAACCTGCAGGTAGTAAAGTCGGAACACTACATTCAGAGCCACAATGATCTCTTTCTGTTTATGTCTTAGCGTCCACCTCAGTGTACGTTGGTTAGGCAACATAAACCCATTGGGCAGAGTTTACTGCAGAACTAGTCGTGAATCATGACTTCAAGAGTGCACTGTGTGTGGTAAATATATTACAAGCTTATTATATCGTCCAAGAATTTAATTACCATAATGTGAAGGAAAGTGGTTGAATAAAAATTAATTTTAAAACTTGCTGTAGCATTAAAATACTGCCGACTGATAATGCAGTTTTAATTGTTGATTGTCTTGTAAACACAAACACACACACACATACACACACACACAGACACACAAACAGCCAACATGTCAAATGACAGAGGCGACTGTTGTCTGTTCGACAATACATGCAGGTATCTATTCCTCAGTTGCCGTCAACTGGGAGAGAATTATCAATTTCTGACAGTGCATGAATTGTGAGGAGACTGGAAGGTAATGTACTTTTACTCTGTAGAGCTGGTAAAAAGCAAAAAATGGTTCAAATGGCTCTGAGCACTATGGGACTTAACATCTGTGGTCATCAGTCCCCTAGAACTTAGAACAACTTAAACCTAGCTAACCTAAGGACATCACACACAACCATGCCCGAGGCAAGGTATGAGCCTCCGACCGTAGCGGTCACGCGGCTCCAGACTGAAGCGCCTAGAACTGCACGGCCACACCGGCCGGCTTAAAAAGCAACGCTTGACATTTTGTGAGAAGATTTACTGCATCGATTTTGCTGAGGAATGTGATTCTAGAAACGAACCCACCCAACATTATTGCTTAGGATTTGCCAAATCCTGGTGGAATTAATTTCGCTAAGTACCTCGATCCTCCCCCCATGAACCATGGACCTTGCCGTTGGTGGGGAGGCTTGCGTGCCTCAGTGACACAGGTAGCCGTACCGTAGGTGCAACCACAACGGAGGGGTATCTGTTGAGAGGCCAGACAAACGGGTGGTTCCTGAAGAGGAGAAGCAGCCTTTTCAGTAGTTGCAGAGGCAACAGTCTTGATGATTGACTGATCTGGCCTTGTAACACTAACCAAAACGGCCTTGCTGTGCTGGTACTGCGAACGGTTGAAAGCAAGGGGAAACTACAGCCGTAATTTTTCCCGAGGGCATGCAGCTCTACTGTATGGTTAATGATGATGGCGTCCTCTTGGGTAAAATATTCCGGAGGTAAAATAGTCCCCCATTCGGATCTCCGGGCGGGGACTACTCAAGAGGATGTCGTTATCAGGAGAAAGAAAACTGGCATTCTACGGATCGGAGAGTGGAATGTCAGATCACTTAATCGGTCAGGTAGTTTAGAAAATTTAAAAAGGGAAATGGATAGGTTAAAGTTAGATATAGTGGGAATTAGTGAAATTCGGTGGCAGGAGGAACAAGACTTCTGGTCAGGTGACTACAGGGTTATAAACACTAAATCAAATAGGGTAATGCAGGAGTAGGTTTAATAATGAATAGAAAAATAGGAATGCGGGTAAGCTACTACAAACAGCATACTGAACGCATTATTGTGGCCAAGATAGACACGAAGCCCATGCCTACTACAGTAGTACAAGTTTACATGCATACTAGCTCTGCAGATGACGAAGAAATTGAAGAAATGTATGATGAAATAAAAAAAAAATATCCAGATAGTGAAGCGAGACGAAAATTTAATAGTCATGGGTGACTGGAATTCGTCAGTAGGGAAAGGGAGAGAAGTAAACATAGTAGGTGAATATGCACTGGGGGTAAGAAATGAAAGACGAAGCCGCCTGGTAGAATTTTGCACAGAGCACAACTTAATCATAGCTAACACTTGGTTCAAGAATCATAAAAGAAGGTTATATACATGGAATAATCCTGGAGATACTAGAAGGTATCAGATAGATTATATAATGGTAAGACAGAGATTTAGGAACCAGGTTTTAAATTGTAAGACGATTCAAGGGGCAGATGTAGAATCTGACCACAATCTATTGGTAATAAACTGACTAAACCAGAGGTTGTACAGAGTTTCAGGGAGAGCATAAAGGAACAATTGACAGCAATGGGGGAAAGAAATACAGTAGAAGAAGAATGGGTAGCTTTGAGGGATGAAGTACTGAAGGCAGCAGAGGATCAGGTAGGCAGAAAGACGAGGCTAGTAGAAATCCTTGGGTAACAGAAGAAAAATTGAATTGAATTGATGAAAGGAGAAAATATAAAAGTGCAGCAAATGAAGCAGGCAAAAAGGGATACAAACGTCTCAAAAATGAGATCGACAGGAAGTGCAAAATGGCTAAGCAGGGATGGCTAGAGGACAAATGTAAGGATGTAGAGGCTTATCTCACTAGAGGTAAGATAGATACTGGCTACAGGAAAATTAAAGAGACCTTTGGGGAAAAGAGAACCACTTGTATGAATATCAAGAGCTCAGATGGAAACCCAGTTCTAAGCAAAGAAGGGAAAGCAGAAAGGTGGAAGGAGTATATAGAGGGTCTATACAAGTGCGATGTATTTGAGGACAATATTATGGAAATGGAAGAGGATGTAGATGAAGATGAAATGGGAGATATGATACTGCGTGAAAAGTTTGACAGAACACTGAGAGACCTGAGTCGAAACAAGGCCCCGGGAGTAGATAACATTCCATTAGAACTACTGACAGCGTTGGGAGAGCCAGTCATGACAAAACTCTACCATCTGGTGAGCAAGATGTATGAGACAGGCGAAATACCCTCAGACTTCATGAAGAATATAATAATTCCAATCCCAAAGAAAGCAGGTGTCGACAGATTTGAAAATTACCGAACTATCAGTTTAATAACCCACAGCTGCAAAATACTAACACGAATTCTTTACAGACGAATGGAAAAACTAGTAGAAGCCGACCTCGGGGAAGATCAGTTTGGATTCCGTAGAAATACTGGAACACGTGAGGCAATACTGACCCTACGACTTATCTTGGAAGCTAGATTAAGGAAAGGCAAACCTACGTTTCTAGCATTTGTAGACTTAGAGAAGGCTTTGGACAATGTTGACTGGAATACTCTCTTTCAGATTCTAAAAGTGGCAGAGGTGGCAGGGGTAAAATACAAAGAACGAAAGGCTATTTACAATTTGTACAGAAACCAAATGGCAGTTATAAGAGTCGAGGGACATGAAAGGGAAGCAGTGGTTGGGAAGGGAGTGAGACAGGGTTGTAGCCTCTCCCCGAGGTTATTCAATCTGTATATTGAGCAAGCAGTGAAGGAAACAAAAGAAAAATTCGGAGTAGGTATTAAAACCTTGAGGTTCGCCGATGACATTGTAATTCTGTCAGAGACAGCAAAGGACATGGAAGAGCAGTTGAACGGAATGGATAGCGTCTTGAAAGGAGGGTATAAGATGAACATCAACAAAAGCAAAACGAGGATAATAAAATGTAGTCGAATTAAGTCGGGAGATGCTGAGGGTATTAGATTAGGAAATGAGACACTTAAAGTAGTAAAGGAGTTTTGCTATTTGGTGAGCAAAATAACTGATGATGGTCGAAGTAGAGAGGATATAAAATGTAGATTGGCAATGGCAAGGAAAGCGTTTCTGAAGAAGAGAAATTTGTTAACATCGAGTATAGATTTAAGTGTCAGGAAGTCTTTTCTGAAAGTATTTATATGGAGTGTAGCCATGTATGGAAGTGAAACACGGACGATAAATAGTTTGGAAAGGAAGAGAATAGAAGCTTTCGAAATGTGGTGCTACAGAAGAATGCTGAAGATTAGATGGGTAGATCACGTAACTGATGAGGAGGTATTGAATAGGATTAGGGAGAGAAGAAGTTTGTGGTACTACTTGACTAGAAGATGGGATCGATTGGTAGGACATTTTCTGAGGCATCAAGAGAAGAGAAATTTGTTAACATCGAGTATAGATTTGAGTGTCAGGAAGTCTTTTCTGAAAGTATTTGTATGGAGTGTAGCCGTGTATGGAAGTGAAACACGGACGATAAATAGTTTGGAAAGGAAGAGAATATAAGCTTTCGAAATGTGGTGCTACAGAAGAATGCTGAAGATTAGATGGGTAGATCACGTAACTAATGAGGAGGTATTGAATAGGAATGGGGAGAGGAGAACTTTGTGGTACAACTTGACTAGAAGAAGGGATCGATTGGTAGGACATGTTCTGAGGCATCAAGGGATCACCAATTTAGCATTGGAGGGCAGCGTGGAGGGTAAAAATCGTAGAGGGAGACCAAGAGATGAATACACCAAGCAAATTCAGAAGGATGTAGGTTGCAGTAGGTACTGGGAGATGAAGAAGCTTGCACAGGATAGAGTAGCATGGAGAGCTGCATCAAACCAGTCTCAGGACCGAAGACCAAAACAACAACAACGAGTACCTCGATAGCGTAGTGTGATGGTTTGTCTCCCACTATGTGTTTTCTAAATTCGTCCTCAGGTCACTTTCGTTTCCGGGTCCACATGGCAATACTCTCGATACCTGAGACCACATATTCTCTATCGGGTTGAGGTCCGGTGATCGTGGAACGATTGCAAATAGTTGTATTCTGTCTTCGTCGTGAAACCAATCCTGAAAAGCTCTGCTCTAATTGGTAGGGCTGTGGTCCCATGAATGAATTTTTATCTAGTTATTTCATCTATTTATATTTAAATAAGGTAATTGTAATTGGCACATCGTATTAGTATTTCTATAGCGTTTAAGAATTCATGTCCGATCACAGCTGAGCGAGCTAAACAGTCCGGTTAGGAACGTGGTTTTCTGGTTTATCACATGACGATAGTTGTTGTCTGAAAACTACATTAAGACAGACCGGCTGAGTCAGATACAAGAAATGTGGTATTGGACTAAGATACAGAAAACATTGGTGAATTTGAACTTCTGCGTTGCGTTACGTTGCAAATATATATCCTCGATGGAGTGACAGGCAGCAACCGCACAAGGAAATTTAAGAAACATGACTATGTCAGCAATGTAGTGCTATCATAAAGTATTTTTATGTGATGCTAATACTGGATTCCGCACAAGTGTAATTGTGTACATATGTAGTTTATCTGTAGGTTTCTTTGAGTGAGTATGAAAATACGTGAAACATATGGCTGTATCTTCTGAATACATTGGCTTTGAGTCTTAAATTTTGTATATCGCCAAGGGATCGTAGACTTCAGCTTTGACATCACATTTCAACTGAACACAGCCACCCATTCCTGCGTAATAGGGGTCTTGACAGAAAATGACAATGCAGGTGCTATCCAATGCATTACGAAATACGAAATTCGAAGTAACTTCTAACAATCTAGGTTATTAAACAAATTACAATGAAGAAAAATAGTGAACAGAAGAGCGTATTGGGTTCTAAAATTAATCACTTCGAGCTGTTCAAATATCTCGGAATCAGTTCTACAGTTAAAGTAACATATGTTTAATACACACGAATAGAAGAATAGTAACGTCAAAACAAGCATTCCAAAAATTTTAAACATCAAAGAGAAAATATGTTAATCCAATGTAAAATAAACTTTATGGGATTTATATATCTATGAATCATGATGAATTAAACAGAGAACTGTCTGGAATCAGCAGCAATTTACATGCAGTGTACGGAGAACTCACAGATATGGATGAAAACAGTAAAATATCTGGAAGGACCACAAAAAGCAAAAGAATGCACGTAGACAAAATAAAAAGTAGGAATATGCAATTCGTTCAAAACGTTTTTAGTTACAATACCATCCTCGTCAATGTATTTAGGGATAACATATAAGGCTAGAAGCCATGAGGATGACGGAGGAAACAAATTCAGAGTCATCATGACGAGAACAAAATGCAACAACAATGTTAGCGATATCAAGAAGATCCAAACGATGGCTTAGAATGGCTGCTTTGGCGAGCTGTCGTCTTTAGGAAACGGATGAATGTATATTTGAAAACTGTAAATACGATTTTACGCTATTTGCTGTTCATACCTGCAGGAAACAGATGTCTCCTTGAATATACAAGCATCTCAACTCTTGGCTTCATTATGTGTTTTAGAGTATTAACGTAGGCCTCTCCGTTGAGGATGCCCTGAATTTTCAATATGATCAATTTATTGATATCTCACCTGAAGTAGAGCGATGGTCACGGAAGGTAATATTTTCTCGTCAGAAAATACGACACTGTTTCAGGCAAAGTCAATATATTCTTCTGCAAAAGCTATGCGGTCAATCGTCTGATAAACAGTCAAGCGCTGCTTTATAGCAGCTCTTCGGGATAAGAGTCCATTCTTCTCACAGTTTTTACACTGCCAGGAAACGGACAGGAGGTAATTCCCGTCCTCTATCTGTGCGATAATACGAACTCTAGTCTCTTGATTCTACGGATTGTGACTGAAGCCTTCTTGATCTTTTTTTCTTTATTGTTATTTCATTCCCCCGCTCCCCATACGGGTAGGGGGTGGGCTGTCAGCGATACAGGCAATCCGCTTTTCAGCCAATTGACAATATAAAAGTAAATGAGACTAAAAACAAGAAACACGTAGTGGAGATATTTACATTAAATTTAAAACCTTTTAAGCGAAAAATAAAATTAAGGTTTTGAGATATATCACACATGACTTCTTGCACTGGTAGTTAAAAACAGTAATAGTAAAACGTAAAATTAAACGCAATATACGCAAAATTTAAAACATTAAAAACATATTGCCCAAAGACTAATATTTAAAAGAAGCACTTTCCTGGCACTACAAACGGGAAGGAAATGCCATGGGATGTGAGTGAGGTAGCGCAGTGGTTAGCGCACTGGACTCGCATTCGGGAGGACGACGGTTCAAACCCATGTCTGACTATTCAGATTTAAGTTTTCCGTGATTTCCCTAAATCGCTTAAGGCAAATGTCGGGATGGTTCCTCCGAAAGATCACGGCCACATTCCTTCTCCATCCTTCCCTGCTCTGAGCTTGTGCTCCATCCCTAGTGACCTCGATATCGGCAGAACGCTAAACACTAATCTCCTCCTCCTCCTCATCCACCTCCTGCCATGGTATAGGGAATCGGTTGGTGAAGGAGAAAAGCTTGGCCAGTGGGGAGGATAGGAATGTGGTGGTACAAGGATGGAGGATGGATGTGTATCAGTGGTGGGATAGGAGTGGCTGTTGGAGATGAGGAGAGGGTGGAGTAGAAGGGAAGAAGAAAGGGGTGGCGAAAGAAAGGTAGTTTGGTAAAAAAAGGGGGTAAGGAAGTGTGAGAAGGGGAGAGAGAGTTAGCCCTGATAAGATATGTTGGGTAGGGTGGGTTTACAGCTGGTAGAATGGGTGAGTGTCGCGCTGCAGTTGATGATTTGGAAGGGGGAGACGGTTGAATTTTCGTTGGGAGAGCATGTGGAGGGTGTGTAAGTGGAGATTTGATGGGATGGGTTGATAAAGGCATGACAGCATATGAGTGTTGGAAAGCAGAGGAGAAACGATTGGATTATTGGCGTCGAGTTTGCGGGAGGTGTAGATTGTTGAGAGGTGTTCAATGTGAGTGAGGAGAGCCGCGAATGTGATTAGTTAGTAAAGGATCCTTCTGCAGGGAGGTAAACGGATACAGAAAGCGAGGCGGAGTATCTGCAGGGACTGATAGAACTTGGGTGCGGCGGAGACCCACTCAACATTAGCATAACGAAGGATTTATAGGTGAGTCTTAGGGTCGATTCCACAGTGCCATGACTTGTAGGCGATGACATCTCGGTCGGCAAAAGATTCTAGTCCAGGTAGCGATGCGTTCTCACAGCGGACAATTGCGAGAGTAAACCGTCCACTGCCAGCTGCTCCAGTCGCAACATCGAGTGAAAAATTAACTCGACATCCACGAAAAAAAATAGGTCCATTAAGAATACTAGATTGTGCAGTTCCGTTTCCTCCAAGTTTGCTTTCCAAGCTCGATTACCAGATGTACATCAAGCGGTTCTTAATTCTTAATGGACCAATGTTTTTCCGTGTATGTCGAGTTAATTTTTCACTCGGTGCCGCAACTGAAGCAGCTGTCAGTGGGTGGTTTACACTTGCAAATGTTCGCTGTGATAACGCATCGTTACCTGGACTAGAATCTTTTGCCGACCGAGATGTCATCGCCTACAAGACTTGGCACTGTGTAATCGACCCGAAGACGCAAAGTATACCTAGTTTTGTTTATAGTAATATGCCTTTTACTTTGTATACCAGCTCATGTAGAAAAGTTTCTAATGATGAGAAAATACATGTATCGATGAAAGGACTTGGTGTACTTGCTGAGAATGTAACTCTAACTGGTGATATTACTTTGTATTATAATTATTAATAAAGTGTTTTCCTTGACTCCTGTAATCGTGGGCGTCAGCCGAAAACCGCTAGACGAACATCTGGTAATCGGGGGCTCAAGGATGCAACAATCTGAAAAAATTAACGAAGCGTAGTGCCGCACTGCCCGCTGGGCGCCTAGCCTGCTGGTTACGCAACCCGCACGGCTCAGCGCTAGGTCGGCGCACCGGCGGGTACGCGCGCTCCTAGTACGACCAGAGCGCGCGTACGCTATATTGCTCGCCTGCTGGTGGCTGCACAGCCTAAGTCCGTTATCAGCCCCTTACGTAATCAAGGTCACGCTCTGTGTTCGGCCAGTTATAGTTTTAGTCTATTATCGGCTCTCTGTTGGATGTTTAATAGATGAGGTTTCCACGCTAGTTATAGATCGATTGTTAGGCAAAGATATTTTAGTGCATTAGTTAGCTGGGTGTCTTTTTCATGTAATGCACTCTTTATATAGACTGTGTTTAGGGGCGCTCAACATGGACGTTATTAGGGCCCTCACTTACAGAGAAGATCATTTATTGTTGAATGTAAGAATATAAATATATCAACCTGCCAGGGTAGCCGAGAGCACTAACGCGCTGCTTCCTGGACTCGGGTAGGCGCGCCGGCCCCGGATTGACTCCGCCCGGCGGATTAACAACGAGGGCCGTTGTGCCGGCTAGTCTGCATGTGGCTTTTAGGTGTTTATCACTTCCCGCTAGGTGAATACTGGGCTGGTCCCCACATTCCGCCTCAGTTACACGCGTCACAGACATTTGAAACACGTTTGCTCTATTTCACGATTTACACTAGAGGCAGACAGCTGCGGTACACTAATTCCATCCCTGGGGGTATGGCGGCAGGAAGGGCATTTTGGCAACCCTTAAAACTGACGTTGCCAAATCCGTTTTAACCACACCGACCCTGCGATCGCTGCAGGACTATGGCGCAAGCGAAAGAAAGAAAGGAAGAATATATATATGTATTAGATAAAAAACGTTTATTGGGTACTTAAGGAGAAGAAAACAAAAACTTGTTAAACTATTGCATATATAAATTACGAGGGTCAGTCAAAAAGTAATGCCTCCTATTTTTTTTCTACGTTTAATTGTCAGGAAATTTAAATGCAATTACATAGGTTGAAAACCACAACATTGAGCATCATTTTGTCATTTTTCAATGCAATCTCCGCCCATCTCTACAGTTTTGGTCCATCTTTGAACAAGGGCATGTATCCCAGCATGGTAAAAATCACAGCTCTGCTTCCTAAGCCATTGACGCACGGATGTTTTGACGGCCTCCTCATCTTCAAAATGAATCCCACGATGAGCTTCTTTTAGTGGCCTGAACAGATGGAAGTCTGATGGTGCCAGGTCAGGGCTGTATGGGGGATGAGGCAAAACTTCCCAATCCAATTTTGACAATCTCGTCAGAGGTGTGACGACTGGTGTGTGGTCTTGCATTGTCATGCAAAAGAAGAACATCTGCCATTGATTTTGTTGGGCGAACTCGCTGAAGACGTGCTTTAAGTTTTTTGTGGGTTGTGACGTATTGAACAGAATTTATTGTGCATCCCTGCTCCAAAAAATCAACCACAATCACACCCTCTGTATCCCAGAAAACTGTTGCCATAACTTTCCCTGCCGATCGCACAGTTTTGAATTTTTTCTTCCTCGGCGAGCTTGTGTGACGCCACTCCATTGACTGCCTCTTTGATTCGGGTTCAAAAAAATGCACCCATGTTTCGTCCCCGGTCACAATTTTTTTCAGAAACTCATCTCCCTCCAAACGGAAGCGCTGCAAGTGTTGGGAGGCTATTGTTTTCCTTGCCTCTTTATTCTGATCGGTTAACATTCTTGGAACCCACCGTGCACAAACTTTTGAGTACCCCAATTGTTTAATAATCGTGATCACACTGCCTTTACTAAGAGAAATAATGCGACACACTTCATCTGCAGTCACCCGACGGTCACCACGAATGATGTCATCAACTTGCTGAATGTTGTGTGGAGTCACTGCACTCACCGGCCTGCCGCTCCACTTTTCGTCAGTCAACGGTGTTTGCCCTTCAGCTTCCTTACAACGACGAACCCATCGTCTAACAGTGCTGACATCCACTGTCACAACACCATACACCTTCTTCAGTCTTTCATGAATGCGTATGGGCGTTTCACCTTCTGCATTCAAGAATTCAATCACACAACGCTGTCTCAAACGAACATCGATGTCGGCCATCTTACAAACTTCTGCTGTGCTGCCACCTGTTGACACAGAAAGTTACTACTGCAGTGGATTGCAGAAGAAGGTTTGAGGAATGGCGCCAAATTCAAATTTTTCACTTAACTTAATTTTTTTAAGTAGAAAAAAAATGGGAGGCATTACTTTTTGACTGACCCTCGTACGTTAAGAAATGCAACAAATGAGACAATACAAACAGTAATACAGAGGTGAGTCACCTAACATTACCGCTGGATATATTTCGTAAACCACATCAAATACTGACGAATCGATTCCACAGACCGAACGTGAGGAGAGGGGCTAGTGTAATTGGTTAATACAAACCATAAAAAAATGCACGGAAGTATGTTTTTTTAACACAAACCTACGTTTTTTAAAATGGAACCCCGTTAGTTTTGTTAGCACATATGAACATATAAACAAATACGTAATCAGTGCCATTTGTTGCATTGTAAAATGTTAATTACATCCGGAGATATTGTAACCTAAAGTTGACGCTTGAGTACCACTCCTCCGCTGTTCGATCGTGTGTATCGGAGAGCACCGAATTACGTAGGAATCCAAAGGTAACGGTGATGGACCTTAGGTACAGAAGAGACTGGAACAGCACATTACGTCCACATGCTAAAATCTTTTTATTGTTTTTTTCACTGACGCACATGTACATTACCATGAGGGGTGAGGTAAACGTACACACGTGGTTTCCGTTTTCAATTACGGAGTGGAATAGAGTGTGTCCCGACATGTCAGGCCAATAGATGTTCAATGTGGTGGCCATCATTTGCTGCACACAATTGCAGTCTCTGGCGTAATGAATGTCGTACACGCCGATGTACATCTGGTGTAATGTCGCCGCAGGCTGCCACAATACGTTGTTTCATACCCTCTGGGGTTGTAGGCACATCAAGGTACACATTCTCCTTTAACGTACCCCACAGAAAAAAGTCCAGAGGTGTAAGATCAGGAGAACGGGCTGGCCAATTTATGCGTCCTCCACGTCTTAAGAAACGCCCGTCGAACATCCTGTCAAGGGTCAGCCTAATGTTAATTGCGGAATCTGCAGGTGCACCATTCTGATACCACATACGTCGACGCGTTTCCAGTGGGACACACTCTAGTCCACTTCGTAATTCAAAACGGAAACCACGTGTGTACGTTTACCTCACCCCTCATGGTAATGTACATGTGCGTCAGTGAAAAAGACCAATAAAATGGTGTTAGCATGTGGACGTTATGTGCTATTCCAGTCTCTTCTGTACCTAAGGTCCATCACCGTTACCTTTGGATTCCTACGTAATTCGATGCTCTCCGGTACACACGATCGAACAGCTGAGGAGTGGTACTCAAGCGTCAACTTTAGGTTACAATATCTCCGGATGTAATTAACATTTTACAATGCAACAAATGGCACTGATTACGTATTTGTTTATATGTTCAGATGTGCTAACAAAACTAACGGGGTCCCATTTAAAAAAATGTAGGTTTGTGTTAAAAAACATACTTCCGTGCATTTTTTATGGTTTGTATTAACCAATTACACTAGACCCTCTCCTCACGTTCGGTCTGTGGAACCGATTCGTCAGTATTTGATATGGCTTACGAAATATATCCAGCGGTAACATTAGGTGACTCACCCTGTATATACCAATGTGAAGTGCTTTAATGTTACAGCAAGCTCCAAAATTAATTCTTATTTAACCTGTTTCCTGCACATTACGTTTATTAAAGTCTTGGAAGATGTATTAACTTTGCAATATATTTATCATACACAGAATGCTGTTGAGGTCGTGACTTGCGACAAGCGCAGCGGTAAACACTGCCCTATGCGTTTATGTTGCCCAATCGACTTAGGCTGAGGTAGATGCTAAGACATAAACGAAAAGATATCGTTGTTGCTCCGAATGTAGTGTGTCTGCACGTTCTTTGAGTAGCAAAAGTGAAACTCTATTCGCATATCCGACGCAGCAAGTCATTAGTCATCAGAAAATTAATTAGTGATGGTGTCCACTCTCTCTCGAACCCAAGAAAAAAAAGAACCTGTCACAACGTAGGATCAGGTGACACCAAAATTTACTCAACAAACGAAAGAAGAAGCTTTTAATGTGACAGCCTCTAATGTGACAGCAATCTCCAAAATTAATTCAGTAAGTCGCTAGGAGATGGACTGAAAGTCAAAGCTTTCCGATCAAATTTAACCCAAAATGGAATATTACTTAAGGCAGTCACATGTTACAGCAAGCCGGCTGCGGTGGTCTCGCGGTTCTAGGCGCGCAGTCCAGAACCGTGCGACGGCTACGGTCGCAGGTTCGAATCCTGCCTCGCGCATGGATGTGTGTGATGTCGTTAGGTTAGTTAGGTTTAAGTAGTTCTAAGTTCTAGGGGACTGATGACCACAGCAGTTGAGTCCCATAGTGCTCAGAGCCATTTGATTTTGTTACAGCAATTAAACTTTGATAATTACCATACAAACATTCCGATGGCCGAAATGACCGGTTAGTTTGTGAAACTATCAGGATTTCCAGAATGAAATATTCACTCTGTAGAAGGTTGTGCACTGGTATGAAACTTTCCGCCAGATTACAACTGTGTGCTGGACCGAGACTCGAACTCGGGAGCTTTGCCTTTCTCGAGTAAGTGCTCTACCGATTCGGCTACCCAAGCACAACCCACAATCGACCTCACAGTTTTACTTTCGCCAGTACCTCATCTCCTACCTTCCCAACTTCACAGAACTTCTGCTAATCTTGCAACACTAGCACTCCTGGAAGAAAGGATATTGCGGAGACATGGTTCAGCCACAGTCTGTGGGATGTTTCTAGAATGAAACATTCAATCTGCAGCGAAGTGTGCGCTGATATGAAACTTCCTGCCAGATTAAAACTGTGTGGCGGACCGAGACTCGAACTCGGGTCGTCTGCCTTTCGTGGGCAAGTGCTCTACTATCGGAGCTAGCGAAGCATGCGTACACCAGTACCAAAGAGGTATTGGAGAGAGAAAAATAACTACAGAACATAAACACTCAGGGGCGCCGACTCATAAAAACTATTAGGGGTGGGGGGCCAATACTGGCGGTCTTGCGGCGGGAAATTTTCTAAGTTTTGGATGAAAAATAGTGAGTTTTAAAGTTTTTTAAGAATTTCAGACTCATATGATCAACATTAGAATCCCGAAAACTAGGATAGGATAGTGTTGTTTAACGTCCCGTCGACAACGAGGTCATTAGAGACGGAGCGCAAGCTCGGGTTAGGGAAGGATAGGGAAGGAAATCGGCCGTGCCCTTTCAAAGGAACCATCCCAGCATTTGCCTGAAACGATTTAGGGAAATCACGGAAAACCTAATTCAGGATTGCTGGAGTCGGGATTGAACCGTCGTCCTCCGAATGCGAGTCCAGTGTGCTAACCACTGCGCCACCTCGCTCGGTCCCGAAAACTAGACTCTCGATACCTCGACACTATGGGAAACTCGACAAGTGTGACACATTTTTTGGCTTACAAAAAAGAAACAAAACATAAACACGCACGGTATTTTCGTAAAAAGCTAATTTAATTTACAGTAAGAATCATGCTTATAGACTATTACGAAGCAGTGAATAAACAGGGTGGTCCACTGTTAGTGACCGGGCTAAATATCTCACGAAATAAGCATCACACGAAAAAACTACAAAGAACGAAACTCGTCTAGCTTGAGGGGGGAAACCAAATGGCGCTATGGTTCGCACGCTAGATGGCTCTGCCATAGGTCAAACGGATATCAGGTGTGTTTTTTAAAATAGGAACCCCCATTGTTATTACATGTTCGTGTAGTACGTAGAGAAATATGAATGTTTTAGTTGGACCACGTTTTTCGCTCTATGATAGATGACACTGTAATAGTCACAAACGGATAAGTATGTGGTATCACGTAACATTCCGCCGGTGCGGACAGTATTTGCTTCGTTATACATTACCTGTGTTAAAATGGACGGTTTACCAATTGCGGAAAAGGTCGATATTGTGTTGATGTATGGCTATTGTGATCAAAATGTCCAACGGGCGTGTGCTATGTATGCTGCTCGGTATCCTGGACGACATCATTCAAGTATCCGGAACGTTCGCCGGATAGTTACGTTATTTAACGAAACAGGAAGTGTTCAGCCGTATGTGAAACGTCAGCCACGATCTGCAACAAATGATGATGCCAAAGTAGGTGTTTTAGCTGCTGTCGCGGCTAATCTGCACATCAATAGCAGACGAATTGAGGGAGAATCGGGAATCTCAAAAACGTCGGTGTTGAGAATGCTACATCAACATCGAATGCGCCCGTACCATATTTCTATGCACCAGGAATTGCATGGCGACGACTTTGAACGTCGTGTACAGTTCTGCCACTGGGCACAGGAGAAATTACGGGACGATGACAGATTTTTTGCACGCGTTCTATTTAGCGACCAAGCGTCATTCACCAACAGCGGTAACGTAAACCGGCATATTACGCACTATTGGGCAACGGAAAATCCACGATGGCTGCAACAAGTGGAACATCAGCGACCTTGGCGGGTTAATGTATGGTGCGGCATTATGGGACGAAGGATAATTGGCCCCCATTTTATCGATGGCAATCTAAATGGTGCAATGTATGCTGATTTCCTGCGTAATGTTCTACCAAAGTTACTACAAGATGTTTCACTGCATGACAGAATGGCGATGTTCTTCCAACATGATGGATGTCCGGCATATAGCTCGTATGCGGTTGAAGCGGTATTGAATAGCATATTTCGTCGAAGCATCATACCATGGACCGCACGTTCACTGGATCTGACGTCCCCGGATTTCTTTCTGTGGGGAAAGTTGAAGGATATTTGCTATCGTGATCCACTGACAACGCCTGACAACATGCATCAGCGCATTGTCAATGAATGTGCGAACATTACGGAAGGCGAATTTCTCGCTGTTGAGAGGAATGTTGTTACACGTATTGTTAAATGCATTGAGGTTGACGGACATCACTTTAGCATTTATTGCATTGATGTTGTATTTGCAGGTAATCACGCTGTAACAGCAGGCGTTCTCAGAAATGATAAGTTCACAAGGGTACATGTATCACATTGGAACAACCGAAATAAAATGTTACCAACTGTTCGTCTAAAATTGTGAGCCATATGTGTGTGACTATTACAGTACCACCACAACGCGAAAAAAGTGGTCCTACTAAAACATTCATATTTCCATACGTACTGCACGAATATGTAATAAAAATGGGGGATCCTATTTTTAAAAAAACGCAGTTGATATCCGTTTGACCTATGGCAGCGCCATCTAGCGGGTCAACCATAACGCCATCTGGTTTCCCCCTTCAAGCTAGACGAATTTAGTTCTTTGTAGTTTTTTCGTTTGACGCTTATTTCCTGAGGTTCAAAAAAATGTTCAAATGTGTGTGAAATCTTATGGGACTCAACTGCTACGGTCATCAGTCCCTAAACTTACACACTACTTAACAAAATTATCCTAAGGACAAAGACACACACCCATGCCCGAGGGAGGACTCGAACCTCCTCCGGGATCAGTCGCACAGTCCATGACTGCAGCGCCTTAGACCGCTCGGCTAATCCTGCACGGCTTTCGTGAGATATTTGGCCCGGTCACGATCAATGGACCAACGTGTATAGCTCTGAAAAGACTGAAATTATATTTAACTAAACCCTAAACTATCACTGAAAGAGTAAAATATAAAATATTGATCTCGCACAGTAACAGCACTTTGATTAATAAGTGAGATAGCTAATTTGAATAAGGCTCAGGGTCCAGTAAATAACAACAGTATCTCAAAGTTAATGCTTTAATACAGTTAATAAAGTTAATATAGTATGCCTAATACTTGCAGTCAAAAAGTATGTAAATAGAGGGTTTTAATTGGTTCTTACAAACTAAAAATATTTATGTATTTGAAAATAACTAATACAGTACTATAGCAATATAGTAATACAGTACTAAACTGGTACTAATATTTCGAAACTGAAAATTTAACGTTACGTATACATTTAATTCTCTATTTTATAAAGATTTTTAATAGTGCTCTAAATGCCATCATTAGGCCTAGAGTGTTTTTAGAAAGGTGCAAATGTCGACCGTCTGACTGGATCACTGAATATGAAGTCGTTGATGACCGGTCGGATATCCAATTCATCCAAAACATCTCGGTGGGCATGAAGAACAGCCATGTTGTTCAATCGCTTCTGTCCCATTGTTGATCGGAGATATGTCTTGAGACGTCTAAGGGCGGTAAATGACCGTTATGCTGTTGCTTGGAGAAGCTTCATGCACTTCACTGCTTCACATAACATTTCTCCAACTGCAGGCTCTTGTGTAATGTACTTTCTCACATTAAGAATGTTTTTCAAGACCAGTTACTTTTTATTAGCGATATCGTCTAACATATGCAAGTGTAAGCGCAGTCTCTCAATGTCTCGGTCATTTTTGAAAAACTTAGTTGACTTTTCCAAATTTGTTTCACCTTTGTTTACTAAAAGCAAGCACTCTTGTTCAACTGCACTGACCTGTATGAGTCAAGTTGAAGCAAACCGCTCAGTGATGCAAGGTTGTACCGTTTCACAAACTTCAATTTAAATAGCTTTGTAGTATTCCTTTGGGGTTTGAAAGTGTGCGGTGAACTGGCTTCGTTGTTTCATTCTTCTTTGGTTTACTTCAATTCCGAGGAAGCGAAGGATCATCAACTTGTGTACGTTTTTCTTTTAAACACAATTCCCAAAAGTGTTCAAAACTATCACGCCTTCCATTCAGTATACAAATACATTTTTTCCAGATCAGCAATACTTAGATGAGGGCACTGAATTTTTTTATTGACTTCCTCTGCTGGGCTCATTGCATGGCAATAAAGACGTAAAAAGAAATAAGTCTTGAATTGTAGCATTGACTCAAAGCAGCCTGCACATTTGTAACCTGCCTCTGTTATGTCCTCTACAGGAAATGTTTCAAAAAACTCTAGAAGTTCTTCAAAGTATTTCGATATTCTCAAGATACTAGAAGCTCTCATAGTCCATTGAGTCCGGCAAAGGGGTCGTAGACCAGCTTGGTCTTTGGCGCTCACACAGCGTATGCTTATGAAAAGTCCCATCCTTTTGTTGGATTCCCTTACGGTGTTTATTAAGTCCTTGGCTAAAGCCATAGACGTAAGATGGCGGAGACTGTCTGCAATTGGCAAGTGTAAACTGTGAGCAGTGCAGTGCACATAACGTGCTGTTGCCTGTATATCCAAAACTAACTTTTTTAGACTTTTGAACTTACCTCTCATAATCGAGGCACCATCATAGCACTGTTCTCTCAAGTTATCCATTGACAAATAAATACGAGCAAAAACGTCTTTTAAAATACCAAACAGAGTTTTTGAGTCAGTGTTGGGGTCTCGTATAAGCCAATAAAGTCTTCATTGATGATTAAAGAATCATCGACAGTACGAATACAAAACGACACTTGTTCGTGAATCGAAAAATCACTTGTTTCGTCAACCATAATAGAAAAATATTCAGGTTTCTTGATTGAAGCCAATACCTTTCTCAACACAGACATTCCTAGTAGATCAATGATCTCTTTTTGAATAGTGTGGAACGTCCACTTATATCCCGAACTCCGTAACGAATCTTTAAACTCAGGTATGTCATTCTTTTGGAGTTCCAACAATTGAAAAAAAAATTGAGTTTACACCTTCGTGCCCTCTAATTGCTAGTCCTTGTCGGCATAGAAATTGCACGGTATTAAAAATTGTCTCAAGAGCTAACAGCCTTTCTTCGTATCACTATTTAATTGTTCATTCAACTGGGAAGTCACACTTCGGTTAGTGATAGAATTTACTTTCAGAACACCTTTTTTATGCATAAAGGTATTTTCATGAATACAGAATTTTTCCAAAGCCTTTTCCCAGCTAGAAAACCCTATGGAAGTAAATGCATCTTCTTTTTTTGAAGAAAATTGTAACAGATTTTTTTGCATCTGCCTCTTTTCAGGTTTTGCAAAACAATTTCCTTCGTTTTGGTGGACATGATTCACCACGCATCCTCTGGAAGTCCTCTGCCGGCTGTGGTATGGGGGAGGTTTGCTATTAACGATTGCAGGTAGATGGCGTGCTAAGTCACACCCAGAACAAACGAATTCTATATGATTCGAACGCAGGTTATACCACACAACTGGTACAACCCGAGAGAACAACGGACAAAAAAAGTTAATTGTGCGATAAACGGCCCACCACAAAATCTCCCTCTCTAGAACATCAGTCTAACTCGTTACAACCCCTCTCAACCGATTACTCCATCTACTTTCTGTCATCCTTTAACGCAGATCCATGTCAATACCAATTACCTCAGTAGACATACTACAGAGTGTTGTTAAAAACCATGCAGCAAAGTAAGGTATTTGTTAGTTAACATTGCACTAGTTGTGATAGGCAGAGAATACAGAGAAGCACATTATAAATAATTTTTGTTAGAGTTTAGAACACTTAAACAGTCTTACACAGGATTAAACACGCCATCCATTCTGTAGTCCCCAATATAATGCTCTTCAGCTAAGGAGGACGTAAAGTTTATCGTAGTCCGGACACTTTATAAAAATCTATAAGGTGGTTGCCATTACATCTGATGTCACACCTGTGCTTGTGACTGAAAATATATCAATTTATTACCATACATTTGTTGGTTATCCTCGTTAAACAGTCTATTCCAACCGTCTTATTGCCGTCCATAATCAATTACGGTTCTCATGGTTCCCAGTGCTCCCATGTCGACTTTTTCTCGTATTCCTCTTGCTGTCACACACTCGTTCCCATTTTCCTGCTCAAAACAACGTGTAAGCAGACTCTCATTCGCCCTCAATTTTCCCACATTTTTTCATATTTCCTCTGAATTTATAGGCATTTTTCGTGGTTTTACCGATTTTATGTCCGTTTTTGCCCACTATTTTTCAATACGTATATACTGATATTGTTAACATAACAAAATGCCGTTTGATTTTATACGGGTAATATTCGTCAACCTACTACAGAATTCTGAGAATTTCCCTCTTTCCGATGGTCTACATGGATGCATTTCGGATAGGACAAGCATGAAAGTAATCGAAGTAGATTGTTGAAAGTATAGCAACCATTGTTTCGTAGCTATATGAGCCTCGGCGAGTGCTGCATGTGAAGGATGTAGTGGAAACTCGAAGACCGGAAATAACTACGTCTTACGCCGACGCATCAGAGAGTGTGTCGGCAGACTCATGTAGTGGTGCAGTTGATCGAAACTCAAAGTCTGGAAACAGATCTACATGCTGACTTAATGCCCACTCCAGCGTGTACGGAGCTGCAATAGGGATTTGATCTGTGTAAGGAGCTGATTTCTCTTGCTGCTGCTGCCTCGATTTTCCATAATTATATTCTCTTATTGCTTACAAGGTGTGGCCTGCTATTTCTATTTATACCATACAAGTCTGATAATGTCCCCAAGCAGGCCATGCTATCTACGAGGGTAAGTCAATTATTATAATCGCAAAGTAATTATAAAATTTTGTTGTAATCAAATAGGAAACTTAAAAGAACATCATTTTTCGACATAGTCTTCTTGGGTTTCAATGCACTTGGTCCATTGTTGTACAGGCTTCCTGATGCTCTCATAAAAGAAGGTTCTCGGTTGAGCTGCGAGCCAGGAATGCACGGCTTCTTTCACTGCTTCGTCCGAAGCAAATCGACGTCCCCTTAATGCCTGTTTGAGTGAAGCTAACAAGTGATAGTCAGAAGCGTCAAGATCGGGAGTATATGGAAGATGATCCAGTACTTCAAATTTGAGTTTCTGGAGCGTTTCAGCAGTGTGCGGACGGGCATTGTCGTGCAACAACACAACACCATTTTACAGCAATCCTCGTCGCTTACTTCAAATTACAGGCTTTAGCCTCGCAGTAAGCATCTCACTGTAACGTACACTATTTACTGTTGTGCCCCTTTACCCATAATGTTCCAGTACTGGACCTTGTGCGTCCCAAAAAACTGTAAGCACCAGTTTTCCTGCGGACGGTTGGGTCTTGAACTTTTTCTTGAGCGGCGAATTTTGATGTTTCCATTCCATACTCTGCCGTTTACTCTCCGGCTCATAATGATGGATCCATGTTTCGTTACCAGTAATGAACCTGTCTAAGAATTTGTCCCCTTCGTTACCATAGCGATCCAAATGTTTTTTGTAGACGTCCAAACGTATTTGTTTATGCAACTGTGTGAGTTGTTTTGGGACCCCTTGCACGAAATGTATGAAGCCCAAGTCTGTTGCGGATGATTGCGTAGGCAGAACCGTGTCTAATTTGCAGACGATGTACCATTTCGTCAATAGTTAATCGTCTGTCTAAGAGAATCATTTCACGTGAGCGCTCAGTGGTTTCTTCATTTGTGGCGGTAAACGGTCGTCCGGCTTCATCATCGTGCGTAACATTCTCTATTTTATAAAGATTTTTAATAGTGCTCTAAATGCCATCATTAGGCCTAGAGTGTTTTTAGAAAGGTACAAATGTCGACCGTCTGACTGGATCACTGAATATGAAGTCGTTGATGACCGGTCGGATATCCAATTCATCCAAAACATCTCGGTGGGCATGAAGAACAGCCATGTTGTTCAATCGCTTCTGTCCCATTGTTGATCGGAGATATGTCTTGAGACGTCTAAGGGCGGTAAATGACCGTTATGCTGTTGCTTGGAGAAGCTTCATGCACTTCACTGCTTCACATAACATTTCTCCAACTGCAGGCTCTTGTGTAATGTACTTTCTCACATTAAGAATGTTTTTCAAGACCAGTTACTTTTTATTAGCGATATCGTCTAACATATGCAAGTGTAAGCGCAGTCTCTCAATGTCTCGGTCATTTTTGAAAAACTTAGTTGACTTTTCCAAATTTGTTTCACCTTTGTTTACTAAAAGCAAGCACTCTTGTTCAACTGCACTGACCTGTATGAGTCAAGTTGAAGCAAACCGCTCAGTGATGCAAGGTTGTACCGTTTCTGAATGTTTCAATCCATTCGTAGACACTCCGTTCTGGCAAAACGCTTTTCCCGTACTGCACCGAAAGTCTTCGATGAATTTTGGCCCTGGTACGCCTTCCGACCACAAAAAGCAGATCACTGAACGTTGCTTTTCTTTGTTGCAAACAGACAGCGGAGCAGCCATGATGAACAGCACGGCACCGATAACAAAACTAACCTAGCTGCTTCAAAATTGCGATATAACAAAGGATGCGTCATCAACGTAAAACAACAGTACTACCAAAATAAACAAAAATATAACTAAACTGTGGATAATAATTGTCTTACCCTCGTACAATCCGTCGATAAAACACATGTACATGGACCACTGTCTGGGATTAGAGGGCAGACATTCTGTTGTAAGCACAATGTAGTTGTAACACGAGTTAGCTGCTTGTAATAAGTAATCTTTATCACGACAGACTGTTTCGGCTTTATCGACATTTTCATGTATTTGCGATTACAATTTTGGTGAGAACATGTGTGAATGCAAATGTCATTTACATTAAAGTAACTGTATTATACTCACGTCTAGACTGATGTGACGTCCACATTATCTCGTTAGTGGACTGTTGATAACTGTCAAAATTTTAATAAGAGGGTAAGTGATGTCAGTATGTCGAAAAGAAAATGTTAATTACGTTATGGCAGTAGTTTGACAGTTACTCTTACGACGCTATATACACTCCTGGAAATGGAAAAAAGAACACATTGACACCGGTGTATCAGACCCACCATACTTGCTCCGGACACTGCGAGAGGGCTGTACAAGCAATGATCACACGCACGGCACAGCGGACACACAAGGAACCGCGGTGTTGGCCGTCGAATGACGCTAGCTGCGCAGCATTTGTGCACCGCCGCCGTCAGTGTCAGCCAGTTTGCCGTGGCATACGGAGCTCCATCGCAGTCTTTAACACTGGTAGCATGCCGCGACAGCGTGGACGTGAACCGTATGTGCAGTTGACGGACTTTGAGCGAGGGCGTATAGTGGGCATGCGGGAGGCCGGGTGGACGTACCGCCGAATTTCTCAACACGTGGGGCGTGAGGTCTCCACAGTACATCGATGTTGTCGCCAGTGGTCGGCGGAAGGTGCACGTGCCCGTCGACCTGGGACCGGACTGCAGCGACGCACGGATGCACGCCAAGACCGTAGGATCCTACGCAGTGCCGTAGGGGACCGCACCGCCACTTCCCAGCAAATTAGGGACACTGTTGCTCCTGGGGTATCGGCGAGGACCATTCGCAACCATCTCTATGACGCTGGGCTACGGTCCCGCACACCGTTAGGCCGTCTTCCGCTCACGCCCCAACATCGTGCAGCCCGCCTCCAGTGGTGTCGCGACAGGCGTGAATGGAGGGACGAATGGAGACGTGTCGTCTTCAGCGATGAGAGTCGCTTCTGCCTTGGTGCCAATGATGGTCGTATGCGTGTTTGGCGCCGTGCAGGTGAGCGCCACAATCAGGACTGCATACGACCGAGGTACACAGGGCCAACACCCGGCATCATGGTGCGGGGAGCGATCTCCTACACTGGCCGTACACCTCTGGTGATCGTCGAGGGGACACTGAATAGTGCACGGTCCATCCAAACCGTCATCGAACCAATCGTTCTACCATTCCTAGACCGGCAAGGGAACTTGCTGTTGCAACAGGACAATGCACGTCCGCATGTATCCCGTGCCACCCAACGTACTCTAGAAGGTGTAAGTCAACTACCCTGGCCAGCAAGATCTCCGGATCTGTCCCCCATTGAGCATGTTTGGGACTGGATGAAGCGTCGTCTCACGCGGTCTGCACGTCCAGCACGAACGCTGGTCCAACTGAGGCGCCAGGTGGAAATGGCATGGCAAGCCGTTCCACAGGACTACATCCAGCATCTCTACGATCGTCTCCATGGGAGAATAGCAGCCTGCATTGCTGCGAAAGGTGGATATACACTGTACTAGTGCCGACATTGTGCATGCTCTGTTGCCTGTGTCTATGTGCCTGTGGTTCTGTCAGTGTGATCATGTGATGTATCTGACCCCAGGAATGTGTCAATAAAGTTTCCCCTTCCTGGGACAATGAATTCACGGTGTTCTTATTTCAATTTCCAGGAGTGTATTTACAAAGCTTGTGCAGATGAACATCGATATTATTTTAGTAACTAAAATTTGTTACGATTGCCTTTTGTTCTTGGGTATGTTACTTCAGATTTATCCATTTTAATGTTCTAAAAGTTCAATAAAGTTTTTGAGGTAGTAATTGTGTCTAAATTCTGTATTTCGTTTAATATTTCTGTGGGTATTTCCTCATGTACATATAGATTTCTAATTCTTCAAGAATGTTCATTGCCAAACCTTTTCATAGTCTGTGCAGAAACTGGAGTGGTTTTTTGATCGTATCAGCAGTATGATTTTGATTTTGCAAGTGTAGATAGAAGTTCGACTGATTATAATCGCTCTCTAATGTGTTCTTTATATCTCACGTCAAACTTTTTTTCTGTTAGACCAATGTAAAAGCTATTACAGCAGCCACATGTGATTTTATATATGCCTGAGTTATCATATTTCGATGTTCTAGTGGTGGTGGAACATAATTTTATTAAATGGTCGTTATTCGTTCTAGAGGCAAGTTGAATATTTGTGGATTTAAAAAGCGCGTTAATTCTCTTGGAGATTCTGCAAAGGCAGACTGCTGGTACGTATCTTCTTTTCTGTTTCGGTGATGTTTCTAGAGTTAGACATATCTTGCTATTCATTGTGTTCTGCTTTGGTGTTTTACATTTGTAGTATTGTTTTGTTATTATGTTCGGGTCAAAATAATTTGAATTGATGATTTTTCTAATGATAGGTTGTTTAATGTAATAATCATTGAATGGAAAAATGCTAGTTTATAAGCCACTGGATGACAGGATTTGACGTTTATAATATTGTCAGAAGCAGTATTCTTCCTACAGATATCAAATGTGTGGCGATTATTATTTCTGCCAATTGTGAGGTGTAGATGGTTAATGGTATTATCTTTCCCAATTTCCACAGTGAAATTAATTTTAGGGTGTAGTTGCTCGAGGTTTTGGTGGATATTTTCGATATTTGCGTGGCTGCCATCTACCAACATGAGGGTATCATCTACATACCTAAAATAGTACACAATTTGGTTGAGAGTAGGCCAACCTGAATTAAAGAATTTATCTCCCAGAGAATTTAGGAAAACATCAGATAATGTGCCTGCTACACAATTATCCATGACTACTCCATCTGCTCGGGTATAAATTATGTTGTTAAATTCAAAATAATTTTATGACAGTGCTATTTCCAAAATATTTATAGTACCAGTCATGGATATTTTCCTATATTGTAGCAGGTTATACACTGAAGCGCCAAAGAAACTGGTATAGGCATAATTATTCAAATACAGAGATATGTAAACAGGCAGAATACGGCGCTACGGTCGGCAACGCATATATAAGACAGCAAGGGTCTGGCGCACTTGTTAGCCCTCATACACCTCACCACCATAGCCCTAGATGCTGCAGCAGCAGCGACCCCTCACCGTCCCCACCGGCCCCCAGACCTTCTGCGTCCACTCCCCCCCAACCTCCTTGCTCTCATCACAGAGAAAAACCGGACCATCCGAGAATGGCAGCTCACTCGGAATCCGGCAACCAAGCGCCTCATCAATAGATTACAGCGCCAAATCAAGGCTGCGGTGCAAGACCACCGCAATCAGGCACGGGAGAACAAAATCTCTACCATTGACCTGAGTGACCCGTCCGCTTGGCGGCTCACAAAAAGCCTTCTGAGACGAGAGCAAAGGATTCCCCCCCCTCCAGGTCTGCAATGATTTTGTGTCCGAACCAGACGCCAAGGCTAATGCCTTGGCTGATGTCTTCGCACACAACTTCACCCCGGTCAATGACCCCATTGACTCCGACCACATCCGCCTGGTAACGGCACGCCTCCCACAATTCCTTGCCGTTCAGGACCCTGAGGATGAAATCACCCCCATCAATGAAGACGAGGTCGAACTGCAATTGCGGTACCTCAAATCCAAGAAAGCTGGCGGCCCCGATAAGCTGACGAATGCCCTCCTCAAGCAGCTACCCCCAGCTTCTATTCCCATCCTGACGGCCACCTTCAACAACATCCTCACAACCAGGCAATATCCCAGTGCCTGGAAACATGCTGAAGTGGTCGCTATCCCCAAGGCTGGGAAGGATCTTCGTTCCCCTGCCAGCTACCGCCCCAACAGCCTCTTGCCCGCCATTTCCAAGGTGTTTGAGAGGCTGTACCTTAAACGACTGCTCATCCATATTGCCCGAGAACGAGTCCTCCCTGGTGAGCAGTTTGGCTTCAGGCAGGGACACGCAACCACTCACCAACTCCTGCACCTTGTAGAAGAGGCACTGGACGCCATAGAACGTAGGGAGTACTTCGGGGCCATACTCCTCGACGTGTCCAGAGTGTTTGACTCGGTCTGGCACGAAGGGCTGCTCTACAAATTATTTTCCCTCGGCTTTCCAGTGTCCCACGTACGGCTAATAGCCACATACCTGGAAGGTCGCACCTTCCACGTTAGGATCCCTGACGGGAAACCTACACGACGACGCATTAGGGCAGGAGTACCACAAGGCAACGTACTTGGACCGCTACTCTACTCCCTCTTCACAGCCGATCTGCCCTCTGCGCCGAGGGTACATTTAGCTCTCTACGCAGATGATACTGCACTCTTCTCTCGTTCTTGGAGTGCGGCAGGTCTACAACAGCGGCTCCAGGGGGCTACAGATTCCCTAACCGATTGGGCTAGGACCTGGCGTCTGGCATTTAATCCCTCCAAGACCCAAGCCCTAATCATCTGCCGACGCCATATTCCCATTCGGCTCCCTCAGGTGACGGTCCTTGGTACCCCAGTCCCCTGGACTCGTACTGCGAAGTACTTGGGTGTTACCCTGGACCAACGCCTCATCTGGCGCCCCCACATCGATGACGTGCGTCGTAAGGCAATGGGCGGCTATGCCTGCTCTACCCTCTCATCAATCCAACCTCTTCACTCCCCACACACCTTGCTGTTCGATTGTACACCTCCCTTGTTCGTCCCATCCTTGAATACGCGGCGGTGGTGTGGGGCAATGCTGCCCCCACTCACCTCCGCCGACTCCAAACCGTCCAGAATCGGGCTCTCCGGCGTGCCCTCCACCTCCCCTTCGACTTCCCAACCCAAGAGCTTCACAACCTGGCCGAGGTGCCGCTCCTTCGCACCCGCATCCTTTCCGCAGCCAATTCCTTCTACCAACAAACACGTCACTCTCCTAATCCCTTAATCCTCTCCCTGGGTACCCGTGTTCACCGTCTAGCCACCACTCGATGGCCTGACCTTCTATTCCGCCCCCCATGAATTCGCACGCACAAGCCACCTCATCTCATGTCAACAACTGTTCCTTACATAATCGGTCATCCACCAACATGTCATGTCATTCACCCTCCCAAGCACGCCACCCCCCCTTCCACCCACTCTGTCCCCAATGTTGGCCTAATCACGACAGGCCTTTCCTCTTTCCACTTCTTCAGCTGTCACCCTCTGACTACTTTCTCTCCCCCCCCCCCCCCCCCCAAACCATCACTTCAAGATAGTCTGCCACCACCATCAAGACGCCGCTATGAAGATGAAGAGGCCAGGATGATGGCCTTTCGATTTCCTCACTCCAACTATTCCTCCTTCTCTCCTTTATTCTATAATTTAATGTAATATCCCCGGCTAGTCAATGGGCCGTTCTTTTTCCGCCACTCTTCTACTGTCCCTTCCTCTGTCCTGTCTTCTTTAAAAAAAAAAGGCCAGTCAATTGGGCCGTTCGTTTTCCCATTTCTTCAACTATCTCTCTGACTATTCTTTCTTTTTTTTTAAAAAAAAAAAACAGCACAAAAGTCAAGCAACCACCAAACCGTCACGACATCCCACATCACCCACCAATCTTCATGTCAGAAGGAGAAGCGCCTTAGTTGCCCTAAAACTTCGCTAATAGCAGAGGGTTCAACCCTCAATATATGTAGGTGATACCCTCGTGTTGGTAGTCGGCACACAAGCGATGGGATACAGCATCTCCGAGGTAGCGATGAAGTGGGGATTTTCGCGTACGACCATTTCACAAGTGTACCGTGAATATCAGGAATCCGGTAGAACACCAAATATCCGACATCGCTGCGGCCGGAAAAAGATCCTGCAACAACGGGGCCAACGACGACAGAAGAGAATCGTTCAACGTGACAGAACTGCAACCCTTCTGAAAATTGCTGTAGATTTCATCGCTGGGCCATCAACGTCAGCGTGCAAACCATTCAACGAAACATCATCGATATGGAATTTGGAAGCTGAAGGCTCATTCGTGTATCGTTGATGACTGCACAACACAAAGCTTAAAGCCTCCCCCGGTTCCTGTCAACACTGACATTGGATTGTTGATGACTGGAAACATGTTGCCTCGTTGGACGAGTCTCGTTTAAAATTGTATCAAGCAGATGGACGTGTACGGGTATGGAGACAACCTCATTAATCCATGGACCCTGATTGTTAGCAGGTGCCGGCCGTTGTGACTGAGCGGTTCTAGGCGCTTCCGTCCGGAACCGCGCAACCGCTACGGACGCAGGTTCGGATCCTGCCTCGGGCATGGAGGTGTGTGATGTCCTTAGGTTAGTTAGGTTTAATTAGCTCTAAGTCTAGGAGACTGATGACCTCAGAAGTTAAGTCCCATAGTGCTCAGAGCCATTTGAACCATTTTTTGTTAGCAGGTGGCTGTTCATGCTGGTGGTAGCTCAGCAATGATGTGGGGCGTATGCAGTTGGATTGATATGGGACCCCTGATACGACTAGACACAACTCTGCCAGGTCACATTCATGTCCATTGTGCATTCCGACGGACTTGGGCAATTCCAGCAGGACAATACGACATCCCACAAGTCCAGAATTGCTACAGTGGAGCTCCAGGAACACTCTTGTGAGTTTAAACACTTCTCCTGACCACTAAATTCCCCAGACGAGAAAATTATTGAGCATTTCTGGCGTGCCTTGCGATGTGCTGTTCAGACGAGGTCTCCACCCCCTCGTACTCTTACGGATTTATGAGCAGCCCTGCAGAATTCATGGTGTCAGTTCCCTCCAGCACTACTCCAGATATCAGTCGAGTCTATGCGATGTCGTGTTGCGGCGCTTCTGTGTTCTTGCGTGGTCCCTACACGATCTTAGGCAAGTGTACCAGTTTCTTTGGCTCTTCAGTGTATTTTGCTGCTGGCCCAAAAGAAGACAAACAAAGGAATTACGCTATTTCATGTGATGGGTTCCTGGGTGTGGGCTCTACACCCCCTCTGTAGTATCCTGCCCACCTGTCTAACATAGGGTGCCTAGGAAGCTGTTTTCTCGGTTCGTTAGACAACAATTCAAGCAAATCATATGAATGGAGTTTATTACAGTAAGTTAAACTGACAATACTTATCTTTGGGTATTCACAAAAGTGTGCCGCATGCAACTGGCGACATGCAAATAATCAATGTCCTTAGGTATATACAAGTTCAACGCAAGCAAAACAAAATGGTTCATAAATCACTGCTATAGCGTTGTATGACGGCTCGTATTCCACCGCCCGCGGCTAGGCGGAGAGACGCTTATATTCTCTTGACCTAGATGCAGCCCCTTTCTTTGTGTCATCCTAGTCAGCGTACTATAGGCTGACGTCGTCTCACAGCCCTCTCTACTCTTCCGTTCTTCATCGTTGTGCCGGGGCTTGTCGTTACACCGGAACACCGCCTCCTACATTCCAATCACACCAAATGCGTCGCCTCTGATGGTAGCGTCCTTGGGCGATTTCCAATATGTATGCGGGAGGTGGATCTAGCTGCACTATGAGCGGGATAATAATAATGCTGTATCCACAATGCGCCACATCTGGGAATGTTATTAGATGTGGATCTACTTCATGTCATATCCTAGGTGTATTGAGGGGTGAGAATCCACCCACACAAAGACAGATATAGTTTATGAGGTGAATCCATGGGCCTAATAATTCCCAGATTATGTCCAGAATGGATCCATCCCAGTGTATGACCCTAGGCAGCATCTGAAAGGTGGATCTGCCTGCAATATTGTTTGGGATGAATCCAGCATGTTGTTCTTCCTGGAAAATTGTTTGTGCTGGATCCAGCAATCAGTAATATTGTTTTGGGGATGGAGCCAGTCACGGAAAGGCGGAGGTAGCGGTTGGAGTGGATCCGTCTGCACAGTAATTTCCGGATAACGTTTATTATGGATCGACCCCACTGAACAGTCTGTAAGTTAGATCCTCCTAAATCGTTCAAATGACTCTAAGCACTATGGGACTTACCATCTGAGTTCATCAGTCCCCTAGACATAGAGCTACTTAAGCCTAACTAACCTAAGGACATCACACACATCCATGCCCGAGGCAGAATTCGAACCTGCGACCGTAGCAGCAGCGCAGTTCCGGACTGAAGAGCCTAGAACCGCTCGGCCACAACGGACGGCAGCTCGCCCTAAATTAAGTTCGTTGCTGCCACCACAGCTGACACATTCGGAGTCAGTGGAGTGTGGGAGGGAAGGCGGAGGTCCCTGCCTAGGAAGCAATCACATGAAATGCAGTAATTGCGTTGAGTTTATAACAGAACAACGTCAACCCTGTAACCCGAAACAACAATTCACAAACTTGTGCTTTATCGACAGATTGTATTTTTCCTCGGTGGCTTGGGTGCATGTATCTGAGTTGGATGGTATAAATAGAAATAGCAGACCACACCTTGCAAGGAATAAGAGCGTGGAAAATCGGTGCAGCATCTCCAGGAGAAATCATCTCCGTAGAAAGATCAAGCCACAGGGAGTGGCGAGAGGTTTGACGCGCCATGTCACAGATTGCGAGGCCCATCCCGCAGGAGATTCGAGTCCTCCCTCAGACATGCATATGTGTGTTGTTCTTAGCATAAGTTAGTTTAAGTAGAGTGTAAGTTGAAAGGTCTCTGTTGGATTCCTTTCATGTTAATTTCTTAAATCTGTTGTCATTTACGGCATACTTCCCACTTCTAAATTTTCTGTGGTGTTTCTGACTATCTGGGAGGAGACAGAGGAGTGGAACGTGTTACTTTTACACATGATCAAGAACGATCTGTCACACTACTACACAGCTTATATGTAATTCATGTCACACAGTCTCATACGGAACCTACATCTGCTTTCTTTTATATACTGTATATGATAAGATACTGTCATCCCCCTTCCCTTCTGTGCGAAAGGATGAATGAGCAAATGTATTTCGAGTTGCATGCTTGATGGTAGCAGACAAGCCTGTCTGCTAGAGAACAGTAGGACCAGCGTCGGAACAGGTAGCTACGCTTTCTAAAAGCAAAGAGGTTTCTATTCTTGGTATGGTCCTGTCCGTCCCTTGTCATATTGGTATAGGAATGTGCCTCTCTGGTCACTTCCGTTTGTATCTGTGAGGCATTCTCAGGAGGGGCCCGCGGCAGTCTGTCTGCAGCGAGCGTCTGAAGTGGTAAGATCTCCGGCTAAACGCGTCTCTGCTAAGACCGTAGGTTAATGGATTTCTCAAGTTCAGCCTAAGTGAAAATTTATTCACCTTTATTTCAGGTTGGGATCTAAAATATCTTATGTTATCTTAAATTGCAACGCAGTGTAATTCGAGTGTGGAGTTCAGAATATCTTCCAGTAGTTGCTTTGTCACTACTTTGCGAGTAAAGCGGAACCACGTGTTGATGATCCGTAACTCTAAGATCATCAATCTTAAATGTGAATGTGCGTGAGATTATAATGTCTCGTGGGGTGTACTTTGTGAGACCAGTACCGTGTGCTTATACAATTGTTTTACCCATCAGGTTAATAGTAAGACGATAGTAACCAGTTTGAGGTTTTTCTTTTGTAAATTGCGTTTCAATGTAATTTATTTTAATTATCAAAATTATTGTGGAGTTACACTCTTTCTGTAAACCAAGTTCACCACGTGAAGCATGTGGTGTAATCTTCAAAGTAGCCCTCAGCTATTCTTTTCGGGAAGATTTCACAGAGAGTTAGTACGAATTTAGCATACCAGTGAGTGGTAATTTCCTGACTGACAGGATTGCGCTACGAACGTAACTTCTTTGGGTGAAAATTGAATCGGTTGGTTGTGGTTAATTTCCTCTTGCATATGTTTCAACATTCTTCGTGTGTTATTTTATGAATGCAGTGTTGTATGCAGTCTCCCAATCTTGGCTCCATATTTGATGTGTTCCGTAAGATTACAAACTCACATTTTCACAATCCTAAATAAGGCACCAATTTAGTTATGAACCAAGTTTAATATTCTGAAATTTTAATGTAACAATGATCAATGTTAAAATAAATGTCCAAATATAAACTGATTTATTTATATCACCGGTTGTCATAAGATGACTATTAAAAGGTTATAATTAATGTTAGTCTGGTTGGGAATTTGGTAAGCTAGACTGGATACCTCGTGAAACAGTTTGCTCAATAGTGCAAGGTTAACTTCCCCAGATAGCTCACAGCTTTCAATCCACTTTCATTGTCTTACAGCTTTTAACCCGCTTTTATTGTCTTGAATATCTGCACCGCTTTAAGAACAACTTAATACATCAACATTGCAAAGTCTAGGGACCGATGACCTCAGCAGTTTGGTCCCTTAGGAAATCAAACACATTTGAACATTTTTCAACACAGATCAACTCTCTGTCGCAGCTCCCTACACGCTGGAGTGTGAATCAAGGGGAGTTTGCAGGTAAGAATTCGAAAATTTTGACATTTTACAAAACATGCCCTAGAATATTATTTATTCTTTCCTGCATAAAAAGGTGCATAAATTATCTGTGTGTGACATTTAGACGTATATTACTTTTAATTTTCTGGTCTTACATGCGTGTCTCTGAAATCACCAAATTTCGGATGTGCATCTGTTTATATGTGAATATATTTTAATCTATACTTTATAGGAAAGGCTGTGATTTTTGTCTGTGGACAGAAAAGACGTGTCGCTCGATGTTAGTCACACTACTGTACTGAGTGTATTGTCTGTAGCTTGGCAATTGTTTATTGTTTTGAGTGAAACAGTGATTTTCGGTGAAATCTGGTGCAGTTTGACGTAATATAAATGTGACTAGAAGTGGTAGTCTGTTTACGAAACGTACTTTTGGAGGAAATCAACACACTGTAAGTGTAAAACCAAGTGTTGTTCAAGAGTTGGAACCGACAAGCAGTGTAAAATCAAATAACCTCAACGTGCCACCAGAGAACAAGGGAGCTGCGACATCACCCAGTGCAAGTAAAACTAAAATAGATAAACAATATGCGGAACTAGGATTACTGCCGAATAATTTAGAAAATAACACATCTAGTCTGGGTTATGTTATGTGTGAGATGAACATTTTAATTCAGGTGTTGTGTGATTCATTGTACTGTAATATTTGTGGCGGAAAAGTAATTACTGAAGAAGATATTCCTGCAAGAATTGGATTCGCTGTGAGAATAGCAGTTTTTGCACTCGCTGTAACAACATAAAGTCATTTGTAACATCAAGTGAATGCGAGAATAATCTTTATGAGGTAAATGTAATATTTTTCTATGCGATGAGAGCTATCGGAAAAGATCTTAGTGCAGCTCAAATGGTTCAAATGTCGCTGAGCACTATAGGACTTAACTGCTGCGGTCATCAGTCCCCTAGAACTTATAACTACTTAAACCTAACTAACCTAAGGACATCACACACGTCCATGCCTGAGGCAGGATTCGACCCTGTGATTGCAATGGTCGCGCCGTTCCAGACTGTAGCGCCTAGAACCGCTCGGCAACTTCGGCCGGCTAGTGCAGCTCAGTGTTTCTACGAAAATTCAGAGGTACACTGAACTTATAGGAGAAGCGGTTGAATCTGACGCTTCCTTATCAAAGAAGGCTGCAACAAATGAAGCTATTGAATTGAACGAAGGGAGCATTGATATACCAAATGTGTTTCATGGGCCACACATCTAAATGCTCGGTTTCCATAATCACAAATGTAGGCACAGGCAAAGTAATTGATTCTGATGCACTTACAAAACACTGTTATAGTTCATGTGAGAAAAAAGGAAAAAAAATGAACGTGAAAACTGTCAAAAAAATTATGAAGGAATCAGCGGAGGAATGGAAGCTGATGCCGCAATGGAAATGTTTAGTCGATCACTGCAGGAAAGGTGTGTCCGATACCCATAGTGCCTTGGGGACAGATTCGAAAGTGTAGAAGTATGTGGTTGAAGGAAATCCATATGAAAATATTGTAATAAAGAAATTGGAATGCATTGGGCATGTGCAAAAGAAGATGGGCACATGTATCAGAAAATTAAAAGAAACTCTTCGCACCACCGCACTGTCTGATGGGAAGCCACGTAGAGGTCGGCTGGATGATAAAACAATAAATCAGCTTCAGCAGTATTATGGAATGGCCATCAGAAATAACGGAAATGATTTAGAAAGTATGAGGAAAGCAGTCGAGGCCTTATACTTCGACAAAATTTTAACCGACGGAAAACCGACGCATTCACTCTGCCCACCTGGACCTGAATCATGGTGTAAATTCTGGAAGGCTGAAGTTTTAGGAGTGTCTTTTGAACACAAGGACTCTATTCCTAAAGCTGTTATAGAAGCAATCAAACCAATTTATAGGGGCCTACCTCACCCAGGCCTTCTCAGAAAGTGTCTACATGAGCGAATACAGAATCCTCACGAGTCATTCATGTTTTTCTAGGTCTCAATACACTCAATTTGGGAGTTATTGATGCTGTGTTAACATTTCATGATGGAAACAAAGGAAGAATAAGAGTTATAAAACATTTTAACATCACTCCAGGCTCCCATTCTGTAAACAGATTGAAGTAATTGGACAAGTTGAGACTCACCAAGGCACAGCATGCGGCTGAGTTCACCACGAAAGAGGCAAGGTCAGTCAGAAGAAAGAACCTTTTAGAGAAGGGAGCTGGCAAAGATGATGATGCTGACTATGCTGCTGGGTGTTTTTGAGGCTTAATTTAAAATTACAAGTTAATTTTTATCATTTTAAACTTTAAATGTAATTTTCTCAAAATGACATTTTTATGCTTTCAGTTCCTTTGCATCATAAACTATTTGTGATAGGTTTATGAAACTTTGTCACCTATTTCATTATAACATACTGCACCTACTGCAGCACGACCACAGCAATAAATTGAGTATATAGACATATATGCCATTTATGTACAATAATAATTAATAAAAATGTGATAATTGAAAATACATATATATCTATCCTTTTTTTGTACCTCATCTCTTAATTCTGGTTCAGTAGACATAAATAATATGGATAAGATACCTGTAAAAATTTTATAGTATTATCTTCATTGGCTCAAGAGATAAAGGTACATAAAGTAGGCTAATTTAACATTGTCTACACAGACTGTACAAACCCCCCCTCCCCCCCCCCCCCCCCAAGTCAATCTTGCAGAACTGTTTTTAGACTTTGAGTCTGGAAGTTCATTATATTACCAACTTGGGGACTGCAGTTTAGAACCTGAGAATGGATACTGTGTTTGACCCCATGCAAGACTATTCAACTGTTTTAAACTCTAACAAATAGCAATTACAATGTGCCAATGTGCTTCTCTGTACTCTCTATGAATCACAACCATGTGGTGTCAGCTAACAAATATCTTAGAGAACCGTTCCTGCATGGTTTTTAATAACATTCTGCGGTGTGTCTATTTAGGTAATAGGAAGACATGCAAACTGACTGCTGTCTTGGATGCTTTCCCAGAAAAGAGTACCATCTGACTCTAAATTGACATGGATCTGCGTTAAAGGGTGATAGAAAGGAAGTAGATGGAGTAATCGGTTGAGAGGGATTGTAACTAGATAGACTGATGATGCATTCTAGAGAGAGGGAGATTTTGTGGTAGGTCATTTACGCCAGATTTAACTTTTTTTTCGGAGCATTGTTCTCTCGGGTGTGTCAATTGTGTGGTATAACCTGCGTTCCACGGGTATAGTATTCGTTTGTTCTCGGTGTGACATAGAGCGCCATCTACCTGCAATCGTTAACAGCAAACCTCCCCCATGCCACAGCCGGCAGAGGACTTCCAGAGGATTCCTGTTGAATTTGATTACGATTATTTCTTTCCTGTTATGTTTTTAGTTTTTTCTGTTTGTGAAGCTGCTTTCGGTCTTTGTATTTTGCTTTCAATAATTCGGTCTCATGGTAATGATTTTTTAAATGCTTTTCCGTTATCTTTATGTTAAACTATTTATTTATAACTATTTTTTGATCCCTCTTTGTTTATTAAATAGTTTTTGGTGGTTTGTTCATTGTTTAATGTTTCTGTCAAGTTCTGTTTTTATAATTTGTATATATTCATATGTTGATTGATATATAATTAGATATTGTTTTGATATTGATTATTTTTCTTTTAGTTTAATTTTGTTGAGTTTTTGAATTTGCTCTTTAATAATTCAATTCCTCGGTGATTACAGTTATTACATTGTGAGAAGTGGGGGTGAGGAGGTGGGGTGCAGACATGAGCTCTACCCAAGTGGGGGAGACCTGTCTCCTGCAAGCAGATTAAATAAAGAATATGCAAATTCAGTTTAACAATATATTATTATTGATATTGATTTGACATTCGTGTCATGAGATCATTCGTCTCCACTATAGTCTGAGTCGTTTTCACATCAATTTCAAAATGGTGGAGGGCAGGAGATGGCTAGGGAATTTCCCACAAGGGAAAAAAAAGCCTCAGAACTGTAGGGGGGTGATAAAAAAATGTCTCTTTTCCTAGACGAAAGGGGGAAGATGTAGGGGAGGCCGGGGGGTAGGGGGGTGGGGGCGGTGGATAATTTCTCAGAAGGATGGATTATCCCCAATCCCCGGGGGGTCATAAACCACTCAGCAGAACAACAGGTTAAGGTGAGATGGAGGTGGGGCTAATTAATTGATCAATTTAATTAATTAGCATGTACATTTGATATCAAATGTGCACCAGAACCTACTTTACTCCACTACTCTCGTTAGCACCAAGCAGGTACAGATTCTATTCTACATAAATTCTGCAGATATTTCCTTAACAAATAACTAATTGCTTTTCAACTTGACAGCCATTACACAGGTTCTGCAGATATCTCCTTAACAAATAACTGTCTACTATACAACTTGATAACCACTACATAGGTTCTAAATGTTACAGTTAATTGAGTAATCGGCCTGCTGTAATGTTGTTTCAATAGTTCCGAAATATACTGGACGTTAATTGTTTGTATAAATAGGCACTACACTTCAGGTCACACATATTTGACATGTTTAGCACAATCACAAAACAATGACTAAGTACAGGATACCGTTAAAGCTCCATTACACAGACAGCAAAACAAATGTTCCCAAATCAATCTCTCAGAAAACAGTTACATATAAAATGCCATGCGAAAAATGTTTGGCCACTCAGTGACAGTCAGCAAACTTCCAGAATTGGAACTAAAGTACCCTACTGAGTTCACGTGTTTTTTACTTGTAATTCAGATGAAATTTTCTGAACAAATTGTGCGTCATACGAAACATGGGTAGGAAACTGTACGTTTTGGACTGTGAGAAGGTTTTATAACATGAAAATTAAAATATCTATCATCATTTACTGTGTGGGAAACCTGCTTCTTTCTTCATTAATTGTTGCCGAGCTTTATTAATTTAGGAAGCAAGATTCTGTGGAATAATTATGTCCAAATCAGAGTAAGATCAAGCATTGCAGCTCCTCCAGAGTACCGAAAAAGCAAACGAAGTTTGGAAGCATAAATAGTGAGAGAACAATTGACATAAAAAAGTGTGTCGCATGATACAACACCACAATAACTGCTGCAAAACTATCGGTTACCGGCATGGGCTATGGTGTCAATCACAACGAGACACAGCCCCATGCCAGGAGAAAGCACCAGTGGACGTCGATTTCTCGCCAACCACTGACACCTCCTTCGCAAAATACTCCAATAGCAACTCCAGCGGAGAACAGTGCACAAAACAGTTGTAGTTTAAGTTAGATTAAGAAAATGTATGTTTATGTAACAGTTCTCTGTACGCGTAAGTGCCTGATAATGAGCAAAATCTGCTACAATATGTTAGTAGTAGGGCAAGCCGCATTGTTGCCAAATTATCCAAGATGGCAGATGCAAGATGACTGCCATAATGTGTCACTGACATCATAGCAGGAATTTCAAATTTTGGCGCGAAAATAGGCTCACTGGGCTACCTCCACTAACCTATCTCAAACCCCCTTCTTCTTTCCTCCCCTCCTCATCCTCCCATACCCCATCTAGAAATGGGCATAAAATAGACTCAGTCTGTGCTAACCTGCCAGATAGGATGGACATATATCTTTGTTTTGTATTCAGTGAGGTATATTGTTTATTTAAACAGTTTGAGTTGTCATTGATCGAGCATTAGACAGTAACTCCATGCAGTGTGTTCACATTGAGGTCCAGAGTCCAAGAGACCTAGTTCACAACATCACCATCAGAGGGCCCTGTAGAACCTTCCCTCTCCCCCTCCTATGATGTAGTCCACAGCTCGTGGTCTCACAGTCGTGTTCTCGCTTCCCGAGCACGGGGTCCCGGGTTCGATTCCCGGCAGGGTCAGTGATTCTCACCTGCCTCAAAATGACTGGGTATTAGTGTTGTCCTCAGCATTTCATCATCATTCATGAAAGTGGCGAGTTTGGACTGTGCCAAGTTTGGGAATTTGTAAGGGCGACAATAACCGCGCAGTTGAGCGCCCCACAAACCAAACATTATCATCATCATCCCATGATGTAATCCATAGCAGTCCAGAAAAAAGGGCAAGGAAATTTGCTCAGTCTGTGTCTAGCTGGTAGACTGAGAGGACCTCACTACAGTCGGCTAATATAGCGTACACGAGACATTGTTTAGACAATTTGTTTCAGTGTATTGTTTACTTGTTTCTGAAATATCAATACACCTCGAAATTGATGCTGGTGTTGCACAATGTTAAACAATTGTCGTACATTTTCCTTTTTTTTTAAGAGAAAGGATCCACATAGTTACACTGTCCCGGATCGCACTAAACATACCTCAAAGACTTTCTCGGCAGCAATCCTTACAGCAGACCCACGGCCACTGGAAGAACACACATTCTGAGCTCGCAGCACTGGTGCATAGCAGCCACACTGCGGGCTAAGCGCTTCCTATCGTGCTGGAAACAACATCAGCCTTCCACCTCAACCCTGTCGGATACCCCTTCTTGTTGAGCACGAACTGCCTCGGGAGTTATTACATCTGGTGTCTAAGCAATGTGCGAAATATTGTCACATACAAATCTCGAAGATGTCACAGGAACTAAATGTAACATGGCAGAAACAGAGAGAGAGAGAGAGAGAGAGAGAGAGAGAGAGAGAGAGAGAGAGAGAGCTTTGCAGATGGCTCAAGAATATTTAAACAATTTGCGATGTAATTACTAGTTTTATTCCGAGGAACCACCGCACTTAAACACAGACTCTAAAAAGATCGCGGAACACTCGAGAAATTTCCCAAACTTCGTCCCTGTGACTCTTTGCACATTTTTGTGGGAAACAGATCGTGTACCGATAACAGCTGCAATATTCAATTTTACACACCAAACCGACGATATTTGGAAGTCGAAATAATTATCTCTGTAACTCTAAACAGGACGCTCATCACTTTTCAAATTTTAACTTCTTGTTTGAAGGCACTGCCAAAGAAAGAAAAATTTCTGAGTCCAACAGCTGCTGTAGTGTTCATCACTTTTCTGAAACGCTGAGCGGGCTTGGTTTATATTTGCTTCTGGAGTCATTGACGCTAAGGCTCCTATTTTTTATTTTCATCACTTGTCGAAGCACACTAGTATCTAAGGACAGACGGGAAAATCAGAGCAATTACGTATCTAAAAGGACAACAGATCGTGAAACTGAAACACAAGCAGAATTGGAAGCACTATCCAACAGACGAGAAAAATGGCTGGAATTTTCGGTGAATTTTCGATGTGCTACAACTGTTGATCTGGAGATACTCTAAAGCCACAATGGCGGATGGGGAACAGCATCCCTCCTCTCCAAACCAGAGGACGATACTCTGCTTGTACGTTTCTCTGAACACTCGAACAAAGAAGACATACCTGACACTCAGACGTCTCAGAACGTTGCGTAGATATCTTGCACCCGTCTTGCTCGCAGTAGTCTGCAGAGGCTCCCAAGCCCCGCAGAAATGATGTCTTGTGCTTGGAACTTCCTGTGAATGGAGCATTCTGATTGATTCTTCCTGAATTTACCCACCAAACTGCTGCTGGCGACTTGAGAGCTCTGTGCGCCACTTTCTGCAGACAGACAAACTACGAGAACTTCAGTGGCAAACTATTTTGTACAGATCAAAAAACATATGTGTTACTGTCAAGAAAGCTTGAATTTTTTGTCGTGAAACCGATATCCAAGGAGGCTATATCGCCACAAACGACTGTACCGCCATACCATGTCGACGCAGTGAACACTGCACCAAACAAAATCTTCACTCTACATCCTGCATATACACTACTGGCCATTAAAATTGCTACACCACGAAGATGACGTGCTACAGACGCAAAATTTAACCGACAGGAAGAAGATGCTGTGATATGCAAATGATTAGCTTTTCAGAGCATTCACACAAGGTTGGTGCCGGTGGCGACATCTACAACTTGCTGACTTGAGGAAAGGCTCCAACCGATTTCTCATACACAAACAGCTGTTGATCGGCATTTCCTGGTGAAACGTTGTTGTGATGCCTAGTGTAAGGAGGAGAAATCCGTACCATCACGTTTCTGACTATGGTAAAGGTCGGATTGTAGCCTGTCGCGATTGCGGTTTATCGTATCGCGACATTGCTGCTCGCATTGGTCGAGATCCAATGACTGTTAGCAGAATATGGAATCGGTGGGTTCAGAAGGTTATACGGAACGCCGTGCTGGATCCCAACTACCTCGTATCACTAGCAGTGGAGATGACAGGCATCTTATCCGCATTGCTGTAACGGATCATGCAGCCGCGTCTCGATCCCTGAGTCAACAGATTGGGACATTTGCAAGACAACAATCATCTGCACGAACACTTCCACGACGTTTGCAGCAGCATCGACTATCAGCTCGGAGACCATGGCTGCGGTTACCCTTGACGCTGCATCACAGACAGAAGCGCCTGCAATGGTGTACTCAACGACGAACCTGGGTGCACGAATAGTAAAACGTCATTTTTTCGAATGAATCCAGGTTCTGTTTACAGCATCATGATGGTCGCATCCGTGTTTGGCGACATCGTGGTGAACGCACATTGGAAGCATGTATTGGTCACGGCCATCCTGGCTTATCACCCGGCGCGATGATATGGGGTGCCATTGCTTACACGTCTCGGTCACCTCTTGTTCTCAGTGATGGCACTTCGAACAGTGGGCGTTACATTTGAGACCCGTGGCTCTACCCTTCATTCGATCCCTGCGAAACTCTACATTTCATCAGAATAATGCACGACTGCATGTTGCATATCCTGTACCGGCCTTTCTGGATACAGAAGCCGGTTGTAGTGGCATTGCGGTTCTAGGCGCTACAGTCTGGAACCGAGCGACCGCTACGGTAGCAGGTTCGAATCCTGTCTCGGGCATGGATGTGTGTGATGTCCTTATGTTAGTTAGGTTTAATTAGTTCTAGGTTCTAGGCGACTGATGACCCCAGTAGTAAAGTCGCATAGTGCTCAGAGCCATTTGAACCATTTGGATACAGAAAATGTTCGACTGCTGCCCTGGCCATCACATTCTCTAGATCTCTTATCAATTGAAAACGTCTGGTCTATGCTGGCCGAGCAACTGATTAACTGTGGTGTCGTGTTGAAGCTGCATGGGCAGCTGTACCTGTACACACCATGCAAGCTCTGTTTGACTCAATGCCCAGTCGTATCAAGGCCGTTATTACGGCCAGAGGTGGTTGTTCTGGGTACTGATTTCTCAGGATCTATGCACTCAAATTGTGTGAAAATGTAATCCATTGTCAGCTCCAGTATAATATATTTGTCTAATGAATACCCGTTTATCATCTGCATTTCTTCTTGGTGTAGCAATTTTAGTGGCCAGTAGTGTAGTTATCGACTACCATACACTCGTACATATAGCACAAAGGCAGACAGATCCTATAAAACATAAGACGATGTACTGCATATAGTCGCAACATTAGATATTTCCGGCGAGGTCGGTCGGTCGTTCATCCACCGTGGCCAACATTCACGAGTGAACTGCATCCCGCACACGCTGGCTTGATGCGCGGTCAGAGCGCCCTATGCTGACATGCGTCTCTCTCCGTACTGGTGTACAAAGGCTGTGTTGGTTCCCCCAGCACGAAGGCGTGCGCTGGTTTCCGATCTGGCCTACTTGCTGCTGTTGTGTTCGCAACGAGTTGTCCTCATCTCCAGACTCTGGGATTACAAGAAAATATGTATTTTCACATAGTCTTTCCAGAATATCATACCATCTGCACGAGAGTTCTTGATATCAGCCACATAGGAGTATGCTACCAATCACTTGCACACTATAATTCTGAAGACAAAGAGTGGAAATTAAATCTCTAGAAACACGAAACTTTAGCGAGGTCATCACGTGGGCTGTGGTGCAAACCACTGAGTAACTGGAAACATGTCCCATCTGTGAAGATCTTTACATTAAAACTAGAAAATAGAGGAAACTGGTAGTTCCATTTGTGTTCTTTAACGAATATCCATGTCAATGCTATAACAGATTCTGGATCATCCTTGCACTTTAAAAAATCAACTAAGATATTTCTCATGTCTAGACAACCAGGAAACGTCTCTTCCACCTGTTTTTCACCATCCAGATGCACACAACACACATCACAATCGATTTTCTCCCAACCAAATAAAGAAGGGAAATTTTCAGAATGGTAGTACAAGCAGTCAACTGGTCATTCTACGTGGGAATGAATAACTGTCCACCGGAAACACTAGCCCACATTGTATCTTCTCAAATTTCCACCGAGAATACTCATAACATACGTGATTACGAAAGCTGCTCAACATTTACTGAGTATTAATATGCTGAGTCCGTGTTACGTAGAATATGCAAGTTAAATTACGAGCGTTGACGCTTCTATCCAAGTCGCTAGTCTTGAAGCGGCTATTTAACTGGGGCGTCACCAGTCGCTCGCGGAGCTTCTGTCCTCCTCACACAGGAGCGCTGCTGTCGCTTGTCGTCCTGGAGAGGGGTCGGTGAGCGTGCGATTGCTCACGTCTTCTCATAGCCGTCTCTTCTCTATCTTACCCGACTGGCGTGCTGGCGCTACCTTTACGCCATAACATTCCTAACCCCCTCTCGAAAGCGACGGAGCGTCGTCGTATAGGAAGCACGACAGCGGGAGGGGATACAGGAGCGTGGACGCTGCGATGGACTGGAAGCTGTGGCTGCAGGAGACGCCAGATTTCCGATGGTAACCCGCCATCCGGCCTTCGCTATGGTGGAAACGTCCCCTGGAAGACGCCCAGAAGGGTACGCGTCCACCTCCTGAGGCCCAGAACACGATGTAGAAGGCGTCGGCTGCTGCTGCGTGGGTGGGTCCAGCTCCATCGGTAGGACGAGAGGAGGCGGAGGAGGCGAAGGCTCCGTCTCCATGGGATCGTCCCGCCGTGTCGTGATGACACCCTCTGGCGGCTGCTGTGGCCGCGCTGTCCTCGTAATCCGTGAATCAGGGGGAAGAGGTACAGAAGGATCACAGTGCATATGACAGTGGCGAATTTGATTGAGTTGTTGGGGCTGCAAAACATCTGGACCTGAACCAAGATACATGCAAGCACCAAGTCGACGGACGATCTCGCCTCACGCCCACCGTCTGCTGCCGCTAAAAACTCTTAAAAACACAATATCATGCGGCGCGAAGCGATACTGCGGCCTTCCTTCGGCGCCGGATACTGAGGAGGGTGGAGCAAGGGGAGCAGCATCCGATGGCGGCGGCTGTGAAACAATTCTACCGGCGATGGCCCTTGTGGTAGAGGCGAACTATAGGAGGCGAGAATCAGTTGCAATGCTTGATCCCTGGTGTGTGGCGTGCGAAATTTGGTCATCTGCTGCTTGAAGGTTCTGACAAAACGTTCCGCTTAAAAAAAAAATGGTTCAAATGGCTGTGAGCACTATGGGACTTAACATCTGAGGTCATCAGTCCCCTGGAACTTAGAACTACGTAAACCTAACTAACGTAAGGACATCACACATATCCATGTCCGAGGCAGGATTCGAACCTGCTACCGTAGCGGTCTCGCGGTTCCAGACTAAAGCGCTTAGAACCGCTCCGCTACACCGGCCGGCGTTCCGCTTCGCCGTTTGACTCTGGATGAAACGGTGCACTAGTTAGACGTTGTATGCCACTGCATTCACAGAATGTTTCAAATTCAGTTGCCGTGAAGTGAGGGGCTTTGTCCGACACTATCACTTCAGGCAAACCTTCCAGGCAAAAAATTGAAAACAATGCCTGAACTGTGCTACGTGACGTTGTCGAGTTCATTAGCACAGCAAAAGGAAACTTGCTATAAGAGTCTATCACAATCAATCAACGAGGGTTATAAAAAGGTGCCGCAAAAGCTATGTGCATACGTTGCCACGGTTATTTGCGACTTAGGCCTAGCAGAGAATTTCTGTGGCGTAGCGGACTGATTTTCCACACAGGCGTGACACTGTGACGTCATCTGTTCAATTTGGGTGACCATACCCTTCCAAATACAGTGTCGACGGGCTAACTATTTCGTACGAACAACCCCCAGTGTCCTTCGTGAAGTAACTACAACACTTCCTTTTGCAAAGCTATGGGGACCAACACACGTGACTATCCACTATCATTTTGAACAAGAATCACAAGTTATTGTATAGCGAGGCTATGCCAACGTGCAAAGCATCGGTGCACTACAGAGTTCTTTATGCTATACAATAAGCGACCCAAAGATGTGCGAATGAATCTCAGGAAAACGTTCAAATCTGAATCAGCTTCCGTGGCCTGTGCAATTTTCCTATAGTTCAGAGGTAAGGATTAAAGCAATTCAGAATCCTCAGCATCTATGTGACAACAAGATGCAGTGTCAAAGTCTGTATCGGGGCCAATAGGAAAACGTGAAAGTGCGACCGCATTACCATGTTGAGCTGTCGGACAGCAGGCCGGTGTGGCCGTGCGGTTCTAGGCGCTTCAGTCTGGAACCGCGTGACCGCTACGGTCGCAGGTTCGAATCCTGCCTCGGGCATGGATGTGTGTGATGTCCTTAGGTTAGTTAGGTTTAAGTAGTTCTAAGTTCTAGGGGACTGATGACCTCACATGTTAAGTCCCATAGTGCTCAGAGCCATTTGAACTATTTGAGCTGTCGGACGAGACACGACTTTATACTGGCATTGAGACAACAACAAAGCCCATCTTTGCAATTTATGTTCACTTCGTACAGAAACTGGCTTCATCGGATGAAAGAAGGACTACAATGGCTTGTGATCCGTTACTAAGTAGAATATTCTGCCATACAAATAGTGGTGGAATTTGTTGACATTATACACAATAGTCAATGTCTCTTTCTCTATTTGTGAATAGTTATACTAAGCTTTGGACAACACTTTTGATTCGAAAGCAACAGGCCTGTCTTTATCACCAATTCTGTGTGAAAGCACTGCACCGATTCCATAAGAAGAAGTGTCAAGTAGCAACACAACTGTTTCGTCAGGATCAAAGTGAACCACGTATCGATCACTGAGCAATGCATCTTTAAGTTTTTGACAAGTTTCTTGGCACTCATATATCCAAACAAAGGGGAAGTTCCTGCGACGCAAATGATGCAATGGAGCTGCGATTTGTGCAGCATTCGGTATGAACCGAATACAATAGTTCATTTTCCCTAGACTGACTGCAGTTATGTAATATCGTGAAGAACTGGCAGGTCACGGATGGCAAACAAATGTGTCTGAAGAGGATGTAAACTTTGACTGTTTATGACGTGAGCAAGATATAGCATCTCAGATTTTAAAAAAATCACTCTTGTCAAGTCTACAGTTTAGTCTACATCAGATAACACACGAAACAAATCATGCAGATTTGCTGCAATGTGCTCTTCAGGTGCACGACTCACTACGAAAATATCGTCCAAATAGTTTGAACAGTTTGGTACTTGAGCAGTCCGCTGTTCAAAATACCAATCGAAAATGGCGGGTGCGGAAGCATGCCAAAAGGCAAACGCAAATATTTAAACAAGCCCAAATCAGTGTTCACAACACACAGGCTTGAGATTCTTCATCTAGTGGTATTTGAAGATATGCGTCGCGCAAATCAAATTTTGAAAAGTAGCGGCCAGCGCCTAATCTAACCATGAGATACTCGGGGCGTGAGAATTTAAAAGTATCAATCACAGTTTGTTGGTTGACTGTAGACTTAAAGTCAACACAGAGGCGATGCGATGAAGGTTTGTGGAACAAAAATAGTGGATTGACCATTGACTAACTTATATGGGCGCAATAGCTCCGCTATCTTGCAGTTGTGTAAGTTCAGTAGCGACTTTGTCCTCTAATGCGCTGGGAACAATTCTGTTTCGGCAAAATTTCTACTTTATCATTGTCTTTCATAGTAATAGGTGCAACAAAATTGTTAGCCTTGCCTATATCTTTAGAAAAGAGTTCAGGTAATTCTTTCAGCAAGCTAGCTCACTGTCTTTCGCATTGAATCCAGTCACTAACAACACGTTGTCCTGAATTTGAAAAGCCAAACAAATCAAACGAATCGAGGCCAAACAACTTCTCACAATCCCGTGATTGTAGCGTTGTAGAAGTTACAATTCGCACATGTGACCAATACATGGCAGGCAAAGTACATGTTCCGAGAACAGGAATGTCTTGTCCATTATAAGCTGTCAGATGCTTGCTAGTTTTAGACAGACGTGGGGAGCCTAATAGTTCATATGTGTTACGATTCAGCAGTGTAACAGATTCACCCGAGTCCAACTGAAATTTCACACGTTTTCGACTAAGAAGCAAATCAACAAAAAGTTTGTTGGAGTGTTGTAGCACTGAAGAAACTGTTTGATGCTAGTTTTGCTTATGCCTGCAGCAGGCTTTGAATACACAGCATTGATTACATGGGCCTTGTGACTGGATTCTTGTGAGTGGTCAGAATACTTATGTTTGTTCCGTTGCATATATACGGATTGTACGTGACCTTTCTTGCCACAAGCATAACACTGTGCTTGTCTGGACTGGCAGTCTTGGCGTTTGAGCCGTGAATAGCGCCGAGGGCATGACTTAATTCTGTTCGTCTGTGTAGAGAACTGTTTAAGCAGCTTGGCACATGTGGGCTGTTGCTGCCTACTGGGTCAGTCGTAATCAAAAGACGACTCAACCTGACAAATTGGTGGCTGCTCAGATTTATCGGCCGACATGGCACCTGAATTGTACTGATCTAGAATTTGCACTACGTGCTGAAATGATGAATCTGACTGTTTCAAAATCTGTTTTCGAAGTTTGAGATCAGTTACATTGTACACGATTGCATCATGCATTTCATCGGAATACAAAGCACCACAAGCATATCTGAATTTGCATTTCCTCGTCATATGCTGCAAATGTATTACCTACTCACGATAAGTTTGTTCTGACCTTTTCTTGCAACGAAAGAGTTGGTACCTAGCTGCTGTCACATTCACTTGTTGTTCATAATAGTTAGTTAGCGAATCTACAACCTGATAATAGGAAAGTTCACTTGGAGTTGCATTAGGGAAAAATTTCTGAATGAGGTGAAATACTGCACTTCCTATCATTGACAAAATGTAATGTAGTTTCACAGTATCTGGTACTTTGTGAGAAATCATGTGGGCTTCATACTGTTGCAATCACTCGAGAATGGCGAAAAGGCAGTATAGCAGTTGGAGCTACAGGTATTGCTTGTTCTTCTGTTGGACGTGCACCGTTTGTCAGTAACTGCTGTACCTTGTTTAGTAGAGGTGAGATCTGCTGCATCTGAAACATCTATGTTAGCTGTGATGCATCTATCGCTTGCAGCTGAGGCGTCTAAGCAGGGCGTGGGAGAGGTGGGTTACTCATTTTGAAATAGGCAAATGCATTAAACAGACAAGGCTAGCAACAAAAATAAACATACAAGCAAAGAAAATTTTTGCAATGCCCACCTGAAAACAATGAATAGAAAAAAACATGGTAGGACACGCTGTTAAAACATGGAAACACACCCCTGCAAAGAAAAGACAAGGTAGAATTAAGGCGCGAGCAAAATACAAAAGCCCACAAGAAAAGAAAATAGTGGCAGGTAAGCTCTGGGTTGTTGCTGTGGGGTTCGTTCACCTTCTCGTCACCAAATATTATGTCCAGCCCTGTTGTCAAATATTGTGTCTCCATGCTCGTTGTCAAATACGTGGAGTCTAGGAATACTACGCACTCGGTTCGCTAGACAAACAATTCAAACAAATCGTATTACTGAGTTTTATTACAAAAAGTGAATGACGATACTTAACTTCGACAATTACACAGATGTGTCAGAAGCACAGACCGACATAGAAAATAAGCAATCTCTTCAGTATAATAATTCCTAAGTCCATGTTACATAGAGTGTACAAGCGAAGTAACGAGCGTTGACGCTTCTATCTAAGTCGCTTGTCTTGAAGCAGCTATTGAACTGGGGCGTCGCCAGTCTGTCACGGCGCTTATGTCCTCCTCACATAGGGGCCGTTGCTGTCGCCTGTCGCCCTGGAGAGGTGTCGGTCAGCCATCTCTTCTCTGTCATTTCCGACTGGCGTGCTGGCACTCGACTTTACACTGTAACAGTGTGTGTATGTGTATGTGTGTGTGGGGGGGGGGGATGTAGGGGGTTGGCGGTTTGAGTTGTATAGTGTTCAATATGAATGTAATAGCTGTTACAGAGTGGTTGAAGGCTTTGGTGACAAGTGATTTGACTTTTGGTTTCAATGTTCTGTGGAGGTGTTCATGGATAAGTGAGTGAAAAGGTGTTGGGTAGTATTATTATTATATTGGATGGTATTATTATTATTATTACATTAATTCTCTTTGGGAGCGTTATTCCATTATTTTATCTATTAGTGTAAACAATGAATAGTGTGGCATGTGTATTTGATCGTTCAAGAGAGTTTTCCTTTCTGCTTTGTTTTTCTGTATGTGGTAATTTTCTTGCAGCGTTAGGAGGTGTTTTTTTATTGTTCATTGTAATTATTTTCATGCCTCCTTCTCTAGTGGTTGGTCTGCGGTTATGGTCTCTCAGGTGTTCTGCAAATGTGGAGTGGTTTGTCCCATACTTCCAGGCTGTCATGTTTTCTTCGTTTCTGACATCGAATGTCCTGCCTGTTTGTCCTATGTTTGTACCTTCACAGGTGTTACACTGTAGTTGATATATACCTGCTTTGTGGTATATGTCTCTGTTTTTTGTCCGTTTTGGGGTGCATTTTTGCATAAAATTGTCTGTAGTGTATGCTATGTCTATTCACTATCTTCTGAAAATGTTGGTGATTCTATATGCTGGTTTGTGTTTGGACGTAATTGTGTACCAACTTATGTTTTCTTTCATCTTCTCCTGTTTATTCCATTTACTTATTATGGTACTACGTGTTTGTGTTTGGTTGTGTTGTGTTGTTGTCTGTGGTTCGGTGCTTTCTGCTTTTATTTTTTAATTTTGTTGTTTAGCTTTGTGACTATGTTACCATTTAACAATTGTTTTGTGTTATCTGGTTTATTATGTCCACCTCTTTTTGGTAGTTTCCTTTGGTAAGTGGCTCGGTGTTGGTCTATGGAGCATGTGTCGACGTGCTGCTTGCTTTTGTGAGAGGGGTGGTTCAAGGATTGGAAATGATAATGTCCGTTGTTGTGGGTTTATGGTAAAATTCAAATATATGTTTATTGATTTGTTTTTTATTTTTATCTCCAGAAAGTTAATTTGGATATTTCGATGGCTTTCAATTACGAATTTTATATTTTTATATACTTCATTGATGTCAGTACATAGTTTTTCAATTTTTGTTTGTGGTTCATCTATTATGCAAAGGATGTCCACTATATACCTTAACGACTGTAATATGTTGTATTCTTTTGTTACTATTTTTGTGAAAGGGATCTGTTCAATATGGTTTACAAAAATATTTGCTAAGGCTTCTGAAACTTGGGACCTCATTGATAATGCATCTTCTAGTAAATAAAAGTCAGTATTGAAATGGCAGTAATGTTGTTCTGCTACCAGCTTTATTAATGTGTGTATTCCCTTACTGTGTTGATCTATACGTTTTCAGGTTCTTATCTATGATTTTTATTGTTTCTGGTACCGGTATGTTGGAATACATGCTTTCTATATCAAATGAAAGGAGTGTTGCTGTGTCTGAGATTTTTATATCTTTTGTTTGTTGTATTAACTGTGTAGTGTTTTTAATGATTCTGTCTTCTTGTACTTTGAAATTTTTCAAATGTAATTTTAATACTTATCCTGCAAGCCTGTAAATGGGGAATTTTCTGAAATCCTTTATTGGCCTCACAGGAAAATTCGGTTTGTGGACTTTTGGTTAGCTTTGGAGGATGGGTGGAGTGGGATTAATCTTTGTCAGATTTCTTTTCTCCATGTTATCCAGCATGATGTCTATGTCTTTTAGAGGGTTTTTTGCTTTTGTCTCGAATCTGCTTGTTGGGTCTGATCTTAATTTTGTAATGTTATTTTGTGAGGTAAATTCTTGTGTTTTTTCCAATGTATGGTTTTTTGTCTATCAGTACTACTGTGTTTCCCGTGTCTTGCTTTGAAATGATAACATTTTCAAGGCCACAATGCTAAACAATAAAACTAAAACAAAAATAAAATCTCTAGGCTTAAAGAATATGTAACTAAAAGTCTAAGAAACCGATCTTGTCTAGGATATTGGACAGATCACAGGTGGTGAATAGTAAAGGTTCCACCAGATATGGTGGACAGCTGCGAATACAGAATAAGCAGTCCCTGACCAAGGCAAAATAAAACCAAATAAAACCTTTCTTGTAGCAAGCGGGAAAGTGATCAGTGTCTGTTCACCAGTTGAGCAGCTGAAATGTATATTCTGGAACTAACCCTTCCAGTTATAACACTCAGAGTGTTCACCGAATGAGTCTACATAAACCCAGCTGAGTCCAAGTACAATCATCATGGAGCATTTTGATAGTAACAATATTACTCCAGGTAGTCAATCCACTGCCAGTATTACTGGGGCAAGCGGTCTTCCAGATTCTTGGACGGACAGGTTAAAATGCAATGTTATTCGACAGAGGAAGTCGGTATCCTGTGGCCATCTTAAAACCAAAACAAATACATTTTTTGCAACACTTAACATACAAATACTTTTGCAACCAAGCAAACTTCATAAATTGAAAGAGACATCAAAAGAACAGAAGATTCAAATTTCGGCATTTCAAGAAACCGGCATGACGGACAATAACATCATGGGTTTCGGCAATTATCGTCATTTTAAAAGTAAAACTGATAAAAGAATACTTAATAATACACCACATCTGGGAGTTGCTTTTACAGTCTCCAAAAATATTTTAGATTCACTATGAAGGTAATGATTCTTGAAGACAGCATTCCATTAGAACTACTGATAGCCTTGGGAGAGCCAGCCCTGACAGAACTTTACAATCTGGTGAGCAAGATGTATAAGACAGGCGAAATCCCCCCAGACTTCAAAAAGACTATAATAATTCCAATCCCATACAAAGCAGGGGTTGACAGATGTGAAAATTACCGAACTAACAGTTTAAAAAGTCACGGCTGCGAAATACTAACAAGAATTCTTTACAGACGAATGAAAAAAAAAACTGGTAGAAGCCGCCTCGGGGATATTAGTTTGGATTCCGTAGAAATGTTGGAACACGTGAGGCAATACTGACCCTTCGACTTACCTTAAAAAATAGATTAAGGAAAGGCAAACCGACGTTTCTAGCATCTGTAGTCTTAGAGAAAGCTTTTGACAATGTTGACTGGAATACTCTCTTTCAAATTCTGAAGGTGGCAGGGGTAAAATACAGGGAGCGAAAGGCTATTTACACTTTGTACGGAAACCAGATGGCAGTTATAAGAGTCGAGGGGCATGAAAGGGAAGCAGTGGTGGGGAAGGGAGTGAGACAGGGCAGTAGCCTATCCCCGATGTTATTCAATCTGTATATTGAGCAAGCAGTAAAGGAAACAAAAGAAAAATTCGGAGTAGGTATTAAAATTCATGGAGAAGAAGTAAAAACTTTAAGGTTCGCCGATGACATTGTAATTCTGTCAGAGACAGCAAAGAACCTGGAAGAGCAGCTGAACGGAATGGACAGTGTCTTGAAAGGAGGATATAAGATGGACATCAACAAAAGCAAAACGAGGATAATGGAATGTAGTCGAATTAAGTTGGGTGATGCTGAGGGAATTAGATTAGGAAATGAGACACTTAAAGTAGTAAAGGAGTTTTGCTATTTGGGGAGCAAAATAACTGATGATGGTCGAAGTAGAGAGGATATAAAATGTAGACTGGCAATGGCAAGAAATGCGTTTCTGAAGAACAGAAATTTGTTAACATCGAGTATAGATTTAAGTGTCAGGAAGTCGTTTCTGAAAGTATTTGTATGCAGTGTAGCCATGTATGGAAGTGAAACGTAGACCATAAATAGTTTATACAAAAAGAGAATAGAAGCTTTCGAAATGTGGTGCTACAGAAAAATGCTGAAGGTTAGATGGGTAGATCACATAACTAATGAGGAGGTACTGAATAAAATTGGGTAGAAGAGAAATCTGTGGCACAACTTGACTAGAAGAAGGGATCGCCCGGTAGGAAATATTCTGAGGCATCAAGGGATCACCAATTTAGTATTGGAAGGCAGGGTGGAAGGTAAAAATCGTAGAGGGAGAACAAGAGATGAATACGCTAAACAGATTCAGAAGGATGTAGGTTGCAGTAGGTACTGGGAGATGAAGAAGCTTGTACAGGATAGAGTAGCATGGAGAGCTGCATCAAACCAGTGTCTGGACTGAAGACCACAACAAGAACAGCATGGAGGTAAAACTCATTAATAATAGATTAATGACAATTTCTCTTAAATGCGAAAATAAAGCATACATTTCAATTAATGCCCATATGCCATTCAGTGAGGATAAAGGTAAAAAATCTGAAGAAGTTAATGAGGCTTGGGAAACGCTAGAAAGCATCATCTCGAAAATTCCCTCAAACTATGTTAAAATTTTAATGGGTGATTTTAATGCTCAATTAGGTAAAGAAAAAAAAAAAGAAAATGCTAGGTGGATTTCCTGCGCATAAATGGGGAAATGGCCACATACTTGTCGAAATGTGTCAAAATTTTAATGTTAAAATCATGTCAACACATTGTAAAAAGAAACCTTCTAAATAAAAAAACCCTTGGTGGGAACCCAATACATTTATTGGGGAATTTCATCTGGGTCATGTAGCAGGTTAGTGTTGTTTAACGTCTCGTCGACAACGAGGTCATTAGAGACGAAGCCCAACCTCGGATTAGGGAAGGATGGGGAAGAAAATCGGCTGTGCCCTTTCAAAGGAACCATCGCGGCATTTGCCTGAAACGATTTAGGGAAATCACGGAAAACCTAAATCAGGATGGCTAGAGACGGGATTGAACCGTCGTCCTCCCGAATGCGAGTCCAGTGTTCTAACCACTGCGCCACCACGCTCGGTGGTCATGTAGCAATTTCATACCGTAACTACTAAGAAATTTTTAATGTTCGTGTTAGGAAAGGGGATATATAGATTCTGATCATTATTTAATCTGAATAAAAGTAAAACGTCAACCTCAAAAATTGTTCAAAATAAAAAAATGTTATCCCAAAATTTGGCACTGCTAAAATAACCCCTACTCTAATAAGCGAACTTGACAAAGAGCAATCCAACTATTGGCAATACCTAGAAGAAAAGTTTATCACAATAACACAAAATTTAATTCCGCTTATAAAAAAAAATCGTGGAAAGCGGATTGTGAAACAGCAGTTAAGTCTATGCATGAGGTATTCAAAATCTGGAACAGTAACAAAACTGAAAATATGTACAACACCTTTCTAACTGTAGGGAAAGAAATATCATAATTAATCTGACAGACCAAAAGAAATACGAAAATGCTCAACTTTTAGAAATCGAAAAAGACTTCCAAAAGAACAATACAAGAAATGTTGTGGTTGGCAGGAGAGCCAACCGTGTTAGTAAAGGAGGCCGAAATGCACGCGTTTTAGCTCACGCAGGCTGGCATGAGGTCTGGAACATGGCAAGGGAATTAGAATTGAGAAAAACGGACGTAGCTGGTGGAATACTTAACTTTAATCCATTAATGAAGAACGTCGCTCTTTATGGTACATGGTTCACAATATCAATAGTACGGATACTGACACCTTGCTAGGTCGTAGCAAATAACGTAGCTGAAGGCTATGCTAACTATCGTCTCGGCAAATGAGAGCGTAAAAGTCAGTGAACCATCGCTAGCAAAGTCGGCTGTACAACTGGGGTGAGTGCTAGGAAGTCTCTCTCTCTAGACCTGCCGTGTGGCGGCACTCGGTCTGCAATCACTGATAGTGGCGACACGCGGGTCCGACGTATACTACCGGACCGCGGTCGATTTAAAGGCTACCACCTAGCAAGTGTGGTGTCTGGCTGTGACACCACAAGAAACTTTCAGAAAACATTCAAAACTAACTGATTACCAACATCAATGTTTTGCTTCAAAAATGAAAATGGTTGTTTGGCTCTTAACAACCAGCAAAATTGTAAGGTACTTACTAATTATTTTGAAAAACTTTTAAACTGTCCAGAGCCAGCCAATAAATTCCAACCACAGAAAACTAATAACATCAACCCTACTCTAAAGAACCTGACGAAATCCAAATAATTAAACAAATAAAGAGACTTAAGAACAACAAGGTACCCAGAGAAGACGGTATAATCGCAGAACTACTAAAATCACCTGGCCCTAATGCTATAAAAGAGAACACTCAACTAACAGGAGATCTGGTAAACTGAGGAAATACCCGAGGACGGAAAACTGCCCTAATTCATCCATTGCGTAAAAAAGGGGCTAGAACCGATGTTTATAATTACCAAGGAACCTCTCCTCTCCTGGTCATGTACAAAATTCTCTTGTATTGTTTACTTCATGAAGACCAAGAGCAGTTATAACCTAAATCTGGTGAAAACCAATTTAAAAGAGCAAGGGCTCCATAATAAAACTCTAACATTGATTAAGGGGTATTACCAGGACTCAAAAAGAAATTGAAATTCTTAAAGGAGTTGCGGAAAAAGTAGGACTACAAATATCATTCGAATAAACGGAATATATGCCATGCAACAAACAAGCACCAATGTTTTTGAACACAAAATGTGGAAAATTAAAAAGAGTTTCTCAGTTTAAAGACTTGAGGGAAATCATACAAGAAAACGGTCTGGACAAAGTGGCAAACGACGATCGCCGTCAAAAAATGGCAACTGCATTCAACTTAACACAAAATATTTTTATAAAAAATGACTTTCTAAATTTAGTACACTTAGGTACTACAGCATTGTAATCAAACCTGAAAGTCTTTATAGAGCAAAAACTTTAATTTTAAATAGAAAGAAGGATACTGAAGAAATGTGAAAGATTATTAGGAAAATATTATGCCCTTTTCTCGTTGATTGACGATGCGTTAGCAGCCGATACATTTTAATTATAAGGAAGAGACGAAATGTATCTTTCTTTTAGTATTTATGGACTGAATGATAGTTTTACTCAAGGGCAAATTATTCTAGACCTCACTGTCAGCGTTTGGGTTCCTTGGTCTACTATCTGGCGAAACTGCTTCTCTTTTCGCGTTAGCGGAATCTGGAATCGGAAGTTGCACAGCATACATTGCCTAGTTCAATTTTCAACGGAATTTTGAGCCTGCATTTTCTATCATTTCTTATTGTTTCGTGAATAGTAGCCTCTCTTGATTCGGAACTTCATGTTATTCGTAGCTTAAGAAGTCTCCCTGTGAATGTTACGTTTTGGAATCGATGCTGTTTTGTTGCCTCTTCATTTGTATGCATGTATTTCATGGATAGTGCCATTGACATTTATCTCAAGAAAAATAATTTCCAGTCTACTATTATAAAAAAATATGTATTGCCTATTCATAATGTTAACAGTATAACTACTAGAGATGTTATAAAAAGGTGAAACATGTTTGGCGCTGAACTTTTTAGTTTCAGTACTCTTAAGACAGAAAAACACAAATGGCTGTGACAGATAATGATTTGCGTTGCTTAGTCTGCAGTCGGCGCATGTGAGTATTATTAGTGATGACGCTCTAGTTCCTAAACCCAGTTACGGAAACGCAAATAAGAATCATTGACACATACTTCGAGTATTTCGTAGCTCGACCGCCACGTCTTTTAGACACGAACTGTAGTCACTTCCTTAACCGCTCAAGGCTGGCATCCATATTGCTATAAGTACAACTGAAGCTTGGAAAAAATGCAGGATATGTTTGGCAGCCCTGCGATCAACGAGTTACTTCCTGGACGATATAGAATTAGCCTAGAAAATTCACATGATATATTCATATAATTTCCATTAAATCATTTTGAGTGACTTTCTTATAAGGTGTGAAATAAAGTTATTATTTTAGGGTTTTGAGACCACAAAAGTCATTCGACGTGGAAATTGCAATTACGTTCATCTTTTACGAAGCGAACTTATCGGTCCTAGCCAGCACTGAGGCTGACACCAAAGCTGCAGTATTCTGTTGGCTGTGAAGTAATCTGACTGTAAAGTGAAGCTGCCTCGGTTGCTGGTTTCATTCTCGCTGCAGAAAACATTTTCAACCTCTTAGAGACAGAGCTACAAGCAGTCAGAACGAAAATCGATAAGGGAATTTTATTTATTTTATTTATGAAATTCCAAATTTCCATACTACTTCATTGTGACGCAGTACAGCAAATAAACACAGACCGTTTCGAAGTTCTGCATGAAAAATTAAGCATGAACAGTATATTTTCTTGCGTTATTAAAACAGTCCGATAACCCTGGTTTGAAGTGCATTTTCGATACGGTAAACATTTATGGGCATAAGATCTGAAGAATAACTGCGTGAGGCATGACTTTTTAAACTCCTGGTCAGTTTCTTTAGTGAAATCGGTAGAGTGCGTTATCGTGTAGTATCAACACATGATGAAAATCTTGTCATTTTTACATGTCTTAATTGTTGGCAAAAAGTACCAGCTGTAGTATACTCTTCCCTGGAGAGGCAAAACACTCTTTTTTGAGTCACCAGAGGCCAAATATTATGTTTACACTGTCCTTTGCTCGAGTGTAACTCTTTCGTGAGAGCTCAGCCATTAACTCTTTTTAGAACTTAATTTAAAGACAATATATCTAGACACCAGTAGGAATATTGCATTGGAATTCTCAGTGAGCCATGTGACGACGATCAAGCAAAAGTGCATTAATAGTAACCCTTTTGATTTTTGTTGTTTTAAATTAAAGCATGTAGTACTTCTGCTGCCGACTTCTGAACCTTGCCTATTGAATACAGATGTCGGACGACGCTTAAATGGTCGCACTTCATCACACATTTCTGTTATCGAGGCTTCCTGAATGTGCAAAATCATTCTTGCCAGAACGATGTTTCTTGAAGCAAAAAAATCTTCTTCTGATGTGCATTGCCAAAAAGCACTCACCCCACACAAAGTACAACGGTTCAGAGCTGCCTTTGCTGCCTTCACTTCTCTACTAAAGCCAGAGCGAACGATATGTCGGAAATGTTAGACGTTTTTCCACTTTCATCACACTTGAACAACGTTCATAAGTTCCAGGCACGCAAAATACAAATCGTTACTGCGGGTTAACACGAGAACGTCAAATAAGAAAATGACCATTGATAACCTCGTAGCACCGCGCCACGTTCGCCTGTTCGGAGACGTCGGACGTTGGCGACGGGCGGCGTGTGGCCGGTAACCTGTAGCTGCTGTGTGGCGAGGAAACTTTCGAGCGTAAACTGTTCTGATCTAGACGCTGGAGGACCATTGCGGTTTGTAATTCCTTTTCTCGTTTTCTTTATTCGATCTACAACGGGCCAGAACGAAGTTCAGTAACTAAATCATAAGACAAGCTCAGTATCATAAGCCATCTCACAACGTCCGTTCATTACATTATAGGAGTGAGCAGAAGAGTCAGTTTTGGAAATAGTGAGTTACTTCATAAGAAAGGCTCAGGAAATGCTCAAAAAGGCCAATAAAGGTAATGATTTGTTTGTTGTTTGTCATTTAGTGAATCATCACCCAAGACGAACGTTATGGAGCAATGAATGTAAAAGTGAGGTACATCTAGGAGTGGAAAACGTATTGAACAGCAGAATTGCACGCTTTTTCATATCTTACTTTTTGTATCTGCACCAGAAGAGAGACGTTTTCATTACAGATATACATTTTGATTCCTGTGGACTGAAACAAGCAGTTTTCTTTCGATACATCAAACTTTCGTCGTAAGATAGATATGGAAATAGTATAGTTCAATTGCATTTTCTGATACATTTAAATAAAGGTGATAGAAGATATGCTTCAAAGATTCTCAAGCCATTTTCTTGACGAGCAAGTGACACTTGAGTAACTTTGCCTTGACTGTCTAGAAATTTTGACACTTGCGTTAACAGCTATTAAGTTCTCACACTCTCCGACAGACATCTCCAAAACAAGCAGATCTGATATAACCTATCTGAATACCTACTGTGTCACTTTCAATTAGCTTATGTTCCTCACTACGCCATTCATGGAGTTCAGAGTCAGATGGACTGTCTGAATTTCCGTTGAAGACGCAGTACACCGCTCTCACTCGGTATGTTATTTCTTTTTCACGGAAAAGGCGTGACATCACAGACAGTATGATACCATTTCGTAAGTATAACGTAAGCAATGATCAGTTTCTCATCTACAGACAGCGGGCTCGAATCTTGTCGCTTCCATGAATTTTAAATCGAAATAAAGGTTATCAGTTTAGGAGGACGACTAGAATTATAAAGTAGTCATAATTTTAAAGTATTCATAAACCTATAGCTGAGGATGTAGTGGACTCAAACGCTCGATTTGACGCTTACACCGCCGCCCTTGCACCGCTTTTTCTCTTTATGTATTGTGATTTCTGCTTGACATTAAAAGAAAATGATATCTCCTTTGTACTTTCGTCGATATGGGCAGCATGCCTGCATGTAAACACAAATTACGTAGTTCCGCGTAGTCAGCGCGTACACAACTTTCCCACTAGAGCGCGCCCCGCTAAGCACAACAGCGCAGGCGTAGCGCTCGTCTGTCTCCGCACTACGAGACGTCTTAGAGACGGACCAAATTCTGCTTCCGCCGATCCGCGTATTAATATGTAACGCAGCCAATGAGATTGCTGCTAACATAGAACGTTTTCTCCTCGCAGATCACACTCGGGCTGTGATACATGAACGCGCGAGGAATTATAATGAGGGTTCAGACCTCCAATTAGTCAGTCTGCATTTGTCTGCAACTGTCTGTACCAGTCTGCATTAGTCTGTACCAGTCTATAGTCAAGTTTCAGTCTGTACCTAATAAGATTACCATATTCCTGTACATAGCCATGAAGATAAATGTATAGACACTTTGTGAAGTATCAGAGATATGTGAGAATAATATTACTGTACCAATACCAAGGGAACTTCAGATTGTCAATTGTAAATAGCATTTAGAACCAAGTTGCGTAATTTTATGCTTGTTATTATTTTAATAAATGTGTGTGAAAATTAATCAAGTGCTGTTTAAAGTTGGTCTCCGTCAATCTGCTACTCTAAGGAACAAGTGGCATTTCTATTGTCTGACCTAACGGCAGAAGATAAACACCCCACGATAAGACCACGAGACATATTGTTGACATTCGCCTACTTCCTTAGTGCGACAACTCAAATAATCTGATGGTGTGCGTACCAAAGGTCTTACAGTACGCACACCACAATATGATTTTTATCTAGATGTAAAAAAACTAAATATTTTCTCTTTTGTGCCCTCATTGGCATTATCACCATGCGCCATGGCGATTATCTATTAAAAAGAGAAAGAAGAGATAAGATCAACGAATTTTCCTCTTCTTCGAGGGAAAACAAGACGTTTGTCATAAACAAAATTTTCTCCCTAGCAACAAAATAACTCAGTACTGCGTACAGTTTTAGTCCGCCTCTACAACTGCAGTTACCTACCGGGGAATAGAGGCAACAAGTTTCTGGATGAATCTGTTATTCTGTAACAACTCTTCCCATGCGTCACGAATTGCTTCGTACAGCGCCGGCTCGGTTGTCGGTGCTGGACTTCTGCACCTAGTAAGTTCCTCCATCTCTGCCCGTACGTGCTGTATGGGATTGCGGTCAACATCTTAGGGAGGCCAGTCCGACAGCTCAGCGTCTCCGTTCATTAGAAACCGGTGTTTTACGCAGTTCTCTGGGGGTACGGGAACAAGATCATGTTGGAAGATTATTCTGCCTCCTGAAAATCTCTGTTGAACAGAAGGAAGCATTACATTCTCTAGTATTTCTCAGTAGTAATGACTACAAAACGCAGCAATCTGCGGTTGTTCGATGATGGTGCTGAGGTGTAGAGGAAGGTGTCGACGACCAGTGACTATAGGTTAATACCACGTGACCTAGACATAATTTCTGGTTGGTGTGATGAACGGCAGCTGGCTCTTGATATAGAAAAATGTAAGTTAATTCGGATGAGTAGGAAAAACAAACCCGTAATGTTCGGATGGAGCATTAGTGTCGTCCTGCTTGATACAGTCACGTCGTTTAAACATAAGCGCGTAACGTTGCGAAGCGCTGTGAAATGGAACGAGCATGTGAAGATTTCGACTACGGTTTATTGGGAGAATTTTAGGATAGTGTGGTTCATCTCTAAAGGAGACCGCATATAGGACGCTAGTGCGACCTATTCTTGAGTACTGCTCGAGTGTTTGGGATCCGCGCCAGGTTGGATTGAGAGAAGACATCGAAGCAATTCAGCGACGAGCTGCTGGGTTTGTTGTCAGTAGGTTCGATCAGCATGCAAGTGTTACGGATATGCTTCCGGAGCTCAAGTGGGAATCCCTGGAGGGAAGAAGATATTCATTTCGAAGAAAACTAATGAGAAAGTTTACAGAACCAGGATTTGAAGCTGACTGCAGAACGATCCTCCTGCCGGGAACATATATTTCGCTTAGGTATCGGGAAGTTAAGATAGGAGAAATTAGAGTTCATAAGGAGGCATAGATAGTCGTTTTACCTTCTCTCTATTTGCGAGTTGAACAGGAAAGGAAACGACAAGTTGTGGTGAAGGGTACCCTGCGCCACGCATCGTACCGTGACTTGCAGAGTATGTATGTAGATGTACGATAGCCAGAGCGAAGTTTAATCTGGCAGCCCTATATTGCTACTTCAATATTCCTTTAACCGCTTATTTTCATTTAGACTTACCTTTTTTCCTTGACACAAAGACGAAAGGTCAACCTGGTGACACTTAGCGGGAGGATGTTGCTAATCTCTGTGATAGTCCTGAAAGGGTCTGCATTATTGGAGTGAAGTATACTATTGTCTTGATCCTTTGTGGCAGTCCATCCACATCCGGAGCGACGACGGCGGTTGACGTGGCCTTCCTCTGCCATCCTCTTCACCTAGAGATGTACCGTAGATCTGCTATAACCTGGGGCACGGGAAATGGGGCTGATGAGGTATCCATCTCCATAAAGCGCAAGAATGCGACCTTTATCAAAATCCTTGAGCTGTGACATTCCCCTAGTAAACACCTATTGGCAAGGCAGGAGGAAACCAAGTGCGACAGAAGGTAGATAGCAGTACCTTCTTCACAGAAGTTAAATTCATTCCCGATTTAGATTCTTTGAAAAAATATTTAATAAACTAATTTCTTGTGAGTATTGCTTATAGTATTGTGTAAACGTATTTTGCCTCTAAACATAATAATAATGTCACTTTTTGCAGAGATGAAAGGTAACATTTAGATTCTCGTTATGATGCAGATCATGTTGCGCCGGATATCGTATTTTAGTCAACTGTATTACGTCATATATTGAACAACAGAAATCTGCCACAGCGCTGTATGCAAGTGGTAAGGTAATGGAATAGACAAAGCTGTGAGTTTATTATCGTTTGTTATCCGGTTCGCATCCTGCAGCTTTTACAAATTTTGATTTGTTGTAAACAAAGAATTTTTAGCTTAAGAACACAAAATCAAATATTACGTTCAAAGTACTCGTAGTATTGTAAATAATTATGTATATGGCTCCCAATGATCGTTGGAGGAAGGCAAGGACAGTCTCCTCAGGGTTTCCTATTATAAATACACTTCAGTCTGAGGATGAATTCAGCCTTCGGTTGTTAATCGTGCCCATAGTGTGCAGACTTTGTTTTTAAACCTTTTCCTATCTGGGCGTTAAGCTTCTTTCATTCAGTAAATTTGTGAACGGTGTTGCTTAAGATGTCTCAAGATTAAATTAAATTCCGTCATCCACGATAACGTAAAAAGATATCTTCTAAACATCACTAACTAGCGGTGTGTGAAGCGATTACTGGCCGCATTTTGCCACATTTCGCTGGTTAGAAGGGAAAAAGCTTACTGACCCGAAAACTAATCTCCCAGTCTGAAAGGAGGCACGAAATGAAATCTGTTGTGTTGTTGTCTTCAGTCCTGAGACTGGTTTGATGCAGCTCTCCATGCTACTCTATCCTGTGCAAGCTGCTTCATCTCCCAGTACCTACTGCAACCTACATCCTTCTGAATCTGCTTAGTGTACTCATCTCTCGGTCTCCCTCTACGATTTTTACCCTCCACGCTGCCCTCCAATGCTAAATTTGTGATCCCTTGATGCCTCAAAACATGTCCTACCAACCGATCCCTTCTTCTAGTCAAGTTGTGTCACAAACTTCTCTTCTCCCCAATCCTATTCAATACCTCCTCATTAGTTACGTGATCTATCCACCTTATCTTCAGTATTCTTCTGTAGCACCACATTTCGAAAGCTTCTATTCTCTTCTTGTCCAAACTAGTTATCGTCCATGTTTCACTTCCATACATGGCTACGCTCCAAACAAATACTTTCAGAAACGACTTCCTGATACATAAATCTATATTCGATGTTAACAAATTTCTCTTCTTCAGAAATGCTTTCCTTGCCATTGCCAGTCTACATTTTATATCCTCTCTACTTCGACCATCATCAGTTATTTTACTTCCTAAATAGCAAAACTCCTTTACTACTTTAAGTGTCTCATTTCCTAATCTAATTCCCTCAGCATGACCCGATTTAATTTGACTACATTCCATTATCCTCGTTTTGCTTTTGTTAATGTTCATCTTATATCCTCCTTTCAAGACACTGTCCATTCCGTTCAACTGCTCTTCCAAGTCCTTTGCCGTCTCTGACAGAATTACAATGTCATCGGCGAACCTCAAAGTTTTTACTTCGTCTCCATGAATCTATCATGTTGCAAAGTCATGCGACATTTATTTCAGTGATTACAAAATCAAGTGAAACGAACACTGAAGTTGGCAGTATGAGCACATTTTTGGTGACAGCATGACGTTGCAGTACCTTGGGACTAAAAACGATGTGCCTCGTGATGACTGGGTGTTGCGTGATGTCCTTAGGTTACTTAAGTTTAAGTAGTTCTAAGTTCTAGGGGACTGATGACCTAAGATGTTAAGCCCCATAGTGCTCAGAGCCATTTTTGAACTGAAATGATGTAAAGCCAGTTTCGGTCAGGAATATATAGAACTGAAAGTCAGGACACTATCAAATTCTAAAATTCCACAACTCGTATGCATTGATTGCACATGAAATTACTGTTGCACTACAGTCATAAAGCCCAATAAGTTAACTGCTTATTTTCCGTTGAGAAAGTGTAGTGGTAAACAGTCATCTCTAGGTCTGTTTACTGAAACTGGTGTTCCACAGAGTTAAAATTCCTGTTTGGCAGATAAATGTAAGATCCCTGATTTGGACGTGAGTTTTGCAAAATTGAAGCATTTTTCTAAATCTGGTTGGAGTCGGTACTACAGTTTGAGCAGTTCCGCGAAAATGTGAACTTGGACCATGTAGAATGAGTTTATTGCAGCGGAAAACAGTTGGTACTCTGCAACATTTTCTTCCTTTTACTTCTTGAAATATGTGTCGTCGATCAAGTTATGGGTAGAGAATGATCTTGATATTTAACAGAAGACGTTAATACCCTCTGGCTTGAAAAGTGGCATTTACCACCAGTTTTAGCATTTTGCAAGCGTTATTGCTAAGCGCAAGTTGAAGATAATTTAGTTTTAATGCAATCTACGAATAATTGGAGATGTGTGATATTAATTTGAAAACTATTCCCTAGACATGGAAAGAACTAAATAACTACTTGTTCCGGTCTAATTGCCACAGAACGCCGCAACCATTTGCTGTGAACTAAATATTTACTTGGTTTCGGGTGGACGCTTTTAATAATGACTGGCAAGCATTAAATGCTTCCTTCAAGCACGCATGTAGCAGCAGCTGAGTGAAGAAGTTAATAGCAAAAATCAAATTGTTGAAATGGCTCTAAGCACTGTGGGACTTATTATCTGAGGTCATGAGTCCCATAGACTTAGAACTACTTAAACCTAACTAACCTAAGGACATCACACACATCCATGCCCGAGGCAGGATTCAAACCTGCGACCATAGTAGCAGCACGGTTCCGGACTGATGCGCCTAGAACCGCTCGGGCACTGCGGCCGGCAGTTAATATCAATAATGGCAGTAATAGCCGGCCGGGGTGGCCGAGCGGTTCTAGGCGCTACAATCTGGAACCGCGCGACCGCTACGGTCGCAGGTTCGAATCCTGCCTTGGGCATGGATGTCCTTAGGCTAGTTAGGTTTAAGTAGTTCTGAGTTCTAGGGGACTGATGACCTTAGAAGTTAAGTCCCATAGTGCTCAGAGCCATTTGAACCATATCTCTCCTACTACCTCATGTTGCAGGGGAAAGCTTCGTTTGGCGCTGGTCTTACACACTGTACGCAGTTGGCGGAGTATGACATCTTTATACCATTTGAATGGCAGTAATAATCCCAGTATTTGGTAACTTCATACTTTGAAATGGTATTGCTCAATCTAAGAAATTTATTGAAATATTGAACATTTCAGAATGGCTTCAAATCGAGGCTATGATGGCTAAGAGTGCCATTAAATCCCGCTTACATGAGACTGGCAAAATTTCCATTTTCAGAAGCTTGCTCATAATAAACCAGTTGATAGAAAACTGAATTTTTTTCAACGTGTCTAATGTGTACGCTAAACGCATCATACGTTGTGCCACAATCAGAAATATAGTGAATGTGGGCTTCAATGGTTCGTCGCAGTGGTGAGGCGAGGAGTCCTCGTTTGCGTTGCGTCCCGCCTGTTGTGCTGCTTGGGGGCGAGCGCACGTTTGTTTAAATACGCGCTGCGGCTTGTCTTCGTGTCCGAATTCACCCACCATCACGGCTTTTTCCGGTATTATGACGGCCATACCGGGGCTGTCGTGGTTGATCACGCTGGTTTTGGCCTCCGAAACTTGAGGGTTTTCGAACTCACGTTTGAGATGCCGTCGCACGTTGTAGTGACCGCTTTTAAACCTTGTGGCAATGTCATCATTCACGTTGCTGAAACGTGGAAGACGTTCGAAACATACCGTGTCCTCAAAAAAAAAAAAAAAATGGTAAGTTGTATGGGACCAAACGCTGAAGTCATCGGTCCCCAGGCTTACACACTACTTAATCTAATTTGAATTAACTTGCGCTAAGGTAATTGCAGGGTGCAAGGCTGTGGTCATGTACGATGGTCAGACGTGCACTTGTTCAGGTTGTGGCCAGGAAGACCACGTCAGTTCTGAATGTCTCCGACGTAGACTGGTTCAACGTCGCTCTTCCTGCGGCGCCCACTGTACTGCTGCCTGCTGCGCTGATTCTGAATCAGTCGGCAGCGGCGTCGACTCCTCTCGTTGACGCGATAAACATTTTGCTTGTCTCTCCTACGCTGCCGCAGGAGGAAGGACCAATGGAAGAAGGCCGTCAGCAGACGCAAGCCGTCTGTCCCAATCCCATTGCTGTCGATCGCGGAGATGTACCGACCTCCATTTTTCTGCCGCCTGCTCCAACGTCGGACGACAGCCGCCCGCTGTCTGACACGGAACAACATGTTGGGAATCGACGGCCGCCGAGGAAACGGAAGAAACAATGCTTTACACCTCGTGATGACTGTTTCCATCGGATGTGTGCAGAGTGAGACGACCCTTCTACTGATGCTCCGCTGTCATCTGGCGCTGGTGAGGGACGTCTTCCTGCGCCTTTGTTTCCAGTCAGCATCCAACCACTGACACCTATCTTCCACCGCCCACGTCTGATGCGGTTGCCTCCCTTTCAGTGCCTGATGCTACCCGTGGGCTTACCTCTGATAGTGTTCCACTGAACCGGCCCACAGAGACGTCTGTCACGTGGGCGGACGACGTCGATGCCGAGGATGGACGTTCTGGAGGTGTGCAGAGCGATGAACCCTCTCGGTGGGGTCAGCTCCTTCCCTGCCACAGTGATGTGCCCTTCCACAGGGGCCAAACAGGGGGTACTTTGTGCTCCCCCTGTGTTTGAAACGCCCGTCCTCCTGACGATGGGAGCCTTTCAGACTTACAGCATAGCCATGGCCAACATCAATACCATTTACTCACGCCACAAACTGGCTTTACTCAATGAAATACTGTATCTTCTGGTAAACCTTCCGGGATGTAAGGTCGTGGTCCATGAAACTCTTCAGCTCCTAACGTTAACATATAAACATAGGAATAATTTTAATTGGAAAGAAGAGACCATGAAACTTAGTGATATTTGGACAGTAGCACCACAGAATTGCTAGACAGTTTTATCTGTGACGAGATTACGATTGATAGTCAAGTTTTATCTCTGACAAAGAATATCTCTGCATATCAGGTGTAACTCTGGCCACGCCCACTTTCTACGATATATAAGTCGCTCTCAGACGTCCGACCCGTCAGTCGGCAAAACTCACCTTGGAGGAACACCCTTCTGAAGATGTCCAGCGCAGCTCTGGACGAAACGTTAGGAGCTGAAGAGTTTCATGGACCACAACCTTACATCCCGGAAGGTTTACCAGAAGATATGTCATCCGGTCGTGAAAGCCTTCATACTATGAAATACTGTATGCTATGGACGTTGACGTTGATCTCCTTCAGAAGGTGTATGTTGCAACCTTTTGTGTTCCACGAGGATTTACGCTGCATGTCTCTCACAATTCCCATTCTGGTAGGGTGGCGATCCTCTTATGAGACGGTATCCTCGCTAATGCAGTTGTCTATCTCTCTGATGCCACAGGAACGGATCTCACGTATAGTGGTGTCAGGATCATCAACATCTATGTCCCATCTGGTTTGGATCGCCACCGTGAACATTCCACTTTTATTTCCTTGGTTGGCAAGATGCACTGATCACAGGAACCGATTTCAACTCCAATACTTTCTATGCGTGGCGCAGGCGGCAATTCTCCAGCACCCAATCTTGTGGACTCTTGGGAGCATTTTCATGGCGATTGTCCGTGGTTCACACAGTTCACTAGCCATTCCTCCAGTCTCCTCGATTATATTTAAATCTCCAGCGGTATTGTCGGTGGTGTTCAGGCTGCTGAAGTCTGGCCTGTAGCGTTCTCTTACCATGGCGCATATTTCTGTGCCGTCAAACACTACCACCGAACAGTGTCGCGCGGCCGGGAGTTATGGAAACTGAACACTATCCAGCTTAATTCATACATTTTCTCGCAGCTTATCAAGACCACGTGCACAACTTGTAGTCGATGCCGTGATGCATACAAGCCTGCCCTGTCATGGTGGGTGCTCTGCACAAAGCCTGCTCTCCACAAGGCGTTGATTGCTTATGGAAGGGAGGTCGGGGTGTGGCGGCGACGAACCACTGATTTCCACTTCACCAAATCGTCAAGTGATGGTGATTCGTGCCAAGGCACAGCTCACATAGCTCTCTCGCCATCACCTTGAAGGAACTATGGTTAGCCGGCCGGAGTGGCCGTGCGGTTCTAGGCGCTACAGTTTGGCACCGAGCGACCGCTACGGTCGCAGGTTCGAATCCTGCCTCGGGCATGGATGTGTGTGATGTCCTTAGGTTAGTTAGGTTTAATTGGTTCAAAGTTCTAGGCGACTGATGACCTCAAAAGGTAAGTCGCATAGTGCTGAAAGGAGCGTTTTGAACCATTTGAGCTATGGTTAGTGCGTGTACACGTGACAGGTTAGCGCATGACTGTCTTTCTATGTTTCACGCGACAGCAGAACGGCGCCACTGTCGGAGGACTTTGATTAATGTTCTTATGACTGATTATATGCGGCGCTTAGATATCGATGTAAGGTATACCCTCCCACATTATGTTATGCTCCATAATATCACCACTCTGCCAACATTACGCCAGTCTTTCAACTTTCCTTTGCCTCGAATCTTGTGGATGCAACGATGGCTCTGCTTGCCGATGTCACAGAGCACGAAGTCCATGATGCTGTCCAGGCGGGTTCCACAAACAAGTATCCTGGCACTGATCGCCTACCACTGAAGTTTCCTCAGATATTTCGCTTCCTAATGGCGCCGGAGTGGACTAAAATTTGTCAGGACCTTATGTCGCCTCTCGTGTAGATCCCAGATGTTTTCCTAGATCGTCCCCTCATTCCCATACATAAGCCTCGGGGTACTTCTTGGATATGCGATTACTGCTCCTTGACATTGCTCAACAGTGACATAAAGATCTTTTCCTGGCTGTTTGCTGCACGGCTTAAACGGACGGCCGTGTACATGATTCCCCCTGATCAAACTTCTTTGGGAGGTGCTAATAACATCCGCACTGTTCTCTATCGCTATTAGGACATAATCGCTCTTGCTCATGCTCGTCGTCTGCCGGGACTTTTGGCAGCTCTTGAGTTCAACTAGGCGTTCCATTGGGTCGATCGCGACTACCTGTAAGGGATTCTCCACAACATTGAATACCCTGATACTACCCTGATGTCGTAATGCGTCTCCTTTGTGGAGCTATGTCCTGTGTGCTCTATAATAGCCGTCCCACTCTTCCCATGTTGATCTGTCATTCTTTCCATGAAGGCTGCTTGCTCTCTGCACTGTTGCATGCTTTCACCACGGAATCGTTGCTCTGTGGCCTCTGTTAATAGGTTGGGTGGTTTTTGGGGAAAGAGACCTAACAGCGAGGTCATCGGTCTCATCGGATTAGGGAAGGAAGTCGGCCGTGCCCTTTCAGAGGAACCATCTCGGCATTTGCCTGGAGCGATTTAGGGAAATCACGGAAAACCTAAATCAGGATGGCCGGACGCGGGATTGAACTGTCGTCCTCCCGAATGTGAGTCTAGTTTTCTGTTAATACCTTTCTGGGATGTCTCTCGGTGGTCATGTATTCAATTCTACTGCTTATTCAGACGATCTCGTCATTATTCTTCGTAGCAGTGTTGAGGTCAGGGATTCACTAGAATGGGTTACCACCTATGGCGAAGCTTATACACTATTGGCCATTAAAATTGCTACACCAAGAAGAAATGCAGATGATAAACGAGTATTCATTGGACAAATATATTATACTATAACTGACATGTGATTACATTTTCACGCAATTTTGTTGCATAGATCCTGAGAAATCAGTACCCAGAACAACCACCTCTGGCCGTAATAACAGCCTTGATATGCCTGAGCATTGAGTCAAACAAAGCTTGGATGGTGTGTACAGGTACAGCTGCCCATGCAGCTTCAACACGACACCACAATTCATCAAGAGTAGTGACTGGCGTCTTGTGACGAGCCAGTTGCTCGGCCACCATTAAGCAGACGTTTTCAATTGGTGAGAGATTTGGAGAATGTCCTGGCCAGGGCAGCAGTCGAACATTTTCTGTATCCAGAAAGGCCAGTTGATGACCTGCAACTTGCGGTCGTGCACTATCCTGCTGGGGTATCGCAGGGATCGAATGAAGGGCCACGGGTCGTAATACATCTGAAATGTAACGTCCACTGTTCAAAGTCCCGTCAATGTGAACAAGAGGTGTCCGAGACGTGTAACCAATGGCACCCCATACTATCACGCCGGGTTATACGCCAGTATGGCGATGACGAATACACGCTTCCAATGTGCGCTCACCGCGGTGTCGCCAAACACGGATGCGACCATCATGATGCCGTAAACAGAACCTGGATTCATCCGAAAAAATGACGTTTTGCCATTCGTGCTCCCAGGTTCGTCGTCGAGTACACCATCGCAGGCACTCCTGTCCGTGATGCAGCGTCAATGGTAACCGCAGCCATGGTCTCCGAGCTGATAGTCCATGCTGCTGCATACGTCGTCGAACTGTTCGTGCAGATGGTTGTTGTCTTGCAAACATCCCCATATGTTGACTCAGGAATCGAGACGTGGCTGCACGATCCATTACAGCCATGCAGATAAGATGCCTGTCATCTCGACTACCGTAGGTATCCAGAACGGCGTTTTGTATTACCCACCTGAACCCACCGATTCCATATTCTGCTAACAGTCATTGGATCTCGACGAACGCGAGCAGAAATGTCGCGATACGATAAACCGCGCTCGCGATAGGCTACAATCCAACCTTTATAAAAGCTAGAAACGTGATGGTACGCATTTCTCCTCGTTACACGAGGCACCACAACAACGTTTCACCAGGCAACGCCGGTCAACTGCTGTTTGTGTATGAGAAATCGAGTATCTTCTTCCTGTCAGTTAAATTTCATGTGTGTAGCACGTCATCTTCGTGGTGTAGCAATTTTAATGGCGAGTAGGGTAGTAGCTGCCTTGACGTCCACAATTCGAACGCCACTGAAATAGGTAAGGAGCTTCCTACGGACAGCGCTTCTCCATTGCGTGTAGCTGCCACTATTCGATGCTGAGTATTCAATTTCGCAAGTGATCTGCGGCGCAAGATTGGCGTCAACAACCAGCGCGTATTGTCCCGATTACGAGCTGGGTCATCGTTTACGAGCCCACGACTTTCTGCAACAGGCACGATATGTAGATGTATATTTGGTGTCATGTATCCCACAAGTGGCACAGACACTTCCTGTTCCACCGTCCTCGGCACACTGCGTGCTAGCGGCTTTGAGGTCGTATGTTTGTCATGGCTTGATGTTCGAGAGAAGGTATGAGACACTCACCCTCCCACGTTTCAGGGGCGGTTTAGGCCTGTATCATGTCCCTGAAGGAGCAATAGCCCATTTTGTTAGCTCTGAACAGATACAGTGCCGCCGCTGCCATACGTGCTTTACCAGGCCCCTGCACCACGCCCTCTCAGCTTTCGGAACGTCCCGCCGTCCTTCCCTTACTTCCGCCATTTTTTTCTCGAACTAAGCTATGTCCATACTGTGATATTGCCAACGCAGCTGACAGCTATATACGGCTTTCTTCAGCAGCATAGATGATCGAATGTGATTGGGGGGGGGGGGGGGGGAGCATCACCGTGTTGACTGGCATGCTGTCATGCGCTCCTTATCTTGCCACTGACGTCCAGTCTGTATGGTGCATTACGGTCAGTGGTGTTGTATCCTGCCTACTCGTCAAATGTGGGATGCCTAGGAAACCTGCTTTCTCGGATCGCTAGACAGCAATTCAAGAAAGTCGAATTAATGAGTTTTATTACAGAAAATAAATGGCAATGCTTTGAGAAATACAGATGTGTCGCACGTGAAGGCTGACAAGCAAAATAAACAATGTTCTTCAGTATATACAATTCCTAAGTCGTTGGTCTTGAAGCGCCTAATCTCGATGTTGGTGTAGAAGTCACTGCGGCCAGTCGGGAGCGGCGCTTATGTTCTCTTCGCTAGAGGCCGCTGCTGTCACGTTGTCGTCCTAGAGAGGGGCGGTCGGCGTGGTGCCGTGTATCCCACAAGTTGCACAGACACTTCCTGTTCCACCGTCCTCGGCACGCTGCGTGCTACCGGCTTTGACGTCTCCTTCACAGCCCCCTCTGCTCTAACGTTGCCGACTGGGGTGCCGGTGCTTGACTTTATACCGTAACAAATGGAAAGCAAGTATGACTGTGACGCCTTCATGGAATTCATCTTGCAGACCCCTCGTTGTGTGTCGCCTGTGATGTTTTGTATACGGACGAGCACTGCCTGGCGCGAGGATCGGCGATAGGTGTCTGGTTCTTGCTGGAGCGGACGCGGGCCCTAATTACCTGTACGACTCCTCATCAGGTATACCTCCTCAGGTGCTCCTCTTTCCGGACTCAGGTTACTTCCTACAAACGAAAACAAACTCTGTGATATGGATTTGTGGACACGGAGTTCACTACTTGTTTGCTGACTACGAGAACAATGTCCTTGATTTTTGGCACTACCGTAATGGAGGCTATTGTGCATTTTCGCACAATCCCACCTACAGGCAATTTTTCTCCGGTTCTTTTTGTAGTGTCTTTCTTAACCCACACCAGGGCAGGGGTGTTACTTCAATGAGGAGATGATCTACGCCTTTTTCACTCTTCAAACCGGTTATTCTCTAATCATCCGAAAGTTCTTCTCGAAAAAACTATGTGTCAGTAGTCTCACCGAGTCTAGCGACATGCCGCAAGTCTCCGTTTCCGCTGCTTTTAACCGGTTAGTTCAAGGTCGAGTTTATGACAAACCACTTGTAACAGAAACGACGTTTCTCTGACGTGGGAAAGCCTTCTAAAAAGCAAAAATACTTGGAATTGTCGAGGAACTTTAGTAGACCAGATATTGTCTCAAAATCTCTTGTTCAAAAAATATTTACCTTTGCCTAAAGATTGTTGGAATTACCAGTAGAATGACAAGGTGGCGTCAGCACATTTTGTTAGTGTGGTTTGCCTACAAAAGGGGCAGGTATGCAGTCAGGGGCAAACCTATTGTTCTTCTTTGATTGACAAGTCATTAACCTATTGTTCTCCCTTCATTGAAAGGTCCTTCGCCTATTGTTCTGCTAAAAGGATCCTTCCTATTGATTGATAGGTCCTTAATCTATTGTCCTCCCTCCCCCCAACCCAACCCTAACGCTCGCTGCTACAGGTACACTTTTACGTCTGAGTTATTCGAATAGTCCCTCTCACTCTTATCAGTTTGATTGACTATTTAATTAAATTGATCAATTAATTAACCTCTCCCCCTCTGGTAAACCCAAGTCCCCTCCCACCCTCCCTTCCAGAAATTGTCAGGAAAAAGACTCAGTTGATCGGTCATTTGGAGAGAATTCGATTGTAGCATATGGAATATTGTTTAAAGAATTTAGACAATGTATAGAATATTGTTTAATTACTTATAGCAGTGTATGGAATATGGTTATTTTATTTAGTTAAAGAATTTGTCTGGAAATCGAATGCTGAGTATGGAATATTGTTTAAAAAAATTTATGCATTGTGTGGAATACTGTTTATTTAAACGATTCAAGGCAGTGTATGGAATATAGTTAATCTACTTATTTAAATACTCTTTCAGGGAATCGATATCCCTCCTCGCCACCCCATCCCCCATCCCTCTTCACTTGCTCCCTACTCATCCTCTACTCCTCCACTTGGAAATGGCGGTTCTGCAGTGGAGAGGAAGGACCTCATGAAGGGAAATTTAAGCGTATATTGTTTATTTATAAAAAAAAAAAATCAGTTTGCGGTGGTTGGATTTCTCTTGCTCGTCATTCTCCGCTGTTTGGAAAGATGGAGGTCTTGTATGAAGTAATTAAATAGATTGCCTTTCTTTTTATTCCGACCACACAAGGAGTACTGTCATGAAACACACATTACACGTAATTACACAATTAAAAGTCTTTCGATCGTGAAGCACGCACCACCGCTGTCCCCTCTACACTGGGCCACACAGAACGGCACTGCACATGCTCCCAGGAGTCGGGATGCACTGACAGTCCCCGCAAAGCGTAAGCTGCTGAACCACGCTTACGTCTCAGTTCGGGTCTCGTGAACATGAGGCGGTGGCATACCTTTCATACTTGACACCTGAGTAATACCTGTCAAAACACATGTCTACCGAGACACCGTTGCTGGTGCAATGACACATAACCTTTGTCCCTGCAGTCGAACGAGATGTTTGCATAGCAGATCACTCTCAGCGAGATATTTGCATAGCGGCTCACCAGTGCAGGTGCCACTAAAAGGTTCTCAATGTTATACTGACGTCATATGTCTATGTAAATGAGAGCTAAGTCTACCTCTCGGAAATAGTAAAGTGGTGCAGAAATAGTTAACGATCGCTTTTGATGAAGCTTTCGTGATGCCTCAGCTTGTCTGGATGGAAATTCTGGTCCTAACAGGACCTGTTCACTAAAATAGCCCAGAATAACACCGACTGCATTCTTCCTCGCAATCCTAACGAGACAGCCCATCCATTACTTTTCAGTCACCTCTCGGAATTGGTAAAGTGCTGCAGAAATAGTTAACCGTCATTTTTGCAAGAGCTTTCGTGATGTCTTTGTTTTTCTGGATGGAAAGTCTTCTCCTAACAGAACCTGTTTACAAAAATAGCCCAGAATAACGCCAAATGCATTCCTCCTGATGGTCCTAACATGGCACACCGTCCATCACATGTTACCATTCCTGGAAATCGTTAAGTTCTGGTTTCAACAAGCATCTCCGAAACGCAAACGTTCTCACCGCTTTGTAGAGACTCCTGTGTCCTAGCACAAAGGATGTCTTGCGAATGAATGGAGCATTCCCTTCGAATCTTACTGAATTTGCCCACCAAATTACTGATTCTGCTGGTGTAGAAGCACTGTCCACCTTTTTCTTTCTGCAGATGAGACATTCAGCGGCAAAACTATTTTGTACAGATCGCCATATTGCGCTGGCAGTTAAACCCTGCAAAAGTGGCCTACAGATCGTCATGTATGGAAAAACTCTGCTCTGCACTGAGAACGGAAGCTTGAGTATCAGAGCGTCAAACCAATCTCCAACCTGGCAATATATAATTGCGTACTGTGTGGATGTAGTAAACATACAACTCTTATCATGCACCATAGAAAATCGCCCCTTTTGCATCATACATATGGTTATCGACCGCCAGACGTTCGTACATACACTACGAAGACAGACAGCATAAGCATATACACCGTAAGTATACTCCTCGCAGCACTAGATATTTCCCACTAGGTTGGGCGGCCATCCACCACAGCTGGCGGCCTCAAGCCATCCGCTCCCGACGTATTATCAGAATGCCCTCAGCGCACCGAAGTCACTCTCAGAACTGTGGTAAAAAGTCGGGTTCGTTTCCCCTCGGCACAAAGGTGTTACTGTTTCTGGCCCCGACCTGCTTGCTTGCTTTCTACATCCCTCTCCAGACTCTGGGATTAGAAGAACACACGTATTTTGACATGGTTTACCAGAATATTATACCATTTATGTGATACTTCTAGATATCAAGCACATGGCAATATCACTTGAATAGCGGTATCGCTCGCACAGTATAATTCCAAAATATAGACTGGAAATTATTTCTCTAGAAACGCGAAACTGTAGCGAGGTGGAGGGTGCTGTAAACCACCGAGGAATTTTCAATGCGATAGGGTCCGTAGCTGCGATGAGTTTTTTGAATGATTTCTTGAAGTCTTCAGCTACCATTTTCTTTATTTCCTGTACGACGTACAGTAGCGCCCTCCTAAAACAGCGTGAAAACTTCGAACTAATTTATGAGCCTAACATGATGTCATAAGAGCAATGACGTCTGTGACATAATCTGCTACCAAAAAATCATCAATTACTTCCTTGAAAATAGCCTAAGGCCGAAATTGCACAATCGTACAGGAAATAAAGAAAATGGCAGATGAAGGCTTCAAGAAATCATGCAAAAAAAAAAAAAAAAAAAAAAAACACTAGATGAAACTCACATTTCCATTCGCGAATACCGATGTCAGTGATTCCAGATCACCCCCACAATTTACAGAGTCAACTAAGGTGTTTCTCATGTCTAGAGAACCAGCAAACGTGTTTCCCACCTGTCTTTCACCTGCTCGATGCACACTCCACAGTCGATGTTCCCTCAACTAAATAAAGGCGCCAAATGAGATGAAGCAGTCAACCAGACAATGAGAGGGAGTAATGGTCCAGACCAAACATATGTCCATATCGAATCTTCTCAAATTTCCACGCGATCACGTAAACTATCCAACACGTACTAAGTATTAGTTCGCTATTCGGTTATCTAGAGGCCGACACGGCTAAGTCAGCTACATTCCTACATCCCAACAGTAATTTCCAATCGGATGGCTCCTGCTGTTAGCGGGAAACGTGAATTATTCCCACCACAGGCCACCGCCGGCGCGCCAAGCACCCCTGGACAGAATCGTCCTACGAAACTGGCCACATACCTATTTGGCCGCTATACTTACAATTAAGTGTTACGATTGCAGTCTCAATTGAACGACATTCGACAATGAGCGAAGTGTCGGAAATACACCCTGCTGATGGCTGTGGCTCTGGAAATAGAAATATCTGTACCTTTCTTATTACGTGACGTACTCTTCCCTTTGCTATCACAATATTCCACGTCAAATCCATACCTTCCTTACGACTGGACATTGTCATTTCCTTTGCAAATGTCAGAACACAAACACATCCACTTTGTGCTCAAAAGTATCCGGACACCTAGCTGCAAATGACTTACAAGTTCGTGGCGTCCTCCATCGGTAATGTTGGAATTCAATATGGTGTTGGGCCACCCTTAGCCTTGATGACATCTTCCACTCTCGCAGGCATATGTTCAATCAGGCGCTGGAAGGTTTCTTGGGGAATGGCAGCCCATTCTTCACGGAGTGCTGCACTGAGGAGAGGCTCTGATGTCAGTTGTTGAGGCCTGACACGAATTCGGCATACCAAAACATCCCAAAGGTGCTCCGCAGGATTCAGGTCCATTACAGGGATGTTATTGTCGTGTAACCACTCCGCAACAGGGCGTGCATTATGAACAGGTGCTCGATCGTGTTGAAAGATGCAATCGCCATTCCTGAATTGCTCTTCAACAGTGGGAAGCAAGAAGGTACTTAAAACGTCAATGTAGGCCTGTTCTGCGGTAGTGCCATGCAAAATAATAACAGGTGCAAGCCCCCTCCGTGAAAAACACCACTGCCTCCGAATTTTACTGTTGGCATTACACACGATGGCAGATGACGTTCCCCGGGCATTCGTCATACCCACACCCTGCCATCGGATCACCACATTGTGTACCATGATTCGTCACTACACACAACGTTTTTCCACTGTTCAATCGTTCAATGTTTACGTTCTTTACAGCAAGCAAGTCATTTTGTGGCTTTTACCGGTGTGATATGTGGCTCATAAACAGCTGCTCGACCATGAAATCCAAGTTTCCTCACCTTCTGCATAACTCTTATAGTATTTGCAGTGGATCCTGCTGCAGTTTGGAATTCCTGTGTGATGGTCTTGACCCTCTTCAACTGTCGGCGGTCTCTGTGAGTCAAGAGATGAGGTCGGCTTGTACGCTTTTGTGCTGTACGTTTCTCTTCACGTTTCCAGTTCACTATCACATCGGAAACAGTGGACCTAGGGATGTTTAGGAGTGTGGAAATCTTGCATACAGACGTACGACACTAGGGTCACCCAATCACCTGAACACGTTCGAAGTCTGTGAGTTCTGCGGAGCGCCCCATTCTGCTCTCTCACGATGTCTAATGACTACTGAGGTCGCTGATATGGAGTACCTGGGAGTAGGTGGTAGCAAATGCACCTAACGTGAAAAATGTATGTTTTAGGGGGTGTCCAGATACTTTTGATCACATAGTGTACTTTATAAGCCTGATGCTCAAGGCAAACCTATCACGCATCCCTTACTTCTATGTGTAATACTTCACCAATAACTGATTGCTGGCGATACGAAATAATAATGACCACAAATGAGTGGACATGTCTCATAAGTTTTTCTTGTGAATGATATCACTGTGTCTCATAAAGGGAGGCGTAATAGTCTTACAAATCGCCAGATGTTAAAAAACACGATCGCAACAACTAACGTATATTACTGTCACAAGCGGTCTTGGTTCTACAGCTGCACACAAGTATCCATGTTAAAAGCTATACTGGCTTTGTAAATCGAGGTATGGCGTTACCTCCGAATGAAATGATTTTGGCAGGTACTTACCGTGACACTGAATATAGACGATGATCGCCGGAGTGTATATTATCAGACCAACAGTATGGTTACACTTCGCCGACGGTGCAACGTCGTAATAAAATTACCGAATTTAGAAAGTGATTTGGCTAAGGGATATGGTAGGAAACCGGTATTTGCAACTCCCTCATGCCGCCGCTAGATATTTCTCCAGTGTTTGTAACAAATCTTGTCTCGATGCCACTTCAGAGGTTCGGTGATATATCCACTGAGATATGAGCGATGTTTGATTGAGAAGGATCACAAACAGTAGATGATGTGCTGATTGAAGTTATAAGTAATGTATACTAGATTTTCAGATCTCCAGTGTTACGCTCTCTGGTAGAAATGCTGACTGGGATTTGGAATCATGTCTTTCCATTCAACAGCCTCTCGAAACGAGTCATCTCTTTTCAACCTATCAGCTGCAGTAAAATTATAGACAGTCCTTATGCCTCTTTCAACTGCTACTATTTGTGCAGCTTTGCGCATGTGATCGTTTCAATTTAAGTCGGAACTGAGTAGAAGTCGGAAAGAGCTGTATCTGCCACCTTCTGCAACCCGTGTAGAAACAGGCTAAGCTGAGTTACTGCGACAGGACTGTGTTTTGACCAATCGATGGAAATGGGAACATGCTGTTGTAGCTCTGCCAACAATGTACTACGTGTAAGGTCAGCGCCAAACGAAGCCTGCTCCTGCAACACGAGGTAGTATAAGAGACAGTATGGGAACTGGGAGAAGGACGAGGCTTTTGTTACTGTATACAGATACTGCAGTCCAAAGCAGATCTGCGTCCCTCAGACCCCATTCACGTCTATCAACCCAATATGCTATCATCGTTATTCTGTACCATCTAACAGAGAAAAATTACGAACTATAAAACCTCCACTACTTCATCCAATAGAGAACTTGATAAGATTTTTACCGTATATCTCTCCTCCCATACATCGAAAACAAATACTGTCTGCATGCCAGCATCGAGAAGTTTGACGATCCTATTAAATATACAGGTATTGATCCATTGCACGGACCAGTGTAAAGTTGCATCGCCTGTAATGTAGGAGGATGACCGTATCCCACAAACTATATTGTAAGTCACAAGAGACCTAAACTCTGAGTCATTGTTTGAAACATTGTTTTTTTTTCTGCTGTAACACGCTTTGTACAGTGCCATATATATTTTGTTTTTTCTGACACGACTTCGAGGCCTGTGTCAGGTTCTAAACTGACATTAACACGTTCTGATCAACTGCTTCACATAGTAAACTAGACGTAGCATGTTATAAGTCATATTGTTACTGCTGTTACCATAACATACCACACACAATGGATGATTTTAAATAAAAGACAGTTACAACTTAAGGATACTGGAAGAGTTTGGCGTCGTTGTGGAGAGTTTCCAAACTGCTGCCTGAAGGTGATTGACGACCTCTACATTTAATCTCATCTGTCACAGTGACGGAATAGCTGATGGCTCTGCATTCCATTTCGGCTGATTCTTTATACTGCAGTCATGTACGCAACCACTGTTTCGGTGCTATCCATCCCCAGAAGGTGTTTTCCCTCCACCAAAATCTCTTTCTTCATCTCCAACAAGCGATGTCAGTCAATCATTATGTGGTAACCAACAGCGTGCCAGTGGATGGATGAGATGGGAAAGACACCCCCGATCTACTGAAATAATAAGCATTACACTTGATAGTATGAACAATTTTAGAAATTTTACAGTAATTTCAACACTGACCAGTGATATGACAGTATGTTTCCAAATTTCAGTAACATAGATGTACCGCCGCTTCTCTACTTTGCGATTATCATTGCGAAAGTAGATAGATGACTGTGCAGTACGTCCATTCATTGTTAATTCTCAAACACATACATCATCAAAGTATACCAGACAACGCTCTTCACATTTGTAACACCTCGAATATAGTGCATAATATACGATCTGTCTCTATGCGGATGGGAGTCACAGAACATTCTCGCAGTCTTAAGATAAAATTAGAGACTGAAAGACACCCTCTCACCGTCTTTGACCAGCCCACCCTGCAGCACCGTTACCGATTTAATCTGCAGCTAACTAGAAGTAGGTCACTATATTCAACATCTTGTGAATGAATGGAGCTAGCTGAGTCCTCGCCCATCCAAGTACACAATATTTATTCAGATGTGCCCATGTCGAGGAGGTTAGCACCCCTTATCGGTGTATAGTAACAGATTTGCAAGTGTTGTGATGTAATAGCAGATGGCTAGGAAGAACAAGAAACGACTGGTTTTTGTGCTTGTTGGAGCTTCAGACGGATGGAGTTAGAAGCATTTTTATGTAAATCAACCACGCAATCAACTCTAAAGTATTATTCTAGTGTCGGGGATCTGCACCTGGAAGGTATTGGTAAAAGAGAACATAAACACACGCACTCCTAAGACTACAGTTTTCCGCACTTAAAACAGGCTATAATGGTTCAAATGGCTTTGAGCACTATGGGACTTAACATCTATGGTCATCAGTCCATAGAACTTAGAACTACTTAAACCTAACTACATCACGCAACACCCAGTCATCACGAGGCAGAGAAAATCCCTGACTCCGCCGGGAATCGATCCCGGGAACCCGTGCGCGGAAAGCGAGAACGGTACCGCACGACCACAAGCTGCGGACTATAATGTTATATCGCTCCAGTTTACAACCTATTAGTCATGTGGAATATAACGATGTTAACATTCCCATGTAAGAAATATATTTCCAGCGCATGACATACATCCTTCTTGCAGGTTTCTCTACGATAAACTATGGTAACAAACTGTAAAATGAAAAAAACTATTTCCCCTAACCACTAAGGGTGGCTGTATCACTATACTTTAGATGAACAAGATGCATTTGGTACAGCTATTCTTTTATCTCCTATTGTTTAATTAATTATACCTACTTTTGTGTCACTGAAGGACAGCGGCCAGCACGTGCCGTGAGGCTGCTGTTGGAGTAGGTCCCTCCCTCTGTCCATCCACCCCATAGGTGGATGTAGGGAGTGAGGGGAGAGGGCCTCGATTTTCGGCGCTTTGTGATTGTACATCGAGGAGAACACACGTTCAACGACTACCCCCTTTACAGTCTTTTAGGACGATGATTTTCCCCAGTACATGTTCTGCATTATGAGCAGTCATTATGAGTGCTGGATTCTTTCATGAAAATTGCGAAGTATAATTGGAACTGTGACGCATTTTTTCCATCAACTGTGATAGCATGAATTGGCTTCCATTACCTGGGCTTTAGGGTGATTTTTAGTAGGCGTCTGTAGTGAACTTTGACGTCAAACAACGATAGATACTGTAAGCTTACAGGTAATACACATTTTATACTCCTCTCTGTCCATCACCCACATCTCGTCAGTTTAACATATTTCCCACCAAAAAGAATAAAGATAGTACCTTACATCCTTGTCTTTTTCCCGCCAGCTTGTATGTGTAGGGTAAAGTTTGAGTGTGTCTGTCGCTAGTTTCGAGTGGTGTTGCGAAAGTTTTTCGCAGCATGTTATACCAGTTGTATGGTATCAGTTTTCAGCTGTACTGCGATTTTATTCCGTCCTCGTGTAGCGCTATGCATATAGTTGTGTAATTAGGCGCGATCTTTGTGATTAATTACGTAATTAGGATCGATAGTTGCGTCAGCTTCCCGACCAAAATAAACAAAGTACACAAACCTAACCTTCCTCTCCCGCATATGGACAGTTTCCATGTGTTAGGGAGTGCACTTGGTTATTCCATCCAGTAGAATCAGGGTTCGAGTCCAGGAAAGGGCACTGCCATTTTCAATTTTCCATGAATTCCAAGCACCTCTGGTGGTTTCATTTGCAGTTTCCACCCTCGAGGACTAGGGTTCAAGTCCCAGAAAGGGTACTGCCAAATTTAATTTCCCATCAATTCCCAGGTTGGGAGTAGGGTGGGATGCCAGCACAGCCTTGAGACAAATAAATTCCCGCCAAAATTCAAAGCATCCGCCAATAGGGTACGTTGTGTGCTGGAGGCGAGGGGAGAGGGGAGGAAGGGACGAGGATGATGTGGCACACGTGCACCTGGGGAAACACGTGATGTCGTCCGGGGGCGGGGGTGGGCGTAGTCGGAGCGGAGGTGGTCGGGAGTGGTTGGGGGTGGGGATGATTAATTGATCAATTTAATTAATTTGCATATCAATTTGATATCAAAAGTGTGCTACTAACGCCCTTATTCTACTACTCCCGTCACTGCCCATCAAACCGTGAACAATACGTAGCTCACCTAACTCCAACCACGATTCGTCACTCGTCTTAAAGAGATAGTGTCATGTGCTGTGCAATAAAGAGCCACTGGAAGTCGTGTGATACTTTCGGTGCTACAAATACGCATCTGTAACTCTGCCATTCCTCACCTTCCTCAAATGCCACCATAAAGTTTCCGAATAAATTACTAAACACTCACATGTGGTAATGTGTCTATTTTCTGTAATATCTTCTTCCTATGTTATGTTCTGACACTCTACACTGTTCTTAGGCTGGTACTTGATGGCCACTCTTAACACAAATTCACTGTGTATTCATTTTGTTGACTATGTCCCCAGTAATGTCACGCATTTGTGGTATGTTGTTCTCATATATATCTAATGCCCTGCCATGGTAGCTGAGTGGTCAGTGTGACGGTATGTCATACCCGGGTTCGATTCCCTCTTGCGTCGGAGTTTTTCTCCGCTCAGGGACTGGGTGTTGTGTTGTCCTTATCATAATCATTTCATCTCCATCGACCCGCAAGTCGCCGAAGTCGCGTCAACTCGAAAGACTTGCACCAGGCGAACGGTCTACCCGAGGGGAGGCATAGCCACACGGCATTTCCGCATATCTAATTTGTGCGTTTATTCTTTATGCCATTGATTAAGTTTAGCGTTATGAAGTTAATATGTTTCTATCCGTGTGATGTCATATACTGTGAAACAGATTCGACAAATATTTTTCAACTTTAATCCTCAGGTTTCTGGTTAGGCACAGTAATTCTCCTGCGTATCATCAGTATTGCAGATGTCACGAGTGAATGAGTGCTGACGTGAGGATATTGTTGAATGCTGGAACCTTAAGTCAAGTAAAAGACCTGTTTCCTGGAACTGGAGTCAGAGAAACCATGGTTTTGTTGAGGTACGGAATCTCTTCAATATTTTTGGAATTGTTTTGCATATTTCTACTCTGAACTAAGTAAATGAGTTAGGTTTTTTTTTAGGTGAATACGTTTCATTTGAGTTCTAATTATTTTAATTGTCTAACTGTGTGAGTGTGATGGTTGCAGCGACCACACGATTCTGTCAGATGTTAGTGACATTCAAAATAGCTTTCAGACTCGTTTTCAGCAGAACGTTTAGACATGTGTCAGTCTGTTGAGATTCCTGAGAATGTTTGTTGATTCACTTCTTTCCATATTCGTACGGTTGGCAAACCTGTCCCCTTTCATCGTTATTTGATTCGAGTGATTGACATGCAATCAATCGTTAACAATTTTTTCTTGTACATCCTCCAGTATCCTGTTCCAAGTGGAACAAGTACTGAAAAAAAATTGTGAGTAGAAGGTTGCGAAAGATGACAGGTCTTTTCGACCTGCCTTCTTTCCATTTTATTTGCCCAGTCATTGTGATAATGACCTATTCTATGATCATTGAGATTATTAGAGAGAGTTGATAGTAGCTGTAATGTTGAATTCGATCGTAGATAGACGCATGCAGTCAGTCGAGGCAGAGGAGACGAATGCTCGTTTTCATCGGGCAGCCACGGCTGTGGCAGGTGAGGCTGAATAGTGCAAATTCTGAGAATGCAACAGGCTGGAGGTGTGGGAACGGCAGCCGGCCGGCTCTTTTGCCACGGTAGTGCCCACACAGGGGACGCAGCCCGAACCACAGGCAGACATTGCACAAGTGGAGTGGTCACGCAGCAGGAGGGGCTCGGCTGCATGATCCCTGCAGTCAGAGGAGAAATGTACAACTTCGTTCACAGAAGTTGCGTAGGAATGTTAGAGTGGCAATTGTTCCCAGAAAATGTGGGGTGCAGTCCACGTTTAAGCAGGATGTCCTGTTTCCTCTAAGGTCGGTACCTGCTTGCTAGCGAAATCATTTCTCTGGAACACTGCTAGTGGTTGGACACTGGGTGGCCAAGAATGCTGCGGAATTTTCCCAGGTCACGTAGATGCTCCGGTCCGTGCAGTTTCCCCGGTGTGCAAAATGACAATGAATTGACTGGACCACAGTCCGTGATGTAAGAAGTCGTCACAGAGGATGCCTGTCGACGTACTAGGATTGGAGGAACAGTTTTTCCAGTGTTTTGGAGAGATGCTCTACAGCACGGGATGTGATGGCCAACTGGCACACAAATTTTTTCCGAGCTTTCGATAGACGGTTTTAGTTTGTTGGCGAAAACTTCACACAAGGCTTTCCGCAGCCTGGGGGAGTGCAGAATAGAAATTCGGTCGCGATCCGCGCAAGAGTGTTGATGGAATTCAGAATCAGTTTCGATCCTCAGAAGAGTGTGGACGAGATTACAGTCGTGATCGACGGAGGAGCGTAGAAGCGGGACGAATCAAAGATATAGATTTTTGACGTGGAGTCTGCGTGAAGGTGAGCGACAGAAAGTGACAGAGACCCACCGTCCGAGTCGATACCGGCGCAAAGGCTCACTACGCACCGAATCTCTAGTTTTGTACATGAATGTGGTACACATTTGGCAGCACCAGCTCTAGGAATCATTAGAGCAAATTCTATTACTTTATGAAACGTTCCCTTAGAAAAATTATTGAATTACTGTGCTGATAAACCTCTACGTTATTTGATTTCCAAACAGCTGAGCAGAACTGAACGTACTCAGACATTACTCTCTTTACTTATTCTGGTAAACACTAAACTGACACACAATATTTTTAGCTCAACACAATCTGACTTTCAATAATCCCTACAAAAGAATGGCCCTGACTGACAATAACCTATACCTTTCATGAATCACTTACCTCACAAAAATCTTCGTTACTCGATCTACTGCAATACAGCGAGCGCCACTACTGCTACCTAAATAAAAGATTCTAACTACTGAAGGGACTAACTACTGATAGGCATAGTTAGCAAATGAAAGATTTTGATAAAGAACAAACGATGTATTTACCTTAATAGTGTTAAAAAGTAATTTTATATATATATATATATATATATATATATATATATATATATATATATATATATATATATATCAGTTCATGACATCCAGTCTTACAAATTTACTGTCTCTGATGGACACACGTCCAGATCATCCGCTCTCAAAACTCCGCCATCTCTCTCCCCTCATCCACCACTGCTGGCGGCTCACCTCCAACTGCGCAACGCTACGCGCTGTTAACAGCCAACTGCCCAACACTACAATAGCAAATTCCAACAATGCAAACTAGCCACAGACTGAACACAGCACAGTAAGTGATATTCATATAGAGCGCTACATGGCGTTACCAACATAAAAACCTAAACAGCCTACTTACATAGCCCCCATGCTCCCCACAAAAAATTTTACAAATTGTTTAGGGTAGTAGCCAATACAGATTTGAAAAAAAATTCATAATTACAATAACAAAGATACCAAATGTACACACTTATTTATACAATATTGGTGAAAAGCTAAAATTTTCTCACAGTCCATATAGACAGTCTTGATCATTCATCACAGTAAAATTGCAGTGTTTTTTTTTTCTCAAAGTCTGAGCAGTAAAAGAAAATGCACACGGAAATAGTGAATTTCCATGCAGTCTTGAAGAAGTAGTGTTGTCCTTCCAACAGAAAGATAATGCTGACTTTTGACATGCAGACAGGTAATGGTCCACAACAGGGCAAACCCACAGCACAGTCAGCCGAAGTTTTGAAGAATATTGGTAGGTAGGTCATCACAGAGCAGACCCACTGTAGTCCTGGTAGAGATTTTGGTATTGGTGGTCCACCAGAGGAGGAGACCCACTGCAGTCCTTGTAGAAATAATGGTATTGGTGGGCCATCAAAGATGCAGGCCCACTGTAGTCCTTGTAGAGACGGCCAGCAGCCATCTGTTGCGACTGTGCAGGTGCACAATCACTATCGAAGAGTCTTGTACTATACAGCAAGTCCATAAACCAACACTTGTGCACTCACAAAGTTTTTGGGACTGTCCTTAGAACCAGCAATGCTGTTAAGCAGTCCCTTGCTGAATTATTGACACACGTGCGTACACTAACAGTCACTTTTTTCATATATTGTGCATATACTATGACCAATAGAAACGTGTGCAGTGCAACTTAATTTGATGAACTGGTGTCAAATACAATTTTATAGCATGAGAATACAATCACAAAGGTACAGAAAGCATCATTAAAAATATAATAATACAGATAAGATTTGTAGTAATACAGGCTTTACAAAAGAATAGAAAAAAACATATACATCATTGTTACAGGAATTATGACATAAATAAATAAAATATTGAGAATAGTTTCCTAAATATTAATTTCACACATGAGCATTAAAACAGAACAGAATGAATGAACATCTTTACAAAGTAAATAACACATTATTAGAAGAATTCTACAACATAACTCTTATCAGATAAACGCAAAGAGACAGGAAAAACACAAATACACAAGGGTACACAAAAATATAGTGGAATAACACAAAAGGAAAGGACAGGGTTTGTTTTCAGTCTAACATTTGGTACTGCAGTCCAACCCAAAACTTCATTCCATAGATCTTTCTTCTTATTTCAACATATGTTTCCACCAAAAATATCCTATCCAAGCATGCTTTCTGTATTCTATTCATATCCTCTTCAAAATACTCTCCACTGTACACTACTTTCTTGGCCAAACCATTTTCTTATAGCTTCTCAATGTATTTTTTCCAATTCGTCACAGTTAGTTTCTTATATAGTCTACCCCCTCTTAAGTTAACTTAAATTTACTGAGCTCAGATATATATACTAAGGGACGAGGCAATGCAGCAGCACAAAACAATTAACACAAACAGAAATGACAAAAAAATGAAATTGGCAAAGCAAGCAGCAATAAATATAAATTAGCAAAGCAAATGTAACATTACAACTAATATGAGCCAATGTGCAGCAACAAGAAAAATAAATCAGTAGTAAAACTGGCTTGACAGAGTAATACAAACTGACATTCAGTAGCACTATCCCTGGCAAACAGCAGCAGCAAATGCAATAACTTATACCTAAATATGACGCAGCTCAAGCGGAAAAAATAGTACACTAAAGACAACAATACAAATAAGGGAAACGTCTATTCACATCTTAGTGTCTATGTCATTAAAGTGGTGCACCACAACTTATTCTACAAAAAAAATTACCAGGTACTTGAAAAGAAAATTATGTATGCAGTTACTGTTATTAATCTCTTCTTATTGTTCTTTCCTTTCCAAGTGCTCCTTTCTCGAAGAATGTGGATCATAAAATTATTATTTAATAGATCTGTTGACCGAAAGTGTTCACATTAGAAAATGCATTTAATTTTATTTTATAAAACCAATGCTGCAACACAGCTGGAAAACAGATATCAAATGAAATAAGCAATACGTAAAGTAAACCATAAAAACATCATTCAATAGCCATGTGGCATTTCATGAATCAGTAGAAATTCTCTCAACTCTCGTAGAAAAACACTTGTCATAATCAGTTGTGCAGATGTAAGACTATTTCCTAACATTTGATAAGCATTTCAGTAAGTAGCACAAAGTACGCACTCCACAATTTAATCATATGTTTCCAAGTAATGAGCGTGTTGTATTTGCGATGCTTTCCACAAAGGAATGTCAATAGCGAGGTTAATGGACTCTTTTTCTCTCCACCTAATGGCTTTTTTTTCCAGGCAGGTGGCACAGCTGGGCACCCACAACGCATTACGTCGTCACTTAGGTTTCTTACTGAAATATTTACGACAGCAGTTACAGTCTCATATAAAAAAATTTCACAGGTTGAGAATTTGCATTACAAATGTGCAGAAACAACGTCCTATAAATATAACAGTGTACAAAAAATTTTAGCCGGCAATGTGATACATTCACGCATATACACACATTTCATAACACTTAAAGTATGATTCTTGGTTTCCAACATCCTTTTTCACAAATCAGAGTCGCTAATCACTACTCATTATTCCTTACTTTAGTACACACATACATATTCGTCGACACTTCTTCAATATTTCATCATAATAAATACGTAGCACAATCAAATTCCTCATATAGCATCAGCTCATTGATCATAAACATACCTCAACAGCATAATACACATCGTCGTCGTAATAATAACATCATAACACCTCAGTCAAATCTCAAAAACGTCATAGCTTTCTACAATAATTTCAAAACCTACAAAAAATTCTCTGCTCATTTCAATAATGTCATCTACCTCAAACGTGCTTTAAAAATCATGATCCCATACCAAATACATCATTCAAAGCTCTGATAGTATCATAATGGTTCTGAAAAAATATGAACTATTCACAAAGTAGAGACGAAATACAATTTTATAAGTATGAAGTTATCCAACTATGTAATTGAGTAAACATATGTCACTGATGTAGTACAAAAAAAAATGTTTTTCTCTCTCAGTTAAATTATCAGATAGCTGTGTAATTTATGTGTTGGAGAAATAAGTTGTATAAGCAAATACCATATTAGCAAGGGCTCCTTGTGCTTGCCAGACACATGGTACACAAAGTAGGCGTGTACCCCTTGAGGATTAATGTAATTATATCCTTAGGTATTACAGATTACAGCAATGGAATGAAATGTATCACGGAAAACCTTTGTATCATTGTAATTAAAACTCTTAAAAATAAATGTTTTAAGTACAAAATTAATCACTCAAATACGTGTACTGTAGCGCTAAACGGTGCTTCTTGTTGTAAATAATTCTGTGGAAGTGTCGTAGTTATCGTCCTCCGAAAGCTAATTTCTGCAGAAGTCAATGTACTTACCTCATCTTAAACAAAAGTGAAATGCTATGCGTATAGATATCGTAGTTGTTACGTACATTACCGTGATCAAGTAAGTACTATACTGTAACGTATTGTTGTACTACGAAGAAGGATGTCTCATTGTAGCTATACCACAAAAGTTACTACTAAAACATGTTTTACTTTTCAGAAGAATTCAGAAAAACTGTGCAGATATAAAACAGGTACAGCACAAAACTAACACTGTAAATTGTGTCACACATTAGTAGCGTCGGGATATAATCGTGTACGGTCAAAGAAACCAAATACTAAGTCATCTTTAATCTCACAGAAAGTACTACAAATGAAGAATGTCTTTTCATGTAACCCAAAATGTTGCATTAAAATGTCATTAGCAGTATATGTTCTAAGTATGTAAGCCTTATAGTCGTTACATAATCGTGCAACTAACAACCAAGAATGTACAAATAACAACTTTGTGTCGTCTGTTCACTATAACAATGCATTCGTAATTTCTGTTTAAGTAAGTTCCCTAGGTTCTTGACTGAATAGTTAACTTTAGAACATAGTTGCATGTTAACAGTTTCTAATTGTGACAAAGAGTACTAGTAAAGTGAAGTGAAAATTTGTATAGCGAAGACTAAGTTAAAAAGCAGATTATCTCTCAATAAACGGTTTTACATGTGAAATGTGGTGTAAACCTTTACTCTCTCTAGTACGCAGAGTTTCAACTTGAACGCAATTATCATGCGGTATACGTCGGTAAATAATATTGGAATTTTTATCGGGTTATCGTGTATGTTATTTTTCTCTGAGCCAGCCAGCGCACGTGGCTGCCTGCGGTGCGAGTCATTGTCTGTCTCTTTGTTGGCGCGCGTCGTTATTAGGATTAGGAGACCTAACTTCTACAAATTCACCTTGTCGAGAGAGCCCTGCCCTGTTTGAACCCGCCAGTTCTGATGCAATTCAGGTCTGTCGTTACGATTATATCGTCTGTCGTCATGTCGGTAGATTCCACAGTTTCTTTCTACTCGGTCACGTGGTGGAGAATTTCTCCCTGAATCGTAACTGCGGGCTGAACTGTTGCGTCTGAAGTTATTCTGTCTCCCTTGATAAAAATTATTTTGGTTCCCATATTGTCTGTTTGCGTGTGATCATTGCTTGTACAGCCCTCTCGCAGTGTCCGGAGCAAGTATGGTGGGCCTGACACACCGGTGTCAATGTGTTCTTTTTTCCATTTCCAGGAGTGTATTTGACAAGACGGGACAATTGAGATTGTTCGAAATGTTTCATCATCATGATACCATGTTTTACTCGGTCTTGTGTAGCGTGAGACCAATATGCTGAGAGGAAGGCATGATAAAATTCTCCTTCACTGTGACAATCGTGAATGACCCATCGCATTCTTACAGCTGGTTCATTCTCTAAGTAGCCACACATAAATTCTAACCCGTGCTCCAGTGACTAGTTGGGAGGAAAACAATGAGAGAATTGATGGAGCCATGCTTGTGGATGAATGTCGTTGCCAGAATTCTTAAATGTTTTGAATTTACGTGTAGTAATGAACAGCTTACAGTCAACATCGTCATGTCAGCGAGTCGCATATCGGTCACTGTTACTTCGTTTCGGCGGTTCCATCTCAAAATTCGGTGTACCTTGCCAGTTTCTTTCATAATTTCCGAAGTGCCCTGTGTTATTATTTGGTGGCTGTTCCGTATTTCTATGTCCCGCTTCCTGTATGGGAGCGCGAGTGTCCTCTGAAATATGTAATTCTTGTATTACCTGCGTCAACTGATCTTGTACTATCCGAATTTCTCTTTTGTACTGTGTGTTGATTTGATTTTGATTTTGTTTGAATTTTCTAATTTGTTCATACTCTGTGTCAGTGAAGGCTACGGGTCTTGTGTCATTCAGATCATCATCTATCTTTGTAGATAAGTTAGTGAACTGATCCGAAGGTTCGGCTACTTTCTCTGATAATGAACTGATTTCCTCAGTGTGTTTTCCTGAACCAAGTTTCAGAGTGTCCATTTGTGTTGAAATCATATCTACTGTGTCCTTTAAGTTTTCCTGAGTTTTTGCGACTTGCGTAACCGAATCGGTAGATGCAACTGAGTCAATTTTAGCTTGCAAGATGTGATTTTCATGAATTATACACTCCTGGAAATGGAAAAAAGAACACATTGACACCGGTGTGTCAGAACCATCATACTTGCTCCGGACACTGCGAGAGGGCTGTACAAGCAATGATCACACGCACGACACAGCGGACACACCAGGAACCGCGGTGTTGGCCGTCGAATGACGCTAGCTGCGCAGCATTTGTGCACCGCCGCCGTCAGTGTCAGCCAGTTTGCCGTGGCATACGGAGCTCCATCGCAGTCTTTAACACTGGTAGCATGCCGCGACACCGTGGACGTGAACCGTATGTGCAGTTGACGGACTTTGAGCGAGGGCGTATAGTGGGCATGCGGGAGGCCGGGTGGAAGTACCGCCGAATTGCTCAACACGTGGGGCGTGAGGTCTCCACAGTACATCGATGTTGTCGCCAGTGGTCGGCGGAAGGTGCACGTGCCCGTCGACCTGGGACCGGACCGCAGCGACGCACGGATGCACGCCAAGACCGTAGGATCCTACGCAGTGCCGTAGGGGACTGCACCGCCACTTCCCAGCAAATTAGGGACACTGTTGCTCCTGGGGTATAGGCGAGGACCATTCGCAACCGTCTCCATGAAGCTGGGCTACGGTCTCGCACACCGTTAGGCCGTCTTCCGCTCACGCCCCAACATCGTGCAGCCCGCCTCCAGTGGTGTCGCGACAGGCGTGAATGGATGGACGAATGGAGACGTGTCGTCTTCAGCGATGAGAGTCGCTTCTGCCTTGGTGCCAATGATGGTCGTATGCGTGTTTGGCGCCGTGCAGGTGAGCGCCACAATCAGGACTGCATACGACCGAGGCACACAGGGCCAACACCCGGCATCATGGTGTGGGAAGCGATCTCCTACACTGGCCGTACACCTCTGGTGGTCGTCGAGGGGACACTGAATAGAGCACGGTACATCCAAAGCGTCATCGAACCCATCGTTCTACCATTCCTAGACCGGTAAGGGAACTTGCTGTTCCAACAGGACAATGCACGTCCGCATGTATCCCGTGCCACCCAACGTGCTCTAGAAGGTGTCAGTCAACTACCCTGGCCAGCAAGATCTCCGGATCTGTCCCCCATTGAGCATGTTTGGGACTGGATGAAGCGTCGTCTCACGCGGTCTGCACGTCCAGCACGAGCGCTGGTCCAACTGAGGCGCCAGGTGGAAATGTCATGGCAAGCCGTTCCACAGTCAGACACAATGGAACAACACCAGAGACAAACACAGCAACAGTTAGACGCAATGGAACAAAATCAAAAACAGTCACAGCAACAGCTTCATAAGTTAGACACCACGCTTGAACAAATACGTGAAGGTTTAGCTGCTGAGTTACTTAAAATCGAATCGAAATGTCAAAAAGTCTGTGATGACGTAAAAACACAAATTTCTGAGCATTTTCGACCTATTTTTTGGCGTCTTCAAAATGCATTACAGAATCACGAAGCAGCCATAAAAGAAATGCAAACTACACTCCTGGAAATTGAAATAAGAACACCGTGAATTCATTGTCCCAGGAAGGGGAAACTTTATTGACACTTTTCTGGGGTCAGATACATCACATGATCACACTGACAGAACCACAGGCACATAGACACAGGCAACAGAGCATGCACAATGTCGGCACTAGCACAGTGTATATCCACCTTTCGCAGCAATGCAGGCTGCTATTCTCCCTTGGAGACGATCGTAGAGATGCTGGATGTAGTCCTGTGGAACGGCTTGCCATGCCATTTCCACCTGGCGCCTCAGTTGGACCAGCGTTCGTGCTGGACGTGCAGACCGCGTGAGACGACGCTTCATCCAGTCCCAAACATGCTCAATGGGGGACAGATCCGGAGATCTTGCTGGCCAGGGTAGTTGACTGACACCTTCTAGAGCACGTTGGGTGGCATGGGATACATGCGGACGTGCATTGTCCTGTTGGAACAGCAAGTTCCCTTGCCGGTCTAGGAATGGTAGAACGATGGGTTCGATGACGGTTTGGATGTACCGTGCACTATTCAGTGCCCCCTCGACGATCACCAGAGGTGTACAGCCAGTGTAGGAAATCGCTCCCCACACCATGATGCCGGGTGTTGGCCCTGTGTGCCTCGGTCGTATGCAGTCCTGATTGTGGCGCTCACTTGCACGGTGCCAAACACGCATACGACCATCATTGGCACCAAGGCAGAAGCGACTCTCATCGCTGAAGACGACACGTCTCCATTCGTCCCTCCATTCACGCCTGTCGCGACACCACTGGAGGCGGGCTGCACGATGTTGGGGCGTGAGCGGAAAACGGCCTAACGGTGTGCGGGACCGTAGCCCAGCTTCATGGAGACGGTTGCGAATGGTCCTCGCCGATACCCCACGAGCAACAGTGTCCCTAATTTGCTGGGAAGTGGTGGTGCGGTCCCCTACGGCACTGCGTAGGATCCTACGGTCTTGGCGTGCATCCGTGCGTCGCTGCGGTCCGGTCCCAGGTCGATGGGCACGTGCACCTTCCGCCGACCACTGGCGACAACATCGATGTACTGTGGAGACCTCACGCCCCACGTGTTGAGCAATTCGGCGGTACGTCCACCCGCCCTCCCGCATGCCCACTATACGCCCTCGCTCAAAGTCCGTCAACTGCACATACGGTTCACGTCCACGCTGTCGCGGCATGCTACCAGTGTTAAAGACTGCGATGGAGCTCCGTATGCCACGGCAAACTGTCTGACATGACGGCGGCGGTGCACAAATGCTGCGCAGCTAGCGCCATTCGACGGCCAACACCGCGGTTCCTGGTGTGTCCGCTGTGTCGTGAGTGTGATCATTGCTTGTACAGCCCTCTCGCAGTCTCCGGAGCAAGTATGGTGGGTCTGACACACCGGTGTCTATATATCAGTTCATGACATCCAGTCTTAATAATTTACTCTCTCTGATGGACACACGTCCAGATCATCCGCTCTCAAAATTCCGCCATCTCTCTCCCCTCATCCACAACTGCTGGCGGCTCACCTCCAACTGCGCAACGCTACGCGCTGTTGACAGCCAACTGCCCAACACTACAATAGCAAATTCCAACTATGCAAACCAACCACAGACTGAACACAGCACAGTAAGTGATTTTCATCTAGAGCGCTACATGGCGTTACCAATATAAAAACCTTAACAGCCTACTTACAACTTTTCCGCATACCCGATCCGAGAGCATTTTAGTAGTTTGTTCCTGAGTTCAGTTCACAATCACGGTCAGTCATATTGATCATAGTCAGATAGCGTTATACCGTTTCAGCTGCCAATCGGATCATTCTACTTTAGGAATATTAGACAGGTTATAATCGCGATGTTATGCTGACTTGCATCCCATTTAACATGTGTTTTTATGAGTAAATCTGTTGTGATATTCAATTCCTTCTTTCATTCTGTTCACAAGATACCGTGATCACCTTTAATAATTTTATTGACGTATATGGGAGATAATAGGAGTAGTCCTGTAGTGAGAATAGAGTGCCGTCTTCAGTGTCATTTGCGTTGATATCGTTTGTGTAATGTTTTCATGGTAGTGTCACTGAAGTGTTGGTTGTGTGTCTTAGAGCTATTGAGAGGAAGAGATTGATTAAGGCACCCACATGCCTGCCCACTCAGAGGTAGATCTGGTAGTCCGGCAACCCTGTGACAGTCGAATTGCGTCCTGGAGTGACACCGAATTATCCTGCTGTATTCACTTAATATTTTATTTTATTTTTAGTTAAATATTCTGAACGGTTTTCAGTTATGGTGTATCATCTAACAATGAAATACGTGTGTTAGACCAGGAAGACCATTCCGCGCAAAAAACTACAAGTTATATCGTCCTAATCATTGCGAATTTTCTGTCTTAGCCATGACTAGAACAATGACAATGCGAGAGAGGAATGAATTCCAAGCTGATCGTTAAGTTTGAAAAAGTCGTCGCACTGTAAAGTGAAGTCTGCATGTTTTCCTAGTTCAAGTCTCGTGGGAAAAAGCATTTTATCTCTTAAGTAACAGAGCTACAGCCTTTGGGCTTCCTGAATGTGGGAAATAATTTACGTCATAATAATCGTACATGAAGCGGTAAAACTGTTTTCTGGCGTTATTTCTTCGATAGCACTCGCCCTTTACATGGCACAAATGTTCGAGCTTCCTAGTTATCAACACAAGACTCTAATAAAAACTCAAGTAAAAAATTGCGATTGATAAATACGCTAACAGCAACCTGCATGACAACACGCCAAATAACACCGCCACGAACTTCTCCACCAACCTCCATTTTGCTTAAATTTTGCCAACAGTTATAGACTACACTCTTGGTAGTCCTCATACAGTACCCATCGAGTATATTTCACGCAGGAAACTAAACTACTATATTAAATAATCTTATGGTTGCCAATGTGAGTGCAGAAATGTCCACTGTAGATCATACGACCAAGGCGTGATGCGTTGTGATCACCTGGACTGATGTTGGCTAGTGTCAGGCAGACCGTAAGCCGATGTAGCAGAAATTGTTCTGATCAGGATAGGCAACCGAGAGCTCTGTCTCCGAAATGTTTTTCGAAGGTTTTGCTATCACTGACGGGTTATAAAATGAAGTAAATTTTCGCTGAACTCCTAACAGATTAAAAATATTGTTAGCAGATGTCCAGATTTGATTCACTAAATGATGTAAAAATCGAATTCAGCGACACAGCTTTTCTTTTGCACAGCACGATAATTACAAAGAACAGATAAGCAGCGGAATAGCTCAAGTGGCCGGCCGCGGTGGTCTCGCGGTTCTAGGCGCTCAGTCCGGAACCGCGCGACCACTACGGTCGCAGGTTCGAATCCTGCCTCGGGCATGGACGTGTGTGATGTCCTTAGGTTAGTTAGGTTTAATTAGTTCTAAGTTCTAGGCGACTGATGACCACAGATGTGAAGTCGCATAGTGCTCAGAGCCAGCTCAAGTGGAAGGCAACAATTTCTTCTTAAACTTCCGCATCCTACAGTGTCGGCCGTTTGAGTAGGTATCCAGTGTGTGATTTTATTTCAGTGATTACAAAATCAATTCGAATGTACGCATTGGGTTACCGTGGTCGCTGGTTACTGGCTGTTCGATCAAACAAGGAAATGAATGTATTGAAAAGGCTGTAATCCACTCCAGGGAGGTAGGCAGTCAGAATTCTCAGCCAGTCTGAAGCACCTGCATTACGACAAAACGACCGCCAAACCACATGTGCAGTCTGGTTATCTGCTTCATTGATGGTAGTGAAGGTTGCGGTTGCATTCAGTGGGCTGATTGGTGGTGGTAATGGGACGGAGGGCCCAGTGGAAACACTGCTGACAGTAAACAATGTCGGTCCATGCTTTGTCGTGGCTCAGCGAGAGCAAAACACGCCTCAGTCTGTTGATCCTGGTCATTGCTGACGAACAAGTGGCAGCTTGTGCCCTGATGAGAGGATACTGCGTAACAGTGGCGCATCATGGACCTGAATTCTGGGGAGTTCAGGAAACACATTAGAAAATCCCCTTTCGTTCCCTTTTGATGTACGCATACTCCGCGTTCCTAAGGACGACCATCACTGCTACTGTTTCTAGTAAGAGGATGACGACCACTTCTGCTAGTAATACTACTTCTAATAATAATAGTAATAATAATAATGACACCCACTTTTATTTACAAACGAACTTGTGGATTGGGCGTTTGAGCGTTGTTACTTGTAAAACACATTAACTCTACAATCCCTTTTCTTCCAGAATCTTTCGATGACGTCGTCATACCACGCGTCTCGGCTTTCAAGTATTAGCAGTACTGGTTTTTCAATTGAGGCGCAAGCGAGAGGCAAGAGCTAATACGCGATCCTGCGCCATACTGTTCCTCAAATACGTTTTTATGCGTTTAAGACACCAAAAACTCCATTCAGCTGAAGAACTTGTTCAAAGAATGGCAGAAATTAGAGATAGTCCATCTGGTCATCACAATTGAGGAAATCTTGTTCTGCAAAGGTCGCCAGGTAGGAGTAAAGCTGCCAGTCAGCCTTTGTAAGCTGCCATTTGGGCATGCATGTGGATGGGGTAGAAGTCAACAGATGGAGAGCATACGAGAAGTGGTCACTCGAGTAGCGTCAGAAAGAACGGACCACTCAAGACGAGGGGCAAGCCGGTCAGTGCACAAGGACAGGTCCAAATGGGAATAGGTGTGTGAGGAGCACCAGTGTTAAGGCAGACGAGGGAGAGTTGGTTAAGAATGTCGACTAAGAGGGCACCTCTGGGAGAACTTCAAAGGGGATGATGCGCATTAAAGTCACCAAGTAGCAAAAACGGTGGAGGTAGCTGCCCAATAAGCTGAAAGAAGTCAGCCCTGGTGACATCGTAGGATGGAGGTACATAACTGGTACAGAGGGAGAAATTCAGCTGGGGAAGGAAGAAGTGAACGGCAACAGCTTGAAGATGGGTAGTCAGGGAGATAGGTTGACTATGAAGGTCATCTCGTATAACCAAAATCATTCCCTCATGAGGTGGGATGCCGACCTCAGGGGGAAGGTGAAAACGAATCGATAAGTAATGTGGAAACTCAAAGCAGACTTGAAGGCGCAATTTCGTTTCTTGAAGCAAAGTACAAGGGCATGCTGCGATGATAGAAGCAACCGTAAATCCTCTTTGTGGGACTGAAGGCTGCGAATGTTCCATTGGAGGACAGTCATGAGGAGGAAGAGATGTAGGGGTGCCAACTCAGTGTCCGCCGAGGGACAGCCAGTGGACAGTCGCTACTACATGGGACACAAGCAGGAGGATCCTGCTCCATGGGGTCCACACAATCATGCGGATGCTTGTGGTCAGTGGAGTCCAACGCCGAAAAACGGTTGGTGGTGTGCACCAGCAAGACAGGGGCCGGCCGGGCTAAGCAACCACATGGCGACACTATCGAGCAGGATCTTCCAGTTGGTAAAGGGGAAGTCTTTGCCATTCTCAGTCAGTCTTTTTTATTACGTCTCCCAAACTGACAGAGTGAAACGTTTCTTTATGCTGGGAAGGAAATACAGTCTTCTGTTCCACTGCAGGACGCACCATACGTTAGTAATAATGAATACACACAATATACAGGGAAATGCTGACCGTAACTGGCGAACTGAGTAGTATAGCCTAATTTAAGGACTCACTGTGTATCACAATGTCAAAATGTTGTTTCCGGTTGTGTTACAATATTATACAATACCTCTAAATATTGCCAGTGTATTTATCCATCTTTTCGGCTCTATTCAGGTTGTGAATTAGTCAAGAATTTCATAAAATTTAAAAATTCGATCAATTGACCTTCATTTTTGCAATACTCTACATCATTGTTTTTTTTCTGAAGAAATTTGAAAAGCAGTTCAGCCTTTAAAAATATGGTTTTCAAAACAGAGAGAAGAAAAACAAATTCCAAGTCTGGGAGGGTATTTTTGAAGCCACAGGTTTCTCTTGTAGTTGTTACACTAGAGTCTGGACTGTTAACTGTTTAATTTAGAACCTCAATTAGCTAAGGACTGTTTCATCTCGCGTCACTGTTGTAAGGATTGCGTTTACCAACAATACTATCCGGAATTTCTGTACGTTTGGAAGATCGGTGGAAGAAAGCAGAAATACACTGCAGAGTAGATAAAAAAATCCTTATTGGTTTTATGCAGTAACAGTTTTACTGCAAGACTGAATTTAAGATATGCGAAACAGTGCGTGAAAGGAGCTTGGGGGCAATTTCACAGATCCTAGATTGTAACCATTTACCTGTAATTATCGTCCCAGAACAGAAGCAGCATCATAAGTTTGGGCCATCAGTTTGTTCTTCATATCATAATTCCGAAATACACCACAGTGAATAAAGCAGCTTTGCGAAGATCACAAAAACCAAGAATATGTTCTTAATCGTCGACTTTGCAGTCCACCAGCCTCACATCAGTAGAGGATTGTGACTTGTCCAAAACGTCTGTTACTTCGTCCTCAATGCAGGCATAAAATAAGGATCTACCGAAACTCGAATGTATACGTTCACGAGTGGACTCATTTATACATTCAATCAGTTCGTTCTGTGTAGTTTTTGAAAATAGCCCATTTTCTTCCCGAGTGCTTGTGTTTGCCACAAGTTTAAGAACGTCTCTGAAAATTCCAGAATTAGAGGAATCTTCTGCTTCATCGTGACCTCTGAAAGCTAGTTCCTGGTTACACAAAATACTCGTGATGTCAATTAGAATAGAATTATTTTTCGACACAGCCACCCTGGCGATTAACACATTTCTCCCAATGAGAGACCAATTTGTTGGAACCGTCACTGTGGAGTGTTTGACTTTGTTAATGGAGCCACTTTTAGTTTACTAATAGTAAACAGCCAGTTCAGAACCTTACACAGACCTCGTAGTCGTGGCGGAAAAACGAATGCATAGTAGTGTACAAAGTGTTTTACAGCAGAAAAAACAATTTTGCAAACAATGACACAACATCACAGAGAGCCTCTCTTGCGACTGATAGTCTGTAGGATATGGTCCTCATCCTCATACAGTACAGACGTTGACACTTTACACTGGTCTGTGCAATGGATCAATACTTTTATATTTAATAGGATCACCACATATACTTGATGTCAGCATGCACATGGTATTTTTTTTTCTATATATCGGAAGAGAGAGAGAGGTGCAGCAAAATCTTATTCAGTTCTCTATCAGGTTAAGTTAGGGGAGCTTTTATAGTTCGTAATTTTTCTCTGTTGGATGGAAAAGAATAACGATGATAGAATCTTGGGGGTGATAGACGTGAATGCACCCTGAGGAAAACCGGTTCCCCTTCGTACTGCAGTACCTGTATGATGTTGAGTCTTCCTAATTTTCCCTGTAAGAAACACCACCGTAAGTGTTCCTACTGTCTTTTATACTAACTCGTGTTGCAGGAGCGGGCTTCATTTGGTGCTGACCTTACACATCGTACATGGTTGGCGGAGCTACGACGTGTTCCCATTTCCACCGAATGATCAACACACTGTCTGTCATACTAACTCAGGTTAGTCTGTTTCTATATCGGCTGCAGAATTTCGTAGATATAGCGCTCTCTGACTTCTGCTCAGTTCTTACATAAATTGGAACTATCACATGCAAAAAGCTGCAGGGATGGTAGTCTGAGGACCAGTTGCAAGACACATAGGGACTATCTAAAACCATCTTGGAATTTTACTATAGCAGATAGGTTCAAAAAAGGTAACTCATTTCGAGATATGACAGTGCCACAAATATGGTTCACTAGTGGCTGTAATCATTAAAAGGCATCTCCATAGGTGTGGTTGATTGGAAAGAATTGATTTCAAATCGCAGACAGCGTTTCTATCAAAAAGCGTAACACTAGAGATCTGAAAAGCCTGTGTGCATTTCTTACGACCTCAATCATCACACCATCTACTGTATGTGATCATTTTCAGTCAACCATCGCCAACCAGTGGATGTATCACAGTACCTCTGCTGTGGTATCAAGACAGAATGTATTACAAATGCTGGAGAAATATCTGACGGTGGCATGAGGGAGTTGCAAATACCGGCTTCATACCATAGTCTAATCACTTTCGAAATTCGGTGATTTAAATACTAGCTTACACCGTCGGCGACGGTAACCGCACTTTCGGTCTATTAATACACACTCCAGCGATCATCGTCTATGTTCACTGTTGCAACGTTTGCATGGAAAAACCACTTCATTTGGAGGTAATGCCATACCTCGATTTATAAGGCTTCTACAGTTTTTAACATGGATATTATTAGCGATACTTGTGATCAACTGTAAAACCAAGACCAATTGTGACAGTAACATAGTCGTTGCGATCGTATTTTTAACATATGGCGGCTTGAGAGACGATTACGTAACAAGACACTGTGGTACCACTCGCAAGAAAAACTTATCAGAATGTCCATCCATTACTGATTTTCGCTCAGTATTGTTTCGTATCTTCAGCATTCAGTTATTGGCGATGTATTATACTTAGTAGTAGGGGATGCATGATAGTTCGCCTTGAACACCAGGCTTATAAAGTATGTGTGTATGCGCCTACATGTGCAAAGAAAATGGATATGTCCTGCCATAAGGGAAGGTATGGATCTGATGTGGAAAACTGCGATAGCCGCAAAGGGAATGAAAGAGTTGTTTTCCTTGGAAAATTGTCATCATGAGAATGGGACAGATATTTCTATTTCCAGAGCCACAAACGTCAAGGGGGTGGGGTGGGGAAGGGGGGGGGGGGTTATTTCTGATACATCGCTCATTGTCGAATATCCTTCCATTGAGGCTGCAATCACATTAAGTAATTGTAAGTACATTGATCAAATATATACGTGGCTGGTTTCCTAGGACGATTCTGTTTGGGGTATGTGGCGCGTAGCGGCGGTATCCTATGGCGGGAACGATTCACGTTTCTGGCTTGTGGTAGGAGCCGTCCTAATGGTAAGGGAGGCTAGGGTAGAGGAATACAGCTTACCGAACCGTGTCGCCCTCTAGACGGCTGAATAGCGAACTAATATACAGTATGTGTTGGATAGCCTTCGTGATCATGTGTGTTCTCCATGGAAATTTGAGAAAATTCAATATGGACATGTGTTTGTCCTGGAGCATTATTTCCTCCCATGTAAATTGTCCAGTTAACTGCTTCTGCACATTTCCAGTCTTTATTTGGGTGAGACAACTTCGATTGTGGTGTGTATTGTGTACATCTAGCAGGTGAAAGACGGGTGGAAGGCGCGTTTGCTGGTTCTCTAGACATCAGAAATATCTTAGTTGACTTTGTAAATTATGATTTGGAATTTGTTATATCACTGACATTGGTGTTCACGAGTGGAATTATCAGTTACCTCTATTTTTTTCGGGTTTTCATGTAAAGGTCTTCGCAGACTAGGTAAGTTTCTCATTTTTCATGGTTTACAGCACGTTCCACCTCGATAACGTTTTGGGTTTCTATGAAAATAATTTCCAGTCTATCTCTTTGGAATTATACTGTGCAGGTGATGCTGCTATGCAAGTGATATGGCTATGTGCTTGATATCGAGAAGTATCACGTAAATGGTATGATATTCTGCTAAACCATGTGAAAATACATATGTTGTTGTAAGCCCAGAGTCTGGACATGGGTGTAGAAAGCAAGCAAGTATGCAGGTCGGGATCAGAAACAGTAACGCCTTTGTGCCGAGGGGCACTGACTCAGCCTTTGTACAACAGTTCAGAGAATGACCTCGGTCCACTGAAGTTGCTCTGGCCATGTGTCGGGCCAGTGTGTGTGGGGAGGGGGGGGGGGCAGATGACTTGTGGCCGTCAGATACAGTGGATGACCACTCGACCTCACGGGAAATGTCTAGTGGTGCGATGAGTGTATATGGTGCATGTGCTTATGATACATGTCTTTGTGGTATATTTACGAGTGTCTGGTGGTCGATGGCTCTGTGCAGGATGCAGAAGTTTTGGTTTTGGATGGCGCAGGGTACGAATTGTGTGTTTACTACATCGATATGGTATGTGGCGATATAGCCGGTTTGGAGATTGCCTTCACACCGAAAAATTCAAGCTTCACTCAACAAAAGCTGAGCAGTGTCTTTCCATATTTGACTACCTACAGACCACTTTTGCAGGGTTTAACTGTCAATGCAGTATGGAGATCTGTACAAAATAGTTTTGTGACTGAAGGTCTCGTCTGCAGAAAAAATGGTGGACACTGCTCCCACACCGGCAACAGCAGCAGTTTGGTAGGTTTTTTCAGTAAGAGCCAATGAGAATGCTCCATTCATTCACAAGACATCCTTTGTGCTGGGGCCTAGGAGCCTCTACCGTCTGGTTCGAACAAGATGGGGCAAGGTATCTATGGAAGCTCTGAGAGTAACGTGATATCGTCTTTGTTCAAGTGTTCAAAGAGAGGTTGAAGCAGACCATGCATGTCTGGTGGAATGCTGTCCCACATCCACAATTGTGGCATCAGGACACCTCCAGGCCAGCAGCTGTAGGACACCAAAAATTCCAGCCATTTTTCTCTTCTGTACGACAGGGCTTAGAATTCTGCTTGTGTAATGGTTTTGATTTTCCCTGGCTGTTCTTAGACAGTGTACTCTTTCCAAAGAACAAGTATGCTTTTATGATTAATGGTGTGTTTGTGAGCATTCACAGACATGATGAAGGCATTTAGCGATGAGAACATGAGTGAACGTTTACCGTTTCCGAGATGTATGTTGAAAGCGGTGCATTACGATTTCCAGAAAGGGTAACATGTAATGGATGTGGTGACTCGTTATGCCTGTCAGGAAGAATGCATTCGGTGTTATTCTGGAATATTTTCGTAAATGGGTCCTGTTAGGACAAGAATTTCCATGTAGGTAAGCCGAGACATCACAGAAGCTCCTACAACAAACGCCACCTTTAACTATTTCTGGAGCACTTCACGATTTGTGGGAAGGGTTGACATGTAATGGACGGGCTCTCCCGTTAGGATCCCTTGGAAGAATGCATCCTGTGTTAGTCTAGAATAATCTCGTAAACAGTTTCTGAAAACATTGCAAAAGATTTCTATAGTGCATCCAGAGGTAGACTTGGTTGTTATGTACACAGACATGAGACGTTACTATAACACTGACAATTTTTCAGCTGTACCTGTGAGGGTAGGTTGCTAGGCAAACGTCTCGCTTGGCAATTAGGCTGACACTGAACCTGCAGCTAAAAAAGCGATGTGTCAGTGTGGGAGGCACTGTGGCTAGGTAAACACGTGTTTCGACAGGAATATCTCAGGTTTCAAGATTGAAAGAGATGCTGACGCCTCATGCTTTTGTTCGAGGATTAGAGCCACATCCGATCCGTCAGTTGCAGCACCCAAACCGGCAACTGTGCATGGCTCGGCAGCTGACGGCGTCGTCGTCGCTTTGTGGAGTCCGCTTGTGCGCCCTGACTCCTGGCAGTGTGTGCAGTGGTATTCTGTGGGGTCCAGTGGATGGCGCATGCTTTGTGATAAAAAGATTTTTCATTGTGTCATTATGTGTGATAGGTCTTTCATGACTGTATTCCTTGGGCGATCAGAATAAAAAGAATGGCGATCGATTTAGCTACTTCTTACAAGACCTGCAGCTTCTCATAAAGCAGAGAATGATGAGCAATAGAAATCCAACTCTCGAAAACTGAATTTCTTACAAATAAACAAAATACGATTGAACTTTTTGTCATGAGTTAACCACAGAACCGCCAATTTCTAGGTAGAGGATGGTAGGGGGAAAGGGGAGGGTGGTAGGTTGGTGGTGACCAGAAGGGAGAGGTTAATTAATCGATCAATTTAATTAAGTAGTCAATCAAAATAAAATAGTGAGATGGGCTATTCAAATTACTCAGACCTGAAAGTGTACCTTTATCAGTGAGGGGCAGAAAGTGCTTTGGAGGTTTGCAGAGGGGCTGGGGGAGGAGAGGGAGGGGGATAGGCTTGGGAACAATAGGTTAAGGACCTGTCAATCGAAAGGAGAATAATAGGTTTTCCCCTGAGTGAATACTTGCCCCTAATGTAGACAACACACTAACAAAATCCACTGAAACGAAGGTTGCCTCCCACTTACATCTTGCTGAGGACCTTCTCTGCCCCAGAAGCTCTGCTGTCGACAACAAAGACACCGCTTCGTTTGTGATACAGCAGCCAACTTTTGGCTCCTCACACACAAAATGATGGCGTTGTTGTTGGGACGGACACCTCCGTCCGTAGAGCCTACCAACGTGATTCATCCTGGCATTACTTACATAATGCCACGGTGTGGATTAAAGGTATGGCGCTGTCATACTTTCTACTGGCGGCGCTGCAGAATTGTTAGACTTTTGGAACTACCTAACAAGCACTTACATTGGTTTATGGTGCAAAGCATCATATGTTTCACTGTTAGCGAATTTCTCGCGGTCGTTTTTTATGCGTCGAACGGAGAATTGGTGTCTACCATGTGTGAGAGGAGATTGAAAGTATAGCACAGGATGGACAGATATGAGACATCAACTGTATAATGGCTGTTTAACCCTCGATGGGCGAGAAGACGAATTGGACACCTTCCGTATAATTATTGCGGACACCTCCGAAAAAACAAGAAATAATAGTAATAAAATGTAGAAAGTAAATAAAAATAGAAAAGCATTGTACCCTTTCCTTCCTCCCTCCTTTTTTATTACAGAACGATCAGAGTCGTGTTTCGTTTTTCGTTGTGCTGGTACAAACTTGTGCTACTTAGCTTTATGGTTGAAAATGGCAGTGGCATTCGATATTGTTTCGTTTTGTAGGTTAGACAGGTTTTGGGGATTCTACGTGTGTTAGATTCCAACGTCTGAAGTGGAAGAGGCCAAAAAAGTGTCATAACAACGAATGGTAAGTTCCTATGCTTACCGTCTTTGTTTGAATCTAACTGCAAATGACTATTTTTCATAGGTATAAGCATATCCTGTTCACATCGGGTAACGCCATGTGAACAACAGAGGATTGCACCATAGTTCCAAATTAACGTAATGTCCCTTCTCTACTGACTAGAGGTGAGGTTGGGCCACAACAGAAGCAGAAGTGTCAGCATGTAGGAACTCAGCCACCAGCTATCTCCCCTGCACTTGTAACTCTATTTATTTAATGATCCAAATGCCATGTAATATAGATTAGAATAGATTAGATTTACTTTCATTGATAAATAGTGAGGAGGTCCTCCAGGATGTGGAACATGTTCGAAAAACAATAATACATGACAAATATTTACAACTGAAACAAATAAGCTAATGTACCTTCCACAGGTCCCAAGTAGAATGATCGTCATTTGTTAAATGAACACTATATGAAAGGATCATTTTACAAACACTAATGCACTGCATTTAAAATTACAAAGTTTTTTTTATTTATGAGGTAATGAAAATGTAATAGGACTACTACAATACTTATTTACAATGAGCAGATTACTCCATTGAAGTGGTGCAGAAGTTATCCTCTTAAACTGAATTTTATTGGTTGTTAAGCTTTTTATGGCTGCTGGCAAGTTATTGAAAATGTGTGTTCCTGAATCATGTACACCTTCTTGTACAAGAGTAAGTGACTTTAATTCTTTGTGAAGATTATTCTTATTTTTGGTATTGATTCCATGAATTGAGCTGTTGGTTTGAAAAAGTGATACGTTTTTAATGACAAATTTCATTAAGGAATAAATATATTGGGAAGCAGTAGTTAGTATCCCTAGTTCGCTAAACAGGCTTTTGCAGGATGTTCTTGAGTTCACATCACATATAACTCTTACTGCACGTTTTTGTGCTTGGAAAACTTTTGCTTGGCTTGATGAATTACCCCAAAAATAGTCCCATATCACATTGTAAGTAGGCTGTTTAGTTTTTTATATTGGTAACGCCACGTAGCGCTCTGTATGAAAATCACTCGCTGTGCTGTGCGCAGTCTGTGGCTGGTTGGCATTGTTGAAAAATTCTCTATTGTAGTGGGCAGTTGGATGTTAACAGCGCGTAGCGTTGCGCAGTTGGAGGTGAGCCGCCAGCAGTGGTGGATGTGGGGAGAGAGATGGCGGAGTTTTGAGAGCGGATGATCTGGACGTGTGTCCATCAGAGACAGTGAATTTGTAAGATATATATATATATATATATATATATATATATATATATATATATATATATATATATATATATATATATATGACTTTTGAACACTATTAAGGTAAATACATTGTTTGTTCTTTATCAAAATCTTTCATTTGCTAACTATGCCTGTCAGTAGTTAGTCACTTCAGTAGTTGAAATCTTTTATTTAGGTGGCAGTAGTAGCGCTCCCTGTATTGCAGTAGGTGAGGTAAGTGATTCATGAAAGGTATAGGTTATTGTTAGTCAGGGTCATTCTTTTGCAGTGATTTTTGAAGGTCAGATTGCGTTGCGCTAAAAATATTGTGTGTCAGTTTAAGCACAGTTATTTATAACGTTTCAACATTATGGAATGAAAGTAATCATAGTATGCCTTCTTTTTCATTTTTATATCCCCTATGTCTGACACAATTCGCATGGCAAATAGAGATTTGTTAAGACGCTTTAACAGTTCTGTGGTGTGCTTCTCTCAGTTGAATTTATTATCAAGCTGTAATCCCAAGAATTTAACACTACAGTAAGGGCCCTAAAATGGAAGTTTTTGGGAACCCACATGTAATTAGTTCCCAGTTGGATGATGCCTGATAGCTTAATACTTATCTCTTTCCTAATAACATCCTTTGTCTCCTGCCAGAGATGGACATTTGAACAATTTAGCTGCATTTACTGTTACATCATAATGTTCTAATTTACCACGGTGTCTTCCTTAGTAACATCTTTGCAAAGTGATCCTAAATCCTCTGTCAGCTGCTCCAGTCCAGCACTAGGTTTAAAAAATTGGTGACCTTGTATTCTGATCCTAGTTCATCCTGCAAAAGTTAGCCAACACCTCTTCCATGGGAACTACCTAACAACAACACTATATTTCTCTTTACTGATTTCCCTACATTCTTACTTTTCAATTTGCTGTTGAAACGGGACACTTACTGCGTTTCGGCTTGAGATGTTGAGTATATTGGTTCTGTATCTGACCCCTTCATGATGATACAGTTCCATTAGTTCTTTGTTTATTCAAGATTCCTAACTCCTCTATGTCTCCACATAAGGCGCGTGCCCTAGCCCAGCAAAAACAACTCTAACATGAGGGCACCTATCTGCTGGTGGAAAATAATTTGATTTTTAATGTCTTTCCATATGGGAGACTTTACACTCCCAGTATGATACATAACTTTTCGTCACATCATTTCAAGTTCATGCATGCAGTCAACTACGATATATGTCGCTTCGATTCCCCGTAAACACTAAGCTCTGTCATGTGATTTCCAGCTCAAACATATGCACATCTTGCTGCTGGGGAAAAAATCTATATATAACGTCGAATTCCGGGAATGCAAAAATTATTAATTGATCTCGTCATTTCAGATTCGAACATCTTGCTACTAGTGGAGAAATTCGATATCCAACATTTGTTTGGGGTTAGTTAACAATTCGATCAGGCGCTGGGTTCGAATTCCTGTCCAACATTACGTCACGTAGTTTCAAATTTATGACCTGTGAATGAAACAATATTTAACATTTAAATAATAGATTTCAGCTATCAGTCGTCCTTTTGAATTTTTATTGGCAGATCTATATTTCAGCTAGAAACTAGCCATTCTCAATGCGCTGTCATTTATGGTCATTGCATGTAATGCCTGTTGGTCGGGCTTCACATCATTGAATACTGTGGATGAAGCCCGACCAACAGGCATTACATGCAATGACCAAAAATGACAGCGCATTGAGAATGGCTAGTTTCTAGCTGAAATATAGATCTGCCAATAAAAATTCCAAAGGACGACTGATAGCTGAAATCTATTATTTACAAGTCAAAAAATACATTCGCTGCGTGCAACAGCCTCTGAATGGAGAGTAACCTGATGAATATTTAACATTTTTCGCGTGTAGTTAATAGGGACTATAGTTGGTCGACAGGAATGTCTTTCCATTAATAGATTTTCGACATTTGATTTCAGGTTCAGATTTACTGATACTGGTTAAAAGTGAGGTGTAACCTGTCTCTTTATACCAGGACATGCGGTGTAGATCCGTCCTGTGTTCGAGTCCCGATCACACACGAAAGCTCAGCTTAATTTGCATTGCCTATAGGTGCTGGGTTTGGAAATGAGCCCATAAAGATAATTGGACATTTCTGCATAATTTTTATTTCGTCCTGAGCATTAATCACAGAATATTACAAGAACCCCTACTTTTGGATCACGGATTTCAGTTGTGAAAAAAACTAATACCTTAATTCGCTCCTTTAGTCCCAGAACCTTTAGTGTAAGTATGAAATATTGCACCATTGTTAAACATTTGGTGAATGCTGAAACAGTAAAACAATAATTCAAAGCAAAGCAATGAAGATCTTTTGGCAAACAGGAGTTTCACTCATGATATAATTTTGTTTGATTCTTACAGTGAGTCGTAATGAGCAATCTCTTGCTTTGGAATCGTTCTGCCTAGACCTTCTAGCAGCAATATATGCCACAGAAATTATGCTGGTTAAATGGGAAAATTTATCAACCCAGTCACCTAACAAAGTTCTTGATAAGTTGTTCTCTTTCGTGGGGCTAATTTGTTTGTGAAACAATGTCTAATTCATGAGACATTGCACTAATGTCCCTACAAAACATTACCTATAATGTCATAACTTTTTCTCTTTTTAGATGATTAATTAACAGATGGCTTGTCATCTTCATCTTGTGATAATCCACACATTTTAAAGATCGTAACAGGACCACACTACTATCACACTTCAGACTAATCACTATTACTATAGCGAAACAACACACAGTAAAAATTTCAATCGAGCGTGATAGTAGCGGCAGCCCAATACACCTAAAAGGTGTACTGCAAACAGTTAAGGCGAACCTTGGACTTGCCCCATTCCTTCTTTGAGGAGACCTACTTAGAACGTTCTTTCCGTTACCACTAAAAGTAAAACTCTTTGTATCTTGGTACCTTTCCACATTATTTGAAAGTCATTTCAACTGCCTTGTAGTACCGATGGCAGGCCATCAGAATGTGCCATAAATTCATTTTCTTCTTAAATGGACTTACCCCTCTCCTCGGTGGGGCTTTTATACGTTGTTAACCCACGATATCTCTAACGACATTATAGTAATACCACATTCACTGAAAGCTGGCAGTACTACTGCTCACATACAGAGCAATGCTTTTCCTTTTGAGCTGACCATACTGAGTTTTTCTGATTTGTAGAAAGTGCTCTGAAAATCAGTTTGCTACATGTTTGTTGTAATAGAATATTTCGTGAAAACTAGTGAACGCTGCGCAGAAATTACGTTGGTGTCAATGAATTATTACACACATCAAAAAAAGTTTTGCATCACCTTTGTTCCATGGCCTTTTCCAATCTATCTCAGGCATGTTCGATAGTGTTCATATCTGGAGAACATGCTGGCCACTCTAGTCGAGCGATGTCGTTATCCTGAAGGAAGTCATTCACAAGGTGGGCACTATGCGGGCACGAATTGTCGTCCATGAAGATGAATGTCTCGCCAGTATGCTGCCGATATGGTTGCACTATCGGTCTGAGGGTGGCATTCATGTATCGTACAGCCGTTACGGCGCCTTCCATGACCACTAGTGGCGTACGTCGGCCCTACATAATGCCATCCCAAAACAGCAGGGAACCTCCACCTTGCTGCACTCGCTAGACAGTGTGTTTCACCGGGTTGCATTCAAACACATCTCTGATTATTGTGTGGTTGAAGACATATGCGACACTCATCGGTGAAGAGAACGTGATGCCAATCGTGAACGGTCCATTCGGCATGTTGTTGAGCTCGTCTTTACCGCCCTGCCTGCTGTCGTGGTTGCAAATATGGACCTCGCCATGGACGTCGGGAGTGAAGTTGCACATCATGCAACCTGTTGTGCACAATTTGAGTCGTAACTCCTCCATGTCCGAACAACATCGCTTTGGTTTACTCTGAGACGCGTGGACACTTCCCTTGTTGAAAGCCCTTCCTGGCACAAAGTAACAATGCTGACTCGATAGAACTGCGGTATTGACCGTCTAGGCATGGTTGAACTACAGACAACACGAGCCGTGTACCTCCTACCTGGTGGAATGACAAACTGATCGGGTGTTGGACCCCATCCGTCTAATACGCGCTGCTCATGCATCGTAATTTACATCTCTGGGCTGGTTTAGTGACATCTCTGAACAGTCAGAGGGACTGTGTTCAAATGGTTTAAATGGCTCTGTGCACTGTGGAACTTAACATCTGAGATCATCAGTCCCCTAGAACTTAGGACTACTTAAACCTAACTAACCTAAGGTCATCTCACACATCCATGCCCTAGGCAGGATTTGAACCTGCGACCGTAGCGGTCGCTCGGTTCCAGACTGAAGCGCCTAGAACCGCTCTGCCACGGCAGTCGGCTAAATGGACTGTGTCTGTGATACAATATACACAGTCAACGTCTCTCTTCAGGAGTTCTGGGAACCGGGGTGATGCAAAACTTTTTTTGTTGTGTATTTACGTTACGTTGGGACATATTACTCCATAATGAAAGGAAGTGCAAATTAGATCAGTTGTGCGTGTGTGTTTCGTTTAAATACTCAGAAATAAACTGGAATAGTGGACCATGTAAGTTTCGGGCTTCATATCTCCAATGGGAATTGATCCAGAGTGGATGAAGGATTAAGGTGTCTGTACCTTAATTTTCAATAGTTTGGAAACGGACCACAAATACAAAAGTGGTCGACCAGCCTTGAGGAAGTTCGACGCGTCCGTGCCAAATCCGAAACCATACCCGAAAACCTCGAGAAAGTGTACTATGTGGAACTGTAGCATCAGAGTTTGAAGAGACAAGTAGGCAAGGTAAAGTTCCGCATTCTGCCCCTGGACCGACCTAACGGACGCGACCGAGCGCCGTGTTATATACATCTACATGTGCATCTACATAGATGCTCCGCAAGTCACCGTACGGTGCGTGGCGGAGGGTACCCTGTGCCACCACTTGTCATTTCCTTTCCTGTTTCACTCGCAAATAGAGTGAGGGAAAAACGGCTGTCTGTATGCTTCCGTATGAGCCCTAATTTCTAGTATCTTACCTTTGTGGTCCTTATGCGCAATGTATGTTGCCGGCAGTAGAATCTTGCGGCAGTCAGCTTCAAATGCCGATTCTCTAATTTTTCTCGCCCGCCTGCTTAGGTGAGTGGCAACATGCTTGCTTCCCATGCACCGACCTGGGTTCAATTCACGGCTTAGTTGGACATTTTCTCCGCTCGTGACTTGTGTGTTGTGTTGTCCTCATTATCATTTTATCCTCATCATCGGCACGTAAGTCTCCCAATGTGGCGTCGCCTGAAATAAGACTTGCACTCGGCAGCCGAACTTCCCCGGATGGGGCCTCCCGGTCAACATACCATACGATCATTTAATTTCATTTAAATTTTCTCAGTAGTGTTCCTCGAAAAGAACGTCCCCTTTCCTCTAAGGATTCCCACTGAGTTCCCGAAGCATCTCCGTAACACTGATGTGTTGTTCGAACCTACCGATAACAAGTCTAGCAGTCTGCCTCTGAATTGCTTCGACGTCTTCCTTCAATTTGACCTGGTATGGATCCCAAACACTCGAGCAGTACACAAGAATAGGTCGCAACAGCGTCCTATATGTGGTCTCCTTTACAGGTGAACCACTCTTTCCTAAAATTGTGCCAATAAAGGGAAGTCGACCATTCACCTTCCCTGCCACAGTTCTCACACGCTCGTTTCACCTCTTACCGGTTCGAACCGTTACGGCCCGATATTTAAACGACTTGACTGTGTATAGCAGGGCACTAGTAATACTTTATGTGACCATTACAGGTTTGATCTTCCTACTCATCCGCATTAAATACATTTTTCCACATTTAGGACTAGCTGCCATTCATAACGCCATCTGAGCGGCGATTAAAGGCGTGTGGAAAAGCTAAAGCCATCGGCAAATGAGAAGAAAGGGTACTGTACGTTTTGTCTAAGTCTTCTTGTATCTTCCTACAGTCACTCAACTTCGACACCTTACCGTACACCACGGCATCATCAGCAGACGACCTCAGATTGCTGCCTACCCTGTCCGCCAAACCGAGTATGTATATAGAGAGCAACAGCGGTCGTGGTCACACTTCCCCGGGGCACTCCTGAGGATGTGTTTGTCTTTGATGATATTGGGTTCTATTATTTAAGGAGTCTTCGAACCACTCACATATCTGTGAACTTATTCCATACGCTCATATATTTGTTAACAACCTGCAATAGGGCAAAGTTTCAAACGTTTTCCGGATATTTAGAAATGGAAACTGCCAGTATATAATGTGAGAAAAGGGCAAGCTGGTTTTCGAACGAGCAATGCCTACTAAAACCATGCTGATTCGTGGACTTAAGCTCCCCAACCTCAAGAAAGTTTGTTGAATTCGAACTGAGAATATGGCCATGCCAGTGTCGTCACGGGAAGAGGCATGGAGGGCTTTGTGGGCAGCACACGTTGCAACTGGTACTCATCGGCGGAGTAGCTCCTCAGTTAGGATCACGAGGCTGAGTGCAGCCTGTACAGTCCCTCACCGAGGAAGAATCCCTGCCATTACCGGGAATCGAATCCAGCTTCCATATATGGCAGTCAGACGGCCTACCACTCAGCTACGGAGGTGGACAGAGCGGAGGTTAAAAGTGTGTGAAATAGCTAACGCCATCGGTCGACGAGAAGAAAGAGTACGATGCGTTGTACACGAAGAGTTAATTAAGACAGTCCTTTGCGCGAGGTAGAAGTTGCATTCGCGACGTGCGTGCCAAAAGTAGATCAAAAAGAAATGTCTCAGTAACATTTTGCGCTGTTTCAATTAAAAGCGAACTCATTTTATGCATCGATTTGTTACTATGGATAATATGCTTGACACCTCAACAATACCTCGTATCTTGACAATAATTCTCCAGTGTCCTCACTGCAACACGTGTTTGATATCAGGAAAAATAGAGAAATACAAAGAACTGTGAATGCTTTTATATGAGAGATATAACTGCGTACTACTAGTTGTTACATTGTAATGTTTAAAAATATCTTAACGTCGTACTCTCGTAAGTTGCCTTAAAACTGAAATGGTTTTGTTCACTTCATAGTGTCACATGTCGTTCACAGTTATTGTGTTTGTAGTCAGTCACATTACTGATGGACAGTACTTCGAAGATTAACACATTTTTTCCTCTACCTTATCGTGCCTAGTATTTTATGCAGTCTATATTGGTAACGCTGTCACTGAAGTTCCTTATCGTTCACCGTTGTGGGTATTGCCAATTGTTTCTTACTAGTGCTCTGTTACATGTTCTAAGTTAGGAGGCAGTCGATATTTATGCGTTTATTGATTTGTTTGTCACTCTGCTTTTCGTATTTCAGCCATAAGTGGAATATCCTCCACGGTGTGTAGGTCTTGGATCGTCTGCTTCACATCTGCTGTGCAGCAAGCTACATAAATTTAAGTATTAACTGTGTTTTCTTACTTGTCACTTCTTTTTCTGTGTGTCTTTGCTTTTAGGAAGCTTTAATTTTCGAGTACTAGCAATTGTGTCCCATAGATTTCGTGTTTGTTTTGAATACATTCCAGAGACAGTTAGTGCTTATTTTCATTGTTTCCAACAAGAAGTGTCTAGTAACCACACTTTAGTCAGCTATCAGCCGCCTTCAGTGAATTAGCAGTCTACCTAAAAGTTGATTACTTAACTCTCTACAGTAAATTGTTGATTTATTAGGATGGATAGGTTGCTTGATTGCTGTGTACGGACGCAGGAGGAGCTGGCCACAGTTCGCGAAGAGCTGAACGTGCTGATGGCCGCGGTTAGCCGTCTTCAGGCTGCTGCCTCGGAGTGTAGCGGCAGTGGGGAGTCTGGTGCGACGCATGGTACACCCCAGGTGTTACACGCTTCACCCACTGTCCCTGCTGTCGAGACATCTTCGCGGGTACCGGGCGCTGTTGGGCCACCCTATCCCCAAGGGGAGTGGAGGGTTCAGCGGCGTTCACGGCGCACGAGGCGGAGTGTCAATGTGGAGGCTGGCCGTGAGGCATCGCCCGCTCTGCCTGGACATGTGTCCGCTCCTTCAGCAAGGTCCGAGCAGGCACACGGAGGGAGGGTTTTATGGTGACTGGGAGCTCCAATGTTAGGACGGTAATGGAGCCCCTTAGGGAAATAGCGGAAAGGCCGGGGAAGAAGGCCAGTGTTCACTCTGTCTGCTTGCCGGGGGGTCTCATCCGATATGTGGAGGAGGCCCTGCCGGCGGCGATAGAGAGCACTGAGTGCACCCGACTGCAAATTGTTGCTCATGTCGGCACCAATGACACCTGCCGTCTGGGTTCAGAGGTCATCCTCAGTTCATATAGGCGGCTGGTAGATTTGGTGAAGGCGGAAAGCCTCGCTCGCGGGGTGGAATCAGAGCTAACTATTTGTAGTGCCGATCCCAGAACAGGTCGCGGTCCTCTGGCTTGGAGCCGAGTGAGAGGCTTAAACCAGAGGCTCAGACGATTCTGCGGAGATCTGGGGTGCAAACTTCTCGACCTCTGCTATCGGGTGGACCTGAATAGGTCAGGAGTGCACTACACGCAGGAAGCGGCTACAAGGGTAGCGGAGTACGTGTGGAGTGCTTATGTGGGTTTTTTAGGTTAGAGAATTCCCTTCCTAGGTCCGACAAGACGCCTCCTGAGACGCGACAAGGTAGCAGTAAGCAAAACTCAACAGGTAATGACAATATTAATGTGGTAATAGTAAACTGCAGCAGCGTCTATAGAAAGGTCCCAGAACTGCTCTCATTATAAAACGGTCACTATGCCCACATAGTAATAGGGATGGGAAGTTGGCTGAAACCAGAGGTAAACAGTAATGAAATTCTAAACTCAGATTGGAATGTATACCGCAGAGACAGGCTGCACAGTGTAGGGGGAGGCGTGTCTATAGCGATAAAAAGTGCAATAGTATCGAAGGAAACTGACGCAGATCCGAAATGTGAAATAATTTGTGTGACGGTCACGGTTAAGGCAGGCTCAAACATGGTAACTGGATGTCTCTATAGGCCCCCTGGCTCAGCAGCTGTTGTGACAGAACACCTGAAGGACAATTTGGAAAATATTTCGAGTAGATTTCCCCAGCATGTTATAGTTCTGGGTGGAGCTTTTAATTTACCAAATATACACTGGGAGACTCAAACGTCTATAACGGGTGGCAGGGACAAAGAACCCAGTGAACATTTTTAAGTGCATTATCTGAAAACTACATTGAGCAGTTAAACAGAGAACCGACTCGTGGCGATAACATATTAGACCTTCTGGTGACAAACAGACCCGAGCTATTTGAAACAGTTACCGCAGAACAGTGAATCAGCAATCATAAAGCGGTTACAACATCGATGTTCTCAGCCGTAAATAGAGATATTAAAAAAGGTAGGAAGATTTTTCTGTTTAGCAAAAGTGACAAAAATCAGATTTCAGAGTACTTAACGGCTCAACACAAAAGTTTTATGTCAAGTACAGATAGTGTTGAGGATCAGTGGACAAAGTTCAAAACCATCGTACAACATGCATTATATGAGTATGTACCAAGCAAGATCGTAAGAGATGGAAAAGAGCCACCGTGGTACAACAACCGAGTTAGAAAACTGCTACGGAAGCAAAGGGAACTTCACAGCAAATATAAACGTAGCCAAAGCTTTGCAGACAAACAAAAATTACACGAAGCGAAATGTAGTGTGAGGAGGACTATGCGAGAGGCTTTCAATGAATTCGACAGTAAAGTTCTATGTACTGTCTTGGCGGAAAATCCTAAGAAATTTTGGTCTTATGTCAAAGCGGTAGGTGGATCAAAACAAAATGTCCAGATACTCTGTGACCAAATTGGTACTGAAACAGAGGATGACAGACTAACGGCCGAAATACTAACTGTCTTTTTCCAAAGCTGTTTCGCAAAGGAAGACTGCACTGTAGTTCATTCTCTAGATTGTTGCACATACTTTCACCGAGGAGTCAAGCAATATATTGCTCCCTCCTGCGTATATCTCGCGAAGAGACCATGAGGATAAAATCAGAGAGATTAGAGCCCACACAGAGGCATAGCGACAATCTTTCTTTCCACGAACAATGCGAGATTGGAATAGAAGGGAGAACCGATAGAGGTACTCAAGGTAACCTCAGCCACACACCGTGAGGTGGCTTGCGGAGTATGGATGTAGATGTAGTATTACTAAACACAGATGTGTAATAATGCTGAAAGTAAATGATAACTGGATGGACTAACGATTATTTGAAGACTGTCTGGTACTCTGTTACTGAGGTTTCTACTCTTTTATAAAGTAAACACCAGATGAACCGTTCACAGTATTTTGCATGTTTCAGTTGGTAATATTATCGAAGATGTTTTCGTAATGTGGGTTAACGCTATATGTGAAACTTAGCAATTCGACCAAACACGTCACTATGTCGCACCATGTGTTAACGGCAATCAAAGTTCGTTTGTATAATCTGAGCCCGCATCTCGTGGTCGTGCGGTAGCGTTTTCGCTTCCCGCGCCCGGGTTCCCGGGTTCGATTCCCAGCGGGGTCAGGGATTTTCTCTGCCTCGTGATGGCTGGGTGTTGTGTGTTGTCCTTATGTTAGTTAGGTTTAAGTAGTTCTAAGTTCTAGGGGACTGAGGACCATAGATGTTAAGTCCCATAGTGCTCAGAGCCATGTGAACCATTTTTGATTAATCTGAGTTCATTCTTTACAGTTACAATTTGTGTTAAATAGAGGTTACAACAAATGTTTTCGAAGAGTCACTTTCACAGTTCTTCACGTACATCTAGACTGTAAACGAGGTTCTCACGTGTATAAACATTTTTCTACTCTGAGTGACGTTAAACTTGAAATCACAGTACTGCAGCTTTTGGGATCGCCTTTATCTAAGCAAACGATGAGACGAAACAGTGTTTAATAATAACCATTTATTATGTGTATGTATGCAGGGTGTATGATGACAGCTTTAATAAATTTTGGTACGTTGTTCGAAATAACATTATGAACTATTTTCAGTGAGTAACTCTTGTCCAGAGACGCTTCATTTGAGCGTTGTGGTGGAGGATGGATTGTCGAAGTTTGAGAATGATCCTGGCGTGGTGATTTTATGGTTGCACCGTTTCATCAAGAATATCAATAGGAACAGCATGCAGTTCCGTAAGTCATGAAATGTGTTCAAATTTTGGACATCCTACTTCTCTATAGAGCGTAAATCGGCGCTACAAAGGTGTACGCACATGACTAAATAAGCGCGGTTAGGTGCTGGGTACTTCATTTATCAGATGGATGCGAGATTCGTGCAATGTTCTCATGTTATGTTTGAATCGTAAAATCCAGCAGACGTTCCGAAATACTTCAAAGAAAATAGTCTAGAGGCATAAGCTCTGGTGACCGTGATGCAGCGTCGATGTGGTAGGTAAGTAACTGGTGAAATGTCAGTAGGCCGTATCATCCACCTCTCCATCTACATCCATACTTCGCAAGCCAAATTTGGTATGTGGCGAAGGGTAATTTGTGTATCACTGTCTCATTGCCCTTTCCCGTCCCAGTTGCTTCGGGTCCATGTGAATAACGATATTTGGTCAGCCAGAGAGTGATCTCTAATCTTTCTAATTCTACCTCGACGGTCTTTTCGCAAGATATACGTCGAAGGAAAGAATATATCAGCCGTTAACCGTCTTGCTGATAGTAAACCATCCTAGCTTGGTCATTTCCATAGACCTGTGGAATTACGAAGTTTTCAAGCATATCGAATACATAAGACCAATGACAGTTTGTTTCATGAAGAAGAAAGGGCAGTACACTTTCAATTTACTAAGGGCACAAAACACATTAAGTTTGCGACTGTCGCGAACGTGTTCCAGGGTTGCATGTGGATTTTAAATGCCCCATATTCTGCAGTTGTGGGTGTTTAACATGCCAGTGATATAAAATGTTGATTCATTGTTGAAGATTATTGCGTTCAGGAATGTCTCGGCGTCCTCTATCCGATGCAACATTTCCGCACAGAATTCTCCACGAGCAACTTATCTGCATCACTTATGTGCTGTGCCATTGTGAATATGTATGGTTTCAAGTGTAAACGTCTACACAATACTTTCCAATAAGTCTTTTGTGGAATATCAGTCTCATGAGACGCACGTCGCCTTAATTTTTGTGGACTGTTGGCAAAGCTCTCCCTAAAGTGTTCAACATAATAATCAACACGCGATAGACCTGGTGATTTACCGTGTCGGTGTGGACAACCAATCTCAATGAAGTTCTTGTGCCAATAGTAAATTGTAGGCCTGCTTGGAAGTTCTTTAGCGTTTCGGTGCGAAAGTAACGCCAAAGAGTCACTGCAGAGTTCGTTTCATGAAACCAAAACACACAGCATGACGCTCCTCAGCAGTGAAAGTAGCCATTTTTACTGCGTACTATTCTGGCTCTCCTGGTGACCGAATGCACTACGTGAATAAAACTTGAGGTTATTTGGTACAAAAAGACATATCTATCGATTCTGTAAATTATCTCAATAAATTTCTGCATCATTTCAAAGTTGTAAAGTCCTTTTTGATTCAGCCAGTATATAAGTTTATTTTAAATTACTCCGGGATTTCAGATTTCAGAAGATGACTACCCAAAAACTACAAGACATATAGAAAACAGACATATCAGTGGATAGAACATTTCTCCAAGTTTTTAACTCACATCACATGGGCACAGTTTGTGACAAGGAAAAAGTGAATACGGGAGAAAGAACGAGTGTGTGCAGTTCATTGAAGTTGCAACTGCCGGGGATGATGCAACGAGAGCAGGCAACTTTTGAAATCTGTTCGTTGGGTTGCCTATCTGAAGGCGCGAACTCATTCATTGCTACATTACGGAGTGGTTTATTTGTGTACATGTTCTGAAATGTCTGCCCCATAGTGGTGCGCTGTACAATTATAGCATGACGAATCAAGACTTCAAAGGATGTTCTATCGATTAATAATACGTGTCCTTTTTCTGTATGTCCCATAGATTTCGCACAGTCGTCTTCCGAAACCCCTGAGGTACTTGCGAATAACACCTTCTAACCACTATCGATGTTTTGATACTCTGTGCGTACAAGATGGTTTGGAGATGATGTTCAGGATTGTTTGATTAGTGCTTTGATACTAGGAAACTGTGATCTCCAAGAACACGTTCCTGTGATTTTTGGATGTCTGTGCGGTAGAATCTGTGGTACAATGCACTGTTCACTAGTAAATTTGCTGTTAATGCGAAGAATCATTCTATTCGTCGAACTTTCCCTGACAGCTTACAGACGGTTGTGTAGGGCACTGTGGAAGCATAGTCTCCACCCTGCACACACTGAATGATGGAGAGGGGCAGTGTGGGGAGCAAGTTTTACCTAACTTCCAGAATTAGATTTTCAGTCTGCAGCGGAGTGTGCGCTGATATGACACTTCCTGGCATGTTAAAATTGTGTCGGTCCCGAGTCCGAGGCTCGGTCCAGCACACAGTTTTAATCTGCCAGGAAATTTATCTACCTAAGTTGCTACTACACTAGTGCTATATGTCTAATAAAGAGACTGAGCGGATGACGCAGTGGTTAGCGCAGTGGACTCTTATTCGCGAGGCTGACGGTTCAAACCCGCTTTCGGCTCTCCTGATTTATGTTTTCTTTATTTCCATAAATCATTTCTGGCAAATGCCAGGATGGTTCCTTTGAAAGGACACGGCCGATTTCCTTCCCAATCCTTCTTTCATCCGATGGGATCGATGACCTCGCTGTTTGGTCCTCTCCCCAAAATAAACTAATCAATGAACAGTAGACGTGACCTAAGGAAGTAAAGAATGCTTAAATGTTTTGCGATGGTGCATTATTGACATGTTAATTTTCGTGAATGATATTTACTGCTACAAATTTTGAATCAGTTCTCGAAAGCAGTCCTCAGTAATATCTTTCTCACTTCATTTCATATTCTAACCTCCTCTATGAAGCTTAAATGTATCCCGCGGTAGGCCGGAATCGCCAATCGCCCCATTATAAGTTTGAACAATTAAGTCCGATAGCGCAACACTACATTCATCACCTGTATCTAGTCGTAACGCTACAAAACAATACAAAATGGAACGAGCATGTAAGGATTGTAGTACAGAAGGCGGATGGTCTTCGCTTTATTGGCAGAATTTTAGTAAAGTATAGGTCATCTGTAAAAGCAACAGCATTTAGGACGCTACTGCAATCCATTCTTGAGTACTGTTCGTATGCTTGGGATCCACACCTGCGCGCATTAAAGGAAGACATTGAAGCAATCCAGATATGGGATGCTAGATTTGTTATCGGTAGGTTCGAAATACGCAAATATTGCGGACATGATTCAGTAATTCAGAGGGGATGGCGGCGTTCTTTTCGTGGAAAACTACTGAGAAAATTTAGAGAACCGGTATTTGAAGCTGACTGCAGAACAATTCTACCGCCGCCAAAGTAAATTTCACGAAGATAAGAGAAATTAGGGCTTGTACGGAGGCATACAGACAGTCGTTTTTCCCTGGCTCTGTTTGCGAGTGGAACAGGAAAGAAATGATTGCTAGTGGTACGCAACGGACCATATAGTGGTAGCCGGCCGCGGTGGCCGAGCGGTTCTAGGCGCTTTAGTCCGGAACGGCGCGACTGCTACGGTCGCAGGTTCGAATCCTGCCTCGGGCATGGATGTGTGTGATGTCCTTAGGTTAGTTAGGTTTAAGTAGTTCTAAGTTCTAGGGGACTGATGACCTCGGATGTGAAGTCCCATAGTGCTCAGAACCATTTGAACCTATAACCTTGGCAGTGGACGTAAACTAACACCAATGGCTCGAAAATACCTGACTGCCGCTGGATTTTAACGGTTTAGAACTTGTGAGCTCAGCAATCAGGAATAAACAGACAAACAGAATGTCAGTTTGAGAATTTCGATTGTTGGATATGCTGAACGACGTACTGTCGGTAATAAAATCTAATCTCTATGTGGCCTACTTTATCGTTCACATAGGCAAGACAAAGTTATTTTAATCATCACCTTAATAGGGCCTTGTCCTATGTCGCACGGTTTCCTATTATTAAAGAGGTTAGTACTCCTAAGCGCATACAGCCTTCAATACTTCATTTCTCCTGAACGTTTTTCACGTTCTCAAGGAACTTTGGGAAAGGGGAGGGGTGATAAGTATTACGCATAGTCGATGATCTGCCCTCAGTTCTGTTTTTTAAGTGGTAAGGGGACGAATACCATTCGAGTTTTAAAAATTTTTCTCTGGTCTGAAATCGTATCCAAACTGATAGTTAAAGTTTCCTGGGTGTCTAGCCTATCCATATTTTTGTGAGTCGTCAACCAGCTCCGCTTTCCTAATTTGTTACATTACAACTGTACAGTTATAGTGTGTTACTCCTTTTCTCCTCCTCCTCCTCCTCCTCCTCCTCCTCCTCATCATCATCATCAACAACAACAAAAACTCTCCATTGTATACGCCAACTGACTGTTATAGTTTCTCTGGAGGAGGTGATACAATGTTATGAGGTTTTAATAGAATATTTGGTAGCTCTGCTTAATCTAATCGGCTGTGGTGTCGTCCGAAGAACGAGGTGTCACGGCAAGGTTGTTATCTCGCGACGGAACCACAAGCAAGTCGCTCCCAGTTGCAAGGACGAATGACAGATGTTGTCGTAGACACAGACTCAAGAGTTTCCATTCGCCACTGCTGGCACAGGCTTGCTTATGGCAGAGTGGAGTGCTGCTCAGCCCAGTGTGCAGTCATCGCCGAAAGCGACAGCATCGACTTCCTGCAGGCAGCAGTGCGAGAATTGTATTAGACAGCATTCTGCGTATTAGTTGATAGCCAATTGTAGTTCAAGATTAGAGACTATTATTTTTTACTGTATCAAGTGATAAGTGAGTGTTCAGTGACAGTAGCAAATATACATGACATCCTGTGACACTGGACTGTTTCAAAGTATTCCGACTTGGTTAAGTTTTAATAAAGTGATCTAATATTGTATATGTGTAGTATCAACTCGACTTCATGCAGAAGTAACCTAGGAACTGTGCTGACGAGTGTTATTTGGTCCTGCACAACAAAGGTCGACGAGTCTGGAGACTTTTCATAGCGTCCAAAATACTGTTTCTATATTTTTGTGTGTCCTATAATGTGTTCAACCATGTGTGAGCATGTACGGGAAACGTTTCTAAACGAAGCTGTTTAATTTGAGGCGCAGCAGATTGAACGACTGCTGATCTGTGTACAAGCAGCACCACAATCGCTTGCTGCACACAGAGATCGCCAGCTCAGTAGTGAAGTCGAGGACTGGTCAACAATTGAAGCCGACTTCTCCGCTTACAACGTTAGAGGTACGGAAAGCATGGCTTTTTTTTCTTCCGGTAGTCGGAGCCAACGTGTACTGTCCATGTTTAAAACTGTATCCAGATACTCGGCCAGAAGGTATTAGTTACAACGAATTTGTTCGGCTTCTAGGTGATCATTTTGATACTCGGGTTCATGTCGCTGCAGTGAGGTTTAAACCTTTTAGTCTCAAGGAGCAGCCTCCACAGACTTTGAAACGGTGGATTGCCAAACTTCGGGGGCTAACAAAACATTGCAGATTTAAGCGTTCTTATGGACTCAGACTGATGCTCTGTTATGTGATGCAGTCACGCAAAATGTGTCAGATGGATGCATTCACGCTGCTCTTCTAAAACTGCCATATATCGGTCTGAAGTAGTTTTGTCTCTTGTGGAATCTCAAACTATTGTGGACACAACTGAAGTTGACTTTTAGGCTCTGTCTATTTCTGTTGTTAAAAATCCACAAGGAACTCAGTATAAAATTCGTGCTACTGTTACAGTGAATAAAAGTAGGGCTCTGATAACAGTAAATGTGAAGGTAAAAACTTTAAGTCTTGTAGCACGTGAGGCGTACTATGTAAGTCCTCTCGCCAGTGCTTTCAGAACGTGACAGAAACGCCTGTCGTTGTGGTGATGCACGATGTGTCCGGCGTGGTAGGCACGCAAACAGAGTGTTTACGAGGCAGACAGGTCACACGCTGCACTGGCGCACGGTTTCAGCAAAGCTTTGAGGATGTGATGTTGTGTCGGCATTGATATTAGAGCCAGCACAAGCAAAGGCTCACATTTACATGTCTCAGAAATCTCTGCTGTGAACAAACTTTATGTCCATTTAAGAATGGCTCAAACTGCAATTCAACTTCAGTTAGACAAAAGTGCATCTGTTTCTCATATCAATAGAGGCATACATGAAGGGATCAGTAGCACATGGCTGCAGAGGCCTAGTTTTGTTTTGTTTGCATACAAAGGGCACAAAATACCAGTATTTGGTTTGATGTTACAAAATGTGTTTGATTTTATGTACTCAGTTCAAGGAACAGTGCAAACATTTTTGGTTTAGATTTGCATGATTTGTTCAATCTGTACATACAAGACAATGTGTTACAAATCAGTGTTTCATTGCCTCCTACAAATTATTCTGACTTACGTAATAAGTACAGTGAACAGTTTGAAACAAGTTTAGGAAGGGCTACAGATTTTGAAACGCACATTACTGTTAAAGACAAAGCGTAGTACATTTTTTTCGCGTAAGGCGCCTTCCCGTGCAGTTCGTTAGGAAACTGCTTAGGAACTGCAACGACGGAAAGACAATGGGGCTATACAAACTGTTTCTGTAAGTCAGTGGGCATCACTTTCGATCATTCTCAAAAAGCCACCAGGAGGTTTACGTCTGTGTGCCGATTTTAAACCCACAGTAAACCAACATGTTGTCGTGTATTCATTTCCTCTCCCATGTCCGGAGGAATTAAAGGACAATTTGGGACAGGGCAGATACTTTCCCGTGATTGATTTACAAGATACATACTAATACCTACCGCTGGACGAACAGTCCATGCAATATTTTATGATCATCACTACCCTTGGAGTGTTCCAGTTTCAGAGACTACCATTTGGAAGTACCTGCGGCAATTAATAAGAGTAGAGGGCGTGTTACACAATATAATTTTTATGTCTCCTGGACGTAACAAATTTTTTTCCAGTGTGTTCGTATATGAAAATTTTAATGGTAATTTCGGTTTTTACTTCTTACCTGATTCGTTTGTCCATTTTCCTAGTTTACTGCTTGTGGATTAAATTTGAATTAATGATGTGAAAGTAAATAGCTACTGACTTTAATCTTTTGATAGTATTTTGTGTGTTATGTTTGCATCAATATTTTCATTTGTGTTTCCTGATCAGTGTTTGGTAGTAAGGTCCATTTCTTTAAGCCATTAAAATAAAAATATATTGTACCTCAACTATCATGTTGTGTGTTGCTTAGATAGACTCATTTCATAATGCCGCACCCAGTCCTCTAGTCTGGTAGACAGGGGAGAAATATCTACGGATCGAACACAACTTTTGATAACAATATACGCTGCCTTCGAAGTCACGGAACTTTCTGGCACTTGCCAATGAAACGGCCTTGATAATCATTTCGAGTACTGCAAAATGCATCTGTGTCACTGTTACCAATAAATAAACATGTAAAAATTTTTCGTACTTCTTCGGAAAATGTAAACAATAGGTCATTACTGAGAGCCACATAACATTTACCGCTCCGTGTTGACGACGTGCGCATTATATTGTGGTCGCTCCGTAGACATTCCAGTGATAGTGAGTGGGAGGTAGTAAATGAAGACACAGGCAGCTGTCTACAGAGTGGTTTATTAGATGACTCAACAGTAAATAGACGGTGAGTGCGGTACTACGGTAGGAGCTACGGTCGCGCTACGAGTGGTGTCCGGCGGGCGGCCTACGCGGAGGTGTGGCCCGCGGGCTGCTGCGGCTGCTGGTGTGTGTCGCGGCGCCTGCGGCCGGGCCCTGCTGCGTACTGAGCTGCTGCCAGGCCCATCAGGTGTTTAGCCGCCTGCGCGCCCGAGAAGCCGCGGTTGATGCCCAGGTCCAAGCCGCGCTTCGCCCTGCAACAAGTTCCGTCACAAATGCAGACCTGCAACAAAACAGCACTCGCTGTTACGTATCACCCCATCTCTCGTAAGAAGCCAGCAAGCTCTCGCTGCAAGATTAGAGCAGAATCAGTCTCCCCCGTGCAGAACGTTTCAGGCAGGTCCTACAATGCGGCTGTGGCTGGCTGGAAATCGGAATAGTCATCTTCACCCCGGAAAGGTTCTTTGTGAGTCGAAAACCCAGCTATCAAACTCCCAGACGTCCATCTTCCTCTTGTCACCTGGTGTAGGTTGGACATGGAGAACAGCTGCTACTTTATTCAGCTGGGAATGGCGAGACTCTCCAAACTGTCACTGCAGTGATGTGTAGTGTGGGGTGCGTACTGTAAAACCTTCGGTACACACCATCAGATTATTTGACTTGTCGCTCTAATGAAGTATGCGAGTGTCAGCAATATGTCTCGTGGTCTTATCGTGGCGTGTTTATCTTCTGCCGTTAGGTCAGACGATAGAAATGCCACTTGCACGCTTAGAGTAGCAGATTGAAGGTGACCAACTTTAAACAGAACTTGATTAATTTTCATACACATTTATTAAAATAATAACAAGCATAAAAATAACTTAACTTGGTTCTAGATGCTATTTAAATTGACAATCTGAAGTTCTGAAGTTCCTTTGGTCTTGGTACGTTAATCTTATTCTCACATATATCTCATACTTGACAAAGTGTCTATTCATTTATCTTCATGGCTATGTACAGAATCTGATAATCTTATTAGGTGCAGACTGAAACTTGACTATAGACTAATGCAGACTGGTACAGAGTGGTGCAGACAAATGCAGACTAATGTAGACTGACTAATCGGAGGTCTGAAAACTCGTTATAATACCTCGAGCATTCAGGTATCACTGTGCGAGTGTGATCCGCGAGGAGAAAAGGTTCTACGTTAGCAGCAATCTTATTGACTGCATTACATATTAATACGCGGATCGGCGGAAGCAGAATTTGGTCCGTCTCTAAGACAGCGCCATCTCGTAATGCGGAGACGGACGAGCTCTGCGCCTGCGCTGTTGTGCTTAGCGGGGCGCGCTCTAGTGGGAAAGTTGTGTACGCGCTGACTACGCGGAACTATGTACACAACATGTAGTCTATCTATACGTGGTTTAACAATGAAATTCGAAAAATACTGAGGAAGCAAACCGTGTTGTGCTCTCGGTTCAAATGAGAAAGAGCAAATGACGACTGACTAAAAATTGTGAAGATCTGTGCATTTGTAAAAAGATCGATCCGCGAAGCATACAGCTACCACCGTTATACCTTTTGCAACAGACGTTGCCGAGAATGCGAGAAAATTCCGGTCCTACGTAAAATCGGTAAGCCAGTCTAAGGCTTCTCTCCAGTCACTCGTTGACCAGTCCGGTGTGGCAATAGAAGACAGAGAAAAGAAAGCCGAAGTTTTAAATTTCGTGTTTAAGAAAGGAGAGTCTTACAAACATACCGTTGATTGACATTAGCACAGACACCTGTACGGAAGACATAGTAATAGGCATCCCTGTTGTAGATGAACAACTGAAAGAATTGATAACAAATAAGTTACCACGTCCAGATGGATCTCGATTCGATTTTACTTTACGGCATTGCGTTTATCGCGAATCTCTCACCCATCGCAAAGTCCCAAGTGACTGGAAAAAAGCGCAGATGACTCTTGTGTATAAGAAGGGTAAAATAATGGATTCGCAAAATTACAGACCAATATCCTTAACACGGATTTGCTTCAGAATTCTACACATTGTCAGTTCGAATACAATAAGTTTCTTTCTTTGAGACGGGAAAGCTTCTGTCCATGAATCAGCACGATTTTAGAAAGCACCACTCATGCGAAACTCAGCTCGCCCTTTTCTCATGTGATGTCCTGCGAACTATGGAAGAACGGCAACAGTCAGATTCCATATGCTTAGATTTCCGACAAGCATTTGACACCGTGTCCCACTGCAGACTGTTAACGAAAGCACAATCATTCGTAATAGGTTCCGCGTATGTGAGTGGCTCGAGACTTCTTAAGTAACAAAACCCAGCTTGTTGTCCTCTACAGCGAGTGTTCATTAGAGACCAGGGTATCGTCAGGCGTGTCCAGGGAAGTGTCACAGGACCACTGTTATTTTCTACATACATTAATGATATGGCAGACATGGTGAGGAGCAATCTGAGAACTGTTTGCTGATGATGCTGTGGTGCACCGGAAGGTGTCGCCGTTGAGAGACTGTAGTTGGGTAGAAAATGACCGGGACCAAATTTTTAGTTAGTGTGATGAATGGCATAAAAATGTGAGTTATTGCAGATTAGTGGGAAAAAATCCCGTAATTTTCGAGTAAGACATTAGTAGTGTACCGCTTTACAGAGTCACAGTGATTACCTATCTAGGCGTAACGTTGCAGAGCGACATAAAATCGAAAGAGCATGTAAGGATTGTAGTAGCGAAGGCACAAGATCGGCTCTGATTTATAGGGAAAATTTTAGGAAAGTTTGGTTCAACTGTAAATCAGATCGCATATAGGACACTAATACGACCCATTCTTCAATACTGCCCAAGTGTTTGGGATACGCACCAGGCCGGATTAAAGGAAGACACTGAAGAAATTCAGGGGCGTGATGTTAGAATTGTTACCGGTAGATTTGAACAACACGCAAGTATTACGGTCTGTCTCGAACGGAAAACAGATTCTTGACGCTGCTTGCAACGTAAAAAATGAAGGAATAATTGCCGAATGCTCTGTCCGGATTCTGGACTAACTGAATTAAAAAAATATGTAAAAGCATGTTGTAAGAGAAGAGAAGTAGTTTAGCTGTAGGATTGAATTTTCTCATTTAGAGAGGTGAAGGGCAATCTGTTTACTTGTTAAAAACCATTCAACAGCCAAGACCGCATAATTTTTTTTATATTTAAGATAATCGATTTCCAAGAAACTATGCTGTCATCATCAGGTCTTAAAATCTTTTTGTTGCAAAACATGTTCATTCTATTCTGACATCACAAACAAGTGAATTCGCACTCTTTAGAATATGCCCAGCATTTGTAAACAATTGCGCTTTAATGTACCACGTTTGGATGACGTAAGAATCAACTGTGAACTATATATATATATATATATATATATATATATATATATATATATATATATATATATATATATAGCTGTTGCACGAGGTGCTTTAGGCTTTTTAAATATTTTAGCAATGACAAACCATGTATAATGTACCGTTTTTATGCACTTGACATTTTGTGCGTGATGTCAGCGTAAAATGAACAAGTTTTACAACGAAAAGGTTTTAAGACCTGAAGATGACATCATAGTCTGTCGAAACCAGTTGTCTTAAATAAAAAAAATATTTTATGCGATGTGGGCTGTTGAACGGTTTTTACTTGTAGGAAGCAAGATTATGGAGGCTATATGAAGACAGAGGATTGTGAAACGTGGGCTGTACCGGCTAAGAACCCTTTCCTAAGAAAAAAAATTCCCTGGTGCCTAATATTGATCGGGATTAAGCAAGAACTATCTAACATTACCTATCTAGAGCACCTCACAGTATAAATGTGAAAAATAGGCAAAAAGAAATTTTCAGAACTAAACATTAGTAGCATTTGATAAGTGACGATACAGCAGGGCGCTAAAATAAAATGAAAAGACCAAATGTGAGAAGAACATTTTTCAAGTGGAACAGGCAAGGAAACATGCCACAGAAATAACCTTACTAGAGGAAGGAAGTTGGAGATGGGACATGTCCAGGAAATATAGGTTTCTTTAATGTGTAAGTAAAGGGATCATCGCCTAGTACTCAAACTAAGAATACACGGGGTGCGAAATAACAATTTGACCGAAAGTGTGGAGCAGAAAGTCAGGGCCAAACGAAGGAATGGACTACGGCGCTATTCCTGGTTCAAAACGGTGATCAGTTTGAACATTTGGTCGATGCACTTACGTTAATTAAGTGGTAACAAGTCTGTGAACAAGGGTATACTCATTTTTCATTTACTTTGACCTTTATAGGACATAATGAAACATGGAACATGGACATGTGAGTATTCTGATTTCTAAAGAAGTTCCGTATGGTACGTCACCTAAGTACGATACACGTGTAAGTGATGTTTTAAGTTTTTCCTGTTCTCATCGTGACGATTAGCTAGTCCACACATTTTGTTTACGTATACTTTTCTGTGAGTTACATTTGATTCTGAGTAAAGGCGTCCATATGTCAGATTTCAATTACGTTTCTATAGCGGCGAATGTGTTCCTATATTCAAAAGCCTTTGTTTGATGTTGTCTTTCTGCTCTACATTTATGGCCAAACTGTATTTCCGCACCCCGTATAAATCTTGAACTACACTTGAATGTTACCCGCGAATTAAATGTTCAAAGGAATTTTGGGTTGCAGCCGGTCGTCGTTTGCTCCACTCCACGATATTTCGACTGGGGACCTGCCCGGTATCCCATCTAATACTCACTACATGGAGAAACTTTTCGGCAGTCTTCGGTGGTTCACTTGACGATGACTGACAGATGCCGACTCAAAACATTGTAGAGTGTAGTAAACGACGACAGACTGCAAAACCGAAATCACTTTGAACATTGAAGTACATATTATAAAGCATCGATGATATTGTTTGGAAGAGGAAGAGATTCGGTCAGACTTGGGAAAAGCTGAGTATGGCACGCTAGATCGTCTGCAGACTGCAAAACAAAAAAACAGGTTATATACTCTTATTCTGGAAAAATGTTGGAAGATTTCGTTGTAGTATTCTTGTAGCCGAACCATTCTGCCAAGACAGCCATTTCTACACAACTTCCGGGTAAACCTAATATATCAGAGAAAGGAGAACCCTGCTTTTTACTGAAAAATGTTCTTCCAGTTTGAAAACGTCGTATAGTTATTTAACTTTGCGAGTCGGAAATGGAAAGCTTTCTCACTGCATTTGTTTAGTAGAATGTAAAAAATAACGTAAATCCACGCACTAGGTATCTAGAATACTGGTAGTAAAAATAATGGAGCTGAAATTTCGGAAAGAAACGTTGTCTTGCTTTCGTAAATCCTAAACGATAACGCATAATTGCAAAAAGAGACTCGTGTCTTACATAGCAATCAAATCCGGCTCTGAAATCAGTAATTACATTCTTATCACATTTCCGCTGATCTCCACGTACTAATTGTTCTTTCTCGTCTGATATTTCAGTGTCCTGTAGATATTCGTCGGAGAGATTGCTGCAATCCCTCCGACATCTCTATCTGGAAAAGAAATTCTTCCACAGAGCCCGGATTACGATATTGATCTCAGACGTCATTTGCCTAAACGCCTTCCGCACCTATCAGGCAACTAGGACTCTTAAGACTTTGTACGGAAAGGGAACAACCTGTAGACGACGGAAATACCAGTGGCGAAGTCTACATGGAAAATTTGGAAATTTGAGATAAGGACTATGGGACCAAACTGCTGAGGTCATCGGTCCCTAGGCTTACGCTCTACTTAATCTAACTTAAACTAACTTACGCTAAGGACAACACACACACCCATGCCCGAGGGAGGACTCAAACCACCGATGGGGATGGGGAGGGGGGGGGGGGCGCGAACCGTGACAAGACACCTAAGACCGCAAGGCTGCCCGGCGCGGCAAGCCTACATGAAATCTTCCCTTTAACAGTAGCAAGTTGATCAATAGGTCTTTCCAGTCTCACGGATCTATAACGTGAATCTATTTACTTGTCTGTATAAATATAATACTGGAGCTTTATTTATGCGTGATATATGTCTTCATGCTGCTATGAACAACGAGTAAACATCGCTGTTATTTTGTTGTCTCAAAGATGTATTGTACCCAATATAAAATAAAAACTTAACTATTTGAAGAGGCACTGAATAACCTAAATATCAGTACATGCTACTCTTCCGTTGACTTATTACACGAAACATTAAAGTCCTTTATTGCATCAGTCACCTTTGGAAAGACAGGGATGAAAACGATCTCATCACAGATTACAAGCAGTCGTATCAGAACATGTGACAGACATGATGCCATCAGTAAGTCAGAATAGAGTCTTATGCTATTTACAGCGCGGACAAGTTGTACAGTTTGCTGCTCTTCAGATCAGGCTTAAGCAGGCGTACAGGAACCTTCAAAACCTCCACATTTTATGAAATTCACCAGCATAGCTATTGACTGACACAGGTACTTGGGAAAATCAATCAGCTCATGATATTTTATTTCATTTTGTCTTTTTTATTCCTGCAACATATTCTGCATCTGCAAGTCATGTATGCCGCCGCTGTGTCCGAGCGGTTCTTGGCGCTTCAGTCCGGAATCGCGCCGCTGCTACGGTCGCAGGTTCGATTCCTGCCTCGGGCATGGACATGTGTGATGTCCTTAGGTTCGTTATGTTCAAGTAGTTCTAAGTCTAGGGGACTGATGACCTCAGATGTTAAAGGCCCAATGTGCGTAGAGCCATTCGTAAGTCATATATGCTCTTAATGCTCTAAGATGCTTAATTTAATCTGGTACACACATTCTTAAATAAATTCTCCAATCTGTATCTCTAGTCGTGCTCCTAATAAGTCTGTTTCTTTTTAGTTTTATATCTCTTCTGCGAGACTATAATCACTTTAATTTCGAAGGTGGTTTAGGAACAACACATTCTCAACAATGTGTTTGTTATTTCATGAAATAAAGTCAGCCTCTTTTCTGTTAAATTTGTTCCTTATCGAGGCAATACTCTGTTTTCTTTTGAAAGAATGTATTATGCACAAAACTGCAAATGTAAAAATCTCGGGCCGGTCGGTGTGGCCGAGCGGTTCTAGGTGCTTCAGTCTGGAACCAGGTGACCGCTACGGTCGCAGGTTAGAATCCTGCCTAGAGCATGGACGTGTGTGATGTCCTTAGGTTAGTTAGGTTTAAGTAGTTCTAAGTTCTAGGGGACTGATGACCTCAGATGTTAAGTCCCATAGTGCTCACAGCCAGCCATAAAAATCTCGGTAGTTACATTTCGGGAAAAGGCTACTTGAACATTGTGGAGACTGGCTGTGTTGAATTAATTGGCCTATCTATTCCAAACAGATACGTTAAGAATAGTACGTAATTTCGAAACGGAATAAGTCTGCCTTAATATCTCCAAGATGCACGTCAGCGGAGCGAATTCGGCGTTTACGAACAATCGCCATTTGTAGACGTTAGTAGTTTCTGTTGTGGATTCGGTTTCCACCATTATGATTCTAGTCGTGTTTCTGTTCCTGTTGTGACAACGAAAGCGACGGGAACAGACATTCTAACTGTTCCTGTGTACAGTAGAATACGGCTCGTGGGCAGTTTGTATTGCTCTTTGCCGTTCGGAACAGCAGTCAGCTTAACAGAGCGGAGACAATCTCCCAACGGTATTTGCCCTCGATACGTAGACCTCGCACTAATCTGCATGCCTTGCGAGATAGCGTTGTTTGAGTTTAGAATTTACTTTAGCCACATTCATGCTGGAGGGGGCCACAGTCTGTAACGGACGTTCCACAGCTCCCCGCTTCCTAAAAGACTTTTTACGAGCAGAGTTCTTTCAGACGCGCCGCCGTATTCATAACGCACTACTAACGAGGGCAATAAATCGCGTCGGAAAGTTTAAAAACAATCACAAAGAAATCTCAACTACTTAGGAATTTCATTAACGGGAAAATAGTGGTATCATAAGAAAAGGATACACGCGAATCTAACCTGCAGAAGAGTAATTATTTTCAGAGAGAGAATCCTCGGGGAAATTATTACACCCTTAGAGTGTTACCAAGACTATTGTCACTTGAAGTAAACTGCGAAAATTTAATGGTGTTGAGCTGCAGAAGCAATATTTTCCAAGTCGCTGAGAACACTCTCTAGCACTGCGGATAAGGTGTAAACAAAACTCTGCAAATAAATTACGTAATGGGCGCATATTTCTTGTTTATATATCACTTAAATTATCATAACTTTGTGAAACAAAGACTGAAGCTGCTTGTATATTGAGTTATGTTCGGGGTTGATGTAAAGTGTCCGTTAAATGAAATATTGTATGTTTTGTAGGAGTCGTTACAGTAGTGAAAATCAGTACAAAGAAAGGTTCTTAAAAAAGTAAAGTACCCAGGATATATGTATCGAATTTATTATGAAGGTACTCGATACATATCTAACGTAAACGATCATAACGAAATTACATAGTTTCTTTCATAACACGAGTAACAAATATAAGGCGTTTGCATTTCCTGGATGGAAATTGGTATAAAGGCACTCACTATCCTGTTGTGGTAATGCATGGTTAGTACTTTGTCCAACACCGTTCTTGTTAATTACCTCAAAGATTCTCTTCGGCATTGAATTTGTTAGGGTTAGTCGTTCTTGCAACGAAATTGTCTCCCACTCTTCTCGTATCGCTGTTTTCAGCTCACTTGCTGCCTCAAATTGACTTCTATTTCGACAAACACCAATTGCAAGTATTCCCCAAAGGTTCTCACGAGATTCAGGTCCAGGCTACGTACAGATCTGGGCAAGACATCGATATACTTCAAACCACTTTTTTGTTGAACAGAAACATACATAGATGCATTATCTTCTGGAAACATTAGACTTTCGTTCCCTAGGTCGTATACACTGTAATCCATTCTGTCTCTAGTATCTTAGTGTACATATTAGAGTTCATTCTAGCGTTCACCCAAGCAATGAGTTATTTACCTTTAGTGCAGAAGACTGCGCAAATCATAATTATACCACCACCAAAATTTCTGCATACTGAAATACATCCAGACAATCTAAATTAAACTTATTTTCATCTCTGAAGATCACTTTATCCTACTCTCAAGTCCATGACGTGTTTTGCAGCAATCTCCAGTCTAGCCTGTTTATGTTTGGGTGTTAGAGCAGATTTCTGCAGTATTTTCTGGAAAGCAAGATGTTCTCGTTTGACAAAATTTCTCGTACACGTCTGGCAGTTACTGGTAACTGCAATTCATCAACAAGTCGAGAAGAATAACGATTTGTGGCTCTTGCTTTACGCAATGTAACAGTTTGGATACCTCAGATAACTTTCTACTTTGCCCATATTTTCCGTTGTGTCAATATCGTGAGCATAATCTAATGAAATTTTATCAGTGTACTTGAACGGTTAGTCTTCTTGGCTATTAGAGACTTCCATTTCGTTCTACGCACGTTTTTTGCTTTTTCATCACATGATAGCTGTCTTCCGCGTGACACTGTCACAATAATGGTTTATGTACGCGATACACATTGTCACTAATGGTGTCTATTTCCCATGTGCAGGAAACACCGAGTTCCACCCTCTACCATCTGAATTGATGTCTTGTTATATACTGTAATACTGACATCAAATGCTATAATCAGTGTACTGAATTCATACTCTTGTATATACACTGTGCAGAACTATTGCAACCGACATTGTTGATTTTCCTACAAATGTTCATGCCTTTATGCTGATTTCTACTACTATATATGTCCTTAGTCATCGAAAATTTTTCAGTTATAGGAAGGTAATTAAAGTCTGGTTTCTGTTCATCACGTATAGTGAAACTTTTGTGTACATAAGCAACAAAAGAATTAGCAAGACTACACGAGTGAGACACGTAACCGAGTGCAGATTGCTGTACTCAACACATAACGCAGCGCAGTGTTGTAAAATCGATATATTTTTTTCGAAACAAATAGTGTTTAGTTACGATACCATGCTTCAAGCAACACTATGTACGTTTATCAGAGATTCTTACACAAGTATTTCATGATAATAAATATGATCTGAGCCAATGAATTTTCTAACGTTTCATAAAAACACTTCATACAAGTCCTAGAACACTTATTCCAGCTAAGATAGTTTATGGTCAGTCATTGACTTAGAAGTATTTATCCGATTTTCGTCCTAGGGTAATTTAAAAAGGTGGTTTGGCTCATTGACTTACGCTGGGTCTTCAGCGATGCTGCTTGTCTGTCGCAGCTTGGAAATCAGCTCCAGGATGCTAAGAAGGGGCGCAGTTTGCTCCATCTCGTAGTCTGACACGTAGTTGTTTCTGGAAAACAGAAAAGGCAACTGTACGCAATATCTTACTATCTCTTGCGCCACATGATTGTTTTTAATTATAAAAGTTAATATATTGTTCTTTATTGATCGCTTTTTATTTTCATAGACCACACAAATTAAAGCGTTTCGGTTTAACCAATCGTAAGAATCGCTTTTAAAAGTGCAACGATAGACAGCATCTTGCCAGATTACTATGTACGAAAACGTACCATTGACAATTTCTATTATGACGGTGAACGCGTGTTATAATTTTATTTCATTTAGAGACGTTTTCAACTGTAGAAAAATGTACAATTAGCAGCAGCATAAGTTAGTAGAATTTTGCTGTAATTTAGGTCGTTTATTGTACATGAGGCCATTGGATTACATTTTAATCGAGGCAGTTTCATCTGAATTTTGATACTGAAAGACTGTCCTAGATTGCAGAAAGCTTTTTATTGGCTCAAAAATGACACGTTTCACGCAGCTAGAGCATCATGATGTTATCACGTGCAGTGTGGGTTGTCGGTCATAGCAGCACCGAGTAAGGCACCACTCACAAACTCTTAACAGTGTATACAATGCATGAGTGCGGATTGGGCACCAGCAGTTACCTATGGGGCCATGCTTACAGTTTTTGAGCATGTCCTTACACTGTGCTGCCATGACTGACTAACCGCAATTCACGAAATAACCTGATGATGCCCTACCCTCTTAAGAAGCGTCGTTTTTGAACCAATAAAGAGATTTCTGCAACCTGGGGTCCTCTTTTACCATAAATCACAACAGAAGGTTGCTGTACTACCACGCCAAAATAAACTGGAATAAATTTCATCTGAAGTTGTTTCCTCCGACTACATTCTTTCCATTATGAGCAGAGATAAGATTGGCTTCTAATCATTTACTTGAAGTAACTGACCTGCAGACTACCATTTACGTGTTATGTGCATGTAAAACATGGAAGAGTGAGTATCGAAGGAAACGTGTAAAACGTAGTAACAGTCAGCACTTCATTCCGAGAGAATTACGAAGAAAGTAATGCACCGCATTTTTTTTCTCAGCCGAAAACAATGATACAAATTCGGAACGTTACTTGTGTATTATTTGAAGTCTCCCGAGTGAGAGCGCCAAGTTTCCGTCACTTCCGACAGATAGCGTAGCTGCAGGACAGTTTCAAAATGGCGTCTATACAGTGGCGGATTTACATACAGGCACGGGCCTAGGAGTGGCACCTTAAGGGGGGCAACAGTTTTTGCTCTGTACTCATTTTAACCTTTGACGTTTTAAAATAACTGCGCTTACAAACGACAACATTTTTTAATATTGTTAGACAACTTGCTAGTTTAAATAAGCCTTAAGAACGAAATTCAACAATACAAGCTTGGGAATATATATAGTTTACTTAGTGACTGAATGGAAATTTAACATTGGGTTTCTGTCTGGTATCATCTTCATGATTGTTCAAAATATTTTGAAGTAAGCTGTCAGGACAGCAATCTACAATACAATGTCTGAAACGTTATTATTCCGAGAATGTTGTCGGCTCCTACTTAACCCTACCATATATTCTCCGTGAAAATACCGGGACCCCTGAAAAGCTGTGATAAACTAATCAGCAGTTTCTTAAATACTGTAACATGTGTGGGCCTCAGTATGTAAAACCCAACTGTACTTAAATTTCTTGTACAAATTATGGGGAATTATCAAGTCAACCCTCCTTTATTGTAATTAACGTGAAAGCTCTGTGATCTTCAGTATCTGTGCTTTGATTTAATGACTCCCGTTTAACAAAACATGTTGATACTGGGAATTACATTTTTAAACACATGTGTATACGGAAAGAACATAAGCAGAATATCTAATAATGTGTGAAATATACTACACAACAGTTTAAAAATTTTCTTTATTTATTTACTATGTTACTTTCTTTGGAGAAAAAAGAAGAAGAAACCAACTTTCGTTGTCTCATTTACTGTGCTGCAGCCTGCTTTGTGGTTGGTTGGTTGGTTGGTTTGTGGGATGAAAGCGACCACACCCACCCTGTGCAATCGGATGGTACGTGGCATTGCAAATTTTATATTAAACTTCTGAGCTAAGCTTTCGTTTCTTCGAGGAAAGGCTATTTTTATTTTATGTTGGAAAAAGTGGTGCATTTGCATTTAGACATAACAGAAGTGTTCACACAAATCACAACGCACCACACCAACTGCCAAGAAGACTACTTAAACTTTGTAGTCTGTCCACTCTGCACACAGAAACCGCTAAAATGTTATAAGAATAAGTGAGATAAGAGTCGACCCAGCAGAGCTCACAGCAAGAAATTGCGAAAATTACTTGCTTTATAAATTAGAGAGACATACTTGCGTTCCAGCTAAAATTCCGGTGACGCGGGAAACAGAAGCCAAAAAAAAGGGACTGTCCCGTTTTCTTTACGAGATGAGTTCCAGCCTGCAGGTGTGCTTCTACTGTTCACTGACAACAGAGAAACAGGCGACAATGCAATTAAATTATTCTGCATGGTCGTTCTGTCATAGCACAGCCACGTCGAGTAATCCGAGTTGGTCAGTTCATCGCTCCGTGTTTAAAGCAAAAATCTTTGTGCTCGTGTGCCGTGTTTAAAATAAAAAGCTTTGTGCTTATGTGCGGCGCAGTACGATTGGAACTGGATTCAGACTTTCTTTCTTTCCTTTTACAATTTTTTTCTTTTGTTTTGACTGTTGGTTGACAATTTTGTAAGCGCCTTAACACGAATAACAGTGAAAAAAGCAAACGTGCAAGATTAAGTGGTGCGGATTTTCGGAAATTATCGAAGGAAAGGCGAGAACGAGAAGCCAATGTTCTAAAAACGCTTGGCAGAGTAGATAAATTTTTCGCAAAACATTTTGCTGGTTGACTGCGAGTTCAAGTAGTACGGATGATATTTCTGGCACTGTAGCTGTTGTAAAAAAAAGTAAATAGAGACGAAACAAAATTTTAAAATGAGGAAAAGCAAGTTGTTCCTGATTTCTAGTTTCACGAACCTAAGTGTCGAGTCAGACATTACCAAAACAAATAACCTCGTTAGTGATGATCGTGCAGAATGCTGTGTCAATGAATGAACAATCGACATTCTCTTACCACGTGGCATTAATCAAAATTCTAACGGTGATTTTTTTAATTCAAGAAGATCAAAGGAATGGGGGAAAGAAATACAGTAGAAGAAGAATGGGTAGCTTTGAGGGATGAAGTAGTGAAGGCAGCAGTGGATCAAGTAGGTAAAAAGACGAGGACTAGTAGAAATCCTTGGGTAACTGAAGAAATATTGAATATTTATGAAAGGAGAAAATATAAAAATGCAATAAATGAAGCAGGCAAAAAGAAATACAAACGTCTCAAAAATGAGATCGACAGGAAGTGCAAAATGGCTAAGCAGGGATGGCTAGAGGACAAATGTAAGGATGTAGAGGCTTATCTCACTAGGGGTAAGATAGATACTGCCTACAGGAAAATTAAAGAGACCTTTGGAGAAAAGAGAGCCACTTGTATGAACATCAAGAGCTCAGATGGAAACCCAGTTCTAAGCAAAGAAGGGAAAGAAGAAAGGTGGACGGAGTATATAGAGGGTCTATACAAGGGCGATGTACTTGAGGACAATATTACGGAAATGGAAGAGGAAGTAGATGAAGACGAAATGGGAGATACGATACTGCGTGAAGAGTTTGACAGAGCACTGAAAGACCTGAGTCGAAACAAGGCCCCCGGAGTAGACAACATTCCATTGGAACTACTGACGGCCTTGGGAGAGCCAGTCCTGACAAAACTTTACCATCTGGTGAGCAAGATGTATGAAACAGGCGAAATACCCTCAGACTTCAAGAAGAATATAATAATTCCAATCCCAAAGAAAGCAGGTGTTGACAGATTTGAAAATTACCGAACTATCAGTTTAATAAGCCACAGCTGCAAAATACTAACACGAATTCTTTACAGACGAATGGAAAAACTAGTAAAAGCCGACCTCGGGGAAGATCAGTTTGGATTCCGTAGAAATACTGGAACACCTGAGGCAATACTGACCTTACGACTTATCTTAGAAGAAAGATTAAGGAAAGGCAAACCTACGTTTCTAGTATTTGTAGACTTAGACAAAGCTTTTGACAATGTTGACTGGAATACTCTCTTTCAAATTCTAAAGGTGGCAGGGGTAAAATACAGGGAGCGAAAGGCTATTTACAATTTGTACAGAAACCAGATGGCAGTTATAAGAGTCGAGCTACATGAAAGGGAAGCAGTGGTGGGGAAAAGAGTGAGACAGGGTTGTAGCCTCTCCCTGATGTTATTCAATCTGTATATTGAGCAAGCAGTAAAGGAAACAAAAGAAAAATTCGGAGTAGGTATTAAAATCCATGGAGAAGAAATAAAAACGTTGAGGTTCGCCGATGACATTGTAATTCTGTCAGAGACGGCAAAGGACTTGGAAGAGCAGTTGAATGGAATGGACAGTGTCTTGAAAGGAGGATATAAGATGAACATCAACAAAAGCAAAACGAGGATAATGGAATGTAGTCGAATTAAGTCGGGTAATGCTGAGAGAATTAGATTAGGAAATGAGACACTTAAAGTAGTAAAAGAGTTTTGCTATTTGGGGAGCAAAATAACTGATGATTGTCGAAGTAGAGAGGATATAAAATGTAGACTGGCAATGGCAAGGAAAGCGTTTCTGAAGAAGAGAAATTTGTTAACATCGAGTATAGATTTAAGTTTCAGGAAGTCATTTCTGAAAGTATTTGTATGGAGTGTAGCCATGTATGGAAGTGAAATATGGACAATAAACAGTTTGGACAAGAAGAGAATAGAAGCTTTCGAAATGTGGTGCTACAGAAGAATGCTGAAGATTTGAAGGGTACATCGCATAAATAATGAGGAAGTATTGAATAGAATTGGGGAGGAGAGAAGTTTGTTGCACAACTTGACCAGAAGAAGGGATCGGTTGGTAGGACATGTTCTGAGGTATCAAGGGATAACCAATTTAGTATTGGAGGGCAGCGTGGAGGGTAAAAATCGTAGAGTGAGACCAAGAGATGAATACACCAAGCAGATTCAGAAGGATGTATGTTGCAGTAGGTACTGGGAGATGAAGAAGCTTGCACAGGATAGAGTAGCATGGAGAGCTGCATCAAACCAGTCTCAGGACTGAAGACTACAAAAACAACAACAAGATCAATAGGCGATTAAACCAGATATTTAAACAAAAATGTATTTTACCGTAAACTTTTAAATGATGAGTCAACTTTGCGCGATTTTCTAGTATAGTCCTGTAGCACCGGTGCTGTTTCTTGTGCACCATGTAAATTGTTTGGAGGTAAGGTCGCTATTGCTACTAATGGTACTGCAGATCGGAAAAATATTTCTAATATTTTATCTCATCATGAGAATTCACTTGAACACAAAATTTATGAGTTATCACTCTTAACAAGAAAAAAGTCACTTGGAATAATTGATAACCATTTCGACTCATATGTTGAGACAGAAAAAATGTACTGGCGCAGTATGTTGAAAAGGGTAGTGAAGAAGCTAACAAATCGTGGACTTCCCCTACGTGGACACGTGGAAAGATTCCATTCATTACGCAATGGTCAATTTGTGATGTCTCTTGAACTTATAGCCGAGTTTGATGCTTTTCTCGCAGAGCACGATATGGAAAGCCAGGCAGAGACATACAAATTATCTTTCTTCAACAATCTGTGATGAAATAATAGATCTTTCTCAACGAATAAAAAGAATTATCATAAGTGAAATAAAACAGACCAAATATTTCTCCATAATAGTAGATTCTACAGCAGAAATTTCACATATTGATCAATTATCTTTCATATTGAGAAATGTGAACGAGACTGGTGAACCTGTTGAACGTTTCCTTCTGTTTTTATCATATCCAGGATACAAGTCCGAAAACTTAGCTGAGGCCGTACTAAAGGTCCTGTCTACAAATTCCATTGATATTACTGACTGTAGGAGCCAGTCATATGACAAGGCAAGCAAAATGTCAGGAACCTACATTGGTTTGCAGGCACGCATTAAAGAGCGAAATCCGAAAGTGCAATGTGCGTCTTATGCAGCGCATTCTTGGAATTTAGTCGGCACTTGTGTAGCTGTTGTCGGGGAGCATGTTCATTTTTTAATCTAGTGCAAAACCTTTGTAATTTTTTCTCTGCTTTTACACAATGCTGGGATAAACGTTTTTCTTCCATGAAACCAGAAAGCGAAACGGTAAAAAGTTTGTCAAAAACACGTTGGCCAGCAATAGAGGAAACGTGTGTAAGTCTATATGAAAACTGGGAGGGTGTTATCAGTGCCCTCACACATATTGCCAAAAACACGTTTGAAAAACCACTTGTGCGAAATGAGGCGTCAGGTTTATTGAATCAACTAAGCTGACTAGAAATAGTATTCATGATGACAGTTTGGAAGGACATACTCCAGAGAGTTAATAGCGTAAATCTGAAATTGCAAAGTGTAAGAATTGATATTAAAATAGTGCATGAATTATATGAATCACTTGTAGGATTTATTGTATCTATTCGTGGCATGTTCGAATATTATGAAAATAAATCCATGGAGATTGTGACTGATATAGACTATGAATGTACCTATAAAAGATCACGATAATGTAAACTTCATGATGACGAAGAGGCGGACTCTGAAGAAGTTTTTCTGACGGGAAGGGAAAAATTTAGGGTCGAAACATTTCTCCCAGTACTCGACAACTTGTGCGCCGAACTAGTGAGAACGAAGGAAAGCTATTGAATACTGTTGGAGTCCTTCACAGTTTTCAGTAACCTTAAGAACAGTTCACCTGACGATATTGTTGAACGTGCAGCAAAAATCCATGATACAGATTTAGAGCCTTCCTTCCCTAGTGAATGTGTACATTTTGAGGAACTTTTGAGTTCTTCTAAGATTAGTAATATACCAGTCGAAATGAGTAAATTTTTACGGAAAGAGAGGTTACAGTCCGTGTTTCCTAATGGTAACATTGCTCCTAGAATATTTCTATGTATGGCACTTGCAAATTGTTCAGCAGAAAGCTCGTTTTCGGCCCTTAAAAGACTGAAATCGTCCGTACGTTCTACGTTGTTTGAGGCGAGACTGAACGCCTTGTCCGTTCTTCACCTCCAAGCCGACCTCCTAACTGATAACCGTCTGAACTGTGAAGATATGATCAACAAGTTTTCTGCCGTCAAAACCAGACGCAAACTTTGCTGACTGGTGAGTTTGTTTACTTATTCATGTCAGTTTTAAAAATTTAAGATTGTAATATGATTTTTATTATAACTTAGGGCACGTTCATTGGATTTACAAACTACGTATTACCTGTTTGTTTTACAATTACCTCGTTTACGTGCAGACGTGACTGGAGGCGCCCGACGCCATTAAACAATACCCGAATGACCCGTTCCCCTCGGCGCTGTTCAGTCAGGACGGCCGAGGTGGCCGAGCGGTTCTAGGCGTTACAGTCTGTCGCTACGGTCGCAGGTTCGAATCCTGCCTCGGGCATGGGTGTTTGTGATGTCCTTAGGTTAGTTAGGTTTAAGTAGTTCGAAGTTCTAAGAGGCTGATCATCTCAGAAGTTAAGTCCCATAGTCCTCAGAGCCATTTGAAACATTTGTTCAGTCAAGTCAACTGATGAGTATTCTTGGCGTCTGCTGAAATGTATAGTTATCGCGGAAATATACATTATCGGAGAGTACGCTTGGATGAAAAAGTGTTAATAAATAACCTATTTCAGTTCTGTAGATAAACACGTAAAAGCTTTGCTAATACCGTTAGAAAGAGCTATGGTGAGAGCAGTAGCTGCAGTACAACCCTGTTCAGCCCTTACATGGTTAAAGGTATTATGTACATTTATTATGCAGCATCTAGCTACACAGACACTAATGCTTTACACGTTAACTATTAGATTATAAAACAAATTTGATTTTTCCACACTAGTCTGTAACATTATGTAATAACAAATCCAGTTCTGTGTTTGTTCGTCTGTTTTCAGTTATTAGTTCGTGCGCCGAAATCTCTATTTCATTTTTATTTCTTACGCTTTCCTATAGATTCACGTATTAATACCAAACGCGTTTTTTTTATCTGCTACACGTTCAAGTTATTAGATCGTAAAACGACAGTTTAATTGTAAGTTTGAACGCATTTCTGTAAAAGTGCGTATCAATTTCTAATGTACGACACGTTCGCTTCAATTCGTAACAAAACTTTATTTTCATTTTCAACGGTTTCCTGTAAAAGAAAATATTAAAAGTGAATATATAACAAAAATCCGTTGTCTCCACCACACTCTGCTGAATTTTTAGGCCATAAAAGAAAAGTTATTTTCCGTGTGTTCGTTTCTATTGTCTTTCGGAAGAAGAATGTGTTAACACGATGCAGTTTTAAGTTTGTTTTATCCGCTGCCGTACAATACAGTTCAGGAACCATATTACAGTTTGATTGAGCGTTACTAGACCGCTGACGAAACGATAATTTAATAAAGATCCTAAGGGGTGGTGATATACATCAACGAGGACAGTTGAAAACGTGTGCCCCAACTGGGACTCGAACCCGGGACCTCCTGCTTACGTAGCAGACCCTCTATCCATCTGAGCCACCGAGATGAGTGCGACTGCAGAGATTTATCCCTTGCACGCTCCCCTTGAGACCCACATTCCCAACTTAGTGTCCACACACAACATCCGTAGTGAGCCTGCCCATTACACTCATTACTCGCGGCAGACAATCTTACCGAGTCCCGTAAGAGTTCGGGCAATGCGTGTGCATCCAGCACAGAAGGAGAAGGTCAATGGCCGGTTAGCCTTAGCTATATATGAAGATGGTATCTGTTCTTTCGGACATGTCTGAAAGAACAGATAACGTCTTCATATATAGACCGCTGTCGCCTCCTTCAGAACAACGAATAGCAGAGTACGGAAACAGCTGACAGCGCTCCCACCCAAAACGGCAATTGCGAAGTGATCGGGTAATATTAATTATTTAAAACATGTTTTTTGGGGAGGGGGCGCATATAATATTGTGTGCCTAGGAGCGCAAAATTTTTGAATCTGTCACTGCGTCTGTAGGTGATGTACTTTAAAGGCAACGTGCCGTCATTGAATTTCTCATTGCAGAGATAGAAACAGTGAAGGGAATATTCACAAACTCTTGTGTTAAGTTTATGGAGCATCTGCTGTCGACAGAAGTACAGTCAGTCATTGGATATGAAGGGTGAGGTTACCAGAAGGCGGTTCGGCCGAGCTCCACGATTTGCAGCGGTAGGGTAGAGTATATACGGCTGTCACATCTGACATGTTGCAGCGAGCTGATGTCATTCGCGAGGGAGGACAGACGCATTACGACTCGGCAGTGGGCATCTGTCAAGGATCCACACAGTGAAGCACTGGCTCCGCCACCAGCACAAGGATTGGTACCGACAGGGCATAAATACCCTTGTTTCGCGCTGGAGGAAGGCCACAGAACGGGATGAAGATTACGTGGAAAAATAGGGTGTGTAGATAAAACACCATTCTTTAGTGTATGTAATTATCATTATGTTCGATAAGGAATTGTTGAAGAGAAAAATTGCGGTGCATTATTTTCTGGGCAACCCTCGTAGTACTGCATATGTCCCAATACTTATCTCAGCATTTAATCTCTTTCTTGTAGTTTTAGTTGTGTTACGCAGACATCCCTCGACAAAAGAAAGATGAACGAGAAACTTGTCTGAAAATTTTGAATGTATTCTAAGAGAGCTACGTAAACGAAGTTTTGAGTGTAAATAATATCCTTTTTGAAGTTACACACCACACAGTTTCTAGCATATGGTACCTGGTGGTTTATAGGAGTAATCTACAGTGACCCGAGAGGGTTGGATTAACGAAGGGACGAGGAAGGCAATCTTGATGTTTCCAAATAGAAGAAAAATCTTTTCATACATTAAGAATTTTAGTGATTGACAGTGGAGTACATGATATATAAAATCCAGCTTCTATAAGAATGTCGAAACTGGCGGGCACGTACTTCGGCTCCAGTATAGGGTGGCTTGGACCACGTCACTTTGTATCCTGTTTATTCACGCGTGTATTTAGTACGTGCATATATGTTAATGTACAAGTCGAAAGGACTTGACAGGAAATATTTATATCTTACGATAAACGAAACGCATCTGGAAGAGAAGTTTTAACGAGTCTGCGTTATGATACATCGTTCCATAGGTGAATATTGTACGAACTGTACTAATTTGCTGCCTTAGTTGATTAGGGATAATCACTAGCTTAATTTTTCTAAAGACTACGTTCCTTTTGTTCTTCAGACGGTGCCGTGGAGCTTGGTTTCTTACTCTGAGATAGATGGGACAAGTGCCATAGCATATGCTGCTGATCAATGTAGTTAGTCATCTTTCTTGCTCTGAACCTTAGCTTCTCAGTTAGTTTTTGTTGCAGAGGAACATTAAAAGACATATTAAGCTATGCTTAGCCGAGCTCACAAGAGAACTTTCAAGTTAGCAAGTTGTCTCTTAGTGCACATGCGTTTGGACCACGATATGCGTGTACTTCGTTTATGTCACGTCCTTTAACAGCGTCCAGTGGCGGATAGATGCACTGACGACCCATTGCCTCAGAGAACGGCTGTTGTTTCATCAGTTAAGTGGTACAAAATAAACTGAAACTCTCTGTACTGAAAATTAAGTGGTGGAAATGAAGACCAGAGAGAAATGTCCTAAGGAGCACAATTTTCAAAAGGGAAGTGCGTGACCTCGAAAGCTCAGAGACGCAAAACTCTGCGTCTTACCAAGAGAGACATTTGAGTGGTCACCTATTCAAGGTCTGAGAGAGACTGCGAAGAAACAAAATAGCGATATAATAGGACCAAAAACACGCACAAGATAACAAAATATTCCAATATCGATGCGTACTTCTTTAGGTAATACTTGCACCAAAGCACAAGCCTATGTTGCACTAAAGCTAAACTCCACCCGAACAGGCTATGAAGGCGCGACGGTACCGACCGGCCGCTACGTCATCCTCAGCCCACAGGCGTCACTGGATGCGGATATGGAAGGGCATGTGCTCAGCACACCGCTCTCCCGGCCGTATGTCAGTTTGCGAGACCGGAGCCGCTACTTCTCAATCAAGTAGCTCCTCAGTTTGCCTCACAAGGGCTGAGTGCACTCCGCCTATGTTACACTATGCAAGGCAAAAGGCGCCTAATGACTTGAGATACCAACTGAACATGTAATTAGTGAGGCGTTTGATACTGGGCTGCCTGAATGCAGGAAATATGTTGAATGTGAAAACGTGACTTTAGTCAGATGTGCACATTGTTCTGTTCCACTTTGCTTTTACTACTTCTTTGAGATCTGAAACCTCAACTTTGAAGTCTCGAATACCTCTGCAACACTATCAAGTCGACAGAAAAAGTTTATTGTTCAGCTAGCATTATTATCTTAAGCAGAGGAAATATAGCAATTAAGTCACGACATAGAAATGCGTGTGTTTTCATTCCTATTATGTTGATATTTTTGTGTCTTCGCCTTTCTCTCTTAGATCTCGAATATGTGGTCATTTAGATGTCTGTCGTGGTAAACCGCGCAGTTTTGCATGCAAAACGCTCATACCCCTGTTATTGGGAGGGACGATTTGTATTCTAAGCACATTTTCACGAGGCTCTGAGCGTCACAGGTCACGCACCTCCCTTGTCAGTGTATGTGTCTCAGCATTCGCAGAACTGTGATTCTACAGCCTGTCTTCCTGTAGGTTCCATAGTGCCACCTAAATGAGCAAAATACATTGTTCTTTCCTGAAGGGACCAAAGCATTAACTACAAACGTGTCATACCGAAAGGTACGGTGTTGTATGGAAAATAATTCAACAAGTAATCTACAGTTCTTTAACAAAAAGTGAAAGCAACTATTTTTCGTTTCGATACATTATTCACTTTCAATTACTATCGACATTTGTAATCCTTATACGCTCGCACTGCTCAAGTCATTGCCATGCCGCATAGAAAAGCATGTAACAGTGTCCCATCAGCATCTGGCTAATGTCGTAGCTACCGGTCACTGTCGGCTGGAACGATGTCCTGGAAAAGCAGCATGACTAAACGAGAGTGCAACCTTGTGTTCTTCGAAGTGCTTGGTACCGTTCTGGTGCTTCTCCCACTATCGACTGTCGGGACGTGTCAAAGTCAGAAGTCCACACATTACCTCCCCGGCTTCACCCTGTATCTCATTAGCTGAAGCTAAAAGTTTCATGCTATTCACAGCTGTCAGTATATAATCTAAAGTACTAGCTTACCTCATTATTATCCAAATGGATTGATATTCGACTTAGCTATGATCTCTTACCCTAACTGCTAATTTTGTTGGGACACGTTGCAGTACCACATTAAAACGACTACGGTAGTGGATGGTTCAGACTAGACAGTAAATTAACTTTTTAGTCAATGATTTAGTATCACCACTAAGGGGAAAACAACGTCTGGGAAAGTAAGCTGAGACATTATTTAACTGGAGGCCAAGTGTCGAATGTTGTGGAGTGTGCACCGCAAGATGATTCTAAACCGTGGACGAATCAGTTAATAAATCTTTCAGTAATTTGTAAGAAGTTGAATAATTTATTCCAAAGGAAAAAAAGAGAGAAAACTGATCCCATCTTACTCGATCGAGTCCATTAACTCATTTTAATAAACTGCTCTGCTATATAATTTTTTTATCACTTTACTAAATTACTGGCCTAGAACAAATCAGCTCTATCTTATACGAGATTTTTGTTCAGATAAAAACACTTCTGTTTAAATGGTGGGAAGTTATTACATGGGAGCCGGTGTCATCTCTCTGCAGCATCCAGAGAAGGAACCTCCCAGTCCGATGTCTCCGTTCTTTGCAGAAGTAGTCTATTTCGCAGAAAATATCAGACCGCACCACACATCTGCTCTCTCACTTGCTCTCTATATTGCTTTCCCGCAAAGGCCGGTTGACTTTTTGTCGGTTATATTTTGTGATTGTGAGAGCAGTTCACTTCTGATACGGGGTCAGTGTCATCGCTGGAAATAGACCAAAGACCAAATACATTTTGCAAGGGACGTTGTAACATCTGTAATCACATTAGAATCTTATTTTCCATTAATTTTTATCAGCTTTCTTTTAGTGTTTTGATACAGGGTGGCCAAAATAGGAGTGACAACGATAATTCTTTGAAGTTTGACACGAAGTTAGTTACTCTAACCTAATGTATCTCTTTGGAGTAGATGTTGGAAATGGCTGCAGATGACGTCGAGGTGACAGCACTGTGCGTGGGTTCTCAAAATGTGAAATGCGTGTAGTAAGCCTAGCTCTGTCTGAAGGTACGCAGTATTCTACTGTAGCTCTTTCGGTAGTGAGGGCTATTTGAGTACGCCTGACTGTTCAGCTTGACCTACCGGCAAAAATTACAGAGAAAAATCTGTCAGTCTTGGTACCAGATCTTATGCCTTTGTTGACTGTTCTCCCCTCCACGAATACCCCATGAACGCCACCGAGATTAGATGGGAGATGCATGGTATTTTCGAATATTCCTGAAACTATCCATACAACCGTCAGTCGGTTTGCTGTCGTCATAAAATTCCTCAAACGCTTTTCGGGCCATTTTCGTTTTTTACACCCTGCACATACTCTTAGTTCTGGTTTAAACTAAGCCACTTTAATGATTTAGTTTGATAAAGCTATAGCTGCATCCCCCCACAAATTCATTTCCAATTGTCGCGCAGCTGACCTTGTCATCTCTGTTTCTTGTATGTAAGCAGAATAGCTTGTTAGGGAGATGATACAACGAAATAATTTGTTATTGCATATGTGAAACAGGAGCGCATGTTGACTGAAATGCCTCCTGTACAAAAATAAAACAATCAAATTAGCCAAAATCTCTTAGCTGAAAAAGATGATAATAACATAGAGCTTTCGAGATACTAGTTTCATCAACTTTAAGAATGAATACAGGAGCTTGTGTAAGGGCCCTCAAACTGTTTACAGTATAACACTGCTTCCAATTTGTTTTTGTACGTGCGGCTTCACTTAGAGGGGAATCGGTACACTGGATTTTAGTTCCTATTTCTTATAACAGAACTAAAGCAGTGTCTACAGTTGCGAGTTCTCTAAGAAAAACTTTGGAGGTTCCTTGGATATTATATCAACCAGTCTTTTTTTGTATTAATTTTGCCTTCACTTCAGTTTTGATTTTTTCTTCTTGCCCTCTGAAGACAGGCCTTGCCACAAGATTTTCTTGCTTGGTTCGCCCTCACTATCCTACAGCACACGCTTATGAGCACTCGGTTGGTATTCTCTCATTTAAAAGAAATGCCGGAACTCTGGTGATTCGACTAAATTAATAGCTTGTCGTAACCCAATCCACAGTCAGATAAGCTATGGGGTTTGCCTGGTTTGTGAACTACTAACAAGTATGCCATTTTGGTCACTGCACAGAACAGATGTCAAGAACCCAACATATGTTGTGGATGTGGATACTGTTAGCGTCATTTTCTCACAAGAAAATATTTAACGTAAATGACCTTACGCAACCGTTAAGTTCGCATTCATGGATCGCAACGCACCAAATCGCATATGCTGTACTTTTAATTTTCTTTCCCAACACACATTTGGCCCTATGGCAAGCTATTGGGAGAACTTAAATACGAATTTGCATGTTTGGTTGTTACATTTCCATGGCATTGGAAACTAAAAAATATTATACGTGCAGTGAATGAGATAGAAAGCCACCAATTTATGACGGAATGATCCATTACAGAATTACACGGCCGAGTAGAGTTAATTGGACTTGAAATGTGCTTCAGACAATGTGTGTGATTGTACTTACGAGAGTTGGTTCGCCCATGCTGGCCTCGCTGGGGTGACGAGGAGCAGGACCACTGCGAGCAGGGAGGTTACCAGGCTGGCGAGATGCATGCTGTAACACACAAACAACCACACCGCTTGCTAAACAAATTCCATGATCATCTAAATAAAATACATCACCTCAAATCGTTTTAATTTTATTTCTGCTAACCAGTTTCGGCTATTTAATAACTAGGGTCAGAAAAAATTAAATGATGACAAGGACTCTGGAGCCGCTATTGCTTCCAAGATGCTCTCAAGTTCCTTACAAGAATGGGAAGGCCAATGAGTACTGAGAGAGACTATGTCTGTGATACAGAAAGAAAAAGAAATGCTGTCACCAGAATATCAAAAGCCAAAGTAGTCCTATATTCAGGGAACGAACGTCGAGGAACAGATGCAGAAATTCTGTATCGCTGTTCTGGGCTATGTACTAGTCCCTACCTATCATGAAGTGTCAAATGTGTGTTGTGTGTCGTGTGGATGGTTATGATGAATGCTTGTACAGTATATGTTGTTTTTGTGTTGTTATGGATGAAGGAAAGCAACAAGGTGAAATACGTGCAGGCACATAAGCTACTCCTCTCGAATAGCAGCAAGGGGGCCACGGAGCTTAACGTCCCCATCCGACGGACGGATCACCTTCAATAGCGTCACATGCCCTCACTTCATGAGACATTTTGTTATTTAATCCGAGAATTCGCTGCAAAGCCTGGTGATAGGGAACCTTACGCTACTCCTCCACCTGCTGGCCAACTACTGGGAGCGAAAATTGTCCACCTCGAGGATTCGAACCGTCCTTCTTCCGAGTAGAGCGACACCGCACAGGCGTGTGTTAGTCACATCGGCTAAGAAGGCGTGTTCACCAAACTATAATGACAAAAGAGAATCACAATAACTGTGTCGAATATGACGAATCTTAGCCCATGTGCAGAACACATCACACGGCACAAATAAAACAAGGAAAGGCAGTACCAGGCTGGGACTTCTTTTCGAAATTAGAATATTCTTCAGTATGTAAAACTGTTACGACATTTTGGAGCGTTGCTCCTGTAACCTGCGCGCTATCTTGCTCGGCAGGGATGTGAATCCGACTTGAATTAAATGCACGATGCGGATTAAGGACTGTTGGAATGGAACACTTTCCATAAAGGGTGTGGTTTTTAGGCGACGCTAGTTTAGACTAATGCTGGGCTGGCTCCCAAACTCAGCGTTAGAAAATATGACACACAAACAGCTAAGATACAATAAGGTACAGAAGGTCTAGGGCACTGATGACCTCAGATGTTAGCTCCCATAGTGCTCAGAGCCATTTGAACCATTTTTGAACCCTGAATCTGATGTATATCTTAACTCCAATAATTGCAGTATCGTTTCTTCTCTAACTTTCCTTCATTTCATGTTAATCATATTCTCATCCTTGCATTTCACAAATAAAAAATAACGGAAATTACATGTCGGTCGGCAAAAGTATGCTTCTACGAGGACTCTTCATGCTTTTGGCATTCCCTTTTTCCGGAAGAGCAAAGAAAGTATGGAAAAATCAACTTTTTCTTCGTAAAAAACGTGCATGTTACATGTTCATACATGTCTCCACATAATAACTTTATAGCTGTATCCATATCTAATTGCAAATGTGTTATAAAAATTTAATATGAAAGCAAAGATATAAGCACATTGTCGTGGAATAATTTTATTTTAAAAAAATTGCATCGTAAATATTTCTCAGTAGTGTTACATGGCACACACAAAATTTATCATAAATCTGAATCAAACACTACGAACATAATGTTTTCCTCTGTTTGTAAATAAGTTGCGGAGTGACATCCGAAACACAGAGCTGCTGAAAGCAGCAGGTGATGGCGCGGAAGCGGCAGAACCATATCAGCTTTAAAACGGCCACTTGGCGATGTGGAGAGTGGCCATCCAATAAAAGCAACCGCTCCAATGGAGCCTGCAGACTGCGTACAATTTCCATGCGCGAAGGAGCTGCAGGCTATGTTTCCCAATTGGCTGTTCGTTTGCGCGGTTTGTAAGTTGCATTACACTCTGCTCTGCAAAGAGTACGGTTAACGTTAACAGCTGTTCTTTGCTCTGCACCCTCTTTTCATTTAACCTTTGCAAAAATATTGCTTATACCGTACTGCACTGATAAGTTTTCGGACAAATCACGTCGTTTGATTACTTTTGTTAAAAGACCAAAAAAACTGAAATTGCCTCCCTCCTATGTGTTTTTTATAGTGGACATTTTCTACTATTTTGTGGCTTGTAGCCCCAAAACACTTGACAACCGCTTAAAACTTGAAGTATTTAAATTGCCGAAAAAATTTGTGTCCCACTCTAATGACTTGCTTAGCTCTTGTTTTTTCAAAACAATTTTTAATGACGTCTTCCATTCAGGACTTTTTTGAGTAGCGTAAATCAGTATACACAAGCGTCTCTGTAGTAGAGATACAAGGGGTGTTCAGTAGAACGGGCTGTGTATCCCATAATAAATGGGACAATGCGGGTTGTGTACACTTTTAGGTATGGCTAGATGCTTCTAACGGTCATTTCAAGCTTAGACTGCACGTAGATATTTTACGGCAAGTAAAGTTACCGACACAGAAAGTTATTCGTTGAAATGGCATACGCCACCACTGCTTCATTCGAATATTGAACGGCTGGCGTGAGACACGACACACTGAAAATTTGCAGTCGTTGTGTGCGTTCAGTATCATCAGCTAATGACCGCCATATACAAATTGTGGTTTGTAGTTACGCGGGGAGAAAGCAACAGAACTGTAGCCTGACTTTTTGGAGGTAGTAAGTAGCGCTGTGTGGACGCGGAGAGCACGCGTTTCTTCTAGGTGGTGGTGGTGGCTGTGGTTAGTGTTTAACGTCCCATCGACAACGAGGTCATTAGAGACGGAGCGCAAGCTCGGGTTAGGGAAGGATTGGGAAGGATATCGGCCGTGCCCTTTCAAAGGGACCATCCCGGAATTTGCCTGAAATGATTTAGGGAAATCACGGAAAACCTAAATCAGGATGGCTGGAGACGGGATTGAACCGTCGTCCTCCCGAATACGAGTCCAGTGTGCTAACCACTGCGCCACCTCGCTCGGTTTCTTCTAGGTGTCCGTTACGAAGAATGGTTCAAATACCCTTGCACTGCGGTGCGTGAAGACCACCAAGGACGCTAGTGGAATGGAACCTGGATCAATGGCGTCGGTTTCTCTTCAGCAACTAGCGCAGGGTTTCCTGTTGTCCAACCTTACTTGTAACATTTAGGTGACAGGTTGGTCTTTCCAGACAGTAATACGCAAGCGCACTGTGCCCATTTGGTGAACACGTTCATTCAGAAGACAAGAGTCAGCCAACTGGAAAGGCCTGGGGTATCTGCTGGAAAAACTCTACTGAGCACGCGTCGGTGGGACCAGTTGACAGTGAAAGGAACCTTCCTCACACACTACGTTATCTTTGACAGGCCAACGTCTGAGTGTGTGACACGCTTCAGTAGCAAAGTCTAGTGGACAACTTGGCAGGGAGTATAGAAGCATGTTACAACGCATCGTATTGAAATTTTATTCTTTCATTCCCTGTCCTCCTTAAATATAATCCCACACACATTCGGGGATATGCAACTGATGCAAATTATTTGTTTGATCAGTTTATTTAGAAACGCACTGCTCACGTGTGGGAGTGCCACTAGGCGCTTGTTTTTAATTTAGCCTTAAATATTTTGGAGGGACATGCCAAATGCGGCACCTTGTCTCCATACTGTGGACGTATCAGGGGTCCCATATTACTCCAACAGAATACGCCCCACATCAGCACAGAGCCTCCAGCGGCTTAAACAGTCCTTTGGTGACATGCAAGGTCCATGGATTCACGAGATTCTCTCCATACCCGAACACGTCCACCCACTCGGTACAACTTGAAACGAGACTCATCAGACGAGGCAACATGTATCCAGTCATCAACAGTCCAGTGTCGGTGTTGGCGGGCCTAAGTGAGTCGTAAAGCTTTGCGTCATGCAGTCATCAAGGGTACACGAGTGGACCTTCGGCTCCGAAATCCCATATCGATGATGTTTTGAATGGTTCGCAGGCTGATAATTGTTGATGGCCCTGTATTTAAATCTAGAGAAATTTGCGGAAGGGCTGCACTTGTGTCACGCTGAACGATTCTCTTCAGCTGTCGTTGGTCCCATTATTGCAGGATCTGTTTCCGGCCGCAGCGATGTCGGAGATTTGGGGTTTTACCGGATTCCTGATATTCACGGTACACTCGTGAAATGGTCGTACTGTAAAATCCCCACTTCATTGCTGCCTCCGAGTTGCTGTGTCCCATCGCTCGTGCGCTGACTATAACACCACGTTCAGATTCACTTATATCTTGATAACCTGCTATTGTAGCAGCAGTAACCGATCTAATAAACGTGCCAGACACTTGTTGTGTTATGTAGGCGTTGGTGACCGCAGCGCCGTATTCTGCCTGTTTACATATTTTTGTATTTGAATACGCACTCCTATACCAGTTTCCTTGCGACCAGTGTATTATACCGGATGTACACGTTCGTAGACAGTTGTCCGACGCAGTCTACCCAGACAGTCGGTATCAAAATATGAAGTACAGAAAGCGTGAACTTGGGATATTTGTAAGAGCCAAGCTGTCATTTAGGAGGAACTGGCAGGAAGACATTTGAATGAGGACGCTGTGAGTGTTGGTTATTTCACGGCTTTTGGTCGCGATTAATTCAGTTGTTTTCCTTAAGGAAGCATTAACGTTCGGCCCGTTACTGGCCATAGCGAAGGATTAGAGTGCGTCTCGCTATTTCCTCCCGTAACGTCAACATTTAAATGTATATAAACCGATTATAAAGCTCTGTGCCATTAAACAAAGTGGACTAAGATTGAATAGGTTCTTAAAAGCGTCGTAAAGCTACGTTTGCGGGCCACGTAAGCACACATCGGTGCAATTTCGTCTGGCTACAAGCAGCTGGAAGCGCAGAGCCGCACCTGCCGAGTCCCTCTATGGCAGCGCTAGTGCCCACTCCGTCGCTTTTATCTCCAGGCGTAACAAGTTGTGACGCTACTGGAAACACTGCTAGGATTCATAATGTCCCACGTTGTTGTGTTGCTGTTCTTGTTGTTTTATGGTGGTCCTCAGTCCGAAGAATTGTCTCAAGCTGCTGTACACGCATTGCATAATGAGTGACCTGCATTTGTAGCAAAGCGTTGGTCTCCCTCTACTATATTTACCCACCACATTTCTCTCCAGTAAAAAAAGCAAACATTCCTTGATGGCTCTGGACGTCTCATATCAACCTACCCTTTCTTTTAGTCGAATCCTGCCATAAATATCTATTCTCCCCCAGTCGATTCAGTACCTCTTCATTGCTTATACCATCCAGCCATCTTATCTTCAGCATCCTGCTAAAACATCATATTTCAAAAACTTCTATACTCTTTCTGTCTTAACTGTTAATCTTCCACGCCTCACATGCATAAGAGGCTACACTTCAGACAAAACCTTAAATTTGTATTAAATATTAAAAGTTCCTCTTTTCTTCAGAAAAGTTTTCCTTACTATGTAACAATTCTACATTTTATATGCCGCAAAATCATATTTGGTCACTAATCGGCTTTCCGCTTCTCAGACCATCTCCAAGTGACAACTGAATGTCGCAAACACAGACTTAAACATATTTTATTTGTACAGAAGATAAAAAAATCACGAAGTGTTTACATAGCAAATCATTACAATAATTACATTAACTAAAAAGTGGTACTAAACAAAGCTTTTATATGGAGATTACGTTAACAAATGATGAAACATAAGACGAATTTAATGTGAATCTTGCATTTGTCACGAAAACTTAATGTAACAAAGGGGAAATACGGAAATTGAATCTAATCTAGGCTGGCGTTTTGTGTCATGCGTTTATTGATATCCAGTATTTCCAATAGGTTCATCTTTCTACTTTTCTTGAGAAAATATCAAACTTCACATTCTACATCATGTTTATCTGTGTTTGCGACATTCAATTGTCACCTGAAGATGGCCTGGGAAGCCGAAAGTCGGTTCGTGACCAAATAAACATAATTTTGCAGAACATTAGGAGGCGTTTTCCTTTTAACAGTATTGTCATGTTCTACCAAACACTGATGTAAAACTCATTTAATTTTATATCCCATTTACCTTCGCTAACGTTAGTTTTTTAGATGCCCAAATAGCAAAACTTATTTACTACTTTAACGCCCTCATTTTCTACTCTAATTCTTTCAGCATCGCCTTATTTAATTTAACTACATTCCATCGCCCTTACTTACTTTAATTAATATTTGTCTTACAAACCCTTTTGAAGCCAATATCGACTCGGGGAGTGGCCGCGTGGTTTAAGGCGCCATGTCACGGATTGTGCTGCCCTGCCGCCGGAGGCTCGAGTCCTCCCTCGGGCATGGGTATGTGTGTTGTTCTTAGCACAAGTTAGTTTAAGTTGTGTGTAAGCCTAGGGACCAATGACCTCAGCAATTTGGTCCCTTAGGAATTCACTTACATTTCATCCGAAGCCAATATCCGTTTCATTCAAATCCAAGTCTTTTGCCTTGTCTGCGAGAATCACAACGCCACTGGCAAATCTCAGAGTTTTTATTTCTTCTCTCTGAGCTTAAATTCCCTTCGGAAATCTCTCCTTAGTTTCCTTTACTGCTTGCTCAGTGTGCAGGTAGAGTAACACGAAGGTTAGGCTAAGCTTCTCACTCCCTTCTCACTTACTGCGTCGCTTTTTCATGTCTTCGGCTATTATGACTGCTTTCTCATTTCGAGACAAGTTACACATAACCTTTCACTCCATGTATTTTGCCACTGATGACTTAATAATTTCAAGCGCTTTTTACTAAATCTACAAATGCTATAGATGTGGGTTTGTCTTTCTTCACTCTATTTTAAAACATAGGTCTTAGGGGCAATATTCCATTGTATGCGCCTTCGTTTCTCCGGAAACCGGATTAATCCTACTCGAGGTCTTTCAGTGGTTTCATATGTTACTCCCTTTGTTTACTTATCAGTGGTGTCCTCAATATCTCTTCTCACATAAGAAATACCTATCATTATTCCATAGCTGCAGTACCAGCATCTAGGCTGTACCTCTGCGTAATACAAATTTTTTCTCCATATCTGTCTCCATTTCATCCATCCGACAGGGGACCAGTGTCACTGTCACGCTGTAAACCAAGAATTCGGCTCGTGAGCCATGCTCTAGTTAGAGTACCACAGCAGTCAGCCTAGCTACACACTTCCCCCACTACCACGGCGTGCTGTCTGACAAGGGGAGGCCACGACATTGGGATCACAGATTTACTTCAAACTTTGTAAACGTTTAGTAGCACATTAAAACAACATAATGTGCAAGTAATAAGCTGCACTAGCTGCACTACTCTGGCAATTCCGAGAAAATCCCAAATCAAAACACCTAACCTTGTGAGTGTGACGGAGGGGAAACTGCAAATGCGCCGCATTTAAGTGACAATGCAGTGGCAATCCATGCAACTTGGCTTTATATTTCTTAACAACACAGATCACAATGATGCAAACTTTTGAGTATTATATAATTATTTTTGACACGTTGAAAGCATAATATAATTTTTATCTGGTACAAACTATCGGCCTATGGACTGACAGACAATTTCACAGATTTTCGCACTCAGGTTTCCACGTAACTGTGATCTATTTAGTTTTATAATCGAAAACGGTATTTCACAAACACACATATGTTGATCGAAATATTGTAGCACTTTTGTAACCTCATTGTGGAGACGTTAGAACTCTACCTGTGGAAAACAGTGTAGATGTCCTGAACAATCGGTACGTGCACAGGGACGCTTTCAACTGAAAAAGCAAATGGTCTCCAGAAGCTCGAAAACAGATGTGTGATTCGCAGTCCCCTCAAAATGTTTAGGAGACTGTTCCATCATAAAATCAAACGCTGGCAAGCCGGTATAAGCAGAGAGGGCTGTTATGAAGACGTCAGCCAATTGCACGCGGACCGACCCCTCTCTAGGACGACAACGAGACAGCAGCGGCCTCTAGGCGAAGAGAACATAAGCTGGTCGCGACCCAGTTGAAGACTAGCCAGTTCTGCGAGTTCTACAGCAGCTGCATCAAGAATAGGCGCTTGTATAGCAGCGACGTAGGAACTGTATTACTTCATTCGTATAAGAATTGTTATACTGAAGAGATTGCTTATTTTTTATGTCGCCCTTCGCATACAATACAGCTGTTTAACACAAAATTAAGTACTGTAATCATTTCCTTTTGTAATAAACTTCATTAATACGGTTTGCTTGAATTGTCGTCTAGCGATCCGAGAAGCAGGTTTTCTAATCACCCCATATTTGACGAGTAGGCAGGACACAGCAGAAACTATCCTTATAATTCTTTCGAGGCAACAATGAATTCTTCAAATTTCTACCTTTAACGCCAGTGACGGTCTTTTCCGCCAAAATTTGTTCTTTCCACAATACGATTTTCTTTTTAAACGCATCCACATCAAATCAGAATTTAGATGTTTCTCACTGCAGTGTCTTACCGTGGACAGTATGCAGTGAAGTCAACTTAAACTGCGAGGACTGCAATCCATTCGACATATTCTAATTTTCTTTCCTGAACTCCTTTTTCGTTCATAAATTCAGTAACAGCGAGTTTCAAATCGAAAAATCTTTGCTGGCATGTCCCTTGACATAGCCAATCTACATTGCAGTATTATATAGCGTTACCAAACTCTTCGTTCAATTCCATCGAAAACTGTTACAGCTGACCGAGGGATAATACGTACGACTTCATAAATTTTGCTATTCGTACCATCAATTTCTTCACGTGTTCCATCCTGCAAATTCAGCGCAAAGTGGTTCTTAATGTACAGAACAATGAATCTCGTCTAGAGATGTTTGTAAATTTTTGTTCTCTCATTATTAACTAAATGTTTCAATTCTTTCTGAGCGGTATTATAATGTTTCAAAGGATATTTGCAGTAAACATCGATTATGAGACTGAGTAACAGATATTGTAAACTCTCATGCCTTTCTTTAGTCACTCCTATTCCGTTTTAAAGGTTTGTGACGACAGATCGCTCTTTTTGTGCAAACTGCCACAGGGCCTGCGAACGTCCTTCATGCCACGAAAAAACAGCGAAGGGAAAACAGCTTTGACACAACGATTCTGCTGAACTAAAGAGAGTTGTGCCGACCGAAAAATGCCACACAGTAATGCTAAATGAAATGCCGCGCTGTACTGAGCCGGCCTGAGCCGTTTGGCACGCCGTGGCCGGCGCTACTGTAATCTGTCTGTGCTTTTCTCGTTCCTTTCTGTTTGTTTTCCTCCTTCCGTCTCATCTGTTAATCTTATTCTATTATTTATCGCTCTTTCTCTCATCAGTAGACTTCTGGTCCTAGTTTAATTCCCTTTGTACTGTTGCCCCTTTTCTTCTAGACGTAATTAACCTCATTCGACATGGAAGTAATGAGGCATTGCTTAATATGGCGTTAATAAGACACATTTTTTAAAAAAAATTCCATGTATTCATTACTGTACATATTATTACTACGAGGGAATGCTGATAAGTAATGCCTCCAAGTTTTTAAATTCTGTTCTCGTTATGTTTTGAGGTATTACATGTCATTCACTTCCCCGCTTTGCTGACGCAAGTTGCAGCCGTCTGCCGCTAGAGGATTCCGAATTATAGCACGTAACACGGCGATATATGTCGGAGCGTGAGAAACAGCGTGCTGTCATTGAGTTTCTAACTGCAGAAGAGTTCGTCCACACACGGACCATCCTGTCCTTCAGCATAACAATGCCAGACCACAGGGCTGCGAGATCTGCAGGTCTGATGCCTTAGACTCACTGTCATCGATCATCCTCCATACAGTCCAGACTTGCCCCATCCGATTACCATCCGTTTCCAAAACGTAAAGAATACGGTCGACGACTTCACTTTGATAGTGATGAAGTGGTGCAAGCAGACGCGAATTTGTGGCTCCGTTAACAAAGTCAAACATTCTGCAGTGACGGTAAAAAACACTGGGCTCTCGTTGGGGGAAATGTGTTCATCGACAGGGTTGCTGTGTCGAGAAATAAATACATAAACATGAAGAAAATGATTTTAGAATTTTAATAAAGCTTGTTTTATTTTAAACATTGACGAGTTTCACATCAAAAATTCGGAGATGTTACTTTTCAGCGGGCTCTTTTACCATGTCGCCCCCGTGCTATAAAAATTGTAAGCCGCGCGGGATTAGCCGAGAGGTCTTAGGCGCTGCAGCCATGGACTGTGTGCTGCTCCCAGCGGAGGTTCGAGTCCTCCCTCGGGCATGGGTGTGTGTGTTTGTCGTTAGGATAATTTAGGTTAAATAGTTTTAAGATTAGGGACTGATGACCTTAGCAGTTAAGTTCCATAAGATTTCACACTCATATGAACATTTTGAAAAAAAAATTAACGTTGAGTCACTAAGAATGTTTAATAGCTAGACATAATCACCTATGGCGAGCTAACAAACACTCACAAGCGGCAACACCGACAAGCTCCTGTAAATCAGCAACACTGACTGGATTTGCCAGCTGCTATTAAAGCTTACGAACGGGCTATAGCAAGGAAGCCGACAAGCTCGCTTACTAACGCACAAACACACCGCAAACACTACTCTAAACTGTGAATCCGATACATGACCTATCGGACACTAAAAGATGATGAACCCAAGTGTTACAGGCATGCTGATGCTGACCGAGGACCCAACGCCGGTACCTTGCTGCAGCCGCCGAGTAATACCGCTCCACAACGTCAAAAGTGTCCTCCTGAAAAATACCCACTACTAAGAAAGCCTACCCTTGCACGACCTGTCGCAGGCAGCAAGAAAACCGCTAATGCTCTTACCACCCGAACCAACTATCGCAGAATTTTTTCCCCTTGGCTTTTGCTTTGGCGCTTCTTTTCCTCTGCCTTTCAAACCGGTACCCTTCGTTCAACTTTCGACCCAATCGATCTCCAGATGAGCGCGTATTAATGATTAATCATAACCAGACATATGCAAAGATCGCAGTACCCACATCCTGCGAGACCTCCCTTTGTGAAAACTAACCAATATGGAGAGATGGCGGTAGACCTTTTGTGTTGGCCATCATGTCGGTGTGGATGTGGAGGGGGCTCCATCCTATATAAAAATAAAACAAGAAAAATCACTAAGGCTGTCGGCTGGGTGTAAGACGGGGTCTGAAGGACTCAATATTGCCAGGTGGTATAAACACGTGAATAAAAATAAATAATTAAATAATGTCTCGGTTACTGCGCAAAGTCGATCGGAAACCCGTTTCACATAATCGCTGATGAACCTCCTACCCTCGTATATCTTCACACAGTTTCTTTCATTTCCTTAAAAATCAAATAGTCAATGGCATTTTACTTCCTGCCACAATGGTGTAAAAGAGCTTAGCTACTGTTCGTAGCTTTCGTTGTTCAAATTTAACGGCCATCACAAAGGTATTTGTGCGGAAGAGAACTGATGTCGCCTCTTACTTCCAGTTTACAGCTACGTAAATCAAAGAGCACAATAAGCGCTCGGGAGTGGTTTTTTATTTGGCCGCGTAGTGGTCGTGGTTTCGACGGAGGAATTTCTTGCACTGCGTTGACGCGAGAGAAGCGGCTTTGGGGGCTGTAAAGGTGGAATGAAGTTACACTGAATTGAAGTGCCGCCAGTAAACGTAATTGGTTACTGGAGAGGGTTAACGACTCGCCCAAGCTCCGTACCCCAAGTAGTATAATGAGCTCTGCTGGTCTGTCATCCTTTATAGCGTTGCGGTGTCCGTAGTTGCCGCGCTCTCAGTACTGAAAGCTGTCGCACACTGAAGTAACCGGTCACTGATGAACGTTTAAACAGAGTATGGCATTTCTTAATCTTTAAAGACATTTACTCCAGTAACATAGCTATCTAAGGAGGTCGTAGTGTGAAGGCTTGTAGGAAGGAAGTTCATATAAACATTTAACCTGTTTGTGCAGAAATACGACTTCAATTTCGTTTTAACCTCTCTCCATAATATTTTTGAATGAGTAACTCTTAAGAACCCTCTCTATACTTTTAAGGGAGCTTTCATCGTCGTTATACGAACTACGAATTCGTGATGTATGTAACTGCTCAAGAAACTCCACTGGAAAGCGTTATAAGAGAGGTGTTATCCATCAAGGACAGTTTTACAACTGTTACTCTGAAAGAGTAGAGTTACTTATAAGTTCCGCCAATCGGCCACAACGAGAAAAATAGAACACACACAGTGGTTTATAGAGAGTCATTCTTCCCACTCACCATCCGCGAATGAAACAAGAGGGAAGAGTAAGGGTAGTGGTATTAGAGGTACTGACCGCCATCACCGTACGGTGTCTTGCGTAGTGTAGATGTAGATGTACGAGGGCAGAATGAAAAGTTGTCGGCGTGGCGCTTTGCTTTTCTTATGTCGACGTATGTTGTGCGAAAGTCTAGTGACAATTTGATCTGTTCAATAAGAGGCGACTAGCTTCCATGGAATTGCTCAAAGGTTTTACAATAATGATAAATTTGATGGTATCCGCTACGAATCCACTCCTATGCCTTACGTGTTTCCCACGCAGTGAATCATTCATATTAGGTCAAGAGCCGAAAATATGTGCATTGTTGTAGCTCTTACCTAAGACCCCAGCGACCCTACGCTTATGGATAACAACTGTATGCTTTGAGGACGATAGTAACTCTTCAATGCTTTTCTAGGGAATAAAGAGTTTATCGAAGTAATAAGACTGAAATTTATACATTTTTACACCAACTACTTAAGGATCACTCTAACCCGCGGATTTTTTACAGTAAATTGTTACTTTAACCAAATGTATTAGGTCTATACTACCTGCTCCATTTACAAATACGTATAACAACAGAAAATATTATTTTTGCTAACAGACTGCACGTACCTCCCCAGAGTGAGTTAAGTTCAACTCCTCAGGCGACGACAATTTCAATGTGTGCGTTGAGAGCCAAAGAAAAAAATGTGGCTTCCTTCATATAGATGTACTTTTATGCATATATGAGCGCACTAAAGAGCGTTCGCTCTCCTCATCTGGGCAAGAGTAAACGGTTCACGATTGCTATTGAGATCGAAAAATGGGAAAAATTCTACGCACTATCTCCTGGAACTCCACGAGATGTTAAGGGAATACACAATAATCACAGTCAGCGGAAAAGTCTCAGATACGACGTATAATGACTTGCAATATAAGGGGCGATCAAAAAGCTTCCGTTATAGGGCATTGCTGCAGTGTGTATGCAACCCAATGCGACTCCGATGCAAGTATATAAGCTCCGACATGTAGGAGAAGGGTTGTGTGGCCTTCGAACGGAAACTTTTTGATTACTCTTTATATATCTTATTTATGTTTTTATTTTGAATGAAACGTATTTTCGCCTTCAGATGTACAATTGTACATTTATTCTCTACTGGTTTCAATTATAACATATTAACAGAAGAAAAACAATGTACATCAATGGATCAAAATTATATTTCCGCCAAATACTTCACAACCAGATGTGGAACATACGTAACTGTCATAACAGTCTGTCCGTATAAACAAGCTGTACATTAGCACAATTTAGTCGTTGAGAACTTCACACTTAATAACTTGTCCAGCAGCTGCCCTGCTCCTCTCTTGGGCACCATGTCCCCTCAGTGTGGGTGCGGTAGCCTCCTGTGCGCCGCCGTTCATCACCTTTAACCCTCAGCAGTAAATAATGAACTTCCATCAGTGAGCAGAAAACAGCTGGTTGTATATTTTTAACAACTAGCCTGACACCACCGGACGCCCACATCCCGCCTAACTCATATTCTGGATCCCTCCACGAACAAGTGTGAAGTTGTCAGCAAGTAAATTGTGCTAACGTACAAAATGATGATATAGATTATGTTCAGACAGACTTTTATCTTTGTAATGTATGTTCAACATCTGGTTGAGTCGTATCTGACAAAATGTAATTTTGATCTACTGATTTATACTGTTCGTATCTCGTCAAGGTGGTTGTTATACCTGAAACCGATAGAGAATAAAAATACAGTTGCGCAGCTGATGACACATATATGCTTTTTTTCAGAATACTTAACAGCCGTAGAGAGTCACCTCAGAAATTTTTATTATGTATATTGGATTCCCATACCTCTCACCAAACGAAGTACCTGAGAGGTTATGACACTAGACTCGCATTTGGAAGCAGGGGTTTCAGTTGACTAGCGCCATCCAAACTGAGGTTGCGCTAAATCAGTCCAGACGTTTGCCTAACAGTCCGGACAGACGTACGTATTAAAGCGCTGCTTCTGGGAGAAGGGGGTGTACCAGCCGGGATCGAATCCGCACGCCGGAATAACGACGAGAGCTACTGTACTGGCCAGCCTGGATGAGGTTTTTAAGCGGTTTCCGGACTGTACCCAAGTCCCACCTCAGTTACACGATTCGTAAACATTTACAAAACTTTTGCTGACTTTCACATGAATAATAATACACGCAGACAATTGGGGTACACGTAATCCGTTCTGGGGTGGGGGTAACGGGGTGGTGACAGGAAGAACATTCCGTCACCCCTTAAATTAAGTGTGCCAAATCTGTTCATAACCATGAGGACACTGCGCCGATGAGGACAAAGGAATAAAAAAAAAGAGGAAAAAGACTCCAGACGTTTGCTAGGATGATTTCGTCAGATACGGTGACCTATTTCCTCCTTCACCCGTCAGCAAACAGATCTTGTGCTCTGTCTATAACGACATCATCGTCGACGCGACGTTAAACAATAGCTTTTCTTCCGTTCCAATCTCTTTTTTTCTCTACTAAGTTACCGATGCGTAACAGAAATGTGTAATTCCAATATTTCTCTCCTACACGACGTTACTCCCAGGCCATCAGTTCTTGAACGTTAATTACAGGAAAGTAAACCTTTCACATGGAACTGAGGGAGACGCAAATTACTATAACTGGATCGTGATTTGCACCCACTTCCTCCAGAAAACGAAGCCATTGTCTTAATTAGTGATCCACGTCGACGAAGTTTCAGAGTAAAGATTGCAGTACAAACAATTTATGAAGAGAGCGCTTTGCAAACTGATTAAAGGAAGGCGAATGTTTCCGCACTGTGCAGTGAATAAATTATCTACGAGCAGAAAGAATTTCGGGACAGCGGAATCAGTCTGGCATCCGTATTAATCTGCTGTTGCACTTTCAATTCCAAGCACGTTCCTGTGCTCCGTGACAGCAATTCCATTCCGATTTCTTTCGTAACAACCCCGTGTCAAATGCTGATCCGAATTTGAACACTGCGACGTGAGACGGCTACGAGACTGTGGCTGTTGACCGTCAAAACAAACCAAAGCACCAGCCAGGTGACGGCATAATGCGGACAAATTTCTCTGGTTTATTTGAACTGAGATTTAGCACAGCCCTGCTACACAAACCGCGGAAACGCGCATTGTTTCTGCAATCAGCGATGCATGTTGCAGCAAGAGGTAATTTGGCTTTACGGCAACAGCGTGGCATTGCGCACGCTTGCCGCAAAAGCCGCAGATGTTTATTTTCCTATGTGGCAGTCAGCCGCAGAACCACGACTTACGAAGAATGCTATATGCCACCAGCAACAGGACACCGACATCTCCCAGGACGAAATATTGCATGTTGCACTGTGCGCAGAAAGTAAAAGACGCGGAAGAATGAGTGAACCAGGTGGATATAATTTTTTTTCTTCCAATGAACACATAATGTAGTTGCATTCATATCCGAAAAACCTTAGCACTGTTAAATTTTTTTAAAGGCAATGTATAATAAAGTAAGCATCTTTTCAGTAGCGGTAACTTCTAAACAGGTTCGTAGTTTAGCCTCAGGAATAAACTGACATAGCATTTACACATTCTTGTATGAACAACATCAAGTTTTGAAAAAAAAAAAAATTACGGTTACCATTTAGTATCTTTTGTGAGTTAACGAAGGCTTTCGGCTTTATAGGTAATGGTACATTGATAAATAACGTAGAGTATTATGGAATAGGATTTCACTCTGTTGTTCTATAGGAAACAAAAATGCACTTTGCTCTGTCACGACTGAAGCTCTGAAAAGCTGGGTAAAGTGCTTTGACTACTTCCTTTCTCAGTATAGAAAAATGACTTATTACCAAGTGTGTCTTAACTGTCGGCAGTGAAAGCATAGTTGTTACAGATTCAGCTTCGAAACTGACTACTGAAACAAACAATCCGCTGTAAGAAAGCATTTCTTAGTCCATAGTTGAAAATTGATTCCCTCTAGTTGGCCTCTCACATGTAATTCTTATACGAGTGACATTCTACTCCCTTAACTGGTATTATGACTGTCGAAGTGGAATATATCTGATTTCTGAAACTGAGAACACGTATGCACACATTCGTAGCCTCTGGTGAGAAGTTGAAAGCAGCTGTCTTTACTATCAGAATATTACCCTCTGTTACCTTCTGCATAAAGCCTGTTTATTTTCCATTCTTTCACTCACAGACGTCATATAATGTAAGGGGCAGTCAAACGAAAACGAGACAGATGTAAAAAAGTAAGTAAGCTCTGTATTATTTCACAAGCAATCGCCGTAACAGTTACTACATTTATCCCACTGTGAAACAAGACGATCAGTGCCTTCATGCCTTGATGCCTACGGAACAATGATTGTAGTCAGGCGTGCACCTATTCTTAAGAAGCATCTTCAGGGCTCCAAAACTATGGAAATCGCATGTGGAGAGACCGGGGGATGTGTAAGGGCTTCCCAGAGAATCTTCTGCAGCGTATACGAAACAATCTTGGCAACATGTGACCGAATACCGAGATGGTTTCCAACAATTAACCATGACCGTCTGCTACCCCATTCCAGGCCGTGGTTAATATGCTGACATAAACATTTTCTACAATACATAGTTATTACTATTACTGTTGTTTGTTTATTCCATTATTGAAGTGCTCCTAGGAAATAAGAATAAGAAAATATGAATATATACAACGGAAATACCAAGCATTCTCCTGCTTGTGAGAGTAGCAGCTTTGACGGGAGGGAGTTCTTGGATCTACGGTCTTAAAATCAATTTTATGATCAAATTCCGCCCTTGGTTATCAGAAGTGTTTCTTGGCATTTAGGTTTGGACGATAGGAGAAGGAAAATTTCTTAACCGACGTTATTGAAATGTACCTATCATATTTTAAAAATGACATAGAAAAACAGTTAGAGAAAGGTAAAAAAAGAATGCGCCATTATGGTAATTAAATTACTTAAAAAGTGTATGAAATACAGAACACAGAATATGTTGTCAGCCTCCCATCCGAATGTAGCCACATTACGTAATAGTTACAGTTACATTACTTTCTACGGCAGATGACGTCAGCAGGTGGAGCTGCGGGCTGAAATGTTCTGATTAGCTGTCACGGCGGTAGCTACTGGCTCGATATATCGTTGCTGCGATGTCTATTAACTTTTCAATCACGAACCACGACAGTATCTTAATATAAATCAACTTCGCTCCACGAACTCGATCTTCGCCGATCGGCGCCTTTCGGTTCCCAGATAGTTTCAGGAATTGGGAAAACTTGAGACATCTGTCAGTTTGAAAGCGAAAAATGTTGTAGCACGGAGAAGTATTTATTCAGTTCTCACTCAGGGAAAAAATACAACTTAAAGAAGTGTGAGCGACTGTTCAGTCACTGATCTTGAACTTCTTGCTGATTCCATTATCAGCAAAAGTATCACCGAGTTATAAAACTAATGCTCCCAAGAAAAATACAAAGTAGTATGTACGAGATCCGACATACATAACCCGTAAGTTGCTATCAAATACAAGGCGGAAGATGTTTCTTACTGTTATCAACTGCTCACAATCTTGGTGAATTTGGTAACATAGCAGCTGATGATGCTTACGGATAGAGCTGCGTTCTACCAAAACTACGGTACCGCTGTTTTGGTACAGTACATAAATGACGTAGTAAGTGGCAGGGTTTCGGGTAGTACTGTCCGCCCCTGGTAGCTGAGTGGTCAGCGCGACCGACTGTCCTACCTATCGGCCCGGGTTCGATTCCCGGCTGGGTAGGAGATTTTCTCTGCCCAGGGAGAGGGTATTCTGTTGTCATCATCATTTCATCCCCATCGACATGCATATCGCCGAAGTGGCGTCAACGCTAAAGACTTGCACCACGTGAACGGTCTAGCCGACGGGAGGCCCTAGCCAAACGGCATTTACATTTTCCGCTGGTAGTATTGGTAGCATTGGTGGCGAAAGAAACATAAATGAATGTGTGAAAGAAAAACTGGTAACCGACGACTTCTCTTTGTTTTTTGGTTGTTGTTTTGCACAGTATTAAAATTGCACGTCTTTCAGTATTAGTCAATTGTGTATTTTATACCCTTACAAAACATAAATCTCATTTTATAAGTAATAAAATTTAGTTGATAGCGTAACTTGTGCGCTTTCATATAACCATAGCAATTTGGTTTGATAAAAGTACAGATTACATGCACAAACATAAAAAAATCATTATAATTATTGTTGTAACATTCTTCATCACGATCAAAGTGTGAAAGCTTTTTATGAATAACAGAAACATGTTTTATGTAAACTCGACGAAGTATTGAAACAATGTTTGATATGTTTTTGTCTTGCATTTTTTCTAATTTCCCTTTTTATGATGAAATTGCATTTTATAACGCTGTATGATAAATACTTTTAGTTCAACATACCTCCATTTCACGTTACAAATCAACGATTTTCGTATGAAACTGAATTTATAAATGACAATTTCAGTTTTTCTATAAATATTGTTTATTTTTAAGTAACAGATAGGATGTTAACTACATACAACAAAAATGTTTCGTAGCTTACGCTGGCCCTTTATATCCTCTCACTCAGTTTTTAGGCGGTTCACCGATTCCGGATTCTGGGGGACTCAAGTAAGACGCTGGCAAACAAGCTGCTGTGGACTATTAGAACAGGAGATGTCAGTCGTCCAAGTCTCGATGAGGATACTCTAAATATGAATGGTTTATTACACAAATGGATGATTTGAGACAAATAGTCAATAATTTTTTCCTTGGTTGTTTGTCCATACCTTGTACGCATCAGACAGATATCCTCCTGGAAATTTCCTTAGTTTTCTTGGAAATGCATAATCCGCCACTGGTGACAATTTTGCATTCCCCACTACAATGGTACTATCGTTTTCTTTGTCTGATACCTCTTCTTTTGATGCCTTTTCATCCAATAGATGAAAAGCGTGGTAACTTCTGCTATTAACGCATCGTCTTCTGTCAGCTGTTGCTTAATTTGTTCATAAATAACACGCTCTTCTCCTGTAGGTACATCTTCTGCAATATCAAAGTACTCCACTAACTGTTTTACAACTACTGCCTGTGTCATTATCTAGGGTGAAACGCACTTCCACATCACGAAGACATCTACATCTACGTGATTACTCTGATATTTACAATACAATCTGATGTACTCTAATAGCCAACACAAACCCATGTGACTTCTGCGCTACTTGCAGAGTGACACGTAAATGGAGGACTTTAACAGAGAGGAGAAACCTCCACCTATTCCCCCCTCTCCTGTCAATACCGTTAGAGCATAGCAGCTAAAACTGTGCAAAGAGTTTTTCTTTGTAGTCAGTAACAAAACAAAAACAATTGTGTTCTATTCTCTGCGACAATTACCGTGGCCTTCTCTTGTTGGTTAGGTGTTACATATAAATGAAGACTAGTGAGGATGTTGCTTTTACTTTGTTTAAATTAGATATTCACTTTTCACTCTACAAGAAAAAGAATGTATTCGCTGAGGCAAAGGATTAGCATGATTCTCTTCGTACCAGTTATGAAGACTGAAGGTTGTATTAAGGGAAATCATTGTGCTTCAAAGTAAACGGTTCCTGCATCTCTTAACTTTATTTCTTCAGTTGGGAATCACGTCTACAAACCTGAATTGTTCCATCTGTACGAACTGATCAACTGTTTAAGTTATTTGGAAATTGCATAAAAAACCTCCTATTCGCTGAAGATTTACACGGTTAGTTGACACGGTGCTTCAGCATTAGAGTGTAGGCATTGCTAGAGCAAAGCACGCAGTGACCCCGTATTCCAAGCACCTTCCGGAGGAGTCATATTCAAGTCCCAGTCGGCAGTGCCTTTTGTTGTGATTTTCCTAAGTAGTTTAAGAAGATCGAAAGGTTTGCTCGATACTGTCTTGGCAGTTCCTTCCCCTGAACCACGTCTGAATCTATAAGTGGCCCGTTCCTAGTTGCGCTAGTGTCTATGTGACGTAAACCTCAGCACGTAGGGACGTTCGCGATAGAATCTGATTTTAACAAATCGTTCCCGACTAATTGTGAAATAAACTTTCCATATTAATTGTGTCAGTTTGTGAAAACGTTGTCGTTCTACCTGATCTGTACATACAAACAATTAGACATCTGTGTCAGTGGCATAATTTCGTAGCATGCGTCGAACCACACGCAAAAGTTACTAGATAGAAAAAATAAAATAAAATCAGGACGATTGGATAAGGTAAACAAGCGTGTATCTAGAAACATCCCCCAGGCAGTGGCTAAGCCATGTCTCCGCAGTATACTTTCTTCCAGGAGTGCTAGTTCTGCAAGGTTCGCAGGAGAGCTTCTGTGAAGTTTGGAAGGTAGGAGACGAGGTACTGGCGTAATTAAAGCTGTGAGGACGGGGCGTGAGTCTTGCTTGGGTAGCTCAGTCGGTAGAGCACTTGCCCGCGAAAGGCAAAGGTCCCGAGTTCGAGTCTCGGTCCGGCACACAGTTTTAATCTGCCAGGAAGTTTCAAGCTTGTATCTTCTTCGCATCAACAGATTTCGCATTGATGAAACCTTCTCTAGATATCAGGCGAGTGTCAGTAACGTTTCAACAGCTTTAATACTCGTCCTCTTCAGGCTTTCATATGTGAAGTGGCAGTTTAGGAGACGAATGACCGAAACGACACTTGATTATGATCATTAGCATATTTTTGTCCGTATTTATTGTAGTCCTGTACGAAATTATTTACTTTATTAAATATTGCATTTTTATTTGACTATTGTATTTCCTTAACTACAAAGCTGAGTAAATATAAAATTTAAAAACTCCAATCAAGTTACTTTAGAGTTGTTTGTATACGCACAATGCAAATATTGTTGAGCTCTTCGCAAGTCAGTGTGTGTACAAGATTATGTGTCATTAAATAAAATGAACATATAAAAGTGTAGCATACAACAAAGTAAATAGCCACATAAACGAGTACAATTAACGAATAAAAGCTGACCTAAATACATTCGATAAAGTGACGTTCTAAAGTTTGCCAGCGAGCTCTGACTCGTGGTTTCGTTGTAATCTGTAGGCGCCGGGCATAAAGTAGCACTTCGGGCACGCTATCGGCTACCTCGAAACCTGATTTACGTTTAGAATTTCCCTGTGTGCTGCTGCTCAATATTTACGTGGACTGTGATGCTTTATTCTCTTAAAAAAGAAGCGCAACTAAAGGGCTATACAATATCGCGCAAATCGTTTTGTAAACATTGGTGTATTGCATAGAAATTTAAATCTAAACCTGACGTCAGAGAACTTCGTAAGTAGGTGAGAGTAAACTGGATGTGCCTACTTTTTACAGTGTTTGTTTGAAAAGTAGCTGTCGAGTAGTGATTAAGTGAAAAGATAGGCTCGCGGGAAGGGGTACTTGGAGTGGTAACATTAGCCTTGCTTGCAGAGCTGTCCCGTCTGCCACAAAATGAGTATGCCCCCACGACACTCCTTTGCTGTTCGTCATTTGATGAAACAGTACTCTTGCATCCAAGTAATTTGGTGGCGAACAAAGGGAAACAAAGGCATTATGCGTTGCTTGCTCCAAAGGGCAAATACGTTTCCTGTGTTCGCTCTCTGTCTGGTAACTTCGTGCAGTTCTTTATATGTTCCTCTTTAGTTGCGAGAGTTAATCCATTGCGGCTCTTGTAGCACTATTCTCTATTATTTGCAGGGAATAATGTGGAAGGAAATACAAATCATACGCTACAAATTACCAAACATGGCACTTATATTGTTTGAAGATTCATACTGTTAGAGATATTTACAAACAGATATGTCGTGTGACACCACTGAGCAGCAAAGTGATTGTTTGGAGTCGAGATCAACACTTCATTGCATTTTCTATGAGTCTGAAAGATGGAGAGTTACCGAAGACCGCTTAGCAAAGATCAGTGGGCACAAAACTAAATAATTAAAAACGGAGGCGATTATGGCAACACTAAGAAGACCGGGTGCCACTGTTGAGGAGTAGGTGATGGAAAGCTGTGAAAAAGCTTGAAGGAAGCGTGAAAAAATCAGAAACGTATGATCGAGAAAATGGCTGGTAACGTAACCAACTGGAGGCTTTCGAGGACGTCCTGTACATAATTATGAATTAAATGAATGGATGATGATGCTGATACATTAGAGATAAAAGTCACACAGTAAGACAAAGGATGGTTAGAGATTGATGCCTTGTCGATACCTAGCACGATACAGACGGAGCATTAATTCCAACTGTACAACAACAGGGATATGAAAACATTGAAAGGAAAACTCCTGGCAACCAAAGTGATTTAGGAAAACCATGGAAAAACCGAAAACAGTTTGTTATCATTGTAACATGTTATCTGCCATGAAATTTCTATTAGGGACCACAGTTCAGTCGTACTCATTCCTGTAGGACACTTTCAGGGCGGTTGCAAGAGATTTTACTGCACTCTTTCTGAGTCACTCCGTAATGCTCCTACAGGTTAGTCGACAAAAAAAGTTTGATTTTCAGTGGATAAGAAGTTTATGTTCTGGACAAAAAGTAGTTGGGCACTATCATGCTTAAATGTATTCCCAGGAGCGTGGTGAAATAAGTTGGAAGACGGATCAATCGCTATTTAGAACATCTGCTACTAGAAGTCTCTGACGACAATGTTTCACAATAGTGGTTGTCGCTCCTCTAGTACACAGATTCATAATGTGCGACAAACCACAACGAGTCATCTAATCGACATGTGACCAACACTCTAATACAACATAAGCGAGACTTTCTTAACAGTAATCAGGTTACACGCTTTCAGCGACTTCTTCTGGTGCGTCTGTTACTGCTACAAGTAAACCAGCCCCAGATATTTCGGGTTGCTTCAGCGTAAATAGGCATTCTTGTTAACAATCCTTTTGGAATCAAGATCGAAATCAAAAGGCGTATAGAAGGTTAATCATTTGATAACATTTCAAACGCGTTTCTCTCTTGTGGCGAGCCAAACGGGAGATTTCTCTACCATTTCTTTCTTTCTGGGCTAAAGGAAATGTATTTTTCTGCATATGCATTAAGTAAAACAATAATTCTACTTCGTGCAGCATTTGAAGTAATATGCAGTCAGTTCGCATGGCATGGATGTCACTAGAGTTTTCCTCGTTTGAAGCTACGTGCGCATCGAGGAATGTCTGACGGTTTCATTTTTTGTGCCACCATACTTTCTTAAAACAGATTCACAGCTATTTTTTGGTTAGCGCGTTCGTATTTTATACAGACCGTGAAGCCCAAGGCGCCAAACAATGCAGGATAACTTTTCGTTGTGAAGAGGAAAGCAACTGACGGACGAAGTTAGGCTTGTTATGTGGACACGGAAGCCCACGAGGCACTATTATCTGTCGTCGTCGGTAACGACCAAACACACATGTGCTTGCGGTTACTGCTGGAAACATGCGGCCAAGAAAACTTCACATTCATCATATCAGAGTTGATACTTATTATAAAACAAATCAGTTATCAATCAATAATTTAGAGACTGTTCGTAGCACTTTAATCGCCCGTGCTGATTTAGTTGTTTCGGTACATTAAACAAAGCGTTCGACATAAACGAAACCTTTTCTCGTAATTTCATAATAATTCGTTTCTCACCGAGAAATGAGTACCGTTTCATTTATTCAGTATTATGCTGGCACTTGAAATGATAATTGCTTCGGCTTCCACATGGAAAAAGACTTGACATGCGATACTGAATGAAGATTAAACTCAATGTAAGCCGTGCGCATACACTGATCAGCTAAAATATAACGGACAACTACAAAATAGCGAGATATCCCATTCTTGATATGCACAGCTGCAATTTCTCGTGATACGGATCATTGTCACGTGCCCGGAAGTTCACGCAAGGTACAGTAGTCGACATTTTCTGTGGATTACCTGGTGGTGAAGTCGTTTTGATATAGTGATACGGTGATATGCTGAAAACTGCAGAGTCCGTAGAGCAAATCACGAAGGCGTGCAAGTGTTCAGCAATAATGTTGATTTACCGGTAATGAACATTTTACCTGATGTCTTGTTTCAACAGCCACAGTGTGTTACTGACCTATGTAGTTCTCTTACCGAGAGTCGGTAACAGATATTATCCTGGAATATGACACACCGTATAACACAGTCAGCGATGTCAGTGACAAAGTTTCATACACTAACACGACAACCCACACACAGAACTTATCAAATGAACGCAAACCAGCATAAAATATCGTGGAGTTAAGGAGTGCCAGAATAAAAGTGATATTGATAACAAACATCGTCATCAACATAGTAATAATTAATGTACATTATAATTATGAACTTCATTTTTCTAGTTTTATTAATGGCGAGGGAAGGGGAAGGCTCCGGTCTATGACCTATTACTTGGGATCATCCCGGCGTTCTCCTAGAATGATTTGGAAAAATCTGGGAAAACTCAAAACAGGATTAATGGATGAGGCAAATTATCTTATATACTGAGAAGCTTCCTGGCAGATAAGAACTATGTACTGAATCGGAACTTGAATCAATATCCTTGTTTTGCCATTGACTTCAACTCCTGACCCGTAACGCAGTCTTAGTCTGGCAGGAAGCTGCATAACTGGGAACATTCTGATGGAGGGAAAATGATATATCTTGTAACCTGTATCATTTCCGAGAATAATTTTTGTACTTCTCAACGTACGTTAGTGATATGAAATTATAATAAGACAATAATGTGCGCATGTATGAACAACATTGATATAGTCTATTCACTTCTGTATATTACATCCCAGTGACAAAATTAATTCAGCCTATAGTATTCCTTGCAGAGGATAGAACGACTTCGTCAGAATAAAATTATTTAGGTTCAGATTAAAAATTTTGAAAAATGCAAATTTTTTCGGTGTATTTTCAGTTGACATCTCGCAGCTGTATCATCGTGTTGCGAAACGTTTGCTCATTTACTGCCAGTTGCGTCATAGATTGTCATTTGTTCTTCTTTGGAAACAGGGAACGTCTCGGAATTTCATTTTCTTGAGTTACGCATGAGTATCTAGCGCTCTGTCATATGATAGCAGTTTCGTCGCATTTATACACATTCTATAATGTGATATTCATCGTAGTTCGCTGGTCCACCACAATCTATTCTTAACTAAAGTCACTGAAATCAGCAGATTTTCCCATATTCTGCACATGGAGGCTACTGGATGATTTCTGAGAATTCCTGTCTCCAGTTATATACTTTTACAACCATAAGAAATATCTTCCGCGAGACTTGGGCGTACTAGTTGTGATAGCTGAGAGCACTTGTGTATTCTGGCTGACGAATATATGCATCGCAATCTGTGTCTTCATGTTGCTTTATATTCAGGCTTAACAATTATACGTCCCTCTCTTTCCTGGTGTTATTCTCTGTTGCCGGGTCGCACGCGATAGACGCTCTGCAAGCTCATCTCATCGTCATTTACCATAAGATGCGAAGAAAAATCTTTCACGGAATCGGTCTAAGAAATGTGTAAAATCAGTTTAGTGTGTGACCTTGTTTTTTTTAAACGTTTTGTGTACTGTTACAGAAACTCATGATACTTAGTCTATAATCCTACCTCGTTTACAGGATGTAACTTGTTGAAACGAAATATAGAGACATAGAACTTAGAGCTACTTAAACCTTACTAACCTAAGGACATCACACACATCCATGCCCGAGGCAGGATTCGAATCTGCGACCGTAGCGGTCGCGCGGTTCCAGACTGTGACGCCTAGAACTACACGGCCACCAAGGCCGGCGCAAATGACCTGAGACGGCTGCTCACATTGTCTCCTAAATCATTCGTATAAATAAGGAACAGCAGAGGCCTTATAACAATACCTGGGGGAACGCCAGAAATCGCTTCCGTTTCACTCGACGACTTTACGTCAATTACTACGAACTGTCTCCTCTCTGACAGGAAATCAAAAATCCAGTCAAATAACTAAGACGATATTCCATAAGCAAGCAACTTCACTAAAAGCCACTTGTGTGGTAGAGTGTCAAAACTCTTCTTGAAATCTAGAAATACAGAATCAATCTGAAATTCCTTGTCACGTCTTCTGAAACCTCGGAGGTACTTATAAAAAGCCATGTTCGACTGCCGAGGCAGTGAAGTGTTTGCAATGTGTGTCTAGTCACATCTGATCTGCAGCGGAGAGCAGATGTGGATCTGCCTTGAGGTGAGTTAAATTAAGTGCGAGACCAACCTGAAGCGCCGCTCTAAATCGAGCGGTGTGCCCAATCACCGGGCGCGCGTGATTAGCTGCGACATGTGTGGCCCACGAGAGGCTGGGTAAACTCGCGTTCTGCTGCTGCCCTCTTACCGATAATCGAGCGTCCCTCGCGCCGCTGGCGACAACGTTCCACACGTGTTCTTCCTCTGCCGCTTCCTTTTATCGTCCCTCTCGGACCACCACCTTCCGTCTACGCCATGCAACCGCACCGAGAAGCTGCCCCTACAGATACCGTTTTTAACAAGCCTGAGCGTTATATCTGGCCTTCAAAAACTACGAGCGAGATTTTCATACTCTCTCGCTCGCTAGGAACAAACTATTACTCCTACAGAAAAAAGTTCTGTAGGAAATTTAATGAAGTTAAATTCGTACAGAAGTGACCTTCAAACGCTCCTCCACCTCCACACTTATCCGTCAGCGGGAAGGATTCCTAATATGTTGTTCGTGGCACTCCCTCCTATCACTGTATAAAGATTCACGACTTTTCGAACTATTTCCGATACTCGACCTTTTTTGGTCTCTACTGATTGGGCTATTACATCACCAACACAGTCGGCTATTTCGTTAACATTATTAATTTAAATGTGAGCGCGAGGGCAATAAAAGAAAAATGACTTTTGTTAACATTACGCTAAAACTAATTAAGTTGACAGTTCGACCCAAACATAACCCTTAAAATCACGGTAGTAAGAAGGTCTTAAAGAATACAACGATAAAATTATTGTGTTATGCTCGTAAAATTAAAAAAACCAATTGTTAGCTAAAATTTACACAAGCGTCAATTTAACAAATTTTAAGTACCGATGGCGTATTAAGGCTAGCCAAGGAAGACCGAACAAATTGGAATGCGCAAATTTTTTGAGTGGTAGGAGGGAGAGCCATGAATAACGTACTAGAAATCTTGACCGGTTGGCCACGCGGGGTAGCCGCGAGGTCCAGGGCGTCTTGTTCCGGCTCCCCCCGTCGGAGGTTCTAATCCTCCCTCGGGCATTGGTATGTGTTGTCCTTAGTGTAAGTTATTTTAAGTTAGGTTAAGTAGTGCGTAAGCTTAGGGACCGATGACCTCGTCAGTTTGGTCCCATAAGACCTTACCGCAAATTTCCAAAATTTAACCGGTGGGGGCTGAGTGTGGGTGTGAGGGAGCGGGGGCGATCTTGCACACTGCACGTACACGCCGACCTTAAGCCACGACACACGGCAAGAGGGACATTATTGCAGCAACGCTTTACCAATTCTTATGCCATGTGTTCGTTGTTCGTTCCTGTCGTCACTCTTATGAAATAGCACTGATCATTTTCGACATTTTCTATTGTAACGAAATATTACAAACCAATGGAAATTTTACGAATAAAAATTACTCTTCCTTTAAAAAAGGTATATTCAAAAACCAAAAATTTTAGTAGTGCTGGTATGGTTAATCGATATTTCGGTTTTCCTACCTGCTTGTTAGTAAAAAATAAAAAAGATCTATTACAACTGAGGCCAAACAAATATCGAAAAATGTCGGTTAATCAGAACTAAAGTACCTGTATGGTTTTAACCGGTCGGTTTTTTCCATTCCTGTCTACTAGGAATGAAGACATGTACCTCGAAACAAACAAACAATTTTTTTTCCTATCGATAAATAAAACTTCATGACTATCTCATGTAAAAACATCTGTAATTAAACTGCAAGACCACAAATTTAAGCAGCGACTGTCTTGGGAAGATTCATTCTCCCATTATATTGGCAGATACCGCCATAGTTGGTCCCGCAATCGACTCTGTTGCAAGCAAGGTGGCGAGGTAGTTACGATACTGTGATTCCTTTCGCGAGGAATTAGGCTCCATCACCGTCCGGAAATTGTGATTTAGGATTTCTGTCGGTTTCCTGAATCAGTTCCGGCAAATGAATACTTAAGCAGTAGTTCTTTACACAAACCTTGTCCAACATTTAGAGCTCAGTGTCTACTAACATCGTTGTCGACGTCAAACATTTACATTATCTTCTTATCGAACTTCTCACACTCCACTTGAGCATCACTTCCTTTCATCTCTGATAATCTCAACGAAGGCCGCCTAACCATCCAAGTAATGTCCTGGTGAAAGACTTGCACCAGACCACCGAATCACACTATATTATTATTATTACTATTATTATTATTATTATTATTGGCTATACGAGTATTTGTATCTGTTTTCCTCTACAGATCTTTTCCTCTCCGTATTTTATCCTCTGCAGTTCCTCTAGTACCATGGAAACCAATCCCTGGTGTCTTAACACAAGGACTGTCATCTTGTTCCTTCTCCTAGTCAGTGTTTTCTACGTATTTATTTCCTACCCGATTTTGCCAAGAACCTCCGTATTTATTATTCTATCTAGAGTGTAGAAATTACTAATACCTTTCTTCAACTTGTCTTTGATCTCGAAGTCTTTCTTCTCTTTTGAATCAGTTGCCACATACATTCCTGCTTGTCTTCCGTATTTAATTTCTGAAATTATATCATACAATATCGTATCATATCAAAAAGATCTCATATAATAACCTTCTGTTTATTGTTTCCAAGCGATAGCGGACGTCTGTCAGTATTTTTAGCACCTTTAAGACACTGGGTCATTTTGATTATACAACTAAATTCGTTAATATAGCATAAAGTTTCTTACTTCACCTAGCTTGTAAACTTACTACGCAAGCGGCAAGACAACTATGTTTTGTGAGGCTGGAACACGAAACCATAGCCTTCCTTCATTTCTCGCAGAAGCATACTGCGACTTTAGATTTGCCTCGTCTGCAATATAGAATGTCAATGCTTAGGGCGCGGTGAGGTGTGTATAATTTCACATTTAATATTTCAGGTGACTCGCACTCACGAAGGGCGCAGTCCATACCGCGTGGAACAGAACGTGCCTACTCCTCCACAACGGTTTTCAGCCCTCCGCGCAGTCCCGGAAAAGTTTTACTGCCATTCCATCCCGGATGTAGCGCAAGCGATATCACAGAACGTTGAAATTAGTGTTTAGGCGGCGGCATAATTGTGAAATGGAGGATTATTATATTTGTACTTCTCAAGTCGTCCCCTTATTGCTGTAATAAATTTCGTATCTGCCTCAAGAAATATCGAAAATTAATACAAACTAGGCTGTAGAATAGGCGCTGTTCCAGTTTTTAAACTTTCAACTTTCCTAACAGTATTCACGACATGTTGTTATAAGTCCACATATTTCAGTGGATTACGTTTAGTTGATCAGGTATAAATGTACATAACATACTAGCAGTGTATTTTACGAAGTTGTTATCAGGATCCTCTCGTCTTCTTACACATAGATCCAGACAACAGAGTGCCAAACGATCTGAAATTGCGTGCGAATTCTGAATAGTGTAACCGAGTGAGGTGGGCCAGTGGTAAGGCACTCGGGAGGACAGCGGTTTAAATCTCTGTGCAGCCACCCAAATTTAGGTTTCAAGGGTTTCTCTACATCGATTAAAGCAAACACTGGGCTGGTTCCTTAGAATAGGACCCGGCCAATTTCCTTTCTCGTCTCCGCCTCTCACGACCTCTTGGTCGAGGTGACATTAAAACTCTAATCTTCCTGCCTTCTCTCCTGAACAGCACTCTTTACCAGAGTGCGTCTTCACGTCGTTTACCGTTTCCATCCTTCCATTCGTGTATATCGAGTGTCAGTTGTGTAAAGATAATTGGGTGAGTATATATTATATGTGATGTGATGGGAGGGCAACTGCTACATTCAATAACGAGATGAAGGGCTGACATTTTTTGTTTTAGTTTTAAACATTCTCTGATTTCTGCGGAATAGCTTAATGAAAGTGGACCGCTACTGACTTGCTATGAAATGTGGCTGATACTTGAAATGTCTAAGTATGACATGTGACATCCCCTTATGAGAGGTTGCGTTGTTTTCTGTTCGTGTTATTATGGATAGAAAGGAATGAAACTCAGGAAGGGAGATACACCTGGGAACGTTGCATATTACATTCTTCTATAGAAATCGTTGGATCCCCCAACAAAGAAGCAAAATATTTCCGATCTAGTGCAGAGGTTTGGTGTTAAGTCAAGTCGTCATAAAATTATACATTGACATATCAGTTTCTTTTGCTGCCCAGACTCTAGCAATGCAAATTTCTGGTGTCGCCAGGAATCGAACCGAATGTTTAGTGATCTGTTCATCAAAGATTCCACCTACCATAACGAAATAGCTTTCATGATTGGGTCGCTAAACGCTTGTAGACCTATAGCCCTCTTCGTGAAAACATCTGGTTCGATTCCTGGCGATGAAACTTCCATGACCAGAATCTGGGTAGCAGATGGAGAGAGAGGATAGATATCGTAGCAAGCACTTCTAATAAATGGGTCACCAGATTAAGATTTTCACCGAAAGGGCAGTTGGCAGTAGGATACATTTCAAATCACTTAGCCTATCAATAAGAAGTGTGCGTTTCGAAGCCAGTCTCCTTATCGGCAAAGCTGCGTCCATGGTAGTTTCTTCCGCCACGTGGGCATGAATTGATTACGCACTGGATGAAGCAGTATCATGCGTAGAGGAGCGTTATTTTCGACGACAGCTACTTTTTCAGCTAATTGTCACAGAAACGTTACGTTGGATGTTTTGAATGAGATCATGTAAAGAAACTGCAAGCAGCGCATCTAGCATAGCTCAGAGCAAGTGCCCTACAACAACAGAAGATGTTGCAGTCCAAGTTCACCTACATTTATTATTTCTATAAATGTTTTTTTATTACGATGTAGTGCTAAATTTCTATACAGAGTTTTCTACGGAGTCCAGTATGCAGATTGCATACTGGATTTAATATATCACTGTGACTAAAATCGATAAACATTCACAGAAAATACCAAATGTTATCTAGGATAAGTTATAGCAGACAAACATATAATCCGAACAATAGGTATACACTGAGTGCACGGAAATACCAAGATCACAAATGTTCTACATCAAAATTCAGAAGATGTAATAAACGCCCGCCAGTGATGTTACAGCTCTGATGACACATGTTGGGTTAAAAACTATAAAAAAAATTCTTCCGTGTTAAGAAATAAGTCCCTGTAAATCATTAAAAAATGAAAACTCTTTTCATCATCAACGAAGCGATGCCGACAGCTGCCTATCTGCGTTCGCCAGGAGCGCTCCCGCCTCGAGTAAACGCGTTACCCTATCTGTGGAAAAACTTCGTTAACGAGTTAATTCCGCGAATCAGACATCGATTTTGTTGGAGCACATAATTCGTCCCCATTTCAACACGTCAAGTGCTTAAATACAGAGTGTGAGAGACGTAGATAGAAACTCTACTGCGAGCAGAAGTGGCAAAATGAAAACAAAAAAAGTGCTTCTCCTTTGACTCCATCTTAATTATGCGAATATTTTGTTGCATGTTACAAGTTAATTGTCATAATCGATGTTGTACTCTTTTGCCGTAGTTTGGTAGGTCGTATTAAACAGTAGTCAAGAAGAATATTATGACGCTTATCACAATATAATAAAAAGTGCTCCTTAGTGGTACGAAGAATGTGGCATACTGTCCAATCGGAGAATACCCAGGTAGCCTCATTTTTGCTCTCTGTATGCTTTCCCTGTATTATGCAAATTATGTGATAGCGTGAGACGTAAAGATCAAGGTAGTTTGTAAGTTAAAATCTAAACCAGTTTATAGAAACAGGATACGTCAGGCGAAGAAAACTAAGGAAAATTTATTCACTGAAGCTCGTTGTTAATATTGCAAATCTCCGAAACTATTCTATCGGAAGATTCTAAGTTAATTTGCACTTGACGAGTCAGCTCATTAGGAACAAATATGATTAAATGTTTTACAATTCGTGGGATATTTCTACGAGACATCGTAGGAAACACATATCGAGAGGCAGCAAGATAGTACCAGCTACGAATGAAAGGCACTTTCCCCTTTGAAATGGAAGATGGAAAACCCCTTTGAAATTCTTATTGTTGAAATTTGTTTTCCATGATTCCAGTTCTGAATTTAATGCTTCCCGTTGTAATGACGTGGAATGCTTACATGCGTTGGGAGAAATAGTGGAACGTACTGGCAGAAATGTCTAATTCCTTGTACGTTTTTCTGACTTATTTGCAACACAATGACGTATTTGGTTTTTCACTTTTTGCTATAACAATTCTGGAAGTCTTCTAAATTACCATTATATATGTGATAATGGAGGTTCTCTATTAAATCTCCCATGACGGACCTTAAACAAACTCCCGAATGCCAAACTTTCGGCGACTGCTTCTTTGGCGTATTCGTGACAACAGTCACATATCTACTAAGCGTATCTACAGCTGCCGTGTGTAAAGGGGCTGCAGCAGTGAGATATGATGCCAAAATATCGTCCACTAAAGGAAACAGTGAAGAAAAAGCTAAGCATATTGATGGACAAAGGAGGAAATGAAAGAGGCTTTTTACCTGTCATTTGAAGGCAGTTGACACCCTGAGCTTAATAAAAATCTGCAGTACACAGTGTTAACTAAAGACGTCTAATGGTAGTCGTTAAAACATACGGGAGCTGCTAGCGCCACAGGTCATGTAAAACAATTGGTGCAAGACTCAAAACGTAGAGTTCCGAACAAAGGAGGTTTGTTGTGTTGTCTAATGAGTCTACTTTTACGGTGTCCCCTTTGAGGGATGTTTCGACATTTGGAGATCAGTAGCCAAAGAGTATCATCGAGATTCTCTCCTTCGAACGGTGAAGGATGTTGGATGTTCTGTAGTTCAGTACACCAAAATGAACTGTTTCATTGCTTTTAAAACCGTTCTAGTGACTGACCAAGACGTAAATGAATGTGGAGATTTATTTATACAGTACAGGATGAGTGGGAATATCTGTGAACAAGCAGAATGAAATGCATAGTAGAGGGTGCGAACTGTTGCGTGCTTAATGTTACCTAGCGATCTCCACTGGATACACACTTACGAGACTCAAGTTATTTTAACTTTCAGTCCTGAAAGATGATTCTTGATGTCTTAAAAACAAATTTTTGCGGAATGTTCGATGTCTTTCTTTTAGTGCCCGGCAGTTAAGATTTACAACGTTTGTGTTGAACTCTAAGGCCAGTGAGACTGACCAGTTTCCCACCACGCCACCATTATTTCTATACGCTCGATGTCCACCCTTAGTCCTGCATGGTATTGATCCCATACGTTTCAGTAGTATTCGAGTATGGAACATACTAATAGTTTGCATGCAATTTAATTTACAGAACTTTACATTTCTGTGCATAACGACCAAGTGGCCACTTTTTGAACCAGGATGATTTTTCTCCAGATATAAGTGGGTGTTACTGCAACTATCACTGTTTTCTTTTCTTTTCATAAAACTCACATAGCCCAATTCATCATTTCATTATTACACATTCCTGTTTTAAGGTAAACTAAGTTCTCTCACTTTAGTTTAGAAAAAGATAGGGCCATTATAATTCAAAGTGAGTTTTCTTTGTTTTTTATGATCGCTCTAAGATCAGTTTTGTCAGACAGCACATGACGTGTTGTTTAATGGGCTATGTAATAATGAAGAGAACAAGTCGTAAGTCGTAAGTGCTACAGTGAAATCAAATGAATTGTGTATTAACCGTTCAAGCAGTGAATATTTTACAAAGGGTATTAATTGTTTCTACCCTAAACTAATTACTTGCGTTACATCTATTGGAAGTGATTTCCAGACTTCTTAGAACAAGGTATATATACTGATAATTTGTTCAAAATCAGCAAACGTTTTGCACAAACAGTCTGGAGACGACGGTGTAGGGATTCACGACACTCGTAACACACAAACGTTCAAGAAATCTGGAGTGAGCAAATTAAGTGATCATACTGGTCATGCAAACGATTCCACCTACCATAGCTGCTTTCCTTCACAGAAGTTCGTCAGTATTGGTCGTACGAGAAGACGATCAGAAGCGAGAATGCGAAATGACGTAGAGAACACGGTCCGGTGGCGAGACGATCAAAACAGATTATAATTTCTCTGAGACTTGCAAAAGTAAATGAAACACAGATAATATTTTTTAACACTCTGTGATACTCTTCACAAAAGTCTTTTATGGACATTGACACATGGTGAAAGAGTCTGAACTCCTGACATGTAAAAAAGGTTTACTTTTAGCACGTCCTTACCAGGGGGATTGGTTTTGCTCCACGACAAAACTCCAACTCATTCCGCACAGGGTATCAAATTTTACCTCACCCCCTGTATTCTTCTGACATCACACCCAGAGACTTCTTCCTCTTTCCTCGGATGAAGAAATCATTGCGTGCTAGGCTTTTCTAAAATGACGACGAGGTTATTTTCGAGGTGGAACGTTTCCCGAACGGCCAAAATGCAGACTTGAACAACGAAGCTCTCCGGCAAGTCACCCTCCGATCACGTATCGTATTTAAGGCTGAACATGTAGAGACGGACTAGCACTATCAACAAGTTCCATGGTCGTAGATCGAATTTTTTCCGCGATGGTAATTAAAACCCAACTGCGACACTTCGTAATACGAGAACTATATTCACGTTCATCAGATTCATATTGGCCTTTATACCAAAGCATTGCGTTATAAATAAATAAAGCGTGAAGTAGCAAATTGTTTTAAATCATTTGATATTAATTTGCGTTATGTAAGAAATTTAGTACGGCCCTTGACTGACAGGCACAACTGGAAAAGTTTGCTCATGTCAGCTACACGCTAATAAAAGTTGGAGTTAAGCACGCAACGAAAATATCAGTAAAAAAGGCGTGTGTTTCTATCTAGTGCCCTTCCACTCATTAAAGACATCTCGCAATTAGGAAAAAAACTACGAATAAGCCTCGTGGCCTGTGTCCCAAGGGCTGTCCAGCTTTGTGTCACGGCTTTCGCATTTGTTGTACATTAGAGTTAGTATTAGCAGGCTTGCCACACGGCAGGTGCTGCGCCGGGCAGGGGAGCGCCCAGCGGCCAGCTTTTCCTTTGAAATATTCAACAACCCTCTATATATGGAGATTTTAGGCCGACGACTGACGTTTAATTTTTCACAAAATGTACTCTGATCCCGGATGAACGCTCTGCGGCGGAAAAGGTGTAAAACACACACACACACACACACACACATATACACACACACACACACATGAACTCACTGAACGTACACACGATGCTTGCCAAAGAGATTGTTTAGCACCAAAGAAGTGAGACATGGCTCATAATACGTCTCGCCATGAAAGGGTTTTTCTCAGCTGATCGGCGGCATTAGACTCATAGGTCACAGTGTTCACGCTTAGGTACAGAACACGCTTGACTCACAAAATGTTGAAAATATTATACTTAGGGTATTATTGGACAGTATACAACGAATGGTGACGGATTCTGTATCGTGAAAAAGAATTTTGGAAGCCAGGTTCATCAGCCAGTATTTCACACTGTACGAATCCTCAACAATGAAAGTGAAGTGTAGAGTCTATCTGCTGTGGCGTTTACTCTGATCCATTTATTGGAACTGATAATTTCGGTCAACCTTAACGTTCTCGACAAAATGTCGGACATTGTTAAGGGATTTTTTCTCAGTATTTTGGTACAAGGGACCAGGAGACTTCAGCGGCTCGTTTCCGGAGTAGTTGCAATTCGTTCGAATTTTTACCCCGTTTATATTTGTATTCGTATTGCACTGCAAAGGTCTTCACAACAGTGCAAATGTCGACAAAATATGCTGTGTGTCTTAGTTATTACACTGATTAGCCGTAGCATTACGACCACCTACCTGTTAGCTGGTATGTACACCTTTGCGGCGAAGTGTCGTGGCATGGAAGCAGCGAGGCCTTGGTAGCTCGCTGGAGGGACTCAGGACCACATTTGCACACACCTAATTCCTTTAAATTTCTGGGAGGGGCCGATGGGCTCTGAAGCCACGTTCAATCACATCCTACATGTGTTTGATCGGCTGATGAGCTGGGGGACCAGCACATCAATTGCAACTCGCCACTGTGTCTTGTGGCATGGCGCATTATCTTGTTGAAAAATGGCACTACCGTCGGGAAACATGATCGCCATGGAGGGGTGTGCGTTGTCTGAATCCAGTGCATGATACTCCTTGGCCTCCATGGTGTCTTTCACGAGCTCCACTGGACCCATGGATGCACACGTGAATGTTTCTCACAGTATAATGGAGCCGCCGCCAGCTTGTCTCCGTCACGCAGTACAGGTGTCAATGAGCTGTTCCGGAAGACGACGGATTTGCGCCCTCCCATCGGCATGATGAAGAAAGTATCGGGATTCATCAGACCGTGCAACTCTCTACCACTGCGTCAACGTCCAGTGCCGACGGTCACGTGCCCATTTCAGTCGTAGTTGCCGTGTGGTTGTGTTAACATTGCCACATGCTTGGGTTGTCGGCCGCAGAGGCCCATCGTTAGGAGTGTTCGGTGCAGTGTGTGTTCAGACACACTTGTACTCTGCCCAGAATTAAAGTATGGTACTAGTTCCGCCCCAGTCATGTTTTACCAGTCTGCCCAGCCCAAAATGGTTCAGATGGCTCTGAGCACTATGGGACTTAACATCTGAGGTCACCAGTCCCCTAGAACTTAGAACTACTTGAACCTAACTAACCTAAGGACATCACACATATCCATGCCCGAGGCAGGATTCGAACCTGCGACCATAGCAGTCGCGCGGCCACCGCATCTGTAATGAAGGGTGGCCGCCCAGCCCCACGACGTCTGAACATGGTTTCACTTTGGTTTCACCACCTGTTGAAGACACACACCACAGCATTTCTCGGACACCCGACAAATCACGCAATTTTCCAGATGCTCGTGGGAAGCCTCCGGTCCATCACAATCTGCCCTCGGTCAAACTGAGATAGATCGCGCGCCTTCCCATTCCACACACGGACAGCACTCTCACTGATACTACATGCGCAGTACCTGTGTGTAACTAGCAATCATCCCTCGACAGGTGACGTTGCTTTCGCCTGGACGGGTTTATGTCGATAGTAAGACGGTGGTCCTAACGTTCTGGCTGATCAGTGTACGGCACTCCTATACATACTCTCCAAAAATACCTAAGTAGTCAAGAGCGCTTGGCGAGCACGCGAATGAACTTCAACATTTCTCGTGGCCCACACAATGGAAACCACGTGATCAGTATTGACACTAACAACGCTGAAGGAATTAGTGTTACCTCGTTGGATGAACCGAGTTTAGTATGTAAGAAAACATTTCTCGAACTTAAACTTCCAAACGGTTTAAAATTGTGTATTGAATGGGAACGAACAACGGGAGATTTGCAGTTAGCGGATAACACAAAATGTTCATGGCCCTTCTCAGTCTGCCAGAATATCTACCTTTTCTCCTACTCTTAACGAATTGTAGGTAGCCACTCTCTAATGGACAGTCGTATTAATCTTTTTCCTTCAGGTGACTCTATCGGGTTGATAACTCCGTACCTAATGTTTTATTTCTATGATTGCCTGTTAAATCTGGAGTGTTTAATATTACTGACAATCCAAGCAACATACTTAAGTATTCCAAAGATGTACCAACAGAAACAAATGTAAAGAAAACTTTCAGTAAAATTATTTATTGGTCTTCGTGTAAAGCGACTATCACGTAACTCAGAAGAAACCCATGGTTCTGGCTGTAGTTTACATGATTGAATATAACTTAATCAGCAGCGGTTCATTATGGAGTAAAAGCAATATGTGAAGAAGAACGTTTAATTTATTGGTGTAGTTGTTCATAAAAGTGTGATTTGGAAATCACATTTTATAGATCACTGATATGATCAAGTTCAGCTATGTTTCCTCTGCATGTAATTGCTAAACTTGATGATGTAAGTATCAGAAGGTTAGTTTTTATTTGGGTGCTTAAATTCACTATCGGGAAATATATAATATTCGTTGCACAAAAACGCGCAGTAAGGATTATATGAGGTATACATTTCCTGCAGACAGTTGTTTAAGCAACTAGGACCATTAACATTAGCAGACCTTATTAAGTTAATAGTTACAACAGCTTAGAATTTACTACAACATATTTAACACCAACCTTAAAATTGGCGTCAGCTCTTCAGGACTTAAACTGACACTGACACGAAGAGAACAAATAATGTAAACATCTCTCCAATAAATTACAGGTCCTAACAGTCATAAAAACAGTTACAAATACTAACTGGAATAATTTTTAGTTGAGAAGACCTTCTTCCACTTCATAGAGGAATTTTTCCGAGTAGGTAATACAAGTGAAAATAGGTGATACATGTGAAAGCTTTTGAATTATGTAATTTGCACAAGTAGCAACGGCAATCTAAATATAAACGCAAATATCTGGCGTGATTAATGTGTCCTTATTATCACTTGGACAACGGCACATTTGTAACACTGTTGTCACGTCCCATATCAAATAAGAAATATCGCAAATGTAGCCCATGGAACCTACCCCATGAACTTAAACGTATTACGATGTTTGTTTGGTATTATTATTCAATTCAAGTGTGCAGTTATACAATAGAACAGGTCATTCTGCAGTTGTCATCAGGAAAACTAAATCGGCAATGGAAATGTCAGCCAATAACAATTACTTACAAGTCGTTTGGCTTCCGAAACTGCAACTTGCTTCGCAATCGTCTCGAGAAATATGAAGCGCCAGTGGCATCGTCGCTTAATGAGGTGCACGACCTGATCCTGAAAGTATGTACATTTATGAGGCAAGTGTTTACTAGGGTTTAGTGTGACTATTAACTTGGCTCGCCTAAAACAAGGCCTCCTAAGCCGTCAGCTATTAAAAATGTGCTGCTGACACCAAATTAAGCCCACCTCATCGCTCGAATGGGCCGAGATTTAAGTACTGGCATAAATCCTGGCGCTGGACCTGTTGCGTTTCTCACTCCATTTGTTAAATGCCTGGCTTCAGCGCCGGCATGAATAATTGAGCCGCTGCAAAACATGGCCTGTGATGCTACAAAGAAGGCAGGCCAGCAGTCTGACCGCTGCCCTTTGTGTGTCAACCTTATAATTGCCAAATGCGTGGCTCAAAGGGAACGCACACGGAAGACACAAAGCAAACTGAACCGTAGCGATCGGGGGCTAAGATCAATGCGGAAAAGGTGAACAGGTAGAAGAGCTCCGCTCGAAGGCACACACGCTAGCTCTTGCACCGCATCACTTTCTACTGTGCTCACTCGCTATCCTCTAGTTTATATTTTATACAAGTTATCTTAGAAAATATATTTACTCTTGAATGACGCACAGCAATGATACGAGAGTTGATTGACAAAAAATACCTCCGTGGCCGTCGTATATACAAAACTTGCAGCACTGACGCTAATATCGGTTTTAACTATTTTAGTTGAGTAACTTTTACAATCTCAGTTCTCCGAAAGCAATCAAAATTAACGATCGCTTGTAAACTCCCTGGCACATTAAAATCGTGTGACGAACCGGGACTCAAAGCCGAGACCTTGCCTTATCGACTGAGCTATCCAAGAACCACTCACGACTCGTCGTCACAAGGTCGAAAGTCGTACGTGGGTAGCTCATTCGGTAAGAAAATTGTCCACGGAGGCAAGGTCCCGCGCTCAACTCCCGGTCTGGCACACAGTTTTAATCTGCCAGGAGGTTTTGACATGCTGTATAATGGAAAGCTCATTCCAGAAATGATTTTTTAGTTGTTGTGGCAGGTAATGAATCTTGTGTAGGAAGCTCGTCACTGTGTTTTCATCAACGTGCAGTTTCTGTCAGCAGAGAGTATTGCTCTAGTTGTGATATTCAGATTCACGTAAGCTGTTTATGTTAATGTGTGTCATTACGAGCTATATTTAGTGTTAACTGAGATGTTAAGGAAGAGAAATTGAGACACTCGAATCATATGATAGGCGAAGGGAGTGACGACCTTTGCCAACTTCAACAAAAAAAGATCAAGCAACAAACACACAATAAAGGCAGGTTGTCCCCAGATTAAGATTCTGAAAGAGAATTTTCGTCAAAGAATTGCTTTTCTTGGTTATCGAAAGGTTTCTCGGTATTCCCGCACGTGAAGTGAAAGTTCACAGAATCGATATGTAGCAGCTACTCCTGTTTTCTTCGCCACTTTGACACTGCACACAGTACTAACCAGAAACGAAAAGGCAGTCCATGGCATACATATTCACTACATCAAAAAAAAAAAAATATTAACTGATAGACTTATCTGTGAAAATGATGTGAATTTCTTTTGTGCAGATACTGACACTCTCAGATGGTTACATAGAATACTCTGAGATTAGAAAGAGTGTTAAGAGGTTTTCGGAATGACTAGTTCAATGTGATTTTGTTGTACATATATAGTATATCAGGCGACTCCACAGACGAGTTTTAGAAGCTGAAGCTGTAGAGTATCACGTCCATCACACCCTCATAATTTACACCCTCCGAGGTCTATGTTCTTCCGAAACTGGAAAAAGACTTTCGGCGACGTTACTACAACTTCACTGTTTTAAACAGCCATAGAAAGAAGTTGCGCATACGGTATGTGGAGTTCTTACGTGACTAGTTCATTCTTGGAAAATGTGTATACAGTTATCTGGTGACTATGTAGCAAAAAGAATGTAAGTGATTAAAGACAATGTTTAAAGAAAAACACTTATTTCTCATTCCTTAAATTATTACAATCCAGTCTGCCACTGGTAGCTGAGTGGTCATCGCGGCGGAATGTCGTACCTAACGGCCCAGGTTCGATTCCCGGCTGGGTCGGAGATTTTCTCCGCTCAGGGACTGGGTGTTGTGTTGTCCTTATCATCGTCATTTCATCCCCATCGAGACGCAAATCGCCGAAGTGACGTCAACTCGAAAGACCTGCACCAGGTGAACGGTCTCCCCAACAGGAGGCCCTAGCCACACGGCATTTCCATTTCCATTACAATCCAGTCACAAATCCAGTCACACATAATGACCATGAAGGCATTACTTTTCCGCGGTCCACTAAATACCTCAATATTACTGGCAGAGCACGCAGCTTAACATGCCAGTAAACGGCATTATTCCATTTAAAGTCTTCTATTTAGATACGTTATTGACATGTAGGTAATTAAAAATGTTTGTTGTAGCCTCAATACACCACTGAAGGCATTTACATAACAGTGAAAAGTATATAAAGCCAGTGACAGCGTGTTTCTGTGACTGTCGCATGGAGTTGAAATAGACTTAAAGTTAAATGAAGAGGGAATGAAGGATCAAGGACGGAAAATTGGGGTGTTAGGTCACTGGAGAAGGAACACGGGGTCGGATTGGGGAAGAAAATCGGCGATGGCCTTTCAAGGGAATCATCGCAGCATTCGTATTAAACCACGGAAGATCTGACCCTCGATGAGCGAACGGGGGTTTGAATCTTCGTCCTCTCGAATATAAATCCAGAGTCTTCCCACAGTGCTCTTTTGTTCAGTCTGAAGAAGAAGAAACCAAATGAAAGTTAGAAGTATCTGTGAGCATAGACGATGGTTCCATTTCTAAATTTTAGGTGTTCAGATTCCTCGTAGATAAAAACTATGTATTTTTAACTTCAAGGCATAACAAACGCCGAATGAGGTACATAGCCTCATTTCAGAAATTGTTTCAGTCTGGGGTGTGTCTACACTCAATCATAAATATTTCGTTTTCTAGCAAATACAACCTATGGTTCGATATTAGAATGTATATAGCCCACTCAGTGGTGTAATTAGGCACGAATTCCATTAATTGATGTCATAGTTTGGAGCAAAAAAACCTTGATACTGAACTACTAAGCTCTTTGAAGGGTAATAATTTAAAATTGTGGATGAGAGTTTCGGAACTCGAAGCAAAGTCAACTGTTTATGTGGCAACTACTGAACGCTGTTTAGTAGAAGCTGTGCCAATGCGTAGGTCTAATGCAAATATGACAAATGGTAGGTTGAAGCGTGGGAGATTTCTGATGGTAGCAATGGCATACTTTTCTTTAGATGGCAAATCTGGCATTCTGTAAGAAATAGGCAAAAGAAATCTAGCGAGAAGGCTGAGGCAATATGATCTGCAGTGGCGGCGGTGTGTTTGAAGACCGAACAGGAGGCGGATGGATGGCCGCGGTGCCCCGCCTCCCTCTCCGCTCTGTTGATGGCACGTTAAACACTAGTCCTAACCCAATATTGATGTCACAAGCGGCTAACGAGCTCACTCCGAGAGACCAGAACAAGAATAACGCGCGCTCACTTGAAGCTCTGTGTGCACCATACGATCGCAACTGGTTATCGATATTCATATTTGAGTGGAAGGAAACCAGCAAAGGATGGAATAGTCGTATGGGACACGGGAGAGTAACAAGTTCGTTGTAAGTCCTCTTAAAGCCACAGAGAAAGGTTTTGAAGAAGTGCATGGTAAAGTTACACCTGTATGTGACAAAGAGAATGTATTAATAACAACGCCAGTGTTACTACTTCTGTTGTGTACCTGTAATACTTTTGGGCAATGTATTATTTCCTCTCATAAATGATCCTCTCATAAGTGTCTCACGAAACGACCACGACGAAAGAAACAGAGAAATTAGAGCTCATACTGACGTTTAACGACAATCAAAATGTTCAAAAGTGAGTGAAATCTTATGGGATTTAACTGCTAAGGTCATCAGTCCCCAAACTTACACACTACTTAACCTAAATTATCCTACGGACAAACACATACACCCATGCCCGAGGGAGAACTCGAACCTCCGCCGGGACCAGCCGCATAGTCCATGACTGCAGCGCCCAGACCGCTCGGCTAATTTCGCGCGACTAACGACAATCGTTCTTCCCATGTGCCATACGTGGGTGGACCAGGTAAGGGGGAATAGATAGTGGTGCCACAACCACCCTCCACGGAATGCAGATGTAAACGTAGATTGGTGCCCTCATTGCCATCTCCAGTTTGTGGTGTTATTAGTGGAGGAGATACGAGGAAGCGACCAAAATTGTGAAAAAATTGTTATTGGACTTTCATTTACTACATGGTATTGAAATTTCAGTTCCTGAATATTACGTCCCAATTCCACTCCTAAGTGTGATAATAATTAACAAAAGTTTGCAAGAGTCCACGCCACTTTTTTGTTCTATATTTTTTCATATTATTTATTTCTGCGTATTTTCTTCCAGTTTTACGTTGTCAAAATGTGGTTAATATTTCACTGTTTAGCAGATCCAGAACTTCTACAAAAGTGTGCGCATGGAAAAACTCAAAACCCTAATGAAAGTTTCAACTTTCTGATAGGAAGACCGTGCCCCAAGACAAAATTTGTTTCCACAAATGCTGAGGAAATCGTAGCGTATGATGCTTGTTTAGTTTTAAACTGTGCTAATCTTGGCGGACTACGGGCTCTACAGAGGTTAGGATTTGATCCAGGAGGTTTCACACTGTCAATATTGAAGGAAATAGATAAGCTGAGAATAGATGGAGCTGACATTATTGTTATTCAATTTGAAAATCAGGTTAATCTAAGAGGACAAGCAAAGAAAAGATTGCTTGAGGATGAAGAGGAGAATGCATATTATTTGTACTAGTTCACCCAGATGAGGTAAGGCCTAATAAAAACACTGTCAAATCTTTGATTTAGGTTTCCCGTGACTTACATTTTGGCAACTTTATGAACCTTTTCCCCACAAACCACTGACATTGTGATACTTAAATTTGGCATGCTATAACGATACATACTGTGCAAAGAATTTTCATTTACTACAATAAGGCATTTATGTAAGAGAAAAGCTCTAAGATTTGGTATATATTTTTCACAGTAATTTGGAGAGCTATCAAAAGAAGATATCGATATTCTCTTCCACAGATATTTTTAGTAAAGGTATATCAAACTTTGTACAAAAATATGTTAATTTAGTTCTGATAGATTTTTCAAAAAAGGAAAATTTATACTCACCATGTTGAAAAAAATTTCAGTTGTTTATAATTAAAAACGTATAACTTCAATAGCCATGAAAACGTATGTGTGTATCCATATATCATTCCATAACACTTGTGCCAAATTAAGTTACATTATCTTGGAAACTTTGGACTTTATAAGGTTTCTTCAAAGTACTGCAACTTTGCATACGTCCGCCCTTAATGCGTTTACTGTTATTGTATAGGTACGTATTGTAGTTCAACAAAATTATATGGGTTAGGTAGTGTGTGGCCGAGACAGAAACATGCCGGCATATGCTGCGAATAGAGGATGCCATTAGCACTATTGTCCCCCGAGAACGTCTCTGATCACAGGACTAATGATCGTCACGAGCCAAAATGCCTCTATTTTCTTACTATTGTTAAATCTATGCCAGTCACTGGGGGTTGTGGCAGGCCACAAGAAAATAAAGGAAGAACCTTAAAAAAGGTCTGTTGAAGCTGTACAGCTCTGTATTGATTAAGAAACAAATAAATGAATTAATATGAATTTATACTGAATGAGGCCGATAGCGACTGAACGTTGAGAGAGAGTGTAACTGTAAAACTACGCACCCATGTATAGATAATTCATATGTATTTCAAGAAATACTCCTTTAAAAGACAATGGGACTATGTTATGGAAAATAACAGAAGTTTGAATATAGATGTACGTTGCAGAGTGGTGGCTTTAGTTAAGAAGAAGTGTGAGAGAAGTGAATTGATGCTTGTTAAGTGCTTTATTTGACAACGTTGTGATTATAACGAATATTGATTTAACTATATTGCTGACATACTGAAAGGACGCGTACAGCACAAAATCGTACATGCCGACCTCGTCTGTTAACTGACAGAGACCACCGACACTCGACAAGGCTCGTAATGTGTAATAGGCAGAAAGGAATTCCAAACTGCATCAGGATCCACTGCAAGTACTATGAGAGTTAGGTGGGTAATGAGAAAAGTTGGATTTCATGGTCGAGCGGCTGCTCATAAGCCGCACATCACGCCGGTAAATACCAAACGACGCCACACTTGGTGCAAGAAGCATAAACATTGGACGATTGAACAGTGGAAAAACGTTGTGTGGAGTGACGAATCACGGTACACAATGTGGCGATCCGATGGCAAGGTGTGGGTATGGTGAATACCCGGTGAACGTCATATGCCAGCGTGCGTAGTGCCAACAGTAAAATTCGGAGGCGTTGTTGTGACGGTGTGGTCGTGTTTTTCATGGATGGGGCTTTCACCCCTTGTTTTGCGTGGCTCTATCACAGCACAGGCCTACACTGGTGTTTTAAGCACCTTCTTGCTTCCCACCGTCGTAGAGCAATTCGGGGATGGCGGTGGGATCTTTCAACACGATCGAGCACCTCTTCATAATGCATGCCCTGTGTCGGAGTGGTTACTCGACAATAACATCCCTGTAACTGACTGGTCTCCACAGAGTCCTAACCTGAATCCTATAGAACATCTTTGGGATGTTTTGGAACGCCGAATTCGTGCCAGGCCTCACCGACCGACATCGATACCTCTCCTCAGTGCAGCACTCCGTGAAGAATGGGTTGCCATTGTCCAAGAAACGTTCCAGCACCTGACTGAACGTGTGCCTGCGAGAGTGGAAGCTGTCATCAAGGCTAAGGGTGGGCCAACATTGTATTGAGTTCCAGCATTACCGATGGAGGACGCCACGGACTTGTAAGTCATTTTCAGTCAGGTGTACGGATACTTTTGATCACATAGTGTACAAAATGCCTTATATCAAGGTGGAGAGTACCATAACACCAACGATATAGAAAGCCTTAGTAATATAACCGCACAGCATAGGAAAAAGGTTTCTTCGTCAGAGACATTTCCATTAGTCCGCTGCATAAAATTGCTCACTGACAGTTTTTTTAGGCAGATAACTTATTAGGTTTTGCGCACCATATTGAATTCCTGCATTACCGATGGAGGGCGCCACGAACTTGTAGGTCATTTTCAGGCAGGTGTACGGATACTTTTGATCACATAGTGTACAAAATGCCTTATATCAAGGTGGAGAGTACCATAACACCAACGATATAGAAAGCCTTAGTAATATAAACGGACAGCATAGGAAAAAGGTTTCTTCGTCAGAGACATTTCCATTAGTCCGCTGCATAAAATTGCTCACTGACAGTTTTTTTTTAGGCAGATAACTTATTAGGTTTTAACAGAAATCCTGGGAAATAACTGGAGATGAACTGCGTAAAAATTCCTCCTGTTGTACCTGAAGCGAGATTCAAGCTGCTAAACTTTCCAACAGCTTTCACAGTTTATCACATGATATTATGAACAACTTTGATTGATGGCTGTTGTAGTTCCTTATTGTTTTGATAGTCAAACCAGGTCTAGAATATTTTCTGAAACTTATGAAACAAGATTTTTCACGTAAATTTTCTTCTGTTCTTATTCTAGCAACATGTATTTGTAGTATATGTCGCTAAATTGTTAATTTATTCATTCATTTTTTCTACATTAAATAAACTCGCTGAAAGGACACCACTGCTAAATTTGTTGTAAATGTCAAGACCGAGAAATTTATACTTTGTCTATATAACGGAGTTCAATTACTAGACTATTTTCACGGTTGACGTGTCTACGGTATTTCCAGGTGATGGCGAGACATCTAAGAGAAAGCTGTCGGCACTTAAATGTTGGTTCAGCTTGTTTTTTTTTCATCGAACATAACCCTGTTTTCGAACAGGAGAGACATATCTAGGAAAATACATTTAATGAAATCGAATCACCCAGTGCAGTGACTTCGTTTCCGTAGCGCTTTTCCTTGAATCGGAAGATTTAATATCAGGACGCCACATAACTTGAAACTTGCGCCTTAAGACAATTTCAGAACAAGGAACCTGAGAAGTTGTGGAATAAAATGTTGATATTGTGAAACTAGTTATCTGTTCCTGTTGGTAGTAAAAGAGTTTTGCATTCTCTCTTTCTAGAAGATATTCCTCCCTATGTCCACGTGGAGTGGGATCCGCCGGTAGCTGTAAATATCCAGAGTGGCATTGTTGGTGTGGCACTATGTTATTTCTATAAACAAGATGGCCACTCTTCAACTTATTTTCTATGTTAGGTGTCCAGATAGCAGTAAGAATGCCCTTGTGAACCTCTACCATCACCTCCACACTCATTGAAACAAGAGGCCCACGTCGTTACCATTGGGGCGGGACTGTTCTACAGCATCGCTACCTTCAAGTTTCAGTGTGACCAGTACGGAGACTTCTAGATGACGTTCACGATACCTTGATCATATTAACGAAGTGACTGACAGTCGAGCAAAGAAGCAGATCCTTACTGAATATCGTTCACACACTCTACGTTAACGTGCAGTATCGAGCGAGCTTTGTAAGATTGCCTGTTTATGTACACTTTCGCTACCGGCTTCAGTCATTCTATACATTAAAATAAAGTGGTAGCACATAGAAACAGCGAAAACTGAGAACAAGAGACACCTTGCCGACTGCAACTGTCGTTCGCAACTAACTCTAATGTGTTCATGGGTGTCATGGTATTGGCTGAGTGAATCTGTGAGCAAGCTATTTTCAACCGTAAAGTATATTTCGATCAATCCTCAAATTAGTTTTTTAGTGGCTACACCTATATCAGTAGCTCATAAGCACTTCTTGGACGATGTGTGTTAAAGTATGCAAGTATTCAACCTTCCCATTAGGCTCCTACTAGAGTCGTAAGTAGGAGTCTAGTGCAAATGATCACTCCTGGCTTGCTTTGATCCGAAAGAAGTGTTTATGAACTATTAATAAAGATTAGTCAATCGAAATTGTTATAGCCATTAAACAATTTATGAAACATTGACAGAAATATACTATATAGTTAACTATAATAAGCGTCAATCGAGATACCCCTGCGATATGGGAATGGAGCAAAAAACGTAATGCGTGCTCTCTGATTGGGTGTTGCTGTGTTAGCAGTTCAGTTATCAATTAGCTGCAGATCTCTTAGTTATCCTCACCTAGGTTTTGGCATTCTTCAAACAAACTCTCATTCACCCGGACTTCGTGTAACGCCCTATATCACCGTATAAACCATCTCTCCGATGTTCTATGGTTCACGTACGACCTGTGCCTGTACACTGTCGGTTTGGTTGGGGGAGGGGTGGGTGGGGTATTGGCAGCTGGTCGACAGTGGAGAAAGGTCGTCGTGCTGGGAATTCATTCGCACACACTGGGAGTCTCCTCGGTAAGAGGGTCGACAGAATCCTTTCCATCGCTACACATCCCCAGAGGTCAGAATACCTATCGATCTTGGCAAGAGACTTCTCATCTGAAGAATGACATGAGAAACGGTCGACCCATCTTCTTGCAGAGTCTCCTGTGGCTTCTGGTCAGAGACCTCAGCACAACGAAACGACATGCTCGCCCCTGCTCTCTCTAGGGGCCTGTGGACGCTGTCAGCATGATTTACGATACAAGCAACTTCCTGCTTTCCACTCCGTTGCTGCTGCAGTAGGCTTGATAAATGTAAAAAAAATCTTTTGTAAATAACTTTGTCAGAAAAAAGAAGTGAACCGATGTTTTCGTTTTTATTTTGGTGTCCAATATGCAAGAAATGGAGTACATACGGTAGCAACACCTAATTTTTTTCATCATCAAAGGCGTCAGTACTTCGCACATGAATTGGCACACTTCAAGAAAATAGGGTTTGTCAACAAGATAATGCGTTAGCATTATGTGAACACGTGAAAACATTATGGTGAAGCTCAAAGGCGTCATAAGAAATTATTGTTCATATTAAAAGTGAGTGAAGCAGGATCCGTGTGAAGTTTTGCAAATTTTGTAAGACAGTTGCAGTGCTCAATCGAGTATTCTACAATAAAATCCTTCAGAGTGTTTGGCCGTGTCATACACGAGAGCAAACTGCCAGCGTTTCAGCTGATATTACAAGCCGTGAGACTATTTGTAGCTGTTGTTACAGCTTTATGTAGACGGTGGTCAGAAACAGTTTGAAAAACTTCTAAAAGTTTCACAGAATAGGCTGTGCTGAAAAATAATTTTTAAGAAAAAAATCCGCGACGCTGCAGCGTTTTATGAATTAATTATCGTTGAAGTTAGCCAATCACACCGTTGAGCGTTCTAATTCAAGCGGAAACCCGGAGACGGCGTCGCCGACCGTGTTCTTCGTTTTGTTTGGTAACGCGGGACAAGACTGCGATGCAAAAATTGAACATGGGACGGTAGTAAGGATTGAACCCGAGCCAAAAACTGAACAGTCTCGTGCGCTATCGTCTTCGCTATGAGACCAACAGACAGTAATTATATTTGGTGGGCCGCTCGAATTTGCGCGCACAACGGTCTGCCTGGGAAACGTCAATGGTAATTAACTCGGAAACCACGCAATGTATAGATTTTTTTTCTTAAAATTTATTTGTGATCCCAACCTACCCTGCAACAACACCCTTAGAAGCTTTTCAGACTGTTTCCGACTGCCGTGTATATTGTTTGCAAATGGTTGTACGGTCTGGTAGCGGTCAGTTACTGCAACCCGGCGGGCAGAACGTGCTTAACGGAGTTGCCTAACAGCGCGCCTAAACGCCGGAACGCAGGCAACAAGAAGCACTCACAGGTCTCAACCGTCATCGCGCCACTACGTAAGCAGCATTACGTCACGATGGTAGCTTCCACCGGATTCACCTGTGACAATCAATAAAATAAACATCATATTTTTCCAGCAATAAGCATTTAACACGTACACATGACGATTTCCATAGCGCAGAGACCCACATGATTTTTAGGTGTCACAAGTATTTTATACTTGTCAGACACGTCATTTGGTGATGGGCTACATGCCAGAATACCGGTCGGGGATACAAATACTTTCGAAGTGCAATTCATCGTGTACAAGGAGATGTCCTTTATCAAATTAACACAGTACGCTAGGACATCCCAGCTATATTCAGATAATATAAAGAGGTAACCACAACCACACGTAGGACATCCCAGCTATATTCAGATAATATAAAGAGGTAACCACAACCACACGTAGTCGCCCTGATGAAGGCTTCGTGCCCAAGGAGTCGACGCCTCATGTAATTTCCTCACGTATCCCGTTGAAGAATTGTTCTGAAATGGATTCCGGCCACGAAACGCTATGAGCTTGAGAGGGGTAGTAATAAGGCTTTAATTATCACCTCGAGAAAATACAATTACGTAAGTAATTTTTGTTCATTTGTGGCTTCATGTTTTCAGTGCTTGCACACATAGAACTCCCCGCATCACAGTACCGTATCACACCGCTAGAGGAGAAAATTCAGCATCTCATAGTCATTTGATAAGGATGGATTCAAGTCCATAGAGAGTGTCGTATTAGTCGTGTGGTTGAAAGGATACTTGTTTCTGCATTTCCTTTTTCATAAGCCTTATCAATTATCTCTATCTACTGAATTATGATGGCTGTGAGACACGTTTTCGTTCAACTTCCAAAGATGTTTAAAATTCTATTAGCCTCAGCTATTACTACATTATCTGGGTAAATGCATGTAAGCCAGTGCATAGCTCTGAGACGTCAATTATGCTATGTGGCGGAAGTAGAGATAAGTTTAAAACCTTTCTATGTTCCTTCCTCTGCCATTCACTTTTATGATTCCCTGATGATTATTTACGAGGGCCGGCCGGGGTGGCCGTGCGGTTCCAGGCGCTACAGTTTGGAACCGCGCGACCGCTACGTTCACATGTTCGAATCGTGCCTCGGGCATGGATGTGTGTGACGTCCTTAGGTTAGTTAGGTTTAAGTAGTTCTAAGTTCTAGGGGACTGATGACCTCAGCAGTTAATTCCCATTGTGCTCAGAGCCATTTGAACCATTTATAGAGGAGTGTGTGCTGGAAAGTCATGTCTCCGAATTTTTTATGTGAAAACTCTTACAGCTTTTTAAATAATTCAATCGTTATTATCATTCTAAATCCTTACTCTTTGTGTAAACTTATTTGCACCCCTCGGCTGTAGTGTGTAATATGGCGGTGTATAAGATAACTATGTGGGTGCGTGAGAAACAGTGTGCAGTAATCGAGTTTCGAATTCAAAGAGTACGTCTATACATGGAGTATTCTCTCCTTCACTATGACTCTGCCAGATTACACACCAGGGATGCGACATCTGCACCAATCCGAAGTCTTCGCTGTCATCGATCATCCTCCATACAATTCCGATTTGGCCCCATCCGATTTTTATCTTTTTCCAAAACTTAAAGAACACTTTAGAGAACCTTAATTTTATAGAAATAAAGCGAAGAAAGCGGAGGTGGGATTGTGGCTCCGCCGACAAGGTCAAACATTCTAGAGCGACGGTATCAACAAACTGCTCTCTCATTGGGAGAAATGTGTTCGTGACCAGAGCGACTAAACTGTGAAAAAATATGTAGTCACGAACAATGAAGATCTACAATGTTAACAAAATTTATTTTCCTTAAAATACTTCGAGAGTTTTCACATAAAAATTTCGAAGCAATTACTTTTCAACACGCCCTGTCAACGCAGATCCCAGGGTGGATCTTAAAACAATGTCAGGAGTTTCCTCGTCGGCATTTTCTTTGAGCTTGCCTCGACGGGTCGTTAATCCTCGCAGATATTCCGAAACCAACGGAGACGGACAAACCTTGGCAGCGCGCGTGCGGGCACTCGCTTCCGGTTTCAGCGGGGCATGTTGAGGGGCGACACGAAAGTCGAGAAGCTAGGGCAGCTCGTCTTTCTCGAGCCATTAGGGTTGGTGCTGTTTCACTTGCAAGACAGGGCGGCGGTAACGGACGGTTCGTCACCCTCCATTTCGGGTCGACTGTATCTGACATTCCACCCAGACATGTCCAATCCCTCCGTCTCATCGCAACAGGAAATACGTTATCTATGCGCCGCCACTGCCAGCGTGGCGAAAGAGCCTAAAACACTGTTCATAGGTTACAGTATATTCGGGAAGGAAATGAACGTCAGTTTCTGTAAATAATCTGATTTCGACCTAATTGTTTCCCCGTTAGTCATTAGAGTACTAAATGATAGTAAGTATTTATATCAACTACTTGCGAGTGGATACCACGCAGCTGCTAAATATGAAGAAAGACCTTATTCGACTGGGTTGTATTTTACAGTTGTTCTTTATTAAGCACTACTAGATTCGAGAGTTACTTATTTTCAAGTACATGTATAACAGAAGTAGACATCATCCTCGTAAAATAAAAATCGCGTTCTGCGCACATTTACGCATGGCGCGCTGTTTTTGTTTGGAGAGGATGACTGAAAGACTGTCGAAAGTAGAGTGGGTTAATAAAGTACAGTACTAAAGTACAACCAGGTGGAGAATGTCTTTCTTCAGTTATGTCTTTAGACATGAATGTTTCACTTTGGCCTAGGTAGAAGCCGCCAGAATACCTAGACTTCATGAAGGCAGCAGCTGTCTCAGTCCGCATTCCTGGAATCCAGAGCTTACTGTTTACTTCTGCAGACCTCCAGATTTACAGATTCATTGTGTTACCCTAAAAACCATAGTAATTGACATTTGCTTTATTATGCAGGAGCACCGGCTACACCGCTCACTGCATTCTCATTTACCAGTCATTCCTTTCAGGTAAAGAAAATGAATTAGTGACAGGTTGATGTTTGTTTCGAGATAATCAGAACGTCTGGTCCTTATTCAGAATGTTCTGCTTTGGGCTGTTCTCACTTATAAAACAGTATATGGATTCAAACAATACGATACGCTTGTAAAACGTGTAAGATTTGACAGCATTGGTCATTTTAAAGGAAAAAATATAAGGCGTCACGGGTAAACGGAAAGATTAGTTCTTCTGTTTTAGAACTGCATCTTAAATTTAAGCTATAGTGATGAATTTCTTACCGTTCTTAATACTAGCATCACTCTATGAAAATTTTAGTAAAATGAGTTAGGAACTGAATCGTAATACATTTCTCAGAATTTAAAGATCACGTCATTAGGAACAGAGTTAAAAGCATTTCGTGCGAGGTCGTTCTATAAAGAAGAGTTTCATTTGTCTTACAAGTGTGGTCTTCAGTCCCAAAATTAGTGAAATGCAGGTCTCCACGCTGGTTTCTGCTGTGCAGAATGACTACTACAACCTACATCCATCAACACTTCCCTCCATTACCAAACTGACGTTTCCTTGCCATCTCGGGATGCGTCGTATCAACTGATACCTTCTTTTAGTTCAGTTGTGTCATGGATCTCGTTTTTCTCTTGGTCGATTAACTATCTCCTCATTAGTTATTCGATCTATCCTCTCAGTATTCAGCGTTATTTTACAGCATCATTCTCTTCTTTTCTTTGCTTATCGTCCACGTCTGTCAGTACGTGTGAGTATATTTCACGTGTCTCAAATATCTTGCTCACCAGGTGCAGTCGTTTTATCATGCTCGGCTCCCTCAAATATCTCAGTAATACCGAGGAAAAGTCGTCTACTCCAGAGGACTTGTTTCCAGTTAGTTCTTCCAGTGCCCTGTAACTTCTTTTTGCAGTATCCTATCTCCTGACCCTTCACCAGTTGCTTCCCATTCCGTTTCTATAATACTGTCTTCAGCTACATATCCCTTGTATAGCCCTTCTATATATTCCTTCCATTTTTCAGTTTCCTCTTCTTTGCTTAGTAGTGGGTTTACACCTGAGTCCTTGATATTTAAACAGTTACTTCTCTTTCCTCTAAAGATTCTTAACGTTCCCGTAACGGCTAGTCATGCATGCTTCTATAGACTTGCATTTCTCGTCCAGCGATTACTACTTTTCCATTTTGCATTTCATGTCAATCTCATTTTTAGACGCTTGTACGCTCTTTCGCCTGCTTCATTTGCTGCATTTTTATATTTTCTTCTTTCGTCAGTTAAGTTCAATATGTCATGTGTTTATCCTAAGATTTCTACTAGGCCTTGTTATCTGGTTAATCTTCTGCTGCCTTTAGTATTTCGTCTCTCAAAGTTATCCATTCGTCTTCTGCTATTTTCTTTTCCCCCATTTTAATCAATAGTTGCCTAATTCCCCATCGGTAGCTCAACAAACAGTGGTTCTTTCACTTTGTCCACGTTGAATTTCATTAGTTACCTACCTTTCTGCTGTTCATAACCGATAAATTATGATTAGAGTCCACATCTTCCCCTGGAAAAATCTATCTGATTTCGAAGCCTCTGGAAGGTTCCACTTTCTTCAGCTTCTTAAACGTTTACAACCTTCTTAAATGATTCTTAAGCGATGTGTTAGCAATAGTTAAATTATTCTCTGTGCAAAACTGGACCAGATCACTTCCTCTTTCATTCCTTTCCTCAGTCCATGTTCTGCTACTATTTTTCCTTCTATTTCTTCTGTTACTTTTCCCATTGTTTAATTCCGGTCCATCATCACAGTTATATTTTCGTCTTCCTCAACTATCTAAATAATACCATATTCCGAATACCTCATTGCATATAAAAGTTTATTACTGTCAAAATCAAAGGATAAACGTTTATAAATTAAAATAAGCTGCCATTAAATGTCGCAATATATAATAGTATATGTTTATGTTTAAAAAAGTGTTAAAAGCGTCACAAAATAGCCCAGTTTTGCGGTATTATAAAATGTTTCCGAATCTCGTTGACTATCACGGAAAGTGCTTGTGAAATGCTGTATTTATTTTTCAATTTCTATGGATGGGTTTGCAACGAAAAGGAAAGGGTCATTAAGCTCAACATCACTTTCTGAAGTATGGATCGCCGTCAACAATGTCACGTCATTGGGACACTGCAAACACCTTTCTGATTTAAACTAGCACCTTCACGCACAGACTGGCGGTCGCAAATTATATACCATCTTCGCTATTTCCCATGTCATTCAAATTCTGGCGACACAAATTTCTTCCACCATGAGGATCCTAAATCAAGCACTAGTCATACCTACATATTACCGAACAGTTACTTCTTGTGAAGGTTAAAGTTTGATGAATGTGAACATGATGAACTTAATATCAGTTACTAAACACTGAGAAATAAATACCGTCGTTTAACCCAATATAGTTTATACGCAAGGAGAGTGGATATGGAGGAGTACTGTCCTATGTAATACATGTTCAGTATTAATAATGTAAACTACAAAACAAGTGACCGATTAATAAACAGATCAAAGTTGTATTTGCTTGGCGAGATAGAGCAGTTGAACATTAAAAAAGTGCATTGCAAAAACTGTACGTAAGTTTATCGTTTTCCAGTGCATTACTTCTTCATCTACTCACTTCAGAAAGTGTGACTTTCTGAAGATCGTGTGGCTTCCAAAAGAAACGTTGTGTCCTCGGAATTGCTGCCCCCACGGGTGGTAGGTCGGTGCGCGATGTAAGTAACAGCGAGTAACAGTACTTTACGAGAACGACGAAGCGCTTCCGTGGTTTACAAGCGCTGTAAATGAACCTAACTGCCTTATTCAGCCGCCAAAATGAACAGCAAACTTTGGAAGCCGTATACTGTCCCTTACGCCTCTACCAATGACCGCTTGCATTGTTGGGATCAATTCCTAAGGGACGCAGACAATGGCTGCGACTCTGTAACAACGTTGGTGGTAACCTGGCGCTGCTGGTGTGACATACAACCCAACTTGTACCGACGGCTTAGCTGTATGTCTCGGAAACATATCTTATTAAAGAAAAGAGAAAAATGTGCAGCAAAAGATTTCCTTCTATGCGCATTTCATTAACTGACACTCTATTGATGGCATACTATACAGTAGTAGTCTGATTCTATATTCTGGATCGTAAATTTTTTTTCTAGATTCATTGTTTTGTTTACTTTCTTCATAACATTTCCTAACTCCATCACTTTCTCTGTTTTTGGACCGATTTAGTATTTATGTACAATAAGTAACAAATGATACAGATAGTTGGATATTGTACTATTTATCCAGCATATTACTTCTCCATTTAATGCAAACAGCATGTTTCTTTATTAGGGTGAACACAATACATTAATTAAAAAGGAACACTGTATGCAAGAGTGTGTCTACCAGCCTTACCGTATTTTTGCTAATATACACAGTTCACATTCGTACACAGCTAACAGTTTGGAGGCTACTCTTCGCATCAGGTAAAGTCGTATGTATTTATTTGTAAAATAGATCAACTCTTGAACTAGATGACGCGTGTGTAAGTGCTACTCCCCTGCACCTTCTACAGCAGCAATCAATTAAAGCATCGTATTTTGATGTAAAAGAATGTTCTTCGATTAAAAGAGTTTGTTTCAAATTTGAAAGGGACTGAGAACATAGCACGCTTAACTTTCTTGTGGTGATGTGGAGCCGATAATGAGAGACGTACAAGTGTCGCTGCTTTTTTTTTTAACTCATTTATGTCATGGGCGGCAGTCAGTATCTTATGTACTCTGGATAGTCGGAATCAAATTCGTTCTGAGCCCTGCTAAAGTTTGAGGTCTTCATGTAATGGGTAAGTTGTTTTTGACGCTTCTCAGTTTCTACGTCCTCTACGCATTTTAAAAAGCCGCCCGGGCTAGCAGCGTGGTCTGAGGCCTCTCGTCACGGTCCGCGCGGCTCTCCTCGTCGGAGGTTCGAGTCCTCCCTCGGGCATGGGTGTGTGTGTTGTCCTTAGAGTAGTTAGTTTAAGTTAGATTAAGTAGTTTGTAAGCTTAGGGACTGATGACCTGAGCAGTTTGATCCCGTAAGATCTTACCACAAATTTCCAACTTACATCTTAAAAAAATATAATCTGTATAAAGTGGAATTTACGTAATATTTCTCTCACATACGGCAACAACAACCCATTTTCAGCTGTTGTCAGCACTCGTGGTCGTGTTAGCTTTGTTGGCTATCGATCACGGGGCCCCAGGTTCGATTCCCGGACGGAACGAGAATTTTCTCCACTCGGAAGTGTGTGTGTGTGTGTGTGTGTGTGTGTGTGTGTGTGTGTGTGTGTTGTCTTCATCATTATCGGCGCGCTTGTCGCCGAAGAGGTGTCAAACAAAAAGCGTTGTACCAGACAAACAAACAGCTCAGTAGATGATTCCCAACCAAAAATGGCATACGGATATTTTTTTTCGACTGTTGCCTCCTAAATTAGATACTGTATCTATTTTTTTTTTGGAGTCAGATGTAATTTTTACTACTCCCCTGTCTCCAGTTTGTAGGAGATCGCTTTGTTAGCTCACAGTTTCTTTCTATAATGTCTTAACACGTCATTGGAGATAACCGACCACTTGGTGAGAATTAAATCAGCACGACAGAGAGTGACTATGTGACTGACCATGCCAAGTGTGGCAGTTACGTGATTTTGTAGTAGCCCAGAACTTTAAAAAAATTAAATCCTCTAACGATTTCATTGTTTCCTGAAATACAGATTCACGAACACAGACATCACATCAAAAACGGCACTCCTCAAAGTAAAACCACTAGGTTCGGGACTTTTGGGTTAGTAGATGATTGTCTCCAGGACAATTTCTTTTGTCTGAAAATTTAGAGTAACTAAAATTATTTAACACTAGGCTCCTCAACGATTGTCTGAATGGGACTTGGTGAAGTCCGCTTTTCTAATATCATTCCTGGACATTTTATGATGGCTAGTTAGAAATAGCAAAATTAAGTAAAGGGAACAGGTCTCAAATGCTGCGCTCATTGAGAGTCGTTCCGCGCAATTTGTCGACAAATCTATGATCCGAGCTTCAATTAAAAGGAAAAGGAACAAACTACTGAACGTACAGAGGAAGGAGCCCACTATATAGAGAAGGGCACCACGTACGTGGCGCGTATCGACAGAGTAAGTTAGTGATTAAAAAGCGGCTCTTTGTGAGAAACATGTCAAGCTGGTAGTGTGTTGGAAAGGGAGAAATATATTGCCAAAATGTGTTGCAAACGAAAGAACGTATTATTTTTAGAAAAGGGATGAATATTGAAGGAAAAGGATAATTCTGACACATGATCGAAAGTTGGCTAGTAGTACAATAAAAAAGAAGTTACTTCGTGAACTAATTTTGCCGAAGCCAGCCAGTGTTCGGATGCAAGGACATTAGAAGAACGAAATTAAAGACGTGAGTAAGATAATGCGTTGTTTACACAAGCAGCATTAAATATAAATCTGCGGAGAGTTTCAGTATCGTAGCGCGGCTTACGAGGACCCCAGCGGAGGAAGTGGGCTGCAGCAGAGCCAAGGTGAGACGTTATTACACAAATGGCGCCCGTGACCGAGACCTGAAGAGATCAAAGAGCAGGCCTTAATAGCGCCACCTATCCCAGTCACTTACATTACTCGGGGCAAAATATGTCACCGATACGAACTTTCCCATACCTGTGATGAATCAATAACCAGTAGTCAGAAGTCCTGAACGCCCGATCGTAAGGCTTACGTTCCAGTTACAACATAGTGGCAAAATACGTAAAGGTATGGAGCAGAATCGAAGCGAGTACATCGTGTGTGCTACATTGAATAGTATCGTTTCCTTTGCAAAAAGTGTAAGGAAGATTTCAATATGTACTGGAAGACAATACTAGATGACGCAGATTTAATTTTTCGTTGTTCCATTGAAGTATTTTGCTACCATCAGCAAGGGCCCACGGAGCGAATGAAGTGTTATGTGACTCTTAATGTTTTTAATACACACTGCTCAGCCCGAACACTATGACCACTCAACTAAGATAGTGTTGATGCAATTCTGGCTAATAGAACTATTTAAATTTGTCGTGTGTTGGCTTGAAAGGTCTTGGCAAGCAGGCGGTGATATATGGATCCAGTCAGAGTCAAGTTTCCATTCACACGTAGTTCATTTTCTTCGGGTCAGGAAGCGTTCTGAACAGCTATCAACTGGTGCTTAGTGATGTCCTTGATGTTCCCAGTAGTATAAGCAACCGGTGAATTAAGAAAGGTAGGGGAGGGGGTTGGTAGAAGATCTACAATTTGTCATTATTCTTCTAAAACCAGTGCGGCAGCCCTGTGGCTATGTGGCATGCGATATTGTCCAACTAGAAAAAAAGTCCGGCGTGAACAAAATTAACAAGGAAGGAATATGTGTGCTTAGCAGTTCATTCAAGCTGCCTACTATTAAAAACACAGCTTCCATGGAGACCGAGGTTAATTTCAAGATAGCATGAAACTGCTATCATCATTCAATGTACGCCCAGTAGTGTATGTTTCGAGAGCAGACTTTCCTCTGAAATATCTCTGACTTCTTTTGAAGCGTGATTAATTTCACCAAGCAGTTTCTTTTCATGTTTCCACGATCTTGCCATGACGGTCCTGTGCTCCCTCACGCCTTACCTGATCAACAATCAGGCGTGTGGGTTGTCTGCTGAGGAGTTCCATTTGCAACAAGGCACGACGAACGGCATATTCTGGAAGCATACCGCAGTATGTTACCTCATAGTGTCAGCTCTTTTTTCTGAAGGAAATATTACAACGGCTGCATTCTCACTATATTGTTCGCTAGCAGATTCACGGGTAAGTGCCCATCTTCGTTGGCTATTTAGGATGGTAGCGCGTAAGTATTCCAAGATCTTAACCCAGCCGTCTAGCCAACACAGTATTCCCTTAGTAAACCCCTCCTCCGCAGAGGGGCTAAAAAGTGGATTACTTCATTAAGCTAGAAGTCTCTGCTCAAAGTGGAGTACACCTTTGATACTAATGCTTGCTTCGTTGCCAGGTTGTCTAGTTGCGGCGAGAGCTACACGCAAATGTTCGACAAATCCCTGAGGGAAACGCAACAAGAAATATGCAGCGTGTCATGGAAAAGCTCGCTCATAAAATCCTGAGGTAGCTCGCTCTTAAAATCCTGAGGTACGATGCTCGAAAACGAGTCAAGAGAAATATTTCTTCCTTCGAGACACATCTGGCGTAATGCCGATGACGGTAAAATCACAGAGATTCAATCTTAAACGGAGGTGCTCCGACAGTTATTCCTCCCCCGCAGCACCCGGGAATTTAACACTTCGTACTCTCCGTCACTCGAAAGAAGGAAGGAAGACTGACATTTATCGTCTCGTCTACATCGAGGTCGTTAGAAACGGAACACAAGCTGAGAATGTTTCAAGGCTAGGAAGGGAAATCGGCTATGAACTTTCATAGATACCATCACGGAATTTGCCTGGAACGATTTAGTCAATCTCGGGAAACCTAAATTAGAATGAATGGAAGCGAATTTGAGCCGTCGTCCTCTTGAAAGGGAGTCCAATGTGCTAAAGCTAAACATTGCGCCACGTCACTCGGTCACACATCAAGAAGTGACGTAAGGAGTACATACGTAAATCGAGGTGCAGATGTCACTCGAGCAGTGGTTGTACCGTGATCCTGATAAAGTTGATAGTCCTTGGTAGTCGTAAAGGACCTGTATTTATCCATTCCTAGAGAATTTGCCCACTCCTCGTGTATAGGAGTAATGAATTGGGAGTTGAAGATTATTCCTAATTTCACCCTCCGTATTGGTTCTTCGAATTTTTTATGTAGCTTTCTTCGAAGAAAGTGACGTTTCTCGTGGGTGCGAGTTGAGCTTTTTCACCTTTCTAGTGACATGCTCTTTCCAGACAAATAAGCCTAGAGCTGTCTGCACCACCAATCACTGTGTACGCTCGATGTCACTTGTTAGTTCGCCCTGATAAGAATCCCATTTACGTGAGCCTCGAAAGAGTTAGATGAACTATTTATTTCGTACAACAACTACTATTTCCCAGTATCTTACCAATAGACAGAAGACAGTCAGTTGCTTTGCCTACAACGCAAATACTACATATCCCTACTCATTGCTATTCACAGTGATATATATGACATTATTTACTACAGGTGTATCTTGGTAAATATGAAGTCAACAACCACAAAAATTTAATTTCTAGTGAACTTGGCAGTTTTACATTTGTTTCCACTCAATAGCCGGCCGGAGTGGCCGTGCGGTTCTAGGCGCTACAGTCTGGATCGGAGCGACCGCTACGGTCGCAGGTTCGAATCCTGCCTCGGGCATGGATGTGTGTGATGTCCTTAGGTTAGTTAGGTTTAATTAGTTCTAAGTTCTAGGCGACTGATGACCTCAGAAGTTAAGTCGCATAGTGCTCAGAGCCATTTGAACCATTTTTTCTACTCAATAACAGTTGCTAGGTTTTGCACCAAGCCGATATTTTCTTGAGATCTGACTGGATACTAAGCCAAGATTTTGCAAGAAAACATTTCCACATAGATAACCACCCCTACCGACTCTAATCGTAATTGCAGCTAGTAGTGGCGACATTTATATGGTAAATAAATATGAATATAGCACACTTTCCTGTGTACGCACGAAATTATTTCGGTATTTCTTGATAGTCCGCCGCTAGTGGTCTCGCGGTAGCGTTCTCGCTTTCCGAGCGCGGGGTCCCGGGTTCGGTTCCCGGCGGGGGCAGGGATTTTCACCTGCCCCAAGATGACTAAGTGTTGTGTCGTCTTCATCATCATCATTCATCGCCATTACGGTCGGAGGAAGACAACGGCAAACCACCTCCTTTAGGACCTTGCCTAGTAAGACGATTCGGTTCTCCCGCGTCGTTCCCCTACTCTCAATTCCATTTGTTGATGACGCTTCCGCCAAGACATTGTGCTGCTTTGTTCTTTTGAAGGACTCAGTCGAACTTGTGACGTAACATCAGTTTCGTCGGTTGAAGTAAGCCAGTGAATGTCATTTATGAATATCATGACGCCTATCTAATTAATAAACTCATGTTTCACATAGGAAAAAAATGTTACATGTTACTGAAATTCTTCAGATGAGACATTATTGACAAAAAAAAATACAAAAAGTTATTTCAGTACGCGAAACATTACTGAATGTAAACAACACCATTTGTGTAGCATACGTTTGAAGACAAATTTGCTCAGTTTTAGAAAGTCATCGCATGTTGAGGAAGTAGCGATGGACGCGTAATAACACATCCTCTGTGTTGTAGCGATATCTGTGCCCTCCTGCTGGCCAGTGACACTCGGCAAACGAGATTCTGTCAGCTACAGTTCTCACCCCCCTATGCAGCCTTATGTAAGGTATGTCAATACCAACTACACGTTCCACGTTGACGCTTTATTCTTACGTATTGCATACCTCAGAAGTAATCGTGCAACTAACAAGGAAGGAATATTATGGTTTAACGTTCTATAGCCGCAAATAATAAGTACATCCAGTACAGTGGAATGTAACTTCGTAAATCCACCTTGTTTACGCGGAATCCGCGAGCAGAAGGTTTAATTGGCAATCAGTAAAGAAAATCATGTTTCTAAACACAAAAGCGGGTGGAGTATAAACATACGAAAGTCCAACTATTTAATGTCCCACTAAGAGCATCTGAAACCAAAACCTTCGTCGTTTTTATATTTTAACCAAATGAGAGTGGAAATTTTTGGCAAGAAACTGCTGAAATTGTAGTTTCTTTCAAAGAAATACGACGGTAACCAGAAGAAAGGAGAGAAGAATAACTGTATACACATTCATTTCAAACCGGAATTATTTCTAAAGTTAACAACTGTGTTGATTTGTAAAGCAAAAGATCCTGAAAAACTGCGGTTATGTAACTGAAATACTTAAAAATATCAAATGAAACTCAACTGGAAAAGAAGTATACGTGCATTGCAGCACGTGAGAGGGACTATCGTTTACTATAGAAAACAATTGGATATTCTTGTTTGAAAGTTTTCGGAGCATAATGAATCATCTCAACAGTTCATTTAGGAATATAGCTGACTGTCTTCTTTCCTATGAGCTTCTTAGGAACCGAAGGAGTGGGATGGAACTGACAGAATACTCATCCGTGTTCATTAATGTGTAATTTTTCTTCTTTTCCATCATGGCGATGGCTGAGATACTTTTGTTTTACTAGTCTGTTAAAACTTAACATAGCAATTTTGTTGCAGGAAAGTGAAACTTGACTTTCACAAGTATAAAATATTGTAAAACATTGAAATCACTGTAGTCCATCCAGTGCATGCTCCATCATCTCTACATTAATATTATAACCCACATCCACATATTCATGCTTACTGAAGGGGAAGCTTAGTCTCCTCCTACACAGACACATAGTAACTATCTACTGCTACCTTAGGGTGTGACCTATCGAACTACCCCTTCTGTTAGTCAGTTTGTGTTTCTCCTAGATTTTGTTTAGTACCAGTTCATTAGTTATTATATCTGCCGGATTTAATCCCCAGCATTCTTCTATAGCACCACATTTCAAAAGTTTCTGTTGTCTTTTAGTCAGTCCTGTTGCTCGTGTACGTTTCACTTACAAAAAAGCCTACACTTCAGACACATACTTTTAGAAAAGACTGCTACACTCACAGTTTTATATTAGATGTTAAAATATTTATCTTTCGCAGCAAAGTCCCTCTTACTACTGACGTTCCACATTTGGAACTACTTACTTCTTACTTTGCTCCTCAGGTATTAAAACTCTTCCCCAGTTTTTAGTATTTTACTTCCTAATATAATTCTCTAAGCATCACCTGAATTACTTCGAGTACACTCTATTATTGTTGTTTTATTTTTAATTTTCTCATTTTGTAACGGTATTCGTTCTATTCAACTGATGTTCTTACTGCTTAGCTGTTTTAACAGAATTACAGTGTCGTTGGAAAACCTTAAAGTTTTTATTTCTTCCTCCTGAACTTCCCTTTTCAAATTTCTCTTTGGTTTCCTTTCCTGTTCTCTCAGTGTACATATTGAGTACCATGGGGGATAGACTACATCCCTGTCTCATTCTCTTCTCAGCTGCGTCCTCCCCTACATGTTCTTTGATTCCACAGACGATAGCCTCTCCATAAAGAACTAGATTATTTTACGTTTGTTACAAATCGGGTGCACCTATCCGATGCTGCTCCAGTTAAACGCACTGACAGAGGTACACCTCCTAAAAGCTGAATACCAATCATTTCAATGGAAATACGCACGGAAAACGTATATTGATGAGCTCTTATGTTTGTTCTCATAATACCAGATGAGACTATTCCGACTGTTCAGGTAAATGACGCAGGCCTGATTGGCCGAGCGGTTCTAGGCGCTACAGTCTGGAACCGCGTGACCGCTACGTTCGCAGGTTCGAATCCTGCCTCGGGCATGGATGTGTGTTGAGTTTAAGTAGTCCTAAGTTCTAGGGGACTGATGACCTCAGAAGTTAAGTCCCATAGTGCTCAGTGCCATTTAAACCATTTGAAGGTAAATGACAAACGTAATGTGGGCCACATCTGTGAAAAACATGAGTATGTGAAAGGCAGCATCAGTAGCACGTTGGTGAATAACCAGTGCACAAATTTTATACGCAACGAACTCGATTACTCCTTTTGCCTACATCTTTTGCATGTGATACTCGTGCAGGTTGTATTTCTGTAGTACCACCCAACATCTTACTCGCCATAACAGGCGCATCTCTCCTCCACGGAATCCTCTAGAGTCCTACGTTCTTATATTTCGCCTCCAACAGCCCACAGGCTCAGTGCGAGGATTCCCTCTTTCTCGAAGGTATCGGTAAAGTGGAGCAAATGCACAGTGGGGTGAATGCATTCTGAAAGGAAATTGATATTCACAGGTGCCACAAACTTCTCTTTCACAATCCCTCACTTCACCGTAACACAAAAAAGTCTCTACATTAATATTATAACCCACATCCACATATTCATGCTTACTGAAGTGGAAGCTTAGTCTCCTCCTACACAGACACATAGAAACTATCTACTGGTACCTTAGGATGTGACCTATCGAACTACCCCATCTATTAGTCAGTTTGTGCTTCTCCTAGATTTTGTTTAGTACCAGTTCATTAGTTATTATATCTGCCGGATTTAATCCCCACATTTCAAAAGTAGGTGATAGTTAATGCTGGTTTCAAAATATTACGTGTCAACAAGTACTTTGGGTAGTTACCCTGACGAATGATCACGCGACCGGGATATATAACTCGCAGCGACTACGATACAATGCATGTACGAACCGCTCGATGGTGTCACAAATTTGCTCTATTGGACAGAAGTCAGATGGCCTGAGAGGCCAACTAAGCAGACGTATACCTGTGGAGTGTTCCTCAAATCATTCTGACACAATTTAGGTGCGATAATATTCTGCACATTCCTGTCGGAGAGAAATGACGCCAACGGGATGTTGTAGGTGAACAACCAGGCCACATATAAATACACTCCTGGAAATTGAAATAAGAACACCGTGAATTCATTGTCCCAGGAAGGGGAAACTACATTGACACATTCCAGGGGTCAGATACATCACATGATCACACTGACAGAACCACAGGCCCATAAACACAGGCAACAGAGCATGCACAATGTCGGCACTAGTACAGTGTATATCCACCTTTCGCAGCAATGCAGGTTGCTATTCTCCCATGGAGACGATCGTAGAGATGCTGGATGTAGTCCTGTGGAACAGCTTGCCATGCCATTTCCACCTGGCGCCTCAGTTGGACCAGCGTTCGTGCTGGACGTGCAGACCGTGTGAGACGACGCTTCATCCAGTCCCAAACATGCTCAATGTGGGACAGATCCGGAGATCTTGCTGGCCAGGGTAGTTGACTTACACCTTCTAGAGCACGCTGGGTGGCGCGGGATACATGCGGACGTGCATTGTCCTGTTGGAACAGCAAGTTCCCTTGCCGGTCTAAGAATGGTAGAACGATGGGTTCGATGACGGTTTGGATTTACCGTGCACTATTCAGTGTCCCCTCGACGATCACCAGAGGTGTACGGCCAGTGTAGGAGATCTCTCCCCACACCATGATGCCGGGTGTTGGTCCTGTGTGCCTCGGTCGTATGCAGTCCTGATTGTGGCGCTCACCTGCACGGCGCCAAACACGCATACGACCATCATTGGCACCAAGGCAGGAGCGACTCTCATCGCTGAAGACGACACGTCTCCATTCGTCCCTCCATTCACGCCTGTCGCGACACCACTGGAGGCGGGCTGCACGATGTTGGGGCGTGAGCGGAAGACGGCCTAACGGTGTGCGGGACGGCGGTGCGGTCCCCTACGGTACTGCGTAGGATCCTACGGTCTTGGCGTGCATCCGTGCGTCGCTGCGGTCCGGTCCCAGGTCGACGGGCACGTGCACCTTCCGCCGACCACTGGCGACAACATCGATGTACTGTGGAGACCTCACGCCCAGCGTGTTGAGCAATTCGGCGGTACGTCCACCCGGCCTCCCGCATGCCCACTATACGCCCTCGCTCAAAGTCCGTCAACTGCACATACGGTTCACGTCCACACTGTCGCGGCCTGCTACCAGTGTTAAAGACTGCGATGGAGCTCCGTATGCCACGGCAAACTGGCTGAAACTGACGGCGGCGGTGCACAAATGCTGCGCAGCTAGCGCCATTCGACGGCCAACACCGCGGATCCTGGTGTGTCCGCTGTGCCGTGCGTGTGATCATTGCTTGTACAGCCTTCTCGCAGTGTAAGGAGCAAGTATGGTGGGTCTGACACACCGGTGTCAATGTGTTCTTTTTTCCATTTCCAGGAGTGTAGAAGATTCCTGAACCGTTCGCCGCTGACAGACGATTTCGTCTCATGTTAACATCCTCCACACTAGAATATCTTTACCATTTGTCCGAACGGTGCCCTGTTAGCAAGTGGCGTTCATCGCCTCATGTGGTTTTATACGTTCTCGTACACTACCATCAGCACGTTTCAATGTGTACAGCGACTCATCAATCAAAGCAGTCTTTTTCCGAGCCTCGATCGAATGGTGGTACTTCTGCGTGTCTACATATCCCTGCGCCGTGTGACGTGGGAAGCTGAGGTACATGTATTGGGCTGTGACTTCTATATCCCACTGCGAAAATGTCGTTGTGCATAGTACGGTTGTCCATCTTTTGTTGTCCTGTCTTTAAGCGTCGTTTTGTTTCCTATACTGCAAAAAATGGCTCTGAGCACTATGGGACTTAACATCTGAGGTCATCAGTCCCCTAGAACTTAGAACTACTTAAACCTAACTAACCTAAGGACATCACACACATCCATGCCCGAGGCAGGATTCGAACCTGCAACCGTAGCGGTCGCGCGGTTCCAGACTGTAGCGCCCAGAACCGCTCGGTCAACTCGGCCGGCCCTATACTGCAGCAACAGCCGATAGCCGTCCCTGTTACCGATACGTTCTTCTCCACGACAGCGACTGATGTCTCTGAAAAAGTCAGTGGCTTCACGACTTCGAAAATGGAGCGTTGCATACGTCTAGCTCCAGTGACATGGTCGCAATCAAATGTGTTGAAAGCGCGTAGCTTGCCAGAGTGTGCCCGTCTGATCCACCGTCCTTCCAGTAATTTCATTCCAGCATTAAAGCCAGTTCTGAAAGGTCTACGAAATTCCTGTACACGATTATCATAACATCTTCATTTGACTGTAGAAGTTTTTCAAATGGTTCAAATGGCTCTAAACACTATGGGACTTAACATCTAAGGTCATCAGTCCCCTAGACGTATAACTACTTAAAGCTAACTAACCTAAGGACATCACACACATCCATGCCCGAGGCAGGATTCGAACCTGCGACAGTAGCAGCAGCGCGGTCTCGGACTGAAGCGCCTAGAACAGAACGACAGACAGAAGGTTCCACATTTGGTGAATAGGTTTGACGTTCCAGCAACTCGTACTTTAAATCCTTCAGATTTCATACTTCAAACGCACCCGTATGGAAGCACTGTCCTAGTGAGAAATGTGTCTTCATCTTTAACAGTCGATGCCTCGTGTCATTTATTTTTTTCCGCTAGAGGCTCGACCGGACTTGCATAGTAGTATACAGTTATTACTTTACCTACTCCAAAGTTGTACATAAGAAACATCCTCTTTTAATCCCAGACACACATTTAACCCAGAACCGTTGTATTCTGTTCTGACTGCTGTTTGGTTTCAGGTTGAGGTGGAGGACCTCCGACCAGACTACGGAAATAAACCGTCGCACAAAATTAGGCGAACAATTTGTTTTAAGGACCCAACATATCTCAGAAGTTCTTCTTTTCATTTGCTGGTCAAACTTTCACAAATGTGACACCCACCTTCCGTGAAGGATTTCCATATTCAATTCTTCATGTAAAATGTACTACACTCCCCTTTATGATGTATCCATAACGTCAGTTATTTTACTCATCTTTATTGATCTACAGTCCGCTAATATACTATGCACATTTTTTGGAATTTTCGTCTGTTGATTTCGGACAACCTTCAACAGATGTGCGGCTAAATTTGAATACGCGACAACATTTTCTATTGTTTGAAGTGAAGAAGCTGACTGCTAAAGCTCCAAATAGATGAGTTTCCCTTAACTAAAGAAAGAAAAAGAATATTTTGACGACCCAGTATTCCAGTTTATCCATTTGCACGAAACATTCGCTAAACAACTGTCATGATAAACTGTGTAAGGAAAACTGTTCTACGTTAACATTTGACTACCGTTTTACGCTTGTCTGCATGACAAAGACCAAGCTGCATTAATATTAATGCAACTTCTGTACGAAGGTGAAAATTTTTCAACTTTTCTTTAAACAGTCTTCGTTGAATATTGTCTGTTGCCCCAACAATACAAACGCGACATTAATCTAAGAAGATTGACTACTTATGATATAAACGTCGCACAAAAATGTAAGAGAAAGTGAGCTGAATCTCAAGCGAATCAGAGGGAAAACTAGAGTGTAACTGCGGTGGCTTGTGAAGTTGAAGTTACGGTTGGCTCTCTAGCAGCGGAGCACCATTTCACGGAAGCCCGTGCACGTTGCGCTTATATCTCTGGGTCCCGCCTCACTGTCGTCATTTTAACTTAGAATAAATATGCGATCCTGTTTTCAGATGAATCCTTTCGCAAAGCAGTGGAAAAAAGAGAGATTGTAGCGCGGAACTGCGGTTGTATCTCAGAGAACAAATTCTCTGTGTGCGTGCGTCACATAAGGGAGCTCGTGGACACTTTTTTGCAACCATTGCGTCCCGACCACCGCTAACTTGCGAGAAGATATACATCGCATGTACCAACGTGTACGGATGAGGCTTTTTATTTCGGAGGAGTCGGTTTCAATAAGGGATCTGGCTATTTCGATTTCGCTTCCCTGTCTGCTAACTCAGTCATTTCAGGTGAATACCGGGATGGATCCTTCAATGCGGCGATTGTTAATACGTCTCCCACTCTTTTCGGACAGTGCTGGCTCTATGTATGCAGTGGAGTCGCGACAGAAAGAACATAACACCGAGATAAAGAAAACACTTCATAATTTTAGACAGACAGGACTAATCTGAAGTGCTGGACATTGAGTTCTGCAGCCGTCCGAATAATTTAAGAGTATCACATTTCTGATTTAAAAAACCTAACGCTGCGAAGTTCGTATAAAACGAATTTATTTTCAAGCTCATTTTCTAATTCTCGAGGAAACGTTATCTACAACATGAGCCTTTTCAAGGTCTGGGGCAACAAATACGAACCTAAACAAGATTGTGAATCGCATACTCGATTTTCTTTTGTCAGTAAAACATTTATTCCGAATGGGAATCCAGCGTTTCGTCCGGTATAAGTTAAGACGTGTAAGGCCTTCCGGTATATCAAAGGATAGTTTCTGACGGTGCCAGTATTGCATTTTTGGTAAACGAATAAAACTACGTAACGCCGTCCACCATACCACGGGGCTAGTGGTTAACGTAAGTCAGGGCCTCTTCTTAGAGAAGCAGATGAGGATAAGGAAAAATTTTCTAGTAACGTATCCGCTAATTACTGGTTCAGCCTTTAATATTTTGCGGGAAGCAATATTAGCAGAAAGTTTTCTCGTTACCTTGCATGTTGAGGTGACCTCTGCCTGGGTAAATGCTGAATATATTACGATGAATGAACGAACCGATATTAACTTTCCTTTACAGTAAATAGGAAGAAAAGCCAACCGCCACAGTTGAGAAAAAAATGAGTTACGTAAGACTTTTAAAAAAAATACTTTTTTGCATTTACGTGGATATGTTCCATGATAGAAGAGGAATCCTTTACGTGAGGAAGGTAATCCAGACCACAAACAATATTTCTGGATGCTCTCTCTCCTCTCATTGATTTATCAGAATTTCAAAGGAACAGCGTTCTTGCGGAAGACTGAATTTACTTTCCACTCGAATTCAATGAAACAATTAAAACCGCTGACTGCGAGTAGAAATATCTCATTTTGCATCCCAGTACTGCATTCCAGTACTGCATTCCAGTATAGCATAAAAATATTTACAGAACTTAGTAGCTAGTTTATTAGCTGTATTTTAATACCGTTTCTGCAATATGCAATAAGGAAAGAAAGACCGATTCCTTAACTAAACGTAACATTGCCTTGTGTTAGAGATGGAATATTGTCACTAAGACTTATGAAGGTAGTGTTAAGTTGCGACTGATATTTAACGATTATTGTACCAATCTCTGAAAAAGTCTGTCTTCGTATCTCTTTACTGAATCATTACTATTATCTTCCATTTCAACGTATTCTCTGAGTGGGTACTTGTTGCCTTTTAGTTTTTGAGACATCTCTTCCATACTAGTACTGTTCATATAGCAATATGTTTTTCTGAGATAAAACTATTTTCGCCATTGTCGTTCTTTGTTAAACTGATTCTAAAGCCGCTTCTGTTTATTACTGAATGTTTATGACTGAAAAAATGGTTAATTTTGTTCTGCTTGTGGGCCCACAAGTGTACTTCCCGTTTCTCTTTTCTCCCATTTTTCTATTAAAAAGACACGTAGGCAAGACATATAGAAATATTATTCCTTGGTAAATAACTAAGCGTCAACCGTTTGATATCAGCGCTCAAGCGTTTCTGCTTTTGTTTCACATCTCACCAGAACAGCGAGGGGCTACCGTGGCTGCCTCACTGTTTGAACAGTTTCTTTGCCTGGCAACTTAAATTTTGCGGTTAATTTTTTATGCAGAAGTTTTTTCTGTTGTAAGAAAGAAGCAGCATAAAATGGGATACAATCGCAGCAAGATGCAGACGGTAAGCCGGCCGCGGTGGTCTAGCGGTTAAGGCGCTCAGTCCGGAACCGTGCGACTGCTACGGTCGCAGGTTCGAATCCTGCCTCGGGCATGGATGTGTGTGAGGTCCGTAGGTTAGTTAGGTTTAAGTAGTTCTAAGTTCTAGGGGACTGATGCCCACAGATGTTAAGTCCCATAGTGCTCAGAGCCATTTGAACCATTTTTGCAGACGGTAGATGTTTTGTGCACTGTTGCCCAGTTTTCACCTCATCATTTTATTCGACCCGAGTAAGAGCGCATATGCCCGCAGACAAGTAATTATTTGTCATGATAATATAGAGTGAAATTAAAATACGACCTCTATTTTCGAATTGCGGAAACCAGAAAGTTTATTCAAAGAAACTTCTCAAACTTAACTTATTATACAATGGATTATCATTTGTCATTACTTAGTATGTTATATAGCTTTCCCTTTTTGTCTCCGAATTAAACTACCTATCGGCATCGGAACCAGTTTTGACTGAGTTCGAAGTAGTATATGACTAGGATTGTGGAGGGGGTGCGGGTGGCGAGGAAGACGTCGTGCCTGTCCAGCAGAATGGTGCTCAGAATCCAGTGGAAATTTCAGTCACGCTACTTGACCAATTACTGGACACTAGTCTAGTTAATTATTCTCGTATCGCATCGGCCTGTAAACTTTGCAGCACCAGATGCCTGAAAAAATTAAGTACTCCTACGAGTACTTTTCAAAAACTGTCGATAAATGGGCGAACAAATGCATTTAGAATTCTCATACGAAGGCGACAGGTTAATGCATCTGAAATGCAAACGTATTTTAATCAACTTTTTACAAAGCTGAAATTTACATGGGGGTATTGTCAGAACAGCCAACATCGTAAATGGAATTAACAAGGGTTGAAGCTCTTCACCTGAAGTGTAAATGGAATTTAAAACAATTCGCAGGAGAAATGCTGAGTACACACGAAATTTATGCAACTTACTTTTTAGCGACAGGTTTGGGGAAATGCTGATAGCCATATGTTCCTTCCTTTTACACATCTCTGAGGGACAACATAGCTTCCGTAGCCTGCTATTTTTAGCTTACGCGATGATGCCGTTATCTACGAATTCACTGTACAGCGGCTATCACAGGGTATACGCAGATGCAAATGTATGAATGTTAGGCTAACAGCTGTGATCGCTTCTAATTGTGACGTAAAACTCCACGGATTTTTTTGTGTTTAGGACTCCGTCCCTCCCATTTTCACGCGCGCAAATTATTACATGAGTTTTGAGTGTTTTCGTTCTTTTTTTCGGCATCGCGTTGGTAGCGACTTTATTAGAAACGGAGCACTAGCTGAATTAGAAATGACCGGGTAAATATATCGGTAGCAGGGTAAATATATCCGTGGCAGTCTAGTTGAAGGAAACATTCGACATTCATATGGGCATCAGAATAGCCAGGGGACTTCATGGATGCTCCACGAGCCTTTCGTGTCTCGATGGACCCCTTCGTGAAACAGACTTCTTGATGTTGTGATCTTGAGACATGAAGGGTTGAGACACACGCAGGAATCATCGCTATAGTTCTCGTTGGAGTTTTGATTCTGTCTGATGGAACATTTCCGATAAGAAATATAATTTGACGAAAGATCAAACTTCTGAACTGACTAAAACGGTATGCCGACAAGGAACATGAGTCTCCCACTATTTTATTCTACTTAACTGCGGCGTGGAAATTTTCTCTTAGATGAAAGATATCTCATGAACAGTGAGCAGTACGCCGATACCGACAAAGACTAAGGTTTCTTAATTTGCTAACAAACTGAGACATGAAAGAGGAACAAAAGTCGATATTGTTATTTATATTTACATTAGACGAGAAGAGAAACTCGTCTCGTAACCAGATTCTGAAATTAGTCATTTTAGATAAATAGATAGTGGAATACATGAGTTTAGTCCAGAACTTTATAAGGCGTTTATCATCTGTACGAAGTGGTCTGTTCTCATTTATGAGCAATTGCAGTTTATCGTAGCAATTTTGACTCGCCTGCTGCGTTTCTTGTTATCTTTTAGTCACAGTTTTCATTTACTTCCTTGGAAAAATTTCTCATCAGAAATATAACATATTACACCTAAGACATTTCGTTTGTCTTTTAATCGACAAGAATCTTATTAGAGGCGTAGAAAACTGCTAAATGACTGCTGGACTACACAGTGCAATGAAATGTGGCATGTTTTTAGTTTTTAGAGACTACTTAAGTTAATTGCGCTACCGTCGCATTTGTATACGCGCGTTTTAGACTTTTTACCACCCAGCTAATACTCGTTCGGTTCAGTGACTGAGAAATCGGACTTTCAATCCACTACACTGGGAAATCTACAGCGGATTTAACGTGTATTAAATTTCGTGGGTATTTTATACTATAATGTTTAATTAACGCTTAAGAGACAGGAATGTTATATATTAGAAGGCTAACCAACAACTTTCACGCCCTAAATATTACCCGTATAGTTTTTTAAACTAATTAAATTATTAGTGTACGTTAAACCGTAATTCTGAGCTTCTTTGTGGAAACTAGTGCACATTCGAAGGTCTTTTCCAGGCGACAATTCGACAGTTAATAGTTCTGTGTTACAAACTTTTTCAATAAACACTAGAGTCTCTTCATTTTCTGGAATTATTATGCTTGCAAACTTTATTTTCAGAAGCTCAGTGCATTTGATAGGTCATGTAGTGCTCTGAATACGGGCAAAGGAATTGTTCTGTGACACTTGAGCCATTGACGGGAAAATGTCAGTGTGCGTTCGTCGGTCGATTGGCTTTGTGCATTACGCGAACCACTGCTCCGGACTGAAGGCTTCACAGAGCCTGCTCCAACTTCTGCCTTTAAAAGAAAACTGTATAAAGGGATATAGTACAACGCCCGAATATCTTTCCTGATCTGCAAGAGACACTCGACGTCCTGCACAAAGACCTCTATCAAGAAAATTCTTAGATTCTAAACGAAGCTTAAAGAAAAAAACTGGGTGTTCAGGAGAAGATTGTTTGATTCCTGTTGCAGTTAAGACATTTTTGATATTTTTATTCCTCTATGTAACTGAACAGGGGGGATAGTGAACACCGATTTTTACGAAACACATTTTCGACAAGAGAGAATTATTTATCTACAGCGGACTTGTGCAGTTTTTAAAATAGTCTCTTCTACACTTTTAACCGATTTGCCTGCAAATCTCCCCTCGTTAACGAATCTTCAAATTACTTGTTTTGCCGTTCAGTTGTTAAAGATGAAACAAGAAAAGTTATGTTGGCTTTGAACAAGGGCGCAAACAAGTAGAAAAAAACCATCGATTTCTTTGCGAGTGAGAAAATGTAAACTCTTTTTCGAGAAATAACCAAGTATAGTGAATTCACTTTGTTGGTGTGCCTGTTCCCCATTTCCCGAAAAACGTACGAATTCAATTTGGCTGATTGAGCGGATTGAAAAATTTTAACAGTTTTTATCTATTATTACTTAATCACAAAGTATTTTCACTTTTATTGAAGTTAAAAATCGTCATCCATTTATCTGAACTAAGCCACCAGTGGTTCTCCCGACAGGGCAGCCAGCGCGAATGTTAGAGGGGCTGTGGAATATAATGCTTGCACACCCTAACGGACAGTAATGTTCTCGTTTTATTTCTTAGAAGGGACGGCTTTTCCCAACAAACAATACAAAATATTGCTACCATACAGCGTGCCATAAAAAAAATTATATGAACAAATAATCGGACTGCCATACAATGAATTTTTTAGTTTATAGATGCGAGTAAAAAGCAAGGAAGAAAGATTAGAATACATCCCGTCGATAACAAAGCCCTCGGAGAGGGTGCAGTAGGCTTGGCCAGGGATACGAAAAGAAATAGGGCGTGGACCAAAAGAAATTGGGCATGGTCTTTTTGGAACTATAATCAAGGCAGTTACTTAACTGTAACGAGGAAGCGTTTTATCAGTAAAAGATTGCATTTTCTGCAGTTTTGCAACTATTTTACGTTTTACATAATAAATGTCGTCGGGATTCCGTGGGGTAACGTAATCAATTCTTCTCGCTTACGGAACAGGTCGCTACACATATGTTTCACAGAACGCTGATCCTCCTATTTATTTTTCGTTTATAAAATAAAATAAAACTCTTGGAAAGTGGGCGTATACAGAGTGGGAAAAATAAAACTGGTCTGGAAAATGTTTGAGGTGCCTTAAGGTAGGCAACCCAACTTACGTTATCCACACCTTGGGAACTGTATTACGGCGAAACTCCATAAGCTACTCAGAAAAGCTCATGTAGAGAATAAAAGGAGAATGGCGCAAGCAAACCGTTCTGTAAATGTCTGATATTTGAAGACTCTACCATTAGTGAATTCAGTGAAGAACTTGCAGAAGGCGCTCAGCATTGAGAGCTCGTTCGTATTTTTGACTCGTAAATGAATCCCAGTTTGTTAACAATTTCGACAGCCCCAATTTCTAGTTAAACAACACCTCAACCGTGAATTCTAAACATTCTTTTCTTCATGTGTAATGAAAAGCAGGCAGCTAAATGAATTTTCGCGAAGTTACCTAAAAGTAAAGGAGTATCTGACGTCAATGGGCTTTGGAGTATGCATATCTTTGAACTGTGCAGATTAATACTTAAACCTGGTAACCAACCAAATTCTTATCTAAAACAGAGCTAAAAATACCAAACCATCCTGTACACATGAGCCCATTGTACCCCTTAAACGTTTAAACATATTTTTTCATATGCTGATGACGTATTCTAAATGTCACTAAAGTACTTTGCTTCCCAACCGCTACAACAAAACAGACAGGCATTTGTTTTGTCGATTGCCAATTTCATGTCCTCACATACGGAAATGATCTTTATACTGAAAAAAATTACCATACTGCTGCTTGACTACTGAAAAAAAATTACCATACTGCTGCTTGACAGCTCTTTGAACATATTACACGTGCTCTTGATCAGAAGGAAGCAATTACAAATCTGTAAGTGAATAACTTATATACACGCATAGCTATAGACCGACTATACGTAGAAATGACACTTACTATTTCAGCCGTCTACTGTGAATAGGAACCACAGAAGATGTAAATAACTAACTGTAATCGTGCTTGCTTATTAATTATGCGCAGTTAAGTGTAAAAACTCTACAATGATAGTGTCTCCTCTAACCACAACCTGATTGTTGTGAGACAGTATTTTACTATAAATTAACAATGATCATTTTATGAGAAGACAAAAAATTCATTGACAACGTTACAATTTGCAGATAATACGACAAATTAATGAAGAATGAAAAAGTTACAAGATCGATAATAAATGGAAACGTGGATGGGAAAAGACTATCCTGACAGAAACCCGAGGAAGCAATGCAAAAACGTACTGAAGGTCTCAGCTCAGAAAACTACCCCTGTGCCGGTCACGTGGCAAGTGCGACGTCCCAGTGAAATCCTTGCTTTTAAGGCCTGGCCACAGGCGTTAATAGTGCTCTTAAATAGGTGAAGCAGCACTTCTTAAGTCTCGTAAATTAGATTAATTGGGGCAAAAGTGAGAGGAAAGTTTCTACTTATCGTAATTCGTGTTAAAGTGCCTCGCATCGAGCAGGGTATTTTTATACGGACTCGAGATCTGAAAATCTAAAGAAACCTTTTGCACCGCTCGAAAAAAAAATTATAAATCTGCTTCCAATGAAATTTTAGCCTGTGCTAACTTACTTTTATGTCATAATGAGTAACTGGAAACTTCTGGTATGGATCTAGTGAGCTGTACAGCCTGGTCTTCATAATAAAGATTTTTGCGTTTTGCACTGAAAATAGAAATATCTGTTGGCACACTAATACAGACAGCATCGTGACAGTAATTCCTAAAGTACTTTCTTCAGAATTATTTTATACAACGCATTAATGTTGTTGGCATTGCTCCTCGTACTGCAAGAATTTCTCCACATAACTAATAAAAATATTAAAAAATCCTTTAAAGAACGGAATTAAATTTGAAGTAGGTAGGGCAGACATTACTGCACTATCTAAAATAAAAAAAAAGTGTCAAGTAGAGCATCAGGAGATAGTAGTAAATCGTACGTTACATCGCTCTATTGTGAGACTGTAATATTTTGTGAGGACCACAAGAATTAAATTTCACTGGTATTGCATTTAGAGTATTTGCTATGTGATTTTCGCGAACAGTTTCTTAGCAGTGGCTGATATTTTCTCAGAATTTTGAATATGTGAGAAGCCGCAGCGATAGTTATCTCTTTGAAAATTACAAGTGAATGTCGAAATATGCCTTTCGTTAGAAACTTCCGCTGCTGCTTATACAATGATTTTGGATCTGTCTCTTTTCTCACTCAATTTTGTTTCGTACCCATGTGGTAACGGTCCGCGTAGCGGAACTACCAAAAGTCTACAAGCCCATTTACGTTTACATTTGGATAAAACACGGGTAATTCATGAGACAATCTTCGTATTAGGGAAAGATGAGAAAGTGATTGACCTGAAAAACTTATAAGAATGTTACCCAGATTTTATAGAACGATATTATTAAGTCTGCTTTTTTGCAGAACGGTCAGTTATGACGTAAATGCACGATGACCGAATTGTTCAGAAATTGTCAAACAATCGTCGCTTTTCCATTTTTAGTTAGTTGGTCCGACTGGAGGAGAAATGGTGCGACAGGATATAGCAGTAAATCTTGTTTCAAATACCTATTCATTGAGGATACTAAATATCGAAATTTCGCAGATGTTACATTTCGAGAATTTGCTATTCGAATTCCGGGAGTAGCTTCTTAGCAGTAAGCAGCTTATTTCGTAAGATTATTGTCTTTTTTTCTCTGTGTTTGAAGTCGCTGCTACTATATTTTCTTTTACAAATTGCAGGTAACTCCCGAAATATGTTTTTCGTTAGAAACTTCACCACTGCTTGTACAAAAATTTCGAATGAATCTCTTTTGCCATTCAGTTTGGCTCTTTACCTATCTCGCAAATGGACGCTCCACGAAACTATCGAGCCTCTGTAGGCCCACATATTGTTGGATGAAACAGTGGTTATTCGAGTCATTGATGAACAGTAAGGCATATTTTTCACCATCTTGTTAATGACTTTTGAGTGCGAAATGTATTATCGGCTCCGCAGCTGATAAAGTGTTCGTTTTGGGAATAGAAGTTTCACAACTACACTTTTTGGTTTCATTTTTTGTATTTATATACCGTTCTTTGAAGTTTGTTTCGGGATCGCTTGCGAATGGGCTGCTTGTCGCAAAGGATGAAATATAAATTTTAAAAAATAAAGTGTAGATGGGGAACTTGCAGGACGGTTCGCTGTTAATAACTTACGAATCTGGGAAAGAGGAGAAAATGATTTTTGTGAAAACCTGATACCAACAATACGCAATTTTTACGGAAGGACATTGTTAAGCTCGCGTTTTGCCTAGCGACCAGAAGTAACGTACGTAGTTGTGGTTCGAGACGAGCAAACCGTTCGTTTGTGGACGGTTCGCATAGTGGAAGAGAGACTGGAGAACTACAGGGAGGGGAGCGCGGTGCGGCAACCTGTTGTACTCACGTGCGAGACTGCTGGCTGCTGCGTGTGGCTGCGACCGGAGTGCGGACGCGGCCGGCGCGGGCGCTCTTATAGCGCGCGCCAGCCCCTCCCGGGCCCGCGCCCGCGCCACCCCCACCACCACCGCACTCACCACTCGCGCCCACGCATGCACCGCCTCCCTGCTGACCACCGTTGGTCGAAGACGGGGCGGCTCGCCGGCAATTTGTAGGAGGACACTTACCCGTCGGCTCGATTGACGCCTCGTTATTTTCTCGTCGTTACCGACAGCCCTATTCTTTAAGACGACCTAATTTCTGACAACTAATTGCCTCGCTAACAAATCGACTCTTTTTACACTTTGCAGAAAACTGACGGATCATCTCTCTGATTAAGCACTCGTTGCAATGATTCGGTGGAAAACCGCACCGGTGACTCGCGGTTTCACGGACGGTCGTCAAACAGACAAGTGTAGGACTATATAATTTAATAAAAAACATTCCGAAAAACACCGAAGGCTGCAGAGGAAGTGGTCTAACATAACAGTTTATGGACGGGCATCCACAGCCAAGCTTTTGCATGTTGCATAAAAACAGCTGAAACTCTTGTAAATCCTTTATTAAAGGCACAAAGGGTTTCTTAATTTAAATTACATCGTCAGGTGCAAATGTAATAGTGATCGAGCCACTTTTACAGTCCAGCCTCAACTCTTTCTTTAAATTTGGAAGTTTTCGCAAAAAGCGATATCGTGGATTAAAAGGCAGCAACGAAACTGGAACCTGAGGTGAAGCCGCGCCGGGACGGAACGCAGCGGCTGCCATCCATACGGCCATACACACGCCAGTCGCTGGGCTTCAGCTGAGGTTCCCCTGTAGTGCACAAGGATTAACCTGTGCACACAAATGCTGCCACTGGACACTCGGAGTACGCAAAAAAGGTCATTTTGAATGTTGAGCCTCGGTACACGTCGGGACACGCTGATGATGTCGTACAAACATATCAAATATAACATGCGACAGTATACAATGAGGCGACAGAAGTCATGGGATGCCTCCTAACATCGTGTCGGATCTCTTTTTGCCCGTCCTAGTGCTGAACCTTCACGTGACACTGACTCAACAAGTCGCTGGAACTTCCCTACAGAAATACTGAGCCATGCTGCCTGTATAGCCGTCCATAACTGCCGGTGTACGATGTTGCACACGAACTCACCTCTCGATGAGCTCCCATAAATGTTCGATAGGATTCATGTCAGACTATGGTGATGAAAACATTCGTTCGAATTGTCCAGAATGTTCTTCAAACCAATCGCGAATAATTGTGACCCACTGACATGGCGCATTGTCATCAACAAAAATTCCATCGTTATTTGGGAATATGAAGTCAACGAATGTCTGCAAATAGTCTCCAAGTAGCCGAACATAACTATTTTCACTCAAAGATCGATTCAGTTGGACCAGAGTACCCAGTCTATTTCATGTAAGCACAGCTCACACCACTATGGAGCCACACCAGTTTGCACAGTGCCTCGTTGACATCTTGGGTTCTCGCCTTCGTGGGGTCTGTGTCACACTCAAACCTCCCCACCTGCTCGGACCAACTGAAATCGGGACTAATCTGACCATGACACTGTTTGCCAGTCATTTAGGTTCCAAACGATATGGTCACGAGCCCAGGAGAGGCGCTGCAGACAATGTTGTACTGTTAGCAAAGTCACTTGCGTCGGTCGTCTGATGCCATAGCGTATTAACGCAAATTTCGCCGAACTGTCCTAACGAATACTTTCGCTCTGCCTCGTGATGACTGGTGTTTTGTGCTGTCCTTAGGTTAGTTAGGTTTCAGTAGTTCTAAGTTCTAGGGGACTGATGACCAAAGATGTTCAGTCCCATAGTGCCCAGAGCCATTTGAACCATTTGTACACGAGGGCGTGCTGAAAAGACTGCTTCCAAAGCTTTTATTTTGTTCTCAATATGGCATGAGGTATTACATGTCATGAATATTACTCGTTACACATTTCTGCTTCGCTAATGCAAGTCGCAACCGCCTGCCGTTAGAAGGCTCCGAATTGTAGCGCCTAACATGTCAGTGTGTAGCGTAACTACGTCGGTGCGTGAGGAACAGCGTGCTGCACACGAGTCGCTACCCGTAGGAAACGTACATCCAATTGCAACCCATAGAACAATGAATGCAGTGTACAGTGATGATTTTATCGACATCAGTAATATGCGACGCTTGATTGTTCGTGCTCGTAACGAAGAAAATGGTGGTGCTAACCTCAGTGTGAGTGAAAGAGCGCGGAATGGACGACAGCGTACGGCATCCGACGACACTCATCGGAATCGAGTTGATGAACTGATCACAGAAACACGTCGGATAACGCAGACACAGCCCTCAGACAAGTGTGGCGTGTTACGAGAGCGTGCCCAGACCATTATTGTAGTACTGCGGCTTGGTGCAAAGCCTAGCAACTCTTATTGAGTGGAAAAAATGGTTCAAATGGCTCTGAGCACTATGCGACTAACTTCTGAGGTCATCAGTCGCCTAGAACTTAGAACTACTTAAATCTAACTAACCTAAGGACAACACACACATCCATGCCCGAGGCAGGATTCGAACATGCGTCCGTAGCGGTTGCGCGGTTGCTGACTGTAGCTCCTAGAACCGCTCGGCAACCCAGGAGATTGGACATCTGTAAACGTATTCAGCTATGGCTTCCGTATCCCATAATGAATGGATGTTTCTGGATTGTGGGGCTGCTCTTCGGTTATGTTGATCCAGCACTGATGGTTGCAGTGTGTTCCGTCTACACATTGCTAAAATCAGCGGCAGCCACGAGCGACTATTGTCATCAAAACATTTCACCCATGGGAGTTGATCCGAGCTGCCTCTAAAGTACTTCGGTATTGAAAGAGGTGGCCTAGTGATTAAACCGTATGTCCCTTTTCTATTATTTATGTACTTTTACTGTCTTTCAGTTTGTTGTCAAATTTTCCACATATTTTATATTTTTAAATTAAATTGTAATACGCTGTGTAGTACACTGATGAGTCAAAACGTTATAACGACTGCCCACAACGAAGCTGAATGAATTCTGGTGGGTGTACGTCCGCATGACGGGGTAAGGAAAATATCTTCGTGTACAAAACTTAAAAATGAAAGTAGCTTTCTCGTGATGTGTCATTGCGAAGTAACGAAGCTCGATGAGACTCGGACCATACAAAGAAAGAACTGCTACAGTGTAGTACAGGAGGTAATTATAGGCAATATGCAGTGAGACGAATAGAAATAATACCTTTATTCAAGGACAATAATGAATAATAAATGAAGTAACATTGGTTTATGATGCTCGCCTGGACATTACAAAGTGGTTCTTAACTTGGTGTGCGATCATCACGGACAGCAACGCATGCTCTGCAACGAGCTTCCATACTGGCCACAGGTTAGCAAGGCGTTGTTGTTCCAGTCTCCCTCCTGCGCGGTTCACAACTGCTGGATGGTCGCTGGTGTATGTGGAAGTGCTGCATTACCCCTCCCCGACGCACCCCACACGCGCCCGACGGGGCTTAAGTCGGCGGAACGGGCAGTCCGGTCCATTTGTCGAATATCTTCTCGTTCCGAGGGCTCCACAACCTGTGCTTCTCGATGTGGTCGCACACTGTCATCCATAAAAAGGAAGCCAGGGCCGAATGCACCCCTGAGAAAGAGCTATAGTATCACAATAACGTTGACCGGTGACCGAGCCGTGTTCAAAGATTTAGAGGTCGGTACTCGCATGCAACATTATGCCTCCCCACACCATAACACCTGGATCGACAAAACGATCATGTTTGACAATGTTCCTGGGTACATTACGTATTCGCACCTCCCGCCATACGAGAGCACGTCCAGAATCACTCATCCGAGAAGAGCACGCGATCCCACGCCTCGTTGGTCCAGTCCCAAAGCTCTTGTCACCAACCGAAACCGTGATACCGAGTGTCAGTAGGACACAGCATACTGGTGGTAGGGCTAAGAGACCAGCTGTGCCACTGAGGAGCTTGAGACTGCTTGGCGTGTGTGCCTTCTTGCCTGTTGCACGTTGCGGCGCCATCTGCTGCTGCAGTTGAGTGCCGTCCACGACCACCCCTCCACCGGGTAGCAGCGCCTGTCGTTCAGAACGCTCCCCATGCGCGTGACATAAGGCCGCGAGCAATAAACTCCTGGGCTGCACTCGTCACTCATCTTCCAGCTACCTGACAGATCTTCACAATTTGATATCATCCAAATGATGTTGACACTGTGCCATATTTTAATGCTGAACACCACCACAGTGGACCGTAGCTGATGGCTGATTGGCACACTGTCTTTCCCATTTCTTCAACTGCGGGGCAACCCTATTTGGCGCTATATTAAGACTGACCACACGCCATATGACGTCCACCTGTCTGCAAGACGTCTGGCATCATATTCCCGCACTTTCATTCATGTACACCTGGTAGTACGTTCTTTATCTAGCTTGTCTTTCAGTTCTGCATAGCAGTGTACATAAAATGAGCACAGTCGAATGAGCAATTATTCTAGCGACGATGCAGGTCACAAATGGGGAAAAATATTGACATAAGCGAATTTGTCCAAGCGCAGATTGTCATGGCCCGGCGCTTGGAAACTATATTCTCTGAAACAGTGAAGCTAATTGGCTTTTTGCATACTACCGTCATGAGTAGCTATGGAGTAAACGAGTAGGCGGCAAGATGTTGGACATCCACGCCTCATCACAGAACGTAGAAATCGGAGGCTTGCCAGCTCTGTTAAGCTGGATAGGTGGCGGTCTGACTGCTGAGTACAATGGAGGTGCACGTCTTTGTGTTTCGGAGCACACTGCTGCGCACATTGTTGAACATGAGGATCCGCAGTAAACGATATTATCATGTTCTCGTATTGACTTTACGACGAAAACAATTACGGTTGTAGTTGGCACAGGATCTGTGTGCGACGGCTGCCCGGAATATAACTTCTCATGCAAGGTGATAAAAAAAAAGAAATAACAATAACTATAAATGCAAGTGTATGCCTTCTACTATATTGTTACGTCGAAACTACAATCATACGGAGGACAAGGACAACGTCTCTGCGCTTTTGTCCTCTGGATAAAGGCTCACCGCATCTCGTGGTCGTGCGGTAGCGTTCTCGCTTCCCACGCCCGGGTTCCCGGGTTCGATTCCCGTCGGGGTCGGGGATTTTCTCTGCCTCGTGATGGCTGGGTGTTGTGTGATGTCCTTAAGTTAGTTAGGTTTAAGTAGTTCTAAGTTGTAGGGGACTGATGACCATAGATGTTAAGTCCCATAGTGCTCAGAGCCATTTGAACCATTTTATAAAGGCTCACAATCCTCGACTTCATACGTGATTTCCGATAAGCGACGAAGGATACGATACGACCCAAAGTAGGCCTTTAGATCCGTTTCCATATTCGTACTTTCCGCACAGGCGCAAAGATATCAACCACGTCTACTGGGCTGTATCTCACTGGCCGGTGCTTCGAATTGTAGAGCTCTCAGCCCCTCGTCTCCAGGGTCCGCATACGAGTTAGCTGCGTTGCTTCTTCGGCCCTGGTGAAGTTCTTCACATAGTCATCCTGATTATTGTCTGTTTGATACGAGAGTAGTGTAAACACTGCCGCTTCGACTTCTCGATCGTGGAGCAGGAAGATCGGTGTGAAACCCGTAATGTTGCATCCGAATGTCACAACTGGCATTATTGTATCCTAATCACTCTGTTCGACATTAACGTACATCTAGAACATATCTGTCAGTGTGCTATTAAAGCCTTTTCTGAAGTCCTTCGTCTGTGCATGATAGGCGGTTGTCATCCTGTGGGTGATGTCTCAACGTGAATGCATCTCTGATACTGGTCTGGAGAACCTTTCTACGACAATAGATCATCTCACAGCGTGCTCCTTGCTTCAAAATTATGTTTTATCTAGGAAAATTTGCAATTTAAGGAGGTTCAGCAGTCGACGCAGCTGTAGTGACAGAATAGTGGGTGAGGTAGCCAGTGCACATAATTGTCTATCACTCCAGTTTGTCGACTTTGGGAACCTCCACAAGAGGTCGATTCCAATTCCGTGGAATGACGCTGTTTGCAGACTGGATTGGTACCAGATGGCCCGGAGTTACTTGCGACGCGTGCTTCCGTGAATGGTATTACAGTGTCTAACGCATCAGCAGAGACCTGGCCAGTAATATCCAAGTCTGGTTCTGTCTATAGTCTTCACGAAACCGAGGTGACCAGAAGTTCGAGTCTCGTGGAAAAACTTCAGGATAGCTGACCATAGATGATCAGGGATGACGAGCATGAATAGCAACCATTTCGCCTATTGGATCATAGTTCCACTTACACAATGCTCCGTCAATTAATTGGAATTTTCATTTATTCGGTTCCATTTTTAAGGCTTTTATGGTTTTCAGAAATGCTGTATCTTCCCTTCATTCAGCGGTAATGTCATTTAATACGGATCTGGCTGAGATTTCATCCAAATTGCTGGGTTTCACCAAAGAATTACTTGAAAGGCAGTCGATTTGTTTGTGTCTAATTTTGTATACCACTGTGATGTTATAAGCTGAAACCACAGTTCCCATCTCGTCAGTCAATGCGGTGGATTTTTCAGTCTAGTCGGCCAGGAAAGAAAATGATGGTCCGTCACGACAGCAAATGGTTTACCAAAAAATTTCTGTCGAAATTTGGTGGTCCGAACGTCTGTAAGCACTGTTTTTGGCTTGTAAAGAAGTTCATTCTGAAACCAGAAACGGAATCCTCTTCAGCACCTTCCTGTATTTGTACTGGAACTGCCCCTATCTCAACACTGCTATCTTCAGTATAAAGTTTCGTCTCGACATTTTCATGAAACAAAGAAAGAACTGGAGATGGTGCTTGAGCGTTCTTCAGGACAAAGAAAAATTTTTCTTTCGCCTGATACTGGAGAAGTTTGTGTTTCAGTTTCAATTTTTCGCATTCAATTTGTCCCCATGGAGCCACTGCAATAGTGGAAAGACGATACGACAGCAGGGATGAGAGGAATTTCGTGTCACTAATGACGATACGAATGAAAAGACAACACAACACTCAGTCCCAAGTTGAGAAAATCTTCGACCTGACCGGGTATCGAACCCAGGCCACCTGGGCTAGCAGCCTGTCTCACTGAGCCTGTAGATTTGGAGGCTGGCAGATTTGGTGTCTCCCTGCAGTAGTTCTTGCAAGAGATGTGCCTCGATATTGAAGTTCTGTATGAACCGCCATTGGTACCAGCACATTCCGAGGAAACTTCGCACATTGTGAATGTACCAAGGAGTCTAAAAATCTGAAACTGCTCTTATTTTCTTTGAATTTGGACGACTTCATCACCATTCGCTAGGTGGTTCTTGGGAGACGAAGAGGCACTTAATCGTATTCAAGTGGAGACCTGCTGTTTGAACACACTTGAACATTGTTGTCATGCAGCCTAGATGTTATCATATCTCTTTAAAAAACCCAACGAGAACGTCCTCCCTATAAAAAAGGCACATAGTCTATTTAACGTGTCGTAGTAGGTTTTCCGTCAAAGATGGCTGGACTGTTACACAGTCCAAACAGCGTAACTTTAAACTCATAGAGGCTGTCAGGAGTTATGAAGGTGTTTTTTCCCTCTCAGTCTTGTCCACCTTGATTGCCAGTTGCTTGTCTCCATGTCCATAGTTGAGAAGTACTTTGCTCCATTCAACGTCTAGTCTGAGATCACTGCGTGGCAATGGTTAAACAACGTTCTTCGAGATTTTGTTCAGTCGTCAGTAGTCGACATACAGACGGCATATTCCGTCCTTCATAAGAACCACAGGACAGGACCATTGCCTCCTTGACGGTTCAATGTCATCTAGCAAGATCTTCTCCACTTCCTCCCGGATTATCCGTTCTTCAGCCAGCGATACTCTATATGAGCGGTGGCTAATTGGTGGATGATCGCTAGTGTCGATACAGCGTGTAACCATGGGCCGCTTGGTTTGTCTTTTCTCCATTCCTGATTTAAAAGCATCCGAAAATTGATGCAGAATGGCTATCACTTCCTGACGTTGTTCTGCGGTCAGGTCAGATATTATTGGCAGTGAGATAGTAGCTTCATCAAAAATGGTTCAAATGGCTCTGAGCACTATGGGACTTAACATCTGAGGTCATCAGTCCCCTAGAACTTAGAACTACTTAAACCTAACTAACCTAACGACATCACACACATCCATGCCCGAGGCAGGATTCGAACCTGCGACCGTAGCGAGTAGCTTCATCCCCTGCATTGTTTGTCGTGGTAGCAGACCACGATTTTTCGTCAGTGACAGAATCTACCTATCCTGAACTGATTCCACTGTCCCTGCGCACATATTTTCAGGGATGAGTTGTGGCTGTTTGTTCTGCTTGACACCTACAATGCTTATGATCGTCGCCGGCATGTAGATTTCTTTTGCGACCCTCAACAGCTTTTTAAAATTGACAACAACTTTACAGTTTAACAGAGCACCTCGACTGACAGCTGGAACTCGTGTTCTTCATGACAGCGGGATAACAACGTCTTCAGAGGTAAACAATCGCCCAGAGCGATCTTTATTATCTGTATTTGTTGGAATAGCTTCGTCAGTCTGGAGTTCTGACCTTCCACAGTCTATGATTGCTTGTGATACCCGCAAGTAGCCCCATTCGAAAATAAAATCATGACTATGTTCTGCTAAAACGATAAATTCAAAAACTGCGTTTTGTCGTTGATAGTTACTGGACGCATTTTCCAATTGTAACCTTCAGCAGAATCGCTTTTGTATCACGGAACATATTCTTCTTTAGCTGATGACGGTAAGCATCCGATATTACAGAAAAAGAAACCTTTGACCTGACTGGTGCCCGGACAGGTCGGCCGTCGATGATGATGTCAATGGAACTTCCTGACATCTTGGTGACTGTTGTCCATGGAGGATTTTCATCCGTGGGAGCCTTACATCCATAGATGGTCGTCTCGTTTAGTTTGTCTGAATTCGGTGGCTGGGCAAGGGGCTCGTACCGCTGCAAGGCGATGGGGAACGGCTACGGCGTGTTAGGGAACTACCCCATTCTGGGTTTCTCGATGGACTTCGTCCCATAGGTCGACTGTAATCGTCTGCAGTCGACTACTGTGAATAGAATTGTTGTGAATGTTGACTTTTTGTGGCGCATCAGTCGTTAAACACTCGTTCCATTCCCTGCAGTAGCGTGCAACTTATCCAGGGCACTCACAGAGAAAAGATACCGGCGGGTTGTTCTCCTCCCTCGAAGAGTGTTTCTCTGTGACGCATTGTACTTGGTGGAGGAGTTGGTTGTGCCTACGCTAGTGAAAAGCCGTATCGTCGATTGACGGTTACGGCGTAAGTTCGAGTTGCTCAAGTCAATTTTTCATGGCGCGTTCGGATATTGGTGGTGACTGGTGCCAAAAATCGGCACACCTCTTGTCCGATATTGTGCATTACCTCATCACGTATGGGGTCAACATTCATTGCTGGTATCTCTTGGTATCTCTTGTGTATTCGATTAATTGGTTCGACATTTCTGGCTGCCATATATTGCTGTATCTCTTCCTTTAGTATCTGACGTATAAGAGAGGCGAGCTCATGGTTGTCTTCCACAACTGCCATAGGGACCACATATCGTTCGACTGCTCTCTCTCTTTCTCCCTTTCTTTTTTTTTCATTCCGTTGAATTTCCTGTGTTCGCTGGCACCTCTTGATGAATTTATTTGTCACTGTGACTTCCTTCATAAGAACAGCTTGGTACATGTCTTCTGCGACTCCTTTTGTCACGGGAGAGAGCTTATCGTCTTCTGCTACATTTGGGTTTACGATGTGGAGCAGGGACAAAATTTTCTGTATGTAAGACTTTGTCGTTTCCCCATGGCGTTGTGCACTGTTCTGCAACTGATCTTCCTCAAGTCGGACTTTTTGCTAATCGTCGCCAAACCTTTTCTTCAGTTCGGTTCTGGAATTTGTTCCAACTATCGAGCTTCTCTTTGTTGTTCTAGAACCACTGCTAGGATCTGTCGTCCAAGTAAAAGCGCCCATTTGCAAACACATCATGTCATTGTCATTTCATCTGTTGTGTTTGGTGCCGCAGTCAAATCCTTTCACCCCTTTCGTGGGGTCCTGACTAGTGTTTCCAGAAAACACTGCTGGATGCCTGATGTGCGACTGACTTCGTGCTTTTTAGCGACACACCTGTCTCCTGAATATACTGATCTTAGGAACGATGTACTGCTTGTATTCTGATTGCCGTCCATGCAGTCGATGGCTTTTAAGTTGTGCAATTGAAGCCACCGTGATGTAGATCTTTTGAGGTCACCGGCTTCCCCACCAAACTATGACACTCTGAAACCTCAATAAAGTCTAGATTCGAAAGTAAGGTCTTCATTGAAGTCCAATACTTAGAAGTAAAATCATGTTTATTACTAACATCAACATACACACAAAACAGAGCTTATTTCTTGGAGATAAACTGTTCGTAAATATACTGAGTATTCCAGAATGCCGGAATTTAGACAGCATCAAATATTCCTCAATATAAAAACATTACATTCATAAAATATTTCAACAAAATTCCAGGAATAATAAAACCTAAATAACAAATGATTTCCGGTGGTTGGATTTGAACTGGCGACCGGCACCATGCGATTTTAATCACTATGCCACATTGCGTGTGCCACAGCTCTCCGCGATGTTTATACATGACAGCCTGCCTTCTTCAGACATTTAATGTAACACGAAGCTGTTTATGTGTACCCTAGCAATAGACTAGTTAATTATCAATCTATTACGATAACCTGTTGGTGGCAGATTCTTTCTCTTGTCTTGATAGCGTCGTAGAGCTAGGAACGCAGTCTGGCGTTGGAGTGAATCAGGAAAGCACTCATTTCGTCCTACCATATCGTTTCTTCCCTGTGTCCTTTAAATATCACAGACGTATCAACTAATGTGTACTGCCGTCTGAACTTTGTTGAGACATGGGCTACCGTAATAACACGTGCAGTGAACGTTTCAATTTACTCATCATTGTAAGCATCTGCCATCACTTGTAAACAAATGAAAGAAAAATACATACTGAATGGCTCGCTTAACTGTTTCACCTGAAATATATTTTTCCATGTTAGTCAGCAGGACACACAGGGCTCGTTGTTCATGTCCGTGGTTCGAAGACCACTATGTTCACTTTACCATACTCCCCTCGCCACCAAGCTCCGCCGATTTAAACCAAATCGGGAAGCTGTAGGATGACCTCAGTCGGTTTGTACATCTCGTGGAGGTCCGCGCTGCAGGAGGTGGTTGTTCAGGCTCTTGACAAGTGGTCGCATTAATGTGATTGGACAGCATATATGCCACCCTTAGGAGGATTTCAGTTGAGGACGATGGACCTCTGTCAACGTATATCAAGCTTGTTGTGAGGGATGTCAAAATTCATGAACAATTTCTTCATTATAAAACATTTAATTTGTCGATTAGCTATCTGTGTTTACAGCTGCCACTTTTGTGTATCTGGGGAAGGTATTTCGTGTGACACTACCACGTGACCCTTTTCCTGCTTCATTGTCTAATAATGCCCATAAACGGCGACGTCGGGAAAACCCCACAAGATCTTACAAAACGTGTAAATGGATTTGATCTCCCCAGGGAACTACAAACAGCTCTGAATCGATTCCGTACAGGGCTTGGAAAGTGTTGCCTGTTTGTATGGCTAGGGGTTCCAGGAAGCTCCGACGTACGAGTGTGTAGTCGCTACGCAAAATACTAGGCGCCTGAGTGGAGAGTGTTGATTACGAAAATTTCCTTGTGGACTCAGTGAACTGCATTTGGTGACGCCACGCGCTGTTGGGTTAAGAGACCTGGATATTCAGTTACAAAACTTTTGAGTGTTTGTTTTTATATTGCGTTCTTTTTATGTTGCCGCTCGGAGTGGCCGCGTGGTTTAAGGCGCCGTGTCACGGATTCCGCGGCCAATCCCGCCGGAGGTTCGAGTCCTCCCTCGGGCATGGACGTGTGTGTTGTTCTTAGCATAAGTTAATTTAAGTAGTATGTAAGTCTAGGGACCGATGACCTCAGCAGTTTCGTCCATTAGGAATTCACACACATTTGAACACATTTTTTTGTGTTATGTATTTTTATGTACGTATATTTGATCGTTCGTACAAGAACTTAAATGACCATGTAGACCATACGAATAATAACGGAAAACTCGATTTTTTTAAAAGTCTGTTTAGCGAGTCGTATGCAGTGGATAGCAATATGTAGCGTAATTCGTCTTGGAACGTGTATTCTCTCATTTTTCACAGTAAATCCTTCTGCGACACACAACGACTCTCTTGTAAAGTTGCATGAGAATCCGTGAGTTGATCTCTCATTTACAAAACGAACTCGTGAAGAACTGCACTGTACTTCTTTGGAACTATTAATCGTACTTGGTTATGGTCCCAGACAGTCGAGTAGTATTCAATAAACATTCGAGGAAGGGTTAAGGAGCTAGCGTCCATAGAAGTTGCATTTGTATAAACTTCTTACAGGAAATAATAGCTTTGTATCTGCTATAGGTACAATGAGTTTTATGTGGTAGTTTCACTTTAAATCGTTCTACATGTACATTTATATACATACTTTGCAAGCGACAGTACGGTGCATGCCAGAGGGTACATTGTACCAAGACTTCACGGTCCTTACCCGAAATGTATTTTGACGGCAGTAGAATAGTTGTACAGTCAGTTTCAGATACCGTTTCTCTAAATTTTCTCAACAGTTCTTCACGAAAAGAACATCACTTACCCTCCAGAGATTCCCATTTGAATTCACGAAGCACCTCCGTAATACTCGCTTGATGATCGAAGCTACAGGTAAGAAATCTAGCAACTCGCCTATGAATTGCTTTGACGTCTTCCCTTAATCGGACCTGGTGGGGATCCACACACTGGACCAGTACTCAAGAATGGATCGCACTAGTGTTGTATACATGACCTCCTTTACAGGTGAGCTATACTTTCCTAAAATTTTCCCAATGAACCGAAATCGACCATTCGTCTTCCCTTCTACCGCCCTTACGTGCTAGCTCCACTTCAAATCGCTTTGCAACGTTAAGCCTAAGATTTAGCTGACGTAACTGCGTCTAGCAGCACACAACACAAGCTGTATTCCCACGTCACGGAATTATTTATCCTAATCATCTGCATTAACTTACTCTTTTCTGGATTTAGAGCAAGCTGCCATCCATCGTACCAACTAGAAATTTTACCTAAGCCGTGATGTATCCTCCTACAGTCACTCAACGACGTAAACATTTTCTTGGAATTTTCCCGTTTTAACTGTTCCTCGTAATTGATCTCTAATTGTGTAATTGACAACAATGTGCCATTCGGACTGTGTATGCGCAATGCATTAGATTTGCTTATACAGAGTGTCGACTGCCGGTCTCTGCACCATCTTTCCTCTATAAATTTCTGGCGTTGCAACTTCCCTCTATACAAAGGAAGTATTTGCAAACAGCCTCACGGAGTCTCTGACGTTTTATATCCCGTAATAAATAACGGATCTGTCACATTTCATTGGAGTAAGATCGATGAAACTTTTTCATCTCGTTATGATATTTTTAAGTACTCAGTTATTGCTACGAACGAAGGATCAGTATCAGTTTTAAAGTGTAGCAAGAAATGCGGCGAGAGCATTAGAACTGTATGCAGAAAGGTTTCGGGATAGACGCTATCCATCTTGTTTTACATTAATCACCAGAGTCCAAATGCTTCACAGTACTCGAAATTATATCGCGAACAAGTGCACTTGACATAAGAAAATTAGGACTGCAGCTGTTGAAACTGCCAGACTTGCAACTGCTTCAGTATTGCAAAGACTGAAAGACATTTTCTACGTATTTCTTATACATATAACTACCACCCTTTACGTATCTCATATCAAGAATTAAATGACAGTGATTTCCCGTCCACATGGTTGGGAGTATTATCAATGAATTATCTAGCAAGGCAATTATTTCGTGAAAATGTACGTAAGCTACTAATAGAACAGTTCCAGTGCACTTAATGCATATCATAAGGATGACAATAAACAACTGATCAAGTATATCTTATGTCAGTGACCCAATGCTACTGTTGATGAGAGTCGCGCCATTTCATACATCCAAAGCAAAACAAAGGAATTCCAATTTGAAATACATGTTTACTCCATAGTTTCAGTCGTACCTACGAAGAAGCTAAATTACTGACTTTTTCTCACAGAGAACTGTTATTTTTAAATAAAAAAGACTTAATTTCAAATGAAAAAACAAAATTTGTTAGTTGTTTCGTAAGTTGACGGTAACACATTGGACATTATTTGAGAAACCCCTGATGTCTGTTGGTGTAGGTGATAACCGATTGCCAGTGTCTCCAACGAGCCAAATGGGTTTTGAGGCGCATGTGTTAAGAGACAACCCATAGATATGAGAGAAACAGCAATATTAACGTGGCGCACGGCGAAAATTTATAATTTCACAACACGGTAGCTAGAATTCATCAATGGAAGGTGCTTTCAGGATCACCTGTCATAAATGCAAAACTTTTCACAATAAAACACACATTAATTGAACATCATGTAGCACGCTGCAAAATGCGAAACGAATCTCTAATTACTGGCAAGAAATCATCTATTCCAATTTAATTTATTAGCGATCCAAATGGTATCGTAAATATCAGTTCTCTTGTATAAGTGAAGACCGTGTTTGCTATCTTGTTGTAAATAGACTCTCCGGCTTATGACCGCCAGGCGTCATCCCAGCAACAGTATATCGTGTAATTGCGACTAAAGTTTGTTCTGAAAAGTTGTGTAAGCTTCTTTGCACAGAGTCTCCCAGCTTCTGAGGGCACGTTAGCGGCTTAGCCTCACCATCACTCCCTGTGTGCTAAACGGGACTTGCTGCCGAAAGCTTCAAAGCCTTTGCGCAAAGGACGGAAAGTTTTTGTTCACTTGCAGAAATATGAATTATTCACGAAACGAGGCCAACACAAAAAGTAGCTTTCAACAGTATACGAATTTTTTAATGTCTCTGGCGCTTTATATATTTTCGAAAATTACTTGATATACGAGGAACTGTTGACATCTGTTCTCTTATTTTCTGGATATTGACGTATATTGCAAGTTCACATCTCAGATCTCGTCGGTACACTTCTTAGCGAATTGAACAGATATTGCTTATTTTAAACAATCACGAGGATAGGGTTGTCGATATTATCATCTGAATAACTAAGCGCGACGCATTTTCGTGAATGTTCGTTAATACTTCACTCTAAAGGAGGGAAGAAACTATTTTATAAAATTACGATGTTATATTATTTTTAAGAAACAAAATCACGTATGATATGTAGCAGAGGGCTTCTGGACTGCTTCCTACCTGAAAATATGGTATGCAAGGTTTTTTTTTGTAAAGGTTAATGTTTTATGAGACGTGACTAAGCTAATGTAATAATGAACTTAAAAATGATTCTTGTTTCTTGTGTCGTATACAGGGAATCTGCAAAATAAGACATAATAAAATGAACTTTGTTCAGTCTAATCCTCACAGAACAATTCGTGTATAGTGCGCCCTGTTCGATTCCTTCCCAGTGAGGTAGCGTGTAAGAGTGAAAAAAGTGAAAGAGCAAATGAAAGATAATGAGAGAAATATACATAACACACTTGCACATAAAAATCGAGAAGCTAATATGGAACTTAACATGGCACTATTAACTAGTTAAAAGAACTATTGACCATCCAAACAGAACAACACAAACTTGTTTTAAGATGGTTCTCATCAACTGAGATTGGCACTTTAGCGTTCAGTCTACTGACTCTTGTTTCATACGAATTTTATTTCTCGCATATTGAAAGGCCAAGCGAAATGCTGTCGATCCGGCACAAAGAACGTCGAAAAAATGAAATTTCCTATAAACGTCGCGCAATAATCTAGGTCAAGTGCCAACACGATCTGCACAATTTTTTTGTTTGGTGCTGGTGTTGGCTGTTGGTATTTCACAGAGATGAAACGAATTTATCGTATTTGGTGAAGGGCTATTCGGAGTATGCTCATCTATTGTTTACAGTTAAGAAGTGGACTATTGAATTCAAAGGTGACACTGCTGCTCTTGAAAATAATCCACGGGAAGAACGATCAAAAACTGAATCTGAACAGCACAATAAAATGACAGACGGTTGTAGATTGTCTGCCACTAAAGGTATTAGAAATAGTTGTTATACGAATGTTAGGAGAAGTGATACGATACTTTTGACGTGAATAAGTAGCTATAATAAAACTTTAAGATGGCGCCACATTTTTTGATAATGACCAAAAGAATACTCTAAAAAGAAATTGTTAACAACGTTCTGATCGTTTGAAGATAATTCTGCTCTTGTACACCAATTTGCTACCGTCGATGAGACATAGGTGCACCAGTTACGCATGAAATGCTACAGAACAGGGTGGATGCTGCTGGCCCCATACTGCAATGCTACAGAAAGTTTTCTGGGGAGCAAAAAAGATTTTTGTTGTTGATTACCTTGCAAAGGGTTAAAAAAACCAGATAAAAGTCAAGCATGTCTTTTAAATCCGTTCGATGTTAAGATGCATGATAACAAGTATGGATTAACTTTATTTCTTCAGGACAATGCACGCAACCATACTGGTAATTTTGGCATAGGGAAAACTTAAGAATTTGAAATACAAATTTTGAGAACATCAGCACTGTTCCGCAAATTTGAAACTACTACGAAATATGAAGGAATTTGTGGCCGTGAAATGTTTTGCACCCAATGGAGAGGTTATGGAAGATGTTGATATACATTTTGCACATCTTCCAGAACCTGACTTAAAGGATAGAAGAAAATTACTGCTGCAGCCACATTAAACAAATGTTTTGGCTTAAAAAAGGACTGCGTCGAAGATAAAATAAGCCTAAAAGCACATTGTTTCACTGCAATGAGATATCAAAGTATAGTACTCAAAAACAAGAATCTCGACTGTAAAAAATTGCATCTGCACTGTGAAGATTTTCGCATATATGACCATGTAAAAACTGATAGCATCCTGTACAAAACACGCGACTTAAAACTATACCAAATTACGAAGTTTTGACCACATACGCCGCTGACATCGTCAAGGCAGCAGTTGACTGTCTAAGATGTGACAGAAATCCACTGGCGCACTTGATGTCGCGGCACCCTTGTGACCAGATAATACACCGTCGCCTGAGATCACGTGCCCTTAGCGTCATTTTTCCCGTTACCATATACAATACAGTGCATAGTTGTCTGTAATATCTCACATTGTTCCGACATGAGCTAAGTGCGTAGTCCGTATCTCAGCAATGTGTGGGAGAAGGGGTTACTTCAACAATGCTGTGAATCGAAAATTATATTTTTATTTTCCAGCACTCTCGTGGCGCTATATTCCAATACAAGACCGGACTAAGGTTTTTGTAATCTCCCTAAGCCACTGTACAGTGCATGGAGATTGGTAATCCAAACCAATTTTATCAATTTTTCTTTCTTATTCTACCCGCGCAGAGAGCGACGGAAATTGACTTCTGTATGTCGCCACCCCTAATCTCTCTTGTCTTATTCTCGAGATGGTGTTAGCAGTTAAACTGTCCCACCGTCTTCCTTGAATTTCCGTTCTCTAGATTTAAACAACTGAGTTTCCCGAGAAATACGTCATTTTTCTTCCCAAAATTCCAATATAATTTCTCTGAGAACCTGTGTTACGCTTTCGTCTCAGCTATACCGAGCTGTTACGTTCCTAGCAGCGCCTCTCGGAGTTCATTCGATGTCTTTTGTCATACCTCTTTGATAAAATCTCCAAACGCTGGACATGTAACCTAGAACTGGTCTTTCTCAGAATCCTTCCAATAAATCCGATAGTTCCATACGCCTCCTTTCCTAATGTTCATCTTACGTCTTCTTCCTATTCCATATCGCTTCTGAGTATTAAACGACTTGACGTGTTCCAGGTGTCAGATGTTCCTCACTAAGCTTTTAATTGAATACTATCGGATTATTTCTCTTTGTGGTAGCCAGGTGACGTTCATTGCACCAAATGGAATTTTGTCCATGTCTACATCTACCTTTCGATAGTCCAACAACGACACTTTCCTCTAGAGAACGGCATCGTGTGCGAATGATCTGATAATGCTACTGATCCTGTCTGGTAAATAATTTAAATTGACAACACTTTTGTTCCATTACACTCCCTTGGGGCGCACTATATGTTACTTCCCTTCCTGTTAAATATTCGCCGTCGATTACAGAATATCGGGGTTTGTTAATAAAAAATTCTGCGACAGAATAACCTATCTGCGAAGATACTCCGAGTGACTCTCTTGCTTATTAACCGACGATGTGTTCCATGGAAAACCCGAGATTTTGTATATTGTTCTTCCACCTTCCTGTCCAGCACTGTGCTGATATTGTGATCTGAGTGAAAACTCTCACGCTTTAGCTAGGTCATCTAGGTCTATGACCTGCAATATATTCGAAATAATATGTCGGTGCCAACTTGTTACTAATATTGACCTCGGTCTTTCATGTTCCATTGGCATCTGGAGTGAGAGCAAACCAAACAATTGTAGAAAAATGTTGAATGGGTGACAAATCGACTGTCACTTACTCCAATACCGATTTACTGCAGCCGGCCGCGGTGGTCTAGCGGTTCAGGCGCTCAGTCCGGAACCGCGCAACTGCTACGGTCGCAGGTTCGAATCCTGCCTCGGGCATGGATTTCTATGGCGTCCTTAGGATAGTTAGGTTTAATTAGTTCTAAGTTCTAGGGGACTGATGGCCACAGATGTTAAGTCCCATAGTGCTTAGAACCATTTACTGCCCGTTTATCAACAGCTTTGCCGTTTAAGTATTTACATCTCTCATATTCCTCCAAATTGTGCTTTAAACCAGAATTACGAGCCCGAAGCAACTAAAATAAATTGCATAGGTGTTAATTTCAGAATTACAAATCTGAATCACTCAAAAACAATTGTGAGCCTCTGTTTGTTCCAGAAAAAATCAATGCAGCTAAATATGATCATACAAAATGTACGCAGTTCAGACGAAAAATGACTGTACTGTAAGAAAGTAGCAGTTCTGAAAGCTTCCTTGTGTAGCACGAGAAGCAAGGAGGGGTGAATAGTTTGTGCTGGGGCGGTGGGGTGGTGGACATGCCAATATCCATGTCACGTAGCCGCCCGCCTCATGCATATTCTGTCACGCTCTCTTCAAACTGAATTCTGACCTTCACGAACAAAGTTATATCATCCCTGCTGAATATGCTTCCTAGTCCCCTCAGCAGCCAAGGTTGTGGGTATCAGAAACGTGCGCCGGTTAGGCTACTCTTACGGTTGGTACGGTAATTGAACGTGTACAGGCGTTGATTCCCCTTCCGTTCAATCATTCAGAACCCTCACACCTAAGTAACGCATTAATGGCCAGAACCGTCAAATAGTGCTTAACTTGATAGAATCTGTTCAGTTTGATGGAATTAGCGCAGTTCAAGAAGCTGAAGTGATGGAACAGTTGGTTTAGACGTTTTCAGTGGGAATTAATTGCTTACTGTGCATCTGCTGCTGAATAATTGATGATGTTGTGAACTGATACCGAGTGAAGTGGTAACGTAGTTTCGGAGAAGTTAACCAGTTTCGCATGTTGTAGACAGAGTTTTCTACGAAATAAATTCTGACAATGATATCTGTAACACTGCCAGACTTCTTTTACATTTTATGAATTCTATCGAAACCATGAGGATGAAAAGTGAGGTATCAATGTGCAAAGGACTATAAGAGAGGCAGGATCGTGAACAAGCGCACTTGATTGTCTAGGTTTTGAAAGGAACCGGAAAGGGAGAGTGTTCGGTTCTGTATTGGTTAGCGGCAGCTGCTGCCAGAACGTTCGCCAGCTTTAATATTAGATGGAGAAAGTTCGGTGTGGAGCTACTGAACACAGTTGCTCACAATTTTGTTGTTTCTCAACTTGGAGAAACAATGTTCTTGCCTCTAGTGTTTCCATAACAGCTGGGAGAACTTTCGTGTTAGAATAACCGTTAGACACATTCGGGAAATGTAATTGACCGCCTTGGTAATACAGCTGAAATAGTTCTCGTTTTCGATACTTTAATTTATGGGTAGAGGAGAGTCTTGTACCTAAAGGATAGTGACCTAGAAACACATGACCTTTTTTGGTCAGTACTTCAGTCTATCTACTGGTTTTAGAACCACATGAAGAAAAGCTCACTAGACACCGCCATAAGTAGTTTCCGCGGTTTTGTACAGTTTTTGTTGTTACTAGACATGAGTTTGTGGTTTTACGCAGCCTTTGTAAATATTTCGATTTCTACACATTTACGTGCGGTATAATATATTAAACCTATTCAGAATATATTGTTAAATCTTCAATTAGAGAATTTAATGGCAAGTAAAAGTCTGTAATAGTTTTAAAACTAGTTATTAACATGCAGACTTCCGGGTTCGATTCCTGGCTAGGTCGGGGAATTTTCTCCGCCCAGGTGCTGTCGTCCTCTTCATCCTCTCATCCTCCTCGACTGCAGGCACCGAAGTGGCGTCAAATTGAAAGACCGGCATCCGGCGAACGGGGGCCCTAGCCATACGATTAAATAAAATTAAACATGTGGACGGTAAAACCATACGTCATCGGTCGCATACCATTTTATATCTCGAAACAAAAGAAGGTCTTTTACCATGGACCGTTGGATATTTGTAAATTAACTGAGTATTGTTGATATCTTAACAAATTTTCTGTCTTGAAAATGGCAGTTTGTGTTATTTTCAAATAACAAATTTCAAAATATATTTAAGTTGTAATTAGTTTTCGATAATACTTCTGCTTTATTCGAGCTCACTTACTGATCTGTAGTTGAGTCATAATGTAACAGAGAGGGCAACTAAACACAGTACTGAGAAGATTTTCTCCACTTTCAACGCTCTTAAATTTCAGTGGAATGTTTATTCCTTGATACATAACCATGTTGTACCTTGGAATACGCTTTGAAATTTGGAAAAACCAACTTTTCCGGAGTAATTTTTGGAATTTCAGAAAAAGCCTGCAGCACATAAAAGTGAATGCCATCATTTAAAAATCGGATAAGAAAATATATTAAAAAGCTCTTAGAGAGCTGGCTAGAGGTGAAATTCTGCGAATTGTCCCAAGGGACAATACTCTCCCCTTACAATTCAAGTTGTGTTACTGATGGTCTTAATACTAGCACAGATTAAGTGTTCTCCTTCTTCTGTGGCTCTTTAGAACCATTCTTGTGTGTGAGACTAGTGTCTCTTGATTCATATGCTTCAGTAACATTTTAAGAAATGTTGTCAAGTACTACATACAATGATCTCATTTGTTCCTGTACCTTACCAAACTAATACATTGTTGGTAAGTATTGCTATTAATGGCTGTAGATGGCTGCGTGGTGACGGTTCGTAATTTATTACAAGTACCATTGATACTGCATGCATTTGAAAAATATGATATTTAAAGACGATAGTCTTCAAGGCAACGTATCTAGATCACACATCTGAGGTAAACTAGACCTGTAATATTTCTTCACGAAAGTGATTGTGCAGTGCGTCATGAATGTGCTGATGCCTGCGAATGGGAGAATCATTTTATTTTAATCACTATACTATAACGGTTAGCGGAAATAGTTAATACTGCCTCCGTTACTTATTTGTTCTTCGTCATCAGATTAACATTGGCTATCACTTTTCAACTGGAGTAATGAGAATAGTACAGGGTGTATCAAAAACAATCATCCGATTGGGCACATCTATATTTCTGAAGCTAATAAATATAGAGTATACAATGAATTTTGTTTTTTGATGAACGGGAAACTCAAAAAGTTTTTCCATATCTTTTCATAGGTGTTCAATATGTCCCCCTTGAGATGCAAGGCATATGTCAATGTGGTATTCACATTGTTCCCACTCTGCAGCGAGCATGACTTGAGTTACAGCGTCCACAGCTGCTGTTGTGCGATGTCTCAGTTCATTCATCGTTCTTGGTAACGGCGGCACATAAACAGACGCTTTTATAAACCCCCACAAGAAACAATCACTACAGTCAGGTCCGGTTGCCTTGTAGACCAGTAATGTAAGACTGAATCACTTGGTCGAGTGCGATCGTCCATCGTTTTAGTAATCCTTTGATTTAAAAATTTCCGCACTTCCAGAGGCTAGTGTGGCGATGCACCATCCTGTTGGTAAATGAAGTCGTTCGAATCAGCCTCCAACTGTAGGAAAAGCGTATCAGGATATGTACTTCTTGTAACAATGTTCTCGGCAAAGAAAAATGGACAATACACGTTTTCTCGTGAAACTGTCTGCCCCCGGTAGCTGAGTGATGCCGGCACGATAGCTAAGCGTGTTCGGCCAGAGGGTTAACAGCCCTCTGTAATAAAAAAAAACTGAGCTAATCAATCAACAACGAACTTAAACAGATGTCTCACGACGTCCGCCCCGAGCAGATGCAACGAATAAAAGTGCACAAAATGAGATTTAAAAAAAAAGTGGTCATCGCGACAGAATGTCAATCCTAAGGGCCGAGGTTCGATTCCTCGCTGGGTCGGAGATTTTCTCCGCTCAGGGAGTGGGTGTCGTGTTGTCCTAATCATTATCTTTCCATCCCCGTCGACGAGCAAATCGCCGAAGTGGCGTCAAATCGAAAGACTTGCACCCGGCGAACAGTGTACCCGACGGGAGACCCTAGTCACACGACATTTACATTTACCCGTGAAACTGCACGAAACCTATTAAATTTTGGAGAGTCCCTCTCATATTGTACATGTGGTTGTTCCGTAACCCATATTCTCACATTATGACGGTTCACCTTTCCATTTCAATGGAATTTTGCCTCTTCACTAAATACAAAGCCTGGAAGGAAACTCTCATCCCCCATCTGGCTAAAAACGTAATTACAGAAATCCACACGTTGTTGTTTGTCACCTTCACGGAGAGCTTGCAGTAGGTGAATTTTGTATGGTTTCATGTGTAAACGTTGACGCAACACACGCCAGACAGGCATCGGGAGCATGTTGAGCTGTCTAGCTGCATGGCGAACGGGTATCTGCGGACTCCTTGTGAAACTATGGCGGATGCGTTCGACGTCTTTGTCAGACCCTCGGGGACGGCTCGGGCTTTCGTTCTCAATCAAAAGATACGTCTAATAATGTTTTAAATGATTTATAAGTTTCAGATAGAAGCTCTGTCGCTTACGCTTAAGTGAAGGCAGAAAGAGTTAAATACATATTCGGAACGAAATGGAACATATTTTGCCGTATTTGCATGCGACAAAGCCGCGCGGGATTAGCCGAGCGGTCTTAGGTGCTGCAGTCAGGGACTGTGCGGCTGGTCCCGGCGGAGGTTCGAGCCCTCCCTCGGGCATGGGTGTGTGTGCTTGTCCTTAGGATAATTTAGGTTAAGTAGTGTGTAAGCTTAGGGACTGATGACCTTAGCAGTTAAGTCCCATAAGATTTCACACACATTTGAACATTTGAACATGCGAAAAAGCAAAAGTTCTTAATATGTAATGCCACGTAAAATACATCGTAATAAGCAGTGAGGAATATCTTATAGAAAGCAGCAATCTGATATGAAACTTTATGCTGTATCTTCCTAACGAAAGTATTTGACTACAGTTATTTCTCGCGGGCAGTAATGAACGAAATCCACATACAATTCCGCTCAAACAGAACAGAGGTGAAAGTTTGAGAAGCATGAAATATTACTAAGAGAATTTTCTGGTATTAAGTCATTAGCGTACAGAAGCATTTGTGATGTCATGTTTTATTAGGTAATATTGGTCTGTTACTCATATTTAGAAAATAAATAACAGTATTTAGTCACAGAATTATCATGTCACTTCAAATTCATGAAAAATTTGTGTGTGAACTTCTGAAATGTTCAATTATTAGAGAATAGACAGTGTCTTCAATAATTATTTTTAGTTGCTAGTATGTATGGTCTACTTATTTCATAGCAGCTATGTAACTGTTTCATACAGTTTTTCCTTAAGATTAGCGAATAGTATGACTAACGTGTAGATATTATAATAAGAAGCAGATGCGGTCGGAACAACAAATTAGCGGCAGGTGTAAATGTTATATGTTGGAACTATGGCGACATTGTAAAAGTTGAAGGACTAAATTTGATTCTCAAATTTTATTAGTCGCTTTCTCTGACATAAGGATACGATGTAGAAGTCGTACTCCTATAAGTCAGAGGTTGGAATCGCATGAAAATTATCACAGTCGAGAGCAGAGACAGGCTAAGTAACGCGGATAATAATTACGGTAAGTGAATGATTTCATGGTCATATTTGAAAGAGCGTTCACAGAAGTAAAACACTAGAGACAGCGTAGCTCTTCGTATTCTCTTAAGCGTTTTTAGCTCCGGTTAAAATGTCGCTCGTCTTACGTTCTTCACATTTAGAGACGGGAGAGCAGCTATCTTCCATTAGGGAGTCGTGTACCATTAAGCTGGAGTATCCTTGCAGAACCATTGTCACGAGGAGGCAGCATGCCCCATTAGGGAGGTGACTGCTGGGATGAAATTTCAACCTTTGCTCTGGAAACCTTGTTTCTACAGATGGATTTTGCTCAGCACAAACGCATGGTAATCAGTTTGTTCAATGACCGACTCAAGCATGATCATGTTACAGGGATGAAGTCAAGTTCTTTTAATTGATGCAACCTAGAAAATGCGGTGCTTACGATGAATTTTCAGGTCTCCATTGTTCTAGTATAGGACTAACTAAAATAGGTTCCAAACAACATCGCTCTTGTCAGTTGTAAATCGCAAAACCTTACAGGTGCAATGCGTAGAGAACATAGCCATCAATATAGTTACCAACTGAGATGGCGCTATTGTTGAGACAGGGGCAATGGGATTCAAATCTCAATCTAGTTTCAGTCGTTACCTAAGACAGAAAAGGAAAATACTGGGATGTATCTTTTAGTAGGGCCACTTTCCGTTCAATCCTCTATCCTTTTAAAATTTACTTAGTGCTTCTTATCCAGTGCTCTCGACAGCTTAAAAAATCTGATAGCCCTTAGGAATCCGCCACAAAATACTTTGCGGTAATGCTGCAACATGGTACTGCTTAATCGTTTACACGACGGTAACGACGTTGCCTTCCATTACACAATTTTGTAAAAATATCTTAAAACTGTCTTTGTCTCGTCAGCAACAACAATCCCATTAGCAACAGCAGTCAGAATGGAATATGAATCACTGAGTGAGTGTTCCAACAGATATTTAGAAGACCCGGATTTACGTGTATATCTACATCTATATTTTTAGCGGTTTCCACAGTACAAGCTTAATAAAGCTCATTAAGAGATAATGTTCTGCATCTACATTTACATAAACACTCTGTAAGCCATGGTGCAGTGAATGGCGGAAGGTACATCGTGTGAATATTGTCATGTTTTCCTATTCCGCTCGCATATTGAAGCAGAAAATATATATCATGCTTCTGTCCGTAAAACGAAATATTACGAACTAAAATGTTCTAGACCGTTCTTACTGAGCTAAAACGATTGATTAACGCGTAATCGCCGGAAGAGTAACAGACTTAAAAATAGTTAATTATATGACTTCAAATGTAATTTAGACATCATCCATTTTTGTCGGCTTAAATTGACTTCATGTGCGTTTCTTTCACAGTAAATTCTAAAATGGTCCTGCATGTTAGACTGATGAAACAGTAAATGAACAAATCAGAACAGTGTGGTTATATGTAAGTAGTTATTTCTAAAAGTAAGAATGATTTTACATGATAATGAATTGAAGTCTCTTAACTATCCACTCATTTTAAATGGAGAAACTAGTCTAAATATTTCAAAATTTAAATGAAGTTAATTAAAGATTGACTCTGGTACGGAACGGTTACCTTCCAAGGGGAAAAAATCTCAATAATAACTCGGTATTACCCTTGGATTTGATCTATTGTTGGCTCTAGCTATTCCACCTGTGAAAGGAGTTCTATTTTGTCCTCACTCGTTCGTTTTGAAAATATTTATCGCTGGATAGTATCTCTTTAAAGAGGAGGCGGACGTTGTCTGTGGTATATAATATAATTCTATGTCTCTCGAAACTTCCTGTTGAAAATACTTCGCTATAAATTTTATAGAAAAAAACAGTGGCATTGTCCACTCTGAAAACAAAGGTGCTAAGTACAGAAGAACAAACTTTTTTTTTTGTTAATCTTGGGTGCACTGTCAGAGATTCTGCATTTTGTCTGAAATAAACAAGTCTTGTTTTTGTCGTGGAGAAACCAGTGTAAATATTTTAATATGTAAGTGAAGTTAATTAAAGATTGACTCTGGTACAGAACGGTTACCATTCAAGGGAAAAAAGTCTCAATAGTAACTTGTTATTACTTTTGGGTCTGATCCATAGTTAGTGCTAGGTGTTCCACTTGTGATAGGAGTCCTATTTAGCCCTCACTCGTTCGTTTTGAAAATATTTAGCGCGGGATAGTATCTCTTTAAAGAGGAGGCCGATGTTGTCTGTGATATATAATTCTGTGTGTCTCGAAACTCCCTGTTGAAAATACTTTGCTACAAATTTTACCCAAAAAAAAAAGACCGATTGACATTTCCGCTCTGAAAAGAAAGGGCCTAAATACAGAGTCACAAACTTCTTTTTTTTGTCAATCTCGGGTACACTGTCAGAGTTCTACCATTTGCCTGAATTATAAACATCTCTTGTTTCTGTCGTGTTACTGTGCAGTAGTATTATGTTCACAAGTCCTCCGAATCTGACTTCTAATACGCTGACACGTTTAGTAATAGTATCTTCTTGCTGTGATACTGCTCTCTTGCGAATCAGCGAGACCGCGCCACACATTGGAGGCGTCTCGTGGACTGATTCGGTGGACTTGTGAATATAATGCAAGTGGATACTAATAAGACAAAACAAGAACTGTTTATTTTAGACACGAAAGACAATGGCAGGGCCGATATGAAGACCGTAAGAAGTTATCTTCAGACTGTGAATAAACCACGCACGTACAGATATCACGAAAATAACAAATAACAGCAACATAAAAACCTGAAATTTTCAGCCGTTCCTTTACAAAGGTAATTCCAGAAACACAATCAGTACTTAATCACCGTCCCACTGACAAGATGAATTATACAGAAATCAAAACCATTGATACTGAAAAGCGTCTGAAATAGCTAAGGCTAAAGTCCCCAGTTCAAAAATGAATACGTGTCAAATTCTGTGCGGAACTGACAAATGAATCAGTTTGACATGCCAGAATACCCCGTGGACATACTACTATTTCCGCTGACTAGGTAAGACCACAGTCTGCGAAGGCTACAGAAAAGACCACAGGTAACCATTCAGTTGAGTGTCCTACCACAAACTCAAATTGGCTACAGAAATGGAGCGTCCACCCTATATAACAATCTGCAAGGAAATGGAGAAAACCGCAATGGATTCAGATAGTAGATAATGCGAAAATCAACTTGTTCTCTTCAAACGTGGTGTTGAAACAGCCACGGAGAACCCGATATGATTTTTTTTGCTTTATAAAAGTTCCCGCATCCGCAAAACACCGAAGCCAACAAAGAAATATGGTCGCATTTGCGAGTGGGTTAAGAACATATCGGCATTATGTTTTTGTGCTTGAAATTTTGTTCCACATACATTAATTTCTGATGTACATATGGAAGTATGGTAGATTCATTACCGTTTACATTAAATGTTAATGATTTGGCAGATGGTATATATTTCTCATATCTGTTGCGGTACAAGAAAGTGTTTTTTGAAAAAAAAATTCTAGCAATATGCAGCCAGATCTTATGTAAAACGGTTGTGTCCTTGGATTACACAATTAATGAGCTACAACACCACCTCAGATAAATACCGGGAAATAATGGGTGCTGATCGAAAGTAAAAAGATGACATAATATCATAGGTAGATTACGATTTATTAGTAGGATACAGGAGAACTACACCTTCTCAAGCTTAAGAACACTTATACGCAATATATATCCATACTTTCAACTGTGTAGGTTTCATGTTTTGCCGGACTAACGGGAGACTCTGTGCCTATGCAAAGAAGGGTGGGAAGTACGATAACAAACGTTTTTGCTTAGCCGGAGAGTGACAAAATTTCTAAAAAGAAAGCAACTATAAGATACTTGAGCAAAACACGTAATGTCTCACGAAAACTTCCTTATCATATTCCAAGAATGTGCTTTAAGAGCGAAATCTATCAATTCTCTGTAGCCTCCGACATGCTGTTACAGTTTAAACAGTCATAATAAAATACATAAATAAAAACTAACTCAGAAGCATTTGAACATTCATTATTCTCACACTCCTTCCTGAAACTCTTAAGACTCTTTCACTTTATACCACCGGCAGTCCGTTTCGTTACGAATTACTCCTTCACCATCATGAAAAGGCCTCCTGGCAGGTCGCGATGATACTATTGTTGCAGAAATTGTAAGAAACAGAAAGCTGAAAGGGAGTAAACCACATTATAAGCCAATTTTATCGAAATCACATCAGCCACAGTGTTAGGAACGGTGCCCCGTAAAATACAAAGATTATCAGTAAAGGGACAGCGAATTCACAGTATTGACTATTTAAACAGTAATGCAAACCAATTAAAAAGAAGAGTCCATAAGGATAGTGTCCGTCTTAGTGATTCATGAGCACACTGAACGCCTTGAGAACCTCACATAGAAGGAAATGTTCAGTCATTCGTAAAATCTCCATTGTATCTAATATGAGCGACGGTATCTGGTCCAAACTTATAAACTAATCGTGACTCTTGGTGTAAGGGGAAGAAGCGTGAATACTGAAATCCCCAAGGGCCAATTTGCTCTGTCTTAGTTATGGGATCCTCCCCCCCTGAACCATGGACCTTGCCGTTGGTGGGGAGGTTTGCGTGCCTCAGCGATACAGATGGCCGTACCGTAGGTGCAACCACAACGGAGGGGTATCTGTTGAGAGGCCAGACAAACGTGTGGTTCCTGAAGAGGGGCAGCAGCCTTTTCAGTAGTTGCAGGGGCAACAGTCTGGATGATTGACTGATCTGGCCTTGCAACATTAACCAAAACGGCCTTGCTGTGCTGGTACTGCGAACGGCTGAAAGCAAGGGGAAACTACAGCCGTAATTTTTCCCGAGGACATGCAGCTTTACTGTATGATGAAATGATGATGGCATCCTCTTGGGTAAAATATTCCGGAGGTAAAATAGTCCCCCATTCGGATCTCCGGGCGGGGACTACTCAGGAGGATGTCGTTATCAGGAGAAAGAAAACTGGCATTCTACGGATCGGAGCGTGGAATGTCAGATCCCTTAATCGGGCAGGTAGGTTAGAAAATTTAAAAAGGGAAATGGATAGGTTAAAGTTAGATATAGTGGGAATTAGTGAAGTTCGGTGGCAGGAGGAACAAGACTTCTGGTCAGGTGACTACAGGGTTATAAACACAAAATCAAATAGGGGTAATGCAGGAGTAGGTTTAATAATGAATAGGAAAATAGGAATGCGGGTAAGCTACTACAAACAGCATAGTGAACGCATTATTGTGGCCAAGATAGATACGAAGCCCACACCTACTACAGTAGTACAAGTTTATATGCCAACTAGCTCTGCAGATGATGAAGAAATTGAAGAAATGTACGATGAAATAAAAGAAATTATTCAGATAGTGAAGGGAGACGAAAATTTAATAGTAATGGGTGACTGGAATTCGAGTGTAGGAAAAGGGAGAGAAGGAAACATAGTAGGTGAATATGGATTGGGGCTAAGAAATGAAAGAGGAAGCCGCCTAGTAGAATTTTGCACAGAGCACAACTTAATCATAGCTAACACTTGGTTTAAGAATCATGAAAGAAGGTTGTATACGTGGAAGAACCCTGGAGATACTAAAAGGTATCAGATAGATTATGTAATGGTAAGACAGAGATTTAGGAACCAGGTTTTAAGTTGTAAGACATTTCCAGGGGCAGATGTGGACTCTGACCACAATCTATTGGTTATGACCTGTAGATTAAAACTGAAGAAACTGCAAAAATGTGGGAAATTAAGGAGATGGGACCTGGATAAACTGAAAGAACCAGAGGTTGTACAGAGTTTCAGGGAGAGCATAAGGGAACAATTGACAGGAATAGGGGAAAGAAATACAGTAGAAGAAGAATGGGTAGCTCTGAGGGATGTAGTAGTGAAGGCAGCAGAGGATAAAGTAGGTACAAAGACGAGGGCTGCTAGAAATCCTTGGGTAACAGAAGAAATATTGAAATTAATTGATGAAGGGAGAAAATATAAAAATGCAGTAAATGAAGCAGGCAAAAAGGAATACAACCGTCTCAAAAATGAGATCGACAGGAAGTGCAAAATGGCTAAACAGGGATGGCTAGAGGACAAATGTAAGGATGTAGAAGCTTATCTCACTAGGGGTAAGATAGATACTGCCTACAGGAAAATTAAAGAGACCTTTGGAGAGAGGAGAACCACGTGTATGAATATCAAGAGCTCAGATGGCAGCCCAGTTCTAAGCAAAGAAGGGAAGGCAGAAAGGTGGAAGGAGTATATAGAAGGTTTATACAAGGGCGATGTACTTGAGGACAATATTATGGAAATGGAAGAGGATGTAGATGAAGACGAAATGGGAGATACGATACTGCGTGAAGAGTTTGACAGAGCACTGAAAGACCTGAGTCGAAACAAGGCCCCCGGAGTAGACAACATTCCATTAGAACTACTGACGGCCTTGGGACAGCCAGTCCTGACAAAACTCTACCAGCTGGTGAGCAAGATGTATGAGACAGGCGAAATACCCTCGGACTTCAAGAAGAATATAATAATTCCAATCCCAAAGAAAGCAGGTGCTGACAGATGTGATAATTACCGAACTATCAGTTTAATAAGCCATGGCTGCAAAATACTAACGCGAATTCTTTACAGACGAATGGAAAAACTGGTAGATGCAGACCTCGGGGAGGATCAGTTTGGATTCCGTCGAAATGTTGGAACACGTGAGGCAATACTGACCTTACGACTTATCTTAGAAGAAAGATTAAGAAAAGGCAAACCTACGTTTCTAGCATTCGTAGACTTAGAGAAAGCTTTTGACAATGTTGACTGGAATACTCTTTTTCAAATTCTAAAGGTGGCAGGGGTAAAATACAGGGAGCGAAAGGCTATTTATAATTTGTACAGAAACCAGATGGCAGTAATAAGAGTCGAGGGGCATGAAAGGGAAGCAGTGGTTGGGAAAGGAGTGAGACAGGGTTGTAGCCTCTCCCCGATGTTATTCAATCTGTATATTGAGCAAGCAGTAAAGGAAACAAAAGAAAAATTTGGAGTAGGTATTAAAATTCATGGAGACGAAGTAAAAACTTTGAGGTTCGCCGATGACATTGTAATTCTGTCAGAGACGGCAAAGGACTTGGAAGAGCAGTTGAACGGAATGGACAGTGTCTTGAAAGGAGGATATAAGATGAACATTAACAAAAGCAAAACGAGGATAATGGAATGTAGTCAAATTAAATCGGGTGATGCTGAGGGAATTAGATTAGGAAATGAGACACTTCAAGTAGTAAAGGAGTTTTGCTATTTAGGAAGTAAAATAACTGATGATGGTCGAAGTAGAGAGGATATAAAATGTAGACTGGCAATGGCAAGGAAAGCGTTTCTGAAGAAGAGAAATTTGTTAACATCGAATATAGATTTATGTATTAGGAAGTCGTTTCTGAAAGTATTTGTTTGGAGTGTAGCCATGTATGGAAGTGAAACATGGACGATAACTAGTTTGGACAAGAAGATAATAGAAGCTTTCGAAATGTGGTGCTACAGAAGAATACTGAAGATAAGGTGGATAGAGCACGTAACTAATGAGGAGGTATTGAATAGGATTGGGGAGAAGAGAAGTTTGTGGCACAATTTGACTAGAAGAAGGGATCGGTTGGTAGGACATGTTTTGAGGCATCAAGGGATCACAAATTTAGCATTGGAGGGCAGCGTGGAGGGTAAAAATCGTAGAGGGAGACCGAGAGATGAGTACACTAAGCAGATTCAGAAGGATGTAGGTTGCAGTAGGTACTGGGAGATGAAGCAGCTTGCACAGGATAGAGTAGCATGGAGAGCTGCATCAAACCAGTCTCAGGACTGAAGACAACAACAACAGTTATGGGATATCTGTGTGAAGCGAGTTTTACATTGCAATAATACCAGTATTCTGAATGGGACGTGATATGTTGTCGATAGATGTGCTTTTTGCCAAATGTTGAACAACCTACTGTCATTTTCAAGGAGTGAAATAGTAAACCATAAACATTCGTTTAGGAAATTCAACTGTTTCCACCACAGATCTTGCAGTTGCGGTCTACAAAGCACAAACTCCTTGAGTTGTTTAAATAGTTCTGGATCAAGATGTGTACTCAGTAGCAAGAAGAACATCGAACACGAGTGCCATATACACCTAAGTGAACAAGGCATCAGTTCTTTTCTGGGTCTATCAGTTTTAATGTAACTGCATGTTATTAACTGTCTGCCTACCTATGAAAAAAAAATCTTTAAAGTTTATGTTTTGTAAGTCACTTATAACAACAGAAGATCTCAGTCTTCGCGGCGAAGACCATCGTCTCCCGTCTCCGATGTGACAAGTAAAAGAAAAGACATCGGCAGTGTCTGTTTTCAAAGAGGCGATCCGGGAAACTTTTTAAGCAATTTTAGGATCACGAGAAACTACTCCGGAATGGGAACTCCTTGCGTTAACCAATGCGTCAAAAGCCATTTGAGAATTTAATTTATGATACTGCTGTGTTATCAGTTATAATACGAAAATAAAAGAGCATAAAAGATGCCGTACAACACGTATAGAAGTTACACCACGCAGTGCAGCGAGTACTTCTGCCTGTTGTTTGTGGACCGAAAATAAGGCGTAACTTAATTGCCTCCAGTAAAATTGACAGATAAATAATACTGGAAAAACTGCGCCAATGAGCAAGTATTGTCCCGTTATTAAAGGACAGATGTTCAGGGAAAGCCGTTAATTGATCACTTTACGTTCATTTTTTGCGCAATCTACTCAGTGGAGGATAATAATTGTATGTGCAATTTGACACATGGTTTGTTTAACTGGGCTTAGTCTGATTGTGATTTGAAACGTAAGCCCTGTAAGGCCTTACGTACAAGCTTAAATACGCGTATAAAGGTAATTTAATGTGTAATATTTTTATGGAGAGAAGAGGAAAATCATTCAACTGAATGCAGATGTTAATTGGTATTTCAAAGATAACCTCATTATCAGACGCCTAATGGCAGTGAAAGTACATGTAATCACATTGCTGCTGACGTGTAATTGTATTTTCGTTTCCGACAGATATAAAGGCCTTCATTTTGGCTCTTTCTACACCCGAATGTGTAAAACAATATGTCATCACCGTCCGTCCCCTTCCCTACAACGTCATGAATTGTGTGCGAGGAATTTCACGCATACTGAGTGCAATGTCTCTCCACGAGTAACACAAGTTACCAAAACTGTTATTTGTCGGCTTGATATGCTCATTTCAACTGGTTGTGTGTGTCTGGCAAATCGTGTACACTGTAAGCGCAACCAAACTTTTCATTCGCTTTCGTTAGGTTTGTGCTGCTTGGGATCTTAATTCATTGGGCAGATTATCATATACTGATCACTCACTTGAATGCGAAGTAAGAAGTTAGTCTTGTAATTGGCTACAGGACAAAAACTTGCACGAAAGATTTTTAGAGTGAATGGAGCTCATGCATCACGACTACTAGTGAAAGTACTTCGTGATGCAAGTTTTGGATCTACTCAGTCAGATTTGGAATTTTGCTATTAACTAGATTCGGAGACATCCCCTATCTGCATAATCAGATTGATACGCTTGATGGTGGCCTGGTTTGTGACAAGTTATGTTCTCAAACTGTCTCATCTCGCTTGGGTTTCCATTTTATTCACATACAAAAGATATGACTGCTATATTTCGCGTCTGATTCTGAAACGTCATGCTGGACGAGTGATGGGTGCGATTTACTATGACTTTCATCGTCAATCTAGATCTGGTTGTCGCAAACAGTGACTGACACTAACAGAAAGAACAATATAAGCACCTATTAAAGGACATCTTCAAAACGCCATGAGCTGTACTTGAAATGTTAATTTGCCAACCCAATATTCGTGGTGTAACACATCGTCAGTGGCATCTGATACAAAGGAACAAACTACTTATATACATCTATTTATACAACATGGCAACTGTATATATAATAATGGCAGAAATACAGGGTGTTCAGAAATTGTAGAGAGGACTGAGTAGGCAGTATTTTGAATCGGAACCCATGTTTGCTAAGCAGGAACGCAACAGTGTAGTCACGGCGTCGGGTGCTTATGTCGGATTGACTGGTGTCATTCGACGTCTGTCCTACCTCTCTGATCTGATTCGAGCCTCATTCACGTGTCTGTGAGTGTTAGAATAACATGATTGTCAGAATTCACCGACGTGATCCTCCTGTATAGCGAAGCTCGCGGTAATGGAAGAGTTGCTCGTCGCCTTTATCGACATCATTATCCACAATTCTGCTTTCTGCTATTATTATGTTATATTTTATTATTAGCTCGTTGTCGGTGGCATGTGATACAGACGGACAAAGAACTATATGTACATCGATTTCTATAACATTATAACTGTATATATAATATTAGTAGTAATATAAGTCTACTTTCTGTCATTATTAGATATTTCTTGTGATCTAGTTTGGGTAGGGGTCATTCTTGGCAACCGGAGTAAAATAATAATTGGATCCTTTTACCAACCTCCTAACTCAGATGATACAATTGCCGCAAGGTTCAAAGAAAACTTGAGTCTAATTTCAAAAATGTACTCATACAAATATAGTTGGCGGTAACTTCAATTCACCTTCGATATGTTAGATAAAATAGTTGTTTAAATCTGGATGTACGCATAAAACATCATCCGACATTGTGCTGAACGCATTCTCTGATAATTATTTCGAGTAATTACTTCATGAGCCTACTTGAATAGTAAACAGCTGTGAAAAACACTTGACCTCTTAGCAACAAATAACTTGAGCTAAAAACGAGTATCAAAATGGATACACAGGGTTGTCGTAGTGACACTCAATACCATCGGTCACAAATACTCCAAAAATAAACGAAAAGTATATCTATTCAAATAAGTAGATAAGAATTCGCTTGGCACACTCCTCAGAGACAATCTCTATTCCGTCCAAATTAACAATGTAAGTGAATCCATAGAAATATCAGTGAATGCAGTTGAGAGATTTATACCAAATAAATTAACAAACGACGGAGCTGCTCGCCCATGGTACACAAAACATGTCTGAACACTGTCGCAGAAACAACGGAAAAAGCATGCCCAATTTAAACGCACGCAAAATCCCCAGAATTGACTATTTTTTACAGAATTTCGAAATTCAAGGCAGACATCAATGCTAGAAACCTTTAATAGTTTTCGCAGCGAAACTATGTCTCGAAGCTTAGCAGAAAATCCAAAGAGATCCTGGTCGTATGTAAAGTATGCTAGCGGAAAGACAAAATCAATGCCCTCTCTGAGCAATAGCAATGGAAATAATATCGATGAGAGCGCTACTAAACCACAGTTACTAAACACAGCCTTGCGAAATTCCTTCACTAAAGAAAACGAAGTAAATATTCCAGAATTCGAATCAAGGACAGCTGCCAACATGAGTAACTTAGAAGAAGGTATCCTCGGAGTAGTGAAGCAACTTAAATGACTTTACAATAGCAAGTCTATCTGCCCCGACTGCATACCAAATACGTGTCTTTCAGAGTGCGCTGACGCATTAAGTCCATACATAACAATCATATACAACCTCTCGCTCGTCGAAAGATCCATACCCAAGCATTGGAAATGGCACATGTCACGTCAGTATTCAAGAAGGGCAGTAGGAGTGATCCACTAAATTACAGGCCCGTATCATTAACATCGATGTGCAACAGGAGTTTGGAACATATGTTGCATTCGAACATTACGAATTACCTCGAGGAAAACAGTCTACTGATACAAAGTCAACACGGGTTTAGAAAACAACGTTCTTGTGAAACACAACTAGCTCTTTACTCACACGAAGTGTTGAGTGCTATCGACAAGTGATTTCAAATTGATTCAGTATTTGCAGATTTCAAATAGGCTTTTGACACTGTAACTTACAAGCGAATAGTAATCAAATTGCGTGCTTATGGAATATCGTCTCAGTTATGCGACTGGCTTTGTGATTTACTGTCAGGGAGGTCACAGTTCGTAGTAACTGACTGAAAGTCATCGAGTAAAACGGAAGTGATTTATGGCGTTCCCCAAGGTACCCTACCCAAGTACCAATGGTTATAGGCCCTCTGCTGTTCCTCATCTACATACAGATTTAGGAGACAATCTGAGCAGCCATCTTAGGTTGTTTGCAGATTATTCAAATGGTTCTGAGCACTATGGGACTTAACATCTGAGGTCATCAGTCCCAAAGAACTTAGAACTACTTAAACCTGACTAACCTAAGGACATCCATGCCCGAGGTAGAATTCGAACCTGAGACCGTAGTAGTCGTACAGTTCCGGACTGAAGCGCCTAGAACCGCTCGACCACAACGGCTGGCGTTTGCAGATGATTATGGCTTTTATCGTGTACTACAGTCATCAGAAGATCGAAACAAATTGTAAATGATTCAAAAAAGGTATCTGTATGGTACGAAAATTGCCAGTTGAGTAACTTAGGAGAAGGTATCCTCGGAGTAGTGAAGCTACTTAAATGACTTTACAATAGCAAGTCTATCTGCCCCGACTGCATACCAAATACGTGTCTTTCAGAGTGCGCTGACGCATTAAGTCCATACATAACAATCATATACAACCTCTCGCTCGTCGAAAGATCCATACCCAAGCATTGAAAATTGCACATGTCACGTCAGTATTCAAGAAGGGCAGTAGGAGTGATTCACTAAATTACAGGCCCGTATCGTTAACATCGATGTGCAACAGGAGTTTGGAACATATGTTGCATTCGAACATTACGAATTACCTCGAAGAAAACAGTCTACTGATACAAAGTCAACACGGGTTTAGAAAACAACGTTCTTGTGAAACACAACTAGCTCTTTACTCACACGAAGTGTTGAGTGCTATCGACAAGTGATTTCAAATTGATTCAGTATTTGCAGATTTCAAATAGGCTTTTGACACTGTAACTTACAAGCGCCTAGTAATCAAATTGCGTGCTTATGGAATATCGTCTCAGTTATGCGACTGGCTTTGTGATTTACTGTCAGGGAGGTCACAGTTCGTAGTAACTGACTGAAAGTCATCGAGTAAAACGGAAGTGATTTATGGCGTTCCCCAAGGTACCCTACCCAAGTACCAAGGGTTATAGGCCCTCTGCTGTTCCTCATCTACATACAGATTTAGGAGACAATCTGAGCAGCCATCTTAGGTTGTTTGCAGATTATTCAAATGGTTCTGAGCACTATGGGACTTAACATCTGAGGTCATCAGTCCCAAAGAACTTGAACTACTTAAACCTGACTAACCTAAGGACATCCATGCCCGAGGTAGAATTCGAACCTGAGACCGTAGTAGTCGTACAGTTCCGGACTGAAGCGCCTAGAACCGCTCGACCACAACGGCTGGCGTTTGCAGATGATTATGGCTTTTATCGTGTACTACAGTCATCAGAAGATCGAAACAAATTGTAAATGATTCAAAAAAGGTATCTGTATGGTACGAAAATTGCCAGTTGAGTAACTTAGGAGAAGGTATCCTCGGAGTAGTGAAGCTACTTAAATGACTTTACAATAGCAAGTCTATCTGCCCCGACTGCATACCAAATACGTGTCTTTCAGAGTGCGCTGACGCATTAAGTCCATACATAACAATCATATACAACCTCTCGCTCGTCGAAAGATCCATACCCAAGCATTGAAAATTGCACATGTCACGTCAGTATTCAAGAAGGGCAGTAGGAGTGATTCACTAAATTACAGGCCCGTATCGTTAACATCGATGTGCAACAGGAGTTTGGAACATATGTTGCATTCGAACATTACGAATTACCTCGAAGAAAACAGTCTACTGATACAAAGTCAACACGGGTTTAGAAAACAACGTTCTTGTGAAACACAACTAGCTCTTTACTCACACGAAGTGTTGAGTGCTATCGACAAGTGATTTCAAATTGATTCAGTATTTGCAGATTTCAAATAGGCTTTTGACACTGTAACTTACAAGCGCCTAGTAATCAAATTGCGTGCTTATGGAATATCGTCTCAGTTATGCGACTGGCTTTGTGATTTACTGTCAGGGAGGTCACAGTTCGTAGTAACTGACTGAAAGTCATCGAGTAAAACGGAAGTGATTTATGGCGTTCCCCAAGGTACCCTACCCAAGTACCAAGGGTTATAGGCCCTCTGCTGTTCCTCATCTACATACAGATTTAGGAGACAATCTGAGCAGCCATCTTAGGTTGTTTGCAGATTATTCAAATGGTTCTGAGCACTATGGGACTTAACATCTGAGGTCATCAGTCCCAAAGAACTTAGAACTACTTAAACCTGACTAACCTAAGGACATCCATGCCCGAGGTAGAATTCGAACCTGAGACCGTAGTAGTCGTACAGTTCCGGACTGAAGCGCCTAGAACCGCTCGACCACAACGGCTGGCGTTTGCAGATGATTATGGCTTTTATCGTGTACTACAGTCATCAGAAGATCGAAACAAATTGTAAATGATTCAAAAAAGGTATCTGTATGGTACGAAAATTGCCAGTTGGCCCTAAATAACGAAAAGTGTGAGGTCATCCATATGAGTGCTAAAAGCAATTTCATAAACTTCAGTTACACGATAAATCAATTACATCCTAAAGGCTGTATATTCAACTAAATACCTAGGAATTACAGTTAATTACTTTAATTGGAAAGAACACACAGAAAATGTTGTGGGGAAAGCGGACCAAAGACTGCGTTTCATTTGCAGAACACTTAGAAGATGCAACAGATGTACTGAGTAGGCTTCCTACACTACGCTTGTCCGTCATGGTTTGAAGTACTGAAGCGTGATGTGGGGTCTTTACCAGATAAGGTTAACGGAGTACTTCGAGACAGTTGGAAAAAGGGCAACACCTTTCGTATTATCGAGAAATAGGGGAGAAAGTGTTACGGACATGATACAGGATTTTGGGGTGGTCATCCTTAAAATAAAGGCGTTTTTCGTTGCGGCGGTATCTTCTCACGAAATTTCTATCACCATCTTTCTCCACCGAATGCGAAAATATTTTGTTGAGGCTGACCGAGTGGAATAACAGAAAATTATTGTGTAGACGGTTTGATGAACCCTCCGGCAGACACTTAAATGTGATTAGAAGAGTATTCCTGTAGATGATATGGATGTACTGTTGTCATGTTGTAAAAATCGATACAAACCGAGTTGTTTTTTCCCCTGACTCATATGCCACTGACGATGGGTTATACAACCGCATATCGGGTTGACAAATAAACATTGCAAGTGCTGCTCATGGTGTTTAGAAGATATCCCTTTAATAAATATTTTACAGGTGCGAAGCACCAAGCAGTCAAGATTTTTAATATAACCGTCTGCACAATTCTGGAATGTGAAAGGTTTCTAAACAGTCTATCAGATTTTTATTTTATCCTGGCCTGACTCTTGGTCAGACATGTCACAGATCACAATCTGCATCACAATATCACGCAGCAACTCAACTGCGAATGTCTTTCTGTAGTCGGAAGCGACGAATGGTGAAAAAGAATGACGACAAAATTTCAGATGATAGTAATTTAGCACTAGAAGTATGAATTCTTATTCGTCTATATATATCACAACTGATCATGCCAGTGTAAGTCTTTCCTTTCTAATAATTTCTCTATCAAAATTGCAGTGTATTGTCTTGCAGTGTAATAGTACCGCGAAAGTGTTTCACTTCATATGATCAGTGTATGCCGCACTGTCCACTAGAACAAAGAGTGAAAAGTTAATGAACAAATAGAATAAATTCTGCTACTGTAGCAGCAATCGGTCTCTACATTTACATGCTTCATGGTGTACATAGACAGAAAATTTTCACAGACCTTAGGTAATCTTATGTTTTCGAAAATACGTTATACAACTTATGTTGTTTCTCACGACAAACTTTCTTGGGCAGTACCGACCTTGTGACACACTACTAACCCTGACTGCCTATTGAACCACTCAATTTCGGTCAGATGTTTGAGCGGAGCGAAAACAAGACTCTTTATAAGTTACATCATGGATATTTTACCGAATTTTCATAGACAAATGAAGAGCGGGAAATGGACGAATGAGATGTTCCATAAGAGGTCTACTTTTTGTAAAAGAAAAAATATCTACTTACTGTAAAGTATTCAGGATAATTGAGAAAAACTTAATTAGTGATTTGAGAGAAAATTACACAACGGAATTTTATTCGAATTTTTGTAGTCAATGAAATAGTGGGGAACTGAAAAATAGGGGTATCAAATTGACAAAGTGAGGTATAATTCACGATCATATGCAGCTGTGTAACTGAAGTATCAAAGAGTTCATCACTTCAAGGACCAGCTATTTCGTGCATAAAAAGTTATATTGCTGTGATATTTAACTGTTAGAAAGGCTGCCTTCGAATCGGGTACTAAATGTAGTACATCTCGATCAGAAGTCACCAGGAAGGCAAAGTGCCTCTCTTGAAGCCGCAGGTAGCTATTTACCGTAAAAAGTTGCTTTGGTGTAATATTTGATTTTTAAAAGACTTCCTTCGAATCAAGTACCGAATTAGAACATTTCGAGAACGGCAAACACTAGGAAGGCAAATGAGGCGTTGTAGTGATTCGAGAACTTCTGTGTAAATTCTAGAACCAATCAGCCTTCTACCGTCTCGAACACACGATATTCTGGATATGAGTGCAGGAAGGTAGAATCCTACCCACTGCTCGTCAGATGTTTGTGTGTGCAGCTTTAAAATCAGTCGCTCGAAGAAAGTAGAGGCGGCGGACGAATGTCACCGACAAGTACGTGTTGGGCATCCACAAATGTTTTAGTGAGTGTGTTAGGAAGAACCATGGAGTTTAAATGCAGCTCTGTGCTTATTGTGTCATTGACTATTGTTATAAAAACAAAGACAGTTGAAAAAAGAATTCTTGAAAAACTCTTAACGTAACCTTGCTATAAGCAAGACTTATTTTCTGATTTATGTTAAGAAAAGTTATGGTATCAAAGCCAGTTTTCTTTTAACTGTAATTTAGTTTGTTTCTGACGGTCGACTGTACGAGGCACTTACCGGAAGTTATATATTTATGCTGAAAGTGAGAGTTTTATTGTGTATGAAAGTCAAACACATCGTTAATTGACGAAAAGCAAAGTTTGTATGTCCACTTATTTCATAAGTAGAAAGAGTCTAAAAATTCCTGTACCTAGCGTTATTCGACGGAGAAGAAGTCAAGAGGGTTTTCAGCAGCTGGCTATCCAGTAAAGAAGAGTGGCTGCAAATTCCAAATAAGTCACCTCGTAAAGAAGTGGAAGGGGGTTTGGGGGAATAAACCGAAATAACCCAGATTCACACTAACACTTTAGGTCGGAGACGTTAGAGCGTCAAAATCTTTATCTGTTCAAGGTCTTGATATTTTGCGGAGTAAAAATTACATCGGAGTGATATTTAATTATCATAAAGGCTTCCTTCCGATCAAGTACCAAATTCAGAACATTTCGCGAACATTAGACGCTAGGAAAGCAAATGACATCCTACAGGTCATGCTTTCTGAAAAAAAAACTTAAAAATTAAAAATTGAAAAAAGCTATGTTTTGTGAAACGATTTGTCTAAAAGTAGATATGAAATAGAACAGAGAAACATTTGATGCGCCTTTGAAAGATATTCGATGTCTTGTACAGCAAATGAGGTGTCGATTGAAAATATAAAGGTCAATGTATTACTTAGAGTCTTAGAATTTTAGAGTTCTGAGGGATATACAGGGTGGTCCATTGATAGTGACCGGGCCAAATATCTCAAGAAATAAGCATCAAACGAAAAAACTACAAAGAACGAAACTATTCTAGCTTGAAGGGGGAAACCAGATGGCGCTATGGCTAGCACGCTAGATGGCGCTGCCATAGGTCAAACAGATATCAACTGCGTTTTTCTAAATAGTTACCCCCATTTTTATTACATATTCGTGTAGTACGTAAAGAAATGTTTTAGTTGGATCACTTTTTTCGCTTTGTGACAGATCTCACTGTAATAATCACAAACGTGTAAGTACGTGGTATCACGTAACATTTCGCCAGTACCGACGGCATTTGCTTCGTGATACAATACCTGTGTTAAAATGGACCATTTATCAATTGCGGAAAAGTTCGATATCGTGTTGATGTATGGCTATTGTGATCAAAATGCCCAGCGGGGGTTGCTATGTGTGCTGCTCGGTATCCTGGACGACATCATCCAAGTGTCCGGACCGTTCGCCGGATAGTTACGTTATTTAAGGAAACAGAAAGTGTTTAGCCACATGTGAATCGTTAAACACGACCTGCAATAAATGATGATGCCCAAGTAGGTGTTTTAGCTGCCGTCGCGGCTAAGCCGCACATTGTAGCAGACAAATTGTGCGAGAATCGGGAATCTCAAAAACGTCGGTGTTGAGAATGCTATATCAACATCGATTGCACTCGTACAATATTTCTATGCACCAGGAATTGCATGGCAACGACTTTGAACGTCTTGTACTGTTCTGACACTGAGCACAAGAGAAATTACTGGACGATGACAGATTTTTTGCACAGGTTCTATTTAGCAACGAAATGTCATTCACCAACAGCGGTAACGTAAAGCGGCATAATACGCACTATTGGGCAACGGAAACTCCACGATGGTTGCGAGAAGTGGAACATCAGCGACCTTGGCGGGTTAATGTATAGTGCGGCATTATGTGGGGAAGTATAACTGGCCCCATTTTATCGATCGCAATCTAAATGGTGCAATGTATGCTGATTTCCTATGTAATGGTCTACCGATGTTACTACAAGATGTTCCAGTGCATGACAGAAAGGCGATGTACTTCCAACATGATGGATGTCCGGCACAAAGCTCGCGTGAGGTTGAAGCGGTATTGAATAGCATATTTCATGACAGGTGGATTGGTCGTCGAAGCACGTTCGCGGTTTCTGACGTCCCCGGATTTCTTTCTGCGGGGAAAGTTGAAGGATATTTGCTATCGTGATCCACCGACAACGCCTGACAACATGCGTCAGCACATTGTCAATGCATGTGCAAACATTACAGAAGGCGAACTACTCGCTGTTGAGAGGAATGTCGTTACACGTATTGCCAAATGCATTGAGGTTGACGAACATCATTTTGAGCATTTATTGCATTAATATGGTATTTACAGGTAAGCACGCTGTAACAGCATGCGTTCTAAGAAATGATAAGTTCACAAAGGTACATATATCACATTGGGGCAACCCAAATAAAATGTTCAAACGTGACTACGTTCTGTATTTTAATTTAAAAAACATACCTGTTACTAACTGTTCGTCTAAAATTGTGAGCCATATGTTAGTGACTAATACAGCGCCATCTATCACAAATCGAAAAAAGTGTTCCAACTACAACATTCATATTTCTTTACGTACTACACGGATATGTAATAAAAAATGTGGGTTCCTTTTTAAAAAACGCAGTTGATATCCGTTTGACCTATGACAGCGCCATATAGCGGTCCAACCATAGCGACATCTGGTTTCCTCCTTCAAGCTAGACAAGTTTCGTTCTTTGTAGTTTTTTCGTTTGACGCTTATTTCGTGAGATATTTGGCCCAATCACGATCAACGGACCACACTGTATGTCTGATGCAGCCCGTGCATTCTTCTGTTGTATGGCCTTGAGATATAACTCTCATCTATGCTCGAAAGTTCGAACAACTTTTCAGTCTCAAAATTTGTTCAGTAGAGAATGTTTCAAATATGAGGAACTGGAGTGGACATTCTCAAGATATGCCCACTCCTCCCCCGCCTGTTCATCTTCTTCAGTTTGCTGATGACACCGCCTTCCTAGCCCTTTATCCTACCATTCAACCTCACCCTGACCAATTCACCGTTTGGTGCAACTAGTGGTTCCTCCGTATCAACCCCTCCAAGACCCAGGCGATCATCATAGGCTACACGACCCGCTCCTTCCGCCTTCATGATTTATACCTCACCATTTACGGCCGTCCTATCCACCTCACTCCTACCCTCAAATACCTTGGCCTCACCCTCGACCGCCACCTCGCCTGGACTCCCCATCTCCTTACCATCCAAAACAAAGCTCACAACAGACTCCGCTTCGAGAAACTCCTGTCGGTCTGGACGTAAGGTTTGCATCCTTCCACCATCCTTCACACCTACAAATCCTTGAACCGCCTCATCCTCTGTTATGCCAGCGTAGCTTGGGTTTCCACCCCTCCCAAGTTCTATAATGCCCTCCAAATCCTCGAACGCCATGCGCTCCACCTCGCTTTCCACATCCGCCTTCCGTCAACCACGTGCATCCTCTACGACCTCATCCCCTTTCCCCACCTTTTCCTTTTCCTTGAACACATCCGCACACTATATATTGTCCGCCACATTGATCCTCCTCCCCCCCTGGTGTCTCGCTTCCTCTCCACCCCAACCTGTTGCCGCACCTTTACTGTTGTGTCCCACTCTGTCTCCATCTCCACACCCTCCGCCTCCTTTCCCAACGCAATTTCCACCATCTAGCCCTCCAGAATGATGAGCTTTAACCTGACATCTACCCTTCCTACCAACTCTAACCCCATCTTCCGGTCTCATCCTCAGGGCTCCCTCTCCTCCCCCTCCCTTCCCCTGAGCGGCTTCCCCCTCCTACTCCCTCCTCCCTCTCTGGTGCTCCCCTTCAGTGTCTCTGCACTCCCTCCTGCCTTGTCTTCCTTCTTCATCTCTGCCCCACCAGTCCCCTGCCTCTTAGTGTACCCGCTGCCGCCCCTACTCTCTTCATCCCACCGCCTCCCCTGCTGCCCCTTGCTTTCTCCTCCTTTTCCATCCTCTCTGGCCTCTCCCTCGGCAGGTCCCACCTGGCAGTTTTATTCTTCATCATGTGTGCTCCAAGTGGGTTTTAAGTGTGTTGGTCTGGAGTGTTCTTAATACTGTGGCCGACTTTTAACCTGTGCATGTGCATTCAGTGTCTTCTTTGTGTTTTAAGAATCGCCAACTGTGTTTTTTAACTTTATGATGACTTTTTTAATTGTCCCCTCATGAACGTCTCCATGTCAGTGTATTTTTACTTCCATTATATCCCCTTACTCTATTTTATGTTCCCCTTTTTTTATCGTCTTATATATTTAACATTTTATTCTTGTCTTAGTTGTCATGTCACTCGGCTGAAGAGCAGCGGATGGTCCGCTGACAGCCCTCCCATGCCCATATGGGGCAGGGGAATGAAATTACAATAAAGGAAAAAAAAGACAGTCTCAATCGGTACCTCATTCGCTCTGCATTATTTCGAGCATCATTCAAAGGTGTGTCAAATGTTTATATAATCTTTTTATTTGTTACTTTTGCACAAATCTTTTCATAAAACATTTAATTTTTTTGTAAAAAATCTTATGCTTGTATTGGTAATTTTAATTGGTGAAATCTGATGGCACGATTCGGTATCGTTTCCTACCAGTGCCATACACAGCTGCTTGAAAGTCGGCACCATGACACATTAATCGTGAATTGTTACAAAACTGGCGAGCAGCGGCATACGTTTCGCACTTAGTGATTATAACTTACAAATGGAGCAGCCTCTTGATGATAAGGCCGAGCAGTCGTATTTTAAGGAGCTTACTTCAAGCTAATCAAAAACACCGAATTCCTTGTACTTTAGTAAAACTCGCAAATTCTATAAAATATGCCCTATTATGTGTAGTCGCAAACAGAATAAACGAAGTGGCGAGATAGAAAGAGAGTGTACTCTGATTAACGATTCATTTCTTCCCTTTAAGGTCCAACTGAAGTCTTGATTTTTAGAGGCGTAGCAGCGCTCGAATAATGGGACTGGTCAGCCGTAGCGACTTGCAGTAAAAGTTCCATCGTTTGCATTAAGCGTTAAAGAAATGACGTGGAATATAAATGCTGATAAGCGGTTTACGATTTGTACGCCGCCGTTCCGTATCGTTCAGCTTCAGGATCGGCTTCCACAGAAACCTGTGGGTTGTGCAGCGCAACGACCTACTCGACCCATAAACTACATCCAAAGTCAAGGGTACAGAAAACCATCTTATACCGCTATTGCACCTTCGTGGACTGTTGGCAGGTTTCATGCATAACTTGATGGTGAAACCATTTTCATCATGTTACTTTGAGACATCGAACGATACATACAATTTGTATGCACGCAAGCGCAAGTCTAATTACTGTCACTTAATAGGTCATACGCTCTGTCGATGGGCCCTCAGGATGGACTAAGGGGATATTGGATGGGAAAACTAGACAAAACGATTTACTACTTCCGTTACTGTCGAAAACGATGCCGTTAGTGATGGAGCACTGCTTCGAATTTTACGAGAATGGAACAGAAACTGGCCATGATGTTTTCTCTAGCAACTATCCCATCATTTTCCTCAAATGATCCAAGGGTATGCCGAAAATCTAAACCAGGATGACATACTGCACATCATCCTGAACACGAGTTCTTTGTCATCACACTGTTGTTTTTTAACTTCGTGGAAATTTAATTTTGTTGTAATGTCTTTTTCATCTGAAATAGGTTCAGTGATGTCACTGGCATCATTTTCATGTGTAGTGACATTTTAACTCTATAACTAACAGAATTAGACATATAGATTTTCTTACTTCTCCTCGGCATGTCATGCATGTCGCAAATAAGCATCTGAACCTTTGTACCTATGCAGAAACGTAGTACAGGGAGCACAAATTACAATATTCGTTACTGTCTTCTGTAAACTAGCTTTACCAGCCGACATTGATGTTCATTGTTTTACTTGTCCAAGACATGCGGTTATAAAATGGTACATTATTCTGATATGCACTAACTGTCTTGCAAAGTACACAAAAAAGAGGAACAGTGAAGCAAAATTACTGCAGCCTGTATAGCGCTTTAATTATCCTGGAATAAAGTTCAACATGCAGTGCCCCTGCATCTTCTTACGTATAAGAAATTGTGGATCTCACAGATCGCTGAACTCATAAAACGCATTTTCGTCTATGTACCCTACTGTTTCAAATTTTTCTTGGCGATACTTCAGCTATGGATCTGTTTAATGCTACTGACGTCTTTTAGTGAGACTCGTGCCTAGTATTAACCCTGTGTCTGACACGACCTAAGAGATTATGAAACAGTATACGGCGCCTGCAGGAAGGTTTTCACGTATATTTATCGGGAGCGGTGGGATCCATCTTCTAACAAGGGATGCATGAACAATGTTCTCGCTTCTTCTTCTTGACATTTGCTAACGGCCTCACTTTGAGGTTCTATGCCTACAAGAGATATTCTTTTACATTACCTCCTGCGGCACCAAACTAGTCCAATCTGTTTGTATTGAGCACAACTTCTCCAGAGGTGTTCTACATAAATATATGGTGTAGCAACAGAGAGCAAGATTTGATGGTCGACAACCATCAGACGGTATACAGCCGAGGTGATGTTCGTCACACGTACACTACACGCGTAGGGTAATAGTTTTCCATTTGAATAATTAATTTTGTAACTCAATATACAGTGTTAGTCGGCTAAGCTGTTCGCCAAGATATTTCCTAGACCGTTTAAGGTATTGTAATTTTGTGGTAGCGGGGTTTCTACGGCCTTATACAATGTTCATATAATTTGCGGGAATGCAGCCAGTTGGCGTCGTCGACAACAGTGACAGTGTGTGCACCTGTCGAAATAATGGCGGTTGTCGACGTCTTACCTCAGCTGCATACCCGTAAGCCATTTGAATAGCGTAAATTTATTTTCACCGAAATGAATTATGAAGCAGTCCTCTCTAAATGACGTACATTCACCTTTCATAGCTATATTAATTAAATGGATATCAGTTTCAACTTACCTTTTTCAAGTGGAACTACGCTGAGGTGACAAAAGTCATGGGTCAGCGATATGCACACATAAAACTGGCAGTATCATCATGTACACAAGGTATAAAATGTCAGCGCATGGGGGGAGCTGTCATTTGTACTCAGTTTCCGACACGATTATGGCTGCACGACGCCAATTAACAGACTTTGAAAAGCGGAACGGTAGTTGGAGCTAGACGCATGAGTCATTCCATTTCGGAAATCGAAAGAGATCCACAGTGTCAAGAGCGTGCCGAGAATATTCAGGCGTTACCTCTCACTACGGACAGCGCAGTGGCCAACGGCCTTCACTTAACGACCGTGAGAAGGGGAGGTTGTCGTACAGTCGTCAGTGCTAACAAACAAATAACACTGCATGAAATAACTGCAGAAATCCATGTGTGACATACGACGAACGTGTCATTTCGGACAATGTTGCGAAATTTGGCGTTAATGGTCTATGGCAGCAGACGACCGACCAAAGTGCCTTTGCTAATAGTGCGACATTGCCTGCAGCTCCTCTCCTGGGCTCATGACAATGTCGGTTGGACTCTAGAAGAGTCAAAAACCTTGATCTGGTCAGATGAGACCCCACGAAACCATGGGCGCAAGGTTCAACGCGGCACTGTGCAGACTAGTGGTGGCTCCATAACGGTGTGGCTGTCCTTACATGGAATGCACTGGATCCTCTGGTCCAACTAAACCGGTCGTTCACTGGTCATGGTTATGTTCGACGACTTGGAGACCATATGCAGTCATTCATTGACTTCATGTTCCTAAACAACTATGGAATTTTCATGCATGACAATATGTCATGTCACTGGACCACAGGTGTTCGGGATCGGTTCGAAGAACGTTCTGGATAATTAGAGCAAAGGAATTAGCCACTCAGATCGCCCGACATGAACCCATCGAACATTTATGGGACATAATCGAGAGGTTAGACCGTGCACAAACTCCTGCACCAGCAACGCTTTCGCAATTGTAGACGGTTATAGAGGTAATATGACTCAGTATTTCTGCAGGGGTCTTCCAACGACCTGTTGAGTCCATGCCATGTCGAGTTCCTGCGCTATGCATGGCAAAAGGAGGCCCGACACAATACTAGGAGGTCTCTCATAGCTTTTGTCATCTCAGTATATGGTAACGTCTGCTCCTAGTATTGTAGTTCAACAATGTTTCACTGTTTAACATCCGTTTATTAGTTTGGGAGTAACTGCAACATAGCATCTTGGGCTTTATCTGATTTGAGCATGAAACCGATGGCCATCTTATGCGAAAAATACTAACAACGCTGGGCGTAGATATTCCAGAGGCACTCCCAATTTCTCTGCAGCAAACAATGGATGATGAGTATCAGCGGGCACAATATCTATTTCGCTCGCTCCGCACGTTGCGGGAATGCTCGTTTCCATCTGCGTAGTATTCCAGCGTCCTGTTAACAACACTTACTGCACATTCACTGATTTGTCATTATTGTTGGTGACCGTCTGTTGGGATACCGTTGTGGGCACAGCTCAGCTGTTCTCTTGGCTTTCATTCTGTATTCTCCTTAATGAAATAGCATATATAGCCTCTCTCGGTTTGTGAAAGGCATTTATTCTTTCAGACTAATATGCATTCGACACACGTAAACGATGCAGATAGAATGAAAGCTACATATTTTCCATGTCCCTCTTATACAGTTATTACGGTAGTGAAACACTGCTTACTCTTTATCCGACGTGATAGGTTTCATTATGTGCGTGAAAAACGAACTTTCGCGTGAGACTAAAATCTTTTTCCTCTTCAAAACACATAAATCTGAACCTCTAAATATTATAAATTAGTTTAACTGAATATATGAAGGACGGGTGATAGAAAAGCATGTATGAAATGACAGAGGAGAAATAGAAGGTTACGGGGGTTTAGGGGTTGAGGCGGAAGTCGGTCGCTAATAGAGAGGTGTTGAGACGCCAAAGGGAAGGTGAATGGTGCCGCCATGTGCTGCCCAACTAAGAACAAATCCAATCGAGCTGAGGGTAGCTTAGCAGCAACACCCGAGGGCGCTGGTTAGCACAGTATAAGGAGATGGAACAATTTGCCTCGGTTGGTTGTAATTTGCTTGCCAGTGGTCTATAAGAGTACACGCAATACCTCATAATATAGTGTCAAACTACAAATAGGAAAGAAGACCCTACATCCGAACAGAAGTGCCATTTGTCAGTTATATACACTGACGTATTGAGAATGAAGTCCTTTCAGGAGTTGTTCAACCCGTGTTTTACATTCGGATCTTCTTCGGTCTTGACGAACCACCAGAGAACTATTCTGCTCTCTGTCGTTTTGTGATACGTTCGTATTGCTAACACCAGGTCTCGTCACCCGTGATATTTTTTTCGAGAAAAGAACTGTCCACGTTTCTAATTTCAATAAAATCGTAGGAGGCTTCCACACCTCAATGTGCGAAGGTATGCGGGAAAAACTTCGTACATACTTCACTCTTGTTCAAAACATTGTGGAGAATGTATTGAACACTTGATTTAGAGATGTTCAGTTCGTTCTTCATTGCAATTTGTGTCATAACAACGCTGAGACGGCAGAACGTCCATTGTTTAACATTAGCCTACTCGCAACAGACTGGAGGAATTCATATTCGTTGTTAACAGTTCTTAGTTGTATTTGCCACTGTAGCTACTGCGCTGACGTCGTTTATACGCCAGGAATAAAATCAGCCTCAGAATATTTTGGACGAACGGTTTATAAGCAGAGTAGATACGACTGGAAAATCATTCTACCGACGATAAGGGTCGCAAATGGGGAAGTCCGCTGACATAAGCGACATTGAGAAAGGGCAAATTGTCATGGTCCTTCGCATGGCAACGAGCGACTTGGAAACGGCGAAGCTTGTCGGATGTTCAGGTACTGCCGTCCTGAGCATCTGGAAGGTGAAACCAAGAGTAGGCGTTGAGGTTTTCGGCTTCCACGCCTCATCACAGTACGTGAACGCAGGAAATTTTTTCGGTCGGTAAAGCAGGATAGACAATGATATATGATAATCTAACGACAGTGTACACTCACAAGAATTTCTGAGCACACCGTTCAGCTGGTGTTTTTCAACATAGAGCGCCCGCTTCAGACGACGTCTACGTTCCCTAACGCGACCCAGCAGCATATTCTATTACGATTGCAGTTGACACTGGATCATCGAGGATGGACCATGAATTAATGCAAACATGCAGCCTTCTTAGATTAATAGCGTTTCCAGTTAAACCAGACCGATGTCGTCATGCAGTTGAACGGCTGCTGGAAATATGCATCATTCCAAACAACGGAAACTTCTGCATTGGTCATATGAATTTGAAATCGTTTTTTTATTGGTGCACATTGATTAAAATCACAGAGTGACCATCTTCAGTGCTGAAATAAAATCGTAATACACAAAGTCAAACGAAAACGATCATTGCATCAACAATGTGTCAATTTTCAATAGACAACATCGAGTTTTACAAGGTGAAATACATACCAAAAGTAAGTCCAGTGAACTCATATAATCATGCATAAAATATAATTTCAAACATAGGTGTTCACAGTGAAGAAGATGCCAACTATCAGGTAAGGTTCTAACTGAGCCTGCTGCCTACAAAAACCTACACAGCTAAACTCCACATTTGTAGTGGAGACCATCAGCGCCCTCTTTACTGAATACATTTGCGATACATAGCATTTTTTGTACAGGCGAAGAAAACAGCCTGTACAGGGGTTTATATTAAATACAATCCAGAATTATAGAATAAAAAACATATTTCTCTAAAAACGTAGTGCAATGCAATATGAACTCTACTAGCGCTGACTGAGTTGTTCAGTGGAATTACAAGCAATTTTCAATTCCTCATGTACCAATATAATTGTCTTTTCTAGATATATGAGTTAATGAAACCATAAAATCACCAACAAAACTATAGAATACAGTTAAATGCATATATTTCTTATTACAATACTGTATCTTGTCCATTCAGAACTGAAATCCAAAACAAGGTCATACAACTATGCCCTCTGGCGTTGTAGAGTCAAGTAAATCTATTTCAGGGTCATTTTTAAATTATTTACACGATGGTGAAGCATATTTACTGATGATTGGCTTTTTAATATTTTCCCTAAACCAATAATTATATTACGGAAAAACTGTTTTAAAAATGTTTACTTGCAGATGCTGACCACTAGATGTATTGATACAGTGTGATTTCCGTGATATTACATCAGATTTTTATGCTAACAAATGTAGGTTATGAAAAATATGATAACATAGTTTGATGTTATGAATCGTTGTGACTACAATGAGGACCAAATTATTAAAAGAAACGTGAACAGATACGCTGCATGCAAAACTTTCTCATGTTGCGAGCAACTATCGTGCCACTATATAGGCACTGATTCAAAGGTGAATTAACCTTCCTTCAACACCGTATCTCCACCCCCACAGCTCCTTACACCCTTCACCGATAACCCGTACCCTCCGGCGCGTGGCAGGGTTGCTATAGGCCACCTTAAGCGCCACCCTGTTTGGCCCCAACCTCTCCTTAACAATCCTGCCGAGCATCTCACCCTCAGCCTCTTCTTGCTCACCCTTACCGTCACCTGTGCCACCACTTATGTCCGCCCTTACACCCCCGTCCCGTACAATTTCCTGGCCCACATTGACTGGACCTTCTCCACCTAGATGATTGCCGCCGACCTCAATACCCACAGCCGTGCTCCTGCTGACCTCCAATGGTGGCATCGGTTTATCGCCACCCTCCAGGGAGACCTGGTTCCCCTCCCCCAGCACACCCAACCCGAATCCAACATCACTCCCAATGTGGTCCTTGCCTCTTCCGACCTCCTTGGGCGCATCACCGCAGATTTCCTTGACCTCATTGGCAGTGACAATGCTCCCGTTCTCCTCTCTATCTCTACTGGTCGCCATCCACACCCTGCTCCCCGCCCTAACATCCCTCCTAAACTTGTCCATGATTACTCCCGTGCCAACTGGGATGCCTTCTGGGACTCCATTCACACCCAGGTTGAAGGCAACGGCCTTACCCTTCAATCTCCTGATGACATCTCTCACACTGCTGCCTTCTTGCACCAGACCTTGTCTGACGCCGTCGCCACCCATATCCCCACCAAAGCCATCCACACTCACCACCCAGCCCTGCCCCCATAAGCCATCCTTCTCCTTCGAGAATCCCTCTGCCTCTACCGCTCTTTTCTCCGTGCTCGTGAGTGGGACACACTTACCTGCACTGGCAATTACAACGACACATCCGCAACCTGCTTACTGCGAAGAAACGCCGCGCCTGGCGCCAGACATGTGCACAACTCAACACCACGGACCCAATAAACTCTTCCAAGTATTGGTCTGCTTTCCACCGCCTTACTGGGAACCGCCCCACCCCTCAGTACCCTGTCCTCCTTGATGACCGTCCCTTCCCTCAATAAGGCTAACCACTTTGCCTCTCACCTATCCGATTTTTTTCCATCCCAGATAATCCCCAATTTGATTATTCCCTCTTCCCTGGCGTCATCGACCATACGAATACCTCTGTTCCTCCCCTTACTCCTAGCTTCCACTACTTGTGCCACACACCACCATCTGAACTTAACGCTCCCTTCACTACACAGGACATCAGCGTCACACTCCACAATCAACACAACACTGCTCCTGGCCACGACCACATTACCTACCGCCACCTCAAACACTGCTCTCTCACCCTCCTTGCAGTCCTTGCCACCCTCTACAACGTCATCCTTGCCACTGGCTTCTACCCTGACCTGTGGAAAACCTCCCGTACCCTGATGTTCTCCAAACCCAACAAGCCCCAATCTGGTGCTTCTTCCTATCGTCCTATATGTCTCACCTCGGTGTACAGCAAGTTCTTGAAATCCATTCTTATCCAGCGCATCCATCACCACCTCCACCGAAACCACCTCCTCCCCAACACCCAATGTCGCTTTCAACCTTCCTTCTCTGCCGATGACCAACTTCTACACCTCACTCATCTCTTCTCCCTCCAGCTTAACTCCTGTCGCTCCACCATTTTTGTCTCCATCTACCTCGAAAAGGCCGATGACTGTCTCTGGCATCCCGGTCTCCTGTTTAAACTCCAAACCCACGCCCTTCCTGTCAACTACATGCATCTGATGGCCTCCTTCCTCTCCCACTGCCCCCCCCCCCTACGTTACCATCCATAATGCCAATTCCCACACCTTCTACCCCTCTGCAGGTGTACCCCAGGGTGCTGTCCTCTCCCCTCTCCTCTACCTCTTGTACACGGCAGATACGCCCCAACCCTACCCCCCTACAGTACACCTCTTGCAGTATGCCGATAACATCACATTCCTTGCCCTCGCTCCTACCCTCCAACGGTCCCAATGCCTTCTCCAGAATCACCTTGACCTTTCTGCCGCATGGTGTAACCAGTGGCTCTTGAAAATCAATCGTAGGTTGTACCACTCACTCCATCTGGCTCCTAGATTTCTCCCTTACCATCTGCACCTGTAATGTCCGCCTCTCCCCCACCCTCACCTACCTTGGCCTCACCATTGACCGTCACCTCACCTGGATCCCTCATCTCCACTCCATCCAATCCAAAGCCCACAACCGCCTCCGACTCCTCAAACTCCTCTCTGGCTGGACAGGGGGGTTGCACCCCTCTGTCATCCTCCACACCTACAAATCCTTAATCCCTCCCATCCTCTGTTATACCAGTCCCACCTGTATATCCACCCCACCCCCCCCCCCCCCCCGAAAAATTCTATAAGTCCCTCCAGGTCCTCGAGCACCATGCAGTCCACCTCGCCTTCCATGTACGCCTCCCGTCCCCCACACAGATCCTCTACAGCCTCATTCCTGTCCCCCATCTGTTCCTATTCCTTGAACATATCCGCATACTCTACAACTCCCGCCACCTTGATCCCCCTCACCCCCTGGTTGCTCTTCCCTCTCCCATCCCCACCCTCTGACACGTCTTCACTGTTGTGTCCCCCCCTACCCTTCATCTCTACACCCTTCATCTCTTTTCCCAAGGTGGCTTTCGTTAACTCCCCCTCCCAGATGATGCCCTCTCTCCCTCCATTTATCCCTCCGATCGACTCTCATCCTCACTCCCCTCCTTTCCTCTATCCTTTCCGTAGGCTTCCTCTTCCCCCCTTCCATCCCGTTTTCCCTCCACCTAACCTCTCCCTGCCTCCCTTCTCCCCCCACCCCCCCATCCCCCTACCTGAGTCCTTTGGTATTCTCCTCCTCTGCCTTTCCCCACTCCCTGTCGCGTCTGCCCAGCACCCTCCCCCCTCTTATGGGTCCTCGTCCTCCATTGGCTCCTTCCCCCCTCTCCCTCCTTCGTTTCTCCTCCCCTTCCCTCTTTTCTTTCCCGTCATCTGTCCAGGTCCCCCCCTCCCCTTCTGCCCTCGGCTGTGGTATGTCATATTTGTGCCAACTTTTTAGTGTAGTGTTTAAGTGAATGTTCAGTGTTTGTCTTTCCAAAGTGTTGTGAACAGAAATCATGCTGTCCCTTGGTGTGAATTTTATATCTCTTGTGAACAGAAACCAGACTGTCACCGTGTTTTTTAATTGTCTGCCTATTATTTTACCTGTCTGCTTCATATATATTTTATTAGCATCATCAACCCTTTGTTCTATGTTTTAAGTTCCACGATTTTCCGCCATGTTATCATTTCAGTCTCCGATTTTATCGCCTGTTTTTATTAGTTATTATCTTCTTCTTTTGAAAAGAAATTCTGTAGGCTGAAGAGTGGCATACTAAGCTGCTGCCAGCCCATGCCCTTCGGGGCATATACAAAAAAAAGGTGAGTTAAGGAGTTAAGGTTCGTCCTGACGTCTACCCTTCATACCAACTCTAACCCCACCTTCCTACTGCCTCCTCCTCAGGACTCCCCCTTCTCCCCTTCCCTTCTATTGAGCGGTTTTCCCCTCCTATACCCCCTCCCTCTCCTTTGCTCCCCTTCAGTGTCTCTGCACTCCCTCCTGCCTTGTCTTCCCTCCATCTCCCACCCCACCAGTCTCCTGCCTCTTGATGCCCCTGCTGACGCCCCTACTCTTTTCATCCCGCCCCCTACCCTGCTGCACCTTGCTCTCCCCTCCTTTTCCATCCTCTCTGGCCTGTTCCTCGGCAGGTCATACCTGGCAGTTTTATTCTTATCGTGTGTGCTCTAAGTGGGTTTAAAGTGTATTGTTCTGGAGTGTTTTTAATACTGTGGCCAACTTTTAACCTGTGAGTGTGACTTGCATGTCTTTTTTGTGCACTATGAATCGTCAACTGCGTTTTTCACCTCATGTCGACTTTTTTTAATTGTCCCCCCATGAACGTCTCCATGTCAGTTTATTTTATCTCCATTATATGGGGCAGGGGAATGAAATCACAATAAAGAAGAGAAAAAGGGTGAGTCAAGGCATCTCGAGGGTTGGTTCCCCTCCTTCGAAGACAACAGATTGCAGAGCCTGGGCTATCCTCAGGGTGAAGTCTTTGTTTTCGAAGCTCCTGTTGCTGTCGCTGTCCATCTGCCTGCCGGCCACTTTCGTTCGTCCGCCATTGCCGTAGCCTGCCTGCCCACTTGCTTGCCTGTTCGCTGCCGTCCGGGGCTCGCTGCCACCGCCAACGCCGCCTGGTGCTCGCCAACACCTGCTATCCATCCGTCTGCACCGTCTATCGTCACCTATGCCTGCTGTCCTTTCGTCAGTCTGTCGCCGTCCATCGATCATGAGCCTTCCCACCTCCACTGTCATCTACACCTCCTCCTCCTCCTCTTCCACTGTCATTTCCTGGAGTGCAGCCCCCGGCTTCTCCCCTCGCCTGCTCACATATTTTCCCATCTCCTCCTCTGCTGTGTACTCCCACATGTACACCATTCCCCAAGCCTCCACACCCACAACAGCCACCACTCCTGCCCCCAACTTCATGTACGCCTCCGCTGCTGCCTCTGCTTCCACCCCTAGGTGGTCAGCTTCCCCTCTCTCACCCCCTCACTTCATCATCTGCATCCCTCGAATGCATCACATCACACTGGCCACAATCGCCACCACTGAACCAGCTGCTTCTCCCGGCACCTTCACCACGCCTACGGGATTCTGTCACCTGCCACTTCCCTCTCTTCCACATTCCTCTCCATCCTCACAGCCTACAGTCTCCAAAAACCACCAGAAGCACGTCATTGCCACTTCCAACAAAAAGTCACCACTCCTTCTCCTGACACACATACCCCAGCCCCCAACCTCCACACCTTTGTCCTGTCAACCCTGGACCCTACGTTCCTTGATGCCCATACCCTCACCATGGAGATGCAAAAGTATCTCCCAGCTGATTCCTGGCAGGGACTCACTCCTCATCAAGTCCCCCTCCCCCTCCTTTCACACAGACCTCCTCTGTAAATTCCATTGCCCCTGCCAACCTCCTTGAGCATATCACCGTCGACATCCTTGCACCCACAGGTAGCAACCACCTCCACGTCCTTCTCACCATAATGTCTACTCACCTACCAGGAATCCGTTGACACCCGGGTCAAAAGCCACCCTCTTACCTATTACCATCCTGACGACATCATCCAAGCGTCGTGCTTCCTTCAGAAGGCAATTACTGAAGCCATGGAGGCCCATGTTCCTACTAAAACCATCAACCCCTACCGTCCCACTCACCCTCTGTGGGCTGTCCTCCTCCTCCACGAATCCCTACGCTTCTATCGCTCCTTCCTGCACACTCGTGACAGGGTTACACTCCAACGCCACCGGCAAATACACCGACACATATGGAACCTGATTACAGCAACGTGACGCCGAGACTGGCGCCAGACCTGCACATGACTCAACGCCACCCTCCCTATCAACTCCATCAAGTACTGGTCCGCCTTCCATCGCCTTACTGGTTCTCTTTCCGCTCCCAACTACCCCCTTCTCCATAACGATCGCCCCTTCCCGACAACCTCAGTAAGGCCAAGCACTTCACTTCCCACCTTTTCGAGGTCTTCTCTCTCCCTGATGATCCCCACTTTGATTATTCTCTTTTCCTCACCAATTTGGAATGTGCTGATACCTTGGTTGCTCCATTTGTTCCTAGTCTCCAGTACTTGGGCAGTTGCCCCCTCTGACATCAACACTACAATCACAACACAAGACATTAAACTTATCCTCCAGTCCAAATACAACACGGCCCCTGGTCACGACTGCGTCACCTACTGCCACCTTAGAGAAGGCCCTTCTCCTTCCTGACTGTCCTTGCCAATATCTATAACATCATCCTCTCTACGGGCTTCTAACCCGACCTGTGGAAGACTTCCTGTCCCCTCTTATTCCTCAAACCCAATAAACCCCCTTCCGTCACCTCTTCCTATCGCCCCATCTGCCTCACCTCCATATACAGTAAGGTCTTCGAATCCATCCTCTCCTGTCGTATTCACCAGCACCTGAATCAACACCACCTCCTCTCCCTTACCTAGTGTGGCTTCCGACCCTCCTTCTCTGCTGGGTCCAGAAACGAGTATCACGTACCCCCCCTCCCCCCCGCCCCCAGATGCGAATCCGTCGAGAATCACTCTCCAGACCAAATACAGACTCATCTGTGAAAAGAACCGTCCAGGTAGCTTGCTGACGACTCCACTTCAGATATTCCATTCTGTGATGACGTGTCAGAGGTACAGAAACAGCAGATCTTCAACAATAAAGGCCACTCTGCTGAAGCCTTCTGTACACTCTTCGCCTCGAGACAACACATCCAGTAGACGCTGTGGTGTCAGATACCAGTTGCCGTGCAGTACTAAGGTAGTACGATCATGCCCTTACAGCCATATAACGGCCCCCTCTTACTGATGTCACAAATCATCGGCCCTGCTCTAGTCTTCGGGATACAATTTCGATCGCTATAAATTGTAGCCACATCCGAGAAACAACAGAACGATTCGCATTAAGCCATCGGACCACATCACTTTGCGACTGTTCTGCTTCCAGTCTTCCTATGGCGGTCCACCGCAGAGTGTTTGGTAGGTGTTTTCTCTGTGTCATTCTGAACTGTCTGTGAGGGTCTACCGGGCAAACACTACTTCGTTTGGCAGGTGCTCTGATGTTATCATAGGCGTGGTTGTCCGTTGACCGGAATTCCACCTTCCTTGTAGAACACGATCGTACGGACATCTGTGGCCAGTTTGTATGATTATATCGTTAATTAGACACAAAACGTGGAATTAGTCGTTCGTTGCTTTAATATTGGACACTAGATGAGATGTTTTAATAGAACAGTGACATATGCTTTTTGTAAATCTATGAAAATAGTGTGTGTATCTCTTCCCATTGCCCTTTTTGCAGTTATCTCTTTTATATTAAATATATTAGTAAAGAAACCCGGCGTTGCCACGGTTTTATTTACAGCTGTGCATCCACGCCTTTACCACGCAGCGTCTGGCCTTTTCCTTAATGTTTATGATGTCATATCTTCTGAACTATGAGTTGTACAATGATATAAGATTGTAGGTGTATACAGCAGCATATGTGGACACTGTCTGTGAAATTTATTGCGAAAAAAAATGATGCGGTATTTTTCAGGGATCTCATTGTTTATGATTTCATATCTCCTGAACTACGTGTATTGCAATGATATAATTTTGCTCTTTCATTCAGTGCTATATGTGCTTGCTGTCTGTAAATGTGTCGCCCATACAGTTAGTAGAAAATAATTAATAAGTATAACGTCATGCCTCATGCGGTACTTTTACTGCATGAAGAGCGAAAAAGTAATAAGTGGTGAACATTTTTCTATTCATTTTTTGTGCGGGTTGCCAGCGGAAAAAATTCTGTGAAGATTATGCAAGTTTGCTAAGTGTTCTTATTCCTCATTCTCAAATACTGGATGAATAAAGTCTGGAAATTAACGTGTCACGGGCTACGGTCTTTTGCCAATCTTTCATAGGTAGATGGCTCTTACAACCTCTCCCTCCACAACCCCCCCCCCCCCCCCCCCGTGATTGTCACCTGATCTTAAGACAGATGAGGAAATCACACATACACATGTGTAATATGTGTGGATTACTACACCTCCTCTTTTACGTTTAGGCATTGTCTAAAATATAAATCAAATCAACTTTTCACACTTTATTTTCGATTTATATTCAGTCACTGTATCTCTTTGACTGCTCGCACTTCACTGTTCGTTTTTATTCACTCGCTGCACTATTTTTTTGGTTCCTCCTTTTGTCATTGATAACAAACTGACGTTCAAACCCACGACGGGTCCTGCTTTATACACCCCTACCAATGGGTAGCCTCACCAGTGGCGAATTCCTCAACATACGAAAAAGACTTCGAATAGTCCACAATGTTCCAGAACATTCCGCAACATTCGAGAGTGTTCTGTAATGTTCCACAATGATCTGAGATGATCCGGGATGTTCCCAAATATTCTGGAATCTTCTCGAATGTTCCAGACTGTTCCCGAACATTCCAGAACATCTCGGATCATTGTGGAACATTACGGAACGTTCTGGAATGCTATCTAATACTTTCGAAGGGTCTGGAATGTCCTCGAATACTCTAGAATGTTCTGAAATGTGGAGAAATTTCCCAGCCCTTATATCTTCAAAATCACGCCCTTCAGTTAAAAACAAGAACCTCCTTCACGGATTGGGATTAGAGGGCTATCACATCATACTGTGTGCACATTGTATGCTTACTTTTGCAGTGTATATTGATTATCTACAGAGGATTGGCCTGCGTTAAAGCAGCTCTCTTCTACCCGTATTATGATTTCATTCTCAAGACGCTCTCTAGTAATTCCACTGCACAGCCTTCTCACTGATGCGGTAATTGTAGCAATCTTTCTTCTATCTTTTCTTATGAAATGGTATCAAGTAGGCTTATTTCCATTATTTTGGAAGCAGGGGGGGGGGGGGGTCCTTCATGTTTAATCAAAGGCTTCTTAAAGATAATCTGAATTATTTTTAGGGTGTCCCCTGTTGCATGTATTATCAGCTCCCTGGGAATTTCTCCTGGATCTGGAGATTTTCCATTTTCACTTTTTAACTGATATGCGTAGTTCTCTTAATCTTCTTGTTAACATGTTTTCATAGTATTTCACCTATTTTTCAATCTTTATCACTGGTATATTGCCTATAAAGTCAAAAAAATATTAGATTTTTGCTGTACCCTTATTTAGCGCTAGTTGAGTATATCGTTATCAGGGATGAAATAAAATCTGTGCTAGGACGTTTTGAAGAGTTAAATTTTCAAATTAGTAATTATCTCTCAACCTGAACCCACTCACGATGGCAACGGGACGTGAATGCAATTAGCATTCGAGTAGGAACTCCATTCTTCCAGTACTCAATTGTTTGAAATGTTAGCAGGAACGGAACTCGCTATAGGTACAGAAGATTGATATCACGGTTAGTAATGTTTGACAACGTTTCGTAAAATGTAAACTTCCACGGCCGGAAATTTCACAAGCAATAAAATGCTCCGGGCTATTATGCCGTGGTCGAATGAATTAGTAGCTAGCCAGGGTGTGAACTCAACATTCAAAGTAGCTAAGATCCCCCTTAAAAATATCCTCCACAGATGGGAACGGATCGTTGGGTTTTAAAGTGAAATCCATTCTACCGCGGCATATTAGCCCGGAACATTCTATTAATTTTGACAATGTTTTCATTTTTTCTGACGATTATTTCACGGTGTTGGAAACTAACAAGGATGATCATCGTGACGTTGTTTAAGGACCGACTCCAAGATTCGCCTCACACAAATCAGCGGTATCACGGAAAACTTAAATCAGAATGGTTGAACAGGGGTTCCAACAGAAGTGTAGTACAAGTTGTGAATTGCACTGAACAAATACAAATCATGGCGAAGAGCAAAAAATGTATCTCAGCTAGGAAGGAGGAGGCGGTCAGATAGATGGTTAATTTGTTACTTGATAGCAAGAGGCTGGAAGCAATAGACTGCTCCAAAGGTTTTATCAGCAAATAAAAATACAAATTAGAGCCTTTTCTTTTATATCCTGTGTGTGTGGTGAATAAATTTTCAATATCATCTAGCTGTTACTTCCTCAACATTCTACGAACCACAGACAGAGAAGTCTTGAGAGCAGAGCGTCTGAGACTCTGCAGGTAAGGCACGTAGCCGAAAACATCACGTTCCGGAGTTAGAGACGGGATCGGAGAACGAGAATGCTTGCCGCTGCTGCTCCCGTCCTCGCAAGGAAAGCTCCTGTATTGGCTGCGCTGGCCCGGCACAGTCGACAAAGGGCGACTTCTTAATCGCAGGGTCAGTAGGAGTAGGTCGTTATGGTCTTGGGATTCGGATCAAAATGATGGGAAATCCGTCCAATAAAACAATAAGTAGTGCGTTGTTACAATAATGGAAACTTCAATAAGCAAGACAGCTTGCTGCTTCATCCACGTTTCAGCAGCTTGCTGCCATCATCAGGTGGGTATCTGAGATTTAAAAACTATGCTGACTAAACGTATTACAGTCAAATAAATATTACCATTCAAAAAATGGCTCGGAGCACTATGGGACTCAACATCTTAGGTCATAAGTCCCCTAGAACTTAGAACTACTTAAACGTAACTAACCTAAGGACATCACACACACCCATGCCCGAGGCAGGATTCGAACCTGCGACCGTAGCAGCCCCGGACTGCAGCGCCAGAACCGCACGGCCACCGCGGCCGGCTAAATATTACCATTAAACTAGGCTAAAGCGGCAAACTGTGTTGTTTACAAAATTCATGAGGCTGTCGCAGAGCTCACCCAGATCCAGGTAACACGTACACATTTAAGCAAATAATGGAAAAAACGCCTACTGGAAAATTGCAGTTGATTCTGCTAAATGTTTATTCGTTACGATACTCTCCAGTAACCACGGAGATAACATCCTGATGCCAGATTATTGGTAGGTTTCGATATTTTCTACGAGAGCCTTGCAGTACATTTTCAATTTCATAACATTCAGACAACTACTGAAAGTATGTTAATTGAGTACATACTAAAGTACAGACGGATCTGAACTGTCTGCTTCGACATAGTGCAGTCCTGTTCACACATACACAAACTTTCCAGAAAAATACAGTATTCGATGAATAGGTAAGACCCACAAACTTCCAAAAAATCACAAACGTTAAATCATAAGCCGTTGTAGGAAGAAGGAAGCGAAACGGCCAGCGACTACAACCATTATAACGCGGCGTACGACGCACAACATGCGGCAATATCATTTCACCCTATATGATATTTTCAGCTTGTTCGCTTATTCCTTGTGTAAATGTGTTACGTATGACGTAAAGTATTAAGAGGAAAGTTCTATTCTGTTGTTCGAAGCGACTGGCTGAACCGTATGAAATTCAAATTTTAAATCGGCTGCACGTCCTAATCCTTCTTTTAAAGTGATTGGATATTGTTGATGTGAAAAATACTTGAAGAATATCGCTATCACAATTGTAACTGCATGAAACCCTATTTAGTTTCAATTTCAACACAAAGAAAGTTGCAGAAGCGCTCCTACTCCTGTTGTCTACAGGAAGATATCATCGTTGCACGATCTTTGGGAATTGCAGAAAGAGTTGGACAAAATTTCCATCTTATTTAATGAATGACAGCTGTTATTAACTGTGGATAAACGCCTGAAATAAAGAGAGAGAAACCCATAGTATCTAATTACAAAATTAGTGGTGAATATCTTGTGGACGTCACATCATATAAGGGAAGACGAATGGGAGACTTAATGCGTTCGAAGAATTATGAGAAAATATAATGTAGTTATAAACGAAATAACATACAGTCCTCTAGCGCGATCAGTTCTGGAATATTGTTCCAGTGTTTGGAGTCGTTATTAGGTAGGCACGAGAACAGGCATCGAAAGAATTGAGAGACGCGTTGCTAGGATCATAACAGGTCAGTACAACCCATACGGAAGGTTAACAGAAATGCCCGGGGAATGGAAATGCTGGTCCTTGGACGAGAGACGCCGTAGTTCTCGCGAAATTCTGTTGACTGAACTTAGAGAATTTGCATTCGAAGAATAACATAAGAGTGCCTCATATCTCATGTAGATATCATGAGAATGATATGGAGAAGGTTAAGCTGCGTACACAGCCATATAGACAGTAAATTTTCCCTCGCTCAGTACACGACTGGAATAGGAAGGAAAATCGATAATATTGATCGATGCACTGTACAATCGATTGTTAACAAAGTTAGTATTGTGTACTGACGCATTTTTCTGGAGTGGTGTGAACGTATTTCATTCTTTGGTCCGCTGTGCAATCAATACTGCTGTATACCAGGCTAGGCGTCTGAGGCGTTCTGTTATTAATTGACAGGCAAAGTAGACTTCTCTGTGGAATCATGTTTATTACCAACGATCCGTGCGCGAGAATTTTTTACTTGCGCTGCGGGTGCTTGTGACAGCATATACATTCCAGCCCTCTTGGGGCTGAAATTATCCAATCGCCCGCGAGTGCACAATCGAGTGTCCACAGCAGATGACCAGGTGTTTAGCCTAGAATTACACACAGCTATGCTCCACGATGTGATCTTGTAAACGAATGGAAAATAAAGTCGTAAAATGGATAAAACAGAGTTAGAAGCACAAACATTAAAAGAAAGTTATACCTGTGGCCTGTACGATGTGCTCACAAAAAATACAATCAGAAAGTTTAGAGAGAGATACAGTCGTAATATTTCTGTGGATTCGTGGATACGTCCACAATCTGGTACTCAGGTGCTCTACCTTGTAGCTGTTACAAAGCTCAATACGAGCTTTTCCAACAATTTCTCCTTGATAATGTCCTATACATTCTGCTCAGAGCTTCATGAGACTATGTCGTCTCCGGCACTGTAGAGTGTCCATCATAAATAATTCATCATGAATGTCACGTTTAGAATATCTCACAGGTCAATCTTTCCTTGATCTTAGGAGTATTATTTATTTTTCAATACCTTAATGCTAATCTACGATTAAAACATTTGTTGTTTCTCTTAAGTTTCTAATTTGAATGTATTCATTCACTTATTTCTGATTTGTAGGTACATGCAAGTGATGGAGTTCTCCCCAACTTTTTGTACGTCTTCATCCATGTTACTTTTAATGAGGAGTTGTCCCAGCAAAAGTAGTCTCTCATCCTATTATGTCTGTTTTTGGAAACACATCGGAAGATTTCTTTTATTTCTTCAGAATACAAACCGTGGACTATTGAGTGGTTCTTCGACCGCAAATTCTCCTCTTTAAGGCTTTCAATTTGACCTGCAAACGAGGTTTGCAATTAAGTTCTTAAGCTCTCTCGTCATTGTCAATTTGAATAAAATCATTTTGCGCATTAGGCCACGGACTAAGACAGAAAATGGTTTTGTTCAAACCAGTCTGTACTGTTGTCCATCTGTAAATTACGTTCTTATGTCCTCTCTGTATTCCACCGCGTAAAGCGTTGCAAGTTGTCACGTCATTGTACACAGAGTGTTGTGGCCGAGCGGTTAAAGGCGCTACAGTCTGGAACCGCACGACCGCTACGGTCGCAGGTTCGAATCCTGCCTCGGGCATGGATGTGTGTGATGACCTTAGGTTAGTTAGGTTTAAGTAGATCTAAGATCTAGAGGACTGATGACCACAGCAGTTAAACCATAGTGCTCAGAGCCATTTGAACCATTTGTACACAGAGTAACATTTAGCTGGAGGGTTGTGGTAACTCCGCATCCCTCCTGTTCAGAGTAGCCGGTATTATGATCCAATCTCTCACCAGATAGACTGCGAGTATTGTGATTTCAAAACGTTAATTTCTTTGTGGACATCTATTAATATGAATCGAACTGAAAAACTCATTGAAGTCCAGGTTCTGTGGTTAGAATAATCAAATCAGTGTTGTGAACTCTGAAAAGGCAACTAATTATTAAAAAGAATAGCTGAAGACTGGTAAAGTTTTGATTTCTATTTCAGATGGAGCAACTTTATTCAGTATTTAATGCGAATTAGGTTTGCTTACTAGAGAGCAAACGACAATCACAATCTTACGGATATTGATAATACGCCTACTGTCTTAAAGCGAATGTGCTCCTTTTTGTATTTGTTTTGTAGACAACATGTATTAATAAGTTTTACTTACGAGAATTATCGTCATGCTGTTCCAATAGAAATGATACTGCTCTCTCTTCCAAATTCTATTTCATTGGATTGTTTATTAAAGTTTTCACAAAATTAATTGCGGAAGCCTCATAGTGGTGAATCTGCCACATGTTACCTCAAATGACCGTCAGCATATTATAATTTGGTAAATAACGAAACTTATTTACAGCTCTTACTTGTTACTTGATTGTTGATGAAAGAATATTTCGTGCAGGTACTGATGCGGAAATTTATCTTTCACATGCTTGTTAACACACAATATAAAAGCTAGAGAGATGATGCTCAACCGTGGGGCTATGTTCTTGTGAGACACACAGGTCGACAAAAACCGTATAGAAGTTCACATTGTGTGAGATGCTGGTGGTCTGCAACATTAAGGAAAGAGAAAAACTTGTTGGATGTCATTCCTAACCGAGACAGATAGCCGAATATTCAGGAGAACTATAGCGAACAGCCGAAAAACTATCGTAGGAGAAATCTGGACTCGAAGAATGTTTTAAAGAAAGAGAACTTTGTAAACTCCACAGCTGGGATAAGATTACCATTCCCAAAACTCTCGTTACCGTTCTGCAGAGGCATCTTCCACAGTTTTCGACAAAATCTACCTCTAGAGAAAGCAAAAACAGCTATTTTTGATACGCATGGTGAAGCGAGTTGCTCAATATATCAAGACTTTGTCGGTAATATCATGGTATCCTATTGCTACTTTTAAATGATCAGCTATTGTTAATCAACATGTAAGTACTGGAAAATCTGGTGCATGTTATTTTACAAATGCAGGTAAGTACATTAACATTTACAACCAGAAATATTCATTAACGATAAGAAAAGCTGCTCCGGCAAACCCTTTTACGCAATGGGAATTTTATCAAAATACTGGTCCGTTTTGTAGATTAAACCTTTCTCTTTGTCGAACCACTTTATGTGACTTTATAGATGTTTATTTACAAAGAAAGTGCTGTTTTGATCTCTGTAAAACAAAAACAGGTGTGCTACCGTGATATAAATTGAGGCAGGTGAAGCCCAGAGAGGACTTGCTTGTCTCTGACGGCAAATGGCGCTCCAAAACGCCGTCTGATGCACTCAAAAATTGAAAAATAGTGAATAGCGGTAGTTACTTATTCTCTATTATTATCAGTTCAAAAAGTCCTGTTTAAACGTGATGTGTTAATGAACTGCAACTTAATGGTTGAGAAACTCGAGTAGCTCATGTTACACATTAGAGAAAGTACCAATCATTGGAATGTCGCCAAACATATTCACTCATAAAGGGCAATTGTCAAAACTTCAACTTTAGTATAAAGTAAAACCTCAGATCTATTTTTCCTAGGGAGCATACTATCTGCTATCAGTTTCGAAACTGAATTAATTGAAGTAGAGAATCCTAAAGCTGATGGTTTTAATGCTTAAGCTCACTCCCCTACTTGCGTACGACGCACAGAACGTTCATACAACCATAAGGAACTTTCAGAATAGTCGTTTATTGGTACATTGTTCCATTCGCACGTCACACTGCCTTGAATGTCGATTATGTCATCAAAGCGTGTGAATTTCTGCACTTTTTCGTTTTGTGATAGGTTCGTATTGATAACACCAAGTCTCGTCGCCCGTGCTGATTTTTCCAGAAAAGAGTTGTCCGGTTTTGCATTTCGGTCAAGTTGCAGAGGTGTCCACGCATTGTTTTTGTTAGGGAGCTAAGGTGTACGGGTCAAACTTTGCACATTTCTTTAAAATATTCTGAGGAATGTCTTGCATACTTGATGCAGAGATGTTAAGGTGGTGCCCCATTGCGATTTCTGACAACAACGCTGACATTCCACAGCAGCACGTCCACTATTTAACACTGCCTACACGCAGCTGACTGGTCGTATGTACATATGTTGTTTACAGTTTTTAGTTCAAACTGGCGTAGTAGTTACTGCGCTGACATCGCTTATGCACCAGGAAAAAAATCAGTCCCGCAACATTTTGAAGGGACGGTGTATGCTTGAATGGCCTAACACACGCACTGCCGGCTTGCGTGACTGCTAGAATACCTACACTTGGATCGAATTCAGGCCCCAGATTCACTGCAAATTTTCCGCTACACAGGCCACTTGAATGCTGTCATTAGGCAGGTTCCCATACATATCCTACATGTATGTAGACTCATACGGGTGAATTCCCACTCCCCCTTAGAAAACAGTACACATTTTTTAAACATACAAATACGCACTGAACAATATTTACAATATTCAAAAGCTCATGGCGTATACAGCATTTCAACTACTGTGGCGACAGAAAGGACACCGATGAAAATTAAAATAAACTTCTAAATCATGAATAGGCTACTTGTTAACAACAGACGACCTCGCACTGGCAAGGCAAATGTTGAACAATTTAAAGACGAACATATTGTTATTCTACAAGTCTGCTGCTAGTGACACAAAACATGATTCGAAATTTAAATCAAATCATTCTAAATGTTACTGTGGGGTATCAGTTTACTGCACGATAACGCTCGTCAACATATTGCGTGGTACTGATGCAGTCCTTGGTGTGAAATGTTCTGTCGTATTCGTTGTATAGTCCAGATCCCGTGAGACTTTTACACGTTCCTTAAGTCAGAAGAATACCTGTCTTTACAAGACAACGACGAGGGTCGAGAGGAAATGATGAGTTGGCTGGGCGAACCACTTTTTAAAGTATATAAAAAAACGTAAACATCTTGTCCGGGCTCACAAGACGTCAGCCTGGTCGTGGTGTTTATGTTAGCAGAGTAATTAAACGGATATACTAAGCGTATATAAAGTTTATACTAAAATTTAGAGTTATAGAAATATTTTATGCACTTTGTGTCTTCATTTTCCAGCAAGTCTCGTATATTCCATTTCTATGGTAAGCTGGAGGATGACTCACAACATCAAGTGATGGCCACTCTATAGAAGTTGGAATGTTTCCTTTCACTGGTACAAACAGCAGTGCACAACGTGTGCCTAACAATAAACTGGTAAATTAACAACTCCTGGTATTCATAAAACCATTTCGTGTTGATGCGGTCAGTTGTCTGTGCTAAAGCTCTGTCTAGCGCGAAATATTGAGTTTCTAATGTTACTCCAACTGTAGGTCTGAGTAAAATACTTCTCATTACGAGAGATTCATGGTAGTATAAAAGTGATGTAGTTTTTGAAGTGGAATACTTAGCTTTGAACGTCAAATCTTCTCCATCAATAAAGCCCACTAGAATGTATATTGCACATTTGCCTGGATTTCGGACGTGATGAAAATTTTGATGTTAAATAACATTTTTCAACAAACTGCTGAATCCTTTTAACAGCAGATGCATTTTCCGTAATACTTACAAAGATGTTCACACAAAACTGTTTTCATGATTGACAAAACAGCTACTGTTATAGGCTTTGCGTCATTACTTTGGCCAAACTGCGACTGACTTCAAGTGCTTTGCTCCGCTCAATATATACCCCATCTTATCAACTACGATCTTTGGCACATTGTCAATAACAATTACATTTACTGTTTTATAAAGAAAAATTAATCATAAACAACAAACTGTTAGTGCGGTTTTAGAGACAATAAATGATGATTCGTTCTGAATACATTTCTAAATACTCTTCTTTTGACTTTTGTGTGGGAATTTGGTTATGAAGTTACAATAACAATTATATCGTAAAATTATTAATTACATCTTGATTTCGTCTTGGATTTTATTTCTGATATTAATTGAGGTACAGTACACAATGCCAAAACGGAATTTCAAGTTAAAGTCCTGTATGATAATGTCGTAGTATCAAAATGACTGAAAATCAATAGTGTTTGCATCAAAATCTTTGAGAATAGTTAATGAAACAGTTAATTGCAACTAATCTAATTGGTTTTTCGTTATTGACATGATACTTAAAGCGCACAAGTCATGTTAAATACATCAGATGACTGATAAATGCTCAAAAAATCAGTTTTTTTAGGTAAGTTGAAACTTTCGAATTTTGCTAATTAATCATCGGTTTAATTAGAACATAGATATTTCTCCTAACGTTTCAATGGGAATGTAATAGAATTTTAAATTTTGGTGAAATTTACGACATTATGTTAATTGCTAACATCAGGTTTTCTAACTTATTATAAGTTTCTGTTAATTACAGTTAAACGACCTGAAATCATGTTAATGATATTGATTCGGTATATAAGTGAACCATACAGTTTACTTTGTTGATAGAAGTTAAGAAAAAACCATACTTTCTAACTTTTGTCCGTTCCACATTTTGGATCGGGCAATATACAATCTGCTAAACTTTTAGTAGTATCGAAGCATTTATTAACTACCCTATAACTAGTCCTGTTACAAGTTTCGCAAAAGGATTATGCGTTCTAAGAATCCACCTCCAACTGATTGTATCATATTCACTAAGGCTCTTTTATATGGCGGTTGACATACCTATCCATCTAATTTCCTGCGCCACACAGATGTTGGAGAGAGATCGCTAGGTGAGTAGAAAATCTTGTTCACAAAAGGTAAAGGTTGGGCATCTTCCGTTTCATTGGTTTTGCTGGAAGTGAATGCCACCGACTTCTGCAGTTGACAGAAATCCATTACAAGACGTTTCCTACCTTGTGTCACCTACCGTCGGGTGAAAAGGTGGGAAAGTCAACTGACGATCTGGAAGGTCTCCGCGTAATTTCCGGCCTTAAGTTACCACTTTACCTCTGCACATGTAATTTTTCACATTTCAAATATTTCAAAAGTTTAAATAACGTTGTAAAATGAAGGTCCGCAGAAAAATCTAAAATACCTTTTGAAAATTCAATAACTTGCTTAGCGCTACTCCAAATGTCTGTACAATTCTGTTGCAGAACTATGGGCAGAAAATATTAAGTTCAAAGAATTGTCTCTCCCCGCGAATGTGCCCCATCTTCAATGAACTGTCATTTTCGTCGATTCCAGGGACAGATCACATTTTGGACGTGGTGATGGAAAATGTATTGAGGAACTGTCACGTTATATGTAACGTAAATTAGCGCCCTGTTGCTTATTCTCGTATTCCTGCAGCTTGAAGCAGCAGACCAAGTCGTTGATCACTGGGAGCGCAGCGAAAATGAGTTCCTTATTAAATAAATACGGCCGCTGAATGCTTACGCAACATCAAAGTTTCTGCGTTCAGTGTTTGGGAGCACAGAAGCCTAATCAGTGCTTCTCCGTCAGAATCGCAACTTTCAGAATAAGGAACACTAAAATTAGGTTCATTTGATTTTCTTTTGCAGGTTTCACTTTGTAAATTGTCGTGTAGTAATTGATTCAAGAATACTTGTTAACATTCACTTTACATGATGCTGATATCCCTGTTGTATAATGTGAGGACTTGTTTAGTTCCTCAGCAACAGAGCTGATGTGGAATTATCTAATAGAGTAAAATAATACACGTAATACAACGGGGACAAAAGAAAAATTCTGAATATTTTCCATATTCTCCATAACGCAACAACCTTGATGTTTCATCTTTAGAAATCTACGTTAAGTTTTACATACAAGCACCAAACATTTATGCGGGGTAATGACATTTATTTCGATGGCACTAGCTTCCGGCGTTCGCTGTAATTATGTATAGGGAGTAACATTTTCTTGTTTATGGGCGATGCAGAACGTTTGGTAGATGGAAATTTAAAATGATTATGTTATTCACTTGAAGTTATCATAGTGTGTAGACAAGTAGCGGAACTACTCAAAAAATGGTTCAAATGGCTCTGAGCACTATGAGACTTCTGAGGTCGTCAGTCCCCTAGGACTTAGAACTACTTAAACCTAACTAACCTACGGACATCACACACATCCATGCCCGAGGCAGGATTCGAACCTGCGACCACAGCGGTCGCGCGGTTCCAGACTGTAGCGCCTAGAACCGCTCGGCCACTCCGACCGGCGCGGAACTACTGATAATGATTGAGTGGCTTCACAAACTCTATTATTTTTATAAAATTCAGTAATTATTTTATTTTATTTTTTGTTCTTTTAAATGCTTTTCAACGGGCGGCGCAGTTTGTATCAACTCAATCACTTTATTTTATTCCTATTCCGAGGATGAGTTTTAATGAAAATACTTCTCAACTCCGCGCGACTGCTACGGTCGCAGGTTCGAATCCTGCCTCGGGCATGGATGTGTGTGATGTCCTTAGGTTAGTTAGGTTTAAGTAGTTCTAAGTTCTAGGGGACTGATGAACTCAGATGCTAAGTCCCATAGTGCTCAGAGCCATTTTGAGCCACTTCTCAATTAACTGTTGGCAGTTTCAGTAAGTATCAGTCTATATTCACGCAATTCTCGAGCGGCGTATAATCGTGTCTTATTAACAGAACTTGATCTCCTCATTACCTCATGTACTTAATTTTCCAGTTTGCAGTATGCAGCGATTTACACCAAAGTCAATAAAGTTTTAAACAGCTTCTGAGTCTATATTCGTCAGCTCATGCCTTTTATTTTTAATCTTCAAACTGCTTATCTACTGATACTGCGCGAAGAATATCTACTGGCGCCCAACAGACAGTTGGCGCACCGCATCTTGAAATTTTATTCGAAGCTTTCCACCAGTTTCGGCAAGTATTCTACAGTGGACAAAGCTCGTGTTACTAACTTAAAGACTCTGTGGAGAAATGTAAAGCTAACTGTTTCATTGTACCTTTCCACTTGGAAATTTGAGTTCAATCGGTGACCTCCAATATACATATATGTGAGTTACGTCTGCCGAGGATGGTGCAGTACGGTACGAATGAGCGTATCAGTAAGTTTGCTACTTTACAGCGAAGCTGGAAGAAATGTGACTCACTCTTGGGCTTTATCTAACTCGGTTAGCTTCGTGGTAGAAGTGTTCTGTCATAGTGATACAGCTTATAAATGAAACAGACTATCTCAAACACAGTCAGTAAATGTATACTGGATTATACAAATCGTGCATATGAAAAAATATTTTCGTTATTAGTAACAAAGCAACTGCACAGGCAATAGGTACCAGACTCGACTCCCGCTCCAACACTCCCTTTTACAGGAAGAACGAAAGAAGATAAGGATTTGATGTCCCGTCGACGACGAGGAGAAGTAGCGCCAGCTCGGACTGCGAAGGACTGCGGAAAGAAGTTGGCCTCGTCCTTTCCAAGGGAAGCATCCCGGCATTTTCCTTAAGCAATTTAGGGAAACGATTGAAAAACCAAAGTTGGATGTCCGAATGGTGCTTTGAACCGTGATCTACCAGTGTGCCACCTTGCTCGATCCTTCCATTTACAGCAGGTACATACGCTAATGATGCGCAGTAATAATAATAATTAAAATAACAATTGATTACTGTCTCGCACCACTACTTACACATTCTCTGCGTAATTAATATTTCCAAATATGTGGAATGCCTTAAATATAAAAAATTCCGGTCTTTATGCTTGCAGTTAACGTTGCACTATTATGGCTTGTGGTGATAATTACAATGTAAACTTGAACAAGGTGATGCGGTTCAATGATTTAGCGTTTTTGGCGACTCAGAGACACATTTATTTTATATGCAACGCGACTAGTCACGAAAATTAGGAAATGCTTTTAAAATGGTCATGAGGAAATGTTTTCTGTTATTTTAATTGGTTAACTATGGGCTCTTGGTGAAACACTGCGTGTTATATTAATTAAAGGAACCACTTATTTAACCTTGTTTCACAAATTTTATTATTATTATATTACCTGGGAGGATATGTTATTGGCGAGCGACGACCAATACACTTGTTGTCAAAGAATTGCGCTACGGATTCCCGACTAGCAACACGAAAGTGTGCGGTCCACTATCATTCACGCACCACATACCTATCTTTTCACCGTAAGGAACATTAGGCTAAATGGTATCCATCATGTGGTGGAGGGTGAAACTTCGTTCTACAGCAATAATCTTTCTGGTACTCGAGCCCAACATTGCGCTCACTTGTTGTAGTACACGCTCCTCCGTTTGTGATATTGACACTGTTATTGAGCTATGTGAATATTATATGTTGGTTTTAAATGAACTGGTCTCTCGTAGGTGCTGATGGAACCTAGTGAATACATTGATGTCTGCCTTCTCTAAGTATACGCTGTGTGATACAATCGTGCTGCCTCCCTTGAATTGCTATTAAAACCCCTTTCATGAAGTGGACGTCAACCATTTCTTCGTTTGTGGGGCCGTGATTATCACTTCAGGTGCTTCCCGTGCACACTGTGTACATTGTTCAGTGTGGGAACTGCTACCTTGAACGTAAAGGCCGTGTTTATGCTGGAGCCTCGCTCATCGCATAACGCCGGCACGGCCAGGAAACTGAGCTCTGATTGCTTCAGGGCCACTTGTTAGCCTCACACCAATGAATGTAACGTTCTCAACTAACCTACAGCATTATGCAAGCAGTGAACCTGCAGTCTAAACGTAGCCTTAGATATTAAGAGTGTCATAACATTGGCATGACTGCACTTTTGCATATGTCGTATCGGGGAAACCATTAGTGACCGGATCTACGTTTATTAGGATTATTTTCTTGTTTCATTGTCCTTCATCCTCCTCTTTCGTTTGGCAAACAACCTATGTAAATTATGAAACAGATTGTGGAGACAGCTGAACATTTCTGTGGATCTCATCGGCCTTAGCGTGCGGTTAATGGAAACAATCCGGCGCTTTATTGCACTACTGTCTCAATTTTTGTTACAGCAGTGTTTCCTAAGTCGATGGAATATTCTCACAGCTTTATCATGTGTCACCAAGAATACAGTTTCAAAGAAAGACGATGCTCCTTGTACTTCAACTCCATCGCCGTTTGTCGATGGTTTTCTAAGCATAGCACAACGAACATTGACTGTGACCTTCACGAATTCTAAAATATTCGCTTAAAATTTGAATAACAGGTTCAAGGATGGTTTACTTTAATACGTACAGTCAACATGTCGGTGTAATGTAAGCTCTAGAACAACCAAGAATAATAAGCAGCTTATGTGCCGACGAGCAGCCTCCTTTTCAATATTGTTTCAACCTCATTTATTAATGCCACACAGATCAGATTCTATGCGAATATACTGTCATCTTTGAGATTGACCATCTTGGGAAGGGCTAAATGGCATATGGAGCAAAATAACTACAGGTATCATTATCTACAGATGTAATAATGGAGGTGCTGTGGTAGAAAAGAGGAATGTGCAAACAAGTTTCTCTCTCGTAACACACTAAGCTGCCTCTTGTTTTAACAGCGTTAGCCTACGTAGCGTGTAAGACGTTGCCCCAGCGCCTAGCCCTTATGCTTACAGCGAAACATTACCAGTCCCAGGATAGCGTCTAACTGGGCCGCAGTGCTTTGCGTTTGCAGATGATAAACTTCGAGTTATTACTAACGGAAGTGGACAGGACCCATAAGCGATGAAATTCGACGCACAGTCGTCAGTAATTTTCCAGATGTTACTACTACTACTACGTATTACAACTATTAGGTGTACTTATACTGCTGCAGTTAACACGGGCAACATCAATACCACAACAAAGAATAATATGATGTACCGAAGTAAACGCAGAAAAGTTCATTTGCATAATGGCAGAGAATATAACAGTAACATGTAAAAGCATACATTACATACAACTCCGATATATGCTTACTGGAAATGGGAACAATAATATGAACAACCACGCCATATGGTGAACATATGTTCTGAGAGGAAAAATCTGTGAATTTCTAAGGAACCAAACTGCTGACGTCATCGGTGCCTAAACTTACACACTACTTAAACTAATTTATGCTAACAACAACACACACACCCATGCCCGAGGGAGGCAGTGTTCATAGAGTATGGGGCTCTTAACTGTTTCTTTATCTACTACAATGGTTCTTATTACCCAAATTCTGCTAAGTTTAAAACCAAGAAATATTAATATAATCAGATCTCTGCACAAAATAGCTAGTTATAAACGTTTACAGTTGTGTTAGTAGAAGTATTGTCATCTCGGAAGATGAAGTCTAAAAAAAGGGTTACTAAAATTCTTTCACAGACCTTCCCTATTATATTTTCTCCCATTTTGACCAAGGAATTCACTTAAAAATACGGCATGACCACCCCAAAATTTTACAGAGCCTCTTTCAGCTTCATAGTTTGAAGAAGACAGTTGAATTGTATGCACAAACATATTTCGGTAGGGAATAGCGTAGAAACAGACTCGTCTGACTGCATTACATGTTTCCTACAGTCTGTTCTCCAAAAATTATGCTCCTTACGCAACTGAGGCTCCTTCTCTGAATTTATACGATTTTGATTACCGGTAGAAGTGATGGGATGTGGAATAGTAGCTAGGTTTTTCCATGAGCTCTGTGTGCTGTCATGACTCTAGATCAGAAATTCCCAGATTTTTTTGTCTCACAGACCACGTGCCAAGTTTTTATACTTTGGGTTGGCCCACTGCCTTTCATGTATTGAATTTTTATAAATTCGTCAACTTCAAATGAGTTTTTGACAGCTGATGCAGTGTTATTCACTTTCATAGGTTTTACTGTGGAAGACTAGAGAGAAAATCTTTTGAAAATAGTAAAAAATTTTGAGTTTTATGCAATTATTACTTTAAACGACGAAAAAAGCAAATCAAGTAAAAATAATATACAAATGCCATTAATGGGAGAGATGACCCTGAAGCTGTATTAGCAAATTTTCAATAACTGGCTTCGAATAAGTTATGTTTAACCTTAAATCTCATCATTCACTTATTTACAAGCTGTTCCCTTTTCCCAGTAAGATCGGCAACCGCGCTGTAAACACCTTTGCATGGAATATGAAGATGGAAAAGCTATCAAAAACTTTAACTCGATAATCCATAATACAGGATAATATTTCTTTCTGAACTGTACATTTGATAGTGCTTAATCCGTTCAGTTCTTTTTGTAACATGATCTGTTTCTTTAACATCACTGTATGAATTGATAATCCACTGCGGTATTTCCACAGTTAAAATATCCTCAAACCAGTTTCAAATTCAATGTGAAAGACTTTTAAATGTGAACTTAGGTTTGTTTAACAAACTAGGAAACTGAGAAAATTAGTGCCATGCAACAATGTTTTGCTTCATTAGTTTAATTCCGGCAAGAAAATCTGAAATGATGAACTTCGCTTTTATTAAACTTAGACTGTCACCATGCAACTGCAAATTAACCTCATTCAATTCAGTAAACAAATAAGCAGTATCTAGTTCCTACAAGATGAAAGTTTCTTTTAAAATTGGGTCTTTAACATCCAAAACCAATAAAACAGCCCCAAAAAGTGAGGAAAACCTTGTCAAACATATGGCTTTTGGCAACCAGCATACTTCAATGTAAAAGAGTGATCCACAAAGTTCTCGTTACTTTCTTTACATAACTATGCAAATATCTTAGAATTCGACGCGTTGCTTCCACTTTTGTTTACTACGTTAATGGAAAATTGAAGAAACTGATGCACTCTACCACTGTAATTTTAGGAAATAAATGTTGTCGATGAATGACGCAGTACATTGCAAACACCGTGGGTCCATTTTGTTTTATATGGATTATAAACCCAAGATAGTGCTCAAATATAGCAGGTGCACCATCTGCTGCAGCCGATATTACACTCCTGGAAATGGAAAAAAGAACACATTGACACCTGTGTGTCAGACCCACCATACTTGCTCCGGACACTGCGAGAGGGCTGTACAAGCAATGATCACACGCACGGCACAGCGGACACACCAGGAACCGCGGTGTTGGCCGTCGAATGGCGCTAGCTGCTCAGCATTTGTGCACCGCCGCCGTCAGTGTCAGCCAGTTTGCCGTGGAATACGGAGCTCCATCGCAGTCTTTAACACTGGTAGCATGCAGCGACAGCGTGGACGTGAACCGTATGTGCAGTTGACGGACTTTGAGCGAGGCCGTATAGTGGGCATGCGGGAGGCCGGGTGGACGTACCGCCAAATTGCTCAACACGTGGGGCGTGAGGCCTCCACAGTACATCGATGTTGTCGCCAGTGGTCGGCGGAAGGTGCACGTGCCCGTCAACCTGGGACCGGACAGCAGCGACGCACAGATGCACGCCAAGACCGTAGGATCCTACGCAGTGCCGTAGGGGACCGCACCGCCACTTCCCAGCAAATTAGGGACACTGTTGCTCCTGGGGTATCGGCGAGGACCATTCGCAACCGTCTGCATGAAGCTGGGCTACGGTCCTGCACACCGTTAGGCCGTCTTCCGCTCACGCCCCAACATCGTGCAGCCCGCCTCCAGTGGTGTCACGACAGGCGTGAATGGAGGGACGAATGGAGACGTATCGTCTTCAGCGATGAGAGTCGTTTCTGCTTTGGTGCCAATGATGGTCGTATGCGTGTTTGGCGCCGTGCAGGTGAGCGCCAGAATCAGGACTGCATACGACCGAGGCACACAGGGCCAACACCCGGCATCATGGTGTGGGGAGCGATCTCCTACACTGGCCGTACACCTCTGGTGATCGTCGAGGGGACACTGAATAGTGCACGGTACATCCAAACCGTCATCGAACCCATCGTTCTACCATTCCTAGACCGGCAAGGGAACTTGCTGTTCCAACAGGACAATGCACTTCCGCATGTATCCCGTGCCACCCAACGTGCTCTAGAAGGTGTAAGTCAACTAACCTGGCCAGCAAGATCTCCGGATCTGTCCCCCATTGAGCATGTTTGGGACTGGATGAAGCGTCGTCTCACGCGGTCTGCACGTCCAGCACGAACGCTGGTCCAACTGAGGCGCCAGGTGGAAATGGCATGGCAAGCCGTTCCACAGGACTACATCCAGCATCGGTACGATCGTCTCCATGGGAGAATAGCAGCCTGCATTGCCGCGAAAGGTGGATATACACTGTACTAGTGCCGACATTGTACATGCTCTGTTGCCTGTGTCTATGGGCCTGTGGTTCTGTCAGTGTGATCATGTGATGTATCTGACCCCAGGAATGTGTCAATAAAGTTTCCCCTTCCTGGGACAATGAATTCACGGTGTTCTTATTTCAATTTCCAGGAGTGTATATTTGATAGCTTTTTCATGAAACAATGTTTCAGAACATTAATTATTGATTTCCTTTTAGTGTTACAGTCCTCACGAAGAGCAGTTCTTCGTGGATTTCTTGGTCCGTAACGAAAAGAACATATCTCAATAATAATGCTTCATCACCAGGTAATATTGACTCTTGCATTTGTGTGGAGAAAAAAGTCATTTGCAGATAATTACGCAAGATGTTTTCAATATCATAACTCATTTCATCAATAGTTCTTCGAACTATGTTGTTGCTCAAAGGACTTGCCCTCTTGGAAAGCCTGTAACGTATAACAAACGATACATTAACAAAATGTAATATCGATGACACACGTGGAGCAGTACAGGACACTACCATATATGACGTAGTGCAACAGAAAAATATACTGACACATAAGTGAGTTACACGTAAGTGTGAATTATATTTTATAAATAAGCAGTTACCACTTTGTGGCCACAGGAATGTATAATATATGCTATTTAAAGCGTAGGTGTTAAATAACGTTACGTTAAAAATTTTATTTCTGTTTTCAGTAATTGTAATTTTTCAACCTACATAAGTTATTTTCTTAATTATTGTTTGAAAAAAAGCTGAGAAGAATGAGCACATAATAACTAAGTTGTGGACCTCAAATATGCATATCCATACTTGGTGAGAAGCATTTCTATGTCGCAGTACCGTTGATTCTATTGGTAGTTTTTAATTTTTATTTAAGTAGAATTTTGTCTATAGTTACACTGATGTTCATAAATTATTCGAAATCAGGGATAAAAGACATTTCTCCGTGGTCTTACTGTGCGGACTTAACTGTGAAGGAGCAAACGGAAACACCTATCATACAGGGGGTTCCAGATAAGATGTTTTTCTCTGTAACGTACAGAATAATAAGTGAACAGCATATTTATTTAGATAGCTAAACGTAAGTAACGTTAATCTTTCTGCGGAGCTATGAACATTTCTTTTCGAGAGAGTTACAGCAGAGAGTTTCATTTTTTAATACAACGTTATTTTTCTATGTTATCGCTGATATATTTAAACCAAACATACTAATCAATTTAAATCAGATTTAAATGAATTTTAGTTCTGGAGCTAGAGACGTTAAAAGTTTTAGGGTGGAAGGGATATTGTGTACATAAAGTAGACGGTGTCGCGGAGTGACAAGCTTCTTCGATGATTTGCTTGAAGTCATCTGGAGTTTTGGGATCGTTGACGTAACGCGATTCTTTAGATATCCCCACAAAAAGAAAGCTACTGCTGAAACTTCCAGGAAATCTATTGTTCACATCTAGCGTGTCATGCGCAGAATGAACTGAGTGACGATCGTGTTGCGTCCACAGATAGTCTCTAATATCTTCTTGAAAGACAAACCCTTGATTGCCGTCGATAAAAGCTCGATACATCTCATCTGTCAGAAATCCTGCGAAGTAGTGTGTTCCGATAGTTTCATCTCTAAGGATTCCAAACCAACCATTTATGGATCACCTCCTTCCAGAATCGACATAACGTTCCCACCTAAGATTTTCTGTGGCTCAGTATGCATATTATGGCGGTTCATTACACCATAATTTGTGAATTACGTATTAAGCAAAGAACGTAACAAAGAACGGAATGAAATTATTCACGCCCCTTTTGCAGAAAGCAGCTCTCCGACTGAAATCGTGCCCATGCAGCTCTTGTTTCAGTGACAGGTGGTCCGAGTAAAACTTGTGACCGTATACGATTCGCGATATAGATGTAAGGCTTAATACTAGTAAGCTGACATTGCGGATCGTGCTGTATTGCAGATAAATCAAACAGTGACATATCCTTACTTCTCTATGGTCTTCCCCTATTACCGACGCGCGTTTTCAGATTACTTGCTTCTCGAAGTTACTGTTCAGTACACAAGAACGTAAGGGCTGCGGTAATCCTTCGACCAGGATATTTCAGGCTGCTTCATTAGCATCATGTCGGCATTCACCAGTCATCACAAAGACATCTACATACTCTATCGATGTGTATGCCGTATTCATTCCAAGTCATTATCCGTCTCAGACCGAACCTCGTTTATTTGTGGATTGTAAAGATACATTCTACAATCTAAACGAACATGACGTCGAGAACGCTTGTCGGTCGGTGACAGCAGTGTGTACAGCATGTTTCATACACCCTTAAAACTTCGAACGTTTCTACGAGAGTACTTCAAAAAGTAGGCTACACATTATTATGGCGGGCAAATTAATGTTTACTTGATGCTGTACTACACTTTAAAGTGACACAGACACATGACCCTACTTTTCAACATAGTCACCAAGTCTCATTATACAACGATCAGGAATTTCCATCACTCGTTTAAGTCCTCTACTATAAAAATCATTCCTTCGATACCGATGTTTCACCGTCACATTAGTCGGAAGTCTGCGACTGCTGCGAATCAATTCCTCGACTGGCTGGACATTTTCGTCTGTGGTCGATGTCGGTAGCTTTCCTTCCTTATCAGCATCACCCACGCCTGAGCGGCCTTAGTCAACCACTTCACTACGACTGAATACCACAATGCATTTGGTCCACATACGGCCAGAATTTCAAGGTAAATATGTGTGCTACTTAGACGCTTTTCCCAAAAGAATCTGGCGTCCTTCACCTCTGGAGTACCTTTCCAGCTATCGCTCCCTTTTACTGACACACTGTGATGGACCTGTTATCCGCACTGCACCAGAACTGTTCTGCAGGAAACCCGGAACATATACTCTCTTCTGACAATAGTTACTTTTATTGCACAATGGTTTTAGCGTGAAATGAGTGAAACTTGCTTTTTGAAGTCCCATCGTAGTTTCCTAACAAAAATTCATGGAAATTTGTTTCGAATTGACTTTCACAGAATTGCCTTAAATACATCGGTTACACAATAGAAGAATAATGTTCCATTTAAAAAACTGGAACTAGTTTCTGTAAGTCTCTGGAAACTTACTAAACAGACAATATGTTCATAGCTCCACAGAAAGAGCAACATAGCAACATTTCTTACTTTTGCCTATCTACATAAATATTCATTTCGCTTATTATTTTGTAAGTTGCAGAAAAGAAACCTTATCTGTAAGACTCTCTATATGGTAGGCCAGTATAGGTCTAATTTGTGTGCCTCCTGCACTCTGTATGAACAAAGGTGGTTCTTATAGTGCGTCACACAAGATGTTGTGCACTTTAGTGTTCTAGTCACAGGGAAGCCGAATGTACAAGCATCACACACAGCGAAATGCGTATCCTGCAGGCACTGTTTGGCTCACGAAATATGGCGTCTCGGTCACCAAGGACGAACCCAGGAACGCAAGATAAATACTGTTCGTAGGCGAGTCGCACTTCAGCCTGGCGAGTAATTCTCGACATCCGTTCATTTGACATGCTCCTGTTACTGCTTTGCCAGTATGTTGACAAGAGGCCAATATGATAGCACCAGCGTTTCTGTTAGGAACAGATACATCACTACTTGTGTTTCATAATTATCTGTGATGGATACGCTCTGTGGGTGCGATACCGTTCAACAGTTTGTGTGCCTTTTTGGTCGTGTATTTGGGTCTGGATTGTATCTGATAGATGATAGTCCCATACATCAAAAGGCATACCAGTAGCAGCCACATAATACGTCTAGATGCCCAGCTCACTCCTAGAATTTAAAGTCGAATGAATCGGTAAGAGATGCTCTGGCACAGAGCCCAGGCATCATCGCTTAATTTCTGGTCGATGCAGCCTATCATTGATAGGTGTTAACGCAAGCCACACTGTACGACCTGATCAACACTATAGGGAGCCATTGCGCATGATATATTGTCATACGAGGTCGTTATACCACATTCTGGCGTTCTGTATCCCATTGGCGGAGGGGCGCCAGAAACAGTAAGTGCCATGGACGTCCTATAGCCCGTATTGCGGTATCAGCTATCACTGATTCCCCTGTGCTGTGACAAGGTACTTTTTATTGTACACGTTACCGTCGTGGAAAGTGGATCTCGAAAATTATGTTATCGATATGTGGCTCTGATCAAGAAATCCTGTGCGACATTGTATGTAGTTTTTCTAGTAAACCTGATCCATCCCAATTCTTTTCTGCTGTCTGTGACATTTATGGAAGATATCTAATTCTGATATGGAGAGCATACCACTAAACTAAGGACACAAAAGGCAATTAATTATTCAAATATTTGACAAGGTAAGTGACCATGTTACTTCCAGTCCAACTCGGTCATTGTCAAAGGGCAGAAATAGCTTTAAAAAAGTAGCACTTCCAAGCCCTGAGTTAGTGTACTCTTGTATCAAACATTACTTCGAGTTTATCAAACATTACTCCGACCTTAACGGGTGAAATACAGTCCAACACATATGAAGATGCGGAACTGCGACAAAATTGCATCATGCTGTTGTTAGTGTCAGTCATGGGCATCATGTTACAATAAAAACAAAACTTGTTACGTAAATCATTTGCACTCGAGCAAGGTCGAATCAGTGTAGAAGGAGTAATCCTGTTTCCATCTGTAGAGAGTAAAATAAACTTAAAATCTTTTCTTTTTCCTATCCTAAAAGGACGTGTTAGGATTACATAGTCAATTAAAAGAATTGGGTGGATAGAGAGGGTGGATTGGTCCTAACACCTTTCTCAGTTCATCCCGTCGGCCCTCACGTTTCGATAATGAATCAATAAAAAAACAGAGGACCGTTAAGACGGTTGTATCAGTGCTTCAAGTGTTCTGTACTGTCCACCGACCACCTCCTACCCCCCTCCCCCTCCCACCCCCAAAAAAATGGTTCAAATGGCTCTGAGCACTATGGGACATAACTTCTGAGGTCATCAGTCCCCTAGAACTTAGAACTACTTAAACCTAACTAACCTAAGGACTTCACAGACATCCATGACCGATGCAGGATTCTAACCTGCGACCGCAGCGGTCGCGCGGTTCCAGACTGTAGCGCCTAGAACCGCTCGGCCACCCCGGCCGGCCCTCCCAGCCCACTTAAATACAACGCACAGAACGTCCATACAAGCATGCGAAGGTGTCTGAAAAGTCCTTCTTTCGTGTGTTGTTCAATTCGCACGTTACATTAGCTTGAATGTCGGTTGCGTCACCAAGACTTTGACCTTTCACTACACTTTTTCGTTTCGTTTTGGATTCATACTGATAAAACCAAGTCTCATCAAATGTAAAGAATTTTTCCAGAAAAGAACTGTTCACGTTTTGCATTTGAGTCAAGTGGCGGCAAGCGTCTACAGATCGTTTTGTTTGTGAGACAAGGTGTGCGGGACTTACTTTGCACACACATTCTGCGGGATGTTGTGAATACTTCATTAAATATGCTTCTCCATTGAGATTTGTACACAACCACTCTGCAACACTACGGTCGTATGTTCAGTACTTAGCACTACCTGCTCACAACTGATAGTGGAATGAACATCTGTTGTTTACAGTTGTTAGTTCAAGTTGTCATAGTAGATACTGCACTGATGTCTCTTATACGTCAGGAATAAAATCAGTCACGCAACATTTTGGATGGACAGTGAGTATCAAAGAGAAAAAAGCGTGTAATACCTTTGAAGTGCCTTCACCAGAAATCTTGAATCCTATTACATTAACAAAAGTAACAATACCACTCATTGTCTTAATAATATTATGTAATTTTACTTTGCAGAATTGCATGTAACTGTTTTGTGCACATTGACCTACTACCGATATTAACTCGTGCGGGCGATAGCGGCGTCATCTGGTGAGAAACCGCTGATAGTCAGACACACGCTCGGTGCGTGTAGTATCTGCGAGCTTGCTGTCCGTGTATAGAATGGGGGAGGCGCACGATCTATCTGAGTTTGACCGAGGGAAGATTGTGATAGCCCGGAGGAGTTCTGTGGTGAGTGTCTTCAATATGTGGCTAAACCTAGGTGAAACCACGTCCACACGTCGTATGATTAGGCGGCCACCCCTCATTCCAGATGTCGGAGGCTGTAGACTGGACAGACTGGTGAAACAGGACATGCGGAGAACTGTGAAGGAACTAACACCAAACTTTAACAATGGTCAGAGTACAAGTCTGTCTCAACACACAGTGTACCGAACACTCCTAACGATGTGTCTCCGCAGCCGACGGCCTACGCATGTGCCAGTGTTAACACCACAAAATCGGCAAGTACGACTGAAATGGGCACATGTCCACCGGAACTGGACGTTGGCGAAGTGGCAGAGTGTTGCATGATCTGATGAATTCCGATACCTTCTTCATCATGACGATGGGAGGACGCCTTCCATGCGAACAGCTCCTTAACACCTGTACACATGGGCATCCATAGGTCCAGTGGAGCTCGTGCAAGGCATCGTGACAGCCAAAAAGTAGCGTACACTGGTTGCAGACCACGTACACCTCATCATGATGATCATATTTCCAGATGAAAGTGGCACTTTTCGACAAGATAATGCGCCATGTCACAAGGCCAGGAGTGTGATGGAGTGGTTCGAGGAACACAGTGGTGAGTTCTAATCGATGTGCTGGTCCCCCAACTCACCAGATCTGAACCCGATCGAACACATTTGGGATGTGATTGAAGGTGGCGTCAGAGCTCATGGCCGCCCTCGCCGGAATTTACGGGTATTAGGTGCCCTGTGTGTGCAGATGTGGTACCAGCGATCTAACAAGGCCTCAGTGCTTCAATGTCTCGACGCGTCGCCGCCGTTATCCGTGTCACAAGTGGACATACCGGCTATTAGGTAGGTGGTCACAATGTTCTGGCTGATCAGTGTGTGTGTTTTGGTGTCTTGACCAGTCAGTGGCTGTGTGGTGGTCTGGTGTCAACGTTGCGCTAAGAAAATTCTGAAGATGTTTCGACAGTAAATTAATCTGACGGATAATTTTGAACTAGCTCTGTTGAATTCATGCAAATACGCTCGGTCAGTCGAAACTTTAGCCATTCTTCGAGGGTCACTCAAAAAGAATTGTACACTATTTTTGTAAAAATACAGTTTTCATTCTGCATGTGTGAAAGTTTTACAGTGTGTAGATACATCCTTCCAGCTTGTTTTAAAACTTAGTTCAACCTGTACTCGTGAGTTGCGCCGTCACAGCATGTCTTCAAGATGGCTGCAACACTTTACGTTCGTCAGAAGCAACGTGCTGTCATAGAATTCCTGTGCTGTGAAAACGAGACAGTGGGAAACATCCACAAGAGGTTGAAAAAGGTGTGTGGAGATGCTGCTGTCGATCGCAGTACAGTTAGTCGGTGGGCAAGCAGGTGACGTGATGAAAGCGGGCACGGCAAAATTGAGGATTGTCCTCGCAGCGGCAGGCCTCGTACTGCACACACTCCAGACAATGTGCAGAGAGTTAACGAATTGGTGACTGTTGACAGACGCATCACAGTAAACGAATTGTCACGCTACCTTGGGATAGAGGAAGGAAGTGTTTGCAGAATACTGGAAGTGTGTGAGTTTAAAAAAGGTTTGTGCCGGGTGGGTTCCCAGGATGTTGACAGTGGCTCACAAAAAAAAGAAAGAAAAATACGGTATGCAGCGAACTTTTGGAACAGTACGATAATGATGGAGATGAATTTCTTGGAAGAATTGTGACAGGTGATGAAACATGGGTCCATCATTTTTCACCAGAGACGAAGAGTCAATCAATGGAGTGGCGTCATGCAAATTCACCTTCTGCTGGAAAAGTTATGGCTACGGTGTTTTTCGATTCCGAAGGACTCTTGCTTGTGGACATCATGCCAAGTGGAACCACCATAAATTCTGAGGCTTTTGAGACGACACTGAAGAAACTTCAAGCTCGACTGAGTCGTGTTCGACCACATCGGCAAAAGCAGGATGTTTTGCTGTTGCAAGAGAATGCACTGCCACATGTCAGTCAAAAAACCATGGAAGCGATCACAAAACTCGGATGGACAACACTGAAACATCTGCCTTACAGTCCTGATCTGGCTCCATATGACTATCATCTCTTTGGGAAACTGAAAGACTCTCTTCTTGGAACATGGTTTGAAAATGATGACTCGCTTGTGCACGCTGCTGAACAGTGGTTCCAACAGGTTGGTCCAGAATTTTACCGTGCGGGTATTCAGGCGCTGGTTCCAAGATGGCGTAAGGCAGTTGAGAGGGTTGGAAGTTATGTGGAGAAATGAAAATATTGTTCCTAAAGAATGTATCTACACACCGTAAACTTTCAAAATGTAGAATAAAAGATGGATTTCAAAAAAATAGTGTGCATTTCTTTTGGACTGACCCTCGTAGCCAAATATCGTAGTGTTATTGCGCGTAAACTTCCACTATCGATAATGACATCCAATGTGGGATCAGATTATGGTTGTGGAACGGAGAGTTTGAGCGAGTGTCTTGCCACGTCGAACTGGTAATTTTGTTAATCCAGGCGTAGAACCACCGTCCTCATTTTTAGTTTTACGTCATACAATTACAATTGCCGGCGGTGCATTTTGGTATGAATTCAACTCCTCCACTGCGCAGACATCAACAATGTAAATAATCTTTACGTATTAGATTAGCTTTGTTTTAACTGAGTTGTTATTGTCATCACATAGTAATCTTATGCTTCCAAATTCGCAACAGTCCACCGTGTTAATTTTAAAGGTGACTGGCTATACTACTCCAGAAGTTTTAAAATAGTGTAACACATTCTACTCGATAATATTAATTTCGAATAAGACATCTTCAATTATGCTGCTTCAGAGAACCATCTGTAGCCAACAATTCGCAGACGCTAGTCACATGAAATTCCCACCAACGATTAAACTGGCGGTCTAAGCCATCGAAAGTTAAAACGGAACGGCCTAGTAACGTAGCTCAAATTTTTCGTTGAGAGTTGCTGTGCTCAGTGTAACGTATTTCACAATCAAATATGACTCGCAAAAACTTACTAGCACTTCAGTTAGATAAACTGAATGATCAAAAACTTCGAAGAAAAATTTCAAAAACAGTAAGGACAGTAGAATCGCCACCAGCATTCTAGAATTCCAGACAGCCACTCGTATCTTCTCAGCCTTGGAACTACTGGATTTCCTTCTCGAGGACTCCCGTGAAGAAAAAATAAAATCCTGTAGACCCTGCAACTTTGTCATGGAGGATTTATTTCTCACATCCAGAGAACGCGGACATTAGGATGTGTGTTCCTGAATATTCCGCTTGGTTGACGAACCATTTGTCTATGCAATGTAGTCGTCTACGTTATTTGCCGTGAATGGGGGTCGAATATGTTTTCTGGAGAACATTCAGGAGAAACATAAGACATTAAAAGTGTTTTTATAGACTTAATTCCTTAAGCGCCGATTTATAAATTTATTACCATTTGAAAGTTGCTTCAGGCTCTTTATCTAATTTCCGAAGTAATAAGAAGATGATTTCATTTGTAATGTCTAATAGGTAGAAATTTCTATTTATCATCGCACTATAAATGCATTATTTTGTACTTTATTATCTTTATTTTGTACTTTATTATCTTTTACACACGATGAATTTTTGGCTTAATTTGAGATTCGTTTTGTCCTTGAAGTAGTTATTACCCGTAATTGATAATTTTACGTATTTTTAACTCAAATGAATTGTATGTCAAAAGATTTATGATCTTATAGACTGCTTGGTCATCGGCTCTTTGACCTCACTGCGTACCGTTTTTTCTGTTGGGACAGAAATACTATTGCTTGAGGAAAAGGAACTTTAGCAGACGTAACCGAGTTAGAGAGTTCTGAAGAGAAGACACATTTTAGCGGCCGCGCAGGGCACTCACATTCCAGACTTGTATCTCAAAGAGTGCAGAAATTACAACGAACGAGTTTTCTTGAATCAGCCACAGCCATATATTATTAGCAACAGCAACATAATTCATTTTTAGAGAGCATCTACGACAAGAGCTCGGAGGGTACGCTAGCAGAATCATCGCCATATCGTTTTTTAAGAGATCTGATGATCTTCTACAGTCATGAATTACTAGCAAAAAAAAGTAAAAAATAAAGTAAAAAATAGGCAGCCTTCCGGATCTCCCAGCGACAAAGCTGTTTCAGTTCAAAAAATGAAATTTGCCCAATAATTGTTAATATACACTGAAGCGCCAAAGAGACTGGTATAGGCATGCGAATTCAAATACAGAGATATGCAAACAGGCAGAATACGGCGCTACGGTCGGCAACGACTATATAAGACTACAAGTGTCTGGTGCAGTTGTTAGATCGGTTACTGCTGCTACAATGGCAGGTCATCAAGATTTAAGTGAGTTTGAACGTGATGATGCGGACGAGTTTGAACGTGGTGTTATAATCGGCGCAAGAGCGATGGGACGCAGCATCTCAGAGGTAGCGATGAAGTGGGGATTTTCCCGTACGATCATTTCACTAGTACACCGTGAATATCAGGAATCCCGTAAAATGTCAAATCTCCAACGTCGCTGCGGCTGGAAAAAGATCCTGCAAGAATGGGACGAACGACGACTGAAGAGAATCCGTGACACAAATGCAACCCTTTCGCAAACTGCTGCAGATTTCAATGATGGGCCATTAGTGTGATGACCATTCAACGAGACATCATCGATGTGGGCTTTCGGAGCCGAAGGCCCACTCGTGTACCCTTGATGAGCTTTACGTTCCCCTGAACTGTTGATGACTGGAAACATGTTGCCTGGTCGGACGAGTTTCGTTTCTCGTATGGAGCGAATGGACGTATACGGGTATGGCGACAACCTCATGAATCCATGGATCCTGCATGTCAGCAGGAGGCTGTTCAAGCTGGTGGAGGCTCTGTAATGGTGTGGGGCGTGTGCAGTTGGAGTGATTTGGGACCCCTGATACCTCTGGGCACCACTCTGACAGGTGACAAATACATAACCATCCTGTCTGGTCACCTGCATCCATTCATGTCCATTGAACATTCCGACGAACTTGGGCAATTCCTGTAGGACAATGCGACACTCCACACGTCAAGAATTTCTATAGAGTGGCTCCAGGAACACTCTTTTGAGATTTAACGCTTCCGCTAGCTACCGAACGCCCCAGAAGTGAACATTATTGAGTGTATCTGGGATGCCTTGCAACGTGTTGTTGAGAAGAGATCTCCACCCCCTCGTACCCTTGCGGATTTATGGACAGCCCTGGATAACTCATTTTGTCAATTCCCTCCAGTACTACTTCAGACATTAGCGGAGTGCTTGCCGCGTCGTGTTCGGCACTTTTGCGTACTCGCGGGGGTCCTACACGATATTAGGCAGGCGTACTAGTTTCTTTGGCGCTTCAGCGTAGAAAGGAATACAACGAATTCAAGTGCATTTACTTAGCAAACAGATGTAGTGGAAGTTACGTATTATTAGTATGAAGTAAACGATTAATTTTCTGTGATATCGATACATTTAAATCTACATGCATGTCGCAGATAAACCTCTATCTTCAGGTTTCTATAGTTATATCTGAAGTCCCGTCGGCCGGCCGTGGTGGGCGTGCGGTTCCAGGCGCTGCAGTCCGGAACCGCGGGGTTGCTAGGGTCGCAGGTTCGAATCCTGCCTCGGGCATGGATGTGTGTGATATCGTTAGGTTAGTTAGGTTTAAGTAGTTCTAAGTTCTAATGGACTGATTACCTAAGATGTTAAGTCCCATAGTGCTCAGAGCCATTTGAAACTTTTTTTTTTTTTGTTGAAGTCCCGTCGTGGTCTGGTGAAACAGCCATGCCTGACGGTGATTTCATTGATAAACAGTTATAAATGATAAAAACTTAATTTAAACTCAGTCATACATAAACATAAATCCTTTAAACTGATTTGCTGAGTAACTGTGAAACTTATTATTTACGTCAATGACACATGTAGCCTGCTCAAAAACCACGTACGGTGACGATATAGGAAATAAAGTCCTTTTATGAGATCACACAATGGTTAAAGGGGCTGTAGGGGGAAGTAGGGAACAGCTGGGTATGTGGGTCAGACGTGGTAGCTTCAGATTTCCGTGACTAGTGCTGCCATCGGTCTGATAACACTTAGAACTACTCATTAATCGTCATAGTGTTAGTCGTAAACATCCATCATTGGCGGCCACCTGTAGCTTTTCCTTCTAGACATTTTCAAAGCTTTTGATGAAATTTTCTTAGATCTTGGCATTTCCTGGAGCAGTGCCTTGAACAGAAGCACTACCTGATAAAATGACAGTTAAGTGACTGTTTAGATTAAGCATGTTTTTCAGTGGATTTCAGTGTTTGTATGGTGCAGATGATGTGAATGCTAACTTTCGAACGTCACGTTTTGTGCAATCTTGTACTGTGGGGCAAAATCGAATATAATGGGTGGGGAGAGCCGGGTTGACTTGGTAGAAAGCGTAAAGAAATCACCAACAGGAAAACGGGCAAATCAGTTATACTGAACTCTTCTCCAAACAAAACTGATTTGGAAATTGAAGAAAATCGAGGAAAGATAAGGAAGAAATAAGAAATCAGAACGACAACTTTTCATGCGACAACTTTTTATGTGGAAGAAACAAAGGGGGAAAGCTGTAGCGTAGGTTAAGTGCCAGAGAACGATACCTGGGAACACTAGACCAGCTCAAAAAACTCTAATAACAAGTTTCTTGGACTTAATAACACGAAAAAAACCCAGACGAAGCATGCATATTTTGTAATGGGCTATATTCAGACTTGTTATCAAAGGAGGGATGGCTCCAGCGTCTATCTCGTAAACAATGTTCCTGTGGGGTTGGGTTGTTTGGGGAAGGAGACCAGACAGCGAGGTCATCAGTCCCATCGGATTAGGGAAGGATGGGGAAGGAAGTCGGCCGTGCCCTTTGAAAGGAACCACCCCGGCATTGGCCTGGAGCGATTTAGGGAAATCACGGAAAACCTAAATGAGGATGGCCGGATGCGCGATTGAACCGTCGTCCTCCCGAATGCGAGTCCAGTAAATGTTCCTGTGCTGAGGAAGAAGACAACTACTGTCTCTGTGATTTTTGTTCTTAATAAACTGTGTTCTAGATTTTTTATTAGGACCAGTTATTGAGAACTTCCATTTATTGGTGAAATAATTTGAATTTTTGACTATTTTTGCTGAAAACGAGTTTCTGTAATCAAAAAATATTTGTCGTATCCATTGATACTATATTTAAGTATTTCTATATATTTTCATAATTTTTTGCACCAGAGTAAACCTTTTCTCTTGTTTTCAAGCTTTTTCATTAAATTAAATGAGCACCCAGTTTTACACAACTGATAGGGCAAAAGTGGTTTCTTATTCCTAACTAGGTTTATTTTAAGCTGAAACCGAACTAGTATCGTGGTGCTGAATATAGAAGAGATATGAATAACCTTAACTTGCAAACTTACTGACCACTGAAAATAGTCTGCACTTAGGTGAAAAAGTCATGGGATAGCGATATGCACATATACAAATGGTTGTAGTATCGCGTATACAAGTATAAAAGGGCGGTCAATTGGCGGTGGTGTCATTTCTACTCAGGTGAGTCATGTGAAGAGGTTTCCGACGAGATTGTGGCCGCACGGCGGGAATTAACAAACTTTGAACGCGGTATGATAGTTGGCGGTAGGCGCATGCAACATTTAATTTCGGAAATAGTTAGGGAATTCTATATTCCGAGTGCTGGAAATACTAAATCTCAGGCATTACCTCCCGCAGCCGAAAACGCAGTGGCCGACGGCCTTCACTTGACGAAGGAGAGCAACGGCGGTTGCCTATAGTCGTCAGGGCTAACAGACAAGCAACATTTCATGAAATAACCACAGAAATCAATGTGGAACTGTAACGACAGTGCGGAGAAATTTAACTTTAATGGACTATGGCAGCAAACGAACGACGCGAGCGCCTTTGGTAACAATATATCGCCTACAACGTCTCTCCTGGGCTCGCGACCATATCGGTTGAACCCGAGACGACTCGGAAACCGTGGTCTGGTCAGACGAGTCTCGATATCAGTTGGTAAGAGCTGATGGTAGGGTTATAGTGCGGCGCAGACCCCAACAATATGTGGACTCAAGTTGCCAACAAGGCACTGTGCAAGCTGTTGGTGGCTCCATAATGGTGTGGGCTGTGTTTGTATGGAATGGACTGTGCCCTCTGGTCCAACTGAACCGAACATTGACTAAAGATGTTTATGTTCGGCTACTTGGAACCCATTTACAGCCACACATGGACTTCATGTTCATAAACAATGATATTGTGTCGTCGGCCACAATTGTTCGCGTTTGATTTGAAGAACATTCTCCGCAACTCGCGCGAATGATGTGACCACTCCGATCTGCCGACATGAAGCGCATCAGTCGTTCATGGGACGTAATCAACAGGTCAGTTCGTGAAAAACATCCTGCACCAGCAACTCTTCCGCAATGTGGACTGCTGTAGAGGCAGCATGGTTTAATATTTCTGCAGGGTACTCCAAACGACTTGTTGAGTCCATGTCACTTGGAGTTGTTGCACTACGCCAGGCAGAAGCAGATCCGATACGATATTAGGAGGGTGTACGTAAATTAAAAGCTAAATTAGCCGGTCTTACCCCGATTTCTCTTATTTTCAAAATACTAGTATGTGGATGATAGAGGAATGTTTTTACAAGAAGCAAAAGAAGACGCAAATGATACGAGGTTACTTATGATTACTTCTGGGGGTTCTGAAGACGACTTCGCCAAACCACAAGACGTAGAAAATAGACACACATTCGCGGACAGAGCATCCGTCTAAGTTTCAATCTGCAGTACGTAACGTGGCGTAGTTGCAAAGCGCAACACTGGGGTCAGGCATGTCATAACATGTATAAAAATTATCCGCTCCCTATTGTCGCATCGAACTGCTTCACGCCTGCAGATAGACAACTCAGTCAATAAATTTCCAAAACTCAGAGACATTGTGAATACACTCAACACTCGTTAATCCTCCAAATTATCGTAAAAATTATTGCAACTAAAAAGTCAAGAATGGTGAGGTGTTTCCAAAAACCGCATAGCTGTATGAAGGTGCTTTATTCGCAACTACCGGTTCCACGCCAGTATAGATGCGTCTTTAGGTTTATTCGTCAAGGATATAAATGGTAGAAATGCGGAACCATAGGAAGTGTTGGCATTCTACAAAAAGAAGAAAAATCTGTGGCAAATACTAGCAAAGGTTATGTTTTCACAATGTTACGGACAATTTGGGGTACCAGCACTATCCACGTTAAAAGTCAAGCCACATTGGTGGATTGCCATTGTAAAATTGAGTACACCCAGAAGATATTTGTCGAACGTGTACAAAGCATGGCTGTTGAATGACCCCGGCCTAAAAATAAGCTCGAAAAAACAGATAACGTATGGGACACTAATATGAAAGTGGATAAAATGCCTAAAATTAACTAACGTCTAAGAAAATACTAAGACATCCAAAAATTAGTACTATAGTATGGAACCGAAACCTCGGATATGTTACACGATTCCGTAAACACCAGTTGTATAAAATTGATGTAAGTAAAACTTATACCCTGTATGATGTGCGTACTTTCGCCGTATTTCTAACAGGCCGATGCGGTGAAAGAAGGCTGCTGTGGTTGCCTCTTCTCCAGACAGGAGCAGTATCGACTTGAATGAATTTCACGCACATAATGACTTGCGTGTCGCAAGCAGTGCTCAGATTTAGTACCTGTAACGTGAATTAAAAACTTGGCGAGACACTGTCCACTCATACCTGTCTGTTTTCACAATACTGTTCTACTTTTTAAAAATGTTTGCTTTTTTCTCTCTTCTTCCCATCTCACCTTTATCTATATTCTGTCCTCTTTTTGTTTTGTTTTCAGCTTTACTACGAATGTTTGTCCGTCCTCTGCTAATGTGTTGATGTGTTGTATGGGAGCTTGAACCTATAGCATTGACGGAACATCTCGAAAAAGTTCAGGGAAGTTCAGCTCGTTTTGTATTACCACGACAGAGTATCACGGATATATACCTGAGGTGCGGTGGCAGTCATGAAAACAAAGGTGTTCTTCGTCGCGGAGAGATATTTTCACGAAATTTCAATCTCCAATTTTCTCTTCAGAATGAGAAAGCATTTTGTTGGCACCCACCTACATAGGGAGAAATGAACACTGTAATGAAATAGGAGAAATCAGAGCTCATACGCGAAGACTGAAGTGTTCGTTTTTCCCGCTCGCTGTTCGAGAGTGGAACGGTAGAGAAATAGAGTGAAAGTGGTTTGATGAACCCTCTGTTAGTCAATTACGTGTGAAATGCAGAGCAATCATGTACATGTAGATACGTATGTCTTATAGTTTTTGTGCAGCTGTCTTCTAAAATCCCAGAGGTGCTTATGAATAACACTATGCGAGTCTATGGACGTTTTTCAGCATCCGTCATGGGAACGTTTCATATACTGCAGAATACGAGATGGAAGAGGCGAGAAAGTTCCTGTATATGGACATCAGTGTGGTAAATAAGACACTGCTTAGGTCTATACACAATATTCATACACACAAATGTGTTGCTTTTATCTCCATAGTAGCAGCAAATACCAATTATTTCACGTGTATTTAGACAAATAACGAGGGTATTTGAAGGCAGTTATTCTAAATAAGAGATACGCTGCACAGGACTTCGCTTCTCAGGACTGAAGACCACAACAACAACAGTGTCTGTTCTTCAGAACACGTCCAAAAGAACAATCACCACGCATACATACAACTGATTTGCCTCACTATGCAGTTAATCCACAACTTTGAGTGTAGATGCACATTTACTTTTGGCCTCCAGTGAGGATCAAAAATTAGCGGGCCTTGAGGACATGGACGGTATCAAGCACGACTTCATACACAATGGTGAGTATATGTCTGCTACAGAGTGCTGCCGCAACTTCCATTGGGAAAGCCGGGGAGGAGCAAAAATGATTAGCGAACAAGTTAACGCAGTAAAGAGAATGAAATGAAATGAAGTCCCATGCTTCTTGACAGAGCGTAGCGAAACAATGCGGGAGACCCACACCGCCGTAATAGGCAAGGTCCTAATGGAGATGGTTTGCCGTTGCCTTACTCCGACCGTAATGGGGATGAATGATGTTGATGAAGACGACAAAACAACAGCCAGTCATCTCGGGGCAAGTGCAAATTCCTGACACTGTCGGGAATCGAACCTGAGATCCCGTGCTTAGGAAGCAAGAACGCTACCGCGAGACCACGAGCTGCGGACCAGTACCTGCTTTGTATTTCTCCAAGTGTACGAAGACTTTTATTACAAATAATGCCACAAGAAATAAAAATGAATACAAAATCGACAAAGATGCGGCTGTCTGCGCTACAGCACGAACTGTGGTGTCAGAGAGGGCGGTCACGGTACGGAGCTGCCGGAGGTGAGGCTGAGCGGGCGTGCACCCTTGGGTCTCCCAGACCTGTGCAGCCGCTGTGGGCGTCTGACAGAAACTGGGATTGCCATTGCCAAATATATCGATACATGATATCACAGGCAGAGACTACGGATAGGTGGCACTAGATGGGAGTCTGCGTCAGCTGGGGACCGTACCGACGCGTTTGCAGTAAACACTGTGTCTGGTGCAGCGGTTAACGTAACTGCTTAGTAAGCTGGAGATCCAGGATTCGAGTCCTGGTCCAGCATACATTTCCACTCGTTGCTGGTAATTCTGCATAAAGTCCAGATGTGGCTGATATTATTAGTTCTTTCCTTTCCTTTCTCTCCCCTCTACCTTCAACTACATAATATCTATCACAGCTCTGGATTCCATGTGGTGTCTCTTCAAATGGCTCTGAGCACTATGGGACGTACCTTCTAAGGTCATCAGTCCCCTAGAACTTAGAACTACATAAACCTAACTAACCTAAGGATATCACACACATCCATGCCCGAGGCAGGATTCGATCCTGCGACCGTAGCAGTCGCGCGGTTCCAGACTGTAGCGCCTAGAACCGCTTGGCCAACCCGGCTGGCTGTGGTGTCTCTTCTTTCGGACATAGACAAAAGAACTTTTATGATTGATTCGCCTTAATGGGCAATTAAACCAACAGATTCAGTGCGGCTGCACATTTACGTTCGAACACCAGCGGGAATCTAAAATTAGCTAGTGTGGAGGGCATGAGTAGTAACTGCAAGGAGGTGTGCTAGGTGGGAATGTGTGTCAGCTGGGGACCGTACCGAGACAGTTGATGCATTTGTCTGAGTGGCGCAGTCGTTACATCAGCCTAGTAAGCAGGAAATCCCGGATTCGAGTTCCAGTCTGGCACACATTTTCAATCGTCGTCACTGGTTCTGCACGAAGTGCATACGTGGAGTATCATTAGTTCCTTCCCTTTCCTTCCTCCCCTCTACCTTCACATGATATATATCACAGCTGCGGATTCTGCACGATGGCTGTTCTTTCGGACGTGTCCGAAGGAACAGACACCACACATTCATATAACTGATTCACCTCGACGGGAAATTCGTCCACAACCTTCATAGCAGATGCACATTTAAGTTCGACTCCAGCGGGAATCTAAACTTAGTGAGCATTGAGGACATAGATAGGGGCTGCATATAGATGGCGCTATGTGGGAGAGTGGGCCAGCTGAGGAGCACACCGGGATAGTCCGCGCATTTGCGACAAAAACTCCGTGTGTGAGTGGCGTAGTGGTTAATGCAATTGCCTAGGACGCAGGAATTCCAGGTTCGTTTCCTGGTCTGGCAAAAATGTTCAACTATTGCTACTGATTCCTACGGAGTTGATGACATTAGTTCCTCCCTTTCCTTTCCTTTCCTTTCTTCCCTCTCCACCTCCAGTTATATAATAGTTAACAACATTGTTGACCGCGGGCTTGAACTCCACCTGCTGGTGTTGTGGGCGGGGGGCGCGGAGAGGAAACCATATAGCCAGAGCAGTGACAAATGTGGAATCATTCTAGCGACGATGCCGAATGAATATGGGGAAATCCACTGACACAAGGGACTTGGACAAGCGATAGGTTGTTAGGGCCTGGCGCCTGGCAAAGAGCATCTGGGAAACGGCGAAAATGGCCGGCGGCTCACGTGCTTCTGTCGTCAGCATCTATGGAAATAGGCTGATGGACTATGAAGCGACGAGTAGGTGACAAGATGTAGGAAGTCCACCGTCCACGCCCCATCAAATAACGAGGAGGTCGAGGCTGGTCCTCTCGGTAAAGTAGGATAGGTGGCGATCGGAAGGAAAAAAAAATTCAAATGGCTCTGAGCAGTATGGGACTTAACATCTGTGGTCATCAGTCCCCTAGAACTTAGAACTACTTAAACCTAACTAACCCAAGGACATCACACACATCCATGCCCGAGGCAGGATTCGAACCTACGACCGTAGCAGTCGCGCGGTTCCGGACTGAGCGCCTAGAATCGCTAGACCACCGCGGCCGGCATGAGATCGGTAGCAGATCTGACGACAGAGTACACTGCTGGTGCAGCGTAAAGCATTTCGGGATACACCATTGCGTACATTGCACAACACGACCTTTTCGTGTGCTCGTTTTGAGTCAGCGATAATATCAGTTCCGGCTTTAGTTGACACGGGCTCATGGAGATTGGACCGTGTATCTTTGGAAACGTGTCACCAGTTTGGATGAAGTATTTTATTGCTACGCCAGGTCGATGATGGTATGTGGATACGCCGTCACCCAGAGGAATGGCTGATTGAAACGCGCACTGGGCCACGGACACAAGTCATTCAGGGCAGTATAATGCGATAGGGGGCATTCGCCTGGGTTTCCATGGGGCCTCTAGCAATAGTCGAAGGTTCCGTGGCATCTGTGGACTACGTGAATAATGTTGAGGACCTGCATCCCTTCATGCTTGTTGCTCTCCCCCATGGCAATAAACCTTCCAGCAGGATAACTGTCCGTGGCACATAGCCAGTGTCGTGCTACAGTGGTTTGAGGACCATGGTAATGAACTCACGATAATATTTTGGCAACAGAATTCACCTAATCTCACCCAGTATAACACATCTGGTACGCTATCGGGAGTCAACTTCACGACCACACGGCAATGGCCAGTAATTTACGCATATTGTGTGAGCTGTGCATATACTTCTGGTGCAACGTACGTCCGAAACCTGCTAAGGAATTGTCGAATCCATGACACGCAGCACGGCTACTGTATTTGCGCTCCACAGGTGGACCAACACGCTATTTAGCAGATGCTCATACTTTTTTGGCTCACTAGTGTAACAAAAACCTGAAAAACCCACACTTACGACACCAGACGCTCGAATTGGAATTTTGGAAAATTTCAGTAATTCTAATAAGAAAGGCAGAAAGTGAGTACACTAATTCTCATATTTCATGGACGTCTTCATTTTCTTGTAAAATTAGTCTGTCCCTACTTACTTGGATATGTTTTATCAACTACTTATTAATGGTTCCCTCTTTTATTTATTGTTTAACATTTACAGTTAGTTAAACTTGGAATATACAGGGTGTCCCATTTATCTTGACCACCCTAAATAACCGTCCAGATGCAAATTACAAAATGTTTCAAGCAAATGTTCTTTATCCGTCGAGGGGGACATCAATCAGCATGATTGCCTTCGTTGTAGCTCTGTTTTTTACAAAGATATAACAGCGGTATGACTTTTTTAAATAGCACCCTGTATATTTTATTCATTAGTTCATTTCCTCTCCTAAAGACCTATTTAAAACTGTATCACCGTGTACCATTCACTGAAACACAACTTTATTAATTACATAACACAACATTGACGTTGACGCTCCCAGCGCTTAGTGCAGGTACTCGGGGTAATGGAACACATCCACGTGCTGACGTTGACAGAGGACAAATGTAAACATAAGCTGAATGCACACCCGGCATTCCGTCAACCATCGCCAGTTGAAGATTTGTGTGAGTAGAATGTACACCAATGAAGAGCAGGTAGAAATGCTACTCATCTATGGGAAATGTAAGTTAGTAGAACAGTAATTGCAATAATGTTTTCTTATGTACGGGTACATTTAGTACAGTAGTTTAATCCTTTTAAGTACTGTTGTGTAGAGTAGGCATACAGAAAAGACTGTCCTTCCTATAAACGTCATTGACATAACGTTTCTTTTATAGTTGTTGCTGAAGGTAGGCGAAACGCTACGCAGGCAGCGGAACTGTACAGAGAGCGGTATCCTGACAAGAAACCACCTTCCCGACAGATGTTTTCCCGTCTTGTTGCGGTGCTTCAGGAAACGGGAAGTTTCAACACACGACAACGCAATCGTCGTAGCACTCGCACAGACGAAGCTGCCGAAGAAACACAAACAGAATGAGAAATACGCTCTTCTATGTAATTCACTGAACTTTGTAGAGTATGGATGTAGATGTAACCTGCCAAACTGAACTCACTGTTTACTAGTGACAAGGCAGTGTTACTAAAGCCGTTTGCGGTATTGGTGATGGTCCGTGTTTACGTACGTAGCCCAGGAAAACTGGAGTATGGGATCAAAGGACTAGAAGACGAAACTTCGCTTGCTGTCGCCACCAACTAGCCATATAATAGTGTCATATTAGACGACACTGAAGCGCTGGGGAGAATACGATTCGGATTAACCGTTCAGTCTAGTCACATGAGAAACGTTTTTTACATTACTTTAACTTTGCCGAGTTTATTAATTTCACCTATAGCCTCTAGTAGCTATTTATTAATACTACTGACTTACAGAGAACTACCACCGAAAATGCAAATTCCCTCCGGCTAAAAAAACCATATCCCTTCCTCATCAGCACCCTGTGAAAAGAACTGAGATCGCTGCTTCCCGCTCGCTGTTGGTACGTGATGCATGTTACTCTGGTGATGACGATCAATCCTTCGGACATGACATGAAGTCTGCGCCTCTTTCGTGATGGGTAAGGAGTAGGCTACTTGCTAAAGCGAGCGATGTTGCGGATTGGTAAGACGCTCAGGAGCTAGGCGGCTCAAATTTTCCACCGTGATGATTCGTTTGGAAGGACACTCCCCAACCCCCCCTCCCGCACCCCAAGATTTCCTTTACCATCCTCCCCTATTCCATCTCAATCGGCCTCTTCGCCGACCGGACGTTAAACGTTAACCATCCTTCCCCTGCTACGTGCTGAAGCCTGGATTCACCGCATCTCTTTCTTTAATCTCATTAGACTGTTCGCCGATGATGCTGTAGTCTACAGGAAAGTAGTATCACACGAAATTTGTGAACAAATCAATGAGGATTTCCAGACAATAAATGAATGGTGTAATGACTGGCAGTTATCTCCCAGTATTAGTAAGTGTAACCTACTGCGTATAACAAAGCGAAAATCCCCATTAATGTACGAGTACAAAATAAATGCCCAGTCTTTGGAAGCAGTAAAATCCATCAAGTATCTGGGTGTGACTATTTGAAATGATCTCAGATGGAACTATCGCATTACAGAAGTAATGGGTAAGGCGACCTCTAGATTGCGATTTATCGGTAGAATTCTTAAGCGATGCAGTACTTCAACAAAGAAAAATTCTTACAGTACTTTAGTTCATCCAGTATTGTTCGTCTGTTTGGGACCCTTACCAGTTGTGTCTAATTCAGGAGATTGAGAAGGTCCTACGAAGAGCGGCAAGATTCGTGACTTGTACACTTAGCCGTCGCGAGAGCGTTAAAAATCTCATAGAAAGTTTGAAGTGGGACACACTTGCACATACACGACGCGCTAAACGAAAGGGGCTGCTCACTAAATTGCAAAATGCGATCTTCGCTGAGGATGTAGAGCATATATTATTACCACCACCTTTCACATCGCGCAATGATCACCATCCAAAGATAAGGGAAATTAGAGCTCGTACTGACGCGTACAGATAGTCGTTTATCCCTCGAGCAATCAGCGAGTGAAACAGAGGGGAAAATATGACTTTGGCGCGAATAGTGCCCCTCGCCACACACAGCTGGTGGCTAGTGGAGTATATATGTAGATATACACTCCTGGAAATTGAAATAAGAACACCGTGAATTCATTGTCCCAGAAAGGGGAAACTTTATTGACACATTCCTGGGGTCAGATACATCACATGATCACACTGACAGAACCACAGGCACATACACACAGGCAACAGAGCATGCACAATGTCGGCACTAGTACAGTGTATATCCACTTTTCGCAGCAATGCAGGCTGCTATTCTCCCATGGAGACGATCGTAGAGATGCTGGATGTAGTCCTGTGGAACGGCTTGCCATGCCATTTGCACCTGGCGCCTCAGTTGGACCAGCGTTCGTGCTGGACGTGCAGACCGCGTGAGACGACGCTTCATCCAATCCCAAACATGCTCAATGGGGGACAGATCCGGAGATCTTGCTGGCCAGGGTAGTAGACTTTCACCTTCTAGAGCACGTTGGGTGGCACGGGATACATGCGGACGTGCATTGTCCTGTTGGAACAGCAAGTTCCCTTGCCGGTCTAGGAATGGTAGAGCGATGGGTTCGATGACGGTTTGGATGTACCGTGCACTATTCAGTGTCCCCTCGACGATCACCAGAGGTGTACGGCCAGTGTAGGAGATCGCTCCCCACACCATGATGCCGGGTGTTGACCCTGTGTGCCTCGGACGTATGCAGTCCTGATTGTGGCGCTCACCTGCACGGCGCCAAACACGCATACGACCATCATTGGCACCAAGGCAGAAGCGACTCTCATCGCTGAAGACGACACGTCTCCATTCGTCCCTCCATTCACGCCTGTCGCGACACCACTGGAGGCGGGCTGCACGATGTTGGGGCGTGAGCGGAGGATGGCCTAACGGTGTGTGGGACCGTAGCCCAGCTTAATGGAGACGGTTGCGAATGGTCCTCGCCGATACCCCAGGAGCAACAATGTCCCTAATTTGCTGGGAAGTGGCGCTGCGGTCCCCTATGGCACTGCGTCGGATCCTACGGTCTTGGCGTGCATCCGTGCGTCGCTGCGGTCCGGTCCCAGGTCGACGGGCACGTGCACCTTCCGCCGACCACTGGCGACAACATCGATGTACTGTGGAGACCTCACGCCCCACGTGTTGAGCAATTCGGCGGTACGTCCACCCGGCCTCCCGCATGCCCACTATACGCCCTCGCTCAAAGTCCGTCAACTGCACATACGGTTCACGTCCACGCTGTCGCGGCATGCTACCAGTGTTAAAGACTGCGATGGAGCTCCGTATGCCACGGCAAACTGGCTGACACTGACGGCGGCGGTGCACAAATGCTGCGCAACTAGCGCCATTCGACGGCCAACACCGCGGTTCCTGGTGTGTCCGCTGTGCCGTGCGTGTGATCATTGCTTGTACAGCCCTCTCGCAGTGTCCGGAGCAAGTATGGTGGGTGTGACACACCGGTGTCAATGTGTTCTTTTTTCCATTTCCAGGAGTGTAGATGTGAGGCCAGCCGAGGAGCTACATGACGGACAAGTAGCGGCTCCGGTCACGGAAACACACAGCGGCTGGGAGAGCGGTGGGCTGCCCACATGCGCTTCCATATCTGCATCCAGTGACGCCTATTGACTGAGGGTCACATGGCGGTCGGTCGGTGGGCTGCCCACATGCCCTTCCATATCTGCATCCAGTGACGCCTATTGCTGAGGGTGACATGGCGGTTGGACGGTCGCGATGGGCCTTTCGAGGCCTGTTGGACGGAGTTAGTGATATATGTAGTCCGTCACTGGCAAAGGGAATTTTTGCACACAGGTTAAAATATGCAGTTATTGATCCACTTTTCGCTCATCAAATAGCACAGGCAGTGTGTATACATGGACAAGGAAAAGAAATTTCCGGATTTTTACCGGATTTCCCTGTTGAAAATACACTTTCTCCCGGGTGAAAATACACTTTTTCCTTGTTAAGTGACACTATACTTTTCCTCGGCACTGTAAAAATTATCAATTCTTTGATGGTTTATGGTTTTATACACCGACGTAAAATTTCCCGGCACTTTAGAAAATAAAACTCAGGGGAAAAAAACACGTTTTGGAAAGATCTTTGATGTGCAGCAACATGTACGCTGCATATTTTCCTGTTACGAAGGTATAAATTCGAATACCACCAAACACCGCATGTTATTTTCCAAAGCATTAAAATTGAGATTGCGACGCGCTTTTGTAAGCAAGTCACAGCTCATGTCACCTGATCTCGCCAGCTGATGACAGCATAGGACACGTGATGTAGTCAGCCAATAGCAAGATCACTCTTTAAGTAGCGCGAACACACAAATAAGAATAATTAATGGCTTAAATTAATATACATATTGTTGCTACAAGAAAAGCAAAGCTTTCACATATAATATTGGTCTCGAAGATGAATAAACTGAAAGAGAAGCTAAGCTTCTGCATATAATGTTGATTTTTTTTTGCACATCATATATCACATAAATACGCCAGTAAAACTTTTAATAATGACGTAAATATCTGATCTTTTGGGCTCGAAATTGTTCAGATGGTCGTCCCCAATGAGTTGATTTTTAAATGAGAGTCAAACGCTCTGTGATTTAAGAAATTCGTCGTACATTCTCGCACATAGTTTATCTTGCATAAAAGGAGATTTACTTGGAAAGTAATGATTTTCAAAGCAATATTCGCAATATTTTCCGTGTCCTATTAGAAATAAGTTCGTTTCAACGGTTTCCAGAGAGCGCCAGATAACAGGTGTCACTGCACTTGTGCAGCTACAATGACGCAGGAAGCCCGCATGTTCATACGTGTGAAACATTAAAAGATCTTGCATTAAATCGAATGTAATGTAAATAGCTGTCACGTCACGCTGATTGGAGTCAATTTGTTGTTAAGAAGCATTGCATAGTCTTCCTAAAGCCTTTGACACACATAGCAGTTGGCAGACGCTTGTATTGAGCACTGTGTTTTGTTGTTGTATATGGCGCATTTCCTTTGCGACTTAAGTTTTATTTTCGTTTTTTTCTCTCTTTCATGTTTTCTTGCTGCAGTATTATTCTGCAGAAGCGGGATGCAGTAATATTCTTTGTTAGAGTATTGGTTCTTGCCAGTCAAAATCACAAAAATTTAACTGAAAATTAAAACATGAAAAATTACCATAATTCAAAAAATTTCATGGTTTTTCCCGGTTTTCTCCCATATGAAAAAATTCCCGGGTTTTTCCCAGTTGTTCCGGGTCGTATACACCCTAACAGGCCTTAAATAACAATATATCGCCAGCTGGTATTTTTTGTTTGATTGTCTAGATCATGATGTTCTCTTACAAAAACTCAGCGTTATGGAACTAATGGCGTTGGACACAGCTGGTTTGAATCATACTTAACAAACAAAATGCAAAACGTTGTGCTGAATAATTCAGACCCTATCGGAAAGGTAGAAAATTTAAAGTGACTTTGAAATAAAAATCACAAGGGAATCCCAAGGGTTCAATGTTTTGCCCAGTTCTATTCCATATATATGTGATGACCTTCCACTTCACATTCACTAAGAGAATTAGTACTTTTGCAGATGATACTAGTGTTATATAAACACTATTAGCGATTAAGCAAAGAAGAGTTTGTAAACGATATTTTCCAAGGAATTATTAAGTGGTTGTCTGAAAATGGATTCTCCTTAAATTTTGAAAGAAAACATACTAAATTCATTTCTGTACGATAAATAAGTCATACTAACAATTCAGAAACTGATGTAGCACTTGAGCAGGAAATAGTAAACAGGGCTGTACACTCTAGTTTCGGTGTACATATTGATGAAAACTTGAACTGAAGGGAGCATATTACTGAGCTTCTCAAACAATTAAGTTCAGCTACTTTTGCTCTTCGTACAATTGCCAATCTTCGAAGCAAATTATCACTCTTCTGGCATATTTTGTATATTTCCTCTCAAGAATATCGCACGGAATAATTTTGTGGGGTAAATCATCACTTAGAAAGAAAGTATTGATTGCACAAAAGCTTGCAGTAAGAATAATACGTGGTGTTCACCGACAGATGTCATACAGGTACCTCTTCAAGGAGCTGGCATTTTAACTAAGCTATCACAATATATATAGTTGCTAATGAAATTCGTCAGAAAAATCCATTATAATTTGAGAACAGAAGAGCAGTGATATACTAACTACAACACTAGAGGGAAAACTGACCTTTATTACCCATCGTTAAAACCGAGCGAGGTGGCGCAGTGGTTAGCACACTGGACTCGCATTCGGGAGGACGACGGTTCAATCCCGTCTCCAACCATTCTGATTTAGGTTTCCCATGACTTCCCTAAATTGTATCAGGCAAATGCCGGCATGGTTCCTTTGAAAGGGCACGGCCGATGTCCTTCCCAATCCTTACCTAATCCGAACTTGCGCTCCGTCTCTAATGACCTCGTTGTCGACGGGACGTTAAACACTAACCACCACCACCACCCATCGTTAAAACTGTCAGTGACTCAGAAAGAAGTTCACTATGCAGCAGCAAAATTTTTGATAATGTAGCGGCACCACCGTTTAGGATAGGGAAAGTTAGTTTTTTGAAATATTCTGAGCACAAGTTACAGCCAGGTGTGCGCCAGATTGCAGTGAGTTACGTATACCAACAGTTGCGAAGTAGAATACAGGCCACAGGGCCCTTAAATTGCTGAAAGGGTATACGTAACGGTTTTGCATGTTGGAAATCACAGGCAGAAGGGGCCCACTGGCCAAACCAGCATGTTGTGAGTACGTGACACGAAGCAGTGCGTATGGAAAAACAGAGGCGCACAGCCAAGTATAAGTAGGTGAGGGTTTCTAATGAGATTCATTCAAGTGTGGCAGCTCTCCTGGACGGCGGGGCGTGTCACACCTCCATCTACACGCAGCAGCAGATGGGGCTCCAGCAGTCCAGTTCACGGCAGGTCGCTGGTTCGACCCTCTGAGGCGACACGGGGCCCATATCCAGCCAGTGGTAGGCCACTCCACGGCTCACTACCAAGGGCAGCCGTCTTGGCTTTCAACGCACGCCGGAGGCATCTGAAGGCAAGGGCCGCAGATTCGGACTCCGGATCGTGGGCACTTGATGTCGCCGCGACCTTAGCCATGCCGGTGAGAAGCACACAGCTGGCCACCTTCGGTTCACACCGATCGGCGCTAAGTCGGCAGGGATGCAGACTACTGAGTCAGCTGCCGAAAACCTGACGACAACGCAACTCCGCTGCCGTACAAGCCTGACACACAGCAGTGCATGTACGGGTCGCTGAGGCAGCCATCCACGCCAAGCCGTTTCATAGACAATGAAGTGGTGTCCTCAGCATTGCGGGACCCAATGACACAGATCGAGAGGAATGGGGGCACTTTAGCTGGAAACAATAAATCACTTGGAAAGCTCGGATGAGTCTTAATACGGTTCCTTCTACCTCTTCCTGCTACATTTGGTCATCCTGGTACATGAGGTGGCAGAAGTTGCCGCTACATTTGGTGTCAGAATAGCGGATGTGATATGTCCAGTACGACGTTCAAGAGCCCACCACCTGCATTACATTAACAAGATGTGGTGAGTTTTGACCAGTTTTCTTTTGAGTATTGGGCGTTTTCTAGCCTTTTTGTGTTTTTGAGTAAGGCTCATGACAGGCCATTTTAGAGGTTTTGTGGAGGGATATGATTTTTTTGTCAGAATAAGTGTTAGTATATTTTCTTTTTCCCGTGGCATTTAATTACTTTTGCATTGGTTTGAGTATGATGTTAATGAGTATGATGATATTGAGGTATAGGGAGTTGGGTTATTCTTGTACTTACATAATTTGTTTTGGAACTAACTGGGAACGAAAGCAACACAATGGTAGAGTCAAGGATGCGAGGTGTGTCGGAACCAGAAGCGGTAAAGATTTTGTTGGAAAAGGTAGCACAATTGACAGCAGGCAATATGCAGTTGAGAACTGAATTAATATCTAAAAGTGAGTGGGAAACCGCATCTGATCAGTCATTGTTGCCTAGGGCGCAGGAGACATCCACCGCCGGCCGCGGTGGTCTAGCGGTTCTAGGCGCTCAGTCCGGAACTGCGGGACTGCTACGGTCGCAGGTTCGAATCCTGCCTCGGGCATGGATGTGTGTGATGCCCTTAGGTTAGTTAGGTTTAAGTAGTTCTAAGTTCTAGGGGACTGATGACCACAGATGATAAGTCCCATAGTGCTCAGAGCCATTTGAACTGATCCACCTGCCGCAAGTTTGATTATTCCGCTTTCTGGCAAGTCATCTGAGGATGTGGGTTCGTTTCCGGAGGACTTGGAGACTTCAGCAGTGATGAGTGGATGGTCTGATGAGCAGTTGTTAGATATGGTCATGATTAGATTAACGGGCGAAGCGAAAACATATGTAAGGTGTTCTGAGACCTTAAGGAAGAAAGAACAGTTTAAGCAGTTAAAGGAAGGGCTTTTTCAAATGAAATAAAAAACAAAACAAAAACAGCGCTCGGTACTTTAGAGAGACGTGAAGTACAATATCAAAGAGCCAGGGAGAGACGATGGAGAAATTTGAGGACAGGATAAGGGAAATTGATGAGTATACTTAAGAGTTGGGTCAGAGCGATGAAGCGAATAGTGTTCTGTCGCTGGAAGCCGAGCAAAGGACACGTGATCTATTTTTGAGAGGATTACCGGCGCATATGTCACGGAAAGTGCGTGAAGGGACTCCGAAAGATTTGTATTTGGCCATTCAGCTGGCAATTCAATGTCAGGAAGTAGACGTGGCAGCAGGGGTACACGAGAGGCAAACAGTGTTTACAGCAGGTGTGAAATGTTTTAAGTGTGGTCGTATAGGACATGTGCAGAGGCAATGTACCCAGTCACCGAGGAATAAAGGAAGGGGTGGAAATCGGCAGCGTGGAGGATGGAGGAGATAGGAGAGGTGAACAAGCGTTAAACGACAGAGAGGGCCCAAGACCCACCTAAGGGAGCTCCCGTTTAATTTCAATGCTACGAATACGTATGTAGAGTTTGAATTTTCTGTTGTGGGATCCATAGGTACTAAATTTTTAAGATTTTGTTGGACACAGGGCCTCAAGTGCCAGTGGCTACTAGGGATATAATGGGACGAAGGAAGCTAGACCCACCATGTTATAGATTGCGTGGAGTGGGGGATAAGGAGGTCAAGCCTTTGGGGCCGGTGACAGTTGACTTTCGAATAGAGGAAGTCCGATTTAATGCATGCATGGAGGTAGTACTATGCGTAAGCGAGGGCTATGACATGATCCTAGGAGTAGATTTCTTGCATCAACATCATGCCAAAACTGACCTCGGACAACGAACTGTGGAACTAGGTGGAATGTTATTTCAGCTAGGGGAAACTGTTGTCAATGCAGAGCTGTCGCGAGGGGCGTTCAACGTGATGAACAAACCTATTGAACCGCATTAAGGCTTAATTCGCATGGGTGTGTGTCTAGTGCCACTGGGAAGTCGCTTTGGATAAGTGTAGAGTCAAATCTACCTGTGTGCACATTATGTGTTGTTGAATAATGAGGATAATGAGGTTTTGGGTCCATTGGAATGTTTTGTGAAATGTAGTGTTGTACGCGTACAGGAGGGGAACGACGAGAGAGAAGTTCCCATGAACGTGGGTAATTTTAGCACTGTAGAATTTGAGGAAAGGAGTTTTAGTAGCAAATTTGGATGCGTCTGATGATGAAGACTGGTGTTCGAGAGGTAGGCAAAGCGATCAGCCACTAACTGCCGATAGAACTGCAGTGCGTGACAAAATTAAGCATTTAAAACGAGGAGAAAGAGAGCACATGGGAGAATTATTGTGGGAATTTAAGGATTTGTTTATTCCACAAGGGCCGTTACCAGCAACTCCATTAGTTCAACATAGGATACCAACGGGGAATGAAGCACCTGTTTACCGTAAACCATACAGAATACCGAGGCATTAGCAGCCGATTGCAGAGGATTTCATTGATCAGCAGCTTGCGGACGGTATTATAGAGCATAGGAATAGTTGCTGGGGAGCGAGCATTGTCGTTGTGCCTAAAAAATCTGTGGATAGAACTAAGAAATACAGGTTCTGTTGTGACTACCGATACCTCAATAATAAGACAGTAACGCAAGCATACCCCATGCCAAACATATCGGAGACTTTGGGTCACTTATGACAGTGCCAGTACTTTTCTACGATGGATTTGACAAGTGGTTATCATCAGTTAGAGGTGCCTCCAGAGTATCGTCCAAAAACTGTTTTCTCTACTCCTGAAGACCATTACCAGTACATTAGAACGCCATTCGGTTTGAAAAACGATCCGGCAACGTTTCAGAGGTTGCTAGACAGTGTCTTGAGGGGTTTGAAACCACGGCAGTGTCTGGTCTATTTGGATGAAATTATAGTATTTTCAAGTAGCATGGAGCAACATAGACAGCGGTTAAGGGAAGCCTTTATGAGGTTAAGAGCAGCTCGTTTGACGTTGAGCCTGGAGAAGTGTCATTTTTAATTGGAAGAAATAAGATATTTGGGTCATATTATCAGTAAGGACAGAGTGCGAACAGATCCGAGGTTGGTACAGGCTGTAAGGGATTTTCAGGATCTGAAAACAGTTAAGGAGGTGCAGTCATTTATCGGAATTTGCAATTTCTATCGAAAGTTCGTGAAGGGTTTTGCAGATTTAGCACACCCGTTGACGGGATTCTTACGGAAGGGTGTGAAATTTGCGTGGACAGAAGAGTGTCAGAAAGCGTTTGACAAACTGAAAGAAGTGTTAACATCTAGTAAGGTTCTTGTGTTCCCAGATTTTGAAAAGGAATTTATATTAGCATGCTATGCAGCGAATCAAGCATTAGGGTGTGTTATTAAACAGGAAACTGATGGGAAAGAACATCGTGTAGCCTATGCGTCAAGGCAGTTGAATGCAGCAGAGAGGAATTACTCAGCAACTGAGAAGGAGTTGCTTAGCGTAATCTATGGAATCACACATTTTAAATGTTATTTATATGGGAGAAGATTTCGGGTAGTGACAGATCATTCTGCATTGAAGTGGTTGTTGGGGTTGAAGAATCTGTCCACTAGACTCGTTAGTTGGGCTTTGAGGCTTAGTGAATTCGACTACAAGATGGCGCACAAGCCTGGGAAGAAGCATGGTAATGCGGATGCACTAAGTAGGAATCTGGCAAAAGTAGAAGTCATAGGTTATGACCTAGCAGTATGGCAAAAATTACAGGACGCGGACAACGATTGTAAATGGTATTGGACACAGCCGCAATTTAATATGTACGACAGTCTTCTGTGCAGGCAAACGAAGTTAGGGCCAAGGGTAGTAGTGCCAGCGAAGTTGAGGGATGAGGTTTTAAAGGAAGCACATGTTCACGTGTTATCTGGTCATGGAGGGTCTAAAGCGACGAATAGGAGAGTGCCGGAGAGGTATTGGTGGAGAGGTAGGAAAGTAGATGTGGATCAGTATGTCAAGAATTGTGTACCATGTGCGCAGAGAGCAGATTTGAGCCGGAAACAGATACAGCTACAAGAATTAGTGGGAGCAACATTTCCATTCTCTACGCTGGGGATTGATGTCTTACGACCTTTCAGGCGAACACCACTAGGGAGCAGATTCGTTCAGACAATAACATACAATTTTTCGAGGTATGTGGAGATGGTGGCGATGCCAAATCAACAGGCAGCAATGGTCACGGAAGCGTTAGTAAACAGCTGGAGTTTGGTGTACTGGAGACAATAATTACTGACCAAGGGACCAACTTCGTGTCGGGTTTAATGAAGGAACTGTGTGAATTGTTGAACGTAAAGAAGTTGAGGACAAGCACGTTGCATCTATAGGCCAATGGAAAGACAGAACGGGCACACAGAACAATCGGGAAGGTGCTAAGTTTTTATGTGGATTCTCATCACCATCAGTGGGACGAGTATTTGAAGAACATTGTATGCGAATACAATGCAAAAGTCCATACAATAGGGGTTTGTCTCCATATGAGGTAGCGTACGGGCGAAAAACGCCATCACCATTTGATTTGGTGAGGCTACAGAAAGGAAGGACAGAGGAATCTGTACGTCAATTCGCAAGGAAAATTCGAGATGTTTGGAAATGGGTACAAAAGGCGAATACAAAGGCTTTGAAAAGGCAGGAAGACGCAGTAAAATGGAAAGGAAGTTTACCGTAGTATAGAGTGGGGCAATGGTTAATGCTGTCCAGCCCCTATACGCAAAAAGGGAAAACGAAGAAATTCCTCATGAGGTATCAAGGGTCATGCCAAATTGACATCCCGCATTAATGTTAAGCTTCAGCTACCAACTGGAACAACGATAGTACACATTGGGCGATTGCAGCCATTTAAGGGTTGCTTGATGTGATTCCAGGTGCGTCACAGGAAGGAAAGAGGAAGATAGAGAGAGAGTGAAGAGAGATGCTAAGCACAGAGAAAACAAGGAAGATAGAGTACAGCATGAAGTACCGTATGCTCTGCGATCCAGAAAGTAATAGAGTATTTGTAGTTTTTTTGTTTTTTTTGTTTTAGTGTCATGTATCACTGGGTTTACGTAGAGTAATTAGACATTGTATTTTCGTATGTTGTATGTATTTTCGAATATAGCCGGCTGCGGACAACAGTCCTTTTGAAGAGGGAGGAAGGATGATGGTGATCCCTGTCCTCAGGTCACTGAAAGGGGGACCGTTGGCGGTGATTCATCTCTTCATCATCAGGGTGGATGCCTTATGGGTGCAGCACATGGATGGGGATGTGCTGTACTCAAAGCAGGAAGATGTGGTGGTGTCGAGCGACCAGTGGGCATTAAGGTTGGTATGGAACATATGAGAACAGTTGAATGAAGTAAGGACGCTTGAGGAAGTGTTCGAAGAGCTTAGGCAATGCGCAGAAGGCAAGGGAATGTGGAGGAAGTTGCAGGGGAGTATAAGAAATTTCATGAGGCTTATAAGACGCTACGGAAGCAGGTAGGACGAATGGAGGAAGCGGTGCCACGGGTAAGACGGAAACGAGGTTGGCTGAACGCAGGGGGAAAAATTTTAAAGACACTTTTGGAACTATAGACGAAAGCGATATAAAAGAACTGAAGAACACGGTGGAAGCAGAGAGGTAACTCTCAGAGGAGAGTAGGGCAACGCAAGCTTGGCATGCAACTCAGATAGGGACATTGGAAGGGGAAGTCCTGAATAAGACACGGTTGCTCCGCGCATTAGCAGGGCAGGTAGTGGAATATCCTAAGGCGTCGGAAGACGTAATAAATCGTAATCAGCGAACCCTACAGGGGCATCAAGATGTACTAGATAGCAGGGGGGTGTTAACCAGTCTTTTGCAAGGAGTAGCTGACAGTTTGTGGGATGTACAAGGAGTAATAACGAATCTGCAAGAAGCGCTACATCATGAATTGCAAGGCCAGATAAGTATCGATTTGTTACCACTGTACCAATATTTACACGGGTTACGCAAGGCGCAGAACGAATTACCATCAGGGTTATATTTAATAATGGAGCCCAGCGAGCAAAATTTGCTGTTTTTCTACAACGTTGTAACAGTAGAGGTAACAACCGACCGTGCACGAGCGTACATTTTGGTCCAATTTCCGGTTATGGGGAAGAACGTGAGGTTTCAATGTTACACGGTCCACCCATATCCAGTGAAGTGGGGAGCGTTGAGCAAGTTTTTAGAAGAGAAAACTAAAGTAGTATTGCTGATCTCGGCAACTAGAAACCAGTACTCCGAGATGGCAAGGAAGGAATTACGAATCTACCATAGGTAAGGAGTTGATCGAGCAGTGGTCGTCCAGTAAGGAATTTTTACATTTTGTTTCATGTCATGGTTTTAAAGGGCACTAGACCACCATCAAGTTTTCTAATAGTACGGAAATATGCCATGGGTGCCGACCGAAACAAGTTAAGAACTAGTTAAGGGTCGACTCAGGGACCAGGTCTTTTCAAAGAGGGGAATAATGTAGCAGCACCACCGTTTAGGATAGGGAAAGTTAGTTTTATGCAATATTCTGAACATGAGTTACAGCCAGGTGTGGGCCAGATTGCAGTGAGTTATGCATACCAACAGTTGCGAAGTACAATACAGGCCACAGGGCCCTTAAATTGCTGAAAGAGTATACATAGCGGTTTTGCATGTTGCAAATCACAGGCAGAAGGGGCCCACTGGCCAACCTAGCGTGTTATGAGTACGGGACACAAAGTGGTGCGTATGGCAAAACAGAGGCGCACAGCCACGTATCAATAGGTGAGGGCTTCTAATGAGATTCATTGAAGTGTGGCAGCTCTCCTGGACAGTGGGATGTGTCACACCACCAGCTACATGCAGCAGCAGATGGGGCTCCAGCGTTCCAGTCCACGGTAGGTCGCTGGTTTGACCCTCTGAGGCCGACACGGGGCCCATATCCAGCCAGTGGTGGGCCACTCCACGGCTCACTACCAAGGGCAGGCGTCTTGGCTTTCAACGCACGCAGGAGGCATCTGAAGGCAAGGGCCGCAGATACGGACTCCGGATCGTGGGCACTTGATATCGCCACGACCTTAGCCATGCCGGTGAGAAGCACACAGCTGGCCACCTTCGGTTCACACCGATCGGCGCTGAGTCGGCAGGGATGCAGACCACTGAGTCAGCTGCCGGCAACCTGACGACGACGCAACTCCGCCGCAGTACAAGGCTGACACACAGCAGTGCATGCACGGGTTGCTGTGGCAGCCATTCCGTACAAAGCTGTTTTGCAGACAGCAAAGTGGTGTCCTCAGCATTGCAGGACCCAGTGACGCAGATTGAGAGGAATGGGGCACTGTAGTTGGAAACAATAAATCACTTGGAAAGCTTGGACAAGTCTTAATACAGTGCCTTCTACATCTTCCTGCTACATTTTTTCATCCTGATACATTCGGTGACAGAAGTTGCCACTACAATAATTTGCCCAATAACATAAAATGTCTGACCGATGAAAGCTATAAATCAAATTTAAAATCATTTCTCGTGGACAACTCCCTCTATTCCATTTATGAATTTCTACTTGAAAGTTGGTAGACAGCCAAAAATAAGTAAATAAATAATAAAAGGGTAGGAGTCATTCCGGATGTGGAAAGGGTGCTCGGTTCAGCCCACTGCAGCTTGTGGCTCTTGTCGGTACTAATGACGTACGTCGCTTTGGAATGAATAAGATTCTCTCTGGTTTTGGGCGGCTAGCGGAAAAGGAAAAACTACCAGTCTTGCTTCCGAGATTAAGGTGGAGCTCACCATCTGCAGCATCGTCGACAGAACCGACTGTGGTCCTTTGGCACGTAGCCGATTGGTGGGTCTGAGTAAAAGGCTCAGGCGGTTCTGTGACCGTGTAGGCTGCAGATTCCTTGACTTGCACCAACGGGCGGTGGGTTTCCGAGTTCCACATAATAGGTCAGGAGTCCACTACACACAGGAAGCAGCTACACGGGTAGCGATGTTTGTGTGGAATGGATTGGGTGGATTTTTTGGGTACAGGGTCTCAGGAAACCACAGAAAGGGTGTTCATCTAAAAGGGAGCACGTAAAACACAGTAAGGTAGTTGTAGAAACGATCGGTATTGTAGTGGTAAAGTGTCGTTGTTGTGTTGGGAAAGAACCAGAGCTCCGAGCCCTAATAGAAAGCAATGAAGCTCAAATAGTTATAGGTACGGAAAGCTGGCTAAAGCCGGAAATAAGTGAGCCGAAAGTTTTTCGAACGAGAAAGAACAGATTAAATACAGTTCGTAGAGGAGTATTTATTGCTGTCAGAAGTAGTTTACCTTGTAGTGAAATTGAAGTAGATAGTTCCTGCGAAATAGTATGGGTAGAGGTTATACTTGACAATCGGACTAAACTATTAATTGTATCGTTTTACCGACCCCCCGACTCAGAAGATATAGTTTCAATTCAAATAGGTACCCCAATCATACGATTACAGTCGCTCGTGACTTCAATCTACCCTCGATATGCTGGGAAAAAATTATACGTTTAAACTAAGCGGCAGGCTTAAAACATCATCCGAAATAGTACTGAATTCTTTCTCAGAAAATAATTTGGACAATTAGTACATGAGCCCACTCGAAGCGTACATGGTTGCGAAAGCATACTTGGCCTCTTATCAACAAATAAACCTGGACAAACAGGTAGTATCATGACGGTAGCCGCGTGGTCTCAGGCGCCTTGCACGGTTCGCGCGGCTTCCCCCGTCTGTGGTTCGAGTCCTCCTTCGGGCATGGGTGTGTGTGTTGTCCTTGGTGTAAGTTAGTTTAAGTTAGGTTAAGTAGTGCGGAAGCTTAGGGACCGATGACCTTAGCAGTTTGGTCCCATAAGACCTTACGACAAATTTCCAAATTTTCCATAACGGTTACAGGGATTAGCGACCACAAGGCAGTTGCTGCTAGGCTTAATACCATACCACTCTCAACCATCAAAAAGAAACGCAAAGTACATCTATTTAAAAAAGCTGATAAAAATGCTCTTAACTCCTTTTGAGACAGTCTCCACTTCTTTATTGACGTCAATTGAGAGTTATGTACAACATAAATTAATAAGTGATGGTACTGATCCCCCATGGTACACAAAACGGGTCAGATCGCTGTTGCAGAAGCAACGAAAAAAGCATGCCAAATTTGAAAGACCGCAAAATCCCAAAGATTGGCAAAGTTTTGTCGAAGTTCGAAAGACAGCGCTTACTTCAATGCGAGATGCTTCTAATAATTTTCACAACGAAACTCTGTCTCGGAATCTGTCAGAAAACCCAAAGAGATTCTGGTCATACATAAAGTACACTAGCGGAAAGACGCAGTCAATACCTTTCACTGCGCGATAACCACGTTGAATTCACTGATGACAGTGCAACAAAAGCAGTTATGAAATACGGTTTTCCGAAACTCCTTCACCAAAGAAGACGAAGTAAATATTCCCGAATTTCAATGAAGAACTACTGCCAAGATGAGAAACATAGAAGTAGATATCCACGGTGTAGCAAAGCAGCTTAAATCACTTAATAAAGGCAAGGCCTCCGTTCCAGATTGTGTACCAGTCAAGTTCCTTTCAGAGTCTGCTAATACAATAGCTCCATATTTAGCAATTATATACAACCGCTCCCTCACAGAAAGATCCGCACCTAAAGATTGGAAAGTTGCTCAAGTTACACCAATACCCAGAAAGGAAATAGGAGTAATCCTCTGAATTACAGGCCCATATCACTAACGTCGATTTGCAGTAGGCTAAAAAAATGGGTCTGAGCACTATGGGACTTAACTGCTGAGGTCATCAGTCCCCTAGAACTTAGAACTACTTAAACCTAACTAACATAAGGACATAACACACATCCATGCCCGAAGCAGGATTCGAACCTGCGACCGTAGCGGTTGCGCGGTCCCTGAATGTAGCGCCTAGAAACGCTTGGCCACTTCGGCCGGCGATTTGCAGTAGGGTTTTGTAACATATTCTGTATTCGAACATTATGAAGTACCTCGAAGAAAACGATTTATTGACACATAGTCAGCACGGATACAGAAAATATCGTTCTTGTGAAGACGAATAGCTCTTTATACTCATGAAGTAATGAGTGCTATCGACAGGGGATGCCAAATTGATACCACATTTTTAGATTTCCAGATGGCTTTCGACCTCGTTCCTCACAAGCGTCTTCTAACCAAACTGCGTGCCGATGGTATACCGCCTCAGTTGTGCGACTGGATTCGTGATTTCCTGTCAGAAAGGTCACAGTTCGTAGTAATCGACGGAAAGTCATCGAGTAAAACAGAAGTAATACCCGGCGTTCTCAAAGGAAGTGTTATTGATCTATATTAACGACATGGGAGACAATCTGAGTAGCCCTATTAGATTGTTTGCAGATTTGCTGCCATTTACCGTCTTGTAAGGTCATCAGATGACCAAAAAGACTTGAAAAATGATATAGATACGATATGTGTATGGCGCGAAAAGTGGCAATTGACCCTGAATAAAGAAAAGTGTGAAGTTATTCACATGAGTACTAAAAGAAATTCTCTAAATTTCGATTACGCGATAAGTCACTCAAACCTGAAGGCTATAGATTCAACTAAATACTAAGAGATTACAATTACAAATAACCTAAATTGGAACGATCACATTGATAGTGTTGTGGGTAGAGCAAACCAAAGACTGCGATTCATTGGCAGGACACTTAAAAGGTGCTACAGGTCTACTAAAGAGACTGCTTAACCACGCTAGTCCGCCTTATTCTAGAGTACTGCTGTGCGTTGTGGGATCCGCATCAGGTGGGACTGACGGATTACATCGAAAAAGTTCAGAGAAGTGCAGCTCGTTTTGCATTATCGCGAAATAGGGGAGATGGAACCACAGACATGATACATGAATTGGAGTGGCTATCATTAAAACGAAGGCGGTTTTCGTTGCGACGGGATCTTCTCATGAAATTTCAATCACAAGTTTTCTCCGCCGATTGCGAAAACGTTCTTTTGGCACCCATCTACATAGGGAGAAATGATCATCACGATAAAATAAGAGAAATCAGGGCTCGCATAGAAAATTTAAGTGCTCGTTTTTCTCGCGCGCCGTTTGAGAATGGAACGTTAGAGAGAGAGCTTGAAGGTGGTTCATTGAACCATCGGCCAGGAACTTCATTGTGAATAGCAGAGTAATCGCGTAGATGTAGATGAAAAAATAACTTAGTTGCACGGGTAGGACTAACAATAATAATGTGTTCATTAATTTTAACACTAATCATGTATACATATCCTGTTAACTGACTCGTTCCACATCATTTCGATAAAAGAAATGCCCACACGATCTATGTAAAATGTAACTAAGTAACCAACCCTCGGGAGTGGCGTTGCGTCGAAAGACTTGCAATACACTGCAACCAGACGACTTCATTATTTGATACATACTGACATTTTCTGTCGTTTAGACAACAACAGTTGCACGTGTATCTGCTAAACTGGGTGAATAGCTTTCTTCTGGTATCTATCAGGTGCATATGAACGAGGTGTCATAGTGGTTTAGAGACTGCACTTATGTTCCGGAGGTTCAAACATTTGTTCAGACTTTCAGAGTATTTTCCACAGTCCTTCTATATTACATCAACCGAATTTTCGGGCAGTCCCTTAACAAAAACACGACAGATTTCGTCCCGTCGTTACCTACCTGAGCTTTGCGCTGTATCTAGCGTCCTTCATAACGACTCGAATTTATCTTATAATCTTCTTATCTTCCTTTCTCTTTCTCAAGTGGTAATACTAAAGGATAAAGAAGTGGTATTTATAATTTATAAACACTGTCTTGTTTGTATTATACTGCTCCTGCCGTTAAGTAGTATACATTGATAAGGCAAGATGTGTTCGGAGACTTGATCATTCTCCAACGTAACCATTACTTCACACCTCACGAGTACCCGAAGCTATTAATTAACTTGTCACAACTCAATAAATGTTGGAAAACATCTATGTTAATAAAATTATAAGGGACCCTGTTAACTACACTTTCTGATATATCAGTGAGGTCGGGATATCCCAGCACATTTCGTGGAACGTTTCAGAAAGGGCAGCAGAAACATGTGTGAAGTTATCTGTAGCGAAGCAATTTTACATTTGTTATGACTCAGCAGTTGTCAAGTGTGTGATACACACTGTTGGAAAAAAATTGCAACAGCAAAAACTAATTAATGCAGAGTAATGAAATACATTTGTCTGAAATGAATACATTTGTCTGGGTAACATATTTAAGCGATTTACACTGCAAGATCATAGACTAATGTAAGATAGAGATAAGCCATTGCAAATGTGGAATGCTAGTACATTAATATCCGATGTAAGTATGCAAATGTGCATGTATTGTGTTGTACAGGTGCCGTATGTTAGTTTGTGGTATGGAGTTCCTTGCCTGTTCCACTTCGTCGGTCAGTGCAGGGACGGCTAATGCTTGTTCTGCGTGACGCTGGAGTTGTCAGATGATGTCCCATATGTGCCCGACTAGAGGCAGATCTGGTGATCGAGTAGAACAAGGCAACATGTCGACGCTCTGTAGAGCATGTTAGATTACACAGCTGTATGTGGGCGACCGTTATCCTGTCGGAAAACACGCCCTGGAATGCTGTTGTGGAATCGTAGTACAACAGGTAGAATCATCAGATTGACGAACAAATTTGGAGTCAGGGTGCGAGGGATAACCTCGAGAAGTGTTCCTACTGTCACACGAATTCGTATCCTAGACCATAACACCAGGTGTAGGTCCAGTGCATCAGTCACTTAGACAGACTGGCTTCCTTCTAACCAACACATGGGCGTCACTGGTAGCGAGGTGGAACCAGCATTCATCAGCAAACACAACAGACATCCAGCCTACCCTCCAATGAAAACTCGCTTGACACCGCTAAAATCGTAAATGGAGGTGGTTTGTGGTCATTGGAATGCACGCAACACCGAGCGAAGTGCCGTAGTGGTTAGTACACTGGACTCGCCTTCGGGAGGAAGAATGTTCAAACCCGCGTCCGGCCATTTTGATTTAGATTTTCCGTGATTTCCCTAAATCGCTTCAGGAAAATGTCGGGATGGTTCCTTTGAAAGGACACAGCCGATTTCCTTCCCATCCATCCCTAATCCGATGAGACTGACGACTTCTCTCTTTGGTCCCTCCCCCAAACCAACGAATCAATACAAGATACAGACTGTCTGGCTCACAGCTACCCTGAAGTAATCGATTAGTAACAGTTCGTTGTGCCACTGTGGCGCCAACCGCTGCTCACATTGCTACTGCATATGCAGTACGATGCAACAAAGTCATACGCCGAACACGATGGTTTTCTTTCTCGGTAGTGCCACGTGTCTGTCCGGAGCCTGGTCTTCTTACAACTGCACATTCTCGTGACCACAGCTGCCGGTAATCATGTACAGTGGCTACATTCCTGCCAAGCCTTTCTACAACATCGTAGGAGGAACGTCCACCTTCTCATAGTCCTATTACACAACCTGTTTCGAACTCAGTGAGGTGTGTATAATGGCGTCTTGGTCGCCTTTAGAGGCATTCTTGACTAACACCGGTTCACCGGTTCTCAAATGTAACTAACGCTCACGTCCGTCACAGCGTGTATTTAAAGCAGACCTGATTTACATCCTCACTGACGACACTATTATGCGACTGTCGTGAAATCAGAAGGAACAGTACCTTTCAGATGCAGAAACACGCCTACTAACCTTTTTTATGTCGCACAGCTCCTCCTTGGCCTTGTGATTATTTTGTCCGTTAGTGTGTTTACCACAGTATATTTCGGGACGAAGTTATCCCATTACCAAGTGCTAGAAAGCAAGTAAACAAATCAATACATTGCAGTAGTACACGTGCTGTCAACCATGTAAATAGATGTATTGTCCTACAGTATAACATACCTTAAAGTTTCTATGTAGTTAGGCACAGTCAACCGTAAAAAGGCAGCAGGAAACATGCATTTACAAACATAAAATTCTTCTATGAACATCTCATGTTGGCGCATAATACTCTCACCAGGTTCAGTTGTAAACATCACCTTCCAAAGATAAAACTATCCTGTAACATATATATCATAGCTCTCAACGATGCTACTGCATACCGTGAAATCTTTGAAGAATATATCAAGTACTAGTAAATTCTGAAAACCAATACTGTGCTTATGTTCAATGTGTGCATCTCTACACTATGACCAACAGGATACTTTCAAGCATTATTCCGCTGAGCAGAATAAGTTGGTGGCTGCTTCTCAAGGAAGATATCGTGAAAGTGGGCCTACAAATGCCCCTTCGACACTTCTGTCTTCTCATTCAACACGATGACGCGTTCCTCCTATAAAGCATAAAAATCTCAACTTCCTTTAAATTTGGCTGCAACCGCCCTTTTTCTTCAAAGCGCAATTCACTCATGTAGTATGTGACGCTATCCAACCAATACTGCTCACTCTTGAGTTGCTTAGTAACATCCGATGAGCCATCCTTTTTTTATTATCCTCTTTAAACCTTATTGGAAAGTTTTTCGCATTTGTCCCTCATACTTCATTTTACAATCATGACAATTTATTTCGTAAACTCCTGCTTTCCCCATCCACTTCTCCCCACTGCCAATCTTATACGCTTCAGCCTTTCCTACATATTGTTGTCTGTCCTGAATACAATTTTAAACCGTTTGTTGCTAAATAACCTCTCCAATTTATATGAGATAATTCCCAAATATGCCATTATTCTTTACTTTTGAGGATTTTTCTCCTTTTGTTGGTTTATGTGGACTACCCCTACATCAGTCATATCTGTTAAACCTGCGTCAAAACAATTTTCTGTCGCTGTTTGCCTAGGTGTCTTCATTTCTTTATACTTGTTCTTAGCAGGACGGAATTAGCAAATTCGGTTAACAAGTGTCGACAACAAAAACGCTTGCAGATAACTTAAAAACGTCGAGAGAGGAACAGTATAATTTAACATATAAAGCAAATAAAACAACAAAAATGAATCATCAGTCTGGAGGGGGAACAGAAAAGCGAAAGTGTTAAAACAGTAAAACCGAAACTGAAAGAAAATGAAGCGAGTACAGCCATCACTTTGAAATAAGACGATCAGATAGAAAAAGTAAATAGTTTCTTTTTCAAAAACTAAATCGTAGAAGCGAAATATGACAATACATGTAGGTTTCAAGCACGGCTTAAGAAACCTTTCAAAGGAAGTGAATCTTTGTAAAAAAAAAAAAAAAATTGAAAACTTTGCTGTTATGAACCCGTAGGAGCATCGTTGGGGCGTTACAGGGTAGTACTCTCTTTTGTAGGTGAAGGCAGCTACCTTTAGTTTACTAATGAGCCTTGTGATCGTATTAGGTGTCAACATGAGATGATCATGGGAAAGTTTTATGTTTCGTAGTACATGTTTGCTGCTGGCTTTTTACAGTTAATGATGTCTAATAGCATAGGAACGTGAAGGTATGTTGTACTGCAGGAAATACAGATATTTACACGGATGTTTGTAGGTGTAGTATTGCCCTGAATTGATTTGTTCTCTTCTTTTAAAGTGCATGATAATGCAATAACGTAGTCTTGAAACATTTACTAAATATATCACACATTTGACAACTAGTGCGTAACATTCTCAGTAGCCGGCCACTGTGGCCGAGTGGTTCTAGGCGCTTCAGTCTGGCACCGCGGTGTTGCTATGGTCGCAGGTTCGAATCCTGCCTCGGGCATGGATATGTGTGATGTCCTTAGTTTAGTTAGGTTTAAGTAGTTCTAAGTCTACGGGGCTGATGACCTCAGATGTTAAGTCCCATAGCGCTTAGAGCCATTTGAACCATTCTCAGTTTTGATGTGTGAAATTATCATTTACATTTACTTGTGTCACTTACGCGTGTAAAAAAAATTCACTCGAACTGTATGCGGCTATTCTGACTAGCCAACTTTAACCCTGAATTCTGCACGATGGGAAAATAGAAAAAAAAGTCTCCAAACCTCTAGAGTCCGCATACAAACACAGATATAAACGGTTATCAATAAAACGTCTGTGCGTCGTAATAAATCCGTGGAACATCTGTATGGCCCTGCAGCAGCGAAAAACAGCTGCCACACGAACGTGATTTGTCACTATGAACACCGCTCTCGTAAAGTATCGGGAAATATTAATGCCGATCAGCTGTTATATCATCCGAAAACTCGGAAAAACTGTAATAAAATATCTCGATGCCGGTTAGAAATGAAAGTTATTGTGAAGCGAGTACCGCAAAATGTAAGTGATGTCTGTATGTCCACTACTAAACAACGAAGTCATATAAAGCAATGTATCCAGTTATATACATTCTTCAAAGAAGCAGGAGAAGGCAGCTTAACTGTGACAGGTACTGATTTTGCTTTAATCACATACGTACAAACATTGTCACCTTAGTGTGCAAGTCAAACATGAGTTTGCTATATTCGATGGTATTTTGCAAGATTCCTTAGTATCGTCGTCTATGTCGTCAAATGATAAAAAAAAAATAATTGGGAAACCCAAAATACAACTTGGTACAGGTACACAACATGGCGGGTACGTAAATGTCTAGAGCTACAATTCTGTGTGACAGTTGAACGGCGAGCGGAATTCATTAGTGTTGCCCGCCTTTAGTGCTTTTTCCAGGCCTGGTAGGGAGTGAACAGCGTCAAATGTTTAGTAATCAACAACAATCTGGAATAGTGGATCCGCATTATGAAAAACACTTTTGTTATTTATCTATTTATTCCGTATAATTAGTTTCAGTGACAAATATTGTCATCATCAGTAGGTTCTTTGATACTAAAACATGCAGAAATAGCGTACTTACAAAACATCGTAAAACGTTATTATACGTGTACTGTTTTGTATGCCAGTGTTATACAATTGGGATTGCGGTACGTTGTGGTTACAGTTTTGGTGTGTTCTAGCTTGTTACGTAGTTTTTCATGTGCTCACTTTCGTTGGACGGCTTGCAGCTTCTTTTAGACACGGATAAGCATAACTTTCTCTCCTTGTTCGTGATTCAAAACATTATGCCTTCTTGCTGTTCACGCGTGTCGCGAGATATGTGTCGCATATTGCGAGGTTATGAAAATTGTAATCGCCAGAGCACACAATCCCATATTGTTGTTTTTGTATGCAAACACGGTCCAACGGAAGACATTCGAGATAAAATTATTGTTGAGTAATAACTTTGAAAGACACGGAGATACCACGTAGTCATATGAGACAGAGCTATTTGAAAGGAACCTCATTGTCGGTTTCCATTTGGCCGGCTGGCCCTCTCATGGAATATCCAGACTTATGGACATTCGGATGTGACAGTGGCCCGATGTTGGACTGGATGGGTACGTCAGGACTGGCATAGCCGTCATCAAGTTTCCGTTCGCCCACGGCTGGCCACTATAAGGGAGGACCGCAGCACAGTGGGGCCAAATCCCAAAAAGCTGGTCAAAAGTAGAAAACTTTATAAATTCGGCTTAAAGTCAATATTCGGGGATTTTCGGGGTCGCTCGTTATCAATCCGAAGTCAAAATTTGAATGAAAACAAAATGGTGGATTTAAAATTAATCACTTTTATAGAGAAAATACAAAATATACCCATATGTTGTATAATACAGTAAAACACATAGTCGATTGATTCACAGTTCATAGATCGTCATCCGAAGACTAAGTTGATTCACAATTAGTTGATTCAACTTTCGAATCGCTGTAGCTTACTGTACTTGCTGGTATACGTGGCGCAACTAACAATGAAACTGTTTTTGGGAGCAACGACTTTGAGTTTTTTCTAGGCACTTCATGCAGTCTTGAAATAAATGATAATAATCGTAAAAAATGTCTTCCATTGTTTTGGCTGGAGGCAATTTCTTGCAAAATCTTCACAAAACTTTTTTGTTTATTTATTAGTAGACTCTTTGGCGTCTTCAGACATTTGACTTATCGGTTATATAGGTGAGTTTATCACTTCTGCGCCATGAATCAATACCTAATGTGCCGAAGCTGGCATGTAGAACTATGGATATGACTGCACAAAGTAGCGAGCTGTCTATAAGGCATAATCTTGCAATTTTGTGAAATCGATTTCGTGGCCACTCGAGACTGTTTGAAATACCACATGGAAACGCTTAATCAACTCCTCATCAGCCCCTGTTAGAGCAGCAGAAATGCTTGAGTTTTCGAAAAATCTTTGAGCTGTGTTCCCATCACTCGAACTGCCGAAACCAGGCTTTGGTCGATCGACTATCAGATCTAATTCCTTACGGAAACCCTTCTGTACCAATCAGGTTTCCGTAAACATCGAAGCACAGCATCCGCACTGATAAAGGTGACAGATGACCTGAAACTTGCCATGGACAGACAAAAGCGACTATCATTTGCTTCTTAGATTTCAGCAAAGCATTTGATACTGTCGACTTCGACATCTTACTAGCCAAACTTAGCAGTCTAAATTTCTCACCAAGTGCAGTGCAATGACGTCTCGTCAGCAACGCGTCCTGTCCGGGAATATAAAATCACAATGGCGGCAGGTAGTGTCAGGCGTTCCCCAAGGCTAAGTACTAGGTCCCATACTCTTCTCTCTGTATGTCAATGATGTGTCATCGGTTCTGACTTATTGTAAATATCATATGTATGCTGATGACCTTCAGTTGTATCTAAGTGCGAAACCAAACAATCTTAAGAAAGCTATTGAAAACTTCAATACTGATCTCTATGCACTATCAAAATGGTCACAGGACATAGGACTAAAACTAAGCCCATCTAAAACCCAAGGGGTACTTGTTGGTCACTCTAAGGTCATTAGCCCAAAACATCGGGAATCCGTGCCATCACTTATCCTAAATGGAACAAATATTAATTTCTCTCCCTCAGCAAAGAGTTTGGGAGTAATAATAGATGAAAATCTAAATTGGACAGAGGACGTAACTGTAGTGTGCAAAAAAGCATCAGCATCTCTTCATGTCCTACAAAAATATAAACAACTCTTCCCTTTCGATCTGAAAAAGAAATTAATACAAACGCTTATACTCCCAATCATTGATTACAGCGATACTATCCTACAAGGCCTGTCTCAGGAAAACTCGCGACGTCTGGAACTGGTCATGAATGCCTGCGTCCGATATATCTGTGACGTTCGACTTTTTGATCACATTTCACCAGCCTATGCAAAATTGTCCTGGCTGCGTGCAGACAAACGCAGAGATTTCCATACACTCTGTCTCATTTACTGCCTTATAAATGTACACTGTCCCTCATATCTCTCCTCGTCCTTAACGCTTATGTCTGAACAACAAGACAGAAACACACGTTCCCATCATAATAGAATCCTCTCTGTTCCACTGCATCGCTCAGTCACCTTCTCCAAGTCCTTTACAGTAGCGGGAACCCGACTCTGGAATAACCTCCCTCGGTATGTTAGAGAACTTTAAAACATGTCCAGATTCAAAAAAACAGTTAATGACGTATCTACTTAAGCAACAGTAATGATTTCCTTTGTACACGAATGCACTTCACCTCATTACTTCCCTCTTTCCCCCTCCTTAAGTCTCCCTCCCCCAAAACTCGCTCTACTAGTAAACATCTACTTTACACACCAAGATATTAATGTACATCTGCACAAATCTTCACTACTATTGCCCATTTTTCTCATGTTTATCATTATTATTTAATTTTTTTACAGTTACTATTATTAATTTTATCATAATTTGTATGTATAGCATCTGTTGTAAAAATACTGCCAGTACTTACATTATTAGGTCTTACTCATTATTCTTTATTCATATTGTGACTAGAGTAATCTAATTTTCTTATTTAAAGTATTGTCATGATGTAACTCTGATGTGTGAAATGCTGCATGTGTGAAACACTGGTCCGATGTGAGAGAGGGCCTGATGGCCCTAATCTGATCAGGTTAAATAAATAAATAAATATATTGGTTTTTCGCATCGTTACTTGTCCCTTTTCTTTATCACTGCGCACGTGCCAGTTTTTAATTCCAAGTTTATATGCTACATGCAAACAGCATTCGAAAAATCCTATCCACGTAAGCAAAGTTGACAATCCGAACTGTAGATGATCTTCAGAGACTTCCTTTTCTAAAATTACATCGATATTGTTAAATTATTTTGAAGCTGCATTGCACTAATAGCATCCTTGAGTAGACATATTATGCATGATAGCACTATAAAATTTACAGCCTTCATGGAGAAAGCAAGTCAGAAAGAAACTCTTAATTCTTTTCCATCTACTATCTTTTCGAAAGGGATAAGATTTTTCTCTTGTTTTTCAGTGTATTCCATTTTCTCATGACTACCTTCAGGACTCTCGTGAAAAAACTGGACTGTAAATGGGCTGCAAAAACTAGGAGATGACGGCCTCGGATTTTTCCATATTACTATCCTTGCGTTTGTTTCTTGGTCGTCTGATTCAGAGTGCAATGGAACGATTGAGGTAAAAAAAATATTAGCATCCCATTTGCTTCCAACATCATTGGTGTACTTTTGTTTCTTCGTACTTTGGCCAGAAGTGCCATCGCAGCCGTACCTACAAATTAAATCCAAGTTGCAAAAATTTTCAGCGGACAAACTTTTGACAACATCCATTTGTGTTAATAATATCCTATCAGCTGTGTCATTTACCAAAGCCTACAGTTTTACCTCAGCACTACATCCAGTAACAGAAATACCTGACTTAGGCCTCTAACATTGAGATTAGCTTGATATGGCTATTTATACGGCGTAAATAAATTACAGTTGTTCTATTTCCTCTTTTACAAAGCCCCTAATATTGCAATTTCGATAATTGTAGTACTGCTCTGAGAGACAGAGCAGTATCGGCAGATAACGTCGTTTCTTGAATCGTATCTATGGACGCCTTATACCTCCTGACCTTAGATGGGCTCCCCAATCCCACATCAAGGACATTTATTCCAGCATCTAATTTCCCAGATTTTCGGAGGCTCATTTGAGTGCCATACGTTAATTCGTCCGTACTATTTCTTGCTCATAATTCTTCAGTCCCCCTTCGTTTTGTCCGGTCACTAGACCCTGAAAATTCTGAAGATGACCGACCCAAATTATCGTAAAAGATTACGATGCTCCACTGAAGTGTACTGTAATCCTTGGATCTTCCCATTGACGATGAAACACAAAAATTGTATCGGAATTGCATTCAGAAGGCAGAATGTCGACTTCTGGCCAGGGGGATTAACGCTTCAAAAAGACTGTTTTGGAACCTTTCCTGGAAGTCCAGTAGTAGAGTCCGATGCACCACTGAAGGTTTACTGTAACCTTTGGACCTTCACATTGACGGTGAAACACTGAAATTGCAACGGGGCTGAATACAACAGGCACAATGCCGATATCTGACTAGGGGAATAACGCTTCAAAAAGTCTCTGCTTTGAAACTTTAGTGAGAGACCAGCATTATATTCCGATGCACTACTGGATGTTCCCTGTAACCATTCGACGTTTAAGATGAAACAAAGAAATTGCATCGGGATTGAATACAAATGGCACAATGCTGACTTACGTCCAGGGGGAGTAACGCTTCAAACGGTCTGTGTTGGGAACTTTCCTGGGAGTCCAGTAGTAGATTGCGATCCATCTCTGCAGGTTTACTGTGACCCTTGGACCATCGCCCTGCGGATAAAACACAGAAATTGCATCTTCATTAAATACAAAAATCACAATGCCGACCTCTGTCCAGGGGGAGTGTACGCTTCAAACAGTCTCTGCTTTGAACCTTTCCTGGGGGACCAGTATTAGATTCCGACGCACCACTGCAGTTTCACCCTAACAAATGGCCCTCCATCTTGACGATGAAACACAGAAATTGCATCGGTATTGAATACAAAATTCACAATGCCGATTTCTGTCAAGGGGGCGGAACGCTTCAAACAGTCTGTGCTTGAAACATACCTGGAAGGCCAGTAATAGATTCCGATGCGCAACTGAAGGTTTACTGTAACCCTTGGACCTTTACACGGTAGATGAAACACAGAAATTGCATAGGGATTGAACACATATGGCACAATGCCAACTTCTATCCTGGGGGAGTAACGCTTCTAACAGTCTGTGTTGAAAAATTTCCTGGGACGCCAGTATTAGATTCCGATGCACCACGACATAAATCCTGTAACACTTGGACCTTCACATTGTCGAAGAAACACAGAAATTGCATCAGGATTGAATACAAAAGCACAATGCTGATTTCTGTGCAGGGAGTAACGCCACCAACAGTCTGTGGTTTGAACATTTCCTGGGAGTCCAGTATTAGATTCCGATGTACGTCTATAGGTTTAGTGTAACCCTTGGAGTTTCACATTGAAGATGAAACACAGAAATTCCATCGGGATTGAATACAAATGGCACAATGCCGACTTCTATTAAGCAGAAGTAATGCTTCAAACAGTCTGTGTTGGAGCTTTTCCTGAGAGTTCTTTTGTGGGTTTTGATGCACCACGGTAGGTTTATTGTAATCCTTCGACATTCACATTGACGATGAAACACAAAAATTGCCTCTGGATTGTATACGAATCACAATGCCGACTTATGTATAGGGAGAGTAACTCTTCAAACAGTCTGTGATATGAACGTTTCCTGGGAGTCCAGTAGTAGATTCCGATAGACCTCTGCAATTTTACTGTAACCCTTGGACCTTCACATGCACGATGGGGCACTGAAATTGCATCGGGATTGAATACAAAGGGCACAATGCCAACTTCTGTCCAGGGGAGTAACGTTTCAAACACTCTGTTTTGGAACCTTTGCTGGGAGTCCACATGTAGATTCCGATGCAACACTGCAGGTTTACTTTAACCCTTAAAGTTTCTCATTGATGATGAAACACGGAAATTGAATCAGGATTAAACACAAAAGGCACAATGGCGAATTCTGTGCAAGGGCAGTAACGCCATAAGCAGTCTGTGCTGTGAACTTTTCCTGGGAGTATAGTATTAGCTTTCGATGCACCACTGCAGGTTTACTGTAATCATTGAAGTTTCACATGACGATGAAACACAGATACTGGATCAGGATTAAATTTAAAAGGCACAATGCCCACTTCTGTGTAGGGGGGGGGGGGGGGGGGTGACGCTTCAAACTGTCTGTTTATGAACTTTTCCTGGGAGTCTAGTAGTAGATTCCGATGCACCATTGCAGGTTTACTGCAAACCTTTGACCTTCACATTGACGATGAAACAGAGAAATTCCATCGTGATTGAATACAAAAGGCACAATGCTAACTTTTGTCCAGTAGGACTAACGCTTCAGACATGTATGCTTTGATCCTTTCCTGGGAGACATTAAATTCTGATTGACCACGGCAGGTTTCCTGAAACTCTTGGATCTTTACCCTGACTATAAAGCACCGAAATTGCATCGGGATTCAATACAATGCCGACTTCTGACCAGGGGGAGTAATGCTTAAAACAGTCTGTGCTTTGAACCTCTCCTGGGAGTCCAGTAGTAGTTCCCGATGCAACACTGAATGCTCACTTAACCCTTGGACCTTCACACTGACGATGAAACACAGAAATGTCACCGGGATTGAATACAAAAGGTACAGTGTCAACTTCTGTCCAGGGGGAGGAACGCCTGCAAACAGTCTGTGATTTGAACCTTTCCTGGGAGTCCAGTAGTAGGCACCTCTGCAGGTTCACTGTAAGACTTGGACATTTACACTGACGATGAAATACTGATATTGCACCGGAATTGAATACAAAATGGACAATGCTTTCTTCTGACCAGGGTGAGTACGCTTCAAATAGTCTGTTTTGGAACTTTTCCTGGAAGTCCAGTGGTAGTTACCGATGCACCACTGCATGTTTACCGTAACCCTTGGAACTTCATACTGACGACGAAACACAGAAATTCCATCGTGATTGAGTACAAAAGGCACAATGCCCACTTCTGTTTAGGGGTGTACGTATGGCGGAACTGGTCAGAAAGTGACATTTTCGGATTATTATCTCTTATTAATATTTGATGTCTCCTGAATAATTTGATGCATTATTTGTCGAGAAATTCCATTTGGAAGTGTAGTTTTTACATTTCAAAGTTAATAATGCGTGTTTCAAATTGTCCGTTGGTTCTGCACTGACTTGCGTAAGTGTTCCTATCTCTTGAACTGTGGTTTTCAGCTATTGATTCCTTGAAATCATGTTAATGTTCGTGTTAAGAGGTTTGATGCATGTTATGTTCTTTTAGATTTGAGTGTGTTAGTGCAAGTTTTGCAAGATGGTGTGTCATGTAAGGTCTGTGGTGGGCAAATTAGTATCTCTGAGGACTCATCTGCAAGGACTGGACTGGCTAACAAACTTGATATTCAGTGCGAAGTCTGCAGGCTCTCGACGTCATTTTGGACTTCTGAAAAGTGCAAGAATAACTTGTTTGAGAACAATGTGAGATTCCTGTATGGAATGAGGGGCATTGGGAAAGAATTCACTGCAGCTGAAGTATGTGCCACGCTGAACTTGCCAAACCCACCAACCAGACCAAGTAAGTACACAGAAGTAATTGGTGAATGTGTCAAATCTGTTGCTGTTGCTTCTATGAAAGCTGCTACTAAAGAAGCAGTGGAATTAAATAACACAACAGACTTATCTGTGGCAGTTGCTGGCACATGGCAGAAGAGAGGTCACACATCAAAAAATGCAGTTGCGACTGTCACTAGTGTTGACACAAGTAAAGTTTTAGACATTGAAGTGCTAACTAAATACTGTCATCAGTGTAAATCAGTTGATGAAACAAGTGAGAGCCATAAAACAATTTGTGCCAAGAATTATGAGGGAAATTGGGGGGAGGGGGGTATGGAGGATACTGCAGTTGTTTCTATGTTCAGACGTTCACAACAGGAGGGACGTGTGTATTACACTAAGTACTTGGGGGATGGTGATTCAAAAGCTTACAAATCAGTAGTGGAAAGCCAACCTTATGGTAATAAGCAGATTGTTAAGATTGAATGTGTGGACCACGTTCAAAAACGGATGGGAACACGTCTCTGAAAATTGAAGCAGACAAAAGGAAAAGAGAAGTTATCAGATGGAAAGACTCTAAATGTAAAGGAAGGCTTACAGACAAAAACATTGATGAACTCCAGCATTATTATGGAATGGCAATAAGAAACAATACACATGACCTACAAGGGATGAAACGAGCAGTGTTGGCTACATTCTTCCACAAATCTTCCACTAATGATACACCTATACATGTTCTTTGTCCACCTGGTGCTGATTCATGATGCAAGTACCGCAAAGCTCAGGCAGCGAGTAGCGAGGAACAATTTAGGCACAAAAATAGCATACCATCTGCAGTGATGGAAGCTATTAAACCAATATATAGAGAATTAGCTCATCCTGACCTTCTTTCCAACTGTCTCCATGGTCGAACACAAAACCCGAATGAGTCTTTCAATAATGTAATTTGGACCCGAATACCAAAAAATGTCTTTGTAGGAAGGAAAACTCGATGCTTGGGTGTTTGTGATGCTGTGATCACGTTTAATGATGATATAAAGGGAGGAACTGGGGTACTAGAGAAACTTGCTATCACTCCAGGTGCAAACACACTGCAAGCCTTTCAGCGAATGGGTCGACTTAGGATCATAAAAGCCCAGCGTGCAGCAGAGTAAAAGACTAAAGCAGCAAGAGGCAGGAAAGAAGGAAGCTTCTACGTTTGCAGTACAGTCAACAACAGGATCTAGATAATGGTGATTGTGGGCCTGGCTGTTTCTAGAAACTGGCATGCCTCCATGTGTAAGTTAATACAAAATCAAATGTTTGAACTTGATTCGCCGTATATGACATTTTCAAAATTATTTGACCCATTCTCTCAGGAACTATTACAGATACATATCTCTAATTTTACAGTATTTTACCACATAGTATACTGCAGCTACTGAACCTCCCAAAACATCTCTACCTCTAAATGTTTTATACTTACGGAAGAAAAATTAGACTTTTAAAAAATATATTGACAACATTTAAAAAAAATCATAACTACCTAATTACTTCCCTGTACATTTTGATTCTGGTTCAGTAATCGGTAAACGAGCGATATTATACATCGGATACTGTAAGCCTTAGACCTTCACTTTGATGATGAGACACAGAAATTGTCTCGGGATTGAATACAAATGGCACAATGCCGACTTCTGTCCAGGGATAGTAATGCCTCAAACAGTCTGTGTTTGAACCTTTCCTGAGAGTCCAGTATTAGATTCCGATGCACCACTGCAGGTTTGCTCTAACACTTGGACCTTCACAACGACGATGAAACACGGAAAATGCACCAGGATTGAATACAAAAGGCACAATGCCGACTTCTGTCGTGGGGTAGTAATGCTTCAAACAGTCTGTGTTGAAACCTCTCCTAGGAGTCCGTAATAGATTCCGATGCACCACTGCAGGTTCACTGTAACACTTGGACGTTCATATTGACGATAAAAGAAAGAAATTGCATCGGGATTGAATACAAAACGTACAAAGCCGACTTATGTCCACGGAGGTAACATCTAAAACAGTGTTTTGGAACCTCTTCTGGGAGTCCAGAAGTAGATTCCGATGCACCACAGCGAGTTCACTGCCACCCTTCGACCTTCATTTTGGCGATGAAACACAGAAATTGCAGCGGGATTGAATACAAAAGACACAATGCTAACTTCAGTCCAGGGGGAGTAACACTTCAAACAGTCTGTGTTGGAAACTTTCCTGGGAGACGAATATTAGGTTCCGATGCACAACGGCAGGTTTAAGGTAACCGCTGGACGGTCCCATTGATGATGAAACCAAGAAACTGCATCCAGAATGAATACAAAATGTACAAAGCCAACATCTGTCCAGGGTTATTAAAGCTTCAATTAAGTCTCAGTTGGAATCATTCCTGCGAGTTTGATAGTAGATTCCGAGGCACCACGATAGGTTTACTGTAAACCTTGCATCATCACATTGACGATGAAACACAGAAATTGCTTCGAAATTGAATACAAAAGGCACAATGCCACCTTCTATCAAAGGGGGAGTAACGCTTCATCAATCTATGCTTTTAACCTTTCCCGGGACTCAAGAAGGAGATTCCGATGCACCACAGCGGGTTCACTGTCACCCTTTGACCTTCATTTTGACGATGAAACACAGAAATTCTATCGGATTGAATACAAAAGGCACAATGCCGACATTTGTTCGGTGGAGTAGCGCTTCAAACATCTGTGCTTTGATCCTTTCCTGGGAGACATTTGATTCCGATGCACCACGGCAGGTTTACTGTGACCCTTGGACCTTTACACTGCTGATGAAACACGGAAATTGCTTCGGGAGTAAATACAAAACATACAATCCGGACTTCTGTAAACGGGAGTAACGCTTGAAACAGTCTGTGTTGGAAACATTTCTGGGAGGCCAGTAGTAGATTCCGATGCTTCAATGCAGGTTTACTGTATTCATTGGACCTTCACAATGAACATGAAACCCAGAAATTGCATCGGGATTGAATACAAAAGGCACAATGCCACCATCTATCAAGGGGGAGTATTGCTTCATCAATCTATGCTTCTAACCTTTCTTGGGAGTCCAGAAGTAGATTCCAATGCACCACAGCGGGTTCACTGTCACCCTTTGACCTTCATTTTGACGGTGAAACAAAGAAATTCTATCGGCTTGAATATAAAAGGCACAATGCCGACTTTTGTTCAGTGAAGTAACGCTTCAAACATCTGTGCTTTGATCCTATCCTGGGAGACATTAGATTCCAATGCACCACGGCAGCTTTACTGCGACCTTTTGGACCTTCACACTGATGATGAAACACGGAAATTGCTTCGGGAGTAAATTCAAAACATACAATCCGGACTTCTGTAAACGGGAGTAACGCTTGAAACAGTCTGTGTTTGAAACTTTTCTGGGAGGCCAGTAGTAGATTCCGATGCTCCAATGCAGGTTTACTGTATTCATTGGACCTTCACAATGAACATGAAACCCAGAAATTGCATCGGGGTTGAATACAAAAGGCACAATGCCACCTTCTATCAAGGGGGAGTAGCGCTTCATCAATCTATGATTTTAACCTTTCCTGGGAGCCCAGAAGTAGATTCCGATGCACCACAGCGGGTTCACTGTCACCCTTTGACCTTCATTTTACGATGAAACACAGATATTCTATCGGGTTGAATAAAAAAGGCACAATGCCGACTTTTGTTCAGTGGAGTAACGCTTCAAACATCTGTGCTTTGATCCTTTCCTGGGAGGCATTAGATTCCGATGCACCACGGCAGGTTTACTGTGACCCTTGGACCTTCACACTGCTGATGAAACACAGAAATTGCGTCAGGAGAAAATACAAAACTTACAATCCGTACTTCTCTTGTTAACGCGAGTAACGCTTGAAACAGTCTGTGTTGGAAACTTTTCTGGGAGGCCACTAGTAGATTCCGATGCTCCAATGCAGGTTTACTGTATTCATTGGACCTTCACAATGAACATGAAACCCAGAAATTGCATCGGGGCTGAATACAAAAGGCACAATGCCACCTTCTATCAAGGGGGATTAGCGCTTCATCAATCTATGATTTTAACCTTTCCTGGGAGTCACAAGTAGATTCCGATGCACCACAGCGGGTTCACTGTCACCCTTTGACCTTCATTTTGACGATGAAACACAGAAACTCTATCGGGTTGAATAAAAAAGGCACAATGCCGACTTTTGTTCAGTGGAGTAAAGCTTCAAACATCTGTGCTTTGATCCTTTCCTGGGAGACATTAGATTCCGATGCACCACGGCAGGTTTACTGTAACCCTTGGACCTTTACACTGCTGATGAAACACGGAAATTGCTTCGGGAGTAAATACAAAACATTAAATCCGGACTTCTGTAAACGGGAGTAACGCTTGAAACAGTCTGTATTGGAAACTTTTCTGGGAGGCCAGTAGTAGATTCCGATGCTCCAATAGAGGTTTACTGTATTCATTGGACCTTCACAATGAACATGAAACCCAGAAATTGCATCGGGGCTGAATACAAAAGGCACAATGCCACCTTCTATCAAGGGGGAGTAGCGCTTCATCAATCTATGATTTTAACCTTTCCTGGGAGTCACAAGTAGATTCCGATGCACCACAGCGGGTTCACTGTCACCCTTTGACCTTCATTTTGACGGTGAAACAAAGAAATTCTATCGGATTGAATACAAAAGGCACAATGCCGACATTTGTTCAGTGGAGTAGCGCTTCAAACATCTGTGCTTTGATCCTTTCCTGGGAGTTATTAGATTCCGATGCACCACGGCAGGTTTACTGTGACCCTTGGCCCTTTACACTGCTGATGAAACACGGAAATTGCTTCGGGAGTAAATACAAAACATACAATCCGGACTTCTGTAAACGGGAGTAATGCTTGAAACAGTCTGTGTTGGAAACTTTTCTGGGAGGCCAGTAGTAGATTCCGATCCTCCAATGCAGGTTTACTGTATTCATTGGACCTTCACAATGAACATGAAACCCAGAAATTTCAACGGGGTTGAATACAAAAGGCACAATGCCACCTTCTATCAAGGGGGAGTAGCGCTTCATCAATCTATGATTTTAACCTTTCCTGGGAGTCCAGAAGTAGATTCAGATGCACCACAGCGGGTTCACTGTCACCCTTAGACCTACATTTTGACGATGAAACACAGAAATTCTATCGGATTGAATACAAAAGGCACAATGCCGACATTTGTTCGGTGGAGTAGCGCTTCAAACATCTGTGCTTTGATCCTTTCCTGGGAGACATTAGATTCCGATGCAACACGGCAGGTTAACTGTGACCCTTGGACCTTTACACTGCTGATGAAACACGGAAATTGCTTCGGGAGTAAATACAAAACATACAATCCGGACTTCTGTAAACGGGAGTAACGCTTGAAACAGTCTGTGTTGGAATCTTTTCTGGGAGTCCAGTAGTAGATTCCGATGCTCCAATGCAGGTTTACTGTATTCATTGGACCTTCACAATGAACATGAAACCCAGAAATTGCATCGGGGTTGGACACAAAAGGCACAATGCCACCTTCTATCAAGGGGGAGTAGCGCTTCATCAATCTATGATTTTAACCTTTCCTGGGAGTCCAGAAGTAGATTCAGATGCACCACAGCGGGTTCACTGTCACCCTTAGACCTACATTTTGACGATGAAACACAGAAATTCTATCGAATTGAATACAAAAGGCACAATGCCGAATATTGTTCAGTGGAGTAACGCTTCAAACATCTGTGCTTTGATCCTTTCCTGGGAGACATTAGATTCCGATGCACCACGGCAGGTTAACTGTGACCCTTGGATCTTCACACTGCTGATGAAACACAGAAATTGCATCGGGAGTAAATACAAAACATACAATCCGGACTTCTGTTGTAAACGGGAGTAACGCTTGAAACAGTCTCTGTTGGAAACTTTTCTGGGAGGCCAGTAGTAGATTCCGATGCTCCAATGCAGGTTTACTGAATTCACTGGACCTTCACAATGAACATGAAACCCAGAAATTGCATCGGGATTGAATACAAAAGGCACAATGCCACCTTCTATCAAGGGGGAGTAACGCTTCATCAATCTATGATTTTAACCTTCCCTGGGAGTCCAGAAGTAGATTCCGATGCACCACAGCGGGTTCACTGTCACCCTTTGACCTTCATCTTGACGATGAAACACAGAAACTCTATCGGATTGAATACAAAAGGCACAATGCCGAGTTTTGTTCAGCGGAGTAACGCTTCAAACATCTGTGCTTTGATCCTTTCCTGGGAGACATTAGATTCCGATGCACCACGGCAGGTTTACTGTGACCCTTGGACCTTCACACTGCTGATGAAACACAGAAATTGCATCGGGAGTAAATACGAAACGTACTATCCTGTCTTGTGTTTTAAACGGGAGTAACACTTGAAACAGACTGTGTTGGAAACTTTTCTGGGAGGCCTGTAGTAGATTCCGATGCTCCAATGCAGGTTCACTGTATTCATTGGACCGTCACAATGAACATGAAACCCAGAAATTGCAACGGGGTTGAATACAAAAGGCACAATGCCACCTTCTATCAAGGGGGAGTAACGCTTCATCAATCTATGTTTTATCCTTTCCTGGGAGTCCAGAAGTAGATTCCGATGCTCCAATGCAGGTTTACTGTATTCATTGGACCTTCACAATGAACATGAAACCCAGAAATTGCATCGGGATTGAATACAAACGGCACAATGCCACCTTCTATCAAGGGGGAGTATCGCTTCATCAACCTATGCTTCTAACCTTTCTTGGGAGTCCAGAAGTAGACTCCGATGCACCACAGCGGGTTCACTGTCACCCTTTGACCTTCATCTTGACCATGAAACACAGAAATTCTATCGGTTTGAATAGAAAAGGCACAGAGCCGACTTGTGTTCGTGGAGTAACGCTTAAAACATCTGTGCTTTGATCCTTTCCTGGGAGACATTAGATTCCGATGCACCACGGCAGGTTTACTGTGAACCTTGGACGTTCACACTGCTGATGAAATAAAGTAATTGCATCGGGAGTAAATACAAAACGTACTAACCGAACTTCTGTTGAAAACGGGAGTAACGCTTGAAACAGTCTGTGTTGGAAACTTTTCTGGGAGGCCAGTAGTAGATTCCGATGCTGAAATGCAGCTTAACTGTATTCATTGGACCTTCACAATGAACATGAAACCCAGAAATTGCATCAGGATTGAATACAAAAGGCACAATGCCACCTTCTATCAAGCGGGAGTAACGCTTCATCAATCTATGATTTTAACCTTTCCTGGGAGTCCAGAAATAGATTCCGATGCACCACAGCGGTTTCACTGTCACCCTTTGACCTTCATTTTGACGATGAAACAAAGAAATTCTATCGGATTGAATACAAAAGGCACAATGCCGAGTTTTGTTCAGTGGAGTAACGCATCAAACATCTGTGCTTTGATCCTTTCCTGGGAGACATTAGATTCCGATGCACCACGACAGGTTTACTGTGGCCCTTGGACCTTCACACTGCTGATGAAACACGGAAATTGCTTCGGGAGTAAATACAAAACATACAATCCGGTCTTCTGTAAACGGGAATAACGCTTGAAACAGTCTGTGTTGGAAACTTTTCTGGGAGGCCAGTAGTAGATTCCGATGCTCCAATGCAGGTTTACTGTATTCATTGGACCTTCACAATGGACATGAAACCATGAAATTTCATCGGGATTGAATACAAAAGTCACAATGCCACCTTCTATCAAGGGGGAGTAACGCTTCATCAATCTATGATTTTAAAATTCCCTGGGAGTCCAGAAGTGGATTCCGATGAACCACAGCGGGTTCACTGTCACCCTTTGACCTTCATTTTGACGATGAAACACAGAAACTCTATCGGGTTGAATAAAAACGGCACAATGCCGACTTTTGTTCAGTGGAGTAACGCTTCAAACATCAGTGCTTTGATCCTTTCCTTGGAGACATTAGATTCCGATGCACCACGGCAGGTTTCCTGTGGCCCTTGGACCTTCACACTGCTGATGAAACACAGAAATTGCATCTTGAGTAAATACAAAACGTACAATCCGGACTTCTCTTGTAAACGGGAGTAACGTGTGAAACAGTCTGTGTTGGAAACTTTTCTGGGAGGCCATTAGTAGATTCCGATGCTGAAATGCAGGTTTACTGTATTCATTGGACCTTCACAATGGACATGAAACCATGAAATTTCATCGGGATTGAATACAAAAGGCACATGGCCACCTTCAATCAAGGGGGAGTAACGCTTCATCAATATATGGTTCTAACCTTTCTTGGGAGTCCAGAAGTACATTACGATGCAACACAGCGGGTTCACTGTCACCCTTTGACCTTCATTTTGACGATGAAGCACAGAAATTCTATCGGATTGAGTACAAAAGGCACAATGCCGAGTTTTGTTCAGTGGAGTAACGCTTCAAACATCTGTGCTTTGATCCTTTCCTGGGAGACATTTGATTCCAATGCACCACGGCAGGTTTACTGTGACCCTTGGACCTTCACACTGCTGATGAAACAAAGCAATTGCATCGGGAGTAAATACAAAACGTACTAACCGAACTTCTATTGAAAACGGGAGTAACGCTTGAAACAGTCTGTGTTGGAATCTTTTCTGGGAGGCCAGTAGTAGATTCCGATGCTCCAATGCAGGTTAACTGTATTCATTGGACATTCACAATGAACATGAAACCCAGAAATTGCATCGGGGTTGAATACAAAAGGCACAATGACACCTTCTATCAAGGGGGAGTAACGCTTCATCAATCTATGATTTTAACCTTTCCTGGGAGTCCAGAAGTAGATTCCGATGCACCACAGCAGGTTCACTGTCACCCTTTGACCTTCATCTTGACGATGAAACACAGAATTTCTGTCGGATTGAATAAGAAGGCACAATGCCGACTTTGGTTCAGTGGAGTAACGCTTCAAACATCTGAGCTTTGATCCTTTCCTGGGAGACATTAGATTCCGATGCACAAGGGCAGCTTCACTGCGACCTTTTGGACCTTCACACTGATGATGAAACACAGAAATTGCATCGGGAGTAAATGTAAAACGTACATTAAGGACTTCTGTAAACGGGAGTAACGCTTGAAACATTCTGCGTTGGAAACATTTCTGGGAGGCCAGTAGTAGATTCCGATGCTCAAATGCAGTTTTACTGTATTCATTGGACCTTCACAATGGACATGAAACCATGAAATTTCATCGGGATTGAATACAAAAGTCACAATGCCACCTTCAATCAAGGGGGAGTAACGCTTCATCAATCTATGGTTCTAACCTCTCCTGGGAGTCCAGAAGTTGATTCCGATGCACCACAGCGGGTTCACTGTCACCCTTTGACTTTCATCTTGACGATGAAACACAGAAATTATATCGCGTTGAATAAAAAAGGCACAATGCCGACTTTTGTTCAGTGGAATAACGCTTCAAACATGAGTGCTTTGATCCTTTGATGCTAGACATTAGATTCCGATGCACAACGGCAGGTATAATGTGACCCTTGGACCTTCACACTGCTGATGAAACACAGAAATTGCATCGGGAGTAAATAGAAAACGTACAATCCGAACTTCAGATGTAAAGGAGGGTAACGCTAGAAACAGTGTGTATTTGAAACATTTCTGGGAGGCCAGTAGTAGATTCCGATGCTCCAATGCAGGTTTACTGTATTCATTGGACCTTCACAATGAACATGAAACCCAGAAATTGCATCGGGATTGAAAACAAAAGGCACAATGCCACTTTCTATCGAGGGGTGTAACGCTTCATCAATCTATGATTTTAACCTTTCCTGGGAGTTCAGAAGTAGATTCCGATGCACCACAGCGGGTTCACTGTCACCCTTTGACCTTCATTTTGACGATGAAACACAGAAACTCTATCGGGTTGAATACAAAAGGCACAATGCCGACTTTTGTTCAGTGGAGTAACGCTTCAAACATCTGTGCTTTGATCCGTTCGTGGGAGACATTAGATTCCGATGCACCACGGCAGGTTTACTGTGATCCTTGGACCTTCACACTGCTGATGAAACACAGAAATTGCATCGGGAGTAAATACAAAACGTACAATCCGGTCTTCCGTTGTAAACGGGAGTAACAATTGAAACAGTCTGTGTTGGAAACATTTCTGTGAGGCCAGTAGTAGATTCCGATGCTCCAATGCAGGTTTACTGTATTCCTTGGACCTTCACAATGAACATGAAACCCAGAAATTGCATCGGGATTGAATACAAAAGGCACAATGCCACCTTCTATCAAGGGGGAGTAACGCTTCAACAATCTATGCTTTTAAACATTCCTGGGAGTCCAGAAGTAGATTCCGATGCTCCAATGCAGGTTTACTGTATTCATTGGACCTTCACAATGAACATGAGACTCAGAAATTGCATCGGGATTGAATACAAAAGGCACAGTGCCACCTTCTATCAAGGGAGAATAACGCTTCATCAATCTATGCTTCTAACCTTTCTTGGGAGTCCAGAAGTAGATTCCGATGCACCACAGCGGGTTCACTGTCACCCTTTGACCTTCATCTTGACGATGAAACACAGAAATTCTATCGGATTGAATACAAAAGGCACAATGCCGAGTTTTGTTCAGTGGAGTAACGCTTCAAACATCTGTGCTTTGATCCTTTCCTGGGAGACATTAGATTCTGATGCACCACGGCAGGTTTACTGTGACCCTTGGACCTTCACACTGCCGATGAAACACGGAAATTGCTTCGGGAGTAAATACAAAACATACAATCCGGACTTCTGTAAACGGGAGTAACGCTTGAAACAGTCTGTGTTGGAAACTTTTCTGGGAGGCCAGTAGTAGATTCCGATGCTCCAATGCAGGTTAACTGTATTCATTGGACATTCACAATGAACATGAAACCCAGAAATTGCATCGGGATTGTATACAAAAGGCACAATGCCACCTTCTATTAAGGGGGAGTAACGCTTCATTAATCTATGCTTTTAACCTTTCCTGGGAGTCCAGAAGTAGATTCCGATGCTCCAATGCAGGTTTACTGTATTCATTGGACCTTCACAATGAAAATGAAACCCAGAATTTGCATCGGGATTGAATACAAAAGGCACAGTGCCACCTTCTATCAAGGGGGAGTATCGCTTCATCAATCTATGCTTCTAACCTTTCTTGGGAGTCCAGAAGTACATTACGATGCAACACAGCGGGTTCACTGTCACCCTTTGACCTTCATCTTGACGATGAAACACAGAAATTCTATCGGGTTGAATAGAAAAGGCACAATGCCGACTTGTGTTCAGTGGAGTAACGCTTCAAACATCTGTGCTTTGATCCTTTCCTGGGAGACATTTGATTCCAATGCACCACGGCAGGTTTACTGTGACCCTTGGACCTACACACTGCTGATGAAACAAAGCAATTGCATCGGGAGTAAATACAAAACGTACTAACCGAACTTCTGTTGAAAACGGGAGTAACGCTTGAAACAGTCTGTGTTGGAAACTTTTCTGGGAGGCCAGTAGTAGATTCCGATGCTCCAATGCAGGTTAACTGTATTCATTGGACCTCCACAATGAACATGAAACCCAGAAATTGCAACGGGGTTGAATACAAAAGGCACAATGCCACCTTCTATCAAGGGGGAGTAGCGCTTCATCAATCTATGATTTTAACCTTTCCTGGGAGTCTAGAAGTAGATTCCGATGCACCACAGCGGGTTCACTGTCACCCTTTGACCTTCATTTTACGATGAAACACAGAAATTCTGTCGGGTTGAATAGAAAAGGCGCAATGCCGACTTTTGTTCAGTGGAGTAACGCTTCAAACATCTGTGCTTTGATTTTTTCCTGGGATACATTAGATTCCGATGCACCACGGCAGGTTTATTGTGACCCTTGGACCTTCACACTGCTGATGAAAAACAGAAATTGCAGCGGGAGTAAATATGATACGTACAATCCGGATTTCTCTTGTAAACGAGAGTAACGCTTGAAACAGTCTGTGTTGGAAACTTTTCTGGGAGGCCAGTAGTAGATTCCGATGCTCCAATGCAGGTTTACTGTATTCCTTGGACCTTCACAATGAACATGAAACCCAGAAATTGCATCGGGATTGTATACAAAAGGCACAATGCCACCTTCTATCAAGGGGGAGTAACGCTTCATTAATCTATGCTTTTAACCTTTCCTGGGAGTCCAGAAGTAGATTCCGATGCTCCAATGCAGGTTTACTGTATTCATTGGACCTTCACAATGAACATGAAACCCAGAAATTGCATCGGGATTGAATACAAAAGGCACAGTGCCACCTTCTATCAAGGGGGAGTATCGCTTCATCAATCTATGCTTCTAACCTTTCTTGGGAGTCCCGAAGTAGATTCCGATGCACCACAGCGGGTTCACTGTCACCCTTTGACCTTCATCTTGACGATGAAACACAGAAATTCTATCGGGTTGAATAGAAGAGGCACAATGCCGACTTGTGTTCAGTGGAGTAACGCTTCAAACATCTGTGCTTTGATCCTTTCCCGGGAGACATTAGATTCCGATGCACCACGGCAGGTTTATTGTGACCCTTGGACCTTAACACTGCTGATGAAACACGGATATTGCTTCGGTAGTAAATACAAAACATACAATCCGGACTTCTGCAAACGGGAGTAACGCTTGAAACAGTCTGTGTTGGAAACTTTTCTATGTGGCCAGTAGTAGATTCCGATGTTCCAATGCAAGTTTACTGTATTCATTGGACCTACACAATGAACATGAAACCCAGAAATTGCATCGGGGTTGAATACAAAAGGCACAATGCCACCTTCTATCAAGGGGGAGTAACGCTTCATCAATCTATGATTTTAACCTTTCCTGCGAGACCAGAAGTAGATTCCGATGCACCACAGCGGGTTCACTGTCACCCTTTGACCTTCATTTTGACGATGAAACACAGAAACTCTATCAGGTTGAATAAAAAAGGCAAAAAGCCGACTTTTGTTCAGTGGAGTAACGCTTCAAACATCTGTGCTTTGACCTTTTCCTGGGAGACACTAGATTCCGATGCACCACGGCAGGTTTACTGTGACCCTTGGATCTTCACACTGCTGATGAAACACAGAAATTGCATCGAGAGTAAATACAAAACGTACAATCCGGACTTCTGTAAACGGGAGTATTTCTTGAAACAGTCTGTGTTGGAAACTTTTCTGGGAGGCCAGTAGTAGATTCCGATGCTCCAATGCAGGTGTACTGTATTCACTGGACCTTCGCAATGAACATGAAACCCAGAAATTGCATCGGGATTGAATACAAATGGAACAATGCCACCTTCTATCAATGGGGAGTAACGTTTCATCAATCTATGCTTTTAACATTTCCTGGTAGTCCAGAAGTAGATTCCGATGCACCACAGCGGGTTCACTATCAACCTTTGACCTTCATTTTGACGATGAAACACAGAAATTATATCGAATTGAATAAAAAAGGCACAATGCCGACTTTTGTTCAGTGGAGTAACACTTCAAACATCTGTGCTTTGATCCTTTCCTGGGAGACATTAGATTCCGATGCACCACGGCAGGTTTACTGCGACCCTTGGACCTTCACACTGCTGATGAAACACAGAAATTGCATCGGGAGTAAATACAAAACGTACAATCTGGACTTCTCTTGTAAACAGGAGTAACGCTTGAAACACTCTGTGTTGGAAACTTTTCTATGAGTCCAGTAGTAGATTCCGATGCTCCAATGCAGGTTTACTGTAGTCATTGGACCTTCACAATGAACATGAAACCCAGAAACTGCATCGGGATTGAATACAAAAGGCACAATGCCACCTTCTATCAAGGGGGAGTATCGCTTCATCAATCTATGCTTCTAACCTTTCTTGGGAGTCCAGAAGTACATTACGATGCAACACAGCGGGTTCACTGTCACCCTTTGACCTTCATCTTGACGATGAAACACAGAAATTCTATCGGGTTGAATAGAAAAGGCACAATGCCGACTTGTGTTCAGTGGAGTAACGCTTCAAACATCTGTGCTTTGATCCTTTCCTGGGAGACATTTGATTCCAATGCACCATGGCAGGTTTACTGTGACCCTTGGACCTACACACTGCTGATGAAACAAAGCAATTGCATCGGGAGTAAATACAAAACGTACTAACCGAACTTCTGTTGAAAACGGGAGTAACGCTTGAAACAGTCTGTGTTGGAAACTTTTCTGGGAGGCCAGTAGTAGATTCCGATGCTCCAATGCAGGTTAACTGTATTCATTGGACCTTCACAATGAAAATGAAACCCAGAATTTGCATCGGGATTGAATACAAAAGGCACAGTGCCACCTTCTATCAAGGGGGAGTATCGCTTCATCAATCTATGCTTCTAACCTTTCTTGGGAGTCCCGAAGTAGATTCCGATGCACCACAGCGGGTTCACTGTCACCCTTTGACCTTCATCTTGACGATGAAACACAGAAATTCTATCGGGTTGAATAGAAGAGGCACAATGCCGACTTGTGTTCAGTGGAGTAACGCTTCAAACATCTGTGCTTTGATCCTTTCCCGGGAGACATTAGAATCCGATGCACCACGGCAGGTTTATTGTGACCCTTGGACCTTAACACTGCTGATGAAAAACGGATATTGCTTCGGTAGTAAATACAAAACATACAATCCGGACTTCTGCAAACGGGAGTAACTCTTGAAACAGTCTGTGTTGGAAACTTTTCTATGTGGCCAGTAGTAGATTCCGATGTTCCAATGCAAGTTTACTGTATTCATTGGACCTACACAATGAACATGAAACCCAGAAATTGCATCGGGTTTGAATACAAAAGGCACAATGCCACCTTCTATCAAGGGGGAGTAACGCTTCATCAATCTATGATTTTAACCTTTCCTGCGAGTCCAGAAGTAGATTCCGATGCACCACAGCGGGTTCACTGTCACCCTTTGACCTTCATTTTGACGATGAAACACAGAAACTCTATCAGGTTGAATAAAAAAGGCAAAAAGCCGACTTTTGTTCAGTGGAGTAACGCTTCAAACATCTGTGCTTTGACCTTTTCCTGGGAGACACTAGATTCCGATGCACCACGGCAGGTTTACTGTGACCCTTGGATCTTCACACTGCTGATGAAACACAGAAATTGCATCGGGAGTAAATACAAAACGTACAATCCGGACTTCTGTAAACGGGAGTATTTCTTGAAACAGTCTGTATTGGAAACTTTTCTGGGAGGCCAGTAGTAGATTCCGATGCTCCAATGCAGGTGTACTGTATTCACTGGACCTTCGCAATGAACACGAAACCCAGAAATTGCATCGGGATTGAATACAAATGGAACAATGCCACCTTCTATCAATGGGGAGTAACGTTTCATCAATCTATGCTTTTAACATTTCCTGGTAGTCCAGAAGTAGATTCCGATGCACCACAGCGGGTTCACAATCAACCTTTGACCTTCATTTTGACGATGAAACACAGAAATTATATCGAATTGAATAAAAAAGGCACAATGCCGACTTTTGTTCAGTGGAGTAACACTTCAAACATCTGTGCTTTCATCCTTTCCTGGGAGACATTAGATTCCCATGCACCACGGCAGGTTTACTGCGACCCTTGGACCTTCACACTGCTGATGAAACACAGAAATTGCATCGGGAGTAAATACAAAACGTACAATCTGGACTTCTCTTGTAAACATGAGTAACGCTTGAAACACTCTGTGTTGGAAACTTTTCTATGAGTCCAGTAGTAGATTCCGATGCTCCAATGCAGGTTTACTGTAGTCATTGGACCTTCACAATGAACATGAAACCCAGAAATTGCATCGGGATTGAATACAAAAGGCACAATGCCACCTTCTATCAAGGGGGAGTATCGCTTCATCAATCTATGCTTCTAACCTTTCTTGGGAGTCCAGAAGTACATTACGATGCAACACAGCGGGTTCACTGTCACCCTTTGACCTTCATCTTGACGATGAAACACAGAAATTCTATCGGGTTGAATAGAAAAGGCACAATGCCGACTTGTGTTCAGTGGAGTAACGCTTCAAACATCTGTGCCTTGATCCTTTCCTGTTAGACCTTAGATTGCGATGCAGCACGGCAGGTTTTCTGTGACCCTTGGTCCTTCACACTGCCGATGAAACACAGAATTTGCTTCGGGAGTAAAAACAAAACGTACAATCCGAACTTCTGTTGTAAACGAGAGTAACGCTTGAAACAGTCTGTGTTGGAAACTTTTCTGGGAGGCAAGTAGTAGATTCCGATGCTCCAATGCAGGTTAACTGTATTCATTGGACCTTCACAATGAACATGAAACCCAGAAATTGCATCGGGATTGAATACAAAAGGCACAATGCCACCTTCTATCAAGGGGGAGTAACGGTTCATCAATCTATGATTTTAACCCTTCCTTGGAGTCCAGAAGTAGATTCCGATGCACCACAGCGGGTTCACTGTCACCCTTTGACCTTCATCTTGACGATGAAACACAGAAATTCTATCGGGTTGAATAGAAGAGGCACAATGCCGACTTGTGTTCAGTGGAGTAACGCTTCAAACATCTGTGCTTTGATCCTTTCCCGGGAGACATTAGATTCCGATGCACCACGGCAGGTTTATTGTGACCCTTGGACCTTAACACTGCTGATGAAACACGGATATTGCTTCGGTAGTAAATACAAAACATACAATCCGGACTTCTGCAAACGGGAGTAACTCTTGAAACAGTCTGTGTTGGAAACTTTTCTATGTGGCCAGTAGTAGATTCCGATGTTCCAATGCAAGTTTACTGTATTCATTGGACCTACACAATGAACATGAAACCCAGAAATTGCATCGGGGTTGAATACAAAAGGCACAATGCCACCTTCTAACAAGGGGGAGTAACGCTTCATCAATCTATGATTTTAACCTTTCCTGCGAGTCCAGAAGTAGATTCCGATGCACCACAGCGGGTTCACTGTCACCCTTTGACCTTCATTTTGACGATGAAACACAGAAACTCTATCAGGTTGAATAAAAAAGGCAAAAAGCCGACTTTTGTTCAGTGGAGTAACGCTTCAAACATCTGTGCTTTGACCTTTTCCTGGGAGACACTAGATTCCGATGCACCACGGCAGGTTTACTGTGACCCTTGGATCTTCACACTGCTGATGAAACACAGAAATTGCATCGAGAGTAAATACAAAACGTACAATCCGGACTTCTGTAAACGGGAGTATTTCTTGAAACAGTCTGTGTTGGAAACTTTTCTGGGAGGCCAGTAGTAGATTCCGATGCTCCAATGCAGGTGTACTGTATTCACTGGACCTTCGCAATGAACATGAAACCCAGAAATTGCATCGGGATTGAATACAAATGGAACAATGCCACCTTCTATCAATGGGGAGTAACGTTTCATCAATCTATGCTTTTAACATTTCCTGGTAGTCCAGAAGTAGATTCCGATGCACCACAGCGGGTTCACAATCAACCTTTGACCTTCATTTTGACGATGAAACACCGAAATTATATCGAATTGAATAAAAAAGGCACAATGCCGACTTTTGTTCAGTGGAGTAACGCTTCAAACATCTGTGCTTTGATCCTTTCCTGGGAGACATTTGATTCCAATGCACCATGGCAGGTTTACTGTGACCCTTGGACCTACACACTGCTGATGAAACAAAGCAATTGCATCGGGAGTAAATACAAAACGTACTAACCGAACTTCTGTTGAAAACGGGAGTAACGCTTGAAACAGTCTGTGTTGGAAACTTTTCTGGGAGGCCAGTAGTAGATTCCGATGCTCCAATGCAGGTTAACTGTATTCATTGGACCTTCACAATGAACATGAAACCCAGAAATTGCAACGGTGTTGAATACAAAAGGCACAATGCCACCTTCTATCAAGGGGGAGTAGCGCTTCATCAATCTATGATTTTAACCTTTCCTGGGAGTCTAGAAGTAGATTCCGATGCACCACAGCGGGTTCACTGTCACCCTTTGACCTTCATTTTACGATGAAACACAGAAATTCTTTCGGGTTGAATAGAAAAGGCGCAATGCCGACTTTTGTTCAGTGGAGTAACGCTTCAAACATCTGTGCTTTGATTTTTTCCTGGGATACATTAGATTCCGATGCACCACGGCAGGTTTATTGTGACCCTTGGACCTTCACACTGCTGATGAAAAACAGAAATTGCAGCGGGAGTAAATATGATACGTACAATCCGGATTTCTCTTGTAAACGAGAGTAACGCTTGAAACAGTCTGTGTTGGAAACTTTTCTGGGAGGCCAGTAGTAGATTCCGATGCTCCAATGCAGGTTAACTGTATTCATTGGACCTTCACAATGAACATGAAACCCAGAAATTGCATCGGGATTGAATACAAAAGGCACAATGCCACCTTCTATCAAGGGGGAGTAACGGTTCATCAATCTATGATTTTAACCCTTCCTTGGAGTCCAGAAGTAGATTCCGATGCACCACAGCGGGTTCACTGTCACCCATTGACCATCATTTTGACGATGAAACACAGAAACTCTATCGGGTTGAATAGAAAAGGCACAATGCCGACTTGTGTTCAGTGGAGTAACGCTTCAAACATCTGTGCTTTGATCCTTTCCTGGGAGACATTAGATTCCAATGCACCACGGCAGGTATACTGTGACCCTTGGACCTTCACACTGCTGATGAAACACAGAAATTGGATCTTGAGTAAATAAAAAAGGTACAATCCGGATCTCTGTAAATGGGAGTAACGCTTGAAACAGTCTTTGTTGGAAATATTTCTGGGAGGCCAGTAGTAGATTCCGATGCTGCAATGCAGGTTTACTGTATTCATTGGACCTTCACAATGAAAATGAAACCCAAAATTGCATCGGGGTTGAATACAAAAGGCACAATGCCATCTTCTATCAAGGGGGAGTAACACTTCTTCAATCTATGTTTTTAACTTTTTCTGGGAGTCCAGAAGTAGATTCCGATGCACCACAGCGGGTTCACTGTCAACCTTTGACCTTCATCTTGACGATGAAACACAGAAATTCTATCGGGTTGAATAAAAAAGGCACAATGCCAACTTTTGTTCAGTGGAGTAACGCTTCAAACATCTGTGCTTTGACCCTTTCCTGGGAGACATTAGATTCCGATGCACCACGGCAGGTTTACTAATAACCTTGGACCTTCACACTGCTGATGAAACACAGAAATTGCATCGGGAGTGAATACAATACGTACAATCCGGACTTCTCTTGTAAACGGGAGTAACGCTTGAAACAGTCTGTGTTGGAAACTTTTCTGGGAGGCCAGTAGTAGATTCCGATGCTCCAATGCAGGTTTACTGTATTCATTGGACCTTCACAATAAAAATGAACCCCAAAATTGCATCGGGGTTGAATACAAAATTCACAATGCCACCTTCTATCAAGGGGGAGTAACGCTTCATCAATCTATGCTTCTAACCTTTCTTGGGAGTCCAGAAGTAGATTCCGATGCACCACAGCGGGTTCACTGTCTTCCTTTGACTTTCGTTTTGACGATGAAACACAGAAATTCGGTCGGATTGAATACAAAAGGCACAATGCCGACATTTGTTCAATGGAGTAACGCTTCAAACATCTGTGCCTTGATCCTTTCCTGTTAGACCTTAGATTGCGATGCAGCACGGCAGGTTTTCTGTGACCCTTGGTCCTTCACACTGCCGATGAAACACAGAATTTGCTTCGGGAGTAAAAACAAAACGTACAATCCGAACTTCTGTTGTAAACGAGAGTCACGCTTGAAACAGTCTGTGTTGGAAACTTTTCTGGGAGGCCAGTAGTAGATTCCGATGCTCCAATGCAGATTAACTGTATTCATTGGACCTTCAAAATGAACATGAAACCCAGAAATTGCATCGGGATTGAATACAAAAGGCACAATGCCACCTTCTATCAAGGGGGAGTAACGCTTCATCAATCTATGATTTTAACCTTTTCTGGGAGCCCAGAAGTAGATTCCGATGCACCACAGCGGGTTCACTGTCACCCTTTGACCATCATTTTGACGATGAAACACAGAAACTCTATCGGGTTGAATACAAAAGGCACAATGCCGACTTTGGTTCAGTGGAGTAACGCTTCAAACATCTGTGCTTTGATCCTTTCCTGGGAGACATTAGATTCCGATGCACCACGGCAGGTATACTGTGACCCTTGGACCTTCACACTGCTGATGAAACACGGAAATTGCATCGGGAGTAAATACAAAACGTACAATCCTGTCTTCTGTTGTAAACGGGAGTAACACTTGAAACAGACTGTGTTGGAAACATTTCTGGGAGGCCAGTAGTAGTTTCCGAAGCTCCAATGCAGGTTTACTATATTTATTGGACCTTCACAATAAAAATGAAACCCAAAATTGCATCGGGGTTGAATACAAAATTCACAATGCCACCTTCTATCAAGGGGGAGTAACGCTTCATCAATCTATGCTTCTAACCTTTCTTGGGAGTCCAGAAGTAGATTCCGATGCACCACAGTGGGTTCACTGTCACCCTTTGACCTTCATTTTGACGGTGAAACACAGAAATTCTATCGGAATGAATACGAAAGGCACAATGCCGACTTGTGTTCAGTGGAGTAACGCTTCAAACATCTGTGCTTTGTTCCTTTCCTGCGAGACATTAGATTACGGTGCACCACGGCAGGTTTACAGTGACACTTGGACCTTCACACTGCTGATGAAACACATAAATTGCATAGGGAGTAATTACAAAACGTACAATCCGGACTTCTGTTGTAATCGGGAGTAACGCTTGAAACAGTCTGTGTTGGAATCTTTTCTGGGAGGCCAGTAGTAGATTCCGATGCTCCAATGCAGGTTTACTGTTTTCATTCGACCTTCACAAAGAACATGAAACCCAGAAATTGCTTCGGGATTGAATACAAAAGGCACAATGCCACCTTCAATCAAGGGGGAGTTACGCTTCATTAATCTATACTTCTAACCTTTCTTGGGAGTCCAGAAGTAGATTCCGATGCAACACAACGGGTTCACCGTCACCCTTTGACCTTCATTTTGACGATGAATCACAGAAATTCTATCGGATTGAGTACAAAAGGCACAATGCCGACTTTTGTTCAGTGGAGTAACGCTTCAAACATCTGTGCTTTGATCTTTTCCTGGGAGACATTAGATTCCGAAGCACCACGGCAGGTTTACTGTGACCCTTGGACCTTCACACTGCTGATGAAACACGGAAATTGCTTCGGGAGTAAATAAAAAACATACAATCCGGACTTCTGTAAACGGGGGTAACGCTTGAAACAGTCTGTGTTGGAATCTTTTCTGGGAGGCCAGTCGTAGATTCCGATGCTCCTATGCAGGTTTACTGTATTCATTGGACCTTCACAATGGACATCAAACCCAGAAATTGCATCGGGGTTGAATACAAAAGGCACAATGCTACCTTCTATCAAGGGGGAGTAACGCTTCATCAATCTATACTTTTAACCTTTCCTGGGAGTCCAGAATGAGATTCCGATGCACCACAGCGGGATCCCTGTCACCCTTTGACCTTCATTTTGACGGTGAAACACAGAAATTCTATCGTACTGAATACAAAAGACACAATGCCGACTTTTGTTCAGTGGAGTAACGCTTCAAACATCTGTGCTTTGATAATTTCCTGGGAGACATTAGATACCGATGCACCACGGCATCTTTACTGCGACCTTTTGGACCTTCACACTGATGATGTAACACAGAAATTGCTTCGGGAGTAAATGCAAAACATGAATTCCGGACTTCTGTAAACGGGAGTAATGCTTGAAACAGTCTGTGTTGGAAACTTTTCTGGGAGGCCTATAGTAGATTCCGATGCTCCAATGCAGGTTTACTGTATTCATTGGGCCTTCACAATGAACATGAAACCCAGAAATTGCATCGGGGTTGAATACAAAAGGCACAATGCTACCTTCTATCAAGGGGGAGTAACGCTTCATCAATCTATGATTTTAACCTTTCCTGGGAGACCAGAAGTAGATCCCGATGCACCACAGCGGTTTCACTGTCACCCTTTGACCTTCTTTTTGACGATGAAACACAGAAATTCTATCGGGTTGAATACAAAAGGCACAATGCCGACTTGTGTTCAGTGGAGTAACGCTTCAAACATCTGTGCTTTGATAATTTCCTGGGAGACATTAGATTCCGATGCACCACGGCATCTTTACTGCGACCTTTTGGACCTTCACAGTGATGATGTAACACAGAAATTGCTTCGGGAGTAAATGCAAAACATGAATTCCGGACTTCTGTAAACGGGAGTAATGCTTGAAACAGTCTGTGTTGGAAACTTTTCTGGGAGGCCAGTAGTAGATTCCGATGCTCCAATGCAGGTTTACTGTATTCATTGGGACTTCACAATAAACATGAAACCCAGAAATTGCATCGGGGTTGAATACAAAAGGCAGAATGCCACCTTCTTTCAAGGGGGAGTAACGCTTCGTCAATCTATGATTTTAACCTTTCCTGGGAGTCCAGAAATAGATTCCGATTCACCACAGCGGTTTCACTGTCACCCTTTGACCTTCATTTTGACGATGAAACACAGAAATTCTATCGGGTTGAATACAAAATGCACAATCCCGACTTGTGTTCAGTGGAGTAACGCTTCAAACATCTGTGCTTTGATCCTTTCCTGGGAGACATTAGATTCCGATGCACCACGGCAGGTTTACTGTGACCCTTGGACCTTCACACTGCTGATGAAAAACAGAAATTCCATCGGGAGTAAATACAAGACTTACAGTCCGGACTTCTCTTGTAAAAAGGAGTAATGCTTAATACAGGGAAACTTTTCTGGGAGGCCAGTAGTAGATTCCGATGCTCCAATGCAGGTTTACTGTATTCATTGGACCTTCACAATGAACATGAAACTCAGAAATTGCTTCGGGATAGAAAACTAAAGGCACAATGCCACCTTCTATCAAGGGGGAGTAACGCTTCTTCAATCTATGCTTTTAACCTTTCCTGGGAGTCCAGAAGTAGATTCCTTTGCACAACAGCGGGTTCACCTTCACCCTTTGACCTTCATTTTGATGGTGAAACACAGAAACTCTATCGGATTGAACACAAAATGCACAATGCCGACTTTGGTTCAGTGGAGTAACGCTTCAAACATCTGTGCTTTGATCCTTTCCTCGGAGACATTAGATTCCGATGCACCACGGCAGCTTTACTGTGACCCTTGGACCTTCACACTGCTGATGAAACACAGAAATTGCATCGGGAGTAAATACAAAACATACAATCCGGACTTCTGTTGTAAACGGGAGTAACGCTTGAAACAGTCTGTGTTGGAAACTTTTCCGGGAGGCCAGTAGTAGATTCCGATGCTCCAATGCAGGTTAACTGTATTCATTGGACGTTCACAGTGAACATGAAAATCAGAAATTTCATCGGGATTGAATACAAAAGGCACAATGCCACCTTCTATCAACGGGGAGTAACGCTTCATCAATCTATGATTTTAACCTTTCCTGGGAGTCAACAAGTTGATTCCGATGCACCACAGCGGGTTCACTGTCACCCTTTGACCTTCATTTTGACGATGAAAGACAGAAATTCTATCGGGTTGAATACAAAAGGCACAATGCCGACCTTAGTTCATTGGAGTAACGCTTCAAACATCTGTGCATTGATCCTTTCCTGGGAGACATTAGATTCCAATGCACCACGGCAGGTTTACTGTGAGCCTTGGACCTTCACACTGCTGATGAAACACAGAAATTGCATCGGGAGTAAATACAAAACGTACAATCCGGACTTTTGTTGTAAACGGGAGTAACGCTTTAAACAGTCTGTGTTGGAATCTTTTCTGGGAGGCCAGTAGTAGATTCCGATGCTCCAATGCAGGTTTACTGTACTCATTGGACCTTCACAATGAACATGAAACCCAGAAATTGCTTCGGGATTGAATACGAAAGGCACAATGCCACCTTCAATCAAGGGGGAGTTACGCTTCATCAATCTATGCTTCTAACCTTTCTTGGGAGTCCAGAAGTATATTCCGATGCAACACAACGGGTTCACCGTCACCCTTTGACCTTCATTTTGACGATGAATCACAGAAATTCTATCGGATTGAGTACAAAGGCACAATGCCGACTTTTATTCAGTGGAGTAACGCTTCAAACATTTGTGCTTTGATCCTGTCCTGGAAGACATTAGATTCCGATACACCACGGCATCTTTCCTGCGACCTTTTGGACCTTCACACTGATGATGTAACACAGAAATTGCTTCGGGAGTAAATGCAAAACATGAATTCCGGACTTCTGTAAACGGGAGTAAAGCTTGAAACAGTCTGCGTTGGAAACTTTTCTGGGAGGCCAGTAGTAGATTCCGATGCTCCAATGCAGGTTTACTGTATTCATTGGACCTTCACAATGAACATGAAACTCAGAAATTGCTTCGGAATTGAAAACTAAAGGCACAATGTCACCTTCTATCAAGGGAGAGTAACGCTTCTTCAATCTATGCTTTTAACCTTTCCTGGGAGTCCAGAAGTTGATTCCGATGCAGCACAGCGGGTTCACTGTCACCCTTTGACCTTCATTTTGACGATGAAACACAGAAACTCTATCGGGTTGAATACAAAAGGCACAATCCCGACTTGTGTTCAGTGGAGTAACGCTTCAAACATCTGTGCTTTGATCCTTTCCTGAGAGACATTAGATTCCGATGCACCACGGCAGGTTTACTGTGACCCTTGGACCTTCACACTGCTGATGAAAAACAGAAATTGCATTGGGAGTAAATACAAGACTTACAATCCGGACTTCTCTTGTAAAAGGGAGTAATGATTAATACAGTCTGTCTTGGAAACTTTTCCGGGAGGCGAGTAGTAGATTCCGATGCTCCAATGCAGGTTTACTGTATTCATTGGACCTTCACAATGAACATGAAACTCAGAAATTGCTTCGGAATTGAAAACTAAAGGCACAATGTCACCTTCTATCAAGGGAGAGTAACGCTTCTTCAATCTATGCTTTTAACCTTTCCTGGGAGTCCAGAAGTTGATTCCGATGCAGCACAGCGGGTTCACTGTCACCCTTTGACCTTCATTTTGACGATGAAACACAGAAACTCTATCGGGTTGAATACAAAAGGCACAATCCCGACTTGTGTTCAGTGGAGTAACGCTTCAAACATCTGTGCTTTGATCCTTTCCTGAGAGACATTAGATTCCGATGCACCACGGCAGGTTTACTGTGACCCTTGGACCTTCACACTGCTGATGAAAAACAGAAATTGCATTGGGAGTAAATACAAGACTTACAATCCGGACTTCTCTTGTAAAAGGGAGTAATGATTAATACAGTCTGTCTTGGAAACTTTTCTGGGAGGCCAGTAGTAGATTCCGATGCTCCAATGCAGGTTTACTGTATTCATTGGACCTTCACAATGAACATGAAACTCAGAAATTGCTTCGGAATTGAAAACTAAAGGCACAATGTCACCTTCTATCAAGGGAGAGTAACGCTTCTTCAATCTATGCTTTTAACCTTTCCTGGGAGTCCAGAAGTTGATTCCGATGCAGCACAGCGGGTTCACTGTCACCCTTTGACCTTCATTTTGACGATGAAACACAGAAACTCTATCGGGTTGAATACAAAAGGCACAATCCCGACTTGTGTTCAGTGGAGTAACGCTTCAAACATCTGTGCTTTGATCCTTTCCTGAGAGACATTAGATTCCGATGCACCACGGCAGGTTTACTGTGACCCTTGGACCTTCACACTGCTGATGAAAAACAGAAATTGCATTGGGAGTAAATACAAGACTTACAATCCGGACTTCTCTTGTAAAAGGGAGTAATGATTAATACAGTCTGTCTTGGAAACTTTTCTGGGAGGCCAGTAGTAGATTCCGATGCTCCAATGCAGGTTTACTGTATTCATTGGACCGTCACAATGGATATGAAACCATGAAATTGCATTGGGATTAAATACAAAAGGCACAATGCCACCTTCTATCTAGGGGGAGTAAAGCTTCATCAATCTATGCTACTAGCCTTTCTTGGCAGTCCAGAAGTAGATTCCGCTACACCACAGCGGGTTCACTGTCTCCCTTTGACCTTCATTTTGACGGTGAAACACAGAAGTTCTATCGGATTGAATTTAAAAGGCACAATACCGACTTTTGTTCAGTGGAGTAACGCTTCAAACATCTGTGCTTTGATCCTTTCCTGGGAGACATTAGATTCCGATGCACCACGGCAGCTTTACTGCGACCTTTTGGACCTTCACACTGCTGACGAAACACAGAAATTGCATCGGCAGTAAATACAAAACGTACAATCCGGACTTCTGTTGTAAGCGGGAGTAACGCTTGAAACAGTCTGTGTTGGAATCTTTTCTGGGAGGCTAGTAGTAGATTCCGATGCTCCAATGCAGGTTTACTGTATTCATTGGACCGTCACTATGGACATGAAATCATGAAATTGCATTGGGATTGAATACAAAAGGCACAATGCCACCTTCTATCAAGGGGGAGTAACGCTTCATCAATCTATGCTTTTAACCTTTCCTGGGAGTCCAGAAGTAGATTCCGATGCACCACAGTGGGTTCACTGTCACCCTTTGACCTTCATTTTGACGATGAATCACAGAAATTCTATCGGATTGAATTTAAAAGGCACAATACCGACTTTTGTTCAGTGGAGTAACGCTTCAAACATCTGTGCTTTGATCCTTTCCTGGGAGACATTAGATTCCGATGCACCACGGCAGCTTTACTGCGACCTTTTGGACCTTCACACTGCTGACGAAACACAGAAATTGCATCGGCAGTAAATACAAAACGTACAATCCGGACTTCTGTTGTAAGCGGGAGTAACGCTTGAAACAGTCTGTGTTGGAATCTTTTCTGGGAGGCTAGTAGTAGATTCCGATGCTCCAATGCAGGTTTACTGTATTCATTGGACCGTCACTATGGACATGAAATCATGAAATTGCATTGGGATTGAATACAAAAGGCACAATGCCACCTTCTATCAAGGGGGAGTAACGCTTCATCAATCTATGCTTTTAACCTTTCCTGGGAGTCCAGAAGTAGATTCCGATGCACCACAGTGGGTTCACTGTCACCCTTTGACCTTCATTTTGACGATGAAACACAGAAATTCTATCGGATTGAGTACAAAAGGTACAATGCCGACTTTTGTTCAGTGGAGTAACGCTTCGAACATCTGTGCTTTGATCTTTTCCTGGGAGACAGTAGATTCTGAAGCACCACGGCAGGTTTACTGTGACCCTTGGACCTTCACACTGCTGATGGAACACGGAAATTGCTTCGGGAGTAAATAAAAAACATACAATCCGGACTTCTGTAAACGGGAGTAACGCTTGAAACAGTCTGTGTTGGAAACTTTTCTGGTAGGCCAGTCATAGATTCCGATGCTCCTATGCAGGTTTACTGTATTCATTGTACCAACACAATGAACATGAAATCCACAAATTGCATCGGGGTTTAATACAAAAGGCACAATGCCACCTTCTATCAAGGGGGAGTAACGCTGCATCAATCTATGATTTTAACCTTTCCTGGGAGTCCAGAAGTAGATTCCGATGCACCACAGCGTGTTCACTGTCACCCTTTGACCTTCATTTTGACGATGAAACACAAAAACTCTATCGGGTTGAATACAAAAGGCACAATGCCGACTTCTGTTCAGTGGAGTAACGCTTCAAACATCTGTGCTTTGATCCTTTCCTGGGAGACATTAGATTCCGAAGCACCACGGCAGGTTTACTGTGACCCTTGGACCTTCACACAGCTGATGAAACTCGGAAATTGCTTCTGGAGTAAATAAAAAACATACAATCCGGACTTCTGTAAACGGGAGTAACACTTGAAACAGTCTGTGTTGGAAATTTTTCTGGGAGGCCAGTAGTAGATTCCGATGCTCCAATGCTGGTTTACTGTATTCATTGGACCTTCACAATGAACATGAAACACAGAAATTGCATCGGCGTTGAATACAAAAGGCACAATGCCACCTTCTATCAAGGGGGAGTAACGCTTCATCAATCTATGATTTTAACCTTTCCTGGGAGTCCAGAATGAGATTCCGATGCACCACAGCGGGTTCACTGTCACCCTTTGACCTTCATCTTGACGATGAAGCACAGAAATTCTATCGGGTTGAATACAAAAGGCACAATGCCGACTTTTGTTCAGTGGAGTAACGCTTCAAACATCTATGCTTTGATCCTTTCCTCGGAGACATTAAATTCTGATGCACAACGGCAGGTTTACTGTGACCCTTGGACTTTCACACTGCTGATGAAACACAGAAATTGCATCGGGAGTATATACAATACGTACAATCCGGACTTCTCTTGTAAAAGGGAGTAACGCTTGAAACAGTCTGTGTTGGAAACTTTTCTGGGAGGCCAGTAGTAGATTCCGATGCTCCAATGCATGTTCACTGTATTCATTGGACCTTCACAATGAACATGAAACCCAGAAATTGCATCGGTATTGAATACAAAAGGCACAATGCCACCTTCTATCAAGGGGGAGTAACGCTTCTTCAATCTATTCTTTTAACCTTTCCTGGGAGTCCAGAAGTAGATTCCGATGCACCACAGTGGGTTCACCTTCACCCTTTGACCTTCATTTTGATGGTGAAACACAGAAACTCTATCGGATTGAATACAAAAGGCACAATGCCGACTTTGGTTCAGTGGAGTAACGCTTCAAACATCTGTGCTTTGATCCTTTCCTCGGAGACATAAGATTCCGATGCACCACGGCAGCTTCACTGTGAGCCTTGGACCTTCACACTGCTGATGAAACACAGAAATTGTATCGGGAATAAATACAAAACGTACAATCCTGTCTTCTGTTGTAAACGGAAGTAACACTTGAAACAGGCTGTGTTGGAAACTTTCTTGGGAGGCCAGTAGTAGATTCCGATGCTCCAATGCAGGTTTACTGTAGTCATTGGACCTTCACAATGAACATGAAACCCAGAAATTGCTTCGGGATTGAATACATAACGCACAATGCCACCTTCTATCAAGGGGGGAGTAACGCTTCAATAATCTATGATTTTAACCTTTCCTTGGAGTCCAGAATTAGATTCCGATGCACCACAGTTGGTTCACTGTCACACTTTGACCTTCATTTTGTCGATGAAGCACAGAAATTCTGTCGGATTGAATACAAAAGGCACAATCCCGACTTTTGTTCAGTGGAGTAACGCTTCAAACATCTGTGCATTGTTCCTTTCCTGGGAAACATTAGATTCCGATGCTCCGTGGCAGGTGTACTGTGACCCTTGGACCTTCACACTACGGATGAATCACAGAAATTGGATCTTGAGTAAATAAAAAAGGTACAATCCGGATCTCTGTAAACGGGATTAACGCTTGAAACAGTCTGTTTTGGAAACGTTTCTGGGAGGCCAGTAGTAGATTCCGATGCTCCAATTCAGGTTTACTGTATTCATTGAACCATCACAATGAACATGAAACACAGAAACTGCTTCGTGATTGAATACATTAGGCACAATGCCACCTTCTATCAAGGGGGAGTAACGCTTCATTAATCCATGCTTTTAACTTTTCCTGGGAGTCCAGAAGTAGATTCCGATGCACCACAGCGGGTTCACTGTCTCCCTTTGACCTTGTATTTGACGATGAAACACAGAAATTCTGTCGGATTGACTAAGAAGGCACAATGCCGACTTTGGTTCAGTGAAGTAACGCTTCAAACATCTGTGCTTTGATCCTTTCCTCGGATACATTAGATTCCGATGCACCATGGCAGCTTTACTGTGACCTTTTGACCTTCACACTGCTGATAAAACACAGAAATTGCATCGGGAGTAAATACAAAAGCCACAATGCTACCTTCTATCTAGGGGGAGTAACGGTTCATCAATCTATGGTTCTAACCTTTCTTGGGAGTCCAGAAGTAGATTCCGATTCACCACAGCGGGTTCACTGTCACCCTTTGACCTTCATTTTGACGATGAAGCACAGAAATTCTATCAGATTGAGTACAAAAGGCACAATGCCGAGTTTTGTTCAGTGGAGTAACGCTTCAAACATCTGTGATTTGATCCTTTCATGGGAGACATTAGATTCTGATGCACCACGGCAGGTTTACTGTGACCCTTTTACCTTCACACTTCTGATGAAACACAGAAATTGCATCTTGAGTAAATAGAAAAGGTAGAATCCGGATCTCTGTAAACGGGAGCAACGCTTGAAACAGTCTGTGTTGGAAACTTTTCTGGGAGGCCAGTAGTAGATTCCGATGCTCCAATGCAGGTTTACTGTATTCATTGGACCATCACAATGAACATGAAACCCAGAAATTGCTTCGGGATTGAATACAAAAGGCACAATGCCACCTTCTATCAAGGGGGAGTATGGCTTCATCAATCTATGCTTCTAACCTCTCTTGGGAGTCCAGAAGTAGATTCCAATGCACCACAGCGGGTTCGCTGTCTCCCTTTGACCTTCATTTTGACGATGAAACACAGAAATTCTATCGGATTGAATAAAAAGGCACAATGCCGACTTTGGTTCAGTGGAGTATCGCTTCAAACATCTGTGCTTTGATCCTTTCCTGGGAGACATTAGATTCCAATGCACCACGGCAGGTTTACTGTGAGCCTTGGACCTTCACACTGCTGATGAAACACAGAAATTGCATCGGGAGTAAATACAAAACGTACAATCCTGTCTTCTGTTGTAAAGGGAAATAACACTTGAAACAGACTGTGTTGGAAACTTTTCTGGGAGGCCAGTAGTAGATTCTGATCCTCCAATGCAGGTTTAGTGAATTCACTGGGCCTTCACAATGAGCATGAAACCCAGAAATTGCATCGGGATTGAATACAAAAGGCACAATGCCACCTTCAATCAAGGGGGAGTAACGCTTCTTCAATCTATGCTTTTAACCTTTCTTGGGAGTCCAGAAGTAGATTCCGATGCACCACAGCGGGTTCACTGTCACCCTTTGACTTTCATTGTGACGACGAAACACAGAAATTCTATCGGATTGAATACAAAAGGCACAATACCGAATTTTTTTCAGTGGAGTAACGCCTCAAACATCTGTGCTTTTATCATTTCATGTTAGACATTAGATTTCGATGCACCACGGCTGGTTTACTGTGACTCTTGGACCTTCACACTGCTGATGAAACAAAGTAATTGCATCGGGAGTAAATACAAAACGTACAATCCGGTCTTCTGTTGTAAACGGAAGTAACACTTGAAACAGACTGTGTTGGAAACTTTTCTGGGAGGCCAGTAGTAGATTCCGATGCTCCAATGAAGGTTTAGTGAATTCACTGGGCCTTCACAATGAGCATGAAACCCAGAAATTGCATCGAGATTGAATACAAAAGGCACAATGCCACCTTCAATCAAGGGGGAGTAACGCTTCTTCAATCTATGCTTTTAACCTTTCTTGGGAGTCCAGAAGTAGATTCCGATGCACCACAGCGGGTTCACTGTCACCCTTTGACTTTCACTTTGACGATGAAACACAGATATTCTATCGGATTGAATACAAAAGGCACAATGCCGACTTTTATTCAGTGGAGTAACGCTTCAAACATCTGTGCTTTGATCCTTTCCTGGCAGACATTAGTTTACGATGCCCCACGGCAGGTTTACTGTGACCCTTTTACCTTCACACTTCTGATGAAACACAGAAATTGCATCGTGAGTAAATAACAAAGGTACAATCCGGATCTCAGTAAACGGGAGTAACGCCTGAAACAGTCTGTGTTGGAAACTGTTCTGTGAGGGCAGTAGTAGATTCCGATGCTCCAATGCAGGTTTACTGTATTCATTGGACCTTCACAATGAACATGAAACCCATAAATTTGATCGGGATTCAATACAAAATGCACTATGCCACCTTCTATGAAGGGGGAGAAACGCTTCATCAATCTATGCTTTTACTTTACCTGGGAGTCCAGAAGTAGATTCTGATGCACCACAGCGGGTTCACTGTCTTCCTTTGACCTTCGTTTTGACGATGAAACACAGAAATTCTATCGGATTGAATACAAAAGGCACAATGCCGACTTGTGTTCAGTGGAGTAACGCTTCAAACATCTGTGCTTTGATGCTTTCCTGGAAGACATTAGATTCCGATGCACCACGGCAGGTTTACTGTGACCATTTTACCTTCACACTGCTGATGAAACACAGAAATTGCATCGGGAGTAAATAAAAAACGTACAATCCGGACATCTGTAAACGGGTGTAACGCTTGAAAATGTCTGTGTTGGAAACTAATCTGGGAGGCCAGTAGTAGATTCCGATGCTCCAATGCAGATTTACTGTATTCAGTGGACCATCACAATGAACATGAAACCCAGAAATTGCATCGGGATTGAATACAAAAGGCACAATGACACCTTCTATCAAGGGGGAGAAACGCTTCATCAATCTTTGCTTTTAACCTTCCCTGGGAGTCCAGAAGTAGATTCCGATGCACCACAGCGGGTTCACTGTCACCCTTTGATCTTCATTTTGACGATGAAACACAGAAATTCTATCGGATTGAATACAAAAGGCACAATTCCGACTTTTGTTCAGTGGAGTAACGCTTCAAACATGTGTGATTTTATCCTTTCCTGGGAGACATTAGCTTCCGATGCACCACGGCAGGTTTACTGTGACATTTGGACCTTCACACTGCTGATGAAACACAGAAATTGCATCGGGAGTAAATACAAAACGTACAATCCGGACTTCTGTTGTAAACGGGAGTAACGCTTGAAACAGTCTCTGTTGCAAACATTTCTGTTAGGCCAGTAGTAGATTCCGATGCTCCAATGCAGGTTTACTGTATTCATTGGACCTTCACAATGAACATGAAACCCATAAATTGGATCGGGATTCAATACAAAATGCACTATGCCACCTTCTATGAAGGGGGAGAAACGCTTCATCAATCTATGCTTTTACTTTACCTGGGAGTCCAGAAGTAGATTCCGATGCACCACAGCGGGTTCACTGTCTTCCTTTGACCTTCATTTTGACGATGAAACACAGAAATTCTATCGGATTGAATACAAAAGGCACAATGGCGACTTTTGTTCAGTGGAGTATCGCTTCAAACATCTGTGCTTTGATCCTTTCTTGGGAGACATTAGTTTCCGATGCACCACGGCAGGTTTAATGTGAACCTTGAACCTTCACACTGCTGATGAAACACAGAAATTGCATCGGGGGTAAATACAAAACGTACAATCCGGACTTCTGTTGTAAACGGGAGTAACACTTGAAACACTCTGTGTTGGAAACATTTCTGTTAGGCCAGTAGTAGATTCCGATGCTCCAATGCAGGTTTACTGTATTCATTGGACCTTCACAATGAACATGAAACCCAGAAATTGCAACGGGATTCAATACAAAATGCACAATGCCACCTTCTATCGAGGAGGTGTAACGCTTCATCAATCCCTGATTTTAACCTTTCCTGGGAGTTTAGAAGTAGATTCCGATGCACAACAGCGGGTTCACTGTCACCTTTTGACCTTCATTTTGACGATGAAACACAGAAATTCTATCGGATCGAATCCAAAAAGCACAATGCCGACTTTTGTTCAACGGAGTAACGTTTCAAAGATCTGTGCTTTGATCCTTTCCTGGGAGACATTAGATTTCGATGCACCACGGCTGGTTTACTGTGACCCTTGGACCTTCACACTGCTGATGAAACACAGAAATTGCATCGGGAGTAAATACAAAACGTACAATCCGGACTTCTGTTGTAAACGGGAGTAACGCTTGAAACAGTCTCTGTTGCAAACATTTCTGTTAGGCCAGTAGTAGATTCCGATGCTCCAATGCAGGTTTACTGTATTCATTGGACCTTCACAATGAACATGAAACCCAGAAATTGCATCGAGATTGAATACAAAATGCACAATGCCACCTTCTATCAAGGGGGAGTAACGCTTCATTAATCTATGCTTTTAACTTTTCCTGGGAGTCCAGAAGTAGATTCCGATACACCACAGCGGGTTCACTGTCACCCTTTGACCTTCATTTTGATGATGAAACACAGAAATTCTATCGGATTGAATACAAAAGGCACAATGCCGACTTTTGTTCAGTGGAGTAACGCTTCAAAAAACTGTGCTTTGATCCTTTCCTGGGAGACATTAGTTTCCGATGCACCACGGCAGGTTAAATGTGAACCTTGAACCTTCACACTGCTGATGAAACACAGAAATTGCATCGGGGTTAAATACAAAACGTACAATCCGGACTTCTGTTGTAAACGGGAGTAACGCTTGAAACACTCTGTGTTGGAAACATTTCTGTTAGGCCAGTAGTAGATTCCGATGCTCCAATGCAAGTTTACTGTATTCATTGGACCTTCACATTGGACATCAAACCCAGAAATTGCATCGGGATTGAATACAAAAGGCACAATGCCACCTTCTATCAAGGGGGAGTAACGCTCCATCAATCTTTGCTTTTAACCTTCCCTGGGAATCCAGAAGTAGATTCCGATGCACCACAGCGGGTTCACTGTCACCCTTTGATCTTCATTTTGACGATGAAACACAGAAATTCTATCGGATTGAATACAAAAGGCACAATTCCGACTTTTGTTCAGTGGAGTAACGCTTCAAACATATGAGATTTTATCCTTTCCTGGGAGACAGTAGCTTCCGATGCACCTTGGCAGGTTTACTGTGACATTTGGACCTTCACACTGCTAATGAAACACAGAAATTGCATCGGGAGTAAATACAAAACGTAGAATCCGGACTTCTGTTGTATACGGGAGTAACGGTTGAAACAGTCTGTGTTGGAAACATTTCTGTTAGGCCAGTAGTAGATTCCGATGCTCCAATGCAGGTTTACTGTATTCATTGGACCTTCACAATGAACATGAAACCCAGAAATTGCATCGAGATTGAATACAAAATGCACAACGCCACCTTCTATTGAGGGGGAGTAACGCTTCATCAATCTATGATTTTAACCTTTCCTGGGAGTCCAGAAGTAGATTCCGATGCACAACAGCGGGTTCACTGCCACCCTTTGACCTTCATTTTGACGATGAAACATAGAAATTCTATCGGATTGAATACAAAAGGCACAATGCCGACTTTTGTTCATTGGAGTAACACTTCAAACAACTGTGCTTTGATCCTTTTTCTTGCAGACATTAGTTTACGATGCCCCACGGCAGGTTTACTGTGACCCTTGGACCTTCACACTGCTGATGAAACACAGATATTGCATCGGGATTGAATACAAAAGGCACAATGCCACCTACTACCAATGGGGAGTAACGCTTCATCCATCTATGCTTTTAACCTTTCCTGGGAGTCCAGAATAGATTCTGAAGCACCACAGCGGGTTCACTGTCACCCTTTGACCTTCATTTTTAACGATGAAACACAGACGTTCTATCGGATTGCATACAAAAGGCACAATGCCGACTTTGGTTCAGTGGAGTAACGCTTCAAACAACTGTGCTTTGATCCTTTCCTGGGAGACATTAGATTCCGATGCACAACGGCAGGTTTACTGTGACCCTTGGACTTTCACACTGCTGATGAAACACAGAAATTGCATCGGGAGTAAATAAAAAACGTACACTCCGGACATCTGTAAACGGGAGTAACGCTTGAAACAGTCTGTTTTGGAAACTTTTCTGGGAGACAAGTAGTAGATTCCGAAGCTCCAATGCAGGTTTACTGTATTCATTGGACCTTCACAATGGATATCAAACCCAGAAATTGCATCGGGATTGAATACAAAAGGCACAATGCCACCTTCTATCAAGGGGGAGTAACGCTTCATCAATCTATGATTTTAACCTTTCCTGGGAGTCCAGAAGTAGCTTCCGATGCACCACAGAGGATTCACTGTCACCCTTTGATCTTCATTTTGACGATGAAACACAGAAATTCTATCGGATTGAATACAAAAGGCACAATTCCGACTTTTGTTCAGTGGAGTAACGCTTCAAACATATGTAATTTTATCCTTTCCTGGGAGACATTAGCTTCCGATGCACCACGGCAGGTTTACTGTGACCCTTCTACCTTCACACTGCTGATGAAACACAGAAATTGCATCGGGATTGAATACAAAAGGCACAATGCAACCTACTTTCAATGGGGAGTAACGCTTTATCAAGCTATGCTTTTAACCTTTCCTGGGAGCCCAGAAGTAGATTCCAATGTACCAAAGCGGGTACACTGTCACCCTTTGACCATCATTTTGACGATGAAACACAGAAATTCTATCGGATTGAATACAGAAGGCACAATGCTTACTTTTGTTCAGCAGAGTAACGCTTCAAACATCTGTGCTTTGATCCTTTCCTGGGAGACATTAGATTCCGATGCACCACGGCAGCTTTACTGTGACCCTTGGACCTTCACACTGCTGATGAAACACGGAAATTGCATCGGGAGTAAATTCAAAACGTTCAATCCGGACCCCTGTAAACGAGAGTAACGCTTGAAACAGTCTGTGTTGGAAACTGTTCTGTGAGGGCAGTAGTAGATTCCGATGCTCCAATGCAGGTTTACTGTATTCATTGGACCTTCACAATGGACATGAAACCCAGATATTGCATTGGGGATTGAATACAAAAGGCACAATGCCAACTTCTATCAAGGCGGAGTATCGCTTCATCAGTCTATGCTTTTAACCTTTCCTGGGAGTCCAGAAGTAGATTCCAATGCACCACAGCGGGTTCACTGTAACCCTTTGTCCTTCATTTTGACGATGAAACACAGAAATTCTATCGGATTGAATACAAAAGGCACAATGCCGACTTTTGTTCAGTGGAGTAACGCTTCAAACAACTGTGCTTTGATCCTTTCCTGGCAGACGTTAGTTTACGATGCCCCACGGCAGGTATTCTGTGACCCATGGACCTTCACACTGCTGATGAAACACAGAAATTGCATCGGGAGTAAACACAAGACGTACAATCCGGACCTCTGTAAACAGGAGTAACGCTTGAAACAGTCTGTGTTGGACACTTTTCTGAGAATTCAGTATTAGATTCCGATGCTCCAATGCAGGTTTACTGTATTCATTGGACCTTCACAATGAACATGAAACCCAGACATTGCATCTGGATTGAATACAAAGTCACAATGCCACCTTCTATCAAGGGGGAGTTACGCTTCATCAATCTATGCTTTTAACCTTTCCTGGGAGTCCAGAAGTAGATTCCGATGCACCACAGTGGGTTCATTGTCACCCTTTGACCTTCATTTTGACGATGAAACACAGAAATTCAGTCGGATTGAATACGAAAGGCACAATGCCGACTTGTGTTCAGTGGAGTAACGCTTCAAACATCTGTGCTTTGTTCCTTTCCTGGGAGACATTAGATTCCGATGCACCACGGCAGGTTTACTGTGACACTTGGACCTTCACACTGCTGATGAAACACAGATATTGCATCGGGAGTAAATACAAAACGTACATTCCGGACTTCTGTTGTAAACGGGAGTAACGCTTGAAACAGTCTGTGATGGAATCTTTTCTGGGAGGCCAGTAGTAGATTCCGATGCTCCAATGCAGGTTTACTGTATTCATTGGACCTTCACAATGAACATGAAACACAGAAATTGCATCGGGCTTGAATACAAAAGGCACAATGCCACCTTCTATCATGGGGGAGTAACGCTTCATCAATCTATGCTTCTAACCTTTCTAGGGAGTCCAGAAGTAGATTCCGATGCAACACAACGGGTTCACCGTCACCCTTTGACCTTCATTTTGACGATGAATCACAGAAATTCTATCGGATTGAGTACAAAAGGCACAATGCCGACTTTTGTTCAGTGGAGTAACGCTTCGAACATCTGTGCTTTGATCTTTTCCTGGGAGACAGTAGATTCTGAAGCACCACGGCAGGTTTACTGTGACCCTTGGACCTTCACACTGCTGATGAAACACGGAAATTGCTTCGGGAGTAAATAAAAAACATACAATCCGGACTTCTGTAAACGGGAGTAACGCTTGAAACAGTCTGTGTTGGAAACTTTCCTGGTAGGCCAGTCATAGATTCCGATGCTCCTATGCAGGTTTACTGTATTCATTGTACCAACACAATGAACATGAACTCCACAAATTGCATCGGGGTTTAATACAAAAGGCACAATGCCACCTTCTATCAAGGGGGAGTAACGCTGCATCAATCTATGATTTTAACCTTTCCTGGGAGTCCAGAAGTAGATTCCGATGCACCACAGCGTGTTCACTGTCACCCTTTGACCTTCATTTTGACGATGAAACACAGAAACTCTATCGGGTTGAATACAAAAGGCACAATGCCGACTTTTGTTATGTGGAGTAACGCTTCAAACATCTGTGCTTTGATCCTTTCCTGGGAGACATTAGATTCCGAAGCACCACGGCAGGTTTACTGTGACCCTTGGACCTTCACACAGCTGATGAAACACGGAAATTGCTTCTGGAGTAAATAAAAAACATACAATCCGGACTTCTTTAAACGGGAGTAACACTTGAAACAGTCTGTGTTGGAAACTTTTCTGGGAGGCCAGTAGTAGATTCCGATGCTCCATTGCAGGTTTACTGTATTCATTGGACCTTCACAATGAACATGAAACACAGAAATTGCATCGGGGTTGAATACAAAAGGCACAATGCATTCTTCTGTCAAGGGGGAGTAACGCTTCATCAATCTATGCTTCTAACCTTTCTTGGGAGTCCAGAAATAGATTCCAATGCACCACAGTGGGTTCACTGTCACCCTTTGACCTTCATTTTGACGGTGAAACACAGAAATTCTATCGGATTGAATATAGAAGGCACAATGCCGACTTTTGTTCAGTGGAGTAACGCTTCAAACATCTGTGCTTTGATCCTCTTCTGGGAGACATTTGATTCCGATGCACCACGGCAGGTTTACTGTGACCCTTGCACCTTCACACTGCTGATGAAACACGGAAATTGCTTCGAGTGTAAATAAAAAACATACAATCCGGACTTCTGTAAACGGTAGAAACGCTTGAAACAGTCTGTGTTCGAAACTTTTCTGGGAGGCCAGTAGTAGATTCCGATGCTCCAATGCTGGTTTACTGTATTCGTTGGACCTTCACAATGAACATGAAACACAGAAATTGCATCGGCGTTGAATACAAAAGGCACAATGCCACCTTCTATCAAGGGGGAGTAACGCTTCATCAATCTATGATTTTAACCTTTCCTGGGAGTCCAGAAGTAGATTCCGATGCACCACAGCGGGTTCACTGTCAGCCTTTGACCTTCATCTTGACGATGAAGCACAGAAATTCTATCGGGTTGAATACAAAAGGCACAATGCCGACTTTTGTTCAGTGGAGTAACGCTTCAAACATCTATGCTTTGATCCTTTCCTCGGAGACATTAAATTCTGATGCACAACGGCAGGTTTACTGTGACCCTTGGACTTTCACACTGCTGATGAAACACAGAAATTGCATCGGGAGTAAATACAAAACGTACAATCCGGACTTCTCTTGTAAAAGGGAGTAACGCTTGAAAGAGTCTGTGTTGGAAACTTTTCTGGGAGGCCAGTAGTAGATTCCGATGCTCCAATGCATGTTTACTTTATTCATTGGACCTTCACAATGAACATGAAACCCAGAAATTGCATCGGTATTGAATACAAAAGGCACAATGCCACCTTCTGTCAAGGGGGAGTAACGCTTCTTCAATCTATTCTTTTAACCTTTCCTGGGAGTCCAGAAGTAGATTCCGATGCACCACAGTGGGTTCACCTTCACCCTTTGACCTTCATTTTGATGGTGAAACACAGAAACTCTATCGGATTGAATACAAAAGGCACAATGCCGACTTTGGTTCAGTGGAGTAACGCTTCAAACATCTGTGTTTTGATGATTTCCTCGGAGACATAAGATTCCGATGCACCACGGCAGCTTTACTGTGAGCCTTGGACCTTCACACTGCCGATGAAACACAGAAATTGTATCGGGAATAAATACAAAACGTACAATCCTGTCTTCTGTTGTAAACGGAAGTAACACTTGAAACAGGCTGTGTTGGAAACTTTCTTGGGAGGCCAGTAGTAGATTCCGATGCTCCAATGCAGGTTTACTGTATTCATTGGACCATCACAATGAACATGAAACCCAGAAACTGCTTCGGGATTGAATACATTAGGCACAATGCCACCTTCTATCAAGGGGGAGTAACGATTCATTAATCCATGCTTTTAACTTTTCCTGGGAGTCCAGAAGTAGATTCCGATGCACCACAGCGGGTTCACTGTCTCCCTTTGACCTTCTATTTGACGATGAAACACAGAAATTCTGTCGGATTGACTAAGAAGGCACAATGCCGACTTTGGTTCAGTTAAGTAACGCTTCAAACATCTGTGCTTTGATCCTTTCTTCGGATACATTAGATTCCGATGCACCACGGCAGCTTTACTGTGACCTTTTGACCTTCACACTGCTGATTAAACACAGAAATTGCATCGGGAGTAAATACAAAAGCCACAATGCTACCTTCTATCTAGGGGGAGTAACGCTTCATCAATCTATGCTACTAGCCTTTCTTGGCAGTCCAGAAGTATATTCCGATACACCACAGCGGGTTCACTGTCACCCTTTGACCTTCATTTTGACGGTGAAACACAGAATTTCTATCGGATTGAATTTAAAAGGCACAATGCCGACTTTTGTTCAGTGGAGTAACGCTTCAAACAGCTGTGCTTAGATCCTTTCCTGGGAGACAGTAGATTTCGATGCACCACGGCAGCTGTACTGCGACCTTTTGGACCTTCACACTGATGATGAAACACAGAAATTGCATCGGGAGTAAATGCAAAACGTACTTTCCGGACTTCTGTAAACGGGAGTAACGCTTGAAACAGTCTGTGTTGGAAACTTTTCTGCGAGGCCAGTAGTAGATTCCGATGCTCTAATGCAGGTTTACTGTATTCATTGAACCTTCACAATGGACATGAAACCCAGAAATTGCTTCGGGATTGAATACAAAAGGCACAATGCCACCTTCAATCAAGGGGGAGTAACGCTTCATCAATATATGGTTCTAACCTTTCTTGGGAGTCCAGAAGTAGATTCCGATTCACCACAGCGGGTTCACTGTCACCCTTTGACCTTCATTTTGACGATGAAGCACAGAAATTCTATCGGATTGAGTACAAAAGGCACAATGCCGAGTTTTGTTCAGTGGAGTAACGCTTCAAACATCTGTGCTTTGATCCTTTCCTGGAAGACATTAGATTCCGATGTACCACGGCAGGTTTACTGTGACACTTGGACCTTCACACTGCCGATGAAACACAGAAATTGCATCGGTAGTAAATACAAAACGTACAATCCGGACTTCTGTTGTAAACGGGAGTAACGCTTGAAACAGTCTGTGTTGGAAACTTTTCTGCGAGGCCAGTAGTAGATTCCGATGCTCCAATGCAGGTTTACTGTATTCATTGGACCTTCACAATGAACATGAAACCCAGAAATTGCTTCGGGATTGAATACAAAAGGCACAATGCCACCTTCTATCAAGGAGGAGTAACGCTTCATCAATCTATGGTTCTAACCTTTCTTGGGAGTCCAGAAGTAGATTCCAATGCACCACAGGGGGTTCACTGTCACACTTTGACCTTCATTTTGTCGATGAAACACAGAAATTCTGTCGGATTGAATACTAAAGGCCCAATGCCGACTTTTGTTCAGTGGAGTAACGCTTCAAACATCTGTGCATTGTTCCTTTCCTGGGAAACATTAGATTCCGATGCTCCGTGGCATGTGTACTGTGACCCTTGGACCTTCACACTTCTGATGAAACACAGAAATTGGATCTTGAGTAAATACAAAAGGTACAATCCGGATCTCAGTAAACGGGAGTAACGCTTGAAACAGACTGTTTTGGAAACTTTTCTGGGAGGCCAGTAGTAGATTCCGATGCTCCAATGCAGTTTTACTGTATTCATTGGACCTTCACAATGAACATGAAACCCAGAAATTGCTTCGGGATTGAATACAAAAGGCACAATGCCACCTTCTATCAAGGAGGAGTAACGCTTCATCAATCTATGGTTCTAACCTTTCTTGGGAGTCCAGAAGTAGATTCCGATTCACCACAGCGGGTTCACTGTCACCCTTTGACCTTCATTTTGACGATGAAGCACAGAAATTCTATCAGATTGAGTACAAAAGGCACAATGCCGAGTTTTGTTCAGTGGAGTAACGCTTCAAACATCTGTGATTTGATCCTTTCATGGGAGACATTAGATTCCGATGCACCACGGCAGGTTTACTGTGACCCTTTTACCTTCACACTTCTGATGAAACACAGAAATTGCATCTTGAGTAAATAGAAAAGGTAGAATCCGGATCTCTGTAAACGGGAGCAACGCTTGAAACAGTCTGTGTTGGAAACTTTTCTGGGAGGCCAGTAGTAGATTCCGATGCTCCAATGCAGGTTTACTGTATTCATTGGACCTTCACAATGAACATGAAACCCAGAAATTGCTTCGGGATTGAATACAAAAGGCACAGTGCCACCTTCTATCAAGGGGGAGTAACGCTTCATCAATCTATGCTTTTAACCTTTCTTGGGAGTCCAGAAGTAGATTCCGATGCACCACAGCGGGTTCACTGTCACCCTTTGACTTTCATTGTGACGACGAAACACAGAAATTCTATCGGATTGAATACAAAAGGCACAATACCGAATTTTGTTCAGTGGAGTAACGCCTCAAACATCTGTGCTTTTATCATTTCATGGGAGACATTAGATTTCGATGCACCACGGCTGGTTTACTGTGACTCTTGGACCTTCACACTGCTGATGAAACAAAGTAATTGCATCGGGAGTAAATACAATACGTACAATCCGGTCTTCTGTTGTAAACGGAAGTAACACTTGAAACAGACTGTGTTGGAAACTTTTCTGGGAGGCCAGTAGTAGATTCCGATGCTCCAATGCAGGTTTAGTGAATTCACTGGGCCTTCACAATGAGCATGAAACCCAGAAATTGCATCGGGATTGAATACAAAAGGCACAATGCCACCTTCAATCAAGGGGGAGTAACGCTTCTTCAATCTATGCTTTTAACCTTTCTTGGGAGTCCAGTAGTAGATTCCGATGCACCACAGCGGGTTCACTGTCACCCTTTGACTTTCACTTTGACGATGAAACACAGATATTCTATCGGATTGAATACAAAAGGCACAATGCCGACTTTTGTTCAGTGGAGTAACGCTTCAAACATCTGTGCTTTGATCCTTTCCTGGGAGACATTAGATTCCGATGCACCACGGCAGGTTTACTGTGCCACTTGGACCTTCACACTGCTGATGGAACACAGAAATTGCATCGGGAGTAAATACAAGACTTACAATCCGGACTTCTCTTGTAAAAGGGAGTAATGCTTAATACAGTCTGTCTTGGAAACTTTTCTGGGAGGCCAGTAGTAGATTCCGATGCTCCAATGCAGGTTTACTGTATTCATTGGACCTTCACAATGAACATGAAACCCAGAAATTGCTTCGGGATTGAATACAAAAGGCACAATGCCACCTTCTATCAAGGGGGAGTAACGCTTCATTAATCCATGCTTTTAACTTTTCCTAGGAGTCCAGAAGTAGATTGCGATGCACCACAGCGGGTTTACTGTCACCCTTTGACCTACATTTTGACGATGAAGCACAGAAATTCTGTCGGATTGAGTACAAAAGGCACAATGCCGAGTTTTGTTCAGTGGAGTAACGCTTCAAACATCTGTGCTTTGATCCTTTCGTGGGAGACATTAGATTCCGATGCACCACGGCAGGTTTACTGTGACCCTTTTACCTTCACACTTCTGATGAAACACAGAAATTGCATCTTGAGTAAATAAAAAAGGTACAATCCGGATCTCTGTTAACGGGAGTAACACTTGAAACAGTCTGTGTTGGAAACTTTTCTGGGAGGCCAGTAGTAGATTCCGATGCTCCAATGCAGGTTTACTGTATTCATTGGACCTTCACAATGAACATGAAACCCAGAAATTGCTTCGGGATTGAATACAAAAGGCACAATGCCACCTTCTATCAAGGGGGAGTAACGCTTCATCAATCTATGCTTCTAACCTTTCTTGGGAGTCCAGAAGTAGATTCCAATGCACCACAGCGGGTTCACTGTAACCCTTTGCCCTTCATTTTGACGATGAAACACAGAAATTCTATCGGATTGAATACAAAAGGCACAATGCCGACTTTTGTTCAGTGGAGTAACGCTTCAAAAAATTGTGCTTTGATCCTTTCCTGGCAGACATTAGTTTACGATGCCCCACGGCAGGTTTACTGTGACCCTTTTACCTTCACACTTCTGATGAAACACAGAAATTGCATCGTGAGTAAATAACAAAGGTACAATCCGGATCTCTGTAAACGGGAGTAACGCTTGAAACAGTCTGTGTTGGAAACTATTCTGGGAGGCCAGTAGTAGATTCCGATGCTCCAATGCAGGTGTGCTCTATTCAGTGGACCTTCACAATGAACATGAAACCCAGAAATTGCATCGGGATTGAATACAAAAGGCACAATGCCACCTTCTATCAAGGGGGAGTAACGCTTCATCAATCTATGATTTTTACCTTTCTTGGGAGTCCAGAAGTAGATTCCTATCCACCACAGCTGGTTCACTGTCACCCTTTGACCTTCATTTTTACGATGAAACACAGAAATTCTATCGGATTGAATACAAATGGCACAATGCCGACTTGTGTTCAGTGGAGTAACGCTTCAAACATCTGTGGTTTGATGCTTTCCTGGAAGACATTAGATTCCGATGCACCACGGCAGGTTTACTGTGACCATTTTACCTTCACACTGCTGATGAAACACAGAAATTGCATCGGGAGTAAATAAAAAACGTACAATCCGGACATCTGTAAACGGGTGTAACGCTTGAAAATGTCTGTGTTGGAAACCATTCTGGGAGGCCAGTAGTAGATTCCGATGCTCCAATGCAGATTTACTGTATTCAGTGGACCATCACAATGAACATGAAACCCAGAAATTGCATCGGGATTGAATACAAAAGGCACAATGCCACCTTCTATCAAGGGTGAGTAACGCTTCATCAATCGTTGCTTTTAACCTTCCCTGGGAGTCCAGAAATAGATTCCGATGCACCACAGCGGGTTCACTGTCACCCTTTGATCTTCATTTTGACGATGAAACACAGAAATTCTATCGGATTGAATAAAAAGGCACAATTCCAACTTTTGTTCAGTGGAGTAACGCTTCAAACATATGTGATTTTATCCTTTGCTGGGAGACATTAGCTTCCGATGCACCACGGCAGGTTTACTGTGACATTTGGACCTTCACAATGAACATGAAACCCATAAATTGGATCGGGATTCAATACAAAATGCACTATGCCACCTTCTATGAAGGGGGAGAAACGCTTCATCAATCTATGCTTTTACTTTACCTGGGAGTCCAGAAGTAGATTCCGATGCACCACAGCGGGTTCACTGTCTTCCTTTGACCTTCATTTTGACGATGAAACACAGAAATTCTATCGGATTGAATACAAAAGGCACAATGCCGACTTTTGTTCAGTGGAGTATCGCTTCAAACATCTGTGCTTTGATCCTTTCTTGGGAGACATTAGTTTCCGATGCACCACGGCAGGTTTAATGTGACCCTTGAACCTTCACACTGCTGATGAAACACAGAAATTGCATCGGGGGTAAATACAAAACGTACAATCCGGACTTCTGTTGTAAACGGGAGTAACACTTGAAACACTCTGTGTTGGAAACATTTCTGTTAGGCCAGTAGTAGATTCCGATGCTCCAATGCAGGTTTACTGTATTCATTGGACCTTCACAATGAACATGAAACCCAGAAATTGCAACGGGATTCAATACAAAATGCACAATGCCACCTTCTATCGAGGGGGTGTAACGCTTCATCAATCCATGATTTTAACCTTTCCTGGGAGTTTAGAAGTAGATTCCGATGCACAACAGCGGGTTCACTGTCACCCTTTGACCTTCATTTTGACGATGAAACACAGAAATTCTATCGGATCGAATCCAAAAAGCACATGCCGACTTTTGTTCAACGGAGTAACGTTTCAAAGATCTGTGCTTTGATCCTTTCCTGGGAGACATTAGATTTCGATGCACCACGGCTGGTTTACTGTGACCCTTGGACCTTCACACTGCTGATGAAACACAGAAATTGCATCGGGAGTAAATACAAAACGTACAATCGGGACTTCTGTTAACTTGAGTAACGCTTGAAACAGTCTGTGTTGGAAACTTTTCTGGGAGGCCAGTAGTAGATTCCGATGCTCCAATGCAAGTTTACTGTATTCATTGGACCTTCACAATGGACATCAAACCCAGAAATTGCATCGGGATTGAATACAAAAGGCACAATGCCACCTTCTATCAAGGGGGAGTAACGCTCCATCAATCTTTGCTTTTAACCTTCCCTGGGAATCCAGAAGTAGATTCCGATGCACCACAGCGGGTTCACTGTCACCCTTTGATCTTCATTTTGACGATGAAACACAGATATTCTATCGGATTGAATACAAAAGGCACAATTCCGACTTTTGTTCAGTGGAGTAACGCTTCAAACATATGAGATTTTATCCTTTCCTGGGAGACAGTAGCTTCCGATGCACCTTGGCAGGTTTACTGTGACATTTGGACCTTCACACTGCTAATGAAACACAGAAATTGCATCGGGAGTAAATACAAAACGTAGAATCCGGACTTCTGTTGTAAACGGGAGTAACGCTTGAAACAGTCTGTGTTGGAAACATTTCTATTAGGCCAGTAGTAGATTCCGATGCTCCAATGCAGGTTTACTGTATTCATTGGACCTTCACAATGAACATGACACCCATAAATTGGATCGGGATTCAATACAAAATGCACTATGCCACCTTCTATGAAGGGGGAGAAACGCTTCATCAATCTATGCTTCTACTTTACCTGGGAGTCCAGAAGTAGATTCCGATGCACCACAGCGGGTTCACTGTCACCCTTTGACCTTCATTTTGACGATGAAACACAGAAATTCTATCGGATTGAATACAAAAGGCACAATGCCGTCTTTTGTTCAGTGGAGTATCGCTTCAAACATCTGTGCTTCGATTCTTTCTTGGGAGACATTAGTTTCCGATGCACCACGGCAGGTTTAAAGTGAACCTTGAACCTTCACACTGCTGATGAAACACAGAAATTGCATCGGAGGTAAATACAAAACGTACAATCCGGACTTCTGTTGTAAACGGGAGTAACGCTTGAAACACTCTGTGTTGGAAACATTTCTGTGAGGCCAGTAGTAGATTCCGATGCTCCAATGCAGGTTTACTGTATTCATTGGACCTTCACAATGAACATGAAACCCAGAAATTGCATCGAGATTGAATACAAAATGCACAAAGCCACCTTCTATTGAGGGGAGTAACGCTTTATCGATCTATGATTTTAACTTTTCCTGGGAGTCCAGAAGTAGATTCCGATGCACAACAGCGGGTTCACTGCCACACTTTGACCTTCATTTTGACGATGAAACACAGAAATTCTATCGGATTGAATACAAAAGGCACAATGCCGACTTTTGTTCATTGGAGTAACGCTTCAAACAACTGTGCTTTGATCCTTTCCTTGCCGACATTAGTTTACGATGCCCCACGGCAGGTTTACTGTGACCCTTGGACCTTCACACTGCTGATGAAACACAGATATTGCATCGGGATTGAATACAAAAGGCACAATGCCACCTACTATCAATGGGGAGTAACGCTTCATCCATCTATGCTTTTAACCTTTCCTGGGAGTCCAGAATAGATTCTGAAGCACCACAGCGGGTTCACGGTCACCCTTTGACCTTCATTTTTAACGATGAAACACAGACGTTCTATCGGATTGCATACAAAAGGCACAATGCCGACTTTGGTTCAGTGGAGTAACGCTTCAAACAACTGTGCTTTGATCCTTTCCTGGGAGACATTAGATTCCGATGCACCACGGCAGGTTTACTGTGACCCTTGGACTTTCACACTGCTGATGAAACACAGAAATTGCATCGGGAGTAAACACAAAACGTACAATCCGGACCTCTGTAAACAGGAGTAACGCTTGAAACAGTCTTTGTTGGAAACTTTTCTGAGAATTCAGTAGTAGATTCCGATGCTCCAATGCAGGTTTACTGTATTCATTGGACCTTCACAATGGACATGAAACCCAGATATTGCATTGGGGATTGAATACAAAAGGCACAATGCCAACTTCTATCAAGGCGGAGTATCGCTTCATCAGTCTATGCTTTTAACCTTTCCTGGGAGTCCAGAAGTAGATTCCAATGCACCACAGCGGGTTCACTGTAACCCTTTGACCTTAATTTTGACGATGAAACACAGAAATTCTATCGGATTGAATACAAAAGGCACAATGCCGACTTTTGTTCAGTGGAGTAACGCTTCAAACAACTGTGCTTTGATCCTTTCCTGGCAGACGTTAGTTTACGATGCCCCAGGGCAGGTTTTCTGTGACCCATGGACCTTCACACTGCTGATGAAACACAGAAATTGCATCGGGAGTAAACACAAGACGTACAATCCGGACCTCTGTAAACAGGAGTAACGCTTGAAACAGTCTGTGTTGGCAACTTTTCTGGGAGGCCAGTATTAGATTCCGATGCTCCAATGCAGGTTTACTGTATTCATTGGACCTTCACAATGTACATGAAACCCAGAAATTGCATCGGGATTGAATTCAAAAGGCACAATGCCAACTTCTATCAAGGGGGAGTATCGCTTCATCAATCTATGCTTTTAACCTTTCCTGGGAGTCCAGAAGTATACTCCAATGCACCACAGCGGTTTCACTGTCATCCTTTGACCTTCATTTTGACGATGAAACACAGAAATTCTATCGGATTCAATACAAAAGGCACAATGCTGACTTTTGTTCAGTGGAGTAACGCTTCAAACAATTGTGCTTTGATCCTTTCCTGGGAGACATTAGATTCCGATGCATCACCGCAGGTTTACTGTGACCCTTGGATCTTCACACTGCTGATGAAACACAGAAATTGCATCGGGAGTAAACACAAAACGTACAATCCGGACCTCTGTAAACGGGAGTAACGCTTCAAACAGTCTGTGTTGGAAACTTTTCTGGGAGGCCATTAGTAGATTCGGATGCTCCAATGCAGGTTTACTGTATTCCTTGGACCTTCACAATGGACATGAAACCCAGAAATTGCATCGGGATTGAATACAAAAGCCACAATGCCACCTTCTATCAAGGGGGAGTATCGCTTCATCAATCTATGCTTTTAACCTTTCCTGGGAGTCCAGAAGTAAACTCCAATGCACCACAGCGAGTTCACTGTCACCCTTTGACCTTCATTTTGACGATGAAACACAGAAATTCTATCGGATTGAATACAAAAGGCACAATGCCAACTTTTGTTCAGTGGAGTAACGCTTCAAACAACTGTGCTTTGATCCTTTCCTTGGAGACATTAGATTCCGATGCACCACGGCAGCTTTACTGCGACCTTTTGGACCTTCACACTGCTGATGAAACACACAAATTGCATCAGGAGTAAATACAAAACGTACAATCCGGACTTCTGTTGTAAACGGGAGTAACGCTTGAAACAGTCTGTGTTGGAAACTTTTCTGGGAGGCCAGTGGTAGATTCCGATGCTCCAATGCAGTTTTCCTGTATTCATTGGATCTTCACAATGAACATGAAACCCAGAAATTGCATCTTGATTGAATACAAAAGGACAATGCCACCTTCTATCAAGGGGGAGTATCGCTTCATCAATCTATGCTTTTAACCTTTCCTGGGAGTCCAGAAGTAGATTCGAATGCACCACAGCTGGTTCACTGTCACCCTTTGACCTTCATTTAGACGATGAAACACAGAAATTCTATCGGATTGAATACAAAAGGCACAATGCGGACTTTTGTTCAGTGGAGTAACGCTTCAAACAACTGTGCTTTGGTCCTTTCCTGGGAGACATAAGATTCCGATGCACCACGGCAGGTTTACTGTGACCCTTGGACCTTCACACTGCTGATGAAACACAGAAATTGCATCGGGATTGAATACAAAAGGCACAATGCCACCTACTATCAATGGGGAGTAACGCTTTATCAAGCTATGCTTTTAACCTTTCCTGGGAGCCCAGAAGTAGATTCCAATGCACCACAGCGGGTACACTGTCACCCTATGACCTTCATTTTACGATGAAACACAGAAATTCTATCGGATTGAATACAAAAGACACAATGCCGACTTTTGTTCAGTGGAGTAACGCTTCAAACAATTGTGCTTTGATCCTTTCCTGGGAGACATTAAATTCCGATGCACCACGGCAGGTTTACTGTGACCCTTGGACCTTCACACTGCTGATGATACACAGAAATTGCATCGGGAGTAAACACAAAACGTACAATCCGGACCTCTGTAAACAGGAGTAACGCTTGAAACAGTCTGGGTTGGAAACTATTCTGGGAGGCCAGTAGTAGATTCCGATGCTCCAATGCATGTTTATTGTATTCGTTGGACCTTCACAATGAACATGAAACCCAGAAATTGCATCCTGATTGAATACAAAAGGCACAATGCCACCTTCTATCAATGGGGAGTAACGCTTCATCAATCTATGCTATTAACCTTTCCTGGGAGTCCAGAAGTAGATTCCGATGCACCACAGCGGGGACACTGTCACCCTTTGACCTTCATTTAGACGATGAAACACAGAAATTCTATCGGATTGAATACAAAAGGCACAATGCGGACTTTTGTTCAGTGGAGTAACGCTTCAAACAACTGTGCTTTGATCCTTTCCTGGGAGACATAAGATTCCGATGGACCACGGCAGGTTTACTGTGACCCTTGGACCTTCACACTGCTGATGAAACACAGAAATTGCATCGGGATTGAATACAAAAGGCACAATGACACCTACAATCAATGGGGAGTAACACTTTATCAAGCTATGCTTTTAACCTTTTTCTGGGAGCCCAGAAGTAGATTCCAATGCACCACAGCAGGTACACTGTCAGACTTTGACCTTCATTTTGACGATGAAACACAGAAATTCTATCGGATTGAATACAAAAGGCACAATGCCGGCTTTTGTTCAGTGGAGTAACGCTTCTAACAACTGTGCTTTGATCCTTTCCTCGGAGACATTAAATTACGATGCACCACGGCAGGTTTACTGTGACCCTTGGACCTTCACACTGCTGATGAAACACAGAAATTGCATCGGGAGTAAACACAAAACGTACAATCCGGACCTCTGTAAACGGGAGTAACGCTTGAAACATTCTGTGTTGGAAACTTTTCTGGGAGGCCAGTAGTAGATTCCATTGCTCCAATGCAGGTTTACTTTAATCATTGGATCTTCAGAATGAACATGAAACCCAGAAATTGCATCGGGATTGAATACAAAAGGCAGAATGCCACCATCAATCAAGGGGGAGTAACGCTTCATCAATCTATGGTTCTAACCATTCCTGGGAGTCCAGAAGTAGATTCCGATGCACCACAGTGGGTTCACTGTCACCCTTTGACTTTCATCTTGACGATGAAACACAGAAATTCTATCGTGTTGAATAAAAAAGGCACAATGCCGACTTGTGCTCAGTGGAGTAACGCTTCAAACAACAGTGCTTTGATCCTTTCCTGGGAGACATTAGATTCCGATGCAACACGGCAGGTTTACTGTGACCCTTGGACCTTCACACTGCTCATGAAACACAGAAATTGCTCGGGATTGAATACAAAATGCACAATGCCACCTTCTATCAAGGGGGACTATCGCTTCATCAATCTATGCTTTTAACCTTTCCTGGGAGTCCCGAAGTAGATTCCAATGCACCACAGCGGGTTCACTGTCACCCTTTGACCTTCATTTTGACGATGAAACACAGAAATTAGATCGGATTGAATACAAAAGGCTCAATGTCGACTTTTGTTCAGTGGAGTAACGCTTCAAACAACTGTGCTTTGATCCTTTCCTGGGAGACATTAGATTCCGATGCACCACGTCAGGTTTACTGTGGCCCTTGGACCTTCACACTGCTGATGAAACACAGAAAATGCATCGGGATTGAATACAAAAGGCACAATGCCACCTACTATGAATGGGGAGTAACGCTTTATCAAGCTATGCATTTAACCTATCCTGAGAGGCCAAAAGTAGATTCCAATGCACCACAGCGGGTTCACTGTCACCCTTTGACCTTCATTTTGACGATGAAACACAGAAATTCTATCGGATTGAATACAAAAGGCACAATGCTTACTTTTGTTCAGCGGAGTAACGCTTCAAACATCTGTGCTTTGATCCTTTCCTGGGAGACATTAGATTCCGATGCACCACGGCAACTTTACTGCGACCTTTTGGACCTTCGCACTGCTGATGAAACACAGAAATTGCATCGGGAGTAAGTACAAAACGTACAATCCGGACTTCTGTAAATGGGAGTAACGCTTGAAACAGTCTGTGTTGGAAACTTTTCTGGGAGGCCAGTAGTAGATTCCGATGCTCCAATCCAAGATTACTGTATTCATTGGAACTTCACAATGGACATGAAAACCAGAAATTGCATCGGGATTGAATACAAAATTCACAATGCCACCTTCTATCAAGGGAGAGTATCGCTTCATCAATCTATGCTTTTAACCTTTCCTGGGAGTCCCGAAGTAGATTCCAATGCACCACAGCGGGTTCACTGTCACCCTTTGACCTTCATTTTGACGATGAAACACAGAAATTAGATCGGATTGAATACAAAAGGCTCAATGTCGACTTTTGTTCAGTGGAGTAACGCTTCAAACAACTGTGCTTTGATCCTTTCCTGGGAGACATTAGATTCCGATGCACCACGGCAGCTTTACTGCGACCTTTTGAACCTTCGCACTGCTGATGAAACACAGAAATTGCATCGGGGGTAAATACAAAACGTACAATCTGGACTTCTGTAAACGGGAGTAACGCTTGAAACAGTCTGTGTTGGAAACTTTTCTGGGAGGCCAGTAGTAGATTCCGATGCTCCAATGCAGGTTTACTGTATTCATTGGACCTTCACAATGGACATGAAACCCAGAAATTGCATCGGGATTGAATACAAAAGGCACAATGCCACCTTCTATCAAGGGGGAGTATCGCTTCATCAATCTATGCTTTTAACCTTTCCTGGGAGTCTAGAAGTAGATTCCAATGAACCACAGCGGATTCACTGTCACCATTTGACCTTCATTTTGACGATGAAACACAGAAATTCTATCGGATTGAATACAAAAGGCACAATGCCGACTTTTTTTCAGTGGAGTAACGCTTAAACAACTGTGCTTTGGTCCTTTCCTGGGAGACATTAGATTCCGATGCACCACGGCAGGTTTACCATGACCCTTCGACCTTCACACTGCTGATGAAACACAGAAATTGCATCGGGATTGAATACAAAAGGCACAATGCCACCTACTATCAATGGGGAGTAACGCTTTATCAAGCTATGCTTTTAACCTTTCCTGGGAGTCCAGAAGTAGATTAAAATGCACCACAGCGTGGTCACTGTCACCCTTTAACCTTCATTTTGACGATGTAACACAGAAATTCTATCGGATTGAATACAAAAGGCACAATGCCGACTTTTGTTCAGTGGAGTAACGCTTAAACAACTGTGCTTTGGTCCTTTCCTGGGAGACATTAGATTCCGATGCACCACGGCAGGTTTACCATGACCCTTCGACCTTCACACTGCTGATGAAACACAGAAATTGCATCGGGATTGAATACAAAAGGCACAATGCCACCTTCTATCAAGGGGGAGTAACGCTTCATCAATCTATGCTTTTAACCTTTCCTGGGAGTCCAGAAGTAGATTCCGATGCACCACAGCAGGTTTACAGTCACCCTTTGACCTTCAGTTTGATGATAAAACACTGACATTCTATCGGATCGAATACAAAAGGCACAATGCCGAATTTTGTTCAGCGGAGTAACGCCTCAAACATCTGTGCTTTGATCCTTTCCTGGGAGATATTAGATTCCGATGCATCACGGCAGGTTTACTGTGACCCTTGGACCTTCACCCTGCTACTGAAACAAAGTAATTTCAGCGGGAGTAAATACAAAACGTACAATCCGGACTTCCGGTGTAAACGGGAGTAATGCTTTAAACAGTCTGTGTTGGAAACTTTTCAGGGAGGCCAGTAGTAGATTCCGACGCTCCAATGCAGTTTTACTGTATTCATTGGACCTTCGCAATGAACATGAAACCCAGAAATTGCATCGGGATTGAATACAAAAGGCACAATGCCACCTTCTATCAAGCGGGAGTAACGCTTCATCAATCTATGCATTAACCTTTCCGGGGAGTCCAGAAGTAGATTCCAATGTACCATAGCGGGATCACTGTCACCCTTTGAAATTCATTTTGGCGATGAAACACAGAAATTCTATCGGACTGAATACAAAATGCACAATGCCGACTGTTGTTCAGTGGAGTAACGCTTTAAACAACTGTGCTTTGATCCCTTCCATTGAGACATTAGATTCCGATCCACCACGGCAGGTTTACTGTGACCCTTGGACCTTCACCCTGCTACTGAAACAAAGTAATTTCAGCGGGAGTAAATACAAAACGTACAATCCGGACTTCCGGTGTAAACGGGAGTAATGCTTTAAACAGTCTGTGTTGGAAACTTTTCAGGGAGGCCAGTAGTAGATTCCGACGCTCCAATGCAGTTTTACTGTATTCATTGGACCTTCGCAATGAACATGAAACCCAGAAATTGCATCGGGATTGAATACAAAATGCACAATGCCACCTTCTATCAAGGGGGAGTATCGCTTCATCAATCTATGCTTTTAACCTTTACTGGGAGTATAGAAGTAGATTCCAATGCACCACAGCGGGTTCACTGTCACACTTTGACCTTCATTTTGACGATGAAACACAGAAATTATATCGGATTGAATACAAAAGGCTCAATGCCGACTTTTGTTAAGTGGAGTAACGCTTCAAACAACTGTGCTTTGAACCTTTCCTGGGAGACATTAGATTCCGATGCACCACGGCAGGTTTACTGTGACCCTTGGACCTTCACACTGCTGATGAAACACAGAAATTGCATCGGGATTGAATACTAAAGGCACAATGCCACCTTCTATCAATGGGGAGTAACGCTTCATCAATCTATGTTTTTAAACTTTCCTGGGAGTCCAGAAGTAGATTCCGATGCACCACAACGGGTTCACTGTCACCCTTTGACCTTCACTTTGGCGATGAAACACAGAGGTTCTATCTAATTGAATGCAAAAGCCACATTGCCGACTTTTATTCAGTGGAGTAACGCTTCAAACAACTGTGCTTTGATCCTTTCCTGAGAGACATTAGATTCCGATGCACCACGGCAGGTTTACTGTGACCCTTGGACCTTCACACTGCTGACGAAACACAGAAATTGCATCGGGATTGAATACAAAGGCACAATGCCACCTACTATGAATGGGGAGTAACGCTTTATCAAGCTATGCTTTTAACCTATCCTGGGAGCCCAGAAGTAGATTCCAATGCACCACAGCGGGTTCACTGTCACCCTTTGACCTTCATTTTGACGATGAAACATAGAAATTCTATCGGATTGAATACAAAAGGCACAATGCCGACTTGTGTTCAGTGGAGTAACGCTTCTAACATCTGTGCTTTGATCCTTTCCTGGGAGACATTAGATTCCGACGCACACTGGCAGGTTTACTGTGACCCTTGGACCTTCACACTGCTCATGAAACACAGAAATTGCATAGGGAGTAAATACAAAACGTACAATCCGGACCTCTGTAAACGGGAATAACGCTTGAAACAGTCTGTGTTGGAAACTTTTCTGGGAGGCCAGTTGTAGATTCCGATGCTCCAATCCAGGATTACTGTATTCATTGGAACTTCACAATGGACATGAAAACCAGAAATTGCATCGGGATTGAATACAATAGGCACAATGCCACCTTCTATCAAGGGGGAGTATCGCTTCATCAATCTATGCTTTTAACCTTTCCTGGGAGTCCCGAAGTAGATTCCAATGCACCACAGCGGGTTCACTGTCACCCTTTGACCTTCATTTTGACGATGAAACACAGAAATTAGATCAGATTGAATACAAAAGGCTCAATGTCGACTTTTATTCAGTGGAGTAACGCTTCAAACAACTGGGCTTTCATCCTATCCTGGGAGACATGTACCACGGCAGCTTTACTGCGACCTTTTGAACCTTCGCACTGCTGATGAAACACAGAAATTGCATCGGGGGTAAATACAAAACGTACAATCCGGACTTCTGTAAACGGGAGTAACGCTTGAAACAGTCTGTGTTGGAAACTTTTCTGGGAGGCCAGTAGTAGATTCCGATGCTCCAATGCAGGTTTACTGTATTCATTGGACCTTCACAATGGACATGAAACCCAGAAATTGCATCGGGATTGAATACAAAAGGCACAATGCCACCTTCTATCAAGGGGGAGTATCGCTTCATCAATCTATGCTTTTAACCTTTCCTGGGAGTCTAGAAGTAGATTCCAATGAACCACAGCGGATTCACTGTCACCATTTGACCTTCATTTTGACGATGAAACACAGAAATTCTATCGGATTGAATACAAAAGTCACAATGCCGACTTTTGTTCAGTGGAGTAACGCTTAAAGAACTGTGCTTTGGTCCTGTCCTGGGAGACATTAGATTCCGATGCACCACGGCAGGTTTACTGTGACCCTTGGACCTTCACACTGCTGATGAAACACCGAAATTGCACCGGGAGTAAACACAAAACGTACAATCCGGACCTCTGTAAACGGGAGTAATGCTTGAAACAGTCTGTGTTGGAAAATTTTCTGGGAGGCCAGTAGTAGATTCCGATGCTCCAATGCAGTTTTACTGTATTCATTGGACCTTCACAATGAACATGAAACCTAGAAATTGCATCGGGATTGAATACAAAAGGCACAATGCCACCCTCTATCAAGGGGGAGTAACGCTTCATCAATCTATGCATTAACCTTTCCGCGGAGTCCAGAAGTAGATTCCAATGTACCATAGCGGGATCACTGTCACCCTTTGAAATTCATTTTGGCGATGAAACACAGAAATTCTATCGGATTGAATACAAAAGGCACAATGCCGACTGTTGTTCAGTGGAGTAACGCTTCAAACATCTGTGCCTTGATCCTTTCCTGGGAGACATTAGATACCGTTGCACCACGGCAGGTTTTCTGTGACCCTTGGACCTTCACACTGCTGATGAAACACAGAAATTGCATCGGGAGTAAATACAAAACGTACAATCCGGACTTCTGTTAAAGGGAGTAACGCTTGAAACAGTCTGTGTTGGAAACTTTTCTGGGTGGCCAGTAGTAGATTCCCATGCTCCAATGCACGTGTACTGTATTCATTGGACCCTCACAATGGACATGAAACCCAGATATTGAATGAGGATTGAATACAAAAGGCACAATGCCACCTTCTATCAAGGGGGAGAAACGCTTCATCAATCTATGATTGTAACCTTTCCTGAGAGTCCAAAAGTAGATTCCGATGCACCACAGCGGGTTCACTGTCACCCTTTGACCTTCATTTTGACGATGAAACACAGAAATTCTATCGCATTGAATACAAAAGGCACAATGCCGACTTTTGTTCAGTGGAGTAACGCTTCAAACAACTGTGCTTTGATTCTTTCCTGGGAGACATTAGATTGCAATTCACCACGGAAGGTTTACTGTGACCCTGGGACCTTCACACTGCTGATGAAACACAGTAATTGCATCGGGAGTAAACACAAAACGTACAATGCGGACCTCTGTAAACGGGAGTAACGCTTGAAAAGGTCTGTGTTGGAAACTTTTCTGGGAGGCCAGTAGTAGATTCCAATACTCCACTGATAGTTTGCTGTATTCATTGGACCTTCACAATGAACATGAAACCCAGAAATTGCATCGGGATTGAATACAAAAGGCACAATGCCACCTTCGATCAAGGGGGAGTAACTCTTAATCAATCTATGCTTTTAACCTTTACTGGGAGTCCAGAAGTAGATTCCGATGCACCACAGCGGGTTTACTGTCGCCCTTTGACCTTCATTTTGACTATGAAACACTGAAATTCTATCGGATTGAATACAGAAGGCACAATGCTGACTTTTGTTGAGTGGAGTAACGCTTCAAACATCTGTGCTTTGATACTTTCCTGGGAGACTTTAGATTCCGATGCACCACAGCTGGTTTACTGTGACCCTTGGATCTTCACCCTGCTAATTAAACAAAGTAATTGCATCGGGAATAAATACAAAACGTACAATCCGGACTTCTGTTGTAAATGGGAGTAACGCTTGAAACAGTCTGTGTTGGAAACTTTTCTGGGAGGCCAGTAGTAGATTCCGATACTCCACTGCAGGTTTACTGTATTCATTGGACCTTCACAATGAACATGAAACCCAGAAATTGCATCGGGATTGAATACAAAAGGCAGAATGCCACCTTCTATCAAGGGGAGTAACGCTTCATCAATCTATGCATTTAACCTTTCCTGGGAGTCCAGAAGTAGATTCCGATACACCACAGCGGGTTTACTGTCACCCTTTGACCTTCATTTTTACTATGAAACACAGAAATTCTATCGGATTGAATACAGAAGGCACAATGCCGACTTTTGTTGAGTGGAGTAACTCTTCAAATATCTGTGCTTTGATCCTTTCCTGGTAGACATTACATTCCGATGCACCACGGCTCGTTTACTGTGACCCTTGGATCTTCACCCTGCTAATGAAACAAAGTAATTGCATCGGGAGTAAATACAAAACGTACAATCCGGACTTCTGTTGTAAACGGGAGTAACTCTTGAAACAGTCTGTGTTGGAAACTTTTCTGGGAGGCCAGTAGTAGATTCCGATACTCCACTGCAGGTTTACTGTATTCATTGGACCTTCACAATGAACATGAAACCCAGAAATTGCATCGCGATTGAATACAAAAGGCACAATGCCACCTTCGATCAAGGGGGAGTAACGCTTCATCAATCTATGCATTAACCTTTCCGGGGAGTCCAGCAGTAGATTCCAATGTACCATAGCGGGTTCACTGTCACCATTTGAAATTCATTTTGACGATGAAACACAGAAATTCTATCGGATTAAGTACAAAATGCACAATGACGTCTGTTGTTCAGTGGAGTAACGCTTCAAACATCTGTACCTTGATCCTTTCCTGGGAGACATTAGATTCCGATGAACCACGGCAGGTTTACTGTGACCCTTGGACCTTCACACTGCTGATGAAACAAAGAAATTGCATCGGGAGTAAATACAAAACGTACAATCCGGACTTCTGTTAAAGGGAGTAACGCTTAAAACAGTTTTTGTGGGAAACTTTTCTGGGAGGCCAGTAGTAGATTCCGATGCTCCAATGCAAGTGTACTGTATTCATTGGATCTTCACAATGAACATGAAACCAAGAAATTGCGTCGGGTTTGAATACAAAAGGCACAATGCCACTTTCTATCAAGGAGGAGTAACGCTTCATCAGTCTATGCTTTTAACCTTTCTTGGGAGTCCAGAAGTAGATTCCGATGCACGAAACGGGTTCACTGTCACACTTTGACCTACATTTTGACGATGAAACACAGAAATTCTATCGGATTGAATAAAAAAGCACAATGCCGAATTTTGTTCAGTGGAGTAACGCTTCAAACAACTGTGCTTTGATCCTTTCCTGGGAGACATTAGATTCCGATGCACCACGGCAGCTTTAGTGCGAGCTTTTGGACCTTCGCACTGCTGAAGAAACACAGAAATTGCATTGGGAGTAAATACAAAACGTACAATCCGGACTTCTGTAAACGGGAGTAAGGCTTGAAACAGTCTGTGTTGGAACTTTTCTGGGAGGCCAGTAGTAGACTCCGATGCTCCAATGCAGGTTTACTGTATTCATTGGAAATTCACAATGGACATGAAAACCAGAAATTGCATCGGGATTGAATACAAAAGCCACAATGCCACCTTCTATCAAGGGGAAGTAACAGTTCATCAATCTAGGCTTTTAACCTTTTCTGGGGGTCCAGAAGCAGATTCCCATGCACCACAGCGGGTTCACTGTCACCCTTTGACCCTCATTTTGACGATGAAACACAGAAATTCTATCGGATTGAATATAAAAGGCACAATGCCGACTTTTGTTCAGATGAGTAACGCTTCAAACATCTGTTCTTTGATTCATTCCTGGGAGACATTAGATTCCGATGCAGCACGGCAGGTTTACTGTGACCCTTGGACCTTCACACTGCTCACGAAACACAGAAATTGCGTCGGGAGTAAATACAAAACGTACAATCCGGACCTCTGTAAACGGGAGTTACGCTTGAAACAGTCTGTGTTGGAAAGTTTTCTTGGAGGCCAGTAGTAGATTACGACGCTCCAATGCAGGTTTACTGTATTCATTGGACCTTCACAATGGACATGAAACCCAGAAATTGCATCGGGATTGAATACAAAAGGCACAATGCCACCTTCTATCAAGGTGGAGTAACGCTTCATCAATCTATGATTTTAACCTGTCCTGGGAGTCCAGAAGTAAAATCCGATGCGCCACAGCGGGTTCACTGTATCCCTTTGACCTTCATTTTGACGATGAAACACAGAAATTCTATCGGATTGAATACAAAAGGCACAATGCCCACTTTTGTTCAGTGGAGTAACGCTTCAAACAACTGTGCTTTGATCCTTACCTGGGAGACATTAGATTCCGATGCACCACGGCAGGTTTACTGTGACCCTTGGACCTTCACACTGCTGATGAAACACAGATATTGCATCGGGATTGAATACAAAAGGCACAATGCCACCTACTATGAATGGGGAGTAACGCTTTATCAAGCTATGCTTTCAACCTTTCCTGGGAGTCCAGAAGTAGATTCCAATGCACCACAGCGGATTCACTGTCACACTTTGACCTTCATTTTGACGATGAAACACAGAAATTCTATCGGATTGAATACAAAAGGCACAATGCCGACTTTTGTTCAGTGGAGTAACGCTTCAAACAACTGTGCTTTGATCCTTTCCTGGGAGACATTAGATTCCGATGCACCACGGCAGGTTTTCTGTGACCCTTAGACCTTCACACTGCTGATGAAAGACAGAAATTGCATCTTGAGTAAACACAAAACATACAATCCGGACCTCTGTAAACGGGAGTAACGCTTGAAACAGTCAATGTTGGAAACTTTTCTTGGAGGCCAGTAGTAGTTTCCGATGCTCCAATGTAGGTTTACTGTATTCATTGGACCTTCACAATGAAATTGAATCCCAGAAATTGCATCGGGATTGACTACAAAAGGCTCAATGCCTCCTTCTATCAAGGGGGAGTAACGCTTCATCAATCTATGCGTTTAACCTTTCCTGGCAATCCAGAAGTAGATTCAATGCACCACATCGGGTTCACTGTCACCCTTTGACTTTCATTTTGACGATGAAACACAGAAATTCTATCGGATTGAATACAAAAGGCACAATGCTTACCTTTGTTCTGCGGAGTAACGCTTCAAACATCTGTGCTTTGATCCTTTCCTGGGAGACATTAGATTCCGATGCACCACGGCAGATTTACTGCGAGCTTTTGGACCTTCGCACTGCTGATGAAACACAGAAATTGCATCGGGAATAAATACAAAACGTACAATCCGGGCTTCTGTAAACGGGAGTAAGGCTTGAAACAGTCTGTGTTGGAAACTTTTCTGGGAGGCCAGTAGTAGATTCCGATGCTCCAATGCAGCTTTACTGTATTCATTGGAAATTCACAATGGACATGAAACCCAGAAATTGCATGGGGATTGAATACAAAGCCACAATGCCACCTTCTATCAAGGGGAAGTAACGCTTCATTAATCTTTGCTTTTAACCTATTCTGGGGGGTCCAGAAGTAGATTCCCATGCACCACAGCAGGTTCACTGTCACCCTTTGACCCTCATTTTGACGATGAAACACAGAAATTCTATCGGATTGAATATAAAAGGCACAATGCCGACTTTTGTTCAGTGGAGTAACGCTTCAAACATCTGTTCTTTGATCCATTCCTGGGAGACATTAGATTCCGATGCAGCACGGCAGGTTTACTGTGACCCTTGGACCTTCACACTGCTGATGAAACACAGAAATTGCATAGGGAGTAAATAAAAAACGTACATTTCGGACTTCTGTAAATGGTAGTAACGCTTGAAGCAGTCTGTGTTGGAAACTTTTCGGTGAGGCCAGTCGTAGATTCCAATGCTACAATGCATATTTATTGTATTCGTTGGACCTTCACAATGAACTTGAAACCCAGAAAAAGCATCGGGATTGAATACAAAAGGCACAATGACACCTTCTATCAAGGTGGAGTAACGCTTCATCAATCTATGATTTTAACCTTTCCTGGGAGTCCAGAAGTAGATTCCGATGCACCACAGCGGGTTCACTGTCTCCCTTTGACCTTCATTTTGACGATGAAGCACAGAACTTATATCGGATTGAATACAAAAGGCTCAATGGCGACTTTTGTTAAGTGGAGAAACGTTTCAAACAACTGTGCTTTGATCCTTTCCTGGGAGACATTAGATTCCGATGCACCACGGCAGGTTTACTGTGACCCTTGCACCTCCACACTGCTGATGAAACACAGAAATTGCATCGGGAGTAAATTGAAAACGTACAATCCGGACTTCTGTAAACGGGAGTAAGGCTTGAAACAGTCTGTGTTGGAAACTTTTGTGGGAGGCCAGTAGTAGATTCCGATGCTCCAATGCAGGTTTACTGTATTCATTGGACCTTCACAATGGACATGAAACCTAGAAATTGCATCGGGATTGAATATAAAAGGCACATTGCCACCTTCTATCAAGGGGGAAGAACGCTTCATCAATCTATGCTTTTAACCTTTCCTGGGAGTCCAGAAGTAGATTCCGATGCACCACAGCGGGTTTACTGTCACCCTTTGACCTTCAGTTTGACTATGAAACACAGAAATTCTTTCGGATTGAATACAAAAGGCACACTGCCGACTTTTGTTCAGTGGAGTAACGCTTCAAAAACTGTGCTTTGATCCTTTCCTGGGAGACATTAGATTCCGATGCACCACAGCGGGTTTACTGCGACCTTTTGGACCTTCGCACTGCTGATGAAACAAAGAAATTGCATCGGGAGTAAATACAAAACGTACAATCCGGATTTCTGTAAACGGGAGTAACGCTTGAAACAATCTGTGTTGGAAACGTCTCTGGGAGGTGTAACGTTCCCTCTTTCTGTTTATTTAGGTTTGATTTGTTTGATTGTTATTCTTTATTTCTATTATTCGGAATCTTTTTTTTAAATTAAATTGAGCCTGAAACTTACGTAATAAATACTTCGCGTGAAGTACGATTTGCAGCATAAACAAAAATTAATTTCGGAAATGTAATCCACTGAATATTAAAAGTAAAGCTTTTGAACAACGCGCGTGACTGACTAGATACATTCAGAGGGTACGTACATTCGCGTGCGAGTGGTTGCGGTCTGATGAGAAATTTTCATTGTGAAATAATTTCGTCGTAACACACTCGGAGATTGCCAACGTACATTCAGAGAAGAGGCACGTACGTTCTATCATTCCCTGTGGCCTGGGTAAGAGAATGGCAATTATTTAAATCTAAGAGTATTTCTTTTGCATCGGACAAGTATTTTTATAAGAAAAAGGAGATTGCAGGTTCTGAATGTCTCGGCAAAACGAATCGGAAGTAATTTCAACGGCCACGAAAGGAAAGTAGAGAGCACAATCACGTACATCTATTGTTGAGCAGCGCCGTTTTGAAGATCTTCGGTTCCATCTAAAACTCGCCTTCTCTGCTTAACATAAATACTCCATAGGCATGGGAATAAGGCTTGTTGTGCGATGAAAATAATATAAAACACATCTTGCGTCATTTAACTCGTTCATTTACCACACACACACACACACTAATAATTAGACAGTACGACATCCCACCAGCCCATCAGAACAAAACGTAGTCTTTCATACAAGAAATAAAAAACGAAGGGCGAATTTGTTTCTATGTCTCCCAAAGATAAAAAGGTTTACCAGATATTTCTCTGGTGTGTCACTGGAACAATTTTTCAGCACCTCTGCGATTAAATCACAATATTTCAGTTCCTTTACAGAGGCCAGTAGTAGATTCCGATGCTCCAATGCAGGTTTACTGTATTCATTGGACCTTCACAATGGACATGAAACCCAGAAATTGCATCGGGATTGAATACAAAAGGCACAATGCCACCTTCTATCAAGGGGGAGTATCGCTTCATCAATCTATGCTTTTAACCTTTCCTGGGAGTCCAGAAGTAGATTCCAATGCACCACAGCGGGTTCAGTGTCACCATTTGACCTTCATTTTGACGATGAAACACAGATATTCTATCGGATTGAATACAAAAGGCACAATGCCGACTTTTCTTCAGTGGAGTAACGCTTAAACAACTGTGCTTTGGTCCTTTCCTGGGAGACATTAGATTCCGATGCACCACGGCAGGTGTACTGTGACCCTTGAACCTTCACACTGCTGATGAAACACAGAAATTGCATCGGGATTGAATACAAAAGGCACAATGCCACCTACTATCAATGGGGAGTAACGCTTTATCAAGCTATGCTTTTAACCTTTCCTGGGAGTCCACAAGTAGATTAAAATGCACCACAGCTGGTTCACTGTCACCCTTTGACCTTCATTTTGACGATGAAACTAAGAAATTCTATCGGATTGAATACAAAAGGCACAATGCCGACTTTTGTTCAGTGGAGTAACGCTTCAAACATCTGTGCTTTGATCCTTTCCTGGGAGACATTAGATTCCGATGCACCACGGCAGCTTTACTGCGACCTTATGGACCTTCACACTGCTGATGAAACACAGAAATTGCATCGGGAGTAAATACAAAACTTACAATCCGGACTTCTGTAAACGGGAGTTACGCTTGAAACAATCTGTGTTGGAAACTTTTCTGGGAGGCCAGTAGTAGATTCCGATGCTCCAATTCAGGTTTACTGTATTCATTGGACCTTCACAATGAACATGAAACCCAGAAATTGCATCGGGATTGAATACAAATGGCACAATTCTACCTTCTATCCAGGGGGAATAACGCTTCATCATTCTATGCTTTTAACCTTTCCTGGGAGTCCAGAAGTAGATTCCGATACACCACAGCGGGTTTACTGTCACCCTTTGACCTTCGTTTTGACTATGAAACACAGAAATTCTATCGGATTGAATACAAAAGGAACAATGCCGAATTTTTTTCAGTGGAGTAACGCTTCAAACATCAGTGCTTTGATCCTTTCCTGGGAGACATTAGATTCCGATGCACCACGTCAGGTTTACTGTGACCCTTGGACCTTCACACTGCACATGAAACACAGAAATTGCATCGGGAGTAAATACAAAACGTACAATCCGGACCTGTGTAGACGGGAGTAACGCTTGAAACAGTCTGTTTTGGAAACTTTTCAGGGAGGCCAGTAGTAGATTCCGATGCCATAATGCAGGTTTACTGTATTCATTGGACCTTCACAATGGACATGAAACCCAGAAATTGCATCGGGATTGAATACAAAAGGTACAATGCCAACTTCAATCAAGGCGGAGTATCGCTTCATCAATCTATTCTTTTAACCTTTCCTGTTAGCCCAGAAGTAGATTCCAATGCACCACAGCGGGTTCACTGTCACCCTTTGACCTTCATTTTGACGATGAAACACAGTAATTCTATCGGATTGAATACAAAAGGCACAATGCCTACTTTTGATCATTGGAGTAACGCTTCAAACAACTGTGCATTGATCCTTTCCTGGGAGACATTAGATTCCGATGCACCACGGCAGGTTTACTGTGACCCTTGAACCTTCACACTGCTGATGAAACACAGAAATTGCATCAGGAGTAAACACAAAACGTACAATACGGACTACTGTTGTAAACGGGATAAACGCCTGAAACAGTCTGTGTTGGATACTTTTCTGGGAGGCCAGTAGTAGATTCCGATGCTCCAATGCAGTTTTACTGTATTCATTGGACCTCCACAATGAACATGAAACCCAGAAATTGCATCGGGATTGAATACTAAAGGCACAATGCCACCTACTATCAAGGGGGAGTAACGCTACATCAATCTATGCTTTTAACCTTTCCTGGGAGTCCAGAAGTAGATTCCGATGCAACACAGCGTGTTCACTGTCACCCTTTGAAATTCATTTTGACGATGAAACACATAAATTCTATCGGATTGAATGCAAAAGGCACAATGCCGACTTTTGTTCAGTGGAGTAACGCTTCAAACATCTGTGCTTTGATCCTTTCCTGGGAGACATTAGATTCCGATGCACCACGGCAGGTTTACTGTGAACCTTGGACCTTCACACTGCTAATGAAACACAAAAATTGCATCGGGAGTAAATAAAAAACGTACATTTCAGACTTCTGTAAACGGTAGTAACGCTTGAAGCAGTCTGTGTTGGAAACTTTTCTGGGAGGCCAGTCGTAGATTCCGATGCTACAATGCATGTTTATTGGATTCGTTGGACCTTCACAATGAACATGAAACCCAGAAATTGCATCTTGATTGAATACAAAAGGCACAATGCTACCTTCTATCAAGGGGAGTAACGCTTCATCAATCTATGCTTTTAACCTTTCCTGGGAGTCCAGAAGTAGATTCCGATACACCACAACGGGTTGACTGTCATCCGTTGACCTTCATTTTGACGATGAAACACAGAAATTCTATCGGATCGAACACAAAAGGCACAATTCCGACTTTTGTTCAGTGGAGTAACGCTTCAAACATCTGTGCTTTGATCCTTTCCTGGGAGACATTAGATTCCGATGCACCACGGCAGGTTTACTGTGAACCTTGGACCTTCACACTGCTCATGAAACACAGAAATTGCATCGGGAGTAAATACAAAACGTACAATCCGGATTTCTGTAAACGGGAGTAACGCTTGAAACAGTCTGTGATGGAAACGTTTCTGGGAGGTGTAACGTTCCCTCTTTCTGTTTATTTAGGTTTGATTTGTTTGATTGTTATTCTTTATTTCTATTATTCGGAATCTTTTTTTTAAATTAAATTGAGCCTGAAACTTACGTAATAAATACTTCGCGTGAAGTACGATTTGCAGCATAAACAAAAATTAATTTCGGAAATGTAATCCACTGAATATTAAAAGTAAAGCTTTTGAACAACGCGCGTGACTGACTAGATACATTCAGAGGGTACGTACATTCGCGTGCGAGTGGTTGCGGTCTGATGAGAAATTTTTAATTGTGAAATAATTTCGTCGTAACACACTCGGAGATTGCGAACGTACATTCGGAAAAGAGGCACGTACGTTCTATCATTCCCCGTGGCCTGGGTAAAAGAATGGCAATTATTTAAATCTAAGAGTATTTCTTTTGCATCGGACAAGTATTTTTATAAGAGAAAGGAGATTGCAGGTTCTGAATGTCTCGGCAAAACGAATCGGAAGTAATTTCAGCGGCCACGAAAGGAAAGTAGAGAGCACAATCACGTACATCAATTGTTGAGCAGCGCCGTTTTGAAGATCTTCGGTTCCATCTAAAACTCGCCTTCTCTGCTTAACATAAATACTCCATAGGCATGGGAATAAGGCTTGTTGTGCGATGAAAATAATATAAAACACATCTTGCGTCTTTTAACTCATTCATTTACCACACACACACACACTAATAATTAGATAGTACGACATCCCACTAGCCCATCAGAACAAAAAGTAGTCGTTCATACAAGAAATAAAAAACGAAGGGCGAAATTGTTCCTATGTCTCTCAAAGGTAAAAAGGTTTACCAGATATTTCTCTGGTGTGTCACTGGAACAATTTTTCAGCACCTCTGCGATTAAATCACAATATTTCAGTTCCTTTACAGAGGCCAGTAGTAGATTCCGATGCTCCAATGCATGTTTACTGTATTCATTGGACCTTCACAATGGACATGAAACCCAGAAATTGCATCGGGATTGAATACAAAAGGCACAATGCCACCTTCTATCAAGGGGGAGTAACGCTTCATCATTCTATGCTTTTAACCTTTCCTGGGGGACCAGAAATAGATTCCCATGCACCACAGCGGGTTCACTGTCACCCTTTGACCTTCATTTTGACGATGAAACACAGAAATTCTATGGGATTGAATACAAAAGGCACAATGCCGACTTTTGTTCAGTGGAGTAACGCTTCAAACATCTGTGCTTTGATCCTCTCCTGGGAGAAATTAGATTCCGATGCACCACGGCAGGTTTACTGTGACCCTTGGACCTTCACACTGCTCATAAAACACAGAAATTGCATCGGGATTGAATACAAAAGGCACAACGCCATCTTCTATCGATGGGGAGTAACGCTTCATCAATCTATGCTTTTAACCTTTCCTGGGAGTCCAGAAGTGGATTCCGATGCACCACAACGGGTTCACTGTCACCCTTTGACCTTCATTTTGACGATGAAACTCAGAAGTTCTATCGGATTGAATGCAAAAGTCACATTGCCGACTTTTGTTCAGTGGAGTAACGCTTCAAACATCTCTGCTCTGATCCTTTCCTGGGAGACATTAGATTCCGATGCACCACGTCAGGTTTACTGTGACCCTAGGACCTTCACACTGCTGATGTAACAAGAAATTGGATCGGGAGTAAACACAAAACGTACAATCCGGACCTTTGTAAACGGGAGTAACGCTTGAAACAGTCTGTGTTGAAAACATTTCTGGGAGGCCAGTAGTTGATTCCGATGCTCCAATGCCGGTTTACTGTGGTCATTGGACTTTCACAATGGACATGAAACCCAGAAATTGCATCGGGATTGAATACAAAAGGCACAATGCCACCTACTATCAATGGGGAGTAACGCTTTATCAAGCTATGCTTTTAACCTTTCCTGGGAGTCCAGAAGTAGATAAAAATGCACCACAGCGGGTTCACTGTCACCCTTTGACCTTCATTTTGACGATGAAACACAGAAACTCAATCGGATTGAATAAAAAGAACACAATGCCGACTTTTGTTCAGTGGAGTAACGCTTCAAACAACTGTGCTTTGATCCTTTCCTGGGAGACATTAGATTCCGATGCACCACGGCAGGTTTACTGTGACCCTTGAACCTTCACACTGCTGATGAAACACAGAAATTGCATCGGGAGTAAACACAAAACGGACAATACGCAACTCTGTAAACGGGAGTGACGCTTGAAACAGTCTGTGTTTTAAACATTTCTGGGAGGCCAGTAGTAGATTCCGATGATCCAATGCAGGTTTACTGTATTCATTGGACCTTCACAATGAACATGAAACCCAGCAATTGCATCGGCATTGAGTACAAAAGGCACAATGCCACCTTCTATCAAGGGGGAGTAACGCTTCATCAATCTATGCTTTTAACCTTTCCTGGGAGTCCAGAAGTAGATTCCGATACACCACAGCGATTTCACTGTCATCCTTTGACCTTCATTTTGACGATGAAACACAGAAATTCTATCGGATCGAATACAAAAGGCACAATACCGACTTTTGTTCAGTGGAGTAACGCTTCAAACATCTGTGCTTTGATCCTTTCCTGGGAGACATTAGATTCCGATGCACCACGGCAGGTGTACTGTGGCCCTTGGACCTTCACGCTGCTGATGTAGCACAGAAATTGCATCAGGAGTAAATACACAACGTACAATCGGGACCTCTGTAAACGGGAGTAACGCTTGAAACAGTCTGTGTTGGAAATTTTTCTGGGAGGCCAGTAGTAGATTCCGATGCTCCAATGAAGGTTTACTGTATTCATTGGACCTCCACAATGAACATGAAACCCAGAAATTGCATCGGGATTGAATACTAAAGGCACAATGCCACCTTCTATCAAGGGGGAGTAACGCTTCATTAATCTATGCTTTTAACCTTTCGTGGGAGTCCAGAAGTAGGATCCGATGCACCACAGCGGGTTCACTGTCTCCCTCTGACCTTCATTTTGACGATGAAGCACAGAAATTCTATCGGATTGAATACAAAAGGCACACTGCCGACTTTTGTTCAGTGGAGTAACGCTTCATACAACTGTGCTTTGATCCTTTCCTGGGAGACATTAGATTCCGATGCACCACAGCGGGTTTACTGTCACCCTTTGACCTTCATTTTGACTATGAAACACAGAAATTCTATCGGATTGAATACAAAAGGCACAATGCCGACTTTTGTTCAGTGGAGTAACGCTTCAAACAACTGTGCTTTGATCCTTTCCTGGGAGACATTAGATTCCGATGCACCACGGCAGGTTTACTGTGACCCTTGAACCTTCACACTGCTGATGAAACACAGAAATTGCATCGGGAGTAAACACAAAACGGACAATACGCAACTCTGTAAACGGGAGTGACGCTTGAAACAGTCTGTGTTTTAAACATTTCTGGGAGGCCAGTAGTAGATTCCGATGATCCAATGCAGGTTTACTGTATTCCTTGGACCTTCACAATGAACATGAAACCCAGCAATTGCATCGGCATTGAGTACAAAAGGCACAATGCCACCTTCTATCAAGGGGGAGTAACGCTTCATCAATCTATGCTTTTAACCTTTCCTGGGAGTCCAGAAGTAGATTCCGATGCAACACAGCGTGTTCACTGTCACCCTTTGACCTTCATTTTGACGATGAAACACAGAAATTCTATCGGATTGAATGCAAAAGGCACAATGCCGACTTTTGTTCAGTGGAGTAACGCTTCAAACATCTGTTCTTTGATCCTTTCCTGGGAGACATTAGATTCCGATGCACCACGGCAGGTTTACTGTGAACCTTGGACCTTCACACTGCTAATGAAACACAAAAATTGCATCGGGAGTAAATAAAAAACGTACATTTCAGACTTCTGTAAACGGTAGTAACGCTTGAAGCAGTCTGTATTGGAAAACTTTCTGGGAGGCCAGTCGTAGATTCCGATGCTACAATGCGTGTTTATTGGATTCGTTGGACCTTCACAACGAACATGAAACCGAGAAATTGCATCGGGATTGAATACAAAAGGCACAATGCCTTCTTCTATCAAGGGGAGTAACGCTTCATCAATCTATGCTTTTAACCTTTCCTGGGAGTCCAGAAGTAGATTCCGATACACCACAGCGATTTCACTGTCATCCTTTGACCTTCATTTTGACGATGAAACACAGAAATTCTATCGGATCGAATACAAAAGGCACAATACCGACTTTTGTTCAGTGGAGTAACGCTTCAAACATCTGTGCTTTGATCCTTTCCTGGGAGACATTAGATTCCGATGCACCACGGCAGGTTTACTGTGAACCTTGGACCTTCACACTGCTGATGAAACACAGAAATTGCATCGGGAGTAAATACAAAACGTACAATCCGGACCTCTGTAAACGGGAGTAACGCTTGAAACAGTCTGTGTTGGAAACTTTTCTGGGAGGCCAGTAGTAGATTCCGACGCTCCAATGCAGGTTTACTGTATTCATTGAACCTCCACAATGAACATGAAACCCAGAAATTGCATCGGGATTGAATACTAAAGGCACAATGCCACCTTCTATCAAGGGGGAGTAACGCTTCATCAATCTATTCTTTTAACCTTTCTTGGGAGTCCATAAGTAGATTCCGATGCACCACAGCGTGTTCACTGTCACCCTTTGACCTTCACTTTGACGATGAAACGCAGAAATTTTATCGGATCAAATACAAAAGGCATAATACCGACTTTTGTTCAGTGGAGTAACGCTTCAAACATCTGTGCTTTGATCCTTTCCTGGGAGACATTAGATTCCGATGCACCACGGCAGGTGTACTGTGACACTTGGACCTTCACGCTGCTGATGTAGCACAGAAATTGCATCAGGAGTAAACACACAACGTACAATCGGGACCTCTGTAAACGGGAGTAACGCTTGAAACAGTCTGTGTTGGAAATTTTTCTGGGAGGCCAGTAGTAGATTCCGATGCTCCAATGCAGGTTTACTGTATTCATTATACCTCCACAATGAACATGAAACCCAGAAATTGCATCGGGATTGAATACTAAAGGCACAATGCCACCTTCTATCAAGGGGGAGTAACGCTTCATTAATCTATGCTTTTAACCTTTCGTGGGAGTCCAGAAGTAGGTTCCGATGCACCACAGCGGGTTCACTGTCTCCCTCTGACCTTCATTTTGACGATGAAGCACAGAAATTCTATCGGATTGAATACAAAAGGCACACTGCCGACTTTTGTTCAGTGGAGTAACGCTTCAAAAACTGTGCTTTGATCCTTTCCTGGGAGACATTAGATTCCGATGCACCACAGCGGGTTTACTGTCACCCTTTGACCTTCATTTTGACTATGAAACACAGAAATTCTATCGGATTGAATACAAAAGGCACAATGCCGACTTTTGTTCAGTGGAGTAATGCTTCAAACATCTGTGCTTTGATTCTTTCCTGGGAGACATTAGATTCCGGTGCACCACGGCAGGTTTACTGTGACCCTTGGACCTTCACGCTGCTGATGTAGCACAGAAATTGCATCAGGAGTAAACACAAAACGTACAATACGGACTACTGTTGTAAACGGGATAAACGCCTGAAACAGTCTGTGTTGGATACTTTTCTGGGAGGCCAGTAGTAGATTCCGATGCTCCAATGCAGTTTTACTGTATTCATTGGACCTCCACAATGAACATGAAACCCAGAAATTGCATCGGGATTGAATACTAAAGGCACAATGCCACCTACTATCAAGGGGGAGTAACGCTACATCAATCTATGCTTTTAACCTTTCCTGGGAGTCCAGAAGTAGATTCCGATGCAACACAGCGTGTTCACTGTCACCCTTTGACCTTCATTTTGACGATGAAACACATAAATTCTATCGGATTGAATACAAAAGACACAATGCCGACTTTTGTTCAGTGGAGTATCGCTTCAAACATCTGTGCTTTGATCCTTTCCTGGGAGACATTAGATCCCGATGCACCACGGCAGGTTAACTGTGACCCTTGGACCTTCCACTGCTGATGAAACACAAAAATTGCATCGGGAGTAAATACAAAACGTACAATCCGGACCTCTGTAAACAAGAGTAACGCTTGAAACAGTCTGTGTTGGAAACTATTCTGGGAGGCCAGTAGTAGATTCCGATGCTCCAATGCAGGTTTACTGTATTCGTTGGACTTTCACAATGAACATGAAACCCAGAAATTGCATCGGGATTGAATACAAAGGGCTCAATGCCACCTTCTATCAAGGGGGAGCAACGCTTCATTAATCTATGCTTTTAACCTTTCGTGGGAGTCCAGTAGTAGATTCCGATGCACCACAGCGCGTTCACTGTCTCCCTCTGACCTTCATTTTGACGATGAAGCACAGAAATTCTATCGGATTGAATACAAAAGGCACACTGCCGACTTTTGTTCAGTGGAGTAACGCTTCAAACATCTGTGCTTTGATCCTTTCCTGGGAGACTTTAGATTCCGATGCGCCACGGCAGGTTTACTGTGACCCTTGGACCTTCACACTGCGGATGAAACACAGAAACTGCATCGGGAGTAAATACAAAACGTACAATCCAGACCTCTGTAAACGGGAGTAACGCTTGAAACAGTCTGTGTTGGAAACTTTTGTGGGAGGCCAGTAGTAGATTCCGATGCTCCAATGCATGTTTATTGTATTCCTTGGACCTTCACAATGAACATGAAACCCAGAAATTGCATCGGGATTGAAGACAAAAGGCACAATGCCGAGTTTTGTTCAGTGGTGTAACGCTTCAAACGTCTGTGCTTTAATCCTTTTCTTTGAGACATTAGATTCCGATGCACCACGGCAGGTTTACTGTGACCCTTGGACCTTCACACTGCTGATGAAACACAGAAATTGCATCGGGAGTAAATACAAAACGTACAATCCGGACCTCTGTAAACGGGAGTAACGCCTGAAACAGTCTGTGTTGGAAACTATTCTGGGAGGCCAGTAGTAGATTCCGATGCTCCAATGCATGTTTATTGTATTCGTTGGACCTTCACAATGAACATGAAACCCAGATATTGCATCTTGATTGAATACAAAAGGCACAATGCCACCTTCTATCAAGGGGGAGTAACGCTTCATCAATCTATGCTTTTAAACTTTCCTGGGAGTCCAGAAGTAGATTCCGATGCACCACAGTGGGTTCACTGTTACACTTTGACCTTCATTTTGACGATTGAACACAGAATTTCTAACGGATTGATTACAAAAGGCACAATACCGACTATTGTTCAGTGGAGTAACGCTTCAAACATCTGTGCTTAGATCCTTTCCTGTGAGACATTAGATTCCGATGCACCACGGCGGGTTAACTGTGACCCTTGGACCTTCACACTGCTGATGAAACACAGAAATTGCATCGGGAGTAAATAAAAAACGTACATTTCGGACTTCTGTAAATGGTAGTAACGCTTGAAGCAGTCTGTGTTGGAAACTTTTGTGGGAGGCCAGTCGTAGATTCCAATGCTACAAAGCATATTTATTGTATTCGTTGGACCTTCACAATGAACATGAAACCCAGAAATTGCATCGGGATTGAATACAAAAGGCACAATGCCACCTTCTATCAAGGGGAGTAACGCTTCATCAATCTATGCTTTTAACCTTTCCTGGGAGTCCAAAAGTAGATTCCGATGCACCACAGCGGGTTCACTGTCACCCTTTGACCTTCATTTTGACGATGAAACACAGAAATTCTATCGGATTGAATACAAAAGGCACAATACCGACTTTTGTTCAGTGGAGTAACGCTTCAAACATCTGTGCTTTGATCCTTTCCTGGGAGACATTAGATTCTGATGCACCACGGCAGGTTTACTGTGAACCTTGGACCTTCACACTGCTGATGAAACACAGAAATTGCATCGGGAGTAAATACAAAACGTACAATCCGGACCTCTGTAAACGGGAGTAACGCTTGAAACAGTCTGTGTTGGAAACTTTTCTGGGAGGCCAGTAGTAGATTCCGATGCTCCAATGCATGTATATTGGATACGTTGGACATTCACAATGAACATGAAACCCAGAAATTGCATCGGGATTAAAGACAAAAGGCACAATGCCAACTTCTATCAAGCGGAGTAACGCTTCATCAATCTATGCTTTTAACCTTTCCTGGGAGTCCAGAAGTAGATTCCGATACACCACAGCGGGTTCACTGTTGCCCTTTGACCTTCATTTTGACGATGAAACACAGAAATTCTATCGAATCGAATACAAAAGGCACAATACCGACTTTTGTTCAGTGGAGTAACGCTTCAAATATCTGTGCTTTGATCCTTTCCTGGGAGACATTAGATTCCGATGCACCACGGCAGGTTTACTGCGACCCTTGGACCTTCACACTGCTAATGAAACACAAAAATTGCATCGGGAGTAAATAAAAAACGTACATTTCGGACTTGTGTAAACGGTAGTAACGCTTGAAGCAGTCTGTGTTGGAAACTTTTCTGGGAGGCCAGTCGTAGATTTCGATGCTACAATGCATGTATATTGGATACGTTGGACCTTCACAATGAACATGAAACCCAGAAATTGCATCAGGATTGAGTATAAAAGGCACAATGTCACCTTCTATCAAGGGGAGTAACGCTTCATCAATCTATGCTTTTAACCTTTCCTGGGAGTCCAGAAGTAGATTCCGACACACCACAGCGGGTTCACTGTCACCTTTTGACCTTCACTTTGACGATGAAACACAGAAATTCTATCGGATCAAATACAAAAGGCACAATACCGACTTTTGTCAGTGGAGTAACGCTTTAAACATCTGTGCTTTGATCCTTTCCTGGGAGACATTAGTTTCCGATGCAGCACGGCAGGTTTACTGTGACCCTTGGACCTTCACACTGCTGATGAAACACAGAAATTGCATCGGGAGTAAATACAAAACGTACAATCCGGACCTCTGTAAACGGGAGTAACGCTTGAAACAGTCTGCTTTGGAAACTTTTCTGGGAGGCCAGTAGTAGATTCCGATGCTCCAATGCAGGATTACTGTATTCATTGGACCTTCACAATGAACATGAAACCCAGAAATTGCATCGGGATTAAAGACAAAAGGCACAATGCCAACTTCTATCAAGCGGAGTAACGCTTCATCAATCTATGCTTTTAACCTTTCCTGGGAGTCCAGAAGTAGATTCCGATACACCACAGCGGGTTCACTGTTGCCCTTTGACCTTCATTTTGACGATGAAACACAGAAATTCTATCGAATCGAATACAAAAGGCACAATACCGACTTTTGTTCAGTGGAGTAACGCTTCAAATATCTGTGCTTTGATCCTTTCCTGGGAGACATTACATTCCGATGCACCACGGCAGGTTTACTGTGACCCTTGGACCTTCACACTGCAGATGAAACACAAAAAATTGCATCGGGAGTAAATCCAAAACGTACAATCCGGACTTCTGTTGTAAACGGGAGTAAGGCTTGAAACAGTCTGTCTTTGAAACTTTTCTGGGAGGCCAATAGTAGATTCCGATATTCTATTGCAGGTTTACTGTATTCATTGCACCATCACAATGAACATGAAACCCAGAAATTGCATCCGGATTGAATACTAAAGGCACAATGCCACCTACTATGAATGGGGAGTAACGCATTAACAAGCTATGCTTTTAACCTTTCCTGGGAGCCCAGAAGTAGATTCAAATGCACCACAGCGGGTTCACTGTCACCCTTTGACCTTCGTTTGACGATGAAACACAGAAATTCTATCGGATTGAATACAAAAGGCACAATGCCGACTTTTGTTCAGTGGAGTAACGCTTCAAACAATTGTGCTTTGATCCTTTCCTGGGAGACATTAGATTCCGATGCACCACGGGAGGTTTACTGTGACCCTTGGACCTTCACACTGCTGATGAAACACAGAAATTGAATCGGGAGTAAACACAAAACGTACAATCCGGACCTCTGTAAACGGGAGTAACGCTTGAAACAGTCTGTGTTGGAAACTTTTCTGGGAGGCCAGTAATAGATTCCGATGCCATAATGCAGGATTATTGTATTCATTGGAACTTCACAATGGACGTGAAACCCAGAAATTGCATCGGGATTGAATACAAAAGGCACAATGCCACCTTTTATCGAGGGGGAGTAACGTTTCATCAATCTATGCTTTTAACCTTTCCTGGGATTCCAGAAGCAGATTCCGATGCACCACAGCGGGTTCACTGTCACCCTTTGACCTTCATTTTGACATGAAACACATAAATTCTATCGGATTGAATACAAAAGACACAATGCCGACTTTTGTTCAGTGGAGTATCGCTTCAAACATCTGTGCTTTGATCCTTTCCTGGGAGACATTAGATCCCGATGCACCACGGCAGGTTAACTGTGACCCTTGGACCTTCACACTGCTGATGAAACACAAAAATTGCATCGGGAGTAAATACAAAACGTACAATCCGGACCTCTGTAAACAAGAGTAACGCTTGAAACAGTCTGTGTTGGATACTTTTCTGGGAGGCCAGTAGTAGATTCCGATGCTCCAATGCAGGTTTACTGTATTCATTGGACCTCCACAATGAACATGAAACCCAGAAATTGCATCGGGATTGATTACAAAAGGCTCAATGCCACCTTCTATCAAGGGGAAGCAACGCTTCATTAATCTATGCTTTTAACCTTTCGTGGGAGTCCAGTAGTAGATTCCGATGCACCACAGCGCGTTCACTGTCTCCCTCTGACCTTCATTTTGACGATGAAGCACAGAAATTCTATCGGATTGAATACAAAAGGCACACTGCCGACTTTTGTTCAGTGGAGTAACGCTTCAAACATCTGTGCTTTGATCCTTTCCTGGGAGACATTAGATTCCGATGCGCCACGGCAGGTTTACTGTGACCCTTGGACCTTCACACTGCGGATGAAACACAGAAACTGCATCGGGAGTAAATACAAAACGTACAATCCAGACCTCTGTAAACGGGAGTAACGCTTGAAACAGTCTGTGTTGGAAACTTTTGTGGGAGGCCAGTAGTAGATTCCGATGCTCCAATGCATGTTTATTGTATTCCTTGGACCTTCACAATGAACATGAAACCCAGAAATTGCATCGGGATTGAAGACAAAACGCACAATGCCGAGTTTTGTTCAGTGGTGTAACGCTTCAAACGTCTGTGCTTTAATCCTTTTCTTTGAGACATTAGATTCCGATGCACCACGGCAGGTTTACTGTGACCCTTGGACCTTCACACTGCTGATGAAACACAGAAATTGCATCGGGAGTAAATAAAAAACGTACATATCAGACTTCTGTAAACGGTAGTAACGCTTGAAGCAGTCTGTGTTGGAAACTTTTCTGGGAGGCCAGTCGTAGATTTCGATGCTACAATGCATGTATATTGGATACGTTGGACCTTCACAATGAACATGAAACCCAGAAATTGCATCAGGATTGAGTATAAAAGGCACAATGTCACCTTCTATCAAGGGGAGTAACGCTTCATCAATCTATGCTCTTAACCTTTCCTGGGAGTCCAGAAGTAGATTCCGACACACCACAACGGGTTCACTGTCACCTTTTGACCTTCACTTTGACGATGAAACACAGAAATTCTATCGGATCAAATACAAAAGGCACAATACCGACTTTTGTTCAGTGGAGTAACGCTTCAAACATCTGTGCTTTGATCCTTTCCTGGGAGACATTAGTTTCCGATGCACCACGGCAGGTTTACTGTGACCCTTGGACCTTCACACTGCTGATGTAGCACAGAAATTGCATCGGGAGTAAATACACAACGTACAATCGGGACCTCTGTAAACGGGAGTAACGCTTGAAACAGTCTGCTTTAGAAACATTTCTGGGAGGCCAGTAGAAGATTCCGCTGCTCCAATGCATGTTTATTGTATTCGTTGGACCTTCACAATGAACATGAAACCCAGAAATTGCATCGGGATTGAATACAAAAGGCACAATGCCACCTTCTATCAAGGGGAGTAACGCTTCATAAATCTATGCTTTTAACCTTTCCTGGGGGTCCAGAAGTAGATTCAGATGCACCACAGCGGGTTCACTGTCACCCATTGACCTTCACTTTGACGATGAAACACAGAAATTCTATCGGATTGAATACAAAAGGCACAATGCCGACTTTTGTTCAGTGGAGTAACGCTTCAAACAATTGAGCTTTGATCCTTTCCTGGGAGACATTACATTCCGATGCACCACGGGAGGTTTACTGTGACCCTTGGACCTTCACACTGCGGATGAAACACAGAAATTGCATCGGGAGTAAACACAAAACGTACAATCCGGACCTCTGTAAACGGGAGTAACGCTTGAAACAGTCTGTGTTGGAAACTTTTCTGGGAGGCCAGTAATAGATTCCGATGCTCCAATGCAGGATTATTGTATTCATTGGAACTTCACAATGGACATGAAACCCAGAAATTGCATTGGGATTGAATACAAAAGGCACAATGCCACCTTCTATCGAGGGGGAGTAACGCTTCATCAATCTATGCTTTTAACCTTTCCTGGGAGTCCAGAAGTAGATTCCACTGCACCACAGCGGGTTCACTGTCACCCTTTGTCCTTCACTTTGACGATGAAACACAGAAGTTCTATCGGATTGAATGCAAAAGCCACATTGCCGACTTTTGTTCAGTGGAGTAACGCTTCAATCATCTGTGCTTTGATCCTTTCCTGGGAGACATTAGATTCCGATGCACCACGTCAGGTTTACTGTGACCCTTGGACCTTCACACTGCACATGAAACACAGAAATTGCATCGGGAGTAAATACAAAACGTACAATCCGGACCTCTGTAGACGGGAGTAACGCTTGAAACAGTCTGTGTTGGAAACTTTTCAGGGAGGCCAGTAGTAGATTCCGATGCTCCAATGCAGGTTTACTGTATTCATTGGACCTTCACAATGGACATGAAACCCAGAAATTGCATCGGGATTGAATACTAAAGGCACAATGCCACCTTCAATCAAGGGGGAGTATCGCTCCATCAATCTATTCTTTTAACCTTTCCTGTTAGCCCAGAAGTAGATTCCAATGCACCACAGCGGGTTCACTGTCACCCTTTGACCTTCATTTTGACGATGAAACACAGAAATTCTATCGGATTGAATACAAAAGGCACAATGCCTACTTTTGATCATTGGAGTAACGCTTCAAACAACTGTGCTTTGATCCTTTCCTGGGAGACATTAGATTCCGATGCACCACGGCAGGTTTACTGTGACCCTTGGACCTTCACATTGCTGATGAAACACAGAAATTGCATCGGGATTGAATACAAAAGGCACAATGCCACCTACTATGAATGGGGGGTAACGCTTTATCAAGCTATGCTTTTAACCTATCCTGGGAGCCCAGAAGTAGAGTCCAATGCACCACAGCGGGTTCACTGTCACCCTTTGACCTTCATTTTGACGATGAAACACAGAAATTCTATCGGATTGAATACAAAAGGCACAATGCTTACTTTTGTTCTGCGGAGTAACGCTTCAAACATCTGTGCTTTGATCCTTTCCTGGGAGACATTAGATTCCGATGCACCACGGCAGCTTTACTGCGACCTTTTGGACCTTCGCACTGCTGATGAAACAAAGAAATTGCATCGGGAGTAAATACAAAACGTACAATCCGGATTTCTGTAAACGGGAGTAACGCTTGAAACAGTCTGTGATGGAAACGTTTCTGGGAGGTGTAACGTTCCCTCTTTCTGTTTATTTAGATTTGATTTGTTTGATTGTTATTCTTTATTTCTATTATTCGGAATCTTTTTTTTTTATTAAATTGAGCCTTAAACTTACGTAATAAATGCTTCGCGTGATGTACGATTTGCAGCATAAACAAAAATTAATTTCGGAAATGTAATCCACTGAATATTAAAAGTAAAGCTTTTGAACAACGCGCGTGACTGACTAGATACATTCAGAGGGTACGTACATTCGCGTGCGAGTGGTTGCGGTCTGATGAGAAATTTTCATTGTGAAATAATTTCGTCGTAACACACTCGGAGATTGCGAACGTACATTCAGAAAAGAGGCACGTACGTTCTATCATTCCCCGTGGCCTGGGTAAAAGAATGGCAATTATTTAAATCTAAGAGTATTTCTTTTGCATCGGACAAGTATTTTTATAAGAGAAAGGAGATTGCAGGTTCTGAATGTCTCGGCAAAACGAATCGTAAGTAATTTCAGCGGCCACGAAAGGAAAGTAGAGAGCACAATCACGTACATCTATTGTTGAGCAGCGCCGTTTTGAAGATCTTCGGTTCCATCTAAAACTCGCCTTCTCTGCTTAACATAAATACTCCATAGGCATGGGAATAAGGCTTGTTGTGCGATGAAAATAATATAAAACACATCTTGTGTCTTTTAACTCATTCATTTACCACACACACACACACTAATAATTAGATAGTACGACATTGCACTAGCCCATCAGAACAAAAAGTAGTCGTTCATACAAGAAATAAAAAACGAAGGGCGAAATTGTTCCTAAGTCTCTCAAAGATAAAAAGGTTTACCAGATTGTTCTCTGGTGTGTCACTGGAACAATTTTTCAGCACCTCTGCGATTAAATCACAATATTTCAGTTCCTTTACAGAGGCCAGTAGTAGATTCCGATGCTCCAATGCATGTTTACTGTATTCATTGGACCTTCACAATGGAAATGAAACCCAGAAATTGCATCGGGATTGAATACAAAAGGCACAATGCCACCTTCTATCAAGGGGGAGTAACGCTTCATCATTCTATGCTTTTAACCTTTCCTGGGGGAACAGAAATAGATTCCCATGCACCACAGCGGGTTCACTGTCACCCTTTGACCTTCATTTTGACGATCAAACACAGAAATTCTATGGGATTGAATACAAAAGGCACAATGCCGACTTTTGTTCAGTGGAGTAACGCTTCAAAAATCTCTGCTTTGATCCTTTCCTGGGAAAAATTAGATTCCGATGCACCACGGCAGGTTTACTGTGACCCTTGGACCTTCACACTGCTCATAAAACACAGAAATTGCATCGGGATTGAATACAAAACTTACAATCCGGACCTCTGTAAACGGGAGTTCCGCTTGAAACAGTCTGTGTTGGAAACTTTTCTGGGAGGCCAGTAGTAGATTCCGATGCTCCAATGCAGGTTTACTGTATTCATTGGACCTTCACAATGAACATGAAACCCAGAAATTGCATCGGGATTGAATACAAAAGGCACAATTCTAACTTCTATCAAGGGGGACTAACGCTTCATCAATCTATGCTTTTAACCTTTCCTGGGAGTCCAGAAGTAGATTCCAATGCACCACAGCGGGTTCACTGTCGCCCTTTGACCTTCATTTTGACGATGAAACACAGAAATTCTATCGGATTCAATACAAAAGGCACAATGCCGACTTTTGTTGAGTGGAGTAACGCTTCAAACAACTGTGCTTTGATCCTTTCCTGGGAGAAATTAGATTCCGATGCACCACGGCAGGTTTACTGTGACCCTTGGACCTTCACACTGCTCATAAAACACAGAAATTGCATCGGGATTGAATACAAAAGGCACAACGCCATCTTCTATCGATGGGGAGTAACGCTTCATCAATCTATGCTTTTAAACTTTCCTGGGAGTCCAGAAGTGGATTCCGATGCACCACAGCGGGTTCACTGTCACCCTTTGACCTTCATTTTGACGATGAAACTCAGAAGTTCTATCGGATTGAATGCAAAAGGCATATCGCCGACTTTTGTTCAGTGGAGTAACGGTTCAAACATCTCTGCTCTGATCCTTTCCTGGGAGACATTAGATTCCGATGCACCACGTCAGGTTTACTGTGACCCTTGGACCTTCACACTGCTGATGTAACAAGAAATTGGATCGGGAGTAAACACAAAACGTACAATCCGGACCTCTGGAAACGGGAGTAACGCTTGAAACAGTCTGTGTTGGAAACATTTCTGGGAGGCCAGTAGTTGATTCCGATGCTCCAATGCAGGTTTACTGTAGTCATTGGACTTTCACAATGAACATGAAACCCAGAAATTGCATCGGGATTGAATACAAAAGGCACAATGCCACCTACTATCAATGGGGAGTAACGCTTTATCAAGCTATGCTTTTAACCTTTCCTGGGAGTCCAGAAGTAGATTAAAATACACCACATCGGGTTCACTGTCACCCTTTGACCTTCATTTTGACAATGAAACACAGAAACTCAATCGGATTGAATACAAAGGGCACAATGCCGACTTTTGTTCAGTGGAGTAACGCTTCAAACAACTGTGCTTTGATCCTTTCCTGGGAGACATTAGATTATGATGCACCACGGCAGGTTTACTGTGACCCTTGAACCTTCACACTGCTGATGAAACACAGTAATTGCATCAGGAGTAAACACAAAACGTACAATACGGACTACTGTTGTAAACGGGATAAACGCCTGAAATAGTCAGTGTTGGATACTTTTCTGGGAGTCCAGAAGTAGATTCCGATGCAACACAGCGTGTTCACTGTCACCCTTTGACCTTCATTTTGACGATGAAACACATAAATTCTATCGGATTGAATGCAAAAGGCACAATGCCGACTTTTGTTCAGTGGAGTAACGCTTCAAACATCTGTGCTTTGACCCTTTCCTGGGAGACATTAGATTCCGATGCACCACGGCAGGTTTACTGTGAACCTTGGACCTTCACACTGCTAATGAAACACAAAAATTGCATCGGGAGTAAATAAAAAACGTACATTTCAGACTTCTGTAAACGGTAGTAACGCTTGAAGCAGTCTGTGTTGCAAACTTTTCTGGGAGGCCAGTTGTAGATTCCGATGCTACAATGCATGTTTATTGGATTCGTTGGACCTTCACAATGAACATGAAACCCAGAAATTGCATCGGGATTGAATACAAAATACACAATGCCACCTTCTATCAAGGGGAGTAACGCTTCATCAATCTATGTTTTTAACCTTTCCTGGGAGTCCAGAAGTAGATTCCGATGCAACACAGCGTGTTCACTGTCACCCTTTGACCTTCATTTTGACGATGAAACACATAAATTCTATCGGATTGAATACAAAAGGCACAATGCCGACTTTTGTTCAGTGGAGTAACGCTTCAAACATCTGTGCTTTGATCCTTTCCTGGGAGACATTAGATTCCGATGCACCACGGCAGGTTTACTGTGAACCTTGGACCTTCACACTGCTAATGAAACACAAAAATTGCATCGGGAGTAAATAAAAAACGTACATTTCAGACTTCTGTAAACGGTAGTAACGCTTGAAGCAGTCTGTGTTGGAAACTTTTCTGGGAGGCCAGTCGTAGATTCCGATGCTACAATGCATGTTTATTGGATTCGTTGGACCTTCACAATGAACATGCAACCCAGAAATTGCATCGGGATTGAATACAAAAGGCACAATGCCACCTTCTATCAAGGGGAGTAACGCTTCATCAATCTATGTTTTTAACCTTTCCTGGGAGTCCAGAAGTAGATTCCGATACACCACAACGGGTTCACTGTCATCCTTTGACCTTCATTTTGACGATGAAACACAGAAATTCTATCGGATCGAATACAAAAGGCACAATACCGACTTTTGTTCAGTGGAGTAACGCTTCAAACATCTGTGCTTTGATCCTTTCCTGGGAGACATTAGATTCCGATGCACCACGGCAGGTTTACTGTGAAACTTGAACCTTCACACTGCTGATGAAACACAGAAATTGCATCGGGAGCAAATACAAAACGTACAATCCGGACCTCTGTAAACGGGAGTAACGCTTGAAACAGTCTGTGTTGGAAACATTTCGGGAGGCCAGTAGTAGATTCCGATGCTCCAATGCAGGTTTACTGTATTCATTGGACCTCATCAATGAACATGAAACCCAGAAATTGCATCGGGATTGAATACTAAAGGCACAATGCCACCTTCTTTCAAGGGGGAGTAACGCTTCATCAATCTATGCTTTTAACCTTTGCTGGGAGTCCAGAAGCAGATTCCGATGCACCACAGCGGGTTCACTGTCACCCTTTGACCTTCATTTTGACATGAAACACATAAATTCTATCGGATTGAATACAAAAGGCACAATGCCGACTTTTGTTCAGTGGAGTATTGCTTCAAACATCTGTGCTTTGATCCTTTCCTGGGAGACATTAGATCCCGATGCACCACGGCAGGTTAATTGTGACCCTTGGACCTTCACACTGCTGATGAAACACAAAAATTGCATCGGCAGTAAATACAAAACCTACAATCCGGACCTCTGTAAACGGGAGTAACGCTTGAAACAGTCTGTGTTGGAAACTATTCTGGGAGGCCAGTAGTAGATTCCGATGCTCCAATGCATGTTTATTGTATTCGTTGGACCTTCACAATGAACATGAAACCCAGAAATTGCATCGGGATTGATTACAAAAGGCACAATGCCACCTTCTATCAAGGGGGAGTAACGCTTCATCAATCTATTCTTTTAACCTTTCTTGGGAGTCCATAAGTAGATTCCGATGCACCAAAGCGTGTTCACTGTCACCCTTTGACCTTCACTTTACGATGAAACACAGAAATTTTATCGGATCAAATACAAAAGGCACAATACCGACTTTTGTTCAGTGGAGTAACGCTTCAAACATCTGTGCTTTGATCCTTTCCTGGGAGACATTAGATTCCGATGCACCACGGCAGGTTTACTGTGACCCTTGTACCTTCAAGCTGCTGATGTAGCACAGAAATTACATCGGGAGTAAATACACAACGTACAATCGGGACCTCTGTAAACGGGAGTAACGCTTGAAACAGTCTGTGTTGGAAATTTTTCTGGGAGGCCAGTAGTAGATTCCGATGCTCCAATGCAGGTTTACTGTATTCATTGGACCTCCACAATGAACATGAAAGCCAGAAATTGCATCGGGATTGAATACAAAAGGCTCAATGCCGTCTTTTGTTCAGTGGAGTAACGCTTCAAACATCTGTGCCTTGATCCTTTCCTGGGATACATTTGGTTCCGATGCACCACGGCAGGTTTACTGTGACCCTTGGACCTTCACACTGCTGATGAAACACAGGAATTGCATCGGGAGTAAATACAAAACTTACAATCCGGACCTCTGTAAACGGGAGTAACGCTTGAAACAGTCTGTGTTGGAAACATTTCTGGGAGGCCAGTAGTTGATTCCGATGCTCCAATGCAGGTTTACTGTAGTCATTGGACTTTCACAATGGACATGAAACCCAGAAATTGCATCGGGATTGAATACAAAAGGCACAATGCCACCTACTATCAATGGGGAGTAACGCTTTATCAAGCTATGCTTTTAACCTTTCCTGGGAGTCCAGAAGTAGATTAAAATGCACCACAGCGGGTTCACTGTCACCCTTTGACCTTCATTTTGACGATGAAACACAGAAACTCAATCGGATTGAATACAAAGGGCACAATGCCGACTTTCGTTCAGTGGAGTAACGCTTCAAACAACTGTGCTTTGATCCTTTCCTGGGAGACATTAGATTCCGATGCACCACGGCAGGTTTACTGTGACCCTTGAACCTTCACACTGCTGATGAAACACAGAAATTGCATCGAGAGTAAACACAAAACGGACAATACGCAACTCTGTAAACGGGAGTAACGCTTGAAACAGTCTGTGTATTAAACATTTCTGGGAGGCCAGTAGTAGATTCCGATGCTCCAATGCAGGTTTACTGTATTCATTGTACTTTCACAATGAACATGAAACACAGCAATTGCATCGGCATTGAGTACAAAAGGCACAATGCCACCTTCTATCAAGGGGGAGTAACGCTTCATCAATCAATGCTTTTAACAATTCCTGAGATTCGAGAAGTAGATTCCGATGCAACACAGCGGGATTACTGTCACCCTTTGACCTTCATTTTGACTATGAAACACAGAAATTCTATCGGATTGAATACAAAAGGCACAATGCTGAGTTTTGTTCAGTGGAGTAAAGCTTCAAACATCTGTGCTTTGATCCTTTCCTGGGAGACATTAGATTCCGATGCACCACGGCAGGTTTACTGTGACCCTTGGACCTTCACACTGCTGATGAAACACAGTAATTGCATCAGGAGTAAACACAAAACGTACAATACGGACTACTGTTGTAAACGGGATAAACGCCTGAAACAGTCAGTGTTGGATACTTTTCTGGGAGGCCAGTAGTAGATTCCGATTCTCCATTGCAGTTTTACTGTATTCATTGGACCTCCACAATGAACATGAAACCCAGAAATTGCATCGGGATTGAATACTAAAGGCACAATGCCACCTACTATCAAGGGGGAGTAACGCTACATCAGTCTATGCTTTTAACCTTTCCTGGGAGTCCAGAAGTAGATTCCGATGCAACACAGCGTGTTCACAGTCACCCTTTGACCTTCATTTTGACGATGAAACACATAAATTCTATCGGATTGAATGCAAAAGGCACAATGCCGACTTTTGTTCAGTGGAGTAACGCTTCAAACATCTGTGCTCTGATCCTTTCCTGGGAGACATTAGATTCCGATGCACCACGGCAGGTTTACTGTGAACCTTGGACCTTCACACTGCTAATGAAACACAAAAATTGTATCGGGAGTAAATAAAAAACGTACATATCAGACTTCTGTAAACGGTAGTAACGCTTGAAGCAGTCTGTGTTGGAAACTTTTCTGGGAGGCCAGTCGTAGATTCCGATGCTACAATGCATGTTTATTGGATTCGTTGGACCTTCACAATGAACATGAAACCCAGAAATTGCATCGGGATTGAATACAAAAGGCACAATGCCACCTTCTATCAAGGGGAGTAACGCTTCATCAATCTATGCTTTTAACCTTTCCTGGGAGTCCAGAAGTAGATTCCGATACACCACAGCGGGTTCACTGTCACCCTTTGACCTTCATTTTGACGATGAAACACAGAAATTCTATCGGATCGAATACAAAAGGCATAATACCGGCTTTTGTTCAGTGGAGTAACGCTTCAAACATCTGTGCTTTGATCCTTTCCTGGGAGACATTAGATTCCGACGCACCATGGCAGGTTTACTGTGAACCTTGGACCTTCACACTGCTGATGAAACACAGAAATTGCATCGGGAGTAAATACAAAACGTACAATCCGGACCTCTGTAAACGGGAGTAACGCTTGAAACAGTCTGTGTTGGAAACTTTTCTGGGAGGCCAGTAGTAGATTCCGATGCTCCAATGCAGGTTTACTGTATTCATTGGACCTCCACAATGAACATGAAACCCAGAAATTGCATCGGGATTGAATACTAAAGGCACAATGCCACCTTCTATCAAGGGGGAGTAACGCTTCATCAATCTATGCTTTTAACCATTATTGGGAGTCCAGAAGCAGATTCCGATGCACCACAGCGGGTTCACTGTCACCCTTTGACCTTCATTTTGACATGAAACACATAAATTCTATCGGATTGAATACAAAAGACACAATGCCGACTTTTGTTCAGTGGAGTATCGCTTCAAACATCTGTGCTTTGATCCTTTCCTGGGAGACATTAGATTCCGATTCACCACGGCAGGTTTACTGTGACCCTTGGACCTTCACGCTGCTGATGTAGCACAGAAATTGCATCGGGAATAAATACACAACGTACAATCGGGACCTCTGTAAACGGGAGTAACGCTTGAAACAGTCTGTGTTGGAAACTATTCTGGGAGGCCAGTAGTAGATTCCGATGCTCCAATGCATGTTTATTGTATTCGTTGGACCTTCACAATGAACATGAAACCTAGAAATTGCATGGGGATTGATTACAAAAGGCACAATGCCACCTTCTATCAAGGGGGAGTAACGCTTCATCAATCTATTCTTTTAATCTTTCTTGGGAGTCCATAAGTAGATTCCGATGCACCAAAGCGTGTTCACTGTCACCCTTTGACCTTCACTTTGACGATGAAACACAGAAATTTTATCGGATCAAATACAAAGGCACAATACCGACTTTTGTTCAGTGGAGTAACGCTTCAAACATCTGTGCTTTGATCCTTTCCTGGGAGACATTAGATTCCGATGCACCACGGCAGGTTTACTGTGACCCTTGGACCTTCACGCTGCTGATGTAGCACAGAAATTGCATCGGGAGTAAATACACAACGTACAATCGGGACCTCTGTAAACGGGAGTAACGCTTGAAACAGTCTGTGTTGGAAATTTTTCTGGGAGGCCAGTAGTAGATTCCGATGCTGCAATGCAGGTTTACAGTATTCATTGGACCTCCACAATGAACATGAAACCCAGAAATTGCATCGGGATTGAATACTAAAGGCACAATGCCACCTTCTATCAAGGGGGAGTAACGCTTCATTAATCTATGCTTTTAACCTTTCGTGGGAGTCCAGAAGTAGATTCCGATGCACCACAGCGGGTTCACTGTCTCCCTCTGACCTTCATTTTGACGATGAAGCACAGAAATTCTATCGGATTGAATACAAAATTCACACTGCCGACTTTTGTTCAGTGGAGTAACGCTTCAAACATCTGTGCTTTGATCCTTTCCTGGGAGACATTAGATTCCGATGCACCACGGCAGGTTTACTGTGACCCTTGGACCTTCACACTGCGGATGAAACACAGAAACTGCATCGGGAGGAAATTCAAAACGTACAATCCAGACCTCTGTAAACGGGAGTAACGCTTGAAACAGTCTGTGTTGGAAACTTTTGTGGGAGGCCAGTAGTAGATTCCGATGCTCCAATGCATGTTTATTGTATTCGTTGGACCTTCACAATGAACATGAAACCCAGAAATTGCATCGGGATTGAAGACAAAACGCACAATGCCGAGTTTTGTTCAGTGGTGTAACGCTTTAAACGTCTGTGCTTTAATCCTTTTCTTTGAGACATTAGATTCCGATGCACCACTTCAGGTTTACTGTGACCCTTGGACCTTCACACTGCTGATGAAACACAGAAATTGCATCGGGAGTAAATACAAAACGTACAATCCGGACCTCTGTAAACGGGAGTAACGCTTGAAACAGTCTGTGTTGGAAACATTTCTGGGAGGCCAGTAGTAGATTCCGATGCTCCAATGCAGGTTTACTGTATTCATTGGACCTCCACAATGAACATGAAACCCAGAAATTGCATCGGGATTGAATACTAAAGCCACAATGCCACCTTCTATCAAGGGGGAGTAACGCTTCATTAATCTATGCTTTTAACTTTTCGTGGGAGTCCAGAAGTAGATTCAGATGCACCACAGCGCGTTCACTGTCACCCTTTGACCTTCATTTTGACATGAAACACATAAATTCTATCGGATTCAATACAAAAGACACAATGCCGACTTTTGTTCAGTGGAGTATCGCTTCAAACATCTGTGCTTTGATCCTTTCCTGGGAGACATTAGATTCCGATGCACCACGGCAGGTTTACTGTGACCCTTGGACCTTCACGCTGCTGATGTAGCACAGAAATTGCATCGGGAGTAAATACACAACGTACAATCCAGACCTCTGTAAACGGGAGTAACGCCTGAAACAGTCTGTGTTGGAAACTTTTGTGGGAGGCCAGTAGTACATTCCGATGCTCCAATGCATGTTTATTGTATTCGTTGGACCTTCACAATGAACATGAAACCCAGAAATTGCATCGGGATTGAAGACAAAACGCACAATGCCGAGTTTTGTTCAGTGGTGTAACGCTTCAAACGTCTGTGCTTTAATCCTTTTCTTTGAGACATTAGATTCCGATGCACCACGGCAGGTTTACTGTGACCCTTGGACCTTCACACTGCTGATGAAACACAGAAATTGCATAGGGAGTAAATAAAAAACGTACATTTCGGACTTCTGTAAATGGTAGTAACGCTTGAAGCAGTCTGTGTTGGAAACTTTTCGGTGAGGCCAGTCGTAGATTCCAATGCTACAATGCATATTTATTGTATTCGTTGGAACTTCACAATGAACATGAAACCCAGAAAATGCATCTTGATTGAATACAAAAGGCACAATGCCACCTTCTATCAAGGGGGAGTAACGCTTCATCAATCTATGATTTTAAACGTTCCTGGGAGTCCAGAAGTAGATTCCGATGCACCACAGTGGGTTCACTGTTACACTTTGACCTTCATTTTGACGATGGAACAATGAATTTCTAACGGATTGATTACAAAAGGCACACTGCCGACTTTTGTTCAGTGGAGTAACGCTTCAAACATCTGTGCTTTGATCCTTTCCTGGGAGACATTAGATTCCGATGCACCACGGCAGGTTTACTGTGACTCTTGGACCTTCACGCTGCTGATGTAGCACAGAAATTGCATCGGGAGTAAATACACAACGTACAATCGGGACCTCTGTAAACGGGAGTAACGCTTGAAACAGTCTGTGTTGGAAACTTTTCTGGGAGGCCAGTAGTAGATTCCGATCTTCCAATGCAGGTTTACTGTATTCACTGGACCTCCACAATGAACATGAAACCCAGAAATTGCATCGGGATTGAATACTAAACCCACAATGCCACCTTCTATCAAGGGGAACAACGCTTCATTAATCTATGCTTTTAACTTTTCGTGGGAGTCCAGAAGTAGATTCAGATGCACCACAGGGGGTTCACTGTCTCCCTCTGACCTTCATTTTGACGATGAAGCACAGAAATTCTATCGGAATGAATACAAAATTCACAATGCCGACTTTTGTTCAGTGGAGTAACGCTTCAAACATCTGTGCTTTGATCCTTTCCTGGGAGACATTAGATTCCGATGCACCACGGCAGGATTACTGTGACCCTTGGACCTTCACACTGCGGATGAAACACAGAAATTGCATCGGGAGTAAATACAAAACGTACAATCCAGACCTCTGTAAACGGGAGTAACGCTTGAAACAGTCTGTGTCGGAAACTTTTGTGGGAGGCCTGTAGTAGATTCCGATGCTCCAATGCATGTTTATTGTATTCGTTGGACCTTCACAATGAACATGAAACCCAGAAATTGCATCGGGATTGAAGACAAAGGGCACAATGCCGAGTTTTGTTCAGTGGTGTAACGCTTCAAACGTCTGTGCTTTAATCCTTTTCTTTGAGACATTAGATTCCGATGCACCACGGCAGGTTTACTGTGACCTTGGACCTCCACACTGCTGATGAAACACAGAAATTGCATCGGGAGTAAATACAAAACGTACAATCCGGACCTCTGTAAACGGGAGTAACGCTTGAAGCAGTCTGCTTTGGAAACTTTTCTGGGAGGCCAGTAGTAGATTCCGATGCTCCAATGCAGGTTTACTGTATTCATTGGACCTCCACAATGAACATGAAACCCAGAAATTGCATCGGGATTGAATACTAAACCCACAATGCCACCTTCTATCAAGGGGAAGTAACGCTTCATTAATCTATGCTTTTAACTTTTCGTGGGAGTCCAGAAGTAGATTCAGATGCACCACAGGGGGTTCACTGTCTCCCTCTGACCTTCATTTTGACGATGAAGCACAGAAATTCTATCGGAATGAATACAAAATTCACAATGCTGACTTTTGTTCAGTGGAGTAACGCTTCAAACATCTGTGCTTTGATCCTTTCCTGGGAGACATTAGATTCCGATGCACCACGGCAGGATTACTGTGACCCTTGGACCTTCACACTGCGGATGAAACACAGAAATTGCATCGGGAGTAAATACAAAACGTACAATCCAGGCCTCTGTAAACGGGAGTAACGCTTGAAACAGTCTGTGTCGGAAACTTTTGTGGGAGGCCTGTAGTAGATTCCGATGCTCCAATGCATGTTTATTGTATTCGTTGGACCTTCACAATGAACATGATACCCAGAAATTGAATCGGGATTGAATACTAAAGCCACAATGCCACCTTCTATCAAGGGGAAGTAACGCTTCATTAATCTATGCTTTTAACTTTTCGTGGGAGTCCAGAAGTAGATTCAGATGCACCACAGCGGGTTCACTGTCTCCCTCTGACCTTCATTTTTACGATGAAGCACAGAAATTCTATCGGAATGAATACAAAATTCACAATGCCGACTTTTGATCAGTGGAGTAACGCTTCAAACATCTGTGCTTTGATCCTTTCCTGGGAGACATTAGATTCCGATGCACCACGGCAGGTTTACTGTGACCCTTGGACCTTCACGCTGCTGATGTAGCACAGAAATTGCATCGGGAGTAAATACACAACGTTCAATCGGGACCTCTGTAAACGGGAGTAACGCTTGAAACAGTCTGTGTTGGAAACTTTTCTGGGAGGCCAGTAGTAGATTCCGATCTTCCAATGCAGGTTTACTGTATTCACTGGACCTCCACAATGAACATGAAACCCAGAAATTGCATCGGGATTGAATACTAAACCCACAATGCCACCTTCTATCAAGGGGAAGTAACGCTTCATTAATCTATGCTTTTAACTTTTCGTGGGAGTCCAGAAGTAGATTCAGATGCACCACAGGGGGTTCACTGTCTCCCTCTGACCTTCATTTTGACGATGAAGCACAGAAATTCTATCGGAATGAATACAAAATTCACAATGCTGACTTTTGTTCAGTGGAGTAACGCTTCAAACATCTGTGCTTTGATCCTTTCCTGGGAGACATTAGATTCCGATGCACCACGGCAGGATTACTGTGACCCTTGGACCTTCACACTGCGGATGAAACACAGAAATTGCATCGGGAGTAAATACAAAACGTACAATCCAGGCCTCTGTAAACGGGAGTAACGCTTGAAACAGTCTGTGTCGGAAACTTTTGTGGGAGGCCTGTAGTAGATTCCGATGCTCCAATGCATGTTTATTGTATTCGTTGGACCTTCACAATGAACATGATACCCAGAAATTGAATCGGGATTGAATACTAAAGCCACAATGCCACCTTCTATCAAGGGGAAGTAACGCTTCATTAATCTATGCTTTTAACTTTCCGTGGGAGTCCAGAAGTAGATTCAGATGCACCACAGCGGGTTCACTGTCTCCCTCTGACCTTCATTTTGACGATGAAGCACAGAAATTCTATCGGAATGAATACAAAATTCACAATGCCGACTTTTGATCAGTGGAGTAACGCTTCTAACATCTGTGCTTTGATCCTTTCCTGGGAGACATTAGATTCCGATGCACCACGGCAGGTTTACTGTGACCCTTGGACCTTCACACTGCGGATGAAACACAGAAACTGCATCGGGAGTAAATACAAAACGTACAATCCAGACCTCTGTAAACGGGAGTAACGCTTGAAACAGTCTGTGTTGGAAACTTTTGTGGGAGGATAGTAGTAGATTCCGATGCTCCAATGCATGTTTATTGTATTCGTTGGACCTTCACAATGAACATGAAACCCAGAAATTGCATCGGGATTGAAGACAAAAGGCACAATGCCGAGTTTTGTTCAGTGCTGTAACGCTTCAAACGTCTGTGCTTTAATCCTTTTCTTTGAGACATTAGATTCCGATGCACCACGGCAGGTTTACTGTGACCCTTGGACCTCCACACTGCTGATGAAACACAGAAATTGCATCGGGAGTAAATACAAAACGTACAATCCGGACCTCTGTAAACGGGAGTAACGCTTGAAACAGTCTGCCTTGGAAACTTTTCTGGGAGGCCAGTAGTAGATTCCGATGCTCCAATGCAGGTTTACTGTATTCATTGGACCTCCACAATGAACATGAAACCCAGAAATTGCATCGGGATTGAATACAAAAGGCACAATGCCACCTACTATGAATGGTGAGTAACGCTTTATCAAGCTATGCTTTTAACCTTTCCTGGGAGTCCAGAAGTAGATTCCAATGCACCACAGCGGATTCACTGTCACCCTTTGACCTTCATTTTGACGATGAAACACAGAAATTCTATCGGATTGAATACAAAAGGCACAATGCAACTATTGTTCAGTGGAGTAACGCTTAAACAACTGTGCTTTGGTCCTTTCCTGGGAGACATTAGATTCCGATGGACCACGGCAGGTTTACTGTGACCCTTGGACCTTCACACTGCTGATGTAGCACAGAAATTGCATCGGGAGTAAATACACAACGTACAATCGGGACCTCTGTAAACGGGAGTAACGCTTGAAACAGTCTGTTTTGGAAACTTTTCTGGGAGGCCAGTAGAAGATTCCGCTGCTCCAATGCATGTTTATTGTATTCTTTGGACCTTCACAATGAACATGAAACCCAGAAATTGCATGGGGATTGAATACAAAAGGCACAATGCCACCTTCTATCAAGGGGGGTAACGCTTCATAAATCTATGCTTTTAACCTTTCCTGGGGGTCCAGAAGTATATTCCGATGCACCACAGCGGGTTCACTGTCACCCATTGACCTTCACTTTGACGATGAAACACAGAAATTCTATCGGATTGAATACAAAAGGCACAATGCCGACTTTTGTTCAGTGGAGTAACGCTTCAAACATCTGTGCTTCGATCGTTTCCTGGGAGACATTAGATTGCGATGCACCACGGCAGGTTTACTGTGACCCTTGGACCTTCACACTGCTGATGAAACACAAAAAATTGCATCGGGAGTAAATACAAAACGTGCAATCCGGACTTCTGTTGTAAACGGGAGTAAGGCTTGAAACAGTCTGTCTTGGAAACTTTTCTGGGAGGCCAATAGTAGATTCCGATACCCTATTGAGGGTTTACTGTATTCATTGCACCTTCACAATGAACATGAAACCCAGAAATTGAATCGGGATTGAATACTAAAGGCACAATGCCACCTTCTATCAAGGGGGAGTAACGCTTCATCAATCTATGCTTTTAACCTTTCCTGGGAGTCCAGAAGTAGATTCCGACACACCACAGCGGGTTCACTGTCTCCTTTTGACCTTCATTTTGACGATGAAACACAGAAATTTTATCGGATTGAATACAAAAGGCAAAATGCCGACATTTGTTCAGTGGAGTAACGCTTCAAACATGTGTGCTTTGATCCTTTCCTGGGAGACATTAGATTCCAATGCACCACGGCAGGTTTACTGTGACCCTTGGACCTCCACACTGCTGATGAAACACAGAAATTGCATCGGGAGTAAATACAAAACGTACAATCAGGGACGTCTGTAAATGGGAGTAACGCTTTAAACTTTCTGTGTTGGAAACGTTTCCGGGAGGCCAGTAGTAGAATCCGATGCTCCAATGCAGGTTTACTGTATTCATTGGACCTTCACAATGACCATGAAATCCAGAAATTGCATCGGGATTGAAAACAAAAGTCACAATGCCACCTTCTATCAAGGGGGAGTAACGCTTCATCAATCTATGTTTTTAACTTTTCCTGGGGGTCCAGAAGTAGATTCCAATGCACCACAGCGGGTTCACTGTCACCCTTTGACCTTCATTTTGACGATGAAACACAGAAATTCTATCGGATCGAATACAAAAGGCACAATACCGACTTTTGTTCAGTGGAGTAACGCTTCAAACATCTGTGCTTTGATCCTTTCCTGGGAGACATTAGATTCCGATGCACCACGTCAGGTTTACTGTGACCCTTGGACCTCCACACTGCTGATGAAACACAGAAATTGCATCGGGAGTAAATACAAAACGTACAATCAGGGACGTCTGCAAATGGGAGTAACGCTTTAAACTTTCTGTGTTGGAAACTTTTCCGGGAGGCCAGTAGTAGAATCCGATGCTCCAATGCAGGTTTACTGTATTCATTGGACCTTCACAATGACCATGAAACCCAGAAATTGCATCGGGATTGAATACAAAAGTCACAATGCCACCTTCTATCAAGGGGGAGTAACGCTTCATCAATCTATGTTTTTAACTTTTCCTGGGGGTCCAGAAGTAGATTCCAATGCACCACAGCGGGTTCACTGTCACCCTTTGACCTTCATTTTGACGATGAAACACAGAAATTCTATCGGATCCAATACAAAAGGCACAATACCGACTTTTGTTCAGTGGAGTAACGCTTCAAACATCTGTGCTTTGATCCTTTCCTGGGAGACATTAGATTCCGATGCACCACTGCAGGTTTACTGTGACCCTTGGACCTTCACGCTGCTGATGTAGCACAGAAATTGCATCGGGAGTAAATACACAACGTACAATCGGGACCTCTGTAAACGGGAGTAACGCTTGAAACAGTCTGTGTTGGAAATTTTTCTGGGAGGCCAGTAGTAGATTCCGATGCTCCAATGCAGGTTTACTGTATTCATTGGACCTCCACAATGAACATGAAACCCAGAAATTGCATCGGGATTGAATACTAAAGGAACAATGCCACCTTCTATCAAGGGGGAGTAACGCTTCATTAATCTATGCTTTTAACCTTTCGTGGGAGTCCAGAAGTAGATTCCGATGCACCACAGCGGGTTCACTGTCTCCCTCTGACCTTCATTTTGACGATGAAGCACAGAAATTCTATCGGATTGAATACAAAAGGCACATTGCCGACTTTTGTTCAGTGGAGTAACGCTTCAAACATCTGTGCTTTGATCCTTTCCTGGGAGACATTAGATTCCGATGCACCACGGCAGGTTTACTGTTACCCTTGGACCTTCACACTGAGGATGAAACACAGAAATTGCATCGGGAGCAAATACAAAACGTGCAATCCAGACCTCTGTAAACGGGAGTAACGCTTGAAACAGTCTGTGTTGGAAACTTTTGTGGGAGGCCATTAGTAGATTCCGATGGTGCAATGCATGTTTATTGTATTCGTTGGACCTGCACAATGAACATGAAACCCAGAAATTGCATCGGGATTGAAGACAAAAGGCACAATGCCGAGTTTTGTTCAGTGGTGTAACGCTTCAAACGTCTGTGCTTTAATCCTTTTCTTTGAGACATTAGATTCCGATGCACCACGGCAGGTTTACTGTGACCCTTGGACCTTCACACTGCTGATGAAACACAGAAATTGCATAGGGAGTAAATAAAAAACGTACATTTCGGACTTCTGTAAATGGTAGTAACGCTTGAAGCAGTCTGTGTTGGAAACTTTTCGGTGAGGCCAGTCGTAGATTCCAGTGCTACAATGCATATTTATTGTATTCGTTGGAACTTCACAATGAACATGAAACCCAGAAATTGCATCTTGATTGAATACAAAAGGCACAATGCCACCTTCTATCAAGGGGGAGTAACGCTTCATCAATCTATGATTTTAAACATTCCTGGGAGTCCAGAAGTAGATTCCGATGCACCACAGTGGGTTCACTGTTACACTTTGACCTACATTTTGACGATGGAACACAGAATTTCTAACGGATTGATTACAAAAGGCACACTGCCGACTTTTGTTCAGTGGAGTAACGCTTCAAACATCTGTGCTTCGATCCTTTCCTGGGAGACATTAGATTCCGATGCACCACGGCAGGTTTACTGTGAACCTTGCACCTTCACACTGCTGATGAAACACAGAAATTGCATCGGGAGTAAATACAAATCGTACAATCCGGACCTCTGTAAACGGGAGTAACGCTTGAAACAGTCTGTGTTGGAAACTTTTCTGGGAGGCCAGTAGTAGATTCCGATGCTCCAATGCAGGATTACTGTATTCAATGGACCTTCACAATGAACATGAAACCCAGAAATTGCATCTTGATTGAATACAAAAGGCACAATGCCACCTTCTATCAAGGGGAGTAACGCTTCATCAATCTATGCTTTTAACCTTTCCTGGGAGTCCAAAAGTAGATTCCGATGCACCACAGCGGGTTCACTGTCACCCTTTGACCTTCATTTTGACGATGAAACACATAAATTCTATCGGATTGAATACAAAAGGCACAATGCCGAGTTTTGTTCAGTGGTGTAACGCTTCAAACGTCTGTGCTTTAATCCTTTTCTTTGAGACATTAGATTCCGATGCACCACGGCAGGTTTACTGTGACCCTTGGACCTTCACACTGCTGATGAAACACAGAAATTGCATCGGGAGTAAATAAAAAACGTACATTTCGGACTTCTGTAAATGGTAGTAAAGCTTGAAGCAGTCTGTGTTGGAAACTTTTGTGGGAGGCCAGTCGTAGATTCCAATGCTGCAATGCATATTTATTGTATTCGTTGGACCTTCACAATGAACATGAAACCCAGAAATTGCATCGGGATTGAATACAAAAGGCACAATGCCACCTTCTATCAAGGGGGAGTAACGCTTCATCAATCTATGCTTATAAACTTTCCTGGGAGTCAAGAAGTAGATTCCGATGCACCACAGCTGGTTCACTGTTACCCTTTGACCTTCATTTTGACGATGAAACACAGAAATTCTATCGGATTGAATACAAAAGGCACACTGCCGACTTTTGTTCAGTGGAGTAACGCTTCAAACATCTGTGCTTTGTTCCTTTCCTGGGAGACATTAGATTCCGATGCACCACGGCAGGTTTACTGTGAACCTTAGACCTTCACACTGCTGATGAAACACAGAAATTGCATCGGGAGTAAATACAAAACGTACAATCCGGACCTCTGTAAACGGAAGTAACGCTTGAAACAGTCTGTGTTGGAAACTTTTCTGGGAGGCCAGTAGTAGATTCCGATGCTCCAATGCAGGATTACTGTATTCATTGGACCTTCACAATGAACATGAAACCCAGAAATTGCATCTTGATTGAATACAAAAGGCACAATGCCACCTTCTATCAAGGGGAGTAACGCTTCATCAATCTATGCTTTTAACCTTTCCTGGGAGTCCAAAAGTAGATTCCGATGCACCACAGCGGGTTCACTGTCACCCTTTGACCTTCATTTTGACGATGAAACACATAAATTCTATCGGATTGAATACAAAAGGCACAATGCCGAGTTTTGTTCAGTGGTGTAACGCTTCAAACGTCTGTGCTTTAATCCTTTTCTTTGAGACATTAGATTCCGATGCACCACGGCAGGTTTACTGTGACCCTTGGACCTTCACACTGCTGATGAAACACAGATATTGCATCTTGAGTAAATAAAAAACGTACATTTCGGACTTCTGTAAATGGTAGTAACGCTTGAAGCAGTCTGTGTTGGAAACTTTTGTGGGAGGCCAGTCGTAGATTCCAATGCTGCAATGCATATTTATTGTATTCGTTGGACCTTCACAATGAACATGAAACCCAGAAATTGCATCGGGATTGAATACAAAAGGCACAATGCCACCTTCTATCAAGGGGGAGTAACGCTTCATCAATCTATGCTTATAAACTTTCCTGGGAGTCAAGAAGTAGATTCCGATGCACCACAGCTGGTTCACTGTTACCCTTTGACCTTCATTTTGACGATGAAACACAGAAATTCTATCGGATTGAATACAAAAGGCACACTGCCGACTTTTGTTCAGTGGAGTAACGCTTCAAACATCTGTGCTTTGATCCTTTCCTGGGAGACATTAGATTCCGATGCACCATGGCAGGTTTACTGCGACCCTTGGACCTTCACACTGCAAATGAAACACAAAAATTGCATCGGGAGTAAATAAAAAACGTACATTTCGGACTTCTGTAAACGGTAGTAACGCTTGAAGCAGTCTGTGTTGGATACTTTTCTGGGAGGCCAGTAGTAGATTCCGATGCTCCAATGCAGGTTTACTGTATTCATTGGACTTTCACAATGGACATGAAACCCTGAAATTGCATCGGGATTGAATACAAAAGGCACAATGCCACCTACTATGAATGGTGAGTAACGCTTTATCAAGCTATGCTTTTAACCTTTCCTGGGAGTCCAGAAGTAGATTCCAATGCACCACAGCGGATTCACTGTCTCCCTTTGACCTTCATTTTGACGATGAAACACAGAAATTCTATCGGATTAAATACAAAAGGCACAATGCAACTATTGTTCAGTGGAGTAACGCTTAAACAACTGTGCTTTGGTCCTTTCCTGGGAGACATTAGATTCCGATGCACCACGGCAGGTTTACTGTGACCCTTGGACCTTCACACTGCTGATGTAGCACAGAAATTGCATCGGAAGTAAATACACAACGTACAATCCGGACCTCTGTAAACGGGAGTAACGCTTGAAACAGTCTGTTTTGGAAACTTTTCTGGGAGGCCAGTAGAAGATTCCGCTGCTCCAATGCATGTTTATTGTATTCGTTGGACCTTCACAATGAACATGCAACCCAGAAATTGCATCGGGATTGAAGACAAAAGGCACAATGCCAACTCCTATCAAGTTTGAGTAACGCATCATCAATCTATGCTTTTAACCTTTCCTGGGAGTCCAGAAGTAGATTCCGATGCACCACAGCGGGTTGACTGTCACCCATTGACCTTCACTTTGACGATGAAACACAGAAATTCTATCGGATTGAATACAATAGGCACAATGCCGACTTTTGTTCAGTGGAGTAACGCTTCAAACATCTGTGCTTCGATCCTTTCCTGGGAGACATTAGATTCCGATGCACCACGGCAGGTTTACTGTGACCCTTGGACCTCCACACTGCTGATGAAACACAGAAATTGCATCGGGAGTAAATACAAAACGTACAATCAGGGACGTCTGTAAATGGGAGTAACGCTTTAAACTTTCTGTGTTGGAAACTTTTCCGGGAGGCCAGTAGTAGAATCCGATGCTCCAATGCAGGTTTACTGTATTCATTGGACCTTCACAATGACCATGAAACCCAGAAATTGCATCGGGATTGAATACAAAAGTCACAATGCCACCTTCTATCAAAGGGAGTAACGCTTCATCAATCTATGTTTTTAACTTTTCCTGGGGGTCCAGAAGTAGATTCCAATGCACCACAGCGGGTTCACTGTCACCCTTTGACCTTCATTTTGACGATGAAACACAGAAATTCTATCGGATCGAATACAAAAGGCACAATACCGACTTTTGTTCAGTGGAGTAACGCTTCAAACATCTGTGCTTTGATCCTTTCCTGGGAGACATTAGATTCCGATGCACCACGGCAGGTTTACTGTGACCCTTGGACCTCCACACTGCTGATGAAACACGTAAATTGCATCGGGAGTAAATACAAAACGTACATTCCGTATTTCTGTAAACGGGAGTAATGCTTGAAACAGTCTGTGTTGGAAACTTTTCTGGGAGGCCAGTAGTAGATTCCGATGCTCCAATGCAGGTTTACTGTATTCATTGGACCTTCACAATGAACATGAAACCCAGAAATTGCATCGGGGTTGATTAAAAAAGGCACAATGCTGATTTCCGTCCAGCGGGAGTAACGCCTGTGACAGTCTGTGTTGGAAAATGTCCTGGGTGACCAGTATTAGATTCCCATGGACCATGGACCACAATTGCCGTAACTCTTGGACCTTCACATTAACGATGAAACACAGAAATTGCGTCAGGATTGAATACAAAAGGCACAATAACGAATTCTGTTCAGGGGGAGTAACGCTTCAAAGAATCTGTTTTGGAACCCTTCCAGGGAGTCCAGCAGTAGATTCCGATGCACCACTGCAGGTTCACTGTTACCCTTACACCTTCACTTTGTCGATGAAACACAGAAATTGCATCGAAAATGTGTACAAATTGCACAATGCCGATTTCAGTCCAGGGCGAGTAGCGTTTCAAACGGTCTGTGTTGGATCCTTTCCAGTGAGACCAGTACTATATTTCGTTGCACCACTGCAGGTTTTCTAGTACCCTTGGGACTTCTTTCTGACGATAAAACACTGAAATGTCATCTTCATTGAATAAAAAAGTCACAATGCTATCTTCTGTTCAGGGGAGTATACGCCTCAAACTGTCTCTGCTTTGAACCTTTCCTCGGACAACAGTATTAGATTCCGAGGCACCACTGCAGATTCCCTGTAACAAATGGACCTCCATATTGACGATGAAACACAGAAATTTGAATCAGGTTGAATACAAAACAAACATTGCTAACTTCTGTCAAGGGGACGTAACGCTTCTAACAGTCTGGGCTTGAAACATACCTGGATGTCCTGTATTAGATTCCGATGCACCACTGAAGGTTTACTGTAACCCTTGGACCTCTACATTGTAGATGCAACACAGAAATTGCATCGGGATTGAATTGAAAACTCACAATGCGGACCTCGGTCCAGGGGGAGTAACGCTTCTAACAGTCTGTGTTGGAAAATTTCCTGGGACACCAGTATTAGATTCGGATAGACCTTGGCATAATTCCTGTAACTCGTGGACCTTCACATTGTCGATGAAAGACAGAAATTGTCTGAGGATTGAATACAAAAATCCCAATGCCGACTTCTGTCGTGGGGTTGTAATGCTTCACACAGTTTGTGTTGAAACGTTTCCTATGAGTCCGTAATACATTTCGATGCACCAATGCTGGTTTACAGTAACCCTTGGACCTTCACACAAACAGTGAAACACGGAAATTGCATCGGAATTGAATACAAAAATCACAATGCCGACTTCTGTCCAGGGGCAGTAATGCTTCAAAAAGTGTCGAACTTGAACCTTTCCTGGGCGACCACTATTGGATTCCGACGCCACTGCAGGTTCTCTGTAACACTTGGACGTTCATATCGACGATAAAGCAGAGAAATTGCCTTGGGATTGAATAAAAAGTCCCAATGCCAACTTGTGTCCAAGGAGAGCAACGCTTCAAAGTGCCTGTGCTTGGATACTTTTGTGGGAGTCCAGTATTGGATTCCGATGTACCACTGCAATTTTTCTGTAACCCTTGGAGTTTCATATTGACGATGAAACACAGATATTGCATCGGGATTGAATACAAAAGGCACAATACGACTTATATCTAGGGGGAGTAACGTTTCAAACAGTCTGTTTTGGAACTTCTCCTGGGAGTCCAGAAGTAGATTCCGATACAGCACAGCGGGTTCACGGTAACCCTTGGACCGTCGCTTTGACGATGGATCACAGAAATTGCATCGGGAGTCAATACAAAAGACACAATGCTGACTTCAATCCAGGGGGAGTAACACTTCAAATAGTCTGTGTTGGAAACTTTCCGGGCAGACCAATATTAGGATCCGATGCACAACGGGAGGTTTACGGTAACGGTTGCACCATCACATTGACGATGAAACCAAGAAACTGCATCCAGATTGAATACAAAACATACGAAGCCAACTTCTGTCCAGGAGTAGTAATGCTTCAATTATGTCTGAGTTGGAATTATTCCCGGGAGTTTGCTAGTAGATTCTGATGCACCACGGTAGGTTCACTGTAACCCTTGGATCTTCACATTGACGATGAAACACAGAAATTGCATCGGGATTGAATACAAAAGTCACAATGCCGACTTCTGTCCAGTAGGAGTAATTCTTAAAACAGTCTGCCTTGGAACCCTTCCTGGAAGTGCAGTAGTAGATTCCGATGCACCACTGCAGGTTCAGTGTAACCCTCACACCTTCCCATTGACGATGAAACACAGAAATTAGGATTGTGTACAAATTGCTCAATGCCGACTTCTGTCCAGGGGGAGTATACGCTTCAAACAGTCTCTGCTTTGAACCTTTGTTGGGGACCAGTATTAGATTCCGACGCACCACTGCAGGTTCACTGCAACAAATGGATCCTCATCTAGACGATGAAACACCGAAATTGCATCAGGACTGAATACAAAACGCACTTCGCTGACTTCTGTCAAGGGGGCGTAACGCTTCAAACAGTCTGTGCTTGAAACATACCTGCAAGTCCAGTATTATATTCCAATACACAACTGAAGGTTTACTGTAACCCTTGGACCTTTACATTGAAGATTAAACACAGAAATTGTGTCGGGATTGAATTCAAAAGGCACAATGAGGACTTCTGTCCTGGGGGAGAAACGCTTCTAACAGTCTGTGTTGGAAAAATTCCTGGGACACCAGTATTAGATTCCGATGCACCACGTCATAATTCCTGTACCCTTGGACCTTCACATTGTCGATGAAACACAGAAATTGCGTCAGGATTGAATACAAAAGGTACAATGATGACTTCCGTCCAGGGGTTTTTAACAGTCTGTTTTGGAACCTTTACTGGGAGTTCAGTAACAAATACCGATGTACTTGTGCAGGATTACTGTGAACCTTGGCCATTCACATTGACGATGAAACACAGATATTGGACCGGGATTGAATACAAAATGCACAATGCTAACTTCTGTCAACGGGTGTGACACTTCAAACAGTCTGTGATTTTAACCTTTCCTGGGAAACAAGTTGTAGATTCCGATGCACTACAGCAGGTTTACTGTAACCATTGGAACTTTTCATTGACGATGAATCACAGAAATTGCATCGGGGTTGAATATAAAACTACAATGCCAACTTGTGTCCAGTGTGAGAAACGCTTCAGACAGTCTGTGATTTGTACCTTTCCTGGGAGGCCAGTAGTAGATTCCGATACTCAACTGTAGAATTACTGTAATCCTTACTCTTTCACATTGATGATGAAACACAGAAATAGCATCTGGATTGAATACAAAAGGCATAAATCCTACTTCTGTCCAGGTTAAGTAACGCTTCTAACATTCTATGTTTTAAAATTTTCTGGGATACCAGTATTAGATACCGCTGCACCACGCCATAATTCCAGTAACCCTTTGACGTGCACATTGACGATGAAACACAAAAATTGCGTGACGATTGAATACAAAAGTGGGTATAACGCCACGAAGTCTCTGCTTTGAACTTTTCCTGGGAATCCAGAACTAGGTTCCGATGCACCACTGCAGGTTAACTGTAACCCTTGGAGTTTCACATTGACGAAGAAACACAGAAATTGAATCAGGATTAAATACAAAAACCACTTTGCTGACTTCTGTCCACGAGGAGTAACGCTTCAAGCAGTCTCTGTTGCAACCTTTCCTGGGATTCAAGTAGTAGATTCCGATGCACCACTGTAGGTCCCCTGTAACACTTGGACCTTTAGATTGACAATGAAAGACAGAAATTGCATCGGGATTGAATACAAAAGGCTCAATGTCGACCTCTGTCCTGCGGGACTAACGCCTCAAACAGTCTGTTTTGGAACCCTTCGTGGGAGATCAGTAGTAGATTCCGGTGCACCACTGTAGATTCCCTGTAACATTTGGACCTTTAGAAATTGAATACAAAAGGCACAACGGCCGTCTTGGGGGTGTTATGCTTCAAACGGTCTGTGTTGGAACCTTTCCTGGAAGCCCGTTGTAGATTGCGATGCACCACGGTAGTTTTACTGTAACCCTTCGACCTTGAAATTGACGATGAAACACTGAAATTGCATCGGGATTGAATACAGAAGGAATAATGCCGACTTCTGTCTAGAGGGAGTAACGCTTCAAACAGTCTGTGATTTGAACCATTCCTGGGAGACCAGTAGTAGATTGCAATGCACCGCGGCAAGTTTACTGTAACACTTATACCTTCACATTGACGGTGAAACACAAAAATAGGATCGGGAATGAATAGAAGAGGCACAATGTTGACTTCTGTGGAGGGGGAGTAACGTTTCAAATAGTCTGTTCTTTGAACATTTTCCTGGGAGTTTAGTAGTAGATTCCGATGCACCTCTGCAAGCTTACTGTAACCCTTGGATCTTCACATATATGACGAAGCACAAAAATTGCATCGGGAATGAATTCAAAAGACACAATGAAGACTTATGTCCAGTGGAGCAACGCTTGAGACAGTCAGTGTTGCAAAAATTTCCTGAGAGGGCAGTATTAGAATCCGATGCACCAATGCAGGTTTACTGTAACCCTTGCATCTTCACATTGACGATGAAACACAGAAATTGCGTCAGGATTGAATGTAAAAGGCACAATGCCGACATCTATCCACGAGGGGTAACGCTTCAAGCAGTCTGTGTTGGAACATTACCTGAAAGTCCAGTAGCAGATTTCGACACAACACTGCATGGTCATTGAATCTTTGGACCTTCGCAGTGACGATGAATTGTGTCAGGATTGAAAACAAAAGACACAATGCCGAATACTTTGCAGGGGAAGTTACGACACAAACAGTCTGCGCTTTGAACATCACACACACCCATGCCCGAGGCAGGATTCGAACCTGCGACCGTAGCGGTCGCGCGCGTCCACACTGTAGCGCCTATAAGTGCTCGGCAACGCCGGCTGGCCTTTGAACTTTTCCTGGATATCGAGTATTAGATTCCGATGCACCAATGCAGGTTTACTGTAACCCTTGGAGATTCACATTGACGATAAAACAAAGATATTGAATCATGATTTAATACAAAAGGCAAGTGGAGACTTCGGTCCACGAGGAGTAACCCTTGAAACAGGCTGTGTTGGAACCTTTCCTATGAGTCCAGTAGTAGATTCCGATGCAGCACTGCAGGGTTTCCGGTACTTTGGACCTTTACATTGCGATGAAACACAGAAATTGCATCGGGATTCAATGCAACAGGGACAATACAGACTTCTGCCAAGGGGAGTAACGCTTCAAACGGTCTGTGAATTGAACCTATCCTGTGAGTCCAGTAGTAGATTCCGATGCACCTCTGTAGGTTTACTGTAACCCTTAACATTCAAACTGACGTTGAAATATAGGAAATTGCACAGGGATGGAATACAAAGGGCAGAATGCCGACTTCTGTCTAACAGGATTAACGCCTCAAAAAGTCTGTGTTGGATTCCTTCCATTGAGAACAGTACTATGTTCCGATGCTCCATTAAAGCGTTTACTGTAACCCTTGGACCTTCACATTGACGATGAAACACAGAGATGGCATCGGGATTGAATACAAAATGCACAATGCTAACTTGTGTCCAGCAGGAGTAACACTTCAACCTGTCTGTGGCTTAGAAACTTTCCTAGGAGTCCAGTAATGGTTTTCGAAGCATCACTGCAATTTTATTGTAACCCTTGGACTTTCAGATTGTCGATGAAACACAGAAATTGCATCGGGACTGAATACAAAAGGCACAATGCCAACTTTTGTCCAGGGGAGGAACGCTTCAAACAGTGTGCGATTTGAACATTTCCTGGGAGGCAAGTATTAGATTCCGACGCACCACTGCAGGTTTACTGTGCCCCTTGGAGTTTTGACTGACGATGGAATACAGAAATTGCATCGGAATTGAATGCAAAAGGCAGAATGCCGACTTCTGTCCAGGGTGAGTAACGCTTGAAGAAGTCTCTGCTTTGAAACTTTGAGAAACCAGCATTATATTCCGATGCACAACTGCAGTTTTACGGTAACCCTTGTCCCAATAGATTGACGATCAAAGACAGAAATTGCATCGGCACTTAATTCAAAAGGCAGAATGCCGAGTTCTCCCTGGTTAATAACGCTTCAAAGAGCCTGTGCTTTGAACCTTTCCTGGGACTCCAGTAGTAGATCCCGATGAATCACTGAGGATTTACTGTAACCCTTGAACCTTCACACTGACGATGAAACACAGAAATTGCATCGGGATTGAATAAAAAATTCACATTTCGAACTTCTGTTCAAGGGGAGGAACGCTTCAAACAGTCTAAGTAGGAAACTTTCCTGGGAGACCAGTATTATATTCCGATGCACCACGGCATGTTTACTGTAAGCCTTAGATCTTCACTTTGATGCTGATACACAGAAATTGTCTTGGGATTGAATACAAATGGCACAATGCCGACCTCTGTCCATTGGATGTAACGCTTCAAAAACACAGAAATTACATCGGGATTGAATACAAAAGGCACAATGCTCACTTGTGTCCAAGGGGAATAACGCTTCACACGGACTGTGCTTGGAAACGTTCGTGGGAGTCCAGTGTTGGATTCCGATTCACCACTGCTATTTTACTGCAACCCTTGGACTTTCGGGAAAAAGATGAAACACAGATATTGCATGGGGATTGAAAACATAAGGCACAATGCCGACTTCTGTGCAGGGGGAGTAACGGTTCAGACAGTCTGTTTTGGAACCTTTCCTGGAAGTCCAGTAGTAGATTCCGATGCACCACAGCAGGTTTACTGTAACCATTGGAACTTCACACTGACGATGAAACACAGAAACTGGGTCGGGATTGTATACAAATTGCACAATGTCGACTTCTGTCCAGGGGGAGGAATACATCAAACAGTCTGTGCTGGAAACATTCCTAGGAGACCAGTATTAGGCTCTGATGCACAGCGGCAGGTTTGCTGTAACCCTTTGACCTTCACATTGACGATGAAACACAGAAATTGTATCGGCGTTGAATACAAAAGCCACAATGCCTACGTCTGTCAAGGGGAATAACGATTCAAACAGACTATGCTTCTAACCTTTCGTGGAAGACCAGTATTATGTTCCGATGCACCACGGCATGTTTACTGTAAGCCTTAGTCCTTCACTTCGATGCTGATACACAGAAATTGTCTCGGGCTTGAATACAAAAGGCTTGTCTCTGCCATCCTCTCCCACCCTTGTAGCTGCCGTGTCTGCATCCCCAAACTCCCACCTGCTCTCCATCTCTCCACTCTCCATACCCTCGCCCAAGGTGGCTTCCACCAACTTCCCCTCCCTGCTGATGCCATCATCCCCTCCATCTACCCCTCCTACCAACTCTGATCCTCCTCTACTGCACCCTGTGTTTTTCCCTAGGGCACCCTCTCTCCCTCCTTTCCTTCCTCCCTTCCTTCCTCCCTCCTCCCCCGAGCTTCCCCTGCCCCGATACCTTCTTTCTTCCCCCTCCCATCTCCTCTGCCACTGGCATCTACATGCTCCCCTCTCCCCCCTCCCCCTCCTTTTTCCCCTTTCGGCAGGTCCCCGGTCTCGTATACGTATAGTGAACTTTTGCGCGCCAGAGATCATCGCCTAGTGTTTGTGTGTGCCGTTGTGTTCGTGCTCAAGTGTTCTAGTGTTTAACCGTTTGTTCTCTGACGTTCGCGTGTGTCATCTCTCATCTCTGTGCGTGTCCACAAGTCAGAACAATTTTATTTTGGACTCTGCGCCCGTGAACGACTCCGTGTGTTTTAATTTTGTATGTCTACGTTTGTATATCCACCATGTCTGTTCTGCAATTGTCTCCTTTTGTCTCATTAGTCATATCTGTGGCCGAAGACCGGCGTAGTATGCCGCTGCTGGCCTACCTGTATCAGGTGTGAAGATAATCAATAAAGAAAAAAAATTGTAGCATATGCAGGTATAGGTCAAAACTTCCGATTTCATACACTTTAAATGAAACTCAGCACTCCTTAACTTTATACAGGTCTTGAAAGTACAGAGTATATCCAAACACCCCAACAACTTCTACGCAGGGGACGAATCATAACAGGGATACGGCACTACTGCAAGGTATGTAATACGACAAAATTAGAGTTTTTAAGCGATTATGTGGATCCCACGTGGTCTCACTCGAGCACAGTTGTGAAATCTGTAGTCACATATATAGAATGAAATTATTAGATAAAACTGAAAAAATTTCCTTACTGAGCAATCTTAGCGACATGTTGAGGACTACCGTGTCCCCTATCTGTCTTAGTTTGACTCAAGCACCATCTGTAACACTTACATCGATTATAAGTAGATTTATATTATGTAACTTTGTGTCTACCATTATGGAGTGTGTATTCTTTGTTATTTAAAGTCCTTGATTTGCGACAGGAGAATAAGAGTTTTGTAATGTATATATGAAAAAAGCAAAAGGATTTGTTAAAACGATAAATTGTTATAATATGTGTACGTTTATAAAAAGAAAATGTTTATTGAAAGCTGGTTCATGATTAGGGCACATCTATTTGTAATATATAAAAGATGTAGGGAAATGCCTGAGCAACGAAATTGGCATGGCGCGATGCAAAAGGAGGTTTTGGAGGACATTCTGAGCGGCTCCTTGGCGTGAACGGTACGCAGTATGTGGTTAGCCGTAGCATGGTACATTTGTAAAGGATTTGCCTCAGATGTGGATTTGGCTATTATTTGGTATTCCCGGCATACAGGAATGGCTCTAATACCGTGAAAATTAGACGCCAAGAAGAGATTTTATAGAGCATTCGAAGATCAAAAGCCGTGAGTACAGTTAGCTGCTATGTCGCTTGCCACCAATCTTCGCCACTGCTTCACTAACTTCATACATTCAGTAATATATATTGGCATTGACCAGTTAATTTGTATGTGGTTTAAATAATGATCACAAAAACAATTTGTCTCCAGAACCGTATTTTCTATTCGATCACGAACCTATGGAGGGTCCACACCTAAGTGCTACTAAAACCGAGTATCCTGATTTAAATGAACAGTTCTTGCATTCGAGCGTTCTAAAGACATTTTTGCCGAATGTAAGAGAAATAGTAAAAGTTAAAGTTAAAACCACAAAAGTGAAGTTGATAGGATTTTGCTAAAGTATTCTTAGTTTATTACAAAGTATAGTTTTGTAGGAATGCAGTGCAAGATCATGTAAATATTATTGTCTAACATACCTGCTTTACAGGTGATAAAAAGACAAATAAGTTAAGCTCATTATCAAAAATAGTGTTGTTTTGATTTCTATCATGAATGATTTCTCATTTTAGGAAAACTAATATATGAAGAGAAATTTAAACAGTGTATTTATGATATTATGCATTTTTATTTGGTTTTTTTTTTCATGTCAGTGAAGATAAAATCCCCTCATGTCCAAATTTAGTTCTACACTTCATGCAGTAACATTTCAGTATTCGTTTAAGTAATGATCTTGAGTGTAGCTGTCATTAATATGAGCTTGGTGCAAATTTCCTTCCTATAATTCACCGGTGTGTGCGTTATTGGTAACTGCTGCTACACACAGTTCAGAGTGCACTGTCTCAGTTTGGATCCTGTGTGATTTTCAAAGGGAAATATCAACGAGAGCAACTTCGATAGCCTATATCCAATTTTCTTAAACATATATTTCGAAAATAATGTGCCTAATTGGGCTGGCGACCGTTAATTTTTTCATTCTCTTATGATTTTACCACTTTCATTGCAATTACTTTTAGACACTGGATCCCAAATTAGTGCTTTTTCACAATCTTTCTTTGAACATATTTCCAATAGACTTGCATTAGCTATGATGTCAGTAAATGGTGTGAAAGTTGTAGAGGCCACTGGCAAATATAGCCTTCCAAGGATAAAGTCCGTTTAGTTTTTTGATATTTTCACTATATTCAAAATTATAGTCTGATACCTTTATCCATTAGACACACGGTGGTTTAAAATTCGAAATCCTCTCAGCGGGTGACATTAGAGTGTTTCACGGCAAATTGTTGTTAAATGTGGCTTTTCCCGTGACAGGACTAATGGTTCGGTTGTTAGCGAAGAGTGTCATACACGATAGTGTTGTAAGTGGCGCTGCGTGACTGAACATTCGTCAGTTTTACTCACTAAAATACAGATTCTAACATAAAAATTGGGCGTAAAACAATTGTAAGACCAGCACTGAATGTCCAGTGGCGCGAACTTGCAATAGATCAGGCAAAATATTTAACAGAAAACTTTACAGGTCTTTAAGAGATAAAATCTAAAGAGTTAACAAAATTAAATTGGATACAAAGACAGCAGAAGGTCAGAACGAGCGAAAAGAAAAAGTACATAGTGTACTAGGTGGCAGTAGTTCACTAGACGAGAGCACAGATGACGCCACGGTACAGCAACAGGCTTATCTTGAGTACCATACGCATTTCAACTGTCAAATTCAGATGATGAGCTCGTCACAAATGAAACAAGGTAGTAAAGACGACACAAATGACGACAGTGGTTATATTAATGATTCGATGGATATGTTCAATTCATTGAAAGTCGAATGTGAACCGAGCAAAACACGAGAAGTGGAATCTGAGTATGAGGACACCTTGGAACAAGAGAGCGGAACACCACTGAGCATGAACGACTTGTTAAAAATGTTGTATGCACAAATTGCAGCAGAAGGTAGTAATATTGACAACCAAATTAAAACACAAGGTGTTAAAATCAGTAAACAGATCGAAAAACTAGACTCAAAAGTAGGTGTTGTGAGTAATGCAATCAAGGACTTAAAAACTGAGATAGATACTATCAATAACAATGTCGCCAGTATGCAGGGACAGATTAATGACATCGGCGATAGGCTCGATACCGAAATAATGAAAATTCGAGACACTGTAGAACTTTTGGTTGTAACGAAAGTTGATGAAAAAGTTTTCGGCCTCAAACCGTAATTATTAAACAAATGTAAAACCGAAAATTCTCAATTGAGACAAACGGTGAATGATTCCGAAAAGGAACTGATTAAACAAGTGACAACATACTAAAAGAAGTGTGAACAGAACACTTCCCAAATTCACGGTAAAGTGAGCGACTTTGAATGGAAAATAAGAGAAAAACCGAATTATGTCACTGATAGAATAATTTGTTGACAATTGCTAGAGGGTGAAGGATGATGTGATCCAGCAAAAAAGCATAATAGATGGAAACCGCTAGATTTTTTGAAACACTGTGAAAGGAATTTTCCTGATTACATAACGGACCAGGAAAAGATCGATGTGGTTATTAGCACCTTACTTGTCATGCTAAAAGATGGGGTCTAAATTTGGATATAGAACAAATGTCATTTGGCGAATTTGAACAGAAATTTATAGAGGAATACTGGTCGTAATAAAAACAGGACTGCTTTTGGCGGGAATTTATCACGACCAGGTTATATGACAACAGAAGCACAAGCTCAACGAAAGTGTTTTGCGAAATGTGGTATCGGAAACTGACACACTTGAGGAATAGACGAACGGAATCCGAAATAGTGTGGGAACTATGGAAAAAACTCCCAGTGGATTCAAAGCGTTATGTGGGAAGTAATCAAAAAAGCTTCTTGTCATTTTTGGAAAGAGTCTAAGACAAGGACCACTGGAGAAGGAACAGTGATTATTGCCAAAATAATAACAACTGAAGTAGGGATAATCACGAGAATAATGAACAAAATGAGAAAGAACGGTACTGTGTAAATATGATGCAAAGAGGTAGAGGCAGAGGTCATGGTAACATGTCATTTCGCTGTAGAGGGTTTGCAGCACGAGGTAAGGCAGAGGTCATGGTAACATGTCATTTCGCTGTAGAGGGTTTGCAGCACGAAATTATCAAAACCGAAATCATGCAGAAAGCTAAGGTCCACATGTTTTACGGGCCAGATTTGGGCGGGCAAATGTTACCGGGCAAACTAAAGAAGTCATACCGGCTAAAGCAAAGTGAATTTAAGACACAAGCAAGCGGCAGAGCTGTGTCACAAGATTGTGTGCGCAGAACAACAGGTGCGGGCATGAATGAGTGACCGATGACAGACTATACGGCAGGCACTAGCATGCGAACTAAGTAACCACGTGCACTGAACTTGCCAGAGCGATCACCTGTCCGGCGTGCGGCTGCGGCAGTGGCAGTAGGCAGTATGGTGCGAAAAGTAGCAATTGGCACTAAACAAAGAAAAGTGCGAGGTCATCCGCATGGGTACTAAGAGAAATCCGATAATTTTTGGGTATACAATAAATCACACAAATCTGAAGGCTGTCAATTCGATTTAAATTGGGAAGACCACATAGATAATATTGTGGGGAAGGCCCAACAAAGATTGCGCTTAGTTAGCAGAACACCTAGAAGATGTGACAAACCCACTAAAGAGACAGCCTACATTACACTTGTCTGTCCTCTGCTGGAATATCGTTGCACGGTGTGGTATCCTTACCAGGTAGGATTGACTGATTACATCGAAAAAGTGCAAAGAAAGGCAGCTCGTTCCGTGTTATCGCACAATAGGGGTGAGGGTGTCACTGATATACGTGAGTTGGGGTGGCAGTCACTGAAACAAAGGCGGTTTTCTTTGCGGGGAGATCTATGTACGAAATTTCAATCACCAACTTTCTCTTCCGAATTCGAAAATATTTCTTTTACACCCACCTATATAGGGAGGAATGGTCATCATAATGAAATAAGAGGAATCAGAGCTCGAACGGAAAGATTTAGGTGTTGCTTTTTTCCATGTACCTTTCGAGAGTGTAATGGTAGAGAAGTAATATGGAAATGGTTCGATGAATCCTCTGCCAGGCACTTAAGTGTGAATTGCAGAGTAACCATGTAGATGTAGATGTAGACGTCACGAGGGAATTCAGTGGACCTGTTTCGGTAGGAAATACCACCGAAATGAGAAAGGAATCGGACACGTTATTAAGTAAAAGCGAAAAGACAGACAATTTGCACGAAAAGCATTCTGCAGGGATGGCGGAATGGTGTGATGATTTGTTTTACGGTTAAAAGCAATATGAGTGGGAAAACTTTGAAAATGGTTATATAGCCAGAGAATTAATAAAATGGAGAAACGAAAGTGGAAACATCAAAAAGAGGGCTTTGTCCGAAAATGAAAAGGAGATGAAAGTAGTTAGCGCCGCGCAAGGCGCGCGAGCAGCGATTTCAGAGGAAGTGGTTGGTAAGGGTAAGGGAGGAGTCGTGCATAGCACGCGATCCGCCGGTGTTAAAGAAATTGATGTTAGAAACAGGAAAATGATCTGTATAAATAGGAATCTGGAGGAGGATGAAATCCTCAATAGTGTGGATGAAGCGATCCTGGCTGACAAAAGACTCGTGCAATTGAATTTTGTTGATGGTCATGAGACTATAGATTCAGATGAGTATATGCGAACCACTGAAATCCAAGACGATTATACTAAATACGAAGTCAAGGTTGATGTCATCAAAAGTGATATTGAAGAAGCGCCTGTGACTGAAAATGAAGTAGAAATTTTAGGAAAGAATTGAAATTTTGAAAATAAGAAAACTGATGAAAGATCAAAAGAAGAGCTTGCTAGTTGTCTAAGAGTGGCGTTCATGTTAGACTCAGAATGTGAATATGAAATAAATGATAGTTGAGACAAAGAAAAGGAAAAAATAGGGAAAAGGGAACAATGTATAATGGAAGATGTCTCTGAAAAGCAAAATGAAGTGTTTTCCAAACAAGATCCAGCGGTAAATACCGAACCGAAAAAGAAAGACCCACCAGATGATACGATACCGGGGCAAGATATAATTAGAGCTGTGAAAAAAGTAGAAATGAGAAAACTGAAGAAGTCCCCAGACATATGTGATTTGTCAGTAAATAACATATCTTGGAGCAATCTGATGGCCGAACAAGATTTTCTGTGGGAGGAACAAGAAAATTCAGAAAATAGAACGATCAAAGAAACTATCACCCCAGTCGAAATTTACAATATTAAATTGCAAGTACTTTTAGACACTGGATCCCAAATTAGTGCTATTTCACAATCGTTCTTTGAACATATTTCCAATAGACCTGGGTTAGTTATGATGTCAGTAAATGATGTGAAAATTGTAGGGGCAACTGACAAACCCAACAAGCCTATTCGAAGACAAGTTTTGGTGGTATTTGAAATTAATGGACGAAAATTTGAACATACTTTCTGGTCGTGTCTGAACTGAGTACTGAGATGATTTTAGGTATCTATTGGTTATATATGTAAAAAGTATTCATTGATTGCGGTAGTGGGATTGTCAAAATTAATAATAAATCAGCCATTTTGTTAGTTAGATCTGAGGAGAACGAAATTTCACAGGACAACAAAGTTAATTCATTGATATTAGAATTAGACCCCGGGAATGATGTTTTGCCCAATTTATATCAGATATACCATGTAAAGAACGTAATGATTGATGACCCAAAAGTAGAAACTTTTAAAGAAATTATTGAAGAGATACAGGAACTTAAGTCGAAACAGAAAGCCGATCTGTTTAACATTCTGACTAATAATCAGGAACTGTTTTCAGATAAACCGGGGATAGTCAAGAATTTTGAACACCGTATTGAAGCGATAGAACATGAACGATTTTTCGTGAGACCTTATCCAGTACCACTAGCCAAAAGAAAAATCGTGCAGGCGGAAATCGACAAAATGATTGAATGGGGAACTATCGAAAGGCGCAATAGTGAATATAATAGCCCTCTCATTGTTGTAAAGAAGAAATATCGAGGCGTGCGAGTAGTAATCGATTCACGAACACTAAACAAGGAGGTCAGAAGAGAAGTAGATCGTCCAGAAAATTTAGACGAACTATTGCAAAAGTTCCACAATGTGAGGCATTTGATTAGCTTTACCTCGCGGCGGGGTATTGCCAAATTCCATTGCATAAAGGGTCTCAAAGGTCTACCGCATTTCTTTTTGCGGTAAAATGTTACCAGTATAAAATTGTCCTTTTTGGTCTGAACACTTCTGACTCAGTCTTTATTAGAGCTTTGTATTCCGTGTTAGGAAGGGAACTAAGTGTCAGATTGACCATATACGTGGACGACTTATTGATCGCCACGGAAAATTCGAAAGAACACTGCGAATTGATAGACAAAACCTTTTCTGCTCTTCAAGCAGGACTAATGACACTAAAACTGAAGAAGTGCGAGCTAGTAAAACAGGAAATAAAAATCTTGGGACATATTATTACCACTTCTGGAATTGGAAAGGACCCAGAGAAGTTAAATTCCACTGAAAAATGCCCACCACTTAACCGAAAGCAATTAGAAGCGTATCTCGGTCTCTGCGTATTTTAACGCAAATTTCCGAAGGTGCCAGCATTTAACAGTCCTCATTTAAATGGGTTACTTAATAACAATAGTGTATTCATTTGGACAGTGGAATTCCTACAAAAAAAACTTTTTTGTAATGAGATTACTGATACATCTCTATAAGTTACAGATGCGATATAACGTAAGTGGATATACACATTAAATGTAAACTCCAGACTATGACATACAAAAGGACTGCATTGATCGAATATTGCATCATGATCAGGAGGACGGCCAAATGCGTCAATAGGCAGACAAAGCATGAAAAGTTTATATAGTGTACTGAGTAATGTATTTTCATAATGAACTGCATGAATATTTAAAGTAGACAAAACATAATTTCTTAATTATCATGAAGTAAGATAGGCGTGAGCTAACCATGTATAATGAAAGCTGTGTATGTAAGCAATATGTAAATTCTTACATACATATTACAAGATGGACTCATGTACATAATAGTATATATTTTCTGAATGCAACAGAAATTCATGTTTTTTTTTTAATATTTGATGAAGCAGTGTTTATACAAACAGTTATGTGAAGCGTTTGCTGTGTAATGTATTTGCAATTATTTTTTTATTGCCCAACACTGTTTCGAAGCGTTATTGATGTTTCATTGATGTATCCCTGTCGAGAAACCTCGAACAGAGCGGCTCCTTGTTGTGAATGGCACGCAGTATATGGCTAGCCGTAGCACAGTACAATTCGACAGTGCCAAGAGAGGCAAGTGGAAGCTGCTTTCTAAAGGATTTGCCTCGGATGTGGATTTGGTTATTATTTGGTACTCCCAGCATAAAGGAATGGAACTAATTTGGTGAAATTCCGACGCCAAGAAGAGTATTCGAACATCAAGAGCCGTGAGTACAGTTAGCTGTCATGTCGCTTGCCACCAATCTTCGCCACTGCTTCACTAACTTCATACATCCAGTAATTATATTGGCATGGACCAGTTAATTTGTGTGTGGTTTGAATAATAATCACAAAAAGAAATTTGTGTCCAGAACCGTATTTTCTATCCTGATCACGAACACTTGCAGGGTCTTCACCTAAGTGCTACTAAAACCGAGAATCCTGATTTAAATGAACAGTTCTTGCATTCGAGAGTTTTAAAGTGATTTTTGTCTAATGTAAAAGGAGCAGTAAAAGTTAAAATTAAAACCACAAAAGTGAAGTTGATAGGATTTTGCTAAAGTATCCTTAGTTTATTACAAAGTATAGTTTTGTAGGAATGCATTGCAAGGTTATGTAAATATTACTGTCTAATATACCTACTTCACAGGTGATAAGAAAGCAAATAAGTTAAGCTCATTATCAAAAATAGTGTGGTTTTGATTTCTGTCATGAATTATTCCTTATTTTTGAAGTTCATTAAGTCCAGTGTTGTCTTTTATTGTCTTACAAAGTAAACTATGAACTACTCCAAGTTAAGTGAATGATTAGCTTTTTGAAATAGTCTTTTCTTCCGTAATAACCAGAGAGCGTTGACTAGTTGAACTATACTAGTTTATGCGTCCCAATCATATTCTCCACTCATTAAGAAAAAATTTAACTGTTACTGTTGCCTAGCAAAACTAATATACGTGGAGAAGTTTAAACAGTGTATTTATGATATTCGTCTTTACTTTTTTTTTCATGTCAGTCTAGATAAAATCCCCTCATGTCCAAATTTAGTTCTCCACTTCATGCAGTAACATTTCTGTTTTTGATTAAGTAATGATCTTGAGTATTGCTGTCATTAATATGAGCTTGGTGCAAATTTGCTTCCTATAATTCACTGGTGTGTGTTAGTTTGGATCCCGTGTGGTATTCAAAGGGAAATACCAACGAAAGGAACTTCGATAACCTATATCCAATTATCTCAAACATATATTTCCAAATTAATGTGCTAATCGGGCTGGCGACCGTTCATTTTTTTTCTTTTTCACTTATGATTTTACCACTTTAATTAACTCCTAAGGTTAAAGTCCGTTTAGTTTTTCTGTTAATTTCACTATATTCAAAATTCTAGTCTGACTCCTTTGTACATTAGACACACGCGCGGTCAAAACTAGAGATCACCTCATAGGGTGACATTAGCGTTTTTAAAGGCAAGTTGGTGCTATATGTGGCTTTTCCCGTGACATGACTAAATGTTCGGTTGTTTAGGAAGAGTGACATACAGGCTAGTGTTATACACCCTATAGTACGTTATTATTTATATTAAGAAGGAATGAAGGAAGGCTGGGTTCTAACGTCCCATAGATAGTGAGCTCATTAGTGACATAGCACAAGTTCGGGTTGGGAAAGAAAGAACTGTCCAGACATTTACCTTCATTGGTTTAGAGGGATGACGGCGGATCTAAAGCTGTACTGGTATCTGAACCGCTGACGTCCCCAAATAGGAGTTGGCTGTTTTTCCACTGCACCAAATTGCTCTGTTTAGAATCCAAGGACCTGCCTTTCCAAGCATGTCGCTTGATGCTTATCTTCTCTTCTGAGAGTGTTGTATATAAAAAAATTTAGAAAACATATACAACATAACCACAACACTTACAAGTGCAACTGATTTTTACATTTTTTATATACTTGCTACCTCTTGTACATTTTCCATTTTCGATGTTTCCACTTCTACTACATTTTCAGGAAACACAAAAAACTTATTACGGAAAAGTATATGCTTTACACTGTTTTAACATTTTGTCGTATGATCTCAGTTTGATTAGCCGTAATTTCAAATCCTGTAGGTAGGCTATAAAAGTGCACTTTTTGCAAAGTAAAGAACTTCTGTTTTGAAAATATTTGTGTTTGTTGGTGAAACTGATAGACTCATGACGGTATTCCATTGATAAGTCTTGATTGCCTGTTTAAATTTGCTTGTCTCAATGCTGAATTAGAAATATACATGTGAGATGTGCTTTAAATGCACTAGTTACAGTAAAGCGTATTCTTGAATTCGCATAGTTGTTACTAAATCACTAAAAATGTATTTCTAACAATGTTTGAACATACATACAAAGTAAATCACAGTCTATCTTAAAAGAATATGTACTGTTCCAACAACAACCAGTTCTTAAAGATGCAACATTTCACATTCATCCTTTGGTCATAGAAACGTAATTCATCTTCCTCTCACTCATCATATTCTATGACTGACTCAACATTTAGGCTACAAATCTCGGGATCATTTCCAGCACTACAGAATTTCATAATAAAATTATCCTTTTCGATGTTCGTCATAGCGTGGTAGGACAAATGGTGAAAGGGCTTTATACTGTTTATCATCAATGCGTCTCATCGAGATGCTCGCGTTTCGGGAAACACACAAACACACATTTCTATATATATATATATATATATATATATATATATATATATATATATATATCTGCGTGTGTGTGTGTGTGTGTGTGTGTGTGTGTGTGTGTGTGTGTGTGTGTGTGTTAAATAATATTTCTGTGAAAATAGAAGCAGTATAGCAAAAATGCAACTAACTGACACAACTACTTAAACTCAGTTCTTTCGTGGCACGATCACCTGTCGGTTTCTTTTACCCCTTCCTACCGTTGGTGGACTTATTATGATATCCACTGAACATTTTCTAGATAAAATAAATACGAATGTAAAGCAGCAGTTCGAGGAGCACATGAGAACTAGCTGGTGGAAAGTTGTGCCACGTGCTGCCCTTGGACAGAGCTTATTGGCGATGTAAATGCCTGTTTTTGTGTTCAACACGCCTGAGGAATTGTCGGGAATTGCATTTATCCTATGATTTTCATACAGGAAATGACAGGAAACTGACGCCATGCTAAAGTTATTTGAAAGTTCAAAAATTTATTTCAATTCAGATAAGGCAGGAAAAAAAAACTGTGGAATGTGGAAATGGTGGGATTAGAATTTGAAAACCTGACGTTTCAGATACGCAAGAGACCACAGTTTTTTAGGGTTGCTTCCTGTTTCACATGCTCCATGACTGACTTAAAGTATTGTTAACTGAGTTTCTTAGTACGTGACTAGGCATGTAACCGAGAGTTGCAACTGGAGCGTCGGTGCAAGTACAAATAAAACTTCCTTTCCGCTCGGACAGACGTAATTTAGCTTTCTTCAAATTTTATCATCGCCGAGGAGAATTGTACAAGTGGGAGCTGTCCGCGGGTGGTGGCTCGGCAGTCGGTAGAAGGGCCGCGGCCAGACAATGGGGGCAGGTGAAAGGCTCCGGCCCCGAGCATTAATGTTGCACTCAGCCCGCGGCGCGCTGCTTCCCTCAGGCGCTCGCGATTCTGCAAAATGTACGCTTCGTTACTACCTAGCACGTGCTCTGCCGTATGCAGTACTTATCAAACACCGCGAGCCAGAAACACACGATACGTACAGCTATTTTACACAGATCGCCGCTTACACGAAGCTTTAGTCCAGTATGCTACGTGAAAAAAATTACGCACTGATATGAGAGTTTCGCCGTGGAAGTTTGAATATAACTGGAAATTACATGGATGGACGGAAGAATTAGCTCTGGAAAACTGTCGTAGTTCTTTTCCTCTAAGTGAGTTGCCGCCTTAGAAGCCCCCTAATGTTAAACATTCCTTCCATACTAATATTTTTTGAGGATAAAACCCTTATAAAATTATTCTGAGCGATTTCTGAGCTCGTTAAAGTGCTTTTAGTACTTTCCTCACTCTCGTAATCTGGCAGAAAATCCAGAGAGATTCTGGTCGTATGTAAAGTACACCAGCGGAAAGACACAGTTAATACCTTCACTACGCAACAATAATGCTGATGTTACTGACGATAGTGCCACTAAAGGAGAGTTACTAAATACGGTTTTCCGAAATTCCTTCACCAAAGAAGACGAAGTAAATATTCTAATCAAGAAAAACTGCCAAAATGAGTAGCTTAGAAGTAGATATCCTCGATGTAGCAAAGCAGCTGAAATCACTAAATAAAGGCAAGCCCTCCAGTTATGATTTTAACCAGTCAGGTTCATCTCATAGTGTGCTGATATAATAGTTCCATTTTTAGCAGTCTTTCATAATCGCTCGCTCAATGAAAGATTCGTACCTAATGACTGGAAAGTTTCACAAGTCCCACCAATACCCAAGAAAGAATATAGGAGTAATCCGCTAAATTATAGACCCACATCTCTAACGTCGATTTATAGGAGAGGTTTGGAAGATATACTGTGTTCGAAGATTGTGAATTACCTCGAAGAAAATGATTTATTGACAAATAGTCAACACGGATTCAGAAAATATCGTTCTTGTGAAACACAACTAGCTCTTTATCCTCACGAAATAATGAGTGTTATTCACAGGCGTTGTCAAATTAATTCCATAGTTTTAGATTTCCACAAAGCTTTTGACACCCTACCTCACAAGCGTACCTGTGGACTATCAGATCCGTCGTGCGACGTGATTCGTGATATACTGTCAGAAGCGTCACATTTCGTAGTTATTGACGGAAAGTCGTCGAGTGAAACAGAAGTAATATCTGTCGTTCCGCTAGGAAGTTTTATAGTCTCTCTGCTGTTCCCGATCTACATCAACGATTTAGAAGACAATCTGAGTTGCACTCTTAGACTGTTTGGAGATGGTGCTGTCATTTACCTTTCATGAAGTCATCCTATGATCAAACCAAATTGCAAAGCCATGTGGACAAGATATGTGCATTGTGCAAAAAGTCGCAGTTGACTCTAAATAATGAAAAGTGTGTAGGCATCCACATGAGTACCAAAAGGAATCCGCTATGTTTCGGTTACGCGATAAATCAAACAAATCTAAAGGGTGTAAATTCAATTAAGTATTTAGTGCTTACATTTACAAATGACAAGTTGGAACGATCACATAGGTAATGTTGGGGTAAAACATACCAAAGACTACGATTTATTGGCAGAACACTAACAAAAATCCAACAGGTCTACTAAAGAGACTGCCTACACTATGCTTGTATGACCACTTCTGGAATATCACTGTGCGGTGTACGATCCGCATCAGATAGGATAAAGGGAAGGGAGGACATCGAAAAAGTTAAAACAAGGGCAAAATAGGGAAGAGAGCGCCACCGATATGACACGTGAAGTGGGGTAGTAATCACTAAAACTAAGGCGCTTTTCGTTGCACCAGGATCTTTTCAGGAAATTTCAATCACCAACTTTCTCCTCAGAATTTGTAAACATTTCCTTGGTGTCCCCCTACATAGGGAGGAATGATCATCGTTATAAAATAATAGAAATCAGAGCTCGTACAGAAAGATTTAAGTGTTCGTTTTTCCCGCACGCTCTTAGAGAGTGGAATGTAGAGAAATAGCTTGGAGGTGGTTCGATGAACCCTCTGTCAGGCATTTGATTGTGAATTGCATCATGTAGATGTAGTTGTAGACGAAGGATGTGTATTTATTAGTTATTTGTAATCAATACGTGAACTAAAAATAAAAACATAATACGGGATGCTTCAAAAAGAAACATCCCAATTCACAATACTTTATCGTCTACAAGAATCAAGTTACAAACGATACAAACATGGGATGAATTTTAGCATACGCAGCGAAACTAAATTTTATCTCGGCACCAGTTGTAAGTTGGTAGTTTATGTGGTTGCCGGCAGAGGTCTACCTGCTGCAGACAGTTCGTTCGCTCTTTCATTAGACAATATGCGTAGAGTCGAGAGAACGCTAGCACAACAAAAAATGGCGTTTAACGTTCTCGAATTCAACAGGTGCAATTCGGTTACTACTGTACAGCGTGATTTTCATCTGGAGTATGTCACTGCACCTCCTACACCTCGAAGCAATCGACGATAGCACCAGCTGTTTCAGCGCCCTTGTCATACATGGGAAAAGGAAGGAATTTTTGGGTTTAACATCCCGTGGACATAGATGTTTTTACAGACGGAGCACAAGCTCGTGGGGTTTCAAGAATGGGGAAGGAAATTGATCGTGCCGTTTGGAAGGAACTACACTCCTGGAAATTGAAATAAGAACACCGTGAATTCATTGTCCCAGGAAGGGGAAACTTTATTGATACATTCCTGGGGTCAGATACATCACATGATCACACTGACAGAACCACAGGCACATAAACACAGGCAACAGAGCATGCACAATGTCGGCACTAGTACAGTGTATATCCACCTTTCGCAGCAATGCAGGCTGCTATTCTCCCATGGAGACGATCGTAGAGATGCTGGATGTAGTCCTGTGGAACGGCTTGCCATGCCATTTCCACCTGGCGCCTCAGTTGGACCAGCGTTCGTGCTGGACGTGCAGACCGCGTGAGACGACGCTTCATCCAGTCCCAAACATGCTCAATGGGGGACAGATCCGGAGATCTTGCTGGCCAGAGTAGTTGACTTACACCTTCTAGAGCACGTTGGGTGGCACGGGATACATGCGGACGTGCATTGTCTTGTTGGAACAGCAAGTTCCCTTGCCGGTCTAGGAATGGTAGAACGATGGGTTCGATGACGGTTTGGATGTACCGTGTACTATTCAGTGTCCCCTCGACGATCACCAGAGGTGTACGGCCAGTGTAGGAGATCGCTCCCCACACCATGATTCCGGGCGTTGGCCCTGTGTGCCTCGGTCGTATGCAGTCCTGATTGTGGCGCTCACCTGCACGGCGCCAAACACGCATACGACCATCATTGGCACCAAGGCAGAAGCGACTCTCATCGCTGAAGACGACACGTCTCCATTCGTCCCTCCATTCACGCCTGTCGCGACACCACTGGAGGCGGGCTGCACGATGTTGGGGCGTGAGCGGAAGACGGCCTAACGGTGTGCGGGACCGTAGCCCAGCTTCATGGAGACGGTTGCGAATGGTCCTCGCCGATACCCCAGGAGCAACAGTGTCCCTAATTTGCTGGGAAGTGGCGGTGCGGTCCCCTACGGCACTGCGTAGGATCCTACGGTCTTGGCGTGCATCCGTGCGTCGCTGCGGTCCGGTCCCAGGTCGACGGGCACGTGCACCTTCCGCCGACCACTGGCGACAACATCGATGTACTGTGGAGACCTCACGCCCCACAAGTTGAGCAATTCGGCGGTACGTCCACCCGGCCTCCCGCATGCCCACTATACGCCCTCGCTCAAAGTCCGTCAACTGCACATATGGTTCACGTCCACGCTGTCGCCGCATGCTACCAGTGTTAAAGACTGCGATGGAGCTCCGTATGCCACGGCAAACTGGCTGACACTGACGGCGGCGGTGCACAAATGCTGCGCAGCTAGCGCCATTCGACGGCCAACACCGCGGTTCCTGGTGTGTCCGCTGTGCCGTGCGTGTGATCATTGCTTGTACAGCCCTCTAGCAGTGTCCGGAGCAAGTATGGTGGGTCTGACACACCGGTGTCAATGTGTTCTGTTTTCCATTTCCAGGAGTGTATTTCGGTATTTGCCGGGAGCGATTTAGGGAAATCAGGGAAAACTTGAATATGAATGTTCGGTTGCAGATTTGGAAAGTCGTCCTGAAGAATGCGAGTCAAGTGTGGTAGCCACTGAGCCACTTCGTCCTGTGTTTCTGTAGGGGGTATCCAAATGTCGGCGCCGTGTGCTCTTTCAAGATGTAGACTGTATTCAACAGAGTTTTGCACGTGGTCAACATAAGTCCACTCATCGTGCCAGATGGGAGTTAACCATTCCTCTGTGCCTGTCTGGCGTGTTTTGGGGCGACGACGGTGTTTCCAAACCATAAATGATTGAGTTGCTGTAAACTGTTCACAACGCTGATCAACATCATCATTTAGAGTTTTGCGCATTCATTTCGTGCGTGGATATGGAGGACAAAAGATTCCTTCCTCTCTATCATGAGTCTGTGTTGATTTAAATGTAAAAATGAACAGCTGCAACGTCAAAAATGTTGGCAACACAGGAGGCACGTTTTATGGTTGAGCACAAGGGAGAGTCTCCAAAGCTATACGTGATTTACACAATTTCCCGAGACAAGAATGTCTTGAACGTGTGGTGCTCTGCGTAGAAATTGTAAATATGAATATTAATAATTAACTGCATTATAAAAAGCACTGATGTACCACTCTTTTTTTATTGAATGGAATTGATTTCGATCCAGTATGAGCCAATTTCGGGTCTAAAAATCAACTTAGGTTTGTATTTCACAGTTGCAACACGAATTGTAACTTATAGATTGTTCCGTTAACTACTATTAACTGATGTGCATAACCTCTTGTTTAACTACAAAATGTGATAACAGAGCGCATACAACCGTCTTTGCTATTGACTGCTCATACAGATTACGCACAGAAAGCTAATAATAGTTAATAGAACATAAGTTGCTTTTGACACCCGAAGATGGTCTGACGTTTGACCGAAATCGTATGCCTTCAATAAAATATAGTGACACAGATGTATATTTTATAATATACATTTTACCTTCTTAAAAGACGTTCAACACCGCCTACATAACATATTTATAATAATTTATCTTTCGACAGAAGCTGTTTCTTGATGATAGTTTTATTTTACCATACTAGTTTCAGGGTTTGTCCATCATCGGCGGTATCTGCATCACGAAAGACTCATTTTTCTCGCAAAATGTTACTTATGTATAGCAGTGTTTTATGTGCATCTGATCTTTATAGGATTACGATACGGCAATCTAAACATGATACAAAATCACAAAATTCATCTGTGTTTTTGAAAGGAAAAATGTAACAGTTGGGAAGGAAAAATTGGGTTTAATATCTCATCGACATCGAGGTCATTAGAGACGGAGCACAAGCTCGGATTGTTTCAAGGATGGAGAAAGAAATCACTGTTTCAAAGGAACCAACCCGGCATTTGCCTGGAGTGATTTAGCGAAATCACGGATAACCTAAATCTGGATGGCTGGAAATGGATTTGATCCATCACCCTCCCAAGTACGAGTCCAGTAAAGTGTTAGGAAAAAATATTAAATATTAAATAGTATAACCTGCTTGGAAATGACACTGTATTTGATTTTTTAAAGTTACTAACGTAGACTAGAAAAAATAAGAACTATGTATCATTTATTGGACTGAAATTCTAAAATATGATACGGATCGTCCCAAAAGTGATACGCATATGCTATTGTTACGTACACTGACGACAGAAGGTTGAATTCTTAAAAATGCAATAGAGACCACACAAAATAATACATATGTATAACTGTGATTTTTCTGTGGGCTATATCTAAGATAAAAATGTCATGAAACGTAGGTCAGATATTTCCCGATTTGTTTTTCCTAATTTTAATACTACAAAGTCAACAGCAATAGGTAGGAACTGTTTACAATTCAGGCACTGAGAACCATAAGGGAATAAAGCACACACACCGTCATTGGATCGATGTCGAAGGGAGTATCAGAGAAACCTGTGTGGCAGCTTTTCACGAATGTTTACACATACAATATGTATCTACAGCACACATGAATCTGGTTCACCACACGATCAACGGAGGTCGTGTGAATGCATACATGCAACAATATCAAAATCAACGACATTGTGTTTTAGGCCGTTATGGCTCTAAGCAGCTCAGTTTCACTTAATATATTGACATTAATACATAAATAAGATACACAAAAGAGAATCACCATCTCACATTTTTTTAGTGAATATCAACAGTACTGCAGAAAGCAGATTCTTCGTTTGTTATTTCCCGCCCCAGTAGCAACATCACGAATTTGAAATTTCCCTATCACATCTCTCTCGTCTTTTAATAAGACAAATGTTTTTTTTCGTTTAATTGAAAAGAAATATATTGTTTACATTCACAGACTTCAGAGCCGTAACTTCCAGGTCATTTTCCAGTATTTTTTGTATACTTCAGACACATCTTCCCCTTCCAACTCGAAATTTAGCCAACGTATAATCTCCTCGACCAACATGTGCTGGATCTGTCATTACAGTAGGATCTATTGTGGGTTCTTCAAAGAGATCGACGTTATCCATGCTGTCCTCATTCATCAGAGACATTCGGAATTAGAAACATTCGCCTCAGCTTCCTTTCTTGCCACATCGTTGGTCACAAGCATAGCTTTCTGACTCTCCTTCCTTTGACCTACTCCTTTTTTGTATGGATGCTTTTCGTTTTCAGTAATGGGTTTACTGCCAGTGGTTTGGCTTCCAGCAGTTGCGTTCCTGGCGTATGGGAAGAGCAGCCACCCGCTGTACGCCGCTGTGTGGCCGGTGGCTTTGACGTAGCTCACAGTGTATACCTTTTAGCAACCAAAAGATCAAAATCAATCACTTTTTCGAGTCTAACATAAGCAAAGGAATCCTACAGCTATTTTGGAATTGAGTGTATCACATTTAAGGATTATATCGACTGTGTAATAATTATCTCCATATAATAATTGTGATAGTAATGAATAACGCAGCAGACAGAGCGAAGTTTTCTGTGTGTTTAATACAAATCTTGAGAATACAATATTAATACTTGCGTAAGTGTGGCAGCCGATGTTATCCAATCTGTATATTGAGCAAGCAGTAAAGGAAGCAAAAGAAAAGTTCGGAGTAGGTATTAAAAGCCATGGAGAAGAAATAAAAGGCTTTGAGGTTCGCCGATGACATTGTAATTCTGTCAGAGACAGCAAAGGACTTGGAAGAGCAGTTGAACGGAATGGACAGTGTCTTCAAAGGAGGATATAAGATGAACATCATCAAAAGAAAAACGAGGATGATGGAATGTAGTCGAACTAAGTCGGGTGATGCTGAGGGAATTAGATTAGGAAATGAGACACTTAATGTAGTAAATTATTTTTGCTATTTGGGGAGCAAAATAACTGATGATAGTCGAAGTAGAGAGGATATAAAATGTAGACTGGCAATCTCGAGGAAAGCGATTCTGAAGAAGATAAATTTGTTAACATCGAGTATAAATTTAAGTGTCGGGAAGTAGTTTCTGGTACGGAGTGTAGCCATGTATGGAAGTGAAACATGGACGATAAATAGTTTGGACAAGAAGAGAATAGAAGCTTTTGAAATGTGGTGCTACAGAAGAATGCTGAAGATTAGATGGGTAGATCATATAACTAATGAGGAGGTTTTGAATGGAATTGGGGAGAAGAGGAGTTTGTGGCACAACTTGTCAATAAGAAGGGACCGGTTGGTAGGACATGTTCTGAGGCATCAAGGGATCACAAATTTAGCCTTGGAGGGCAGCGTGGAGGGAGACCAAGAGATGAATACACTAAGCAGATTCAGAAGGATGTAGGCTGCAGTAGGTACTGGGAGATAAAGAAGTTCGCGCGGGATAGAGTAGCATGGAGAGCTGCGTCAAACCAGTCTCAGGACTGAAGACCATAACAACAAGTGTGGCAGATGTTCTACAGCTGTGTGCACATGTATTTGCAGTTCGCAAGCAGTGTTTGTCAAAATCATTTTATCGCCAAAGTGAAGTTGCTAGTAGAAAAACGAGTTAGGGCTAACAAATCCTAAATAATGGCAGCATAACTAACAGTAGGAATGTTGTGACGGTTGCTGAGGGAGTCAGTACCGACGCGAACAAGGAAGGAGAAAAGTTGCGATGGCCGGTGGCAGGAATCCAAAATCATCTGTACAAAACACTTTCTGATTAGGACACTTTATTTCTAAAAAGAAAATAAATTTAACTTAACTTCCCTTGACTCTTGTGCCTCCTACATACGTGTACTGTACTCTTTATTACTACTCGCAGAACACAGGCTAAGTAACGTCTTCTATTACTCTGTACCGATGCTCTCGAAGACGGCGACCGAACTGGACCGACCAGTGATAGGTGGGGGACAGCTTCTTCTGCGGCTCTGCGATGGTCGGCGTGCAGTCAATGCCTTAGGACTGTACATCCCCCCCCCCTTCCCCTTCGCAAAATGCCGCACCGTTATCGTGTAGGGAGCCATCTTACGACAACGGGAGGGGGGGGGGGAGGGGGGGGGGGGGGAGGCAGCCGGCAGCTGCAACTGGAACCGATGCCCAGCCCGACATCCGTCCTGCGCTCCGAGGGCAACGTCTGAAGAACCCCGCAAATGTGCCCACCCTCTGCTGAGCGGGTTCGACGGAACACAGAGAGGGCGGCGATGACGACGACGACTGCGCCGGGTCAGGATGGTCGCCGGGACGTTGAGTTGCTGCGGCGGCGAAGGCGATGGGTCCAGCCTCATCAGTCTCGCAGGCAGTGCAGGAGACGAATCAGGGGGCGGCCGAGGCGGCCGCAAGATACCGATAGGATGCGAATCTGGGGACAGAAAATCTGCCGAAGACTCTCGCAATCGACAAGCACGAATCTGATTCTGACGGCGGTGCAGCAAACCCAGCAGGACCTCGAATTAAATGCGCGCGAGCGCCTAAATTTCGAAGAATCTTTCCTCTCTCCCAGCATCTGGAGCCATCAAAACCTTTGAAAAGAATGGAATCATTAGGCGCAAAGCGACACTTGCGGGGCATGGGAGGCGCCGTGCGCTGCGGTTGGTGCAGCAACTGGAGCAGCGTGCGGTGGTGCCGGACATTGTAAGCCTGTATCGAGTAGCACTGATATCGATTGTGATAACATCGCTATGGTCGCTTCTTTGTTTCTTTCGCACCAGAACGAGCGAAGGAGTCACGTGATGGTGTTTAACCGTGTGCGTGGTGTGAAGATGTTAAGGAATCAGGCTAAGAGAACAACTACATTTTGTGTTTGATGCTCTGTAATTATTCGTGTACCTCACGAGACGTAATCCGCAGTTCGCGAAGCCAAAAACCACGAGAACAATCGCGAGAACATGATTAGATGCCCGCGAGCATCTCATCCGCGCAGGTAAATGAAACTTCGATTAGCTATATTGCCACGAACGCCGCATCTGGATTGCAGTGTGGGATGATGTATTGTGGTGTAGTGTTGCTGTATGTATCAGTGTATCAACATATTTGTTATTTTGTGAAGAGTGTAACAGTGCAGCCCTGTGTAGCGCAAGTGTTAAAAAAGTACATCAGTGGATTATGCTAGGCAAAAACTTGAGTTTTGGTAATTGGCACTCCTTTGTTCCCATTGTTAGTTATCGTTTATTACAGCAGTACTCAAGCTGCTGTTCCTAGACTGCAAGGGAAGAAGCGAAGGACGACTGGATTTACGAGGTGAGTGGGCACAATTAGCAACCACAGACGGAATAGCCCTACCCTCCCCCATTCGCTTACGACATGTAGAAGCTCCGCCGCTGACGGACCGTCGCGGTGTTCGGAGCGATACGTTGCGAGGAAGAGTAACAGCGTAGTTTGTTCATCTGTTGATTGAACGTACGCACAAATCGTTCAGCTTCTCCGTTCGACTGAGGATGAAACGGAGCACTTGTAGCGTGAGTGTTACTATGCACCGCACAAAACTGTTCGAAGTCCTGATCCGTAAAGTGCGGTCCGTTGTCTGTAACCAACACTTAAAGCAAACCTTCCAAACAAAAAAATAGTTGAGAAAGCTTGAATGGTACTATTCGAAGCAGTCGAGTTCGTGGGAACAGCAAACGGATATTTGCTAGAAGAGTCCACAACAATAAGCTAACAAGTATTCCAAAAGGGACCAACAAAGTCAATATGCACTCGTTGCCACCGGGACTGAGACTTTGGACAAGCTGAAAACGTTTGTAACAGCGCCTCTAGATTTTCAGCACAAGCATGACACTTTCTGTTCAATGTGGGCGTCCGTGCCCGCCCAAGTCCAGTGCCGATGCGGTAAGTGTTTTGTGCGAACAATTCCCCAATGTTCGTGGTGGAGCAATCGCAACACATCGTTTTGCAACACTTTAGGAACAAGCATAGGCGACTGTCCAGACTCATTTCGCAATAAAATCACTCCTTGCTGGACGGAGAGGCTATGCCGACGAGCAAAATATCTGCGCACAGAAGAATTCCGAATGTTCTTCTTTAAAAGAGGCCAAGCAGTACGAATGTACTGCAACAAAAGGTTGAAGTCAAGGTCTGCTTCTGTGACCTGTGCGATTTCCCTATAGTCCAGGGGAAAAGTCTGTAAACGTTCAGTGTCCTTCACATCGATCTGACAACAAGTTGTGGAAGTAGCATCGAATTCAGAATCAGGACCAACAAGCAGACGAGAAAGTGTGTCAACATTTGCATGCTTCAACATGGGCCGGTACAATATTTCGTACTGATACTGTGACACTAAACAAAGCCCAAAGTTACATATTCTGAGCCGTGCTTGGCGGAACAAGTTTGGATGAATGAAACAAATACTGAAGTGGTTTATGGTCCGTCACTAGGTAAAACTTCCGAGAAAACAGATAATAGTGAAATTTTGTCACGCCATAGATAACAGCGAACCCTTCCTTCTCGACTTGGGAATAGGTAAAGTGAGTCTTGGTCAATAACTTGAGAGCGAAAGCAATCGGCTTGTCCTGTGTACCAAATCTGTGCGAGAGCACAGCTCCGATTCTGTACGAAGAAGCGTTCATTGCCAAAACCACAGGCTTAGTGGGACCGAAATAAACAAGGCACATATCACTCAACAAGGCATTTTTGAGTGTCTGGAACGCATCCTGACACTCTTTGTCCCAAACAAAAGGCACATTCCTCCGGCGTAAACGACGCAGTGAAGCCACGATCTGGGCTGCGTTGGGTATAAACCCGACACAATATGTCGACTTCCCCAGAACTGATAGAAATTCTGTCACGTTCCGCGGGGCAGGGAGGTCCTGGATGGGCAGAAAATGTGATTGAAGAGGATGAACAGCTTGCCTCTTAAAAACATAACCTAGGTACTGAGTTTCTATCAGAAAAAAGGCATATTTGCCCAGGCGACACTTGAAACCAGCAGCTGGAAGCACCTGAAAAAGTTTACGAAGGTAACTAATATGTTCCTCCGTTGTACGCCTTGACACGACAGTATCGTTCAAGTAATCTGAAGAAAATGTAACTTTCGCGGTAAGCTGTTCTAAGAAGCGTTGGAATATGGCAGGCACGGAAGGCTGCCAAAAGGTAAGTGCAAAAATTTGAACAACCTTAAATTTATGTTGACCGCAAACACGTTCTGATACTTCTCGTCTAGCGCAATTTGCAAATACGGATTGGGTAAGTCAGTTTTTGAGAAACAGCGGCCCGCACCAATCCTGTCCATTAATTCCTCATGGCGAGGCGACGGATAAGTTCAATTATAATTTGTGGATTCACAGTGGATTTAAAGTCAACACAAAGACAAAGTCTTCCACCAGAAGCCTTTGGTATGATTACTGAGGTAGAAGACCACTGACTAACCTGAATAGGAGCAATAACACCACTGTATTGGCATTCCTTAAGTTCACTTGCAACGTTGTCTCGCAGTGTATGACGACAGGACGTGCCGGAAAAAGCTTGGGTTGCGCATTGTCCTTCATTGTAGCGTGCGTCACAAAATTATTTCCTTTGCCAAGCCCTTCAGCAAATAAATCAGGAAATTCCTCAGTCAGTTGAGTAACACTGTCTTGTAGGTTGAAAGCAGAAAGAGAAAGTACAGTGTCCAGATTACGAAGACCAAACAAATCAAATTAATCAAACCCAAAAAAAAAATTCACAGTATTGCGAACGCAAAATTGTAAATGGCAGTATTCTGATGTGATATTGGAATGTGGCAAGCAAACTACATGTACCAAGCACTGAAATATCCTAACCGCTATAAGCAGTAAGTTGCTTGCAAGATTTTGTAAACTGAGGCAAGCCCAACTGTTCATAAGTGGCACGCTTAAGCAATGTAATGGAAGTGTCAGTGTCTAACTGAGGGCGCACGCAGCGTCCGGCAACGACTAAGTTCACAAACAGTTTGTTTGACTGTCGTTACACAGCACTTGGGCGGGGTGAAGGCATATCCCTAATTTTGTCATTACTGGTACTGCTAGCCAATTTAGAAAAAACTATATTCACTGAGTGAGAAGATGCTCCGTGCTTCCGGCTTACGAGAGCGAACATGGATAGAGTTCCATGATTTTAAACATGGCTGAAACAGCAACTGTTGAAATTCTTCACGGTATATGATGACAGCCAAAACAGTTGCAGGATAAAGATTTATTAAAATTCTTGACCACGCTTTCGGTATATATAAACATACCTTCATCAGAAGTGAAATACTTAAAATTACATGCTGCAATGGAGATTAATAAAAGAATTGTACCAAAGGCGTCGTTAGTAGTTAAAACATCATCTCCATTTATACAACATGATTATATCATAATTAGTAGTTAAAACATTCTTTGGTACAATTGTTTTATTAATCTCCATTGCAGGATGTAATTTTAGGTATGTTACTTCAGATGAAAGTATATTCATATACACCGAAACCGTGGTCAAGAATTTTATTAAATCTTTATCTTGCAACTGTTTTGGCTGTCATCATTTACCGTGATGGATAGAGTTCTTTTTCTGTTGCAAACACACGGACTGTACATGACCTGACATTTGACAAACAAAGCAAGTCGCGTTCCCCGAAGGGCAGTTTTGTCTTTTATGAGTGTGAAAGCAGCCGGGACATGATTTCACAGCAGACACACGCGTTGACACTTGTTTACCCGGCCGTGACGGGGCGGCCCGTTTGTGCGCGGCGGTCGGTGTGAGGCCGTATCTGTTTGTCACGTGGCGTTCCATTGCAAACCGGAGCTACCTCACAGTTTTCCATCGCAATACCACATGAGTCCTGATGGTGAGTAATCCGTAACACTTGTTTCAAAGTGGGATCAGAATGTTCAAGAATTTGTTCACGAATCCTGCTGTCTGACAGATTGTATGGAATGGCATCACGAATCATTGTGTCGTGATAGTATTGCCTGCAGCTACAGTGAAAATGACGCTGTCGTATCAAACCCTGAAGGTCAGTGACCCACTGGTGGTACGTCTGTTCTGGCTTTTTCCGCAATCGAAAGAACTTGTAACGAACTGCAGCAACCTGTACGTAATCCTCGTAATACTTAGTAAGGCCCGGAACTAAATAGTCAAAAATTAACAATTCCGGCCTACTAGTAAGGAATAGCTTCTGAGCAAAGAGATAAATTACTCTGCCGGCCGTTGACAAGAAATAAGAAAGTTTCACACTACACTGCAGTTGATGCGTAGCACAACGAGCTTCTAACTGAGCACAGTTCAAATGGCTCTGAGTACTATAGGACTTAACATCTGAGGTCATCAGTCCACTAGAACTTAGACCTACTTAAACCTAACCAACCTAAAACATCACATATATCCATGCCCGAGGCAGGATTCGAACCTGCGACCAAAGCTGCAGCGCGGTTCCACACTGAAGTGTCTAGAAGCGCTCGGCCACACCGGCCGGCCAACTGAGCACACTGCTTGTTCCATTCCTCTTGCTCTTCATCGAGCGCACGGGACGGTGAAATGCACTGAGGCGGATCCGTGGCTGTGGGTGGCTGTTGGGATGGAGTTGATGCAGCAGCAGCTCGTTCATTAATGAGCTGCTAGACGGCCGTCATTAACTGCGACATTTGTTGGTTCCGGAGCTGAATAAACTGCATTAAATCAAAGCCAGCAACGACCGGAGGTGTAGGCGCAGTTGGTGTAGGACGCGGATTAGATGTCATTTTAATGAGAACAATTAGTAGCAATGCGCCTCTGAAAGAAAAGAGAGAGATATTACTGACACGTAGCGATGGAGTAGCATAGATCGAAGGCAGCGTTGGTTCCGGAATTATCGCTGGCGTATGTTGTGTTGGCCACTGTTAAAACACTTAATACCTAGATGGTCACTTTTAAGGAATATTTGTGATAGGTACGGTTTTCTTATAAACATACTGGGTGTATGATTTTTTGTAAAGTTTTGAGTGGATCACATTTAGGACACGTTACTCTATGATGTGACTTGTCTTATACATAATTCTTCCGAGCGTCTGCCAATGACGACTTTCCGTAATACTTGTGTAATAATGCTATTACACGACTTATATAGGTACATATAGGCAATTAACATAAAGTGTTTTTTTACAAAGCCAGCCGCCGTGGCAGTTCTAGAGGCTTCAGTCCGGAACCGCGCTGCTGCTACGGTCGCAGGTTCGAATCCTGCCTCGGGCGTGGATGTGTGTGATGTCCTTAGGTTAGTTAGGTTTCAGTAGTTCTAAGTCTAGGGGACTGATGACCTCAGATGTTAAGTCCCATAGTGCTTAGAGCCATTTGAACCTCTTTTTTTTTTTACAAAAATATACGCTGTTGTCCTTGGTAATTGCTCGAAATGCAAGGATTTCCTTTTAAATATACCACAGAATATGTATAATATTTATGAAATATTCCATCGGTTCTTGGAGGAACATAGACATTAAAAACTTGAATACGCAGTATTAATGTTCCTAAACATTTTTATTTAATAGTTCGTTATGAACCGGCTTTCGGCTTACGATGCCATAATCCACACAACGCCAGCGAGAGCTCATATCTGTATTGATACAGACGTAAAACGTCACATGTCTTTGAAAAACGTTCTCTGTATAGCTATGAACTCTCGCTGAACATGTGTGGACTATCTGTTTAGTATTTAGTTATCTGAAGATAGAATATGAAGGCGAAAGCCGGTTCATATCGAACCATCAAATAAATATTATTGTGGGACATTATTACTGCATGTTCAAGTTTTTAATATACAACTATGTGATCAAAAGTATCCTGACACCTGGCTGAAAGTGACTCACATGTTCATGGCGCCGTCCATCGGTAATGCTGGAATTCAACATGGTGTTGGCCCATCCTTAGCCTTGATGACAGGTTCCTCTCTTGCAGGCACGTTCAGTCAGGTGATGGAAGGTTTCTTGGGGAATGGCAGCCCATTCTTCTCGGAGAGCCGCACTGAGGAGAGGCGTTCCAAAACATTCCAAAGGTGTTATATAGGATTCAGATCAGGACTCTGTGAAGGCCAGTCCATTACAGGGACGTTATTGTCGTGTAACGACTGCGCCACAAGCCGTACATTATGGACAAGTGCTCGATCGTGTTCAAAGATACAGTCGCCATCCCCGAATTGCTTTTCAACTGTGGGTAGCAATAACGTGCTTAAAACATCAATGTAGGCCTGTGCTGTGATAGTGTCACGCTAAACAACAAGGAGTGCAAGCCCCATCCACGAAAAACACCAACTCACCATAACACCACCGCCTCCTAATTGTACTGTTGGCATTACACACGCTGGCAGATGACGTTCACCGGGCATTTGCCATACCCACTCCCTGCCATCAGATCGCCACGTTGTGTACCGTGATTTGTCACTCCACACAACGTTTTTCCACTGTTCAATCGTCCAATGTTTAAGCTCCTTACACCAATCAACGCGTCGTTTGACATTTACCTGCGTGATCTGTGGCTAATGAGCAACCGCTCGACCAAGAAATCCAAGTTTTCTCACCTCGTGCCTAACTGTCATAGTACTTGCAGTGGATCCTTTAGCAGTTTGGAACTCCTGTGTGATGGTCTGGATAGATGTCTGCCTGTTACGCATTACGACCCTCTTCAAATGTCGGCGGTCTCTGTCAGTCAACAGAGGAGGTCGGCCTGTACGCTTTTGTGCTGTACGTGTTCCTTCACGTTTCCACTTAACTATCACATCGGAAACAGAGGACCTAGGGATGTTTAGGAGTATGGGAATCTCGCGTACAGAGGTATGACAAGTGACACCCAATCACCTGACCACCTTCGAAGTCCGTGAGTTCCGCGGAGCGTCCCATTCTGTTCTCTCACGATTTATAACGACTACTGAGGTCGCTGATATGGAGTACCTGGCAATAAGTGGCAGTACAATGCACCTAATATGAAAAACGGATGCTTTCGGGGTGTCCGGATACTTTTTTTCATATAGTGTATATATACACTGAAGAGCTAAAGAAACTGGTACACCAGCCTAATATCGTGTGGGGCCCCTGCGAGCACGCAGAAGTGCCGCAATACGACGTGGCATGCGCTCGACTAATGTCTGAAGTAGTGCTGGAGGGAAGTGACGTCATGAACCCTCCAGGGCTGTCCATAAATCCGTAAGAGTAGAATGGGGTGGAGATCTCTTCTGAATAGCACGCTGCAAGGCATCTCAGATATGCTCAGTAATGTTTGTGTCTGGAGAGTTTGGTGGCGATTGGAAGTGGTTAATGTGGTGTCACCGCCAGACGCCGCACTTGCTGGGTGGTGGCCTTTGGGTCGGCCGCGGTCCGTTAGTGTGGGTCGGACCCGCGTGTCGCCGCTGTCGGTGGTTGCGGACCGAGCACCGCCTCACAGCGGGTCTGGGGAGACTTCCGAGCACTCGCCCCAGTTGTACAGCAGACTTTGCTAGCGATGGTTCACTGACTTCTACGCTCTCATTTGCCGAGACGATAGTTAGCATAGCCTTCAGCTACGTTATTTGCTACGACCTAGCAAGGCGCCATTATCAGTTAATATTGATACTGTGAATCATGTAATGTCAAGAGCGACGTTCGTCATTAATGGATTAAAGTTAAGTATTCCACCAGCTACGTCCATTTTTCTGAAGTCTAATTTCCTTGTCCTGTTCCAGACCTCACGCCAGCCTGCGTGAGCTAAAACGCGTGCCTTTCGGCCTCCTCTAGTAACACGGTGTTGGCTCTCATGCCAACCACAACAGTTAAACTCAGAAGAGTGTTCCTGGAGCCACGTGTGGGTTGTCGCAGTGTCCTGCTCGAATTGCTCAAGTCCGTTAGAATGCACAATGGACATGAATGGATGTAGGTGATCATTCAGGATGCTTACGTATGTGTCACCTGTCAGAGTCGTATCTAGATGTATCAGGGGACCATATCACTCCAACTGCACTCATCCCATACCATTACAGAGCCTCCACCAGCTTAAACAGTCCCTTCCTGCCATGCAGGGCCATGGATTCATGAGGTCGTCTCCATACCCGCACACGTCCATCAGCTCTATATAATTTAAAACGAGACTCGTCCGACCAGGCAACATGTTTCCAGTCATCAACAGCTCAATGTCGGTGTTGACGGGCTCTGGCGAGGCGTACAGCTCTGTTTCGTGCAGTCATCATAGGTTCACGAATGGTTCTTCGGCTCCTAAAGCTCATATCGATGATGTTTCGTTGAATGGTACGCACGCTGACACTTTTTGATGGCCCAGCAATGAAATCTGCAGCAATTTGCGGAAGGATTGCACTTCCGTCACACTGAACGATTCTCTTCAGTCGTCGTTGGTCCTGTTCTTGCAGGATCTTTTTCCGGCCTCAGCGATGTCGGAGATTTGATGTTTTACCGGATTCCTGATATTCACGGTACACTAGCGAAATAGTCGTACGGGAAAATCCCACCGGCCGGGGTAGCCGAGCGGTTCTAGGCGCTACAGTCTGGAACCGCGTGACCGCTACGGTCACAGGTTCGAATGCTGCCTCGGGCATGGATGTGTGTGCTGTCCTTAGGTTAGTTAGGTTTAAGTAGTTCTAAGGCCTAGGGGACCTAATGACCTTAGAAGTTGAGTCCCATAGTGCGCAGAGCCATTTGAACCATTTTTGGGAAAATCTCCACGTCATCGCTATCTCGGAGATGCTGTGTCCCATCGCTTGTACTCTAACTGTAACTCCACGCTCAGACTCACTTAAATCTTGATAAGCTGCCATTGTAGCAGCAGTAACCGACCTTACAACTGCGCCATACACTTGTCTTATGTAGGCGTTGCCAACCGCAGCGCCGTATTCTGCCTGTTTACATGTCTGTATTTGAATATGCATACCTATACCAGTTTCTTTGGCCCTTCAAAATTAAAGCAATAAACCGCTATTTCTCGGTCCTGTGTCTAAGTCATGATATAATCATACCAACGGCCAACAAATGTGCTTATGACGTGTTCTGCATGGAGGATGGCATTCCGGTCATCGGATAACCACGACAGCGATGACGTCAGGACACCCATCAAACGGGTTAGTATTTGTTGGGTAGTCCCACATCCACAATCGCTGTGTACATAGTCACAAACGGTGCAGTATGACACAGAGAAGACGCCCATCAGATTCTCGGCAGTGGAGAGCCATTGAATGAATGGAAGCAGGACAGTCGGAAAATGATGTGGCCCGAAGGCTTAAAGTGAATCGTTCTGTTGTTTTTCGGATGTGTTGGTGGTTTATAGACCGAAACTGTATACCAAAGACGAGGGCAGAGCCGACCACGCGTGACGTCAGAAAGAGTAGACCGCGATTTGGCTGTAAGGATACAACGGTGCCGCCTTAGTACGGAGCTACAACTGGCATTTGATCTCGCAGCATCCGCTGGACGTGTTGTGTCGAGGCAAACAGAGTACAGAAGGATTCGGCAGAGTGGCCTTTTACTGTCGGAGACTTGCTGTAAGTGTGCCTTTGGCGCGTCTTCTAAGAAGGGAGCGTCTAGAGTGGAGTCTCAACATACCACATGGACTGTCGAAAAGTGGTCCAATGTTCTTTTCACAGAGGAGTTTTGATTTGGTCTGGAGAGTGATTCTCGACGGTTTCGCCTCTGGAGGGAATGTGGAACACGATTTCGGGACCCAAACATTGTGGAAATGGAAAAAGACGGATATCGAGGTGCATACCTAATGCTGTGGGCAGGGGTTATGCTGACCATTCGACCAGTTCTTCATGAAATTGTACAAGGGATTCAGTAAGGCTTAACTGCTTTCAGGTATTGTGACGATATCTTGAGATCTCATGTACGGTTGTTGCGAGGTGCCGTGGGGCCAGACTTTTCATTGATGGACAGTAATACTCATCAGAAGGCACGGGTGGCAGATGTTTTCTCGGAAATGGAAGACAAGGTATGCATAGCTTGGCGTGCTCGCTCTTCCGATTTGAATTCCATAGAGAATGGCTGAGATGTACTGCAGATACAGGTTGCATCACTTCAGCATCCACCAACTACTCTCCGAGGCTTGCGAGCAGCTGTTCAGGAAGAATGGGCGTTATTACCCCAACATGAGATGATGACATCATTCATTGCACGCTCCGTCGTCGTCAGGCCTGTGTTGCTGCCAGAGGTGGTCACCACTCCATACTCAACACATTAATCAGTTGTGGGAATTTATGTGCAACTCCGTTAAGTTGGAAAACAGTTTTGTCTACCGTTATGCATGTTGCAGTTGTTTACGTTCTGTATTCTTTACATTGTTTCTTCTTTACTATCACCTGTTTATACAGTTTTGTGGCAAAATAAACGAAACATTCCAAAATTTCCGTTTGTTGCTTTAATTTTGGACACCAAATAGTCTTCATTTGTGTTACCTCTGTTAGCAAAACAAAGAAATGCGTCGTTATTAAAGAACACTGGTGTAATTTTCGCCACAATTTTCTTTTAGTCCGGTCTGTTAATTTAACATAGTGTCAATATGTTGCGTAATATACGTGGTAATTCCTGTTTCTTTCGAAATATTTAGTAAACTGCTTTTATTGGCAATATGTAGAACAGATAGGCATTGTGTCATGTCACCATCTGCGTGACTTTGCTTTTTTAAAGTGTGTTTTAAATGAGGATAGGTTCGTTCCAGTCAGGTTCAGACGTTCTTTAAATCTCGTTTTGAAATTTCCCGTTGTTTGTCGCACGTAAATTTTCTCACAGTTATCGCCTTTTAATTTATAAACGCCTCAACATGTAAAAGTAGATGATTGTTCTATGTAGCAACCTATCTGTGTTGTATGTTCTGAAATCTATTTTTAGTTTAGTTTCTCTTTTTGCTATAGGCTATCCTTGTTAAGGTAAGTTGCCTTTTATTTTATTTTGAGTTGCGTGTTGTATTCGGATACAAATTTCTTTGACTGTTGTGAGGTTGTAATCACAACTTTTTGCTACTGTTCTTAGTGTTTTTAGTTGTGATGTTAGGATCTTAGTTTTATTTAGTCAATGGATACCTCTAGTCTCTCTATGCGCGTTAAAAAACATGCTTCTTTGTGTGCTGTTGGTGGACAAGTGCTACTGAGTGTTTTACAGTCTGTAGTTTCCTGTTTTGTAGATGCTAGAGTTGTGCATTGAACGATTTTTTGTGATTTCGAGATCTAGAAGATTTATTTTACTATATTGTTCATGTTCGATTCTAAACATGATACTTTTATGTAGCCTATTCCGTTCCGAGTGGAAGGTGTCTATTTCGTTTTCTGTTTCTTCAAATGAAATATATCTATGATAGTACTGAATTTTAATAACCTAATTCGTACGTTTTTTTTTTTTTTTTAAAATGTTCTCGATGTAGTGAAGAAAACTATTAATTAGTGTACCAGCAAGGCGCTCTTCCACTACTAAACCGTTTTCTCGTACATATAGTTGGTTATTGTACTTAAAACAGTTGTAGGAAAGTGTCAATTTTAATAAACTAATGAATTCTTCTGTTTCCGTATGACGCAGATACCGCTAAATAAAACTAGTACAAACAAGCTGCTTTTGTCAAACAATTAATTAGTAATACACTACTGGCCATTAACATTGCTACACCATGAACATGACGTGCTACAGACGCGAAATTTAACCGACGCAAACTGCAATTGACCGGAGATGCCTGGTGAAACGTTGTTGTGATGCTTCGTGTAAGGAGGAAATGCGTACCATCACGTTTCCAACTTTGATAAAGGTCGGAGTGTATCCCATCGCGATTGCGGTTTATCGTATCGCGACATTGTAGCTCGCATTGTTCGAGATCCAATGACTGTTAGCAGAATATGCAATCGATGGGTTCAGGAGGTTAATACGGAACGCCGTGCTGGATCCCAACGGCCTCGTATCACTAGCAGTCGAGATGGCAGGCATCTTATCCGCATGGCTGTAACGGATCGTGCAGCCACGTCTCGATCCCTGAGTCGACAGACGGGGACGTTTGCAAGACAACAACCATCTGCACGAACAGTTCGACGACGTTTGCAGCAGCATGGACTATCAGCTCGGAGACCATGGCTGCGGTTACCCTTGACGCTGCATCACACACAGGAGCGCCTGAGATAGTGTACTCAACGACGAACCTGGACTCACGAATAGCAAAACGTCAGTTTTTCGGACGAATCGAGGTTCTGTTTACAGCATCATGATGGTCGCATCCGTGTTTGGCGACATCGAGGTGAGCGCACATTGGGAGCGAGTATTCGTCATCGCCACAATGGCGTATCACCCGGCGTGATGGTATGGGGTGCCATTGCTTACACGTCACGGTCACCTCTTGTTCGCATTGACGGCACTTTGAACAATGCACGTTACATTTCACATGTGTGACGACCCGTGGCTCTACCTTTCATTCGATCCCTGCGAAACCCTACATTTCAGCAGGATAATGCACGATTGCATGTTGCAGGTCATGTACGGGCCTTTCTGGATGCAGAAAATGTTCGACAGCTGCCCTGGCCAGCACATTCTCCAGATCTCTCACCAATTGAAAACCTCTGGTCAATGGTGGCCGAACAACTGGCTCGCCACAATACGCCAGTCACCACTCTTTATTAACTGTGCTATCGTGTTGAAGCTACATGGTCAGCTGTACCTGTACATGCCATCCAAGCTCTGTTTGACTCAATGCCCAGGCGTATCAAGGCCGTTATTAAGACCAGAGGTGGTTATTCTGCGTACTGATTTCTCAGGATCTATGCACTCAAATTGAATGAAAATGTAATCACATGTCAGTTATAGTATAATATATTTGTCCAATGAATACCCGTTTATCATCTGCATTTCTTCTTGGTGTAGCAATCTTAATGGCCAGTAGTGTATTACGTCTTACAGTTACTGATACATGATTTAGGACCTATATTTTATTGCAGAAAGGATGGTTATAGGAATCTTTTTGCAGAGCTGGCTTTTTTCACGATTGCGAGAACATAAAAGGAAATTCATTTTTCAGCAGCATTTAGCATTATCTCACTGTTTCGACGTAAAAACATTACTAAACGACTAACTGCCTGAAGAGGGATTAGACGTAGGGGCCGCATTGATCTCGCATTGCACCGTTCGCCTACAAGGTCGCCTTATCTCTCGGAATGTGATTTTTTGTAGGTCTTTTACGACAGATTCCGTTTATGTGCCTCCCCTTCCAACAGCTTTGGGTGAACTGTGCAGTAATTCCAGAGATGCTCGTAAAAGTATGGGACAAGTTTTACTGTTGTCTGGATATTTATGGGATGTCCAGTAGAGGATACATTTAACATTTATGAAAGGTTAATGAAACTTTGATCCTCAATTTAACTGAAAATCGTATCCCACGATTGTGCATGTTTGTAAGAGATACACCCTTGCAAAAAACTGTAGCATTATACGTAAGGTAAAAATTATTCCAAGTGTTTACCTTTCATTCATTTTCGGGAGGTATAATTTCTTGAAATAGGACGAATCTTATTGAAGCACCTTTTATACCTACTCTAATACCTTCATCTGAATTAAGTGTCATGTACAGTCGTGCTCAAAAGTATCCGAACGACCTGAATTGCATTTCGCCTGATTCGCATGCAACCGGCATAACGCAGCTGTTTACCAGGTCCTGTAATCGCTTCTTGGTACAGTCGTTTGACTATTGAAAATGGTTCCAACAAGTCACCACTAGAAAACACTGCTCTGCATCGCAGCAACTCAAGATGTAAAGTAATACTACGATGCTACAAAGATCAGGGAACACCTTACCACGGATAAGACTGTCCTTAAGGCTTGTAAGCTCACATTTATTACAATAAATGACATACCTGAAATGTTACCACTTTCATTATTTCGTCAGATAGGTAATGCACGTAGTCAGTTCCTCGTATTCATGATTTCCTCTTTAAAGTAACATACCTTACTTGTTATTTAACACAAAATGACATTAAAAATTTAAAATTGTTAAGGCTTTCTTGGCCACTTGTTGACAAACTGCCTATTGGCTTCTGTCTCTGGTTCTTCGGCCAACGTTGGCCAACGTTCATCTAATGATTTTTCTGACGTTTCGCCAGCATGAGTGGCTGACATTGTCAAAGCTTCACCCTCCATTGCCGGTGGTGAACTGGAGCCGAGCTCGCGGCCGCAGACTATATGTAGCTGGCGCGCCAACGTCCCAGGGCTTCTCCGCGGTCGTTTCCGGTGCGGTTCTCCTCTTGCTACCTGAGACGGTTGTTCGCTGCAGTACGGGAAGCCGGGATCCGTTTACCTTAAGGCTTTTCTCTTTCTTGTTCGAACTGTTCGCGTGTTTTTATATTTCTACAGCTTCTCTGAACAAGCGCGTGTGATAGTGCTTCTCTACAGCCAGAACTTCCGTGTCGGCGAATTTTATTACGTCGTCGGTCTCATTCAGTGCGTGCTCTGTCACGGCCGATTGCTCCACCTGCTCCAACCTGCAATGTCGCTTATGCTCTTTGATCCTGGTGTTAATGGATCGTCCAGTCATTCCGACATAAACTTTTCCGCATGTGCATGGTATACGGTATATTCCCGACATTGCAACTGGGTCTTTTTTCTCCTTCCCCGATCTAAGACACTCTTTGATCTTCCTTGTCGGTTTGAAAATCGTCTTTACGCCATGTTTGCGCTATATACTGCCGATTCTGTCCGTCACTCTGGAAATGAATGGCAGAAAGGCCGTACCCGACATTTCTTATTCTGGTTCCTGACTTCGCCGAGTCTTTGTCTCTGTTACACTTCTAACATAATTTGAGGAGTCCCCATTGCTCCACAGGACAGTTTCCAGGTGTTGCATTTATCGTTTGAGGTGTTGCGCCTCACATATTCGTCCTGCTCTCGTTACGAGCGTACTAATCATGCCTCTTTTCTCGCTCGGGTGGTGGTTTGACAGTTTGTGCAGGTATCGGTCCGTGTGTGTCGGTTTTCGATACATGCTGTGTCCCAGGTTTTCGCCGTCCCTTGTGACCAGCACATCTAGAAATGGCAGTTTCTTGTCCTTTTCTACTTCCATGGTAAATGTTATGTTGGCATGGAGGCTGTTCAAGTGTCTTAGGAAGTCACTGAGCTGTTCTTCACCATGGCTCCACATCACGAAAGTATCATCGACGTACCTGGATTCGGCGGAACGTGTCATTTTAATGAAAGATTTCTTTACATACTATGACTCAATTTCTTTACAGCAATTGTTTACACTCTCCCTCTCATTCTTTTTTATTTCTCTCTCTCTCTATCTGTCTCTCTCTCTCTCTCTGTCTGTCTGTCTCTCTCTCAATCTCTCTCTCTCTCTCTCTCTCTCTCTCTCTCTCTCCCTCTCTCTCACACACACACACACACACACACACATTCTTTTTTATTTTTATTTGTTTGTTGTTCTCGACTATCGGCGAGGCACGAAAATGCGAGTTTCTTAGTTTTGAGTACACTTACGAAAGAAATATAAGAACAACTATGGGAGTTACTGATTTATGATGCTTAGTTTGCAGTCAGTTCTGAGTATTATTAGTAACTACGCTCCAGTCCCTAAACCTAGTTACAGAAATGCGAATCAGACGCATTACGTATTCCAGGCCGTAGCAGCCGCGACTTGGAGACACCAGCTGTGGTCACTTCCCAGACCGGTGTAGGATCACGTCGGTTCCTCTTCTTCCTACTGGTACTGTAACTGAGATTTGGCAACAAGGCAACGTATGTTTGGCAACTCTGTCATCGACGGGTTACTTCCTGGTGTGCATGTGCATGGAATTAAACCTCAAAGTTCACTTGATTTTTTCTGTCATTTCCATTGAATAATCTGAGTTATTATCGCTTGAGGTGTAACAAAAGATTGTAAATTTAGCATTTTCAGCCCAGGAAAGTCGTTGCACGTGGAAATCGCAACTAATCTCGTCCTTTAAATAGCGGTTTACGAGTTATAGACACTATTGGCATCGTCATAGGAAGGCGCAACATATACATGTCTGCTAGCTCTATGGTTAAGTCTGCTTTCGGCTGCGGTGGGGCGGGGATGTCCGCTGCGTCCCGCCGTGCGCGACCGTGAGCGCTTGCTTGTGTTTACCTTCGCGCGGCGCGAGTTGTATTTGTTCCAAGTTCAGTGCGACTATGGCACACACATGGCGCCACGATACGATCAAAATTACTTTTCAACCAGATCATGCGCGTCCTCGAGCCTATGAAATAGAACAGTTTATACGCGACGATCTACGTTTAGATCCGGCGACTGTCGTCGGAATACATTTTTCCATAACGGCGAGCGTGGTTTGTGTTAAAATGACCAGTGCAGAGATCTGCGCGTCAGTGGTGTCTAAATACTCGAACTCACTCAGATTCATACATTCTGACAGGCATATCGGTACAGTGACGGTGGATCATGTAGTCATGGGCCTAAGGACTGTACGGGGTTATGAGCTCCCCTTCGAGGTCCCAGAGGAAGTTGCCAAGGACGCCTTCCGACCATAAGGCAATGTTATCAGCCACCTTGCAGAAAAGTGGCAAACTTTCTCGACGTACAAGGTCTACAATGGTGTGCGCCAAACTAAACTTGAGCTCAAGAAACATGTGCTGTCCTATTTGAACATCGGTGGCTGTCGTGCAATCATCATGTACGACGGTCAGCCGCTTACCTGTTCCGGATGTGGGCAGGAAGGCCATGTTCGATCGAGCTGCTTACAACGTAGAATTACGCAGATACCAGTGGGAGCCTCCGTTTCCATTACGGGGACGACAATCCTGCCCCTCACGTACGCTCAGACGACGATGCGCACCATAGATGATGACGAAACGGGCGATCAGACACTTCCATCGACGTCAGAAGTACCAAGGGAGGAAGAGGAAGGACCGCCCTATGCCAACCCATATGTCGCCCCCTCCACAGCAACAACAGCAGAAACAGTCCCACGGAATCCAGACGCAACATAACATTCAGAACGCGATGGACGTGGACGCGAACATTGTCCCGACCGCGGCTTTCCTAGCGGAAGGTGATACGACGCTGGATTGCCTCCCACATTCGGATACGGATGTCCACGTTCGAAAGCAACGTTCGCCTCGACGACGCAAGCGACGTCGGCGGACCCCTTCTGACGATTGCCTCCTACACACGGCCGGTCAAGACGGTGACATCTCCTCATACGGCATGGATAATGCGCCTGCTGAGGACCTAAGTGGTGTAGACGGTTCACTTGCCCATACTGTTACAGCTTGCACCACAGATGCAGCAGGTCGCGTCGATGGATGGCGCTCCGTCTACATCTACCAAAGACGACGTACGTGAGAGAGATTTAGGTGCCGATCTGCCACACAGCATCGTGTTACACCCACTGTGGTCGGACGATGTTGAGGAACTTCCTGGAAAGGGCACGGGTGACAGGGGAGGGGGTGGCATTGGGGATGCCACTCCTAGCGTGAAAGACTCATAATTTGTAACGGGTTTGGTGGGTCCGGCATCTCTTGCGGTTATTTTTTATTGCCATGGCGTCTACCCTAGGTGAAGGGGCTAGGCAGCACACCTTTCGCCTTGCCACCATCAATATCAACGCGATAAGGGCACCACACAAACTGACAATGCTACAACGCATGCTCGATACGGCGGACATCGACGTGGCCCTCTTACAGGAAGTATGTGTCGCTATTTTCCCTGGCTTCTACCGATATACCGCCCACATCTCCCACGCCTCTTCTACCGATTGTGGCGTGGCTATCCTGCTACCGGACGGCTTGGCGGCTACGGACGTACTGTACCTACCGAGTGCAAGAGCCATGGCAGTAACTGTCAACGGTGTCCGACTCGTCAATGTATATGCCCCTTCAGGATCAGGGAGGCGGAGTGAACGGGCCCGCTTTTTTCGGAAGATATTACGCGTCTATTTATGGGCCGCATAGACGATATGGTGATCGGAGGAGATTTTAACTGTACATTATTTCCATCTGATCAGCAGCCACATCACTTCCCGTGTGCAGAATTGGAAATGCTAGTGCGTGACCTCCACCTGATTGACACGTGGCACCATATCCATGGCCCAGATCCTGGTTACACCCATTATACAAGTCATTCATCAAGTCGGTTGGACAGTATTTACGTCACAGGCACCCTTTCGACGGCGACGAGAGGAGCACAGCTCTGGCCCACTGCATTCACCGACAACACAGCCTATATTTGCACCATTGCCCTCCAACCTGCACGTGTGTGGCGCAGTATCCCCCCCTGGAAACTAAACGTCGCCCATCTGGACGAGCCGGCATGTAAAGGTGCTATCGAAGAGTCGTGGAACGCGTCCTTACAGCGTCGTGGTCGTTACCGATCGACCCTCAGTTGGTGGATTGAATGTGCGAAGCCTGCTCTTCGGCGCACCTTTATGGCTTACGGCCGGGAAGCGGCGGCATGGAGAGGAGCACGGAAAACTTTTATTACACCGTCCTACGGGTATGTCTTGCTATGGAGCCCTCACCTGACAGGCAGATCATAGTCAATCGCGTGAAAGCGTAGCTCGGCTCCTTAGCACGCCATCGTTTACAGGGCGCTGTTATACGGTCGCGTGCTCCAGACATGAAACAATCAGAAAGGCCATCTATGCACCACGTGCTCCTAGAACGCAGAAGGCGTCGTAGGGCACTGGTAACCGACATGATAACAGACGACGGACGAAACGTGGCAGAACAAGCAGATATAGCAGAAGCCTTCTATGGGCATTACGCTCAACTTTATTCGGCAGTGCTCCCTGATATGACGACGGTAGACGCCGTTTCTGCACATGTCCACGGCACAGTTCCACCAGACATGGTACCGACTTTACTGGGAGAAGTGACAGAAGAAGAAGTACTCGACGCCATTGGTAAAGGTGCTCCCGATAAATCACCAGGAATCGATGGATTACCATTAGAGTTCTATCAAGCATTTAAACAACTGTTGGTACAGTGTTGGGTTGAAATTTGTCAGGAATTGATATCCCCGGATATACTGTTTCCTGCACCGTTCTTGGAAGTTCTGATTGTCCCCATGTCCGCGATTATCGCCCCTTAACGTTATTGAACAGCGACTTGAAGATCTTTTCGAGGCTGCTATCAGAACGTATTCGCGGCACATTATTGCACGTCCTGTCCAGCGATCGGACGTCTTTGTGAGAACCCAACAACATCAGAACTGCGTTATGTCGTTACAGAGATCTCATCTCCCTTGCACGGGTGAGACGTCTGCCGGCAGCCCTAGCGTCTATCGACTTTAGTCAGGCTTTTGACCGTGTGGGCCACACTTTCCTCACTGCCGTTCTACGGCGCATGGGATACCCCGACCCCTTTATTACCGTGTTGTCACGCCTTCTGCATGGGGCTACTTCTCGAATTCTTGTTAATGGAAGACTGACGGCACCCATGCCGATCCGCCGATCAGTACGACAGGGATGTCCATTATCAACATTGTTACTTGCATTGGCCTTATAACCTTTGTTGTGTGGTCTCCGAGACAGGCTCACTGGGATACAGTTCGGCGGCTCCATCTATCGCTGCACCGCATATGCGGATTATTTTATGATCGTCATACTTGGAGCTGACGATATGGCCGCGGCTTTGGACTGGATTGCAACCTACGGTACAGCTCCTGGTAGCCAAATCAACGTTGACAAGCCTGTCGCCTTGACCATCGGGATTGGGCTACCGCAGGAACACATTGTCCCCTTACGCTTCAGTAATACTGTCCGCTGCTTGGGCTTAGATTTCATGAACGACATGCGGCGCGCGACGACGCTCAATTATCGGCGCCTTCTTAACCAAATTAGGGCCGGAATTGCAAATCAGCGCTTGAGATCCCTCAACATCGTTCAGCGCATACCGCATGTGGCCCAAACGCTACCCATTCCGAAACCTATGGCTCGTAGCATTATGGCAGCGCTGGGATACTTCGTCACCGCTGGTATGTTACTGAAGATCAGATACGTATCTCTTACCCTCCCCAAGGGAAAAGGTGGTCTCGGCCTAGTTAATGTCCATGATAGGGCCATTGCCCTCTATGTTAGCTCACATTTGTGTCTGCTGCGCCGTTGTCCTACGAGCCTCACGAGTTTGCTTCTGACGGCGCTACGACCTGCTTCACTACGAGCGCCGGTGCCACTACAGGACATCCCAGCGCCCCTCTTTTATATAGGACGTTTCTATTTAGAACAAAGTTATTGCAGTGTAGAGTTCATGACACCACAAATGGCCACAACTCGACGTCTATATCATGACATGCTGCAATGCCGCCCCTTAAATGTGGTCGAACTAAAATATCCTGACGTACGGTGGCGCGTGGTGTGGAAGACTGGACACGATGCCATGTTTGATTCCGATGTCGTTTCCCAGTGGTACGTAGTCGTTAATGGGAAGCTGGTGACGCAAGAACGTCTCTACAATATCCACATGGCAGACTCTCACAATTGTGTGGGTTGTAATACGGTAGATTCTAACGAGCACCGCCTCAGCTGTGGAGAGGCGGAACCGGTTTGGCACCTAGTGCGGCAAATGCTGGCTTATCTCTTGCGAGTTAGGCAGCAGCATATATCTGCAGACAAGGATGAGACATTTTACCCCAAGACTCGAACCAACTCCGTCACCTGGATACGTGGACATGCGGTCCATTACCTCTGTCGTGACGGACACAAGAATTTACTTGACTTCTGGCTCTATTTGCAAGAAGGACACCATGCTATTTCCGGGCATACCAGATATCATCAATGCTTTGCAAACTACCTATGGAGTGCCTTTCACAGCCCGCCGTGTAGCTGGAATGTTCCAGGCAGTGTCAGATGAGGTCAGAACGAACTGCAAACGATCATATATTGAACAATCTTTATCAGTGGGCGCAGTCGCTGGGAAGCCTAGCTACGAAGTGGTAGCTTTATTTTCATGTTATTTATGTTTACTATCTTCGATGGTGTCTTCATTCCGTTTGATTAACTATGACTGTTCGCACATTGATATCAATATAAATAAAAAATAAATAAAAATTCTAAAAAATTAAAATAAAAATTTAAAAAAGTACAAAAATAAAAAATAATACCTTCCGCACCCTACTACAAATACCTTTTCCCTCTTCCTTCCCTCCTGTTTTTGTGGGTTGATGCACACACGTTAGTCCCGTATAGTGTAGTTTCTTCACATTTTAGTTGGGAGGTGGCTATGTATAGTTAGGAAGGCAACGCCTGAAGAGGTAACAGTTCATTTTTGTTTGGCAGGGACACAAGTGGCGGTGCCCAGTAGGGATGGCTATGATTTTGTTTCATTGCTTTTGTTAGGTATAAAACACGAGGAAAGTAAAAAAAAAAATGGTAACGTGCTGACCTGTGAAAAAGCGACATTTATGGTTCGCAGTTCCAGTCCCACTGATTGTAATATTTTTATCCCTTCTATGAAAGAGCTACAAGTAGTCAGCTCAAACATCAATAAGGAAATCGCAAGAAAATACTTTCGGTTCATAGTGAAATGGTGAAAAACTTACAATGCTGCACAATGAGTAACGCCTCTTTCCGCTGCTGCCAACCAAATTTTGGGTTTCTAGGAATACATAACTATATTTATGAAATGCCACATTTGCATACCTCTTGAGTATGACACAGCATACCAATTAAACACAGACCCAATCGAAATCTAAGTGAGTAGTATCTTACTAATTCGTGTTGATAGAGGCACGCTTGTGTACAGATACTCAGTTTTACTAAAACAGACTTTCGTCGTAAGGTTATCGTGGGTAGTTTTATTTCATTTCTTATAATACAGTGCACAATTTTCGTAAGGTTCCCTTTAGTGTTGTCAAAACAATAGTAAACATGAGAGAGAAATGAATCATCAACGATATATGCGAATTCTCTGATGTTATCTATAACAGTCTGACAATGCACATGCAGTTTATTGATTACATGCATGTAGAAAACGTGTTCGGAGTTAAAGCTGTCAAACAAGGTTTGAAGAAGAATAAAATGCCACTACCACACGACAGCTAATGTAGAAGATACTTTTCTGACATATTATGGCACGATGCGCTCTCCCTACACATCTTCGAGATGCATCTGTTGCCTGGCTCTCTATTAAAGCTGAAAAGAACAAAATGTCGCAGAAGTTGGCCCTTTTTCCACATGCGACTACTTTGGGTTGAGAAGTGAAAGGAATTATGTTCAAAGTTCTTTTGTGGTTGGCAGGAGAACCAACACCGTGTACTAATTCGTACGTTTTTTTAAAAAAAATGTTCTCGATGTAGTGAAGAAAACTATTAATTAGTGTACCAGCAAGGCGCTCTTCCACTACTAAACCGTTTTCTCGTACATATAGTTGGTTATTGTACTTAAAACAGTTGTAGGAAAGTGTCAATTTTAATAAACTAATGAATTCTTCTGTTTCCGTATGACGCAGATACCGCTAAATAAAACTAGTACAAACAAGCTGCTTTTGTCAAACAATTAATTAGTAATACACTACTGGCCATTAACATTGCTACACCATGAACATGACGTGCTACAGACGCGAAATTTAACCGACGCAAACTGCAATTGACCGGAGATGCCTGGTGAAACGTTGTTGTGATGCTTCGTGTAAGGAGGAAATGCGTACCATCACGTTTCCAACTTTGATAAAGGTCGGAGTGTATCCCATCGCGATTGCGGTTTATCGTATCGCGACATTGTAGCTCGCATTGTTCGAGATCCAATGACTGTTAGCAGAATATGCAATCGATGGGTTCAGGAGGTTAATACGGAACGCCGTGCTGGATCCCAACGGCCTCGTATCACTAGCAGTCGAGATGGCAGGCATCTTATCCGCATGGCTGTAACGGATCGTGCAGCCACGTCTCGATCCCTGAGTCGACAGACGGGGACGTTTGCAAGACAACAACCATCTGCACGAACAGTTCGACGACGTTTGCAGCAGCATGGACTATCAGCTCGGAGACCATGGCTGCGGTTACCCTTGACGCTGCATCACACACAGGAGCGCCTGAGATAGTGTACTCAACGACGAACCTGGACTCACGAATAGCAAAACGTCAGTTTTTCGGACGAATCGAGGTTCTGTTTACAGCATCATGATGGTCGCATCCGTGTTTGGCGACATCGAGGTGAGCGCACATTGGGAGCGAGTATTCGTCATCGCCACAATGGCGTATCACCCGGCGTGATGGTATGGGGTGCCATTGCTTACACGTCACGGTCACCTCTTGTTCGCATTGACGGCACTTTGAACAATGCACGTTACATTTCACATGTGTGACGACCCGTGGCTCTACCTTTCATTCGATCCCTGCGAAACCCTACATTTCAGCAGGATAATGCACGATTGCATGTTGCAGGTCATGTACGGGCCTTTCTGGATGCAGAAAATGTTCGACAGCTGCCCTGGCCAGCACATTCTCCAGATCTCTCACCAATTGAAAACCTCTGGTCAATGGTGGCCGAACAACTGGCTCGCCACAATACGCCAGTCACCACTCTTTATTAACTGTGCTATCGTGTTGAAGCTACATGGTCAGCTGTACCTGTACATGCCATCCAAGCTCTGTTTGACTCAATGCCCAGGCGTATCAAGGCCGTTATTAAGACCAGAGGTGGTTATTCTGCGTACTGATTTCTCAGGATCTATGCACTCAAATTGAATGAAAATGTAATCACATGTCAGTTATAGTATAATATATTTGTCCAATGAATACCCGTTTATCATCTGCATTTCTTCTTGGTGTAGCAATCTTAATGGCCAGTAGTGTATTACGTCTTACAGTTACTGATATATGATTTAGGACCTATATTTTATTGCAGAAAGGATGGTTATAGGAATCTTTTTGCAGAGCTGGCTTTTTTCACGATTGCGAGAACATAAAAGGAAATTCATTTTTCAGCAGCATTTAGCATTATCTCACTGTTTCGACGTAAAAACATTACTAAACGACTAACTGCCTGAAGAGGGATTAGACGTAGGGGCCGCATTGATCTCGCATTGCACCGTTCGCCTACAAGGTCGCCTTATCTCTCGGAATGTGATTTTTTGTAGGTCTTTTACGACAGATTCCGTTTATGTGCCTCCCCTTCCAACAGCTTTGGGTGAACTGTGCAGTAATTCCAGAGATGCTCGTAAAAGTATGGGACAAGTTTTACTGTTGTCTGGATATTTATGGGATGTCCAGTAGAGGATACATTTAACATTTATGAAAGGTTAATGAAACTTTGATCCTCAATTTAACTGAAAATCGTATCCCACGATTGTGCATGTTTGTAAGAGATACACCCTTGCAAAAAACTGTAGCATTATACGTAAGGTAAAAATTATTCCAAGTGTTTACCTTTCATTCATTTTCGGGAGGTATAATTTCTTGAAATAGGACGAATCTTATTGAAGCACCTTTTATACCTACTCTAATACCTTCATCTGAATTAAGTGTCATGTACAGTCGTGCTCAAAAGTATCCGAACGACCTGAATTGCATTTCGCCTGATTCGCATGCAACCGGCATAACGCAGCTGTTTACCAGGTCCTGTAATCGCTTCTTGGTACAGTCGTTTGACTATTGAAAATGGTTCCAACAAGTCACCACTAGAAAACACTGCTCTGCATCGCAGCAACTCAAGATGTAAAGTAATACTACGATGCTACAAAGATCAGGGAACACCTTACCACGGATAAGACTGTCCTTAAGGCTTGTAAGCTCACATTTATTACAATAAATGACATACCTGAAATGTTACCACTTTCATTATTTCGTCAGATAGGTAATGCACGTAGTCAGTTCCTCGTATTCATGATTTCCTCTTTAAAGTAACATACCTTACTTGTTATTTAACACAAAATGACATTAAAAATTTAAAATTGTTAAGGCTTTCTTGGCCACTTGTTGACAAACTGCCTATTGGCTTCTGTCTCTGGTTCTTCGGCCAACGTTGGCCAACGTTCATCTAATGATTTTTCTGACGTTTCGCCAGCATGAGTGGCTGACATTGTCAAAGCTTCACCCTCCATTGCCGGTGGTGAACTGGAGCCGAGCTCGCGGCCGCAGACTATATGTAGCTGGCGCGCCAACGTCCCAGGGCTTCTCCGCGGTCGTTTCCGGTGCGGTTCTCCTCTTGCTACCTGAGACGGTTGTTCGCTGCAGTACGGGAAGCCGGGATCCGTTTACCTTAAGGCTTTTCTCTTTCTTGTTCGAACTGTTCGCGTGTTTTTATATTTCTACAGCTTCTCTGAACAAGCGCGTGTGATAGTGCTTCTCTACAGCCAGAACTTCCGTGTCGGCGAATTTTATTACGTCGTCGGTCTCATTCAGTGCGTGCTCTGTCACGGCCGATTGCTCCACCTGCTCCAACCTGCAATGTCGCTTATGCTCTTTGATCCTGGTGTTAATGGATCGTCCAGTCATTCCGACATAAACTTTTCCGCATGTGCATGGTATACGGTATATTCCCGACATTGCAACTGGGTCTTTTTTCTCCTTCCCCGATCTAAGACACTCTTTGATCTTCCTTGTCGGTTTGAAAATCGTCTTTACGCCATGTTTGCGCTATATACTGCCGATTCTGTCCGTCACTCTGGAAATGAATGGCAGAAAGGCCGTACCCGACATTTCTTATTCTGGTTCCTGACTTCGCCGAGTCTTTGTCTCTGTTACACTTCTAACATAATTTGAGGAGTCCCCATTGCTCCACAGGACAGTTTCCAGGTGTTGCATTTATCGTTTGAGGTGTTGCGCCTCACATATTCGTCCTGCTCTCGTTACGAGCGTACTAATCATGCCTCTTTTCTCGCTCGGGTGGTGGTTTGACAGTTTGTGCAGGTATCGGTCCGTGTGTGTCGGTTTTCGATACACGCTGTGTCCCAGGTTTTCGCCGTCCCTTGTGACCAGCATATCTAGAAATGGCAGTTTCTTGTCCTTTTCTACTTCCATGGTAAATGTTATGTTGGCATGGAGGCTGTTCAAGTGTCTTAGGAAGTCACTGAGCTGTTCTTCACCATGGCTCCACATCACGAAAGTATCATCGACGTACCTGGATTCGGCGGAACGTGTCATTTCAATGAAAGATTTCTTTACATACTATGACTCAATTTCTTTACAGCAATTGTTTACACTCTCCCTCTCATTCTTTTTTATTTCTCTCTCTCTCTATCTGTCTCTCTCTCTCTGTCTGTCTGTCTCTCTCTCAATCTCTCTCTCTCTCTCTCTCTCTCTCTCTCTCTCTCTCTCACACACACACACACACACACACACACACACACACACACACACACACACACATACATTCTTTTTTATTTTTATTTGTTTGTTGTTCTCGACTATCGGCGAGGCACGAAAATGCGAGTTTCTTAGTTTTGAGTACACTTACGAAAGAAATATAAGAACAACTATGGGAGTTACTGATTTATGATGCTTAGTTTGCAGTCAGTTCTGAGTATTATTAGTAACTACGCTCCAGTCCCTAAACCTAGTTACAGAAATGCGAATCAGACGCATTACGTATTCCAGGCCGTAGCAGCCGCGACTTGGAGACACCAGCTGTGGTCACTTCCCAGACCGGTGTAGGATCACGTCGGTTCCTCTTCTTCCTACTGGTACTGTAACTGAGATTTGGCAACAAGGCAACGTATGTTTGGCAACTCTGTCATCGACGGGTTACTTCCTGGTGTGCATGTGCATGGAATTAAACCTCAAAGTTCACTTGATTTTTCCTGTCATTTCCATTGAATAATCTGAGTTATTATCGCTTGAGGTGTAACAAAAGATTGTAAATTTAGCATTTTCAGCCCAGGAAAGTCGTTGCACGTGGAAATCGCAACTAATCTCGTCCTTTAAGTAGCGGTTTACGAGTTATAGACACTATTGGCATCGTCATAGGAAGGCGCAACATATACATGTCTGCTAGCTCTATGGTTAAGTCTGCTTTCGGCTGCGGTGGGGCGGGGATGTCCGCTGCGCCCCGCCGTGCGCGACCGTGAGCGCTTGCTTGTGTTTACCTTCGCGCGGCGCGAGTTGTATTTGTTCCAAGTTCAGTGCGACTATGGCACACACATGGCGCCACGATACGATCAAAATTACTTTTCAACCAGATCATGCGCATCCTCGAACCTATGAAATAGAACAGTTTATACGCGACGATCTACGTTTAGATCCGGCGACTGTCGTCGGAATATATTTTTCCATAACGGCGAGCGTGGTTTGTGTTAAAATGACCAGTGCAGAGATCTGCGCGTCAGTGGTGTCTAAATACTCGAACTCACTCAGATTCAAACATTCTGACAGGCATATCGGTACAGTGACGGTGGATCATGTAGTCATGGTCCTAAGGACTGTACGGGTTTATGAGCTCCCCTTCGAGGTCCCAGAGGAAGTTGTCAAGGACGCCTTCCGACCATAAGGCAATGTTATCAGCCACCTTGCAGAAAAGTGGCAAACTTTCTCGACGTACAAGGTCTACAATGGCGTGCGCCAAACTAAACTTGAGCTCAAGAAACATGTGCTGTCCTATTTGAACATCGGTGGCTGTCGTGCAATCATCATGTACGACGGTCAGCCGCTTACCTGTTCCGGATGTGGGCAGGAAGGCCATGTTCGATCGAGCTGCTTACAACGTAGAATTACGCAGATACCAGTGGGAGCCTCCGTTTCCATTACGGGGACGACAATCCTGCCCCTCACGTACGCTCAGACGACGATGCGCACCATAGATGATGACGAAACGGGCGATCAGACACTTCCATCGACGTCAGAAGTACCAAGGGAGGAAGAGGAAGGACCGCCCTATGCCAACCCATATGTCGCCCCCTCCACAGCAACAACAGCAGAAACAGTCCCACGGAATCCAGACGCAACATAACATTCAGAACGCGATGGACGTGGACGCGAACATTGTCCCGACCGCGGCTTTCCTAGCGGAAGGTGATACGACGCTGGATTGCCTCCCACATTCGGATACCAAAGACGACGTACGTGAGAGAGATTTAGGTGCCGATCTGCCACACAGCATCGTGTTACACCCACTGTGGTCGGACGATGTTGAGGAACTTCCTGGAAAGGGCACGGGTGACAGGGGAGGGGGTGGCATTGGGGATGCCACTCCTAGCGTGAAAGACTCATAATTTGTAACGGGTTTGGTGGGTCCGGCATCTCTTGCGGTTATTTTTTATTGCCATGGCGTCTACCCTAGGTGAAGGGGCTAGGCAGCACACCTTTCGCCTTGCCACCATCAATATCAACGCGATAAGGGCACCACACAAACTGACAATGCTACAACGCATGCTCGATACGGCGGACATCGACGTGGCCCTCTTACAGGAAGTATGTGTCGCTATTTTCCCTGGCTTCTACCGATATACCGCCCACATCTCCCACGCCTCTTCTACCGATTGTGGCGTGGCTATCCTGCTACCGGACGGCTTGGCGGCTACGGACGTACTGTACCTACCGAGTGCAAGAGCCATGGCAGTAACTGTCAACGGTGTCCGACTCGTCAATGTATATGCCCCTTCAGGATCAGGGAGGCGGAGTGAACGGGCCCGCTTTTTTCGGAAGATATTACGCGTCTATTTATGGGCCGCATAGACGATATGGTGATCGGAGGAGATTTTAACTGTACATTATTTCCATCTGATCAGCAGCCACATCACTTCCCGTGTGCAGAATTGGAAATGCTAGTGCGTGACCTCCACCTGATTGACACGTGGCACCATATCCATGGCCCAGATCCTGGTTACACCCATTATACAAGTCATTCATCAAGTCGGTTGGACAGTATTTACGTCACAGGCACCCTTTGGACGGCGACGAGAGAGGCACAGCTCTGGCCCACTGCATTCACCGACAACACAGCCTATATTTGCACCATTGCCCTCCAACCTGCACGTGTGTGGCGCAGTATCCCCCCCTGGAAACTAAACGTCGCCCATCTGGACGAGCCGGCATGTAAAGGTGCTATCGAAGAGTCGTGGAACGCGTCCTTATAGCGTCGTGGTCGTTACCGATCGACCCTCAGTTGGTGGATTGAATGTGCGAAGCCTGCTCTTCGGCGCACCTTTATGGCTTACGGCCGGGAAGCGGCGGCATGGAGAGGAGCACGGAAAACTTTTATTACACCGTCCTACGGGTATGTCTTGCTATGGAGCCCTCACCTCACAGGCAGATCATAGTCAATCGCGTGAAAGCGTAGCTCGGCTCCTTAGCACGCCATCGTTTACAGGGCGCTGTTATACGGTCGCGTGCTCCAGACATGAAACAATCAGAAAGGCCATCTATGCACCACGTGCTCCTAGAACGCAGAAGGCGTCGTAGGGCACTGGTAACCGACATGATAACAGACGACGGACGAAACGTGGCAGAACAAGCAGATATAGCAGAAGCCTTCTATGGGCATTACGCTCAACTTTATTCGGCAGTGCTCCCTGATATGACGACGGTAGACGCCGTTTCTGCACATGTCCACGGCACAGTTCCACCAGACATGGTACCGACTTTACTGGGAGAAGTGACAGAAGAAGAAGTACTCGACGCCATTGGTAAAGGTGCTCCCGATAAATCACCAGGAATCGATGGATTACCATTAGAGTTCTATCAAGCATTTAAACAACTGTTGGTACAGTGTTGGGTTGAAATTTGTCAGGAATTGATGTCCCCGGATATACTGTTTCCTGCACCGTTCTTGGAAGTTCTGATTGTCCCCATGTCCGCGATTATCGCCCCTTAACGTTATTGAACAGCGACTTCAAGATCTTTTCGAGGCTGCTATCAGAACGTATTCGCGGCACATTATTGCACGTCCTGTCCAGCGATCGGACGTCTTTGTGAGAACCCAACAACATCAGAACTGCGTTATGTCGTTACAGAGATCTCATCTCCCTTGCACGGGTGAGACGTCTGCCGGCAGCCCTAGCGTCTATCGACTTTAGTCAGGCTTTTGACCGTGTGGGCCACACTTTCCTCACTGCCGTTCTACGGCGCATGGGATACCCCGACCCCTTTATTACCGTGTTGTCACGCCTTCTGCATGGGGCTACTTCTCGAATTCTTGTTAATGGAAGACTGACGGCACCCATGCCGATCCGCCGATCAGTACGACAGGGATGTCCATTATCAACATTGTTACTTGCATTGGCCTTATAAAATTTGTTGTGTGGTCTCCGAGACAGGCTCACTGGGATACAGTTCGGCGGCTCCATCTATCGCTGCACCGCATATGCGGATTATTTTATGATCGTCATACTTGGAGCTGACGATATGGCCGCGGCTTTGGACTGGATTGCAACCTACGGTACAGCTCCTGGTAGCCAAATCAACGTTGACAAGCCTGTCGCCTTGACCATCGGGATTGGGCTACCGCAGGAACACATTGTCCCCTTACGCTTCAGTAATACTGTCCGCTGCTTGGGCTTAGATTTCATGAACGACATGCGGCGCGCGACGACGCTCAATTATCGGCGCCTTCTTAACCAAATTAGGGCCGGAATTGCAAATCAGCGCTTGAGATCCCTCAACATCGTTCAGCGCATACCGCATGTGGCCCAAACGCTACCCATTCCGAAACCTATGGCTCGTAGCATTATGGCAGCGCTGGGATACTTCGTCACCGCTGGTATGTTACTGAAGATCAGATACGTATCTCTTACCCTCCCCAAGGGAAAAGGTGGTCTCGGCCTAGTTAATGTCCATGATAGGGCCATTGCCCTCTATGTTAGCTCACATTTGTGTCTGCTGCGCCGTTGTCCTACGAGCCTCACGAGTTTGCTTCTGACGGCGCTACGACCTGCTTCACTACGAGCGCCGGTGCCACTACAGGACATCCCAGCGCCCCTCTTTTATATAGGACGTTTCTATTTAGAACAAAGTTATTGCAGTGTAGAGTTCATGACACCACAAATGGCCACAACTCGACGTCTATATCATGACATGCTGCAATGCCGCCCCTTAAATGTGGTCGAACTAAAATATCCTGACGTACGGTGGCGCGTGGTGTGGAAGACTGGACACGATGCCATGTTTGATTCCGATGTCGTTTCCCAGTGGTACGTAGTCGTTAATTGGAAGCTGGTGACGCAAGAACGTCTCTACAATATCCACATGGCAGACTCTCACAATTGTGTGGGTTGTAATACGGTAGATTCTAACGAGCACCGCCTCAGCTGTGGAGAGGCGGAACCGGTTTGGCACCTAGTGCGGCAAATGCTGGCTTATCTCTTGCGAGTTAGGCAGCAGCATATATCTGCAGACAAGGATGAGACATTTTACCCCAAGACTCGAACCAACTCCGTCACCTGGATACGTGGACATGCGGTCCATTACCTCTGTCGTGACGGACACAAGAATTTACTTGACTTCTGGCTCTATTTGCAAGAAGGACACCATGCTATTTCCGGGCATACCAGATATCATCAATGCTTTGCAAACTACCTATGGAGTGCCTTTCACAGCCCGCCGTGTAGCTGGAATGTTCCAGGCAGTGTCAGATGAGGTCAGAACGAACTGCAAACGATCATATATTGAACAATCTTTATCAGTGGGCGCAGTCGCTGGGAAGCCTAGCTACGAAGTGGTAGCTTTATTTTCATGTTATTTATGTTTACTATCTTCGATGGTGTCTTCATTCCGTTTGATTAACTATGACTGTTCGCACATTGATATCAATATAAATAAAAAATAAATAAAAATTCTAAAAAATTAAAATAAAAATTTAAAAAAGTACAAAAATAAAAAATAATACCTTCCGCACCCTACTACAAATACCTTTTCCCTCTTCCTTCCCTCCTGTTTTTGTGGGTTGATGCACACACGTTAGTCCCGTATAGTGTAGTTTCTTCACATTTTAGTTGGGAGGTGGCTTTGTATAGTTAGGAAGGCAACGCCTGAAGAGGTAACAGTTCATTTTTGTTTGGCAGGGACACAAGTGGCGGTGCCCAGTAGGGATGGCTATGATTTTGTTTCATTGCTTTTGTTAGGTATAAAACACGAGGAAAGTAAAAAAAAAATGGTAACGTGCTGACCTGTGAAAAAGCGACATTTATGGTTCGCAGTTCCAGTCCCACTGATTGTAATATTTTTATCCCTTCTATGAAAGAGCTACAAGTAGTCAGCTCAAACATCAATAAGGAAATCGCAAGAAAATACTTTCGGTTCATAGTGAAATGGTGAAAAACTTACAATGCTGCACAATGAGTAACGCCTCTTTCCGCTGCTGCCAACCAAATTTTGGGTTTCTAGGAATACATAACTATATTTATGAAATGCCACATTTGCATACCTCTTGAGTATGACACAGCATACCAATTAAACACAGACCCAATCGAAATCTAAGTGAGTAGTATCTTACTAATTCGTGTTGATAGAGGCACGCTTGTGTACAGATACTCAGTTTTACTAAAACAGACTTTCGTCGTAAGGTTATCGTGGGTAGTTTTATTTCATTTCTTATAATACAGTGCACAATTTTCGTAAGGTTCCCTTTAGTGTTGTCAAAACAATAGTAAACATGAGAGAGAAATGAATCATCAACGATATATGCGAATTCTCTGATGTTATCTATAACAGTCTGACAATGCACATGCAGTTTATTGATTACATGCATGTAGAAAACGTGTTCGGAGTTAAAGCTGTCAAACAAGGTTTGAAGAAGAATAAAATGCCACTACCACACGACAGCTAATGTAGAAGATACTTTTCTGACATATTATGGCACGATGCGCTCTCCCTACACATCTTCGAGATGCATCTGTTGCCTGGCTCTCTATTAAAGCTGAAAAGAACAAAATGTCGCAGAAGTTGGCCCTTTTTCCACATGCGACTACTTTGGGTTGAGAAGTGAAAGGAATTATGTTCAAAGTTCTTTTGTGGTTGGCAGGAGAACCAACACCGTGTACTAATTCGTACGTTTTTTTAAAAAAAATGTTCTCGATGTAGTGAAGAAAACTATTAATTAGTGTACCAGCAAGGCGCTCTTCCACTACTAAACCGTTTTCTCGTACATATAGTTGGTTATTGTACTTAAAACAGTTGTAGGAAAGTGTCAATTTTAATAAACTAATGAATTCTTCTGTTTCCGTATGACGCAGATACCGCTAAATAAAACTAGTACAAACAAGCTGCTTTTGTCAAACAATTAATTAGTAATACACTACTGGCCATTAACATTGCTACACCATGAACATGACGTGCTACAGACGCGAAATTTAACCGACGCAAACTGCAATTGACCGGAGATGCCTGGTGAAACGTTGTTGTGATGCTTCGTGTAAGGAGGAAATGCGTACCATCACGTTTCCAACTTTGATAAAGGTCGGAATGTATCCCATCGCGATTGCGGTTTATCGTATCGCGACATTGTAGCTCGCATTGTTCGAGATCCAATGACTGTTAGCAGAATATGCAATCGATGGGTTCAGGAGGTTAATACGGAACGCCGTGCTGGATCCCAACGGCCTCGTATCACTAGCAGTCGAGATGGCAGGCATCTTATCCGCATGGCTGTAACGGATCGTGCAGCCACGTCTCGATCCCTGAGTCGACAGACGGGGACGTTTGCAAGACAACAACCATCTGCACGAACAGTTCGAGGACGTTTGCAGCAGCATGGACTATCAGCTCGGAGACCATGGCTGCGGTTACCCTTGACGCTGCATCACACACAGGAGCGCCTGAGATAGTGTACTCAACGACGAACCTGGACTCACGAATAGCAAAACGTCAGTTTTTCGGACGAATCGAGGTTCTGTTTACAGCATCATGATGGTCGCATCCGTGTTTGGCGACATCGAGGTGAGCGCACATTGGGAGCGAGTATTCGTCATCGCCACAATGGCGTATCACCCGGCGTGATGGTATGGGGTGCCATTGCTTACACGTCACGGTCACCTCTTTTTCGCATTGACGGCACTTTGAACAATGCACGTTACATTTCACATGTGTGACGACCCGTGGCTCTACCTTTCATTCGATCCCTGCGAAACCCTACATTTCAGCAGGATAATGCACGATTGCATGTTGCAGGTCATGTACGGGCCTTTCTGGATGCAGAAAATGTTCGACAGCTGCCCTGGCCAGCACATTCTCCAGATCTCTCACCAATTGAAAACCTCTGGTCAATGGTGGCCGAACAACTGGCTCGCCACAATACGCCAGTCACCACTCTTTATTAACTGTGCTATCGTGTTGAAGCTACATGGTCAGCTGTACCTGTACATGCCATCCAAGCTCTGTTTGACTCAATGCCCAGGCGTATCAAGGCCGTTATTAAGACCAGAGGTGGTTATTCTGCGTACTGATTTCTCAGGATCTATGCACTCAAATTGAATGAAAATGTAATCACATGTCAGTTATAGTATAATATATTTGTCCAATGAATACCCGTTTATCATCTGCATTTCTTCTTGGTGTAGCAATCGTAATGGCCAGTAGTGTATTACGTCTTACAGTTACTAGGATATGATTTAGGACCTATATTTTATTGCAGAAAGGATGGTTATAGGAATCTTTTTGCAGAGCTGGCTTTTTTCACGATTGCGAGAACATAAAAGGAAATTCATTTTTCAGCAGCATTTAGCATTATCTCACTGTTTCGACGTAAAAACATTACTAAACGACTAACTGCCTGAAGAGGGATTAGACGTAGGGGCCGCATTGATCTCGCATTGCACCGTTCGCCTACAAGGTCGCCTTATCTCTCGGAATGTGATTTTTTGTAGGTCTTTTACGACAGATTCCGTTTATGTGCCTCCCCTTCCAACAGCTTTGGGTGAACTGTGCAGTAATTCCAGAGATGCTCGTAAAAGTATGGGACAAGTTTTACTGTTGTCTGGATATTTATGGGATGTCCAGTAGAGGATACATTTAACATTTATGAAAGGTTAATGAAACTTTGATCCTCAATTTAACTGAAAATCGTATCCCACGATTGTGCATGTTTGTAAGAGATACACCCTTGCAAAAAACTGTAGCATTATACGTAAGGTAAAAATTATTCCAAGTGTTTACCTTTCATTCATTTTCGGGAGGTATAATTTCTTGAAATAGGACGAATCTTATTGAAGCACCTTTTATACCTACTCTAATACCTTCATCTGAATTAAGTGTCATGTACAGTCGTGCTCAAAAGTATCCGAACGACCTGAATTGCATTTCGCCTGATTCGCATGCAACCGGCATAACGCAGCTGTTTACCAGGTCCTGTAATCGCTTCTTGGTACAGTCGTTTGACTATTGAAAATGGTTCCAACAAGTCACCACTAGAAAACACTGCTCTGCATCGCAGCAACTCAAGATGTAAAGTAATACTACGATGCTACAAAGATCAGGGAACACCTTACCACGGATAAGACTGTCCTTAAGGCTTGTAAGCTCACATTTATTACAATAAATGACATACCTGAAATGTTACCACTTTCATTATTTCGTCAGATAGGTAATGCACGTAGTCAGTTCCTCGTATTCATGATTTCCTCTTTAAAGTAACATACCTTACTTGTTATTTAACACAAAATGACATTAAAAATTTAAAATTGTTAAGGCTTTCTTGGCCACTTGTTGACAAACTGCCTATTGGCTTCTGTCTCTGGTTCTTCGGCCAACGTTGGCCAACGTTCATCTAATGATTTTTCTGACGTTTCGCCAGCATGAGTGGCTGACATTGTCAAAGCTTCACCCTCCATTGCCGGTGGTGAACTGGAGCCGAGCTCGCGGCCGCAGACTATATGTAGCTGGCGCGCCAACGTCCCAGGGCTTCTCCGCGGTCGTTTCCGGTGCGGTTCTCCTCTTGCTACCTGAGACGGTTGTTCGCTGCAGTACGGGAAGCCGGGATCCGTTTACCTTAAGGCTTTTCTCTTTCTTGTTCGAACTGTTCGCGTGTTTTTATATTTCTACAGCTTCTCTGAACAAGCGCGTGTGATAGTGCTTCTCTACAGCCAGAACTTCCGTGTCGGCGAATTTTATTACGTCGTCGGTCTCATTCAGTGCGTGCTCTGTCACGGCCGATTGCTCCACCTGCTCCAACCTGCAATGTCGCTTATGCTCTTTGATCCTGGTGTTAATGGATCGTCCAGTCATTCCGACATAAACTTTTCCGCATGTGCATGGTATACGGTATATTCCCGACATTGCAACTGGGTCTTTTTTCTCCTTCCCCGATCTAAGACACTCTTTGATCTTCCTTGTCGGTTTGAAAATCGTCTTTACGCCATGTTTGCGCTATATACTGCCGATTCTGTCCGTCACTCTGGAAATGAATGGCAGAAAGGCCGTACCCGACATTTCTTATTCTGGTTCCTGACTTCGCCGAGTCTTTGTCTCTGTTACACTTCTAACATAATTTGAGGAGTCCCCATTGCTCCACAGGACAGTTTCCAGGTGTTGCATTTATCGTTTGAGGTGTTGCGCCTCACATATTCGTCCTGCTCTCGTTACGAGCGTACTAATCATGCCTCTTTTCTCGCTCGGGTGGTGGTTTGACAGTTTGTGCAGGTATCGGTCCGTGTGTGTCGGTTTTCGATACACGCTGTGTCCCAGGTTTTCGCCGTCCCTTGTGACCAGCATATCTAGAAATGGCAGTTTCTTGTCCTTTTCTACTTCCATGGTAAATGTTATGTTGGCATGGAGGCTGTTCAAGTGTCTTAGGAAGTCACTGAGCTGTTCTTCACCATGGCTCCACATCACGAAAGTATCATCGACGTACCTGGATTCGGCGGAACGTGTCATTTCAATGAAAGATTTCTTTACATACTATGACTCAATTTCTTTACAGCAATTGTTTACACTCTCCCTCTCATTCTTTTTTATTTCTCTCTCTCTCTATCTGTCTCTCTCTCTCTGTCTGTCTGTCTCTCTCTCAATCTCTCTCTCTCTCTCTCTCTCTCTCTCTCTCTCTCTCTCACACACACACACACACACACACACACACACACACACACACATACATTCTTTTTTATTTTTATTTGTTTGTTGTTCTCGACTATCGGCGAGGCACGAAAATGCGAGTTTCTTAGTTTTGAGTACACTTACGAAAGAAATATAAGAACAACTATGGGAGTTACTGATTTATGATGCTTAGTTTGCAGTCAGTTCTGAGTATTATTAGTAACTACGCTCCAGTCCCTAAACCTAGTTACAGAAATGCGAATCAGACGCATTACGTATTCCAGGCCGTAGCAGCCGCGACTTGGAGACACCAGCTGTGGTCACTTCCCAGACCGGTGTAGGATCACGTCGGTTCCTCTTCTTCCTACTGGTACTGTAACTGAGATTTGGCAACAAGGCAACGTATGTTTGGCAACTCTGTCATCGACGGGTTACTTCCTGGTGTGCATGTGCATGGAATTAAACCTCAAAGTTCACTTGATTTTTCCTGTCATTTCCATTGAATAATCTGAGTTATTATCGCTTGAGGTGTAACAAAAGATTGTAAATTTAGCATTTTCAGCCCAGGAAAGTCGTTGCACGTGGAAATCGCAACTAATCTCGTCCTTTAAGTAGCGGTTTACGAGTTATAGACACTATTGGCATCGTCATAGGAAGGCGCAACATATACATGTCTGCTAGCTCTATGGTTAAGTCTGCTTTCGGCTGCGGTGGGGCGGGGATGTCCGCTGCGCCCCGCCGTGCGCGACCGTGAGCGCTTGCTTGTGTTTACCTTCGCGCGGCGCGAGTTGTATTTGTTCCAAGTTCAGTGCGACTATGGCACACACATGGCGCCACGATACGATCAAAATTACTTTTCAACCAGATCATGCGCATCCTCGAACCTATGAAATAGAACAGTTTATACGCGACGATCTACGTTTAGATCCGGCGACTGTCGTCGGAATATATTTTTCCATAACGGCGAGCGTGGTTTGTGTTAAAATGACCAGTGCAGAGATCTGCGCGTCAGTGGTGTCTAAATACTCGAACTCACTCAGATTCAAACATTCTGACAGGCATATCGGTACAGTGACGGTGGATCATGTAGTCATGGTCCTAAGGACTGTACGGGTTTATGAGCTCCCCTTCGAGGTCCCAGAGGAAGTTGTCAAGGACGCCTTCCGACCATAAGGCAATGTTATCAGCCACCTTGCAGAAAAGTGGCAAACTTTCTCGACGTACAAGGTCTACAATGGCGTGCGCCAAACTAAACTTGAGCTCAAGAAACATGTGCTGTCCTATTTGAACATCGGTGGCTGTCGTGCAATCATCATGTACGACGGTCAGCCGCTTACCTGTTCCGGATGTGGGCAGGAAGGCCATGTTCGATCGAGCTGCTTACAACGTAGAATTACGCAGATACCAGTGGGAGCCTCCGTTTCCATTACGGGGACGACAATCCTGCCCCTCACGTACGCTCAGACGACGATGCGCACCATAGATGATGACGAAACGGGCGATCAGACACTTCCATCGACGTCAGAAGTACCAAGGGAGGAAGAGGAAGGACCGCCCTATGCCAACCCATATGTCGCCCCCTCCACAGCAACAACAGCAGAAACAGTCCCACGGAATCCAGACGCAACATAACATTCAGAACGCGATGGACGTGGACGCGAACATTGTCCCGACCGCGGCTTTCCTAGCGGAAGGTGATACGACGCTGGATTGCCTCCCACATTCGGATACCAAAGACGACGTACGTGAGAGAGATTTAGGTGCCGATCTGCCACACAGCATCGTGTTACACCCACTGTGGTCGGACGATGTTGAGGAACTTCCTGGAAAGGGCACGGGTGACAGGGGAGGGGGTGGCATTGGGGATGCCACTCCTAGCGTGAAAGACTCATAATTTGTAACGGGTTTGGTGGGTCCGGCATCTCTTGCGGTTATTTTTTATTGCCATGGCGTCTACCCTAGGTGAAGGGGCTAGGCAGCACACCTTTCGCCTTGCCACCATCAATATCAACGCGATAAGGGCACCACACAAACTGACAATGCTACAACGCATGCTCGATACGGCGGACATCGACGTGGCCCTCTTACAGGAAGTATGTGTCGCTATTTTCCCTGGCTTCTACCGATATACCGCCCACATCTCCCACGCCTCTTCTACCGATTGTGGCGTGGCTATCCTGCTACCGGACGGCTTGGCGGCTACGGACGTACTGTACCTACCGAGTGCAAGAGCCATGGCAGTAACTGTCAACGGTGTCCGACTCGTCAATGTATATGCCCCTTCAGGATCAGGGAGGCGGAGTGAACGGGCCCGCTTTTTTCGGAAGATATTACGCGTCTATTTATGGGCCGCATAGACGATATGGTGATCGGAGGAGATTTTAACTGTACATTATTTCCATCTGATCAGCAGCCACATCACTTCCCGTGTGCAGAATTGGAAATGCTAGTGCGTGACCTCCACCTGATTGACACGTGGCACCATATCCATGGCCCAGATCCTGGTTACACCCATTATACAAGTCATTCATCAAGTCGGTTGGACAGTATTTACGTCACAGGCACCCTTTGGACGGCGACGAGAGAGGCACAGCTCTGGCCCACTGCATTCACCGACAACACAGCCTATATTTGCACCATTGCCCTCCAACCTGCACGTGTGTGGCGCAGTATCCCCCCCTGGAAACTAAACGTCGCCCATCTGGACGAGCCGGCATGTAAAGGTGCTATCGAAGAGTCGTGGAACGCGTCCTTATAGCGTCGTGGTCGTTACCGATCGACCCTCAGTTGGTGGATTGAATGTGCGAAGCCTGCTCTTCGGCGCACCTTTATGGCTTACGGCCGGGAAGCGGCGGCATGGAGAGGAGCACGGAAAACTTTTATTACACCGTCCTACGGGTATGTCTTGCTATGGAGCCCTCACCTCACAGGCAGATCATAGTCAATCGCGTGAAAGCGTAGCTCGGCTCCTTAGCACGCCATCGTTTACAGGGCGCTGTTATACGGTCGCGTGCTCCAGACATGAAACAATCAGAAAGGCCATCTATGCACCACGTGCTCCTAGAACGCAGAAGGCGTCGTAGGGCACTGGTAACCGACATGATAACAGACGACGGACGAAACGTGGCAGAACAAGCAGATATAGCAGAAGCCTTCTATGGGCATTACGCTCAACTTTATTCGGCAGTGCTCCCTGATATGACGACGGTAGACGCCGTTTCTGCACATGTCCACGGCACAGTTCCACCAGACATGGTACCGACTTTACTGGGAGAAGTGACAGAAGAAGAAGTACTCGACGCCATTGGTAAAGGTGCTCCCGATAAATCACCAGGAATCGATGGATTACCATTAGAGTTCTATCAAGCATTTAAACAACTGTTGGTACAGTGTTGGGTTGAAATTTGTCAGGAATTGATGTCCCCGGATATACTGTTTCCTGCACCGTTCTTGGAAGTTCTGATTGTCCCCATGTCCGCGATTATCGCCCCTTAACGTTATTGAACAGCGACTTCAAGATCTTTTCGAGGCTGCTATCAGAACGTATTCGCGGCACATTATTGCACGTCCTGTCCAGCGATCGGACGTCTTTGTGAGAACCCAACAACATCAGAACTGCGTTATGTCGTTACAGAGATCTCATCTCCCTTGCACGGGTGAGACGTCTGCCGGCAGCCCTAGCGTCTATCGACTTTAGTCAGGCTTTTGACCGTGTGGGCCACACTTTCCTCACTGCCGTTCTACGGCGCATGGGATACCCCGACCCCTTTATTACCGTGTTGTCACGCCTTCTGCATGGGGCTACTTCTCGAATTCTTGTTAATGGAAGACTGACGGCACCCATGCCGATCCGCCGATCAGTACGACAGGGATGTCCATTATCAACATTGTTACTTGCATTGGCCTTATAAAATTTGTTGTGTGGTCTCCGAGACAGGCTCACTGGGATACAGTTCGGCGGCTCCATCTATCGCTGCACCGCATATGCGGATTATTTTATGATCGTCATACTTGGAGCTGACGATATGGCCGCGGCTTTGGACTGGATTGCAACCTACGGTACAGCTCCTGGTAGCCAAATCAACGTTGACAAGCCTGTCGCCTTGACCATCGGGATTGGGCTACCGCAGGAACACATTGTCCCCTTACGCTTCAGTAATACTGTCCGCTGCTTGGGCTTAGATTTCATGAACGACATGCGGCGCGCGACGACGCTCAATTATCGGCGCCTTCTTAACCAAATTAGGGCCGGAATTGCAAATCAGCGCTTGAGATCCCTCAACATCGTTCAGCGCATACCGCATGTGGCCCAAACGCTACCCATTCCGAAACCTATGGCTCGTAGCATTATGGCAGCGCTGGGATACTTCGTCACCGCTGGTATGTTACTGAAGATCAGATACGTATCTCTTACCCTCCCCAAGGGAAAAGGTGGTCTCGGCCTAGTTAATGTCCATGATAGGGCCATTGCCCTCTATGTTAGCTCACATTTGTGTCTGCTGCGCCGTTGTCCTACGAGCCTCACGAGTTTGCTTCTGACGGCGCTACGACCTGCTTCACTACGAGCGCCGGTGCCACTACAGGACATCCCAGCGCCCCTCTTTTATATAGGACGTTTCTATTTAGAACAAAGTTATTGCAGTGTAGCGTTCATGACACCACAAATGGCCACAACTCGACGTCTATATCATGACATGCTGCAATGCCGCCCCTTAAATGTGGTCGAACTAAAATATCCTGACGTACGGTGGCGCGTGGTGTGGAAGACTGTACACGATGCCATGTTTGATTCCGATGTCGTTTCCCAGTGGTACGTAGTCGTTAATGGGAAGCTGGTGACGCAAGAACGTCTCTACAATATCCACATGGCAGACTCTCACAATTGTGTGGGTTGTAATACGGTAGATTCTAACGAGCACCGCCTTAGCTGTGGAGAGGCGGAACCGGTTTGGCACCTAGTGCGGCAAATGCTGGCTTATCTCTTGCGAGTTAGGCAGCAGCATATCTCTGCAGACAAGGATGAGACATTTTACCCCAAGACTTGAACCAACTCCGTCACCTGGATACGTGGACATGCGGTCCATTACCTCTACCGTGACGGACACAAGAATTTACTTGACTTCTGGCTCTATTTGCAAGAAGGACACCATGCTATTTCCGGGCATACCAGATATCATCAATGCTTTGCAAACTACCTATGGAGTGCCTTTCACAGCCCGCCGTGTAGCTGGAATGTTCCAGGCAGTGTCAGATGAGGTCAGAACGAACTGCAAACGATCATATATTGAACAATCTTTATCAGTGGGCGCAGTCGCTGGGAAGCCTAGCTACGAAGTGGTAGCTTTATTTTCATGTTATTTATGTTTACTATCTTCGATGGTGTCTTCATTCCGTTTGATTAACTATGACTGTTCGCACATTGATATCAATATAAATAAAAAATAAATAAAAATTCTAAAAAATTAAAATAAAAATTTAAAAAAGTACAAAAATAAAAAATAATACCTTCCGCACCCTACTACAAATACCTTTTCCCTCTTCCTTCCCTCCTGTTTTTGTGGGTTGATGCACACACGTTAGTCCCGTATAGTGTAGTTTCTTCACATTTTAGTTGGGAGGTGGCTATGTATAGTTAGGAAGGCAACGCCTGAAGAGGTAACAGTTCATTTTTGTTTGGCAGGGACACAAGTGGCGGTGCCCAGTAGGGATGGCTATGATTTTGTTTCATTGCTTTTGTTAGGTATAAAACACGAGGAAAGTAAAAAAAAAATGGTAACGTGCTGACCTGTGAAAAAGCGACATTTATGGTTCGCAGTTCCAGTCCCACTGATTGTAATATTTTTATCCCTTCTATGAAAGAGCTACAAGTAGTCAGCTCAAACATCAATAAGGAAATCGCAAGAAAATACTTTCGGTTCATAGTGAAATGGTGAAAAACTTACAATGCTGCACAATGAGTAACGCCTCTTTCCGCTGCTGCCAACCAAATTTTGGGTTTCTAGGAATACATAACTATATTTATGAAATGCCACATTTGCATACCTCTTGAGTATGACACAGCATACCAATTAAACACAGACCCAATCGAAATCTAAGTGAGTAGTATCTTACTAATTCGTGTTGATAGAGGCACGCTTGTGTACAGATACTCAGTTTTACTAAAACAGACTTTCGTCGTAAGGTTATCGTGGGTAGTTTTATTTCATTTCTTATAATACAGTGCACAATTTTCGTAAGGTTCCCTTTAGTGTTGTCAAAACAATAGTAAACATGAGAGAGAAATGAATCATCAACGATATATGCGAATTCTCTGATGTTATCTATAACAGTCTGACAATGCACATGCAGTTTATTGATTACATGCATGTAGAAAACGTGTTCGGAGTTAAAGCTGTCAAACAAGGTTTGAAGAAGAATAAAATGCCACTACCACACGACAGCTAATGTAGAAGATACTTTTCTGACATATTATGGCACGATGCGCTCTCCCTACACATCTTCGAGATGCATCTGTTGCCTGGCTCTCTATTAAAGCTGAAAAGAACAAAATGTCGCAGAAGTTGGCCCTTTTTCCACATGCGACTACTTTGGGTTGAGAAGTGAAAGGAATTATGTTCAAAGTTCTTTTGTGGTTGGCAGGAGAACCAACACCGTGTTACTACAGGAGGCCGAAAGGCACGCGATTTAGCTCACGCAGGCTGGTGTGAGGTCTGGAACAGGAGAAAGAAATTAGAATTTAGAAATAACGGACGTAGCTGGTGGAATACTTAACTTTAATCCATTAATGATTAACGTCGCTCTTGACGGTACATAGTTCACAATATCAGTAGTAACTGATAATGGCGCCTTGCTAGGTCGTAGCAAATGACGTAGCTGAAGGCTATGCTAAACTATCATCTCGGCAAATGAGAACGTAAGTAGGCAATAAACCATCGCTAGCAAAGTCGGCTGTACAACTGGGGCGAGTGCTAGGAAGTCTCTCTAGACCTGCCGTGTGGCGGCGCTCGGTCTGCAATCACTGGTGCAAGAAGAGCACATATTCGTAATCGCGCCATCGATTCCGAACCAAGTACAGTGCGGACGAGCAAGTTGTTTCGTTCTCACTATACCCAAATGTCCTTGGTGGAGAAGCTGTAAGACAGAGGAGTGTAACGAACGTGGTACCACGACCCTGGACTGATCATTGTCAGAACGCAACAGCAAAACACCACGTCGTACAAAAAGTCTCTCCTTGTGAGCAAAAAATCGGCGAACCAACGGGTCCCCGATCCGTGACTTGGGCAAGGGCCATTGCGTAGCAACAAAACGCAGAACGGGAGCAAGGACAGGGCCCGCGGCTGTGGCTGTAGCTACACTATGAAAATCAATCGGAATCTATTCGACCACGTCATCGGTTTCCGCATCAATGAACATGCAAGCAAGTTCGGAGGAATCGAATGCCCTATCCTCAGCAACAGGCAAGCGGGACAACGCATCGACGTTTCCGTGCTTACCAGTGGACCGATACAAGATATCGTAGCGGTACTGGGAGAGGAAAATAAATCAGCGAATGAATTTGTGCGCTGTACGTGGAGGTACAGGCTTGGTCGGATGAAAAAGCGATGTCAAAGGTTTGTGGACTGTGATTATGGTAAAGTGACGACCATACAAGAAATCATGAAACTTTGTAACACCAAATACGAGAGCCAATGCTTCTTTTTCGATCTGTGAATAATTTCGTTGCGCAGACGAGAGCAATTTGGACGCAAAGGCAATGGGGCGATCGTGCGATCCATCTTTGTGCGGAAGCGTAGCACCGATCCCGAAATCCGATGCATCCACCATCAACAAGAGGGGCTTCTGGGGATCGAATGGCGTAAGGTAAGTATTGGAAAGCAACGCCGATTTCAACCGGCGAAAGGCGCGTTCGCATTCCGTCGTCCAGACGAACGGAACACCCTTACGGCGTAAGCGATGAAGCGTAGCTGAAATGGAAGAAGCATGCGGCATATATTTATGATAATAGTAATTTTTCCCAGCACACTCTGTAGCTGCTTCAAATTCTGCGGCGAAGGCAAGTCTTGTATGGCACGAAGGTGTGTGGGACTGGGAGGTATGCCTTGGGCATTGAGTACATGTCCCAGGTATGGCAAATCACGAGCAAAAACACACATTTGTCCTTCCGGAAGCGAAGACCATTTTGTCGCAAGACCTGAAATAATGTTCTGAGACTGGCCAAATGCTCTTCTTCCGTCTTTCCAGAGATCACAATATCGTCCAGATAATTTGCTGCAGTATGGACCGACGCACAAACAGTTTGTAGGTATTGCTGAAACAATGCAGGGGCGGATGCACATCCGAATAGCAGTCGTTTGAATTGATACAACCCAAGATGCGTGTTAACCACCAAACTGCGCTGGGATTCTTTGTCCACCGGTATTTGCAAGTACGCATCTGCGAGGTTCAACTTCGAAAAATATTTACCCGGGCACAGTTTGTCAAAAAGATCTTCCGGGCGGGGTAAAGGAAAAGTTGCAATCACTAGTTGTGGACTCACTGTTGCCTTGAAGTCCACACAAAGTCTCAATTTTGTGGAACGCTTTGGCAAAATTACTAAGGGTGATGCCCAGAGAGAAGCCTGCACACGTTCAATTACACCTTGTGATTCTAAATCGTGGAATGTTTTTGCGACCTCATCACGCAATGCGTGGGGAACATTGCGCGCTCTGAAAAATTTCGGTTGCGCGTTTACTTTCAGTTCCAAATGTGCTTTATAGTTCTTAGCGCAACCGAGGCGCGGTGAAAAATGTCTGCAAATTCTTCACATAGACTAGAAACACTGCCTGAAGGCACAGTCTGGTTCACTGATAGGACCTGATTTACTATAGACAAGTTAAAGAACTGAAATAAATCGAAACCAAACAAGTTCACTGCAGAAGAAGAACGAAGGACGTAAAATGACACAAGTTTTGTTTGTCCTTTGTATGTTGCAATAAGGCTGCACTGTTCTAACACAGGGATCTCTTGACCTGAATAGCTAGTTAACTTAACATTTGCAGCACGCAACGGAGGTGTGCCCAGCAGTTTGGAAGTGTCTTGATTGATCAGTGAAACTGCAGCTCCGGTATCGAGCTGGAATGGTATCTCTTTGCCGTTAATGTCCAAGTATACAAAAAGTTTATTGTCCTGCTGATGACATGAGCGACTGTCTCGTGCAACGTGAACTGACACTGGTACATAATCACTTACAACTTGACGGGAGTTCCGGCGATGTCGACGCACACTATTTTTGGGACGAACACAGTCACTGTTAGAGAGAGTGGCACTGCGTAGAGTGGAATGAACTACATGAATGTCCATGGGCGAAGTTTCGCGAGCCTGAGTATCCTTGGTTCAATTCCGATTCCGGCGCGAAGCAAAGGTCCTGGAACGGTTTTGAGATTCCGGTCTGAACTTTTTCTGGCAAAAACTCTGAACATGTCCTTTTTTATTACAATAAACGCAAATAGCTTGGCGTGACGAGCAATTCTCACGCGAATGTTTAGTAGCACTCCGCGAGCATGATTTTATCACTGCATTTGCTTGCCGGCGCTGCCGGGCGCGAGGGCTGTTTACTGCTCCCTGCAGCTCGCCCGGCGGGCCGGTTAACCTGACACATTGCTGGCGACGTTTCAAATGATTCCTGAGTAAAGTCAAGTGTGTCCTGCCGATCCAATATGTTCATCACTTGTTGAAGGGAGGGCTTTACTAGTTTCAAAATCTGTTCCCTTATACGAACATCAGAAACGTTCTGTGCAATTGCATCACGTACCATAGTATCTGAATAAGGGAGTCCACATTGACACTCAAAAGCACAATCGTTAGTAAGGCCTTGCAAGGTTGCAACCCACTCCCGATTAGTCTGACCTGCCGTACGTTTTGTACGAAAGAAGGTATACCGTTTCGCAACTACATTGACTGATTCTTTGAAATATGCATCTAATGCAGACAAAATTTCTTCGTAGGACAGAGTTGCTACGTCGTGGCGGGGAAATAATTTGACTATCACACGGTACGTGTTCACCTCGACTGAAGATAACAAAAAAGGCTGCCGCTCGTTACCTTGAATTCTGTAGGCGGCGACATGGAATCCAAATTGGCGCGACCACTCCGTCCAGCTTTCCAGTGCAGCATCAAAAGGTCGAAAAGTTGGTGCAACAACGTGTTGTGGCTGCGTTATCGGTGAAGCGGCTGCTGCCGGATCGTTTTGCATCGCACATTGGCCCTGGACGAGCTGTCCAAGGGCATCCAGTAAGGCCTGCGTCTGCTGAGTCTGTAAGCGATAATGTCCGCAGCTCGTGGTCGTGCGGTAGCGTTCTCGCTTCCCACGCCCGGGTTCCCGGGTTCGATTCCCGGCGGGGTCAGGGATTTTCTCTGCCTCGTGATGACTGGGTGTTGTGTGATGTCCTTAGGTTAGTTGGGATTAAGTAGTTCTAAGTTCTAGAGGACTGACGATCATAGATGTTAAGTCCCATAGTGCTCAGAGCCATTTGAACCATTTGTAAGCGATAAAATTCGGACAGTACATCTGGAGATTGTGGCGAAGCCATTACACAAGTAAATCAGGGCAATATCGATAAGAACGCGGTTGTGCCTCGTCGCCAATTTTGTGGTTGGCAGGAGAGCCAACACCGTGTTACTAGAGGAGGCCGAAAGGCACGCGATTTAGCTCACGCAGGCTGGCGTGAGGTCTGGTTCAGGACAAGGAAATTAGAATTTAGAATCAACGGACGTAGCTGGTGGAATACTTAACTTTAATCTATTAATGATGAACGTCGCTCTTGACGGTACATAGTTCACAATATCAATAGTAACTGATAATGCCGCCTTGCTAGGTTGTAGCAAATGACGTAGCTGAAGGCTATGCTAAACTATCGTCTCGGCAAATGAGAACGTAAGTAGGCAGTGAACCATCGCTAGCAAAGTCGGCTGTACAACTGGGGCAAGTGCTATGAAGTCTCTCTAGACCTGCCGTGTGGCGGCGCTCGGTCTGCAATCACTGATAGTGGCGACACGAGGGTCCGACGTATACTAACGGACCGCGGCCGATTTAAAGGCTACCACCTAGCAAGTGTGGTGTCTGGCGGTGACACCACAAGTTCCATTAGATTGATAACTTCAGCAGACAGCAGAATTGCGTTTTAAACAATGTAGCAGTGAATGTATTCGAACTCACGACATCTTATCTACGCTAATAGCTGACACGTAGCTACAAAAGCTCCAGAGCTCAACAACAATTCCTCCAGAACACCTGCATTCCACAGCGCTGTGAGATAATGCATATGGCTGGGTCTTGACTTCTGAGAGACAAGGAGTTACAGCTTTCCTTTTGCACTGAATGACGTTTTCTACAAACAGATAGCGCAATAGAATAGCTCAAGTGGAAAGGAACACTTCCTATTTGAATTTCTGCATCCTACACTGTTGGCAGTTCTGTGTAGGTGGCAGTTACGTGATTTTATTTCGGTGATTACAAAATAGAGTCAAATGTATGCACTGGGTAGCCGAGGCAGCTAGTTCATGGTGATTCGGTCAACCAAGTAAATGAATTTACTGAACATGCTTCAAATTACTACAGGGAGCCTGTGTGTCAGAATCCACATTCAGTGTGGCGCAAAGGCGTTACGATAGAATAATGAGTTACAGAGAAGAGGATTTGGTGGTCTATTGGACTGATGATACGTTCTTATACGTATGTTCCGGGTTCGATTCCCACTGCTACCAATGATTTTAGATAGAGAGAGACACATTCAATTCTCTTCTGGCTACACCAAGTGAAGAAGATATAATGGCATTGTAGTCTGAAATTCAAATTAAAGATGATATTTTTTCTCTACCAAGTAGACTTTAAGTTGAACCACAATAAAGTGTGGAGTGGCGACATGTAGAAATTCTATCACCAGTAACCTTTCTTATACTAGTTATTTATTTGTATTGACGAAACAAACGGTACGTATGGTCAGAGGACACTTATTCCATCTTTTATCTGAGCTTCTGTGTGTCGATAAAATTGGTTCTGAACTGGGAATGCAACTCAGACCGCCCTTAACGCAGAATTTGATCCCTTCGTGACAATACAGCTCGGCTACAATTTGCTGTTTGTTCAAAAATGCAGATTCTTCTACATCTTCACATATCACGCGTGAATGCGTTCGAATCCTGGCCCCAGCACTAAAGATTACATTATGTATTACCAAGCTCTACCATGAGAACAACTATCTGTTGGTGGATAATAATTTTGATTTTGATGTATTTTCATTCGTTGTCAACACTAACTATATCTGACGTTTTTGACTCCCAGTGAGACACAGAACTATTTGCGAGATCACTGTAAGTTCAAGATGATATTTCGAGCAGCTGGTGGAGAAAAATTCGGTGGCTGACGTCCCTTTGTGTGTAGTCAACAACGATATGTGTGGGACTCTGTTCCCAGTGAGCACTGAACTCTTCGTCACATTATTTCTAGTTCAATCATGCTCATATGTCGCTGCTGGTGCAACAAACCCACATTTAACGTTCGTTTTCTCTAGAATATAACAGCGATAGGTGCCGGGTTTGAGTCCTGGGAAGGAAATAATTAGTGTTTCGTCTCGTCATTTCAGTTAAAACATCTAGCTAGCTACTACTGCCGCGAAAATCCGATATGTCACAGTTGACTGTGCTTCGATATCAATCCGATTAGGTTATGGGTTCGAATCCCTATCCAACACAAAGCTTTATCTCACGGCATTTCAAGTAAGTTACTTGTGAAGAAGCAATATGTAACATCTCTCGCAGTTCGTTAGCAGGGACATATCGATGCTGGGTAGGAATTCGCGTCTGTTAAAAATGTTTACGTTATGTAATTTTAAGTTGATATTTACAAACTGATACTGTCTAAAATCGAGGTATATTACTCTCTGTATGCCTAATCAGGAATGACTGTTAGTTTCCGTCAGTCAGGAGATCTTTGCTTAGTCTGAATGACCTGGGTTTGAATCCATATGCAGAACGAGACGGTTCATCGTGTCATTTGAAGTTCATACATATTCTCAGCTAGCTGCTCGTGAATAACTTAAATTTTTATTGTCATTTTGTGTTAAATAATAAGTACGGCATGTTACTTTGAAAAGGAAATCATGAATACGAAGAACTGACTACGTGCATTACCTGTCTGACGTAATAATGAGAGTGGTAACATTTCAGGTATGTCATTTATTGTAATAAATTTGAGCTTACAAGCCTTAAGGACAGTCTTATCTGTGATAAGGTGTTCCCTGATATTTGTAACATCGTGGTATTACTTTACATGTTGAGTTACTGCGATACAGAGCAGTGTTTCCTAGTGGTGACTTGTTGGAACCATTTTCAATAGTCAAACGACTGCACCAAGGAGCGATTAGAGGACCTACTAGACAGCTGCGTAATGCCGGTTGCATGAGGATCAGGCGAAATGCAATTCAGGTCGTTAGGATACTTTTGAGCATAACTTTACATTGCGAAAATTATGTGTTTGTTTCTAAGTTTATTTCCCCAAAAGGACAGGCATATAAATTGACTGGTTAGTTCCTGGGCTTCACAATGAAAATATAAGTGCTTGTCATAGATTGAAGCTCATTATGCCTGAGTGTGAGTAATGAAACAAAACAAATGATTTGCACCAGGAAATTAAACATAAAGTACGTAAGTATTCCACAATGGATTGCATGATACAAATAACGGGAATAATAGCACGCCGGCCTGTGTGGCTGAGCGGTTCTAGGCGCTACAGTCTGGAACCGCGCGACCGCAACGGTCGCAGGTTCGAATCCTGTCTCGGGCATGGATGTTTGTGATATCCTTAATTTATTTAGGTTTAAGTAGTTCTAAGTTCTAGGGGACTGATGACCTCAGTCCCATAGTGCTCAGAGCCATTGGAACCAATAATAGCACAATAACAGACTTGGCCGAACTCGAAATAAGGCACTATAGCTTCCGCACAAATTATCCTGCCATAAAACATGTCAATACTATTCGTTCGTTATTATCTCTGCATTTCTCATATATCTGAATATATTGCTTGGCCTCTGCACCCAGCGGAGACTTATTACACTGAAGCTACACCCTAAAAAACGTAGTTAATTATGTTCATTCTTTAAGGGTTACCTAAACAAGGGGCGTTGTAGAAAATTCGGAATCTCAGAATGTAAGTCAAGGAATCTCAGAATGTAAGTCAAGATTTATTTCCTAAAGTAAAAGTGACGCCAAGCACTATGGTACTTGCATTTCATTGGAAGACTGCAGGAAGGAAAAAAGAATAAGACTTCCTCATCTGGGCAGCTCGCGACCTCAATATAAATCAGACAAATATTAAATATAAAGAACTGAACATAGAAGATGTTTTAGAGAATTAGTTAACAGCGAGAAGCTCAGAAGACAGATTGCGTTACAGTCTGAACGACACACATTTTTCACGTACAGCGATTGGGCACCAGTGAAGACGAGACCAGAGCGGGGAAGCGAACAGATACCAAATAGTAGTTCTTTCTGTTGAAATGCTCATAATTCTCAGATGCCTCTTGGAGGTGTGACTGAATACTGCTGCCAGTGTGAGGAATGAGAATGACCTTTACCCATATAAAACAGGGGAACAAAACAGAAACTTCCCACTCAAGCAGTACAAAAACGTATATTACGATTCATGGGGTTCGTACTGGTGCCGAAAACTTTCTCTCCATTCATTGGCATCGTCCAAGTCATATCCGGTGCAGAGGCGATACGTTGGATTGGTGGAAAAGCAGCGAACTTTCTCATGCGGCCAGGGTAGCACCGGTAGGTGGTTTTCTTTTATGTGCAGTCAGAGGCAAACTTGATGCTCAAGTACCCACAAGAGAATGCCGCGATGACCGGTAGCACCATGCCTGTTGCAAAGAATTAGCGACAAGAACTGACCATAAAACGTTTCGGCAAACAATACAAATGCATGGTTGTATAGAATTTTAGTCCCACATGAAAATCTAATTGAAAATGGGTACCTTCTCAGCCTGGTTTGAAAGTAAAAGCTTGATTGCATAGATACATTGTTAATTGATTTTACATTACTCAAATTTGTATGTGTTGTTATACAATGATGTCTGTATAATACACAAGTACTGTGGACCAGTGTCCACCTTCGTCAAAGTGATGCTAACATGATCATTACACGGTTTAAACAAATAGAATGAAAATTCTTATTAAAAATTCCAAGGAAATGTGCAAACTTATATCTAGGATTACTCAGCTTTAAGGATTTACAAGATACGGAAATTGTCTTTTTCCTCATTTATCTTGGTGTATAACAAAAATATTTTTGCAGAAACTTCCATATAAACACAAGTCTCTATGAAAAAAAAGTAGTTTGAACAGTCCATTTCATTTCACAGTAAAAAATGTTCGTTCCTGTGAGTCCACAACAACTAACAAGATCTGATTTTAACATAAATGTGCTTGCTTAAGAAAAGTCTTTCAGATGAGTATGTAACTTCGTTAACCAAACTCCTTGCTTATGTGACGGTAAAACAACAACAAAACCTACTACTTACAGTAGGATATATAAACTTTTTACATGGGCCTCATACAAACGTTGTTCAGTAAAGATACTCTACCATAAAGCATTTGCGAGCACAAGTTGTTCCATTTAATGGTGGCTTTTGCCAGATGTTAAATTTACACAATAATTATTTATCGACTGCCTTCAACTCGTGACTATGAACTTTTAAATAACTAATGGTTAGATATAGAAATTATTTTCCAGAAAGATGAGGAGTTTCACATGTGTGCGTAACACAAAAAATACAAACGTTTCTTCATTTTAGCATCTGCTTAATAACAATAGAGCTTTTCACATCCCGAGCTTGTGCCTGTTCCTTGTCAGAATTATGTAAAATGACGCAGACGCGAAGTGTTGCCTGAGAAGCAACTTAAGAAGTGCAGATGGCTGCCGCTTGTCACGCCATCACATCGATAAAGATTTGCACGTGTCCGCGTCTTCCTTTGATGCCCCGCTCTGACTGAGGGTCGCGTAAGTGCCCGGCTGGCTTCGTTTTGTGATGGATCTGATTTCTGTCTGCTGGAGAAGACTCTCCTCTCGATGGCCCCTCAATTCCCCTTTTGTGCAACACTCGGAAGGGATTACAATTGGCAAGTAAGCTAGTTAGGTACTGTTTTACATCACACATGGTAGACTACCATCGTGGAACTTTTTGGCCATATATGATTCTAAAAAGGTATGCCAACCTGTGGAACTATGCAATTCAGAAAATCATTAACGTTTAATCCAATATTTAATTTACTTAGATAAGAGAGCAATATAATGCAAAACATGATATCCTCTGTAATGTTTTTTAATTACAAGTACTTTCCAGTTCCCTTTTCAGTTCTACATCAGATGAAAACGTTACCCTCAAAATAACGCACAACTTTCCGTTGCTTTTCCATTTCTTTGTCCAAGTGAAAATTGTGGTGTAATGTGTGCTAAGCACAGAAAGTTCATATAGAATGACGTATATTCAAATAAAACAACATATTCTGTCACAAATGGTAAGGGTTCACAAGCAGCACAGAGAAAAACATAGTCCTTGATACAAAGAAAATCAAGATAACTCAGCACTGATTTGACAAAAACTGACGTCTTATAAAAGCCTCTAAATATCTCGCCCATAACCCAGGATATTTTTTCACTACTTGTGATAGGCCGTATACCTTAAAGTATTGACTGCTGTGTGTCGTTTGACCACTCGGATCACGAAAAATCTGTAGAGCTTCCACGTACCACATACATAAAACTTGTATTCCTTACATCAATAAAACCACCCCCACCCCTCAAAACTTAATAGAAGTAGGAAGAGCTAAAATCTCCATAAACAAAAAATTTGCTGCCTCACAGGAAACTATTTTCATACTGTAATTGAACACATCACAAATGAGATGAGACGCCGTATCTTGAACGAAACAGCACATTTTGTTACTTTTTCCATCTCATTTCCATATTGCTGAGAGAGAAATATATATCGACAGATCTTGCCAACATCTCTCATTGACCGTCGTAGCACCAATCATCTACTACATTTGAAAAATCTTCATTACACTTTTACGTTACACTATTAACGAGCCATGAGTTTATACGGTGACGGGTTATCAGAAAATACGTGGGTAGCCTGACATTCACGTCGTAAAGTAGGGTTATGTTAGGCGCGTCTGATTCCGACACTCTACACATAACTTCACGAGCAAAAATAAATAAATACAGTTATATACCTCACTGCTTACTGCACGAATGTTCAACAATAACACAATATCTTAAAATGTTAAGCAAGGCTGTAAATTCACCAACTGTACATACAACAGTAAACTTGGAGAGACAGGAAAATTAGCCAACTAATTGTAAATAAAGGATTCAAAAAATGGCTCTGAGCACTATGGGACTTAACATCTGAGGTCATCAGTCCCTAGAACTTAGAACTACTTAAACCTAACTAACCTAAGGACATCACACGCATCCACGCCCGAGGCAGGATTCGAACCTGTGACCGTAGCGGCAGCGCGGTTCCAGACTGGAGCGCCTGGAACCGCTCGGCCACAACGGCTGCCAAATAAAGTATTATTGGGACGGTCGACCCAGATGTCGACACTTTTAAAATTGTCATTTTCATGAAGTATAACTGACACAAAAAATTACATTTGCGAATAAAAAAAAATGTAAACAAAACAAAAAGTAACAACTGTAGACAAAAACCGTAAGGTTAGCGTACTCATTTATTACATCACATGCTGACAAAGTACACTAAATAAAGCCAAAAGACTCTTCTTGTACGACACATTCGTCTTACGAACATAGATATACGATATAAGACTGGAGCAACATAGAATTTCAGGTGTGACGGTTAAATGACAAATGTTGTGGCCCTTTAACATACACTGAGGTCACAAACGTCACAGGATGGCGATATGCACACTAACAGATGGCGACAGTATCGCGTACAGAGGGTATGAAGGGGTAGTGGATTGGCGGAGCTGTCATTTGTACTCAGGTGACTCACGTGAAAAGATTTCCGACGTGATTATAGCCACACGACGGGAATTAACAGGTTTTGAATGCGGAAGGGTAGTTAGAGCTAGAAGACTGGGATGTTCCGTTTCGGAAATCGTGGGGGAATTTAATATTCCTAGATCCACAGTGTTAAGAGTGTGCCGAGAATACCAAATTACAGGTATTATCTCTCACCACGCACAACGCAGTGGCAGCCGACCTTCACTTAACGAAAGAGAGCACCGACGTCTGCGTGCAGTTGTCAGACAATCTACACTGCGTGAAATAACCACAGAAATCAATGTTGAGTGGACGACGGACGTAACCGTTAGGAGAGTGCGGTGAAATTTGGCGCTCATCGGCTATGGTAGTAGAGGAGCGACGTGAGAGCTTTTGGTAGCACCATGACATCGCCTGCAGCGCTCATCCTGTACTCCTGATCGTACCAGTTGGACCCTGGACGACTGCAAAACAGTGGCCTGCTCAGATGAGTACCGATTTCACTTGGTAAGAACTGGTTAGTGGGGTTCGAGTGTAGCGTAAACCTACCATCGATACAAGCTGTATACAAGGCGCTGTGCAAGCTGGTGGTGGCCCCACAATGGTGTGGTCTGTGTTTACGTGGAATGGACTGGGTCGTGTTTATGCTCGGCTACTTGGAGACCATTTGCAGAAATTCGTGGACTTCATGTTACCAAACTACGATGAAATTTTTGTGGATGACAACAAGTCATGCCACTGGGCAACAGTTGTTAGAGATTGGTTTGAAGAACATTCTAGATAATTCGAGAGAATGATTTTGCCACCCAGATATCACGACATAAATCTCATCGAACATTCAATGGACATAATCGAGAGATCAGTTCACACAAAATCCCGAATCTGAATCTTTCTAGATCACGTTTCTGTACATGGACCAGGGACCTCTTGTGGTCGTATTGATGAAGAGCTGCATCAGGTCGCCACTATTGTAGGGGTGATCTAAACGCTGACTTCTTTTCAAGGCAGCACTGAAGTATCCCGAATATGTCTGGAATTGTGTTGCTGAGAACAGCGAGGTCTTTACAGTGCTTATGCACACTCGGTTCTCTTCCTCACTTGAGAAGTACAGTTTTACAACTTCTGACTCAAAACACTTTGAACGTTCTGCAGTCTTTTATTACTGGCAGTACTTCCTCACTTGAGAAGTACAGTTTTACAACTTCTGACTCAAAACACTTTGAACGTTCTGCAGTCTTTTATTACTGGCAGTACTTGCGCAGTTACTTTGCTGCTCATATGACTGCTCTTACAGGGTGACAATTATTGAACTGTATGAAAAAACGTAAATTAGTTACAAACTACGGTGTGCACACACTTTATTCAGCATGTAAACGTCTATACATATATTCGGATTTAGGTTATGACAAGTTCCATATGCCTGCTCATTGGCGATCATGTGGCGCAGATGGACGGTGAAATTCTGCATGACCCACTGAAGTGTCGGAACATCGATGCTGTCGATGGCCTCATGAATGGCTGTTTTCAAGTCAGCAATGGTTTTGGGGTTGCTGCTGGACACCTTGTCTTTAACAAAGCACCACAAAAAGGAGTCGCATGTGTTCATATCTGGAGAATGTGGCGGCCAATCAAGGTCTATGCCAGTGGCCTCTGGGTACTCCAGAGCCAAAATGCGGACCCCAAAATGCTCGTCCAGGACATCGAACACTCTCCTGCTTCGATGGTGTCAAGTTCCGTCTTACGTGAACAACATCTTGTCGAAATCACGGTCACTTTGGATAATGGTGATGAAATCATCTTCTAAAACCTTCACGTACTTTTCGGTAGTCACCGTGCCATCAAGGAATATCGCACAGATTATTCCGTGACTGGACATTGTACACCAAACAGTCACCCATTGAGGGTGAAGAGACTTCTCGATCGCGAAATGCGGATTCGCAGTCCCCCAAATGCGCCAGTTTTGCTTATTGACGAACCCATCCAAATGAAAGTGGGCTTCGTCGCTAAACCAGACCATTTTCGCATTAAACTCCTGTTCGTCAATTGTGTGGACAATAGTGTCGGCGAAACACAACCGATGTTCCAAGGGCCTGAGTCTTAATGGCTGATTTGTTTGAATTTTGTGTGGGAAGAGATGCAGGTCTTCAACAACAATTTGACGCAGTGTCTCCCAGTTGATTCCCTCCTGTTGTGCAGCTAGTGTGATCGACTTCCAGGGGCTGGTTTGAAACAGCGCGTGTCTTCTCGATGTTTTCAGACGTTTTCATCGTGTTTGGACGACCGACATTACCAACATCGTCGTCAGAAACACTACCCATTATCTCAAACATTCCAATCAAATACTTGATTGTTAGCACACTTGGACCAGTTGTCTTCAGCTTGAAGTCGGTCGCAAACTTCCTTCGAACCGCATATGAGCTGTTATTGCTCGCATAGGAGCACTTCATAAGCGCTATATGAACCGTGATATTTTCGCGTTCAAATGACCGACAACGCCGGCCGGTGTGGCCGTGCGGTTCTAGGCGCTTCAATCTGGAACCGCGTGGCCGCTACGGTCGCAGGTTCGAATCCTGCCTCGGGCATGGATGTGATGTCCTTAGGTTAGTTAGGTTTAAGTAGTTCTAAGTTCTAGGGGACTGATGACCACAGACGTTAAGTCCCATAGTTCTCAGAGCCATTTGAACCATTTGACCGACAACAAAATGGCGCGTGCCCATGCGCATGCTAAGTCCCATCTTGCCCCGCGGCCAACCGTGCAGTTTGAACGTCCTCACGCAATCCGTTCCGAAGTTATGATGATTTTATTTCGTATAGTTCAATAATTGTCACCTTGTAAATTCTAACTTTCGCTGAATTGGTCAGGAATTTGGTAAGCTATCTTTGAACTATCCGATGCAAGTTTGTATGTGCAAACCTCTGCATGCAGGGTATCTGAGGAATTTTCGCAACGAAAGGAAACGTTTGTAGTCGAAATCTTGCTGGTGATGGACGCAAACTCCAAGGCAACACCTAGCTCTCTTGCTATAGGCCTCGCCTGCACTGGCGGAAACGCGTCACTGCGCTACAAGCTTTCACAGTTGCGTTGTTTGTTGTGTGACCGCGAAATTATTTCTACATCTGACGCTATCGGGGGCATGATTCGAGGTCTCGCACTCTCCTGTTTTAATCTGTCCACGTCTCTTCGGATCGTGACAAATTCCTCAGGTTCAGAGAGTTGAACAGCTTCCGTGACATCAGACACAGTCCGCTTCTCTAAAACCCGCACGCTACGCGAAAGCGAGGTCTTTACTTCCTTCACTTTCTTGTTTAACTAGTCTAAGTCCAATTCAGCACGCTACAGCCTAGACACGTTGTGAAAGATAGAAAAGCAAATTGTAGCTACAACTTCTGCACTCTAAGAATAACGTTCTGATCACAGTACGCAGATTAAACCTTTGTTTCTAAGTTTATCCTGGCAAAAGGCCTACCATGAAAATTAACTGACTGCCTCCAGAGAAGGACTTTGCAATGAAAAGTTAAGCGCTTGTCACAGAGTGCAGCAAATTATGTGTTATTATAACCAATGAAATACAACAATGAATTACATTGAGAAATTAAACAGAATGTATGCAAATGTTCTGTCACTGATCACATGATACGAACCTCGAAGAGATCGAATATAATGCTCAATAGCTTGTGCATAAATTAATTCTACTATAAATCATAACGATCATGCACTTATTTCGTAGTTTTGGACATTATTAAAATAAGAAAGCGAGAATGAGAAGTGGGGTACCAGTGTCTAAAAAGGACGTTCATTTATGCAAGGCTTCTTGCCATGTGAGACGAGCAGATTTTCGGCTAGTGCCGGAAGTGGAGAATGCCCATGGAAAGCTTAGCTGACGTCATTTATGGTAAATACACTAAGACAAAAAAAGAACAAAGCGAAGCGAAGGAATTATTCGAATGGGACAGATATCGGGTAGATCTGACGTACAAATGAAAAAAAATTGTTTGTTTATTTAAGACAAAGAACTTCACGAACTGGGCCAGTAAATAACGCATTGGTTCAATCCTGGCCCTTATGTAAGCCATTATTCAGTTTGGAATTGATAGATGGAGTTATTGGAAGGACCGGCCGGTGTGGCCGAGCGGTTCTATGCGCTTCAGTCTGGAACTGCGCGACCGCTACGGTCGCAGGTTCGAATCCTACCTCGGGCGTGGATGTGTGTGATGTCCTTAGGTTAGTTAGGTTTAAGTAAAGTCCTAGGGGACTGATGACCTCAGAGCCGGTTGTTGGATGTCCTCCTGAGGTGTATCGTGTCAAATTCTATCCAACAGGATAGATTGCAGATTCCTCGACCTGAGTCATAGGATGGCTGGACTCCACTACACGTAGGTGGCTGCTACGCGGATAGCAGGCGCTGTGTGGCGTGGGGCGGGTTGTTAGGTTAGAGGGTCTCGGGGAAATACAAAAAGGGTTTCAGTTGCAAGGTTCCTGGGTTTACAAACTGCAAGATTCTGGCAGTGGTTGCAAATTGTAAGATTCGGACTTGTAAGAAATCTTGGAGATCGAATGACGTTTCGTCGACAACTTCGGCCCTACGGAAAATACCAGTCCTTTGGATGTCCTCGTTCGACGTCCCCTTCTCTGTGCTTCCTCCACGGCCTCGATTTCTGGTTCTGTTGCGTTAGCGCTGGGCCGCATTTGAAATTGTTTCGTTAGCGCCTCCTCCAATTTCTTCTCCCTACGTGTGTTGATAGCTTCCTGTTGAGATTTGAACGAAGTAAGAGTCCGGGCCTCTTCAGATTCGCTCACTGGAATGGCATTTGTCACGTCCCAACCAGTTCCTAATTTACGCAGCTCAGACACTAATTTGTCCATGGTCGCTGTCGCATCAAGATCCGTGGCTTCACGTATTTTCGTGTCGATGCGCAATTTTACCGCTTTCCCACACTTTCGATCTTCTTGTTCAACTTGATCACTGCCTCTTACTTCCTGTTCTGTGCATTTACTTGTTTTGGATGCTTCAGCTGCTACTCGTCTTGCGGAAGTTGCTACTGTCTTGGCCCCCTCTGCCGTCTTATTAGCCTCATGTGCAATCTTTAAACTTTTGATTGCTTTGATGTTTACTTTACGTAGGTTTACCTGAAGTCGATTTGCCCATGACTTGTGTTCCTCTAGCATCTAATTTACCTGTGCATCGATATTTTTGATGTCTGTCCTTGCCTCGTTATTATCTCGTACTAACCCATTAATTTTTTCCTCCATTCCTTTTCGTCCATTAATCTTCTCCTCCATTCCCTTTCGTCCAGCTTCCATTCCCTTCATCAATTTTCTTCTCCATTCCCATTAAAAATGTCACCAGACTGAGTCCTCTTCCTTTACCTCAGTACTGTGTTCGACTGAACTCATACTTGATTTCTGCAGTGTTGTTTCCGCATCATGGCGCTCTGATACCCCCCAGTCTTCTCTGTCCGGATTTCTAATAATCACCTTTGCTTCGGTATGTTGTGGTATTCTCACATCTTCTATCATACGCGTACTGACACCGTCTGTCCCCTAAAGATAGCCCATATCGCTTTCGTCTCTCTGATTTCCTTTCTGCACGACATCGTTATTGCTAACACCGTTCAACAGCAACGCCTCCCTACGTTCAAATTGTGCCTCCACCTTTCATTGCGCTCTTCTTCTATGACTCACGCTTTATTTTCCCGCTCCCAGTCTACTTGTCTCGGTACCTGACTTCTCGTTATCATTCAAATTCTCTTTCAACAACAAACTTTAATTGTACGTACAGCATGTGGACAACCGTATTATCTAACTCACAAGACATAAGCAGTACAATACAATGACGTCAAAAAAATTAGCGAAGCAGTTTGCAGTCCGAGACTAAGACAACAGTACACGAATCCAGAATCAACAAAAAACCAAATAAAAAAATACAGTAGTAAACACCACAAAAATATACGACAACGCCGTAAGCAACGACGGGAAAACGGTCGACACGTGACACAGAAGTCACTGACACAAATACACTGTAAAAAAATAAATAAATACACACATAAACAACACAATACGATAAATAATTATCTACAACACACTAATGAATCATATTTTTCTTTTTAACTGACATGTTGTGGACCTGTTTGGTAAGAGCGCTAAAGGACAGCATCAGAGAAGTGTGAAGGACTTAGATCCAGGCAGCGGTTCGCCAATTTCAAGGTTCCTGTGTTTACCAATTGTAAGATTCTGGCAGTGGTTGCCAACTGTAAGATTCTGGCAGTCGTTGCCAATTGTAAGATGGTGTTTGTTTTCGTCAACAATTGCAAGCTGTTGCTTGGTGTGTAAAAGAAAAGGATCTGACTGGCAGGGTTCCGTTGAAAATAAATACCTCGAATAAAAATAATATTCTTGCATATTAATCAAAATATCAAAAAAATGTTAACGAGTATATTCAAATTCATTATGACTGAACCCTGATTTTGGACAAATCCATAACTGAATAAAATAGCAAAGGTAATTTAAATGAGAACAATGGAATGAGTTGTGGTCTAAATAACAACTGATTTATTCTTTCTTAATATCAAATGAGAAATAAAGGCTAAAGAAATGCGCACAAGCATTTTATTTGACAATCGGTTTCAATAATATGCGGTCTATGGTTAACGAAGTGATCAGTTGGGGATCAACGCACCCACACTAACCAGAACTAATCGCTTTATCTCACTTCATAAATGTGAATCTATGGTATGGCCCAAAAACTACGCTATCAAGCATCAGTAAGCAGCTGTGTGTGTGTGTGTGTGTGTGTGTGTGTGTTTGTGTGTGAAGTGTGAAACTCAAGGTGCGAAACTGCTGAGGTCATTGGTCCCTAAACATACACACTACTTAAATGCAGCCGCTCCTTGCTGCTCTGTACTCAACTATTGCACAAAGAAAAATATGGTTCCAAAGAACAGGGTGCTGAGAAGCATATATCTACATCTACATCTATACATTTACATTTATACTCTGCAAGCCACCCAACGGTGTGTGGCGGAGGGCACTTTACGTGCCACTGTCATTACCTCACTTTCCTGTTCCAGACGCGTACGGTTCGCGGGAAGAACGACTGCCGGAAACCCTCCATGCGCGCTCGAATCTCTCTAATTTTACACTCGTGATCTCCTCGGGGGGTATAAGTAGGGGGAAGCAATATATTCGATACCTCATCCAGAAACGCACCCTCTCGAAACCTGGACAGCAAGCTAAACCGCGATGCAGAGCACCTCTCTTGCAGAGTCTGCCACTTGAGTTTGCTAAACATCCCCGTAACGCTATCACGCTTACCAAATAACCCTGTGACGAAACGCGCCGCTCTTCTTTGGATCTTCTCTATCTCCTCTGTCAACCCGACCTGGTAAGGATCCCACACTGATAAGCAATACTCAAGTATCGGTCGAACGAGTGTTTTGTAAGCCACCTCCTTCGTTGATGGACTACATTTTCTAAGGACTTGTAAGTAGGCTGTTTAGGTTTTCTTGTTGGTAACGCCACATAGCGCTCGGTATAAAAAAATCACTGGCTGTGCCGTGTGCAGTCTGTGTTTAGTCTGCATTGTTGTCTGCCATTGTAGTGTTGGGCAGCGGCAGCTGGATGCTAACAGCGCGTAGCGTTGCGCAGTTGGAGGTGAGCCGCCAGCAGTGGTGGACGTGGGGAGAGAGATGGCGGAGTTTTGTAATTTGTAAGACTGGATGTCATGAACTATCATATATTTTGTGACTATTAAGGTAAATACACTGTTTGTTCTCTATTAAAATCTTTCATTTGCTAACTTACCTATCAGTAGTTAGTGCCTTCCGTAGTTAGAATCTTTTATTTAGCTGGCAGTAGTGGTGCTCGCTGTATTGCAGTAGTTCGAGTAACGAAGATTTTTTGTGAGGTAAGTGATTTGTGAAAGGTATAGGTTAATGTTAGTCAGGGCCATTCTTTTGTAGGGATTATTGAAAGTCAGATTGCGTTGCGCTAAAAATATTGTATGTCAGATTAAGCACAGTCGTGTATAAATTGTTCTAAGGGGACGTTTCATATGTCGACCCTTAGCCAAGGATACCTCACTGGAATCTTCTGATTTTTTTCTTGTAGTTTGTGTAATTAGTGTAGCTTTTGTTTATTGCTAGCGCGTAATTATAGAATTTCCTTTGTAGTTGCAGTCTTTCATTGTTGTACAGTAAAACAGTTGTGGCATGCATGTAGTTTTGCACAAAGTATTTCGCAGCTGCGCTTGCAATTAACTAGATATTATTTTCAGTGATATGTTAATGTGTTCTCTTATTTTTGCTTTTCAAATTGCGCTTTTTTTGTGTTGTCGTGTGAAATATTGTGACAATAATGGCGTGTGAAAAACGTAATACTAGGCTCCAAAGTAAACTGAGAAATGACAGTGAAGACGAAAGCAGTGTGTTAGCGCCACCATGTAATGAATTAACTAATGTTCAAAGTAGTAATTTGGTAATTGTGCATAGGGAAATGGAGCGGGTTGCAAATAATGGTGTAGGCAGTGAAACAATTAGTGAACAGGAAAGCGTTATCGATCGATCGGTCGGCAACAGTTCGCCTCAGGATTCCGAAATGACAGGACACAATATTGCAAATACTGTACATTCAGGTTTTGCGTCCTCACCGTTTTCTCAAATAAGTCAAGACACATTTTCTATTTTTCAAACTGCGAATATTGCCGGTGCAAATGCATTGCCGAATAGGACTAAGGAACATGTTTCAGACATCAGTGCATTGTTATTACAATTAATGCAACAAATGGGACAAAAGCTTCAAAAGTTAGACACAATGGAACAAAATCTTCAAAAGTTAGACACAATGGAACAAAGTCAGAGACAAACACAGCAAAAGCTTCAAAAGTTAGACACAATGGAACAAAATCTTCAAAAGTTAGACACAATGGAACAAAATCAGAGACAAACACAGCAAAAGCTTCAAAAGATAGACACAATGGAACAAAAGCTTCAAAAGTTAGACACCACACTTGAACAAACACGTGAAGATTTAACTAATGAGTTACATAACATTGAATCGAAATGTCAAAAAGTCTGTAATGACGTAAAAACACAAATCTGTGAGCATTTCCAACCTATTCTTTCGCGGCATGAAAATGCATTACAGAATCACGAAGCAGCCATAAAAGAACTGCAAACTATTGTTCATGAAAATCATGAGACCTTGTAAGCTAAAATTGACTCAGTTGCATCTACCGATTCGGTTACGCAACTTGCAAAAACTCAAGCGAACTTAAAGGACACAGTAGATACTCTGAAAATTGGTTCAGAAAGACACACAGAGGAAATAATTTCACTGTCGGATAAAGTAGCCGAACTTTCAGATCAGTTCACTAACTTATCTACGAAGGTAGATGATGATCTGAATGACACAAAACCTGTAGCCTTCACTGACACTGAAGAGTATGAACAAATTAGGAAATTCAAACAGAATCAAAATCAAATCAACACACAGTACAAAAGAGAAATGCGGGAAGTACAAGATCAGTTGGCTCAAGTAATACAAGAATTACATATTTCAGAGGACACTCGCGCCCCAGTATGGGAAGAGGGACATAGCAATACAGAACAACCACAAAATAATAACACAGGGCATTTCGGAAATCATGAAAGTAATTGGCAAAGTACACCGAATTTTGAGATGGAACCGCCGAAACGACGTAACAATGACCGATATGCGACCCGCCGACACGATGATTTTGACTATAAGCTGTTCATTACTACACGTAAATTCAAAACATTTAAGAATTCTGGCAACGACATTCATCCACAAGCGTGGCTCCATCAATTCTCTCATTGTTTTCCTCCCAACTGGTCACTAGAGCACAGATTAGAATTTATGTGTGGCTATTTAGAGAATGAACCAGCTGTAAGAATGCGATCGGTCATTCACGATTGCCACAGTGAAGGAGAATTTTACCATGCCTTCCTCTCAGCATATTGGTCCCAAGCCACACAAGACCGAGTAAAACATAGCATCATAATGATGAAACATTTCGAACAATCTGAATTTTCCAGTCTTGTCAAATATTTTGAAGACATGTTACATAAGAATCAGTATCTTTCAAACCCATACAGCCCCTCAGAACTCATCCGCATTTGCTTAATCAAATTACCTGAACATTTACGACAGATTATTTTAGCAGGACGATGCAAAGACGACATTGAAGCTTTTCAGGGACTGTTACAAGAACTGGAAATTGACACTGACAATCGAACGCGAAAACAGGAACACAACAATTACAGGTCACACCTGTCACAATTCCGCGATGACAGAAATAATACACGACAAGGCTATTCGTACAACGTAAATCGTGACCAAAACGGACACCACCCGTATGACAACCGTTGGCAGAGTAGTAATTATTACAGGGAAAGATCACCTCTCCGCGGTAATGACTATCACGGAGACAATCAGAGAAACAGACAATATGGAAACCAAAATAATTATTATCAAGGGAGACGGAATAACTTAAGACGCAATGGTACAGCCCGCAGTTACGATTCAGGGAGAAATTCTCCACCACGTGACCGACAAGAAAGAAACTATGGAATCTACCGACATGACGACACACGATATGATCGTAAGGACAGACCTGAATTGCAGCAGAACTGGCGGGAATCAAACAGAGCAGGGCCCTCTCGACAAGGTGAATTTGTAGAAGTTAGGTCTCTTAATCCCATTAACGACTCGCGCCAACAAAAACACAATAGGCAATGACTCATACCGCTGGCAGCTACAAAACGTACGCATGAAACTGACGACGCAGCTGCCGTAGCTAGTAATTACGTAAAAATGGAAGACATTAGGGACATCTTACTCCAGGAACAGGACGTAAAACATAACAACATTGCATATCCTGTGATTCACATTACAGTAAATGACGTAAAATTTACGGCAGTACTTGACTCAGGCAGTCCCATTTCAGTAATTAGTGAAACAGCTTTTAGTAAATGCAGCAAATCGAAAGATTGCCCCACACTTCCGTTACGCAAGATTAAATTACAAGGTGCAGTCATTGGAAAAAGTGTAGATGTACGCCAACAAACCAACTTAGAATTCTTTTGTCAAAGCCACAGCTTCTCTATGAATTTTCTTATTGTTCCATTATTGTCGACGGAAATTATTCTGGGAGTAGACTTTTTGAATGAAAATAAAGCAATCTTAAACTTTCACGATGCTGAAATAAGTTTAGAGAAAGAAGGTAAGTCAATAGCTTTGAAATTTGAAGATTGGCTCTCAAACCATGACGAGGAAATTAATCGGCTTTACCTTCTGTTAGACAACAGTTCGGAATTTTCTACGGAACTAGACACTAACAGTCGCTCTGCATCGATGGCACAATTGAAACTAATGAGTTAATTCAGAATAAAATTCAAAAAATTGAGAATTGTAATGACACTGATAGGCAGGACCTTTTTGAGATTTTACAAGCACATTCCACAGTTTTTACTCACAAAACAGGAACAATCAAGGGATTTCAATACCAATTTCGTGTTCGTGAGCATACTAAATTTTGTGTTAGACCATACGTAATTCCAGCACATTATAGGGACCGTGTTAGAACAAAAATACAATCTATGCTTGACGACGGCATTATTGAGCCTGCAGTAAGCTCATACAACAATCTATTACATGTTGTTGAGAAGAAAAATGGATCGATCAGGCTTGTCTTAGATTCGAGACAAATCAATACTATCATTATTCCTGAAACAGACAGGCCGCAAACGTTGGAAGAACTTCTTCAAAATTTTAATGGTGTAAAAGTGTTGTCTTCCATTGATCTCAGATCCAGCTTTTATCACATCGAACTTCATCCAGAATGTAGAAAATACACAGCTTTCCTTTGTTTCGGCGTTTGTTATCAGTTTCGGAAACTTCCTTTTGGTTTGAACATTTCCTCTGCAGCATTCATTCGCGGGCTAAATTCCATATTACCTGAGCTCTTAAAACGTCACATCACCTTATATGTGGACGATATTCTGATAGCAGAAGCCTCATGGGAACAACATAATCGCATCCTCAACAGCGTGTTACATATTTTTGCAGAATCTGGAATTACAGTTAACTTGGAAAAGTCTGAATTAGGTAGGACAAAAGTGAAGTTTTTCGGACATATTATTTCTTCTGAAGGCATCCAGCCGGATCCTGAAAAGTTAGAAGCAATCAGAGCCATTCCAATTCCATCCACAAAAAAACAAGTCCGCAGTTTTCTAGGTCTCGTAAATTTTTACCGTCGTTTTCTGAATATGCAAATTCTAGTTACACCAAAACTTTGTTCTCTCACTGGAAAAAATACTATTTGGAACTGGGACGAACAAGCACAGTTGGAATTCAATTCTTTGAAAGAATCGTTACTTAACGCGCCATCCAGATCTCTCACAAGATTTTTGCCTTAGCACGGATTCTTCTAAAGTCGGTCTTGGTGCCCATTTATTTCAAGAAGCCACAGAAAATGACATTACTGTTCAGAAAACCATTGCTTTTGCTAGCCGAGTGCTAACAAAATCTGAAAAAAAATTATTCCGTTACTGAATTAGAAGTTTTAGCTATCGTTTGGGCATTTAACAAATTCCGTTTCTTTCTTTATGGTAAGCACGTAAAAGTATACAGTGACCATCGTGCATTACAATTTCTTATGTCTTCAAAATTAAATCATGACAGGTTAATACGTTGGGCATTGTTTCTGCAAGAATTCCACTTCACAATAGTCTACATTCCCGGCAAGGAGAACATTGTTGCGGACGCACTGTCACGCGCACCGGCTGGGCTTGAGAAAAGTAACACAGAAAGCAACCTCGAGAGAAATTTCAGTATTCTTTACATCCAGAATGTCGCCTTTGAAAACTTCATCACCACATCTTTAAAGGACATTGCTCATGAACAAGATAAAGATCCGATTTGGAAAGACATCAAAAGTAAATGGCATGAAAAGACACACACACAGATTCGGCATTATTATCTGGTTAGAAACAACATACTATTCAAACGATGCACTGTTGATGACAAGCTATGGGTACTTTGCATTCCAGACGATTTTGGTAATAAGCTCATTTGGTACATTCATTTCAGCTATGCACATTTTGGTCCACGAAAATGTTATCATATTCTTCGAACGACTTCTTATTTTAACAATATGGAAAAGAGAATTCGAAGAGTCTTGTCTATTTGTAAACTTTGTCAAAAGGCGAAACCATCTACTGTCTCTCATCGTGCTCCATTGTTTCCTATCATTCCTTCTAAATTAAAAGAATTTGCTGCTGTTGATCTCTTGGGACCGCTTGTCAGAACATCTAATGGATTTTCGTACGTTCTAGTCGCTGTTGAACTTACTTAAAAAATTTGTTTCTTTCACTCCGTTACGTAAAGCCACTGGACGGTCTGTATCCAACGCCTTTGTTAGAAATTTCTTACGTGAAGTTGGACACGTTAGTAAAGTAATTTCAGATAACGGACCGCAATTCAGATCTGCTGTTTGGTCACGCATGCTTCGTAACCATAAAATCAAATCTGTTTTTATTTCATTGTACTCATCACATTGTAACCCGTCTGAACGGATTATGAAAGAAATCAATAAGCTTTGCAGACTTTATTGTCACAGAAAGCATCAGCATTGGGACAGATATTTACACTTATTTCAAAACGTGCTGAATGAAATGCCTCATGACTCCACTGCTTTACCACCTGTTCTTGTACTGAAGAATAAAGAACCACCAAACAGAATCAGAGAGCTTGTACCTTTTCCGAATACACGTAAACTTCGACACAAAGACATAATTGATTTGGCTATTAAAAATATAAAATCTGCTGCAGACAAAAGGAAAAAATTACACGGTAAAGCAAATGCAAAGAAATTATATATTGGTCAGAAAGTTCTCATTAAAGCTCATCCATTGTCACATAAGAAGAAACACTTGAGTCACAAATTCTTTCTAGTTTACAATGGACCTTACAGAATCCGACGTATACCACATGATAATTGCGTTGAAGTTGAAACTCTACGTACTAGGAAGAGTAAAGGTTTACACCACATTTCACATGTAAAACCGTTTATTGAAAGATAATCTGCTTTTTAACTTTGTCTTTGCCATAAAACATTTCACTTCACATTTCTAGTATGCTTTGTCACACTTAGAAACTGTTAACATGCAACCATGTTTGAAGTTAAATATCCAGTCAAGAACCAAGAGAACTTATTTAAACAGAAATTACGAATGCTTTGTTGTAGTGAACAGACATCACAGTGTTATTGTGCGTGTACATTCTTGCTTGTTAGTTGCACGATTACGTAACAACTATAAGGCTGGCATACTTAGAACATATACTGTTAATGAGGTTTTAATGCAACATTTTGGTTTAGTTGAAAAGACATTCTTTATTTGAAGTACTTTCTGTGCGATTAAAGATGACATAGTATTTGGTTTATTTGGCAGCTACACGATTTTATCACGACGCTACTAATGTGTGACAATTTACATTGTGCTTTTGCTGTTTATCTATTTTATATCTGCACAGCTTTTCTGAATAATTCTGGAAAGTAAAACATGTTTTACTAGTAACTTTTGTGGTATAGCTACAATGAGACAGCCTTTTCTGTAGCACAACAATACGTTACAGTACAGTACTTACTTCATCACAGCAATAAGCGTAGTAATACGATATCTATACGCAAAGCATTTCACTTTTATTTATCATGAGGTAAGTACATTGACTTCTGCAGAACGTAGCTTTCGGAGGACAATAACTACGACACTTCCACAGAGATTGTCTTACAGCAAGACGCACATTTAGCGCTACAGGACACGCATTAAACTATTTATTTTTCAACATATTTGAATTACAAAGAAAGTTTTCCGTGATACATTTCATTCCATTGCTGTAATCTGTAACACCTGTGGATATAATTACATTAATCCTCAGGGGGGTACACACCTAATTTGTGTACCATGTGTATGGCAAGCACAAGGAGCCCTAGCTAATATGGTATTTGCTTATACAACTTTACACATCGGTACCATATTTCTCTAACACATTAATTACACAGCTCTCTGGTTATTTAACTGAGAGAGACAAAGATTTATTTTACTACATCAGTGACAGATGTTTACATAATTGCACCGTTGGATAACTTCACACTTATGAAATTGTATTTTGTCTGTACTTTGTGAACAGTTCATATTTTTTCGGAACCATTGTGATACTATGAGAGCTTTGAATGATATATTTGGTATGGAATCATGATTTTTAAAGTACGTTTGAGGTAGATGACAATATTGAAATGAGCAGAGAATTTTTTAGGTTTTGACATTATTGCAGAAAGCTACGTTGTTTTAGAGATTTGACTGAGGTGTTATGATGTTGTTTTTACGACGACGATGTGTATTATGCTGTTGAGGTATGTTTATGATCAATAAGATGATGCTACCATATATGAGGAATTTGATTGTGCTACGTATTTCTTATGATGAAATATTGAAGAAGTGTGGACGAATATGTATATGTGTAATAAGGCAAGGAATAATGAGTAGTGGTTAGGGACTCTGGTTTGTGAAAAAGGTGGTTGGAAACCAAGAATCGTACTTTAAGAGATGATATGTATGTAAATGCGTGAATGTACCACAATGCCGCCGAAAATTTTTTGGACACTGTTATATTTACAGGATTTTGTTTCTACAGATTTGTAACGCAAGTTCTTGACCTGTGAAATTTTTTATATGAGACTGCCACTGTAGCGGAAACTGGTGTCGTAAATATTTCGGTAAGACAGTTAAGAGACCACCTGCGCGTAATGCGTCGTCGGCAGCCAGCTGGGCGACAGCCACCAGGAAACAAGCCATTAGTGTGTGCCTTTCAGAGGCACAGGTAAAAAAAAAAAAAAAAAAAAAAAAAAAAAAAAAAAAAAAAAAAAAAAAGGGAAGCCATTATCCTCGCTATTGACATTTCTTTGTTGAAAGCGTCGCAAATACGACATGCTCATTACTTGGAAACATTCTTACATCTGCACACCTGATTAACAAGTGTCTTTCTACGAGAGTTGAGAGAACTTCTACTGACTTATGAAATGCCGCATAGCTATTGAATGATGTTTTTATTCTTTGCTTTGCATAATTGCTTATTTCATTTGATATCTGTTTTCCAGCTGTGTTACAGCATTGGTTTTATAAAATAAAATTAAATGCGTTTGCTAATGTGAAAACTTTCTGTCAACAGATCTGTTAAATAATAATTTTATGATCCACAAAAAAAGGAGCACTTGGAAAGGAAACAACAATAAGAAGGGACTAATAACAGTAACTGTATATATAATTTTCTTTTCAAGTACTTGGTAATTTGTTGTAGCATTAGTTATTGTGGCGCACCACTTTAATTGCATATTCATTAAGATGTGAATAGACATTGTCCTTATCTGCACTGTTGTCTTTAGTGTAACATTTTTTCTGATTGAGCTTTGTCATGTTTAGGTATAAGTTATAGCATTTGCTGCGGAAGTTCGCCATTCATAGTGCTACTGAATGTCACTTTGTATTACTAGGTTAAGCCAATTTTATTACTGATTTATTTTTCTTGTTTGCTGCACATTGCCTTACATTAGTTGTAATATTGCTGCCTTTTTTTGCCAATTTCCATTTTTTTATCATTGCTGTTTGTGTAAATTGTTTTGTGCTGCTGCATTGCCTCATCCCTTAGTTAAGCATCTGAGCTCAGTAGATTTAAGTTAGCTTAAAAGGGGGTAGCCTATATAAGAGAATGATTTGCGATGGATTGGAAGAAATGCATTGAGAAGTTATACGAAAAAAGTACAGAAATCAGTTATAGATAGGACTTTTTGGAAATAATGAAGAACGAAGGGAGATCTCCGAGAAGTAAAGAAAGTTTTGTTTGCAAAATACTGCAGTAAAACAAACCCTGTCCTTTCCTTGTGTTATCCCACTATGTGTTTGTGTACCCTTGTGTATTTATGTTCTTCCTGTCTTTATATGTTTATCTGATAAGACTTATGTTGCAGAATTTTTCTAATACTAAGCTACATTCACTATGATGAGGAATACTGTTATCCTCAAATATAATTTGCATTAATAACATGTTATTTACTTTGTAAAGATGTTGACACATTATTTATTCTGTTTTGTTCTAATGCTCATGTGTGAAGTTGATGTTTCAAAAGTTATTCTGATTTTTTATGTATGTACTTATGTCGTAATTTTCGTAACACTGATGTATTTGCTATTTCGATTCTTTTGTAAAGCCTGTACTACTGCAAATGTTATGTGTAGTGTTATGTTCTTTAAAGATGTATTTTGTACCTTTGTTATTGCATTCTTATATTATAAAATTGTAATTGACACCAGTTCATCAAATTAAGTAACTTGTAAATTACATTTCACTGCACACGTTTCTGTTGGTCATAGTATATGAACAATATGTGAGAAGTAGGGACTGATAGTGTTTGCACATGTGTTAATAACTCAGCAAGGGACTGGTTAACAGCATTGCTGGTTCTAAGGACAATTCCAAAAACTTTGTGAGTGGACAAGTGGTGGGTTATGGACTTGCTATGTTATCCGCAAGACTCTTCAATGGTGATTGTGCGCCTGCACAGTCAAACAGATGGCTGCTGGCCATCTCTACAAGGACTACAGTGGGTCTACACCTTTGACGACCCACCGGTACCATTATTTCTACAAGGACTGCAATGGGTCTGCACCTCTGGTGGCCCACCAATACCGTAATCTCTACCAGGACTACAAGGGGTCTACTCTGTGATGACCTACCTACCAATATTCTTCAAAACTTCGACTGACTCTGCTGTGGGTTTGCTCTGTTGTGGCCCATTACCTGTCTGCATGTCAAGAGTCAGCACTGTCTTTCGTTGGAAGGACAACACTACTTCTTCAAGACTGCTTAGAAATCCACTACTTCCAAGTGCAATTTCTTTTATTGCTCAGACTTTGAAAAAAACACTGCAATTTTACTGTGATGAACGATCAGGACTGTCTTTATGGACTGTGAGAAAATTTTAGCTTCTGACCAACATTGTATCAATAAGTGTGTGTATTTGATATCTTTGTTATAGTAATTATGAAAAATTTTATTAAATCATTATTGGCCACTGCCCAAAACAATTTGTAAAATTTTTTTGTGGGGAGCATGGAGGCTATGTAAGTAGGCTGTTTAGGTTTTCTTGTTGGTAACGCCACATAGCGCTCGGTATAAAAAAATCACTGGCTGTGCCGTGTGCAGTCTGTGTTTAGTCTGCATTGTTGTCTGCCATTGTAGTGTTGGGCAGCGGCAGCTGGATGCTAACAGCGCGTAGCGTTGCGCAGTTGGAGGTGAGCCGCCAGCAGTGGTGGACGTGGGGAGAGAGATGGCGGAGTTTTGTAATTTGTAAGACTGGATGTCATGAACTACACTCCTGGAAATGGAAAAAAGAACATATTGACACCGGTGTGTCAGACCCACCATACTTGCTCCGGACACTGCGAGAGGGCTGTACAAGCAATGATCACACGCACGGCACAGCGGACACACCAGGAACCGCGGTGTTGGCAGTCGAATGGCGCTAGCTGCGCAGCATTTGTGCACCACCGCCGTCAGTGTCAGCCACTTTTCCGTGGCATACGGAGCTCCATCGCAGTCTTTAACACTGGTAGCATGCCGCGACAGCGTGGACGTGAACCGTATGTGCAGTTGACGGACTTTGAGCGAGGGCGTATAGTGGGCATGCGGGAGGCCGGGTGGACGTACCGCCGAATTGCTCAACACGTGGGGCGTGAGGTCTCCACAGTACATCGATGTAGTCGCCAGTGGTCGGCGGAATGTGCACGTGTCCGTCGACCTGGGACCGGACCGCAGCGACGCACGGATGCACGCCAAGACCGTAGGATCCTACGCAGTGCCGTAGGGGACCGCACCGCCACTTCCCAGTAAATTAGGGACACTGTTGCTCCTGGGGTATCGGCGAGGACCATTTGCAACCGTCTCCATGAAGCTGGGCTACGGTCCCACACACCGTTAGGCCGTCTTCCGCTCACGCCCCAACATCGTGCAGCCCGCCTCCAGTGGTGTCGCGACAGGCGTGAATGGAGGGACGAATGGAGACGTGTCGTCTTCAGCGATGAGAGTCGCTTCTGCCTTGGTGCCAATGATGGTCGTATGCGTGTTTGGCGCCGTGCAATTGAGCGCCACAATCAGGACTGCATACGACCGAGGCACACAGGGCCAACACCCGGCATCATGGTGTGGGGAGCGATCTCCTACACTGGCCGTACACCTCTGGTGATCGTCGAGGGGACACTGAATAGTGCACAGTACATCCAAACCGTCATCGAACCCATCGTTCTACCATTCCTAGACCGGCAAGGGAACTTGATGTTCCAACAGGACAATGCACGTCCGCATGTATCCTGTGCCACCCAACGTGCTCTAAAAGGTGTAAGTCAACTACCCTGGCCAGCAAGATCTCCGGATTTGTCCCCCATTGAGCATGTTTGGGACTTTATGAAGCGTCGTCTCACGCGGTCTGCACGTCCAGCACGAACGCTGGTCCAACTGAGGCGCCAGGTGGAAATGGCATGGCAAGCCGTTCCACAGGACTACATCCAGTATCTCTACGATCGTCTCCATGGGAGAATAGCAGCCTGCATTGCTGCGAAAGGTGGATATACACTGTACTAGTGCCGACATTGTGCATGCTCTGTTGCCTGTGTCTATGTGCCTGTGGTTCTGTCAGTGTGATCATGTGATGTATCTGACCCCAGGAATGTGTCAATAAAGTTTCCCCTTCCTGGGACAATGAATTCACGGTGTTCTTATTTCAATTTCCAGGAGTGTATCATATATATTGTGACTATTAAGGTAAATACACTGTTTGTTCTCTATTAAAATCTTTCTTTTGCTAACTTACCTATCAGTAGTTAGTGCCTTCCGTAGTTAGAATCTTTTATTTAGCTGGCAGTAGTGGTGCTCGCTGTATTGCAGTAGTTCGAGTAACGAAGATTTTTTGTGAGGTAAGTGATTTGTGAAAGGTATAGGTTAATGTTAGTCAGGGCCATTCTTTTGTAGGGATTATTGAAAGTCAGATTGCGTTGCGCTAAAAATATTGTGTGTCAGATTAAGCACAGTCGTGTATAAATTCTTCTAAGGGGACGTTTCAGACTCTCCCAATGAATCTCAACCTGGTACCCGCCTTACCAACAATTACTTTTATATGATCATCCACTTTAAATAGTTCCGCACGCTTACCCCCAGATATTTTACAGAAATAACTGCTGCCAGTGTTTGGTCCGCTATCATATAATCACACAATAAAGGATCCTTCTTTCTATGTATTCGCAATACATTAAATTTGTTTATGTTAAGGGTCAGTTGCCACTCCCTGCACCAAGTGCCTATCCACTGCAGATCTTCATGCATTTCGGTGCAATTTTCTAATGCTGCAACTTTACCAGAGCATCATCCGCGAAAAGCCGCATGGAACTTCCGACACCATCTACTTGGTCATTTATATATATTGTGAAAAGCAATGGTCCCATAACACTCCCTTGCGGCACGCCAGAGGTTACTTTAACGTCTGTAAATGTCTCTCCATAGAGAACAACATGCTGTGTTCTGTTTGCTAAAAACTCTTCAATCCAGCCACACAGCTGACTGATATTCCGTAGGCTCTTACTTTGTTTATCAGCGTCTTTGCTGAACTGTATCGAACGCCTTCCGGAAGTCAAGGAAAATGGCATCTACCTGGGAGCCTGCATCTAATACTTTCTGGGTCTCATGAACAAATAAAGCGAGTTGGGTCTCATACGATCGCTGTTTCCGGAATCCGTGTTGATTCCTACAGAGTAGATTCTGGGTATCCAGAAATTACATGATACGCGAGCAAATAATATGTTCTAAAATTCTACAACAGATCGATGTCAGAGATATAGGCCTATAGTTTTGCGCGTCTGCTCGACGACCCTTCTTGAAGACTAGGACAACCTGTGCTCTTTTCCAATCGTTTGGAACCTTCCGTTCCTCTAGAGACTTGCGGTACACGCCTGTTAGAAGGGGGGCAAGTTCTTTCGCGTACTCTGTATAGAATCGAATTGGTATCCCGTCAGGTCCAGTGGACTTTCCTCTGTTGAGTCATTTCAGTTGCTTTTCTATTTCTTGGACTCTTATTTCGATGTCAGCCATATATTGGAGCCCTGCGCCGTAGCAGCAAATACTTTACCCTTGTGCAGGTACGGACGGCACAGCACGACGCCCTCGCCGAGTGCAGTCGCAGACACCGGCAATCTGTTATAAACGGGGCGTGCCCGGAAATACACTGCTGCCTATTAAAATTGCTACACCAAGAAGAAATGCAGATGATAAACGGGTATTCATTGGACAAATATATCATACTATAACTGACATGTGATTACATTTTCACGCAATTTGGGTGCATAGATCCTGAGAAATCAGTACCCAGAACAACCACCTCTGGCCAAAATAACGGCCTTGATACGCCTGGGCATTGAGTCAAACAGATCTTGGATGGCGTGTACAGGTACAGCTGCCCATGCAGCTGCAACACGATACCACAGATCATCAAGAGTAGTGACTGGCGTCTTATGACGGGCCAGTTGCTCGGCCACCATTGACCAGACGTTTTCAATTGGTGAGAGATCTGGAGAATGTCCTGGGCAGGGCAGCAGTCGAACATTATTGTATCCAGAAAGGTCCGTAAGGACCTGCAACATGTGGTCGTTCATTATCCTGCTGAAATGTAGGGTTTCGCAGCGATCGAATGAAGGGTAGTGCCACGGGTCGTAACACATCTGAAATGTAACGTCAGTGCGAACAAAAGGTGACCAAGACGTGTAACCAATGGCACCCCATACCATCACGGCGGGTGATACGCCAGTAAGGCGATGACGAATACAAGCTTCCAATGTGCGTTCACCGCGATGTCGCCAGACACGGATGCGACCATCATGATGCTGTAAACAGAACTTGGTTTCATCCGAAAAAATGACTTTTTGCCATTCGTTGAGTACACCATCGCAGGCGCTCCTGTATGTGATGCAGCGTCAAGGGTAACCGCAGCCATGGTCTCCGAGCTGATAGTCCATGCTGCTGCAAACGTCGTCGAACTGTTCGTGCAGATGGTTGTTGTCTTGCAAATGTCCCCATCTCTTGACTCAGGGATCGAGACGTAGCTGCACGATCCGTTAAAGCTATGCGGATAAGATGCTTGTCACCTCGACTGCTAGTGATACGAGGCCGTTGGGATCCAGTACCGCGTTCCGTGTTTCGCTCCTGAACCCACCGATTCCATATTCTGCTAATAGTCATTGGATCTCGACCAACACGAGCAGCGATGTCACGATACGATAAACCGCAATCGCGATAGGCTACAATTCTACCTTTATCAAAATCGGAAAAGTGACTGTACGTATTTCTCCTCCTTACACGAGGCATCACAACAACGTTTCACCAGGCAACGCCGGTGAACTGCTGTTTGTGTATGAGAAATCGGTTGGAAACGATCCTTATGTCAGCACGTTATAGGTGTCGCCACCGGCGCCAACCTTGTGTGAATGCTCTGAAAAGCTAATCATTTGCATATCACAGCATCTTCTTCCTGTCGGTTAAATTTCGCGTCTGTAGCACGTCATCTTTGTGTTGTAGCATTTTTAATAGCCAGTAGTGTATGTAAGTACACGGTGTCGCGTTCGGTTGATTCCCAATGCAGGTACTTCCCTAACAGCCCCTGAAACCCCGGTTGATTCCTCTGTGTAGTTGGAGCCGTTTGCTGGACTGTCAAACCAATTTGACTCCTTGACACTACTCTGCGTGACGGAATATGTCAAACGTTTAGACGGCCGACTCAAAACAAATAAGTACATCTACGCACACCTAGTTGTGTGCGTGATGCAGGAAGCGGTACCTCTGACGGTTCAGATGGTGACTGGCACGGGCTCTAAATGCAATACTAGCTAAGGGCAGAAGTCTAAACGTCTAGGTAAAGACCTGCCTACCAGTCCAGGCAAATTAGGAAAAATGGGGGAAACATTTATAAAGTTTTGAAACTTTGGGGAAACACTCATAGGGGATTAAGATGTAAAAAAGAGAAAAGTTTTTTCCCCTATAGGGGGAGCTTCCCCCTCCCTCACCTCTTAATGCAATTTATTTTCCTTTTTCCAAACTTTACGAAAACGGTTCATTTAACGAAGTTATCTATATGACAGAAAATATTGCTGGTGAAATTGTACTCAGAGAAGGCAAAATGCATGTTTAAGCAGGGTAATTAGCTTATGAGTGCTAAAATTTGTAGGTAAAAAAAAGTGATTTTTTTTAAACACACTTTACTATGCTTTATAGTCTTTTACTTTAGATTTATGCAACTTAAATCATTGGAATGAAAATCATTTTTCATGAAACTTAAGAGCTACTGTAAAACTAATCAACAATTACCTTTGCTGTAATATATTAACCATCATATGTACAGCATGTAGACAATGAAAATATCACAATATCTATCAAACAAATAAATTTTTGGAAATATTTTTTTTTTTTTGCATAAGATCAACATCCATATCTTCTGTAAAATCACTGCGAGGCACGTTAGTGCAGCTTCGTTCACGACAGTTTTTGCACATTGTTGTGCAATGTAGGTCAGCCTTCACACATCCGCACTTCCTTCCGCAGCCTTGAGTGCAGCCTCATGAAATCAGTAGTAGTATTTTCTCAGGAGCAGGTGGTCGTTTCACTTGAATCGGGGAGAGGGATCAGTTTGATTCCCTGCAGCCCCAGTTTCTGGGATCCAAGTTGTTTCCCAGCCATAGCTGGACTTGTAGGTAAACTCGGGAAGAGTGGAGGCGTCCTGCATCACTAGTGGGTGGCAAACGAGAGAGTATGACAGCATCGTTTGCTTGACGCGCTAGTACATTAAAACATTATAATCGAATGACATTTAAGTTATTATTAGGGCTCTCTACTGTTTTTGTGTAGAAGGAGAGAGTATAAATTTCTCTCCTGCCTTTGCAATTGTATCAGGAGAGGAAGCAGGATCGTTGAATATCTGTGGAATATTATGAAGTTGGGGTCCAGCTGAATAGTTGGAAAGCTTGCAGCTTTCCTTTCCCAAACAAGGCTGAAGCGCTGTCGCGACCTCTTACTGCATGAAGAAACAGTATTGAATTCTTGCATTCATGAACGACTGAGGAGTTACGTATATCTTTAGAACTGTAGCACATTGTTCTGAGATTTCCCTATCGCTGAGGTTACTAAGAAAGCAGACTGTGATTCAAAGCACAACGTCTCATCGTTATGGAAAATTTCTCGTGAGGTCCACTTCATCGTTCGCCTTTGGCGTTCAATAGCTTTTTATGTTCAGAGAGCTTTCTGAATATCCGTCAAATACAGCAGCAACATCATCTTTATAATGACTCTGCATATAGGCTATTACGGTTTTATAAATCTCACCAAAAGCTCCATTCTCGGGCCGCAAGACGTGGTGGGTAAGAAACCCTCCATGTATAACAAAGAACTTAGATTCATTATTGTCAATATACCCTTCAGGCACATGATTGAAAAGATTGTACAGCGACAACTTTACTGTTTTCATCATCAGTCTATTGCTGTCAAACAGAGACATTGGTACACTCGATAATTCGTATATGAAGCAATCCTTTAAATCATCAGGTGAATGAAACGTGCACAGTATTCTCTGAAATAACTGAGTTATACCTACTTCAGTTATATTTTTTCAAGCCTAACAGTTGACATGCACGTTGTTCTAACCATGCTGGATCGCTTAAGCTTGAGAGAAACAAATCTTGGCGAGACAGTAACTGTTGTTCGAAGAGCTTCTTCACTAACAGACACAGCTTTGTAGCAGTTTACTTCCTGAGAAGCTACTAATCCAGATCCTAATGAATACAATTAATCCTTATAAGAAAATGGAGTGTGTTGTTGCAATCATAGCTGAAATCTTCTACGAGTCTGAAATCTTCCCACTCGTCAGTTCAACATCTTGATAACTAGAAACTTAATGTAAATTGCAGAACTGTTCCATACCTTCATATACGTCATGGGCTATTGTTATACCGCAAATCCATTGGTTCAACACACTATGGGTGAAACCTCTTCTGGGCGAAACACCTCCAACACTGTTCAGGTTCTTCAGAGGCATTTTTTTCTATCATCATGTCGGTCCGTACTTCACACCAATACTTATCAGAGCGTTGAACAGTGAAGAAGCTGTCCTTGGTGAATTTATCGAACTCCGCGAGTTTCATGGTTACTTTCAGTTTTTCCATGTCCTGGACATACAAATGACACTTTCTAGCATTAGGAAAGTGTCCAGTTGCATGCAATATTGGGAGCACAGTTCTCACACATTCCACATGGAGCTCCCAATTCCCCATACGCTCTGCTGGGACGAAATGCAATGCCAAGATGACAATCCGAATATATTGTATACATAACTGGGAAGTTTACCCTCTTTGCTTAATATCATCCGTTGTGATGACAAATTTATTTTTCATCTTTTCAATCACTTGGTCTTTCTTCCAAATCGCCGAAAGATTCACGTTTCCTCTCATATCAAAAATACAGGCTTTAATATGTTGCTTGTCCTCCTCCATGACTGCCATTTCCTCCAGTATTATGATGGAAAGAGCACACATGACTGTAGAGTGAGCTTGAATTGCCCTCGTGTCTGCGCGACCAGAAATTATGTGGCGAACAGAAGCTGCAGCATATAGTCTCCAAATGTTGAGAGAGTCCACGGTCTCTCATGAAGAATCCTATTGCTCCTCCAAAAGACATTATCAAGTGAAAGCGTCCTAATCGAATAACTACAGTAGTGATTAGCTCATTCCCTCGATTAGCCTCCACTGCAACTATACCTTTAGCTTTCATGTAGAGTGGTTGATCAAACGTCAGGACACATGTTCAACAGAAAAAAGCTCCCCTCGGCTCTCAGCCGCCATACACTCTTACTGCTCTCAATTAACTCGGCAACCTTTTCCTTCGCCGGCGGAGTGGTCGAGCGGTTGTAGGCGCTTCAGTCTGGAACCGCGCGACCGCTACGGTCGCAGGTTCGAATCCTGCCTCGGGCATGGATGTGTGTGATGTCCTTAGGTTAGTTAGTTTTAAGTAGTTCTCAGTTCTAGGGGACTGATGACCTTAGAAGTTAAGTCCCACAGTGCTCAGAGCCATTTGAACCATTTGAACCTTTTCCTTCGAACACAGTAAAGCCTACCGCTGTGCCTTCTCTACAGCACACAAGGAAGAGCGTTAACTGCTTCCAACCATTTCATCATACGAATGAAGTCAGATCGTATCAAATCCAGAAACCAAGTCATAAAGATCACTTTCCCTATGAACATTAAGCAGCATTACACCGTATTAAAAGTGAGAGTGCCCAGCAATTTCTTACAGTTCAAAAGGGTGCAGGTCGAACATAGAAAGAATGTAGATACAGGAACTGTTAGTGCAACAGTTATAAATTGTTGTAGCTGCGTTTGGGAAAGTACCAGAGCAACAAGAGGTAATAGAAAGTACTGATGCTTAAATCGTTATAGGCACTGAAAGCTGGCGTTCCCCAAGGTAGTGTTATAGGCCTTTTGCTGTTTCTTGTCTATACAGGGTGTTACAAAAAGGTACGGCCAAACTTTCAGGAAACATTCCTCACTCACAAATAAAGAAAACATGTTATGTGGACATGTGTACGGAAACGCTTAATTTCCATGCTTTTAGAGGTAATTTTAGTTTCGTCAGTATGTACTGTACTTTCTCGATTCACCGCCAGTTGGCCCAATTGATGGAAGGTAATGTTGACTTCGGTGCTTGTGTTGACATGCGACTGATTGCTCTACAGTATTAGCATCAAGCACATCAGTACGTAGCATCAACAGGTTAGTGTTCATCACGAACGTGGTTTTGCAGACAGTGCAATGTTTACAAATGTGGAGTTGCAGATGCCCATTTGATGTATGGATTAGCACGGGGCAATAGCCGTGGCGAGGTACGTTTGTATCGAAACAGATTTCCAGAACGAAGGTGTCCCGACAGGAAGACGTTAGAAGCAATTGATCGGCGTCTTAGGGAGCACGGAATAGAGGCTCATGTCGCAGTGCATGTTGTTTCCACCAAACGCTGATACTAAATGCAGGACGTGGTAATCCTGCTCTGTACTTTTGTTTCTTTATATCGCAACGGATCTTAGATGACGAAATATCTCTCATTTCAGGTGTTTCCTTTATGGTGTTGGAATTTCAAGGGCTGATGGTTTTAAAAGTAGTACTGCTATGTGAGTCCTACGTGGATTATCAATTGTAGGTTACAAAGGCTGAAATAAGTGTTCTGATTGTGTACCAGTAAAATATATCGTCTGAGTAAATTAAAGCATAAGCAGTAGTCTATTTTCATTGGCACGTTACATATTATTGGTGACCGAAATTTTGAAGTCCGAATTTGTAAAAACTAAACGAATAAATACAGTTAAATGGCAGATAAATCAGATTATTGCTGGTACCTAATTGTTAAGCTTGCTGATATTGCCAAAAATATAGTTTAATAAGAAACCAATTAAGAGTCCATCAGTCATAAAACAGTCGACAAAATTTCTCATCGTTGATGGTAACAAGTTTAGCAATTCTCGTCTGTACATTATTTTAGCCACTTGCACATGCGTGAAGGAAACTAAGTTTGCTGTCTGTTTACAGAAACATGATTACTACAGTTTTTGTGGCGGGTGCTAATAGTGAACAAACTTTTTCTATTCCTGAGACAAAAGAACCAAACTAATCGGATAGTGACGGGAAAGTAATATCGGTACTCAGGATCCAGAAAGAGACAAAATTTAAGGTTTCTAGTAATACTTCAAGTACCATACCATATCTATCCAGGGACATCACTACACCTGTTTCCAACACACATATGCAACACTGAGACTCCTAATGGCTATAACCATTGTGTATAGATCCTACCCTAGCCACGTGTCGCGTATTTCTGTCCGATCGCAACTGATGTTACTCGCTATCTTCATGATGGCCTGTATGCCTTGGTGTTATAAAATTCGAAATACGGAAGTCGACGTTGACTCGGTGTATGCAGCCACCTGTTAAACCATAATAACCATTATACACGAACAAATAGCAGCGCTCAGCTAAATTGGTACGTGCGATTAGAGAGGTTGGTACGCAGCTGTATCTTTCCGCGGGTGCGCGCAGGCCATGGCCGCAATATCCGACGATAAATTTCCCCGCAACGATGGCTTCATATGGGAGCGGCTGCGGCGAGCGTGACTATCGACTGTGGAGAGCATATGGCGACACTTGACGCGCCCGCTGGACCGCCGCCCTGTTCATTACGTGGCACCGCCGCCCGCTGCGCACTCCAAATATTTGCTGCGACAACATATGTCAGCTTCATTTATCGCGCGCACTTCCCTATCAAAATCGTATTACTCTTCCAGAAGCTTAACAGACAAACCAGCGAGAGCTGGAAAACTGTGTTGCACTTCGTTATAATGCTAGCACCGGCGATGCGTGCTCCCCGCACTTCATCGTTGTCAAGTTATGCGTTTACATATGCGTCCTACAGAGATCAACAGGGCCGTCAATGGAATCGAACATATTATCAATAATTAACATATCGTATGGAAGCAAAATACTGTAGACATAATCAACATTTCATGTAAACTAATAAAAACAACAACACACACGAACTCGTGCGACCTTTTTCCCTCCTCCCACAACACTCCCTCCATGCATACAAAGTCGTACCATTACGTTAACTGGAGAGCGGTTAAATTCTTGATCTTAAGTAATGACCGAGCAGAGTGGGGCGGTCGTTAAGACACGTGATTCTTCTTCTTGAAACGCGGAATCCAACTTGTTTTTCTACTTTACTCTTCTGGTTTTCTTTCATTTCTACATTTTCCTTTTAATAGGGCTATAGAATTTTCGTATTATTCAGTGTCATACTGAAAGAAACATAGAAGGTATATTACGTAACAGCCCGCCGTAAAATCGCAAGACAGCGGAGTCACTTGTAACAGCAATAAATAAATAGATGAGAATTAAATTCTTACTCGCCACGCAGCAGCTTCAGACGTGGGGAAGATACTGCTATTAAGAAGACTCTGCCTATTGAACAAGATTTACATCACAAATACAATATAATACAGTGAATAACTGAGAGCTGTTCGGTTCCCAAGTGCCTGGTGGTACAGTGGTACACACTCGTCAGTGAGTAAAAATAGGAGCAAATTTCTTTTGAGAAAATTTTCTTAGTCACAGTGAAGTCCTCAACCGCACACGCTGTTAATACAGGGTGTTTCAAAAATGACCGGTATATTTGAAACGGCAATACAAACTAAACGAGCAGCGATAGAAATACACCGTTTGTTGCAATATGCTTGGGACAACAGTACATTTTCAGGCAGACAAACTTTCGAAATTACAGTAGTTACAATTGTCAACAACAGATGGCGCTGCGGTCTGGGAAACTCTATAGTACGATATTTTCCCCATATCCACCATGCGTAGCAATAATATGGAGTAGTCTCTGAATGAAATTACCCGAAAACTTTGACAACGTGTCTGGCGGAATGGCTTCACATGCAGATGAAATGTACTGCTTCAGCTGTTCAATTGTTTCTGGATTCTGGTGGTACACCTGGTCTTTCAAGTGTCCCCACAGAAAGAAGTCACAGGGGTTCATGTCTGTCGAATAGGGAGGCCAATCCACGCCGCCTCCTGTATGTTTCGGATAGCCCAAAGCAATCACACGATCATCGAAATATTCATTCAGGAAATTAAAGACGTCGGCCGTGCGATGTGGCCGGGCACCATCTTGCATAAACCACGAGGTGTTCGCAGTGTCGTCTAAGGCAGTTTGTACCGCCACAAATTCACTAAGAATGTCCAGATAGCGTGATGCAGTAATCGTTTCGGATCTGAAAAATGGGCCAATGATTCCTATGGAGGAAATGGCGGCCCAGACCAGTACTTTTTGAGGATGCAGGGACGATGGGACTGCAACATGGAGCTTTTCGGTTCCCCATATGCGCCAGTTCTGTTTATTGACGAAGCCGTCTAGGTAAAAATAAGCTTCGTCAGTAAACCAAATGCTGCCCGCATGCATATCGCCGTCATCAATCCTGTGCACTACATCGTTAGCGAATGTCTCTCGTGCAGCAATGGTAGCGGCGCTGAGGGGTTGCCGCGTTTGAATTTTGTATGGACAGAGGTGTAAACTCTGGCGCATGAGACGATACGTCGACGTTGGCGTCATTTGGACCGCAGCTGCAACACGGCGAACGGAAACCCGAGGCCGCTGTTGGATCACCTGCTGCACTAGCTGCGCGTTGCCCTCTGTGGTTGCCGTACGCGGTCGCCCTGCCTTTCCAGCACGTTCATCCGTCATGTTCCCAGTCCGTTGAAATTTTTCAAACAGATCCTTTATTGTATCGCTTTTCGGTCCTTTGGTTACATTAAACCTCCGCTGAAAACTTCGTCTTGTTGCAACAACACTGTGTTCTAGGCGGTGGAATTCCAACACCAGAAAAATCCTCTGTTCTAAGGAATAAACCATGTTGTCCACAGCACACTTGCACGTTGTGAACAGCACACGCTTACAGCAGAAAGACGACATACAGAATGGCGCACCCACAGACTGCGTTGTCTTCTATATCTTTCACATCACTTGCAGCGCCATCTGTTGTTGAAAATTGTAACTACTGTAATTTCGAAAGTTTGTCCGCCTGAAAATGTACTGTTGTCCCAAGCATATTGCAACAAACGGTGTATTTCTATCGCTGCTCGTTTAGTTTTTATTGCCGTTTCAAATATACCGGTCATTTTTTAAACACCCTGTATGTGCACAAGATGTGCGATATTCTATTAAAAAAACAAAACAAACAAAAAACGCATGTGTAGGTCGAGGTACAGGAGACAAGGAGATATAGTTAAAAATTATTTTAAAAATATATTGATCAAGATGTGATTAAATAATTCCCTGTTACAAAACGTGCACTAATTCTCCTCCATTTTCATTCCGTTTAACAAATCTGTAACATTGCATTCGACTTTGTACGAGTGACAGATACGGTAATAACTTGAAAAAATTAGAGAAACATTTAAAACGAGGAACAACAACAATTCTGAAAAAGAATGCCATCGACTTTTGTGACTTATGGTCGTACTTAACAAAAAATTTTCTTGCAGTTGCACTAATCTCAAGATAATAATGTCAAGATCTCTTCGTTATGTAGACAATTTGAAGCTCACTCCGCGTTAAGGCGTGAGAAGAGCCTTCTTCATTTCCTGCCAAAATGTGTTTAATCACACTATTAGCTAGTCATTTGAAAAGTGGATTAGTGATGCAACAGGGTCAGTTTTTTCGATGGTGACATTGAGCTGGCAGGAGAATCAAATTTCCGGAAACATACATATTCAACTACCTATCAATAATCGAAATGTTTTAAAACTTATAAAAATTAAGGAGAATCTGACTGCCCTCATCAACATTACTTAGTTTCACCGTAGATTACTAAAACTAAAATTTACAAAGCAGTTGGCACCAATTCACGGTAATCGCCAACCTTGTATTGTCAGTATAAGGGGTAAAACAGGACATTTTGTAGATTGAGATTTTCACTCTGCAGCGGAGTGTGCGCTGATATGAAACTTCCTGGCAGATTAAAACTGTGTGCCGTACCGAGACTCGAACTCGGGACCTTTGCCTTTGGCGGGCAAGTGCTCTACCAACACGTTTTTTTTTTTTTAATCTAATTTTGTTCGCTTTCGTTCGTTGCATCTGCTCGGGGCGGACGTCGTAAGACATCCATTTAAGTTCGTTGTTGATTTATTAACTCAGTTTTTTTATTACAGAGGGCTGCTAACCCTCTGACCAAACACGCTGAGCTACCGTGCCGGCGTCCAACTGAGCTTCCCAGGCGCGACTCACGCCCCGTCCTCACAGCTTTACTTCTGCCAGTATCTCGCGTCCTACCTTCCAAACTTTACAGAAGCGCTCCTGCAAAACTTGCAGAACTAGCACTCCTGAAAGAAAGGATATTGTGGAGACATGGCTTAGCCACAGCCTGGGGGATGTTTCCAGAATGAGATTTTCACTCTGCAGCGGAGAGCTGATTTGAAAGTTCCTGGCAGATTTAAACTGCGTGCCGGACCGAGACCCGAACTCGGGACCTATGCCTTTCGCAGGAAAGTGCTGTGAGGACGGGGCGTTCATCGTGCTTGGGTAGCTCAGTTGGTAGAGCACTTGCCCGCGAAAGGCAAAGGCCCCGATTTCGAGTCTCGGTCAGTCACACAGTTTTAATCTGCCAAGAAGTTTCATATCAGCGCACACTCCGCTGCAGAGTGAAAATCTCATTCTGGAAACATGCCCCAGGATGTCTCCGCAATATCCTTTCTTTCAGGAGTGCTAGTTCTGCAAGTTTCGCAAGAGAGCTTCTGTAAAGTTTGGAAGGTAGGAGACGAGATACTGGCAGAAGTAAATCTGTGAGGACGGGGCGTGAGTCGCGCTTGGGTAGCTCGACAGAGCACTTGCCCGCGAAAGGCAAAGGTTCCGAGTTCAAGTCTCGGTTCGGCACACAGTTTTAATCTGCCAGGAAGTTTTAGGACATTTTGTACTTATTTTGTATGCGAGATACCACTGGAGACCTTATAATTGTAATTAACTAGTGTCTAAAATGTAAATTACGACTTCCTTTGAATAAAATATGGAGTAGTAAAATTTACGATGATTTAGTAACAATGTAATATCCCCCCCATTTAGTGTTCTAGGATTAAATAGCAGTACGTGCGCTAAATATGCTCTAGAAATCAGTATTACGAGGGTTACTGCAAAAGTTTTGACTCTTAATCTGTTGCTGTTGCTGTTGACCGATTCATTGCCAAGAAAGCGGTTCGATAGCGTTACCCTTCGTTACTAGCTAAGTTTTCCGTTGTCAATCGCTCAGTTACTCATTGTTCGTCGCTCAGTTACCCATTGGTAGTAGCTCAGTTACCCATTGTTAGTAGATCTTGGAAGATTCAGCTTGCTCAGCTTTCTTGATGGGCTGCTAGTCTCTCATCTGTTTCGGAAAGTGCTTCAGTTACGCTGAAGAAACAATGAAGTTGACACAGGAACATTTCTATGCGAGGATTTCTCTATACATTAAAGGAGGAATGGCTGCATTACTGTTTGGAAAATTTGCTTCTGGCAATTCATCACCTTCCAAATTTCAGTATGTTACTTGTTTGATGAATGACTTGAAAGAATGCAGCAGTGGTTAAAACATCAGGAAAAGTGGTTCGGGAAGTTGTTATAATTAGAATTCAAAATGTGATAAATAAGGTAACAGCCACAAGACCTTCAGTGCGTCTCTCGTAAACAGACGACGAACTGCTAAAAATCACAGAGATCTGTAGATAACTGGATACATTCTGAAAAAGAAGAACAAGTTTTAAAAACGGACAGAAAATCCTCGTTGATGTCAGTCAACCCTCGCAGAAGCTAGTAATTCTACTGAGAACAAGAAAGTCAAAGAAAGGTGCGGGAATGCCCGTTCAGGACCAACCATTAGAGACGGACCACCAGACCACTTTGGTGGTGAAGTAGAAGAATTCTGCTGTGGTTTTCTTGATGAGAGCAACCCAATATTCTTCTCACATTGTTTGGGTAGGTCGTAGAAGATCTAAATTTGTATTCCTGGAAGGGGAGATGGGGAACTCTGAACGTCGCTGCTTCGGAAAACGAGCACATCTAAGCATTTTCTTCTCTGCTGGAGTCCAACACACCCTAGGTACTCCATCTACCATCCACTCACCTAGCTACATGTTCTGCCCTCCTTCATTTCCATTTCATTACTTGTTCTGCTCTAGCAAGTTCGACTTTGTTTTTATTTGTTAGTTATCCTTTCTCCCTCAGTCAATTCCAACATGACTCTTTCGATTACTCGCTGAGCAACCATCAAAGTTTGAATATTTTTCACATTTCTAAAAGCCGTAAATTCAATCAAATACCTAGGAATTACAATTATGAACAACTTAAATTGGAAGGAACACATAGAAAATGTTGTGGGGATGGCTAACCAAAGACAGCGTTTTACTGGCAGGACACTTAGAAAGCCGCGCGGTCTAAGGCGTCGCAGTCATGGACAGTGCGGCTGGTCCCGGCGGAGGTTCGGGTCCTCCCTCGGGCATGGGTGTGTGTGTTTATCCTTAGGATAATTTAGGTTAAGTAGTGTACAAGCTTAGGGACTGATGACCTTAGCAGTTAAGTCCCATAAGATTTCACACACATTTGAACTTTTTTTTTTTGACACTTAGAAAATGTAACAGGTCTACTAAGGAGACACTACGCTTGTCTGTCCTCTTTTAGAAATGCTGCGCGGTGTGAGATCCCTAACAGATAGGACTGACAGAGTGCATTGAAAAAGTTCAAAGAAGGAAAGCACGTTTTTTATCATCGCGAAATATGGGAGAGAGTGTCACAGAAATAATACAGGATTTCGGCTGGACATCATTACAAGAAAGGCGTTTTTCGTTGCAACGGAATCTTCTCACGAAATTCCAGTCACCAACAAAATATTTTGTTGACACCGACCTACATAGGGTCACCACGATAAAATACGGAAAATCAGAGCTCGTACGGAAAGATATAGGTGTTCGTTCTTCCCGCGCGCTATACGAGATCGGAATAATAGAGAATTGTGAAGGTGGTTCGATGAACCTTCTGCCAGGCACTTAAATGTGATTTGCAGAGTATCCACGTAGATGTAGATTAAAAGTCACTGTATTACTGCCTTATATCAAAAGGTGTAATACCCATTGACAATGAGAACTGCGTGATTTACTAAAAGTACCGGGTGATCAAAAAGTCAGTATACATTTGAAAACTTAATAAACCACGGAATAATGTAGATAGAGAGGTAAAAATTGACACACATGCTTGGAATGACATGAGGTTTTATTAGAACCACCAATTATTGCTAGACGCTTGAAAGATCTCTTTCGCGCGTCGTTTGGTGATGATCGTGTGCCCAGCCGCCACTTTCGTCAAGCTTGGCCTCCCAGGTCCCCTGACCTCAGTCCGTGCGATTATTAACTTTGGGGTTACCTGAAGTCGTAAGTGTATCGTGATCGACCGACATCTCTAGGGATGCTGAAAGACAACATCCGACGCCAATGCCTCACCATGACTCCGTACATGCTTTACAGTGCTGTTCACAACATTATTCCTCGACTACAGCTATTGTTGAGGAATGATGATCGACATATTGAGCATTTCCTGTAAAGAACATCATCTTTGCTTTGTCTTACTTTATTATGCTAATTATTGCTATTCTGATCAGATGAAGCGCCATCTGTCGGACATTTTTTGAACTTTTGTATTTTTCTTTTTTTTTGTTCTAATAAAACCCCGTGTCATTCCAAGCATGTGTGTCAATTTGTACCTCTCCATCTACATTATTCCGTGATTTATTCAGTTTTCAAATTTATGCTGACTTTTTGATCACCCAATACTATAGACAGTATACACACTTTATTGTTAATCTTTATGTACTCAGTTTTAGGCAAATAGGACGATCACACAAAAAAAATATAAATTGTCAGGACAGGAACTAAATGTGTAAGAAACGTGTTTTAATAGCTGCCATCCCAAATCCTGCATCATGTCCATGACACTCTCTCCCTACTTCGCGGTAATACAAAACATGCTACCCTTCTTTGAACTTTCTCGATGTACTCCGTCAGTCCTAAATGGTAAGGATGCCCCACCGCGCAGCAGTATTCTAAAAGAGGACGGACAAGCGTAGTGCAGGCATTCTCCTTAGTAAATCTGTTACATTTCCTAAGTGACCTGCCAATAAAACGCAGTCTTTGGTTAGCCTTCCCCACAACATTTTCCATGTGTTCTTTCCAATTTAAGTTGTACGTAATTCTATTTCCTAGGTATTTAGTTGAATTTACGGCCCTTAGATTTGACTGTGTCTCAATAGACCGTTCTCTACGAGGTAATTCATAATGTTTGAACACAATATATGGTTCAAAATCCTGCTGCATATCGACGTTAATGATATGCGCCGGTAATTTAGTGGATTACTGCTACTACCTTTGTCGAATATTGGTGTGGCCTGCTCTGCTTCCCGGTCTTTGGGTAACGATCTTTCGTCGAGCGAGCGGTTGCATATGATTTTTAAGCAAGGAGCTATTGCATCAGCACATTCTGAAAGGAACCTATTTGGTATACAGTTTGGACCAGAAGACTTGCTTTTATTAAGTGATTTAAGACCGTTCACTACTCCGAAGATATCTGCTTCTAAGTTACTCATGTTGGCAGCTGTTCTTCTTTCGAATTCTGGAATATTTAGTACGTCTTCTTTTGTGAAGGCATTTCGGAAGGTTGTGTTTAGTAACTCTGGTTTGGCAGCGCTGTCTTCGATAGTATCTCCATTGCTACCGCGCAGAGAAGGCATTGATTGTGTCTTGCTGCAAGCATGGTTCACATACGACCAAAATTTTTCTTGGATTTTCTGCCATATTTAGAAACAAAGTTCCGTTGTGAAAACTATTATAAGCATCCCACATTGAAGTCCGCGCTAAATTTCGAGCTTGTGTAAAAGATCGCCAATCTTGGGGATTTTGCGTCTGTTTAAATTTGGCATGTTTGTTTCGTTGTTTCTACAACAGTGTTCTAACCCGTTTTGTGTACCAAGGAGGGTCAGCTCCGTCGTTTGTTATTTTATTTGGTATAAATCTCTCAACTGCTGTCGATACTATTTCTTTGAGTTGAAGGCACATCTGGTCTACACTTACATTGTTAATTCGGAAGAGTGGAGATTGTCTCTCAGGAAGGCATCAAGTGAATTTTTATTCGGATTTTTTGAACAGCTACATTTTTCGTTTATTTTTCTAGGATTTGAAGGTTACAACATTCAGTTTCTCTACGACAATCCTGCATTCACTAATCCCTGTATCTGTTTTGATACTCTTTATTAGCTCAAGATTATTTGTTGCTAAGAGATCATATGTGTTTTCACAACCGTTTACTATTCGTGTGGACCCATGAAGAAACTACTCGAAATAATTGTCAGAGAATGTATTTAGTAAAATTTCGGATGATATTTTTTGCATAATTTCGGATTTAAACATGTATTTTCGCCAACGGATTGACGGTAAATTAAAGTTACCACTAACTGTAATTGTATGAGTCGTGTACGTGTTTGAAATCGAACTCAAGTTTTCTTTGAACCTTAAAACAGCTGTATCATCTGAGTTGGGACGTCAGGAAAAGGATCCAATTATTATTTTATTCCAGTTGCCAAGAATGACCTCTGTCCTTACTAACTCATAGGAACTATCTGCTTCAATTTCGCTACAAGCTAAACTATTTCTAACAGCAACAAACACGCTACCTCCAACTGTGCTTAGCCCGTCCTTTCGGAACACCGTTAGGTTCTTCACCAAAATTTCAGCTAAACTTATCTCCGGCTTCAGCCAGCTTTCAGTGCCTATAACGATTTGAGCATCAGTGCTTTCTATTAGCGCTTGGACCTCTGGTACTTTCCCAACACAGCTACTACAACAACTTAACATCTGTTATACCAACGGTTCCTGTTCTACGTTCTTCCTGTGTTAGGCCTGCAGCCTTTGTGAATGAAGACCTTTTTGTGTTTTCCCGAGACCCTCTAACATAAAAAATCGCCCAGTCCACGCCACACAGCCCCTGCTACCCGTGTAGCCGCCTCCTGCGTGTAGTGATCTCCTGACCTATTCAGTGGAGCCCGAAACTCAACCACCCTATGGCGCAAGTCGTGGAATCTGCAGCCTGCACGTTCGCAGAACCGCTTGAGCCTCTGATTCAGACTTTCCACTCGGCTCTGTGCCAGAGGTTTGCAATCGGTCCTGTCGACTATGCTGCAAATGGTCAGTTCTGCTTTTATCTCGCAAGCAAGACTGGCAGCCTTTACCACTTCTGTGAGGCCCCCCGACACCAGAGAGAATCTCTTCCTATTCAAAGCGACACACGTCACTGGTACCAACGTGAGCCACCACCTGCAGCTGGATGCACCCTGTGTTCTTCATTGCACCCGGAAGTCCGGTTCCAGGTCTGGAATAACTTCGCCCAGTATGCACACGGAGTGCACATTGCTTTTCTTGCCCTTCTTCGCAGGCATCTCTCTAAGGGGCTCCGTAACGCGCCTAACGTTGGAACTCTCAACAATCAATAATCTCACTCTCTTTAACTACCCAGATCTTGCAGGCTGAGAAGTTTCCTCTGAAACAGGACAGGCGATGACATCTGGCAGAGCGACAGTGTCAGCCACAAATAGCACCTGGAACCTGTCTGTCAGACTAACTGGGTAGACTTTACGTGCGGCCTCATGGGAAGGCTTTCGCTGCCTGCTGCGACCTCCGACTCGACCACAGGTGAGGGGTCAAACTCAATTCGAGCAGTAAGGCCCAGCGCACACTGCACGCAGCAGAGGCAGAGCAGAGGCGTAGCAGAGCAACAGAGGTTTTGCCGGTCCGCGCACACTGTACGGCAGAGCTCAGTGGTGGCCCAGCGCTCGCGAAACACAGAACGCCCAGCAATGTCCACCGCGGGTCTGTCTGTGCAGTTAGACTTAGATTCCGACTCTGATTCGGAACTCAGGAGTGTTATTTTATTGTACAGTGCATACAAGAACAGAGAAAGATCTCAATGGGAAAGCAAGTACATGCAAAAGCGAAGAACACGTGTTGTCTACGTAAGTTCCTGATCACGTATTCAGGGAAAGCTTCCCACTGAACAGACGGCAGTTTGAAGAGGTTCATACACTGATAGAGCAAGACATAAGAGGAAAACCAAGTCACATGCGGGAGCCCATACCTGTAGAAGAAAAATTAGCTGCATGTTTAAGGTATGCAATTGAAATAAAGTATTTTTTTTCTCTCAATATTTATTAAAGTTCAGAGAAACAATTTCCATATGTAAATTTGTTAAAATAATGAACATGATAACACTGTTTATAGTAAATGTAGTGCTGAAGGTTCAAACTCCGTACCAGGAGAGTCAGATATTGACGTGGTAGACGAACTATTTTCTGTGCTGCATGATGATATTGATGAATGATGTTGAGCCACTGGTTTAGTCAAAATTTCCTCCTGCGTTTCAGATACTATCTGAAACACTTTTTTCTTTACCAACACTTGGTACGCCTTTGGCATCTCTTTTGTCGATAGGTACATCGACATGAAAAATTGGTGTAAGGCGTCGTTTTCTTGATGCAGTGATCTTTGGCGTAAAATGTCTCTTTTCTTAGCTCTCTCTTCGTAGCTGTTAATACTTTCAAGAATGATTTTACTGACATCTGTTTTCTTCTTCTTCTTTGACAATGGCGTCCCCAAGTCGTCTTATGTTTCGTTCCACTGTGTGTCTGTTACGTCATCTCCTCCACCATCATTTGCAACGCTCGTTGTAGCATTTACCTCTTCCATCATATTTGTTACTGTACCTCTGTTGGCCACATATTGAACTAAAAATTCCATCTCATTTTGGTATAGCCATGGGCGGATTGAGGTCGCTGCTTGCCCACTCTTCTTTTTCTGTTTACGGAGGGCATCTCGATGACAATCCCTAAGTTTTCTCCAATTTTCTTTCGCTGTTTCCCCTGCAACAAGGAATTCCTGAATTTAGTTTTTCATATATTCCCGTATAAAGTGACATAAGAAAGGTGAATAGTTACATTTGCGAATTGTTTTGTCCCATTCCCCTAGTAGTGTCAGAAACAATCTGTGATTTCGTGTACACGTACCATAAATGTCGAAACACTTAGTAACTTTCTGTCCACTCTGCTTACGCGACATAAACGGATTGTTGTCTTTTTTCATTTTACGTATTTAACGACGGGGAACATGTTTAAAACCATCGCTCCAAGCTACCGCATGGGTCAAAGGACAGTGTCGAAGATAGTTTATGATGTGTGTGGAGCGATATGGGAGCATATACAACCCCTTTATCTACCTGAGGCAACAACAGTTATGTGGGAAAATATTGCTTCTGACTTTGAGAGGAAATGGCACTTTTACGATTGTCTTGGAGCTGTTGATGGGAAACATTTTGCAAAAACCTCAATTGTCTGGTTCCTCATTTTTCAATTATAAACAGCATTGCTCTGTAGTATTAATGGCTACTGTCGATGCTCATTACAGATTTACCTCTATAGACGTCGGTTCAATGGGCATATTTAGTGATGCAAATATTTTTTCTAATTCAGTATTAGGAAGAAAACTGACTGACGGTACTTTAAAAATCCCAGGAGATAAATAGCTTCCTGGACAACAAAATAGATCCCCTTGCGTTTTCGTAGGTGATGAGGCATTTCTATTATTAAAAAAAATTAATGCGACCGTGCCCTAAATGCAGAGTTACTGGCAATGACAAAAATAAAGTTAATAATTGCAGACTGTCTCGTGCTCATCAAACTGTAGAGTGTGCATTTGGTATCTTGAGTTCCGGATTTCGTGTGTTTAAACGGCCTTTTGAGTGTAAACTAGAGGCTGTAGATAGAATTATGACACCTGCATGTGTACTTCATAATTACTTGAGGACTGATAACATTACGTCGAAAGATCTCGCCGAGGACGACGACATGGTATCACTGAGTACCAACCAGCTTCTGTCGCCTGCTCCAAGTAGGTGCAGAAACACGAGGAACTCTACTGCAGATGCTGACGAAAACGCAGGAATTGTGTCTAATAAATTAGGTTAATACGCAGCGATTAAAAAACCTAACTACCGAAGCACTCAGGTGAAACTAAATAATTCGCCCCTGATTAGGAACTTGTGATATGTAACAAATCGGTTTACTTTCCAGTGCAAAAGAACTGTGGCTGTGAGGTATTAAATTAACACTCAGAAACGCAAGAAACTAACTTATCAAAGCACATGGATGAAATTATACAATTCGCTCCTGGTTAGGAACTCGTAAAAGTCACAAAATCGGCTACTTTCCTGTTGCTGCGTCTGTCTCGACCGGCTGCTGCTGCTGCTGACAAGAATTCTAAAATCTTGTAGCGATAAAAAAACTCGGCCAGTAGAAACAATGGAGTATGCTCTATCGGTACTCATTTCTCTGGCTGCTTGCAGTATGTAGATCCAAAGACAAACTTGTTTTGGGTTTCTCTAGTGATATACTTGGCCTGGATTCCCCGACTTTTGAAGACACTCATCATTCAGCCAAACCTCATCGTACATAGAAAATTCTTGCAGATTGGTCTTCTTTTATGGAAACAGTGCAGGTCCACATGGGAACAGATCAAAGGCATGTGGTATGTCCTCAATTACCTGGGACCACTATTTATTCAACCAAAATTGATGACTCATCGGTTTAGGCGTTGTCGCTCGTTTCAACATTCACATCGTAGTGAGAAAGGCAGCCATCGTTTCCTCCTTGACAGACCAAGCACCCTCGTCTTCAAACAATCCTATCTGTTCACTACTTTTTGACTTGGTAGTAATATGCTAGAAATTAATCAAAGTTCATCACCTGCAACTATATCAATCATCTAGCAAAATACGTCGTTTTTCGGTCAATTAAGAATTTCTTTGCATAAACTGCTGGCGCAGTGAGGCTGAGGTAACGTTTTGTCTGGTGATGTGACACATTGGCCTTCTTCGACTCACATGTGCGTTGCTGCAACATTCCATTCGCTCCAGTGACCGATGTAGATGGTTACCACAGGCGGTTTGCAGTTGCCTTTTGCCAGTTCCGGAACTCTTTTAACGTGGTGGGGCGAAATAGATAGTGTCGTCTTAACTCTGGAGAGACCTCTTTTGCACATTGATTTACTAAGAACCCTAAATTTAGTGAGCATCGCACAAATGCTCGTTACCATTCTTCCTTCGAATTCATCTCTTAGCGCAGCAATGGCAAAGCTAACTGCAGCGGCTCGAGCTGAAATGGTTGATTTGGTTTTGGACACTAGCCAGCGAGGTGTTGGAGTTCACAGCTAAAATTTACGTACGCACGGAAGCAAGTGCGATTTAAACCACCTGAAACAGCAAATTGTAAAAAATTAAAGTACCCTGAAGCAAGTTACATCTCCTGTGGAGCAACGATTTTCTTTGGTCAATAGCAACTCATGTACAGCTTCTAGCTGTCTGTGGAAGGCAAACTGCGAGTGTCATTTAACCCTCTGTACAGCAAGAAACTGTGTTTAAATAATGTAAAAAATGTATTAATGTTCATTAATTGGGCCATACGGAAGAAAAAGGAGTTAGAGTTTGTCTTGTTGACTTGTTAACGTTACTAGAGACGAAGCACAGGGTCTTATTAGGTAACTAGAGAAAAGGAAAATGGTCGTGGCTTTTGGTTAAGGAACATCCCGTCATACACTTCAGATAGTTTAAGAAATCACAAAAAAATCTTAGTCAGATTAGCCGGACAAAGATCTGTGCTACCCGACTCTCGAATTTACAAACTTCAATTTTACATGCATTGTTGAAATTTCTGGAAGTCATTGTACAAGTATTCATAAAATTTATCCAATTTATAGTCAAACGTATATCTTTAATCGTATTTCGAAAACAATGTGAATTCACAAATGATGCAGTCAGATGACGTAAAATGAAATTACTATGCCTGTATCTATGCCAGAAGGGTTGATGACATTTAGTTCTTCGAAACATTTTAAAAAAGAGAGGTGTATGGACTACAACAACAAATGATAAACAATCACTACAGAGGCATTTCGTATCGTCCCTGAAAACTCTTTCTGGCAGAGTGAATATTCGAGTTGTCTGTATCGTAGCTGTCTGTATCGTAGGGATTAACAGGAGCTTTACACGAGGCAGAGTTAAGGTCCCTTTTTATATTTAAATATTTATTTATTTTGCCACATTCGGTGTCTAACTAACGGGCTGAAGAACAGTTTTTATGTTATTTCATTTTACAATTTTTCTACCCCGTGTATTTCGCATTATTCCGTTAAGATCCATAATATGGAGAAAGAAACAGCATGCACTGAACTGATTCCAAAAGTAGGTGACAACACTAATATCTATGTTGATGTACGTAGTGAGACAGGGCAGGACAACAGATCTCCAACACAAAGCAGTTATTCAGTGCTCTGGCTGCAAGGTTTGTGTAATATCCATGACTGCAACATTTAGAGTTCAAACACAGTAAACATAGCAGTGGAAACTCGGATTCTCTCGTCAGCTGAAAATAAGTTTAGTCGAACGCAGAAATTCTGTTCAGTCCGTAAAACATTCTATAAGGACACTGTACTTTTTTCCAATAAAATCAACTGCGCATCTCTAAACTGGTGAGGGAGACTAGCTGTGAACAACCCAGAGCCTTAAATTTTACGTGCAACCTCATACGCATAAAAGAAAAACGGGGAAATATTATTGGACTTATGAACTCCATACAGTTTTGCTTCTGTCTGCGGCATAAATAGAAAGTGGCTTACTGTCTTGTATCGAATAGGGGTGAAAATGGAACAGAAAAAAGCTTAGAGTTAAAGGACTGGTCAATGTCGGTGTCATCAGAGACTGAACCCAAGATTTAAACTTCCCTGGAGTCTTCTCAACTTATTTTGGAAAACCACGCTAAACCTGAATCGGAAGAATGGAGTGGCAATGTAAACCCTGCTCTCCCATAACACCCCACACTTTACGCGAAAATTTTTTGGACAGATAGGGAACTTATTTTTAGAATAAAAAGTCTTCAATACAGTTTTTTTCCAGTGAGCTTGTTCCGTTTCACTGAAAGTCACGAATATTATGAACATTATACTGTGTGGTATCGTGATAGTGTTGCAAACTCTGGAGAAGGATAAATGTGTCAATTTGAGATAAGAGACCTTGTCATAAAACGACCTAGTTGCAAGTTATAAACGAAAATCGTTCTGATACCTCTGACAGTGGAATAAATATACCGGTACAGTTGTTACTAAGATTATAAGGTAGGGAACTTCCAGAGGTGAAAAGAAGTCTAGCAAACATGATTCTAGAACGTATACAGTAACAGATATCAGCAGTCGTTCATCTTCTATACTGTGAAACACATATCTTCTACTGGAAGCTCTTTGGTTTCCATAAGTTTTGGAGGAGGCAATATGGACAAGAAAGTGAAAACAAAAATGTGCAGTAAATATGCTTTAAAACGCATATTTCCAGAGCTATGGGCACTTGTTCGGTAGAATAGACAAGGCACACACTATATATATGCATTTTGGGGTCTGTATTTGTAGAACAATTTTTTCTTGTTTTGGTCCATACCACCTTCTGCAAAAAATGGAAACTTGCAGTAGAAGAGATGGTTTCACAGCATCGAAGAGGAACAACTGCTCTAGCTCTTAAGGTATACATTTTAGAACTCATGTTCACTACACTTTTTTCAGTGTTTTGTCTATATTACCACCTCTGAAAGTTGCATACTCTACAGTTTTAGCAATAGCAGTATCGGAATATGTATTCCACTGTCAGAGGTATCAGATCGACTTTTGCTAATAACTTCTGACTCGGTCGTTTCCGAACCGGAGTCCCTCATCTCAAATTTATACTCTTATCCTTCTCCATCATCCCTGAAGATACGTAACTTCATCACAGAATCACCCTGTACATTGCATTATATTGAAATTCGTGCTAATAACTATTCTTAAGGAGTTAGTAAGTTTAATATCGGTAATAATTCTAGTACTAAGTGGAAGACGTTCCCAGTTTTTGTAAGTTTGCTCTGTACCTCAGTAGCGTCTCGTTTCATTTGTCTTGCTAGAGACTGTTTATTATCTTGACCAAAGCTTTCCGCTGCCCCACGGTGAAAACGTTTTTCTTCGGTTTTGTTCTACTTTAATTGCGTAAAGAGCTTCGCTCCACTCACCTAATGGCAAGAAGTAAAATTATAGTGAATATAGGTACGTGTGTGTTCTCGTGTTCCGTGTTCTCAGTTTCTTAATTTCATTCTTAATTTTCCTGTTGTTTTCATGCCAAATGAAGCATACCGCATAATGACTTTATTTTTACTTACTTATTTGCATCTATTTGCATATAACGTGCTGCCAAGCAGCTACCGCATGTACCGCATGTACCGCTATTTCCAGTTGTATACTTTTATACGGTGCGTGAGGAACAGCGTACTGTAATCCAGTTTCGAATTCGAGGAGTTAGTCCACACATGGAGCATCCTCTCCTTGACCAGACAATGCAAACCCGCACACGAGCGCTGCGACATCTGCAACAGTCCGACGCCTTGGGTTCCCTCTCTTCGATCATGCTCTATACAGTCCCTACTTTGCCCCATGCGATTTGCATCCACTTCCAAAACTTAAAGAACACATGCGAGGACTTGACTTTGATAGCAATGAAGGGATGCAACCAGAGTTGAGGTTGTGGCTCCGTCAACACAAACATTCTATAGTGACGGTATCAACGTACCAGTCTCTCGTTGGGAGAAATTTGTTCGTATTCAGGGTGACTATGTTAAGAAATAAATACGTATACGTGAAGAATAGAGACTGTTAATAACGTTTGTCTTACATTCATGTTCTGAAAAAAAAATAGAGCACCTTGAGCGACTACAGATAGGAAATTCATATTCACAGGACATGTGCATTGGAATGTTCTGCAGAAATGATGAGCATTTCAGTCACCTCGGTTTAGCAGGTGTGCCGGCCGTGGTGGCCGAGCGGTTCTAGGCACTTCAGTCCGCAACCGCGCGACTGCTACGGTCGCAGGCTCGAATCCTGCCTCGGGCATGGATGTTTGTGATGTCCTTAGGTTAGTTAGGTTTAAGTAGTTCTAAGTTCTAGAGGACTGATGACCTCAGCTGTTGAGTCCCATAGCACTCAGAGCCATTTGAACCATTTTTAGCAGGTGTCCTGTTGTCTAGTAGGTACAGGGTCCACCATAGGCCCTGATAATTTCTTCCATGCGTGATAGCATCAAGGAATTTAAGGTGCGAATGGAGTCCTGTGTATAGCCATCCGTGCTGCATTCACCTGGTTCCAAAGTTCATCTGTGTTGGTCGGCCATGGGCCACAGCGCTGCACCCTTCGTTTCACCATATCTCACAAATTTTCGATTGTCGACAAGTCTGGTGATCTAGCCGGCCGAGGAAACGGCTGACATTCTGTGAGACCAAGAAGGCACAAGTTCCTGCACCAACATGTGGTCGTGCATTGTCTTGCTGAAAAATTGCTGCTGGGGTGTTGTGCAGAAAGGGTATGGCTACGGGTCGAAGGATGTCACGTAGGTCACAGTACCCTGGATATGCACAAGCTGCGCTTCGTGGTTGAACCCAATAGCATCGCACACCGTAAGGCCTTGAGGTTGCGCTGTATGTCTTGTGCGATTGCAGTCACTGTGATGCCGCTCCACATGTCTGTGGCGAACCAAAATAAGGCCATCATTTTCAAACAAACAGAACATGTATTCGTCCAAAAACAATATATGATACCATTCCTGCCATCTAGTATGTTTCTGCACATTTATCAAAGATAGCTGGAGAAGCGGACGACGTTCACGTAACCCATGCCGTAATAAACGGCTACAGACTGACTCATAGTGTACAAAGTGTTCCAGTGTTCCAGTGATGTGCCAGACCCGACGCAGGACGCAGGTCTGTTCTGTAATGCCATTCAGATGAGGTGTAGATCTTCTCGGGGGGTGGTGTCGGAGGTGCGACCTGACCCATCTCGTCGTCTTCTAAGGCCTTCAGTGAACCATTCTGCACACACCGTTGCACTACCGAAACACTTGGTCCCACACGAGCAGCAATTTCCTGGATGGATGTATCACGATATCTCGTGCCAATAATGCGCCCTGTTCAAAACTCACTGATTTGACGGTACGGTTCGCGCGTACATATGGGAGGCATCCTGCACTTCTGCTCAAGACGCATTGATCGATTACCTTCGAGTGATAGCGACAACGAGAGCCGCAGGCACATTTTTCCGATGGGTGGTGGTACGCCGCAATATCGATGCTGACCTTGAACCTGCAAGCCAACATTGTTCAAATACTAATCATTTCTGCAGAACATATTAATGGAGATGTCATGAGAATATGAATCTCCTATCTCTAGTCGTCCAGGGTGTTCTGCTTTTTTTCTGAATATTAGTGTATTCGAAAGTTTAGAGTTTTCACAAAAAATTCGGAGGTATTACTGTTCAGCACGCCTTCGTACATTTAAACGTAAAATAGACTTAATATAATTTCTACTTATGACATGCATAAACATGATAAGGTGAAATGAAGAATGATATGAAACATAGATTAATGTTTTAGAATTAAAATAAAATGTAAAGTTTTACAATTTTGTGAATTAGTGAGAATGAGTAATAATGGAGTAAGTTTAGTTATAAATGTTTTGGCTACTATTTCGTAGTCTTATTTCTCGATGCCAGCAGTTACCTTCTGCTGAGTTCTTGTTTTATCTCCAGTGTAGTGGCCCCCAACCTCTCTAAGATCATTACCCCCGAGAGAGATTGGAAGTCAGGTAATACTCCAAATAAAGTTGAGCTCTTTATTAAATTATTGATTGAATTAAATTTAAATGTTGTATTTTAAAAATAACGAATGATAAAAAATAATTGGTTACAGTTCTAACAAATAAAATTCACTTGTTTTTTGTTGTTATTTTAAAACGAGTAAAAACTAGTTTTCGAGACGATTGGTGTTTCTTGATTATAAATTGTTCGGTATCGGCCATTGCAGATTGTAAGCCAGGCTTCAACGCTACCGCAGTCAACAACCGATTTTCACCTAAGCTCACTGGACAAAAGATTTGTCATCAAAGTAAAAAAGTACTAATGGCGACTTCGAAATACTGTGAATGGTACAGAACTGACAGCCGGTTGTCATGTGCCACTCGTGTATATGTACCAGGCGGCTGTATTGAATAAGGGAAGTCGAGAGGTGGCGGAATGTGAGAAAGGTGCTATCGCGTTAAGACCTGGCCAAGACCACACGGTAAATGAAGTTGCCCGACTTATTGGTATATCAACGCGGATTGCCCAACGTATCTACAACGAATGATGTACCACGCACTACCATGTAACTCAGCATAACAATCTTCGTAATAACATTCTATCTGACAAGAGCGGAGATGACTGCCGCGTTTTGTCTGGCCAGTCTCCTGAAAAACCCAGTGTGAAATAATGCTGTCAATGAGCGCAGGGCCATCTTAACCAGTTTCCGAGCGAACATTGCATGCACCTCGCTAAAGGCACTGCTCACAGCGTCACATTAAGCTACACGTCTTCGGTTGACCAAACAACACAGAAACTACTGACTAGCTGACCAGAGGCGAGTAGTGTGATGCGAATAAGGGCTGTTTTGTCTTTTCTGAAATGATACAAAGCACCGAGTGCACAGGCGAACCAAGGAACCATTTAATACGCAGTATGTGGAGGGTGTAGTTCAGACCAGGGTTGGTTTCAAAGTAGTCTTCTTATCGTGACTTTGGCACTTTCATTCAGAGTACTGGAAACACGAGACATTATGTTTATTTCGACATTATCTGTGACCATGTGTTGCCTTTTCATCTATATTTTGATGATGATTAAGCTGTGGACACTTCCGTCTTTCAAGATGACAACAGCGGTCTTGACATTCCTGGTTTCACGAATACTCAGGTAAAACTGCCCGCTACCGTTGGAAGTAGAAGTGTGAGGCCGGGTCGTAAGTCGTGCCGGGCCAGATCTGTCGATAGAACGTTAGACAGCGAAAGCCAAAGATTCCGGGTTCGAGTCCAGGCGCAAGACATACTTTTAATCTTTCAGGAAGTTCAAATTATCGCACACATCACTGCAGAGTCCTGAAGTCAGAATTTTCCGAAAATATTTGGTACTGGTTCCCTAACTTTCGCCAGTATGTTTTTAATTCCGTCGTATCAAAATATTTTCTTCACTGCGTTACATTCGTCTATTTTTTTAGTTGACTTCTGAGCTAGTAACCACTGCTCCAGCAGTAACCAACGATAGTGGACGTCTGCAGTTTGTTCTCGCGCCCTTCTGCCTTCTCCCTATGGCTGCTGTCCGTTTCCTCTCTCGCTTCTAAAGGCAGCAACCTCTAGAATCAATCTCTCTCGCTCTCTCTCTCACTCTCTCTCTCTCTCTCTCTCTCTCTCTCTCTCTCACACACACACACGCACACACACCTCTGTGTGTCATGGCCTTGAAGATAACTGCACTGATGAGTATTTACCCACGGCTATATTTAATTTACCTAACAGTAATCCATTTCTTTCCATTTCGTGGTTCAAATGAGTCTGAGCACTATGGGACTTAACATCTGAGGTCATCAGTATCCTAGAACGTAGAACTACTTAAACCTAACTAACCTAAGGACGTCACACACATACATGCCCGAGGCAGTCCCACAGTGCCAGACTGAAGCACCTAGAACCGCTCGGCCACCGCGGCCGGCTTTCCATTTCGTATTCATTGCTTCGCTGGGAGGCACTTCTTTCTTCCTCTACCATTTGGTTCTGATTGATATCTCATATTTGATGTTCCGGTTTCCCACAAACACAGTATATTGTGTCTGTTCTCTTTATTATGTAAAGATGAGATGGGAAGTGGGCATGTCCTGACACGATTTGTCTCGTGCCTCTTATCAGGTTCGTTTGGCCATAGTTTCCCTTCCCCCTTTGGTATTTTTCAATGTCTGTTGCTTTGAAAGATGCAGACTTCCCAGTGATATCGTCCGTCTTCTACAGCGTTCCTTTCTTTAATCAGTAAGCTGCTGCCTTATTATGCTGATGAAAAGTAAGAGACCTGCTATTCCAGACCCTACACAAACTGCTTCAAACCAGAAGTGTGTTGCCAAGGAGTCAGGCCAGTTATAAGATGATGTCCGTTGTCAGTAGGTACCAACGTTATTCAGACTCGTGATAACTGAAGATACGCAACCTTCCCATGTGGTCCAACCTTTTTTAACAGAATAGCACCGCCATTATGTCTTTTCACTCCTATTAATGGATCACTCTTTCGCACAAGCCATTTTCTTCAAATACTTACTTTTCTGGCCGAAACTAGACCAAGTTCCAGCTGCCGCTGGTGCATGCTGGCCTTTGTTTCCGTTTTCCTGTCAAATATGTGTTCCATAACCACATACATCCTAAAGTGGCACAGAAAGAAGAGTAAATATACGTTACACTAATGTATTCTTCGCATGTACCTTAAGAGAGGCTAATTTCTAATGTAAGCTGTAGCAAATGCACCTCAGCACGGGTAGTAATTCAATTGTAAGTAGGAAACAATGAGCGGATAATGGGGCGCATGAGGAAGCACAACGTGTTAAATATTTGTCCAGTTGGGAGCCAGTTTATACCGCTGCTGTAATAATATTATAAGAACAAGAATCGTGGTAGAGAGCTCGCAAGAAGTTTCAGACTGCAATGAAAACATAGTAACTAGATGTGCCAACCAATAAATCAGGCCAGAAAATTTATTGACAGAGATTAGTCGATCCATCTGTAACTGTAGATTCAATTCTCCAAGCTACTACTGAGGTACTTCGGTGGAGCAAGAGTAGTTTTTGCAGTGTGTTTCTTCAGCTTACACATCTGCCCTTTAGCGTGTGCGATGACTTATATCATTATTTCCCTCTCTGTGGGCTTTGAGAGCTTCTTCCGAAATAAAACAGTTTATTTGAAATACGAGTTTATACGCTGTAATATGCAGCTTTATTACATTTCGAGAGAGACGTGCAGACATGGAAATCTCTCATATTCATGGCTGACCCTGTCACTCCTATTAAGCTCACAACGGGAGGAGCGTTTATTTTTAGTCTCTTCTTCCTCGAGTCAGAGCTGAAATGTTATTACGCACTCTTCCCCCCCCCCCCCCCTCATCCACGCATCTCTCTCCGTCTTGAGTGTAAAATTAAAAATCAGTAGACAGATGATTCGTCAGTTCATGCTGTTGTCATATAAACTGATATTACAGGCAAAGAAATTTCATTTTGATAGGCTGTCTCACTGTTCCTTTTTTTCCACTTTCGTAACAATAACAACACGAATTACGTTGTGTTTATGTCATTCCATAAAGAGCAATGTTATGAACTTATGCCTTGTAGCTTTTCTGTCAATATAAGAGTTTAAAATTCTGTAAAGTTTTGATAACCTTGTAAACTACAGCAATGAAACTATTAAGGTGTGAAATGATCTTATAGTAATTATTTCTTGCCTATTACTATTTGCAGATTTTAAAAGGCCACCTGGTTTCCCGACTGTTCTTAGGACAAAAGAGACAGTCCGAGGAGAATTTATTCCAAAATTATACGGAAAAACACCTTTTGAACAACGTTTTGCTGCATATGGACGGTATTGTCATTGACCAGTCTTTTCCAAGCATTATAAGATGACTGTTTTACCTTTTATAACTTCGAGGTAAATGCTTTGGAAATAGCTACGTATTTTATATTTTATACCGGTACTCGCGTACACAGACTGACTTCGAACTATGAGGATTAACTGCGGGAGACAGTCCCTCATAGGGGCACTAGGCGACATTTTATTTATATCCTGCAAAATACGTTCCAACGGACGCCACGCTGTCAGTCTATACAAGAGGGTGGTGCTATTCAAGATTTCCAGATATCTCGATTTAGGCGGGACTGTCCCGAATCGCCTGCCAAAAACACGTCTCGCAATCAGACTAGTTACTGCCAGCCAGCTATGCGGAACAGATGTTGGTCTCACCGTGGACTTCTAGTACTCAGCCACACACAACTGATATCATCAAAGTGTACGGGCCTGAAGATAGCGTTGACGCAACATCGAAACTAGTAGTCAAATGAATGTGAAATCTTAAGTACAGCTGGAGGAGTTTCATTTTTAATAAAAATACACCAGCTAATGTCCCACCATCATCCAATTTAAATATGGATATACGAAGATTTTATCAGGATAGGTAACAATTCCGTTTGCAGCAAAACTTATACAGGATACACTAGCGTGGTGAACTGCATCAAGTAAGTTTTGTGTGGAATGTAGAATGTACGAACGTGCATAATACGCCTGAAAAATAACCCTCCTTCCTTCACGTTCTGAATGTGACTTACCTGAAAATCACGTGAAATCAGTTACGTAAATACATTTGGTTGCCACAATCAGTTCGTGTTCTGGATTATTCACTATAGTAGGAAAGCTACAACGGCCTCTGCACGATAAATCTTTACATTCGACATTTCCAGCCTTAGAATCGCCATGGATATTTTGCAATCGGTCGTGAATAGATTCTGCGACAAATGTTTCCTTGAATTTGAAATTAAGTGAGTGAACGCTGTATAAACGGTATGCCGTCGGACCGATAATGCCTGCCGCGTATTTTTTTTGGAGCATGCTTCCCGCTTACTAGTTCAACAGATGGTTTCGCCTGACATATCGGCGAAATGGAGACGCAGGCACGCATCATCTGCGACCAAGGTGTCATACACGAGTTTTACTACGACCTTTGCATATACTTGGTATCATTATTTAGACATGAAGAGACTTTTTTTTAACTATAGAACGAGGTAATCAATAGTCTGTAAAGAGGGCCAAGACCTGGGGGCAAGGAGTAGTTTTAACGTTTTGGAAGAAGCATGGCGACTTGCAAGTATCCATTAAAAAGGTCCAGTTATGATCCCGTTAAATATCTGCGAAATCCCGACTTTCCAATAATTTTCTTGAAAGAAAAACACCTGACTGCACTATATTTTCCCTTTCCCTGAGAGCTAGTGGGAGGGGGGGGACACATCTAGGTGCGCGCTGGCACTTCAAGAGTGACTGAGACAATGCACCTGGTGAGCAATGCCTGCAGCTTAGACCACGAACGTATTGCGACTAGAAAGCAAGAAAGGCATGGCAGCATGGGAAATGGCGTACACTACAGCGAGCCATTTGAACATTCAAGCCGGCCACGGTGGCAGAGCGGTTCTAGGAACCGCGCGACTACTACGGTCGCAGGTTCGAATGCTGTCTTGGGCATGGATGTGTGTGATGTCCTTAGGTTCGTTAGGTTTAAGTACGTTCTTTGGGGACTGATGACCTCAGCTGTTAAGTCCCATACTGCTCACAGTCATTTGAACCATTTGAACATTCAGCTGCTATCGTGAGTCAAAAAAGATTGAAGGTCTGCCTACTAGTGGCCTCCTATTCTCATTAACACCAACTGATGGCCACTCCCTATGCAATACGACTCTTAGGTACCACGAGGACTATGGAGTGTAACTGCTCACCAAAGTTTTGGAGGCAAATGGGAAGGTTGTGTCAACTCAAACAGTCTCCAACATATCAATTTGGCACCTAGATGTCATTTGCGAGCAACTGTACAATCCTCGTAGCACCGTTGTGCACGAGAAAGATGGGCAAGAGAATATCTGTAGTCGATGCTGATTCAGTAGCATTGAGTTTACTTCACCGACGAGTGCAGGTTGTGTCTGATACCTGACAATAATCGTAAAAAACCATGGAGTTGTCGAGGCATGAACGCACGTATCAGCCAGCCAGTCCCTCTGGCTCAGCAGGATGCTGCTTTTCAGACCAACATCGTGTGAGAAAGTCGGACGTCTTTCATTGCTGAAACTTCCTGGCAGATTAAAACTGTGTGCCGGACCGAGACTCGAACTCGTGAGTTTTTCCTTTCGCGGGCAAGTGCTCTACCAACTGAGCTACCCAAGCACGACTCACGCCCCGTCCTCACAGCTTTAAATCCGCCAGTACCTCGTCTCCTACCTTCCAAACTTCACAGAAGCTCTCTTGCGAACCTTGCACAAGACGAGGTACTCGAAGGATTTAACCACTGAGGACGGATCGTGAGTCGTGCTTGTGTTTCTCAGTTAGTAGAGCACTTGCCCGCGAATGGTTAGGGTCCCGAGTTCGAGTCTGGGTCCGACATACAGTTTCATATCAGCGCACATGCCGCTGTGGAGTGAAAATTTCATTCTAGAAACAACCCTCAGGCTGTGGCTAAGCCATGTCTCCACAATATCCTTTCTGCCAGGGGTGCTAGTTCTGCAAGGTTCTCAGGAGAGCTTCTGTGAAGTTTGGAAGATAGGAGACGAGGTACTGGTGGATTTAAAGCTGTGAGGACGCGGCGTGAGTCGTGCTTGGGTAGTCGTCAGTCCGCCTTTAGCCGCGGAGCAGCTCGGACTTGTTTACGTCCCGGCTGCGAACGTTCGCGGAAGAAGCGGTGTTTACACCGTCGTCAATCGCGTGTGTTACTGTTTGAATCGAACGCCATGGCACATAATTTCCGAAAAACCACGATACAGTTCACGTTCTGTAACGAGTATGCACGACCGAAGGCTTTCGAAATCGAACGTTTCTTGAGGGACGAAGTGCAACTTAATTACACGGAGATCATTGGAATTCATTTATCAATCGTGAGCAGCACTCTTTACGTAAAGATGATTGACGACGCAGCATGCGATAGGATCATTGAAGCCGCCAAACGAGGATTCCAGTTCCGACACTCCGATGGTCATATTGGCGAAGTTTTAGTCGCTCATTCTGGCCTGGGCGTGCGTACGATTCGAGTCTTCGAGCTGCCTTTCGAGGTACCAGAATCATTGGTCACTGAATCGCTCGAGCCATATGGCAGAGTTATCAGTCATACGGCCGAACGTTGGGCAAGTTTTAGCACGTATCCAGTGCTCAATGGTGTCCGACAGGTGCGAATTGCCCTTACGAAACATGTGCCATCGCACATCAACATCAGCGGCTGTCGAGCTATTGTCATCTATGATGGACAGCCCCGGACATGCTCCGGGTGTGGTGGTGAAGGACATCTTCGATCTGCGTGTATGCAGAGGAGACTCGTGCAACTCCCTAGCGGAGACCTCCAGAATCCGACTACACCAACGTCACTGCCGATGACTTACGTGGCGGCGCTTCGTGGGGAGGTGACGCCGAGGTCGGAACGCACTATCGAACCGACGCCGCAGTTGATTGAGGCGCCTTCGGACCCCACTGACGAAGGAATGGCTCCGACAAACCTCCAATCCCAGACATTACAGGTGGTGCAAAAAGAGGTTGACAGCGTCACAACAGGCATGGAGGCAGAAGTGGAACGGCCCCAGGGCGTTGTGGCGACGGCGAGACTGCAGGAGATACAAGATTCACCGACACCAGAGGCCGAGGTGAGGGCCCGCAACAACGCTCGCCAAAGCGCCGCAAGAAGCGCCGACTAAACTCTTCGGAGACGCTATCTTCTCTTCTTGGAAGCCCAGAGGAGACTAACACTATGGACCTGTCTGACTTGGAACCACAAGCTTCCGATGTCGCAGACCATATGAATTCGGACAGTGAAAAGATGTTATGTCGCTCAGACGACGCATCCGCTCAGGGGCCTGCTACCCCTTCTGCGGTGGAGTCTAAAGCTGCGAAAGAACAACAGCTGTCACTCAACAATGCTGCACAGGAAATTTTGGAGCACCACAATGATATCAGCTGGTATGAGCAGGACGATGAAATCACCGATGCGGACCATTCTACTGGAGGGGACTCGCATCCGTCTGCATCTCAAGAAACCTAATACCGCAGGGACACGTCCGTCGGGCGACCCTCTGCGGATGTGCAAAGGGACTGTCGATACGGTGCAACTTTGTCATTTTAACATCATGTGGAGATGACAGCTACTCGACCCCAGGCATACAGAATAGGGACAGTGAATGTAAATACCATTAGATCGCCCGTTAAACAGCAGTTGTTTAGGGACATGATATAGGCGTCGGATGTGGATATACTGATGGTACAGGAACTCTACATTCCTGAGTTCCACGAAGTCCATGGCTACATCTCCTACACCTCGCCGCACTCGAACAACGACAGTGGAACGGCAATATTGGTCCGGGACGGGATTCCGGTTCGCGACCTGGCTTATCTACCTTCGGCACGAGGACTGGCGATAACTGTTAATGGAATTCGCATTCTCAATGTTTATGCCCCTTCCGGCACCGACAACAGACGGGCGCGTGCGAGATATTATTCGGAAGAGATTGTGCCCTTATTTACCGGCAGATTCGATCATTTCATTATAGGTGGTGACTTCAATTGTGTTTTAGCCCAAAAAGACCAGACTCCACATTACAATACCTCTCGTGAATTGCATGTGCTATGCCGGGATCTGGAGTTAAGCGACACCTGGGACATGATTCATAGGAACCGTGAGGGATATACTTTTTATATCAGTCACTCAGCGAGCAGATTCGATCGAATATATGTTTCGGTTAGCCTACTGGATAAGGTGATCGACGCGGAACGATGGCCTGCGGCATTTACTGATCATCTGGCTTACATTTGTACCATAGCACTCCCTAGGCAAAGTGTGTGGAGAAGCCGCGGGACATGGAAGCTCAATTCGTCACTTTTGGCAGACACCGAATGTCGTCAGAGAGTCGAGCAGGTATGGGCCACATGTCAACGCCGTCTACCAACATATACCTCCGTGCTTCAATGGTGGCTCGAGTGTACTAAGCCGGCAATAAGAAGAGCGCTCATACAGTATGGTCGGGATAAGACGAGACGGCAAAGAGACACTCTTGATTATTATTACACCATGCTTCGTGAGCTGTCCTTCCAGGTGCCGTCTCCAGAACATCAAGCGGAAGTTCATCGTGTCAAGGCACAAATCCTATAGATCACGCGACGACGACTGGGTGGCATCCCAATACGGGCACGATGTCTCGACACCATCACTGGGGAACATACCTCGATGCACCATGTGTCGCGGGAACATAAACGTTACCGCCGGTCATTGGTAACAGTGCTCCACGGTTTAGATGGCCGTCAACTGACAACACAACAGGACATTGCAAATGAATTTTTAGAGCATTTCCGCCACCTCTATGCCGGTACACCGACGGACCGTCTCGTGGGGGAAGAGATACTGCAACATCTGCAAACGACACTGACAGAGACGGATAAGGCAGCGCTTATGGAGCCACTCACAGAAGACGATATAAAGGTGGCACTCAAAAAAGGAGTGGCCCATAAATCACCAGGGCCAGATGGGATTACGCTAGAGTTTTATCGAGAATTCGTGGACATGATGATGCCACAGTTGGTGTCGATGTACAATGAGGCGATGCGTCCGGACATGCGCCTACCGTCGGATTTTGTAACGGGCTTTCTTCTTCCCATCCCGAAGATGGCGGGGAGTCGTAATGTTAATCAATATCGGCCTCTCACTATGCTAAACACCGATTATAAAATCTTTGCAAGACTACTAGCGTCTCGTCTCAAGCTGGCGATATCCAGGACAATATCCTCTCATCAGGCTTGCCTAGGGGTGCGAAGCAACATCTCCTCGGCGTTAAGTGAATACCGTGACGTTATCGCCCTTGCGGAAACGTGTAAAATGCGAGCAGCGATGATATCTGTGGACTTCGATCGTGCGTTCGATAGGCTAAACCATGACTTCTTGGCGTCAGTCATGAGCCGAATGGCGATTCCACCTGTTTTCATCTCCATCGTTATGAGGCTAATACGAGAGGCTACATAGAAGGTGATTGTAAACGGCCGGGAAGCGGGCTCGATTCCCATTCACAGCTCAGTCCGACAAGGGTTCCCACTCTCCATGATGCTGTTTGCGGTAGCGCTTGAGCCGCTGATGTGTGTTATGAGGCGCTCACTTACTGGGATAGTGCTTAATGAGAACTCTTTCGTTTGCCGCGCATATGCGGACGACATGATCCTTCTTGTCAGATCAGGACATGAAGTGCGTCAGGCTGTTGAACATCTAGACTCTTACGGGACGGCGGCAGGCAGTGTCGTTAACATGACGAAATCCAAAATTATGCACATTGGACGGGGTCTGGAAGACGTATCGGGACCGTTTCAGACGGTGGAATCGCTGAGATGTCTGGGGATTACATTTACCCGTTCACTACGGCGGTCGGCGGCGGCAAGTTCTCGGCGGCTTCTGCAGAATGTTCGTCTGACGATACGCAACAACTCACTGAGAGCCTTGACATGATCCAACGTGTGGCATACACCAACGTTCACATAGCGTCACGACTGCCCCATTTAGCGCAGATCGTACCAATACCGAAGGGTATTGCAGATCGCCTCATGGCTGCCTTTGGTTACTATGTTAGTACTGGGATGTTATTTAAGATCAAATATGATACGTTAACGCTACAGTTCCGGAACGGTGGCCTCAACCTCACAAACGTGAGAAACAAAGCTCTGGCGCTTTACATGCGAGCGATGATACGAAATTGGCAACAAAGAAGGCATACCATAACGTGAGCTCTGATAGAAGTACTTGTTCCGCCTTCGTACGAACCCCCTATTGCGATGGGCAATATTTCGCCTTCTCTTGCACACATTGCCTCGTTTCTTGTTGATTACAGTTATGTTCGTCTGAAAGTACCTTCGACGAGAATACCCACGACTCGGGAGATCTATAGATGCTTGATGGATCATCATGGCCGCAATATAATGGAATTCAAATACCCGTCGAGAACGTGGAACCACATTTGGTGTGCAGTGCATACTCCATTACTGTCAACAGCAGCGAGATCGATGTGGTATATTCTTATAAACCGTAAACTTGTGACCAGGAGTCGATTACATACAATTCATATGGTCGATTCTCCTCTTTGCACCAACTGTGGACTGTTAGCAACGGAAGAACATGGTTTAATGTGTGGCGCAGCGAGGGACATCTGGATGCTGACGCGTCGAATACTGGCCTTCCTTCAGCGCACTAACTACACAGAAATCACATCGGATGTACTTTTTCTACCGGACAAGACCTTTTTTCCCAAACAAAAGACATATGCGGTCAATTGGATCGCTGGACATGCGAATATTTGTTTTCGTACGATATTAAGTCCGTGATGGATTATTGGATGTATTTACAAGAACAACACGAGCTCATACGGAGTCATACGAAATACAGAACTTACTTTTCCAATTTTTTAGGAAGTGTTTTTCACAATCCTCCCGATAGCTGGGGGGTCCGCCCGTGACTAGGATTGTCATTTACTTTATTGCTGTTACAAAAAAAAATGACTGCAATGTTCCCTGTATCGAATTTCAAAATTTCGCCCTGTTTGTCCTATATAATAACTGTCACATTCAGCACATTTAATCTTATATACTCCGGAATCATTGTATTTCATTTGTTTTGTCGTTGCTGGTTTATGTCTTAGTCTATGTGCCATTTGCCCTTCATTCTGAAATGCCACTGCGATGGTTTTTGGAAATCATTTAGCAATTCTTTCTGACACACGCCCTTTGTATGTCAGGGTGACAAACTTCTTCTTAACTTTAAATTTCTTAGAATCGCTACTGATACCCGCGGATTTGTTTTTGATCTTGTTAAACATACGTGTTACATCTTGTATCGTGTATCCATTAGCTGCTGCTACTTGCTTAATAATACCTAGTTCTTTCTGCAACTCATCTTCCTTTAGTGGCAATCTGAGGGCTCTGTTGCACATTGCATGAAAGTACGCTCTTTTATGCTGTGCCGCGTGGTGCGACGTCGCTACTATGATGTTGTCGTAGCAAGTGTCTTTTCTATAGACGCCGAAAACGTGCCTGCCTTCCTCCTTTCTGACGGTCAAATCTAAATAGTTAATCGCCCCATTGTTTTCCATTTCTAGGGTGAATTGAATTTTTGGATGCTGCACGTTTGAAACTTAAGTCATTTCCTCTAAGTCTTCTTTTTTCCCTTTGAATAATAAAATAGTGTCGTCAACATACCGTCTGTAATAAATTAACTTCTCCTTAATTTCTGGAAAAGAGCTAAAAACTTTGTTCTCAAAGTCATTCATAAAAATTTCAGCTAAAATGCCTGATAGACTGTTTCCCATAGCTAAACCTTCATCTTGAATAAAAACTTTATCGTTAAAGATAAAACTATTAAAACTCAATGTGAACTCTAGCATATCCACGAGTTCGACGATTTCACCCATGTTCATTGACCTATTTTTTTATCAGGTTTTTCCTTATGATTGGCAAAGTTTCCGGTATTGGTATATTAGCCTAGAGGTTCACGACGTCCAATGAGGCTAGGACTGCATCCTCTTGGATTGCAATGTCCTTCACTTCGTTGGCGAAACACACACTATTTTTTACGTTGTAAACTTGCTCGTATTTATACGCAGATTTTAACTTACGGTACAAAGCCCTATTCAAGAGCTCAGTAACGGCTTCCTTCCCATTACAAATAACACGCATTGGTTTGTTCTCATTGTGTAATTTTATTTGCGCTCTTGCTTCTGGTGTTCTTGGATTCATCTTTACTAATCTAGCTTTTTCATTTGGAGTGATTAAAAATTGTATTGCTTCTATCCTTGCCTTTAAATCTGTCTGAAACTTCTTTGTTAAATCTTTTTTGACTTCTTTAATTCCATTTTCCTGAAAAAACCGCATTGTCTTATCTATATAGTCCTTTTCGTAAATCACAACATAGGTACTGCCCTTATCTGACCTAATCATGATTGCGTTGTTAGAATCCAGTTTTAAGTTAGCATGTAGGGACGCTAAGTTAACTAAATTCCAGGAGACATGTATCGCCATCAAAGCCAAAGAGGCAACTGAATGCCAGAAAACTTTACATAACGGTAAATATAGTGAGATGAGGTAAATGAAAGAAATTAACTTATCAGTAAGAACCAGCTGCAGCGAAACGGCCCTCAGCGTACTGGCGGCGAGGTGAACTGGGCGCGGCGGAAGAGGACTCGCGTGGCGTTGTGTACGTTATGACATAGGAAATTCACTCCACCACCAATCAAAACAGAGAAGAGGAGACGCACATTTCCGAAAGAATACCTACATTTTAATTACATTTTATGTTTCTTTATAAAGAAATTTTAAATTAGTGTAAATTTTTCGTTTCATGGTCCACTCAAAAAAGATTATTCATATGTTATTACCTTAAAAATCGTTTTGTTAAAAAGAATATTCGCCATTAATATATACGGTGAAATAATAACAGATGCACAATTGTTATAGGTAGAGGGCACTTTTTACTGTTACCAATCAGGTTACTCTTAAAAACTGCAATATAAGGTTTTAACAGATTGAAGTTTACTTTAGTTATGACAGCGAACCGAGTGTTCTGTACTGACAAGTTACTCGGTAACTATAATATATGGTATGTTGGCATTTAATACGTTCCAAAATTTCTTTTTGTGAACTAAGGTATTTCTATCACTAGCTGTATCTCTCTTATTAATTACACTTTTAACTTTGTCTCTGAAGGTGGGCAGCTAGCCCGAAACCGGTAATTGAAAATAAAGAATAGTGATCGAAGACTGAAACGCCATATTTTATATATTTTAAAACTGAAGTAGTAATTAAGGTAAAATAAATTACAGATTGCCGCTTCCAATGGCGTGTGTTTATTGTAGAACATAACTCATAACCGACAAACGGGTGACGGAAAAATACATAAGAAACATTCATTCAGAAACATTCACAATTTAAGTTATTATGCATATGAGGTCTGTAAGGAACCCATATATTTTTCAACAAATGAAAGAAATTTCGGAGTCGGAAGGGTTTTGCCAAATGAGAACAGTTCAGATTTTAGAATCAACAAAAAAGAAGATCAAAGGAATAAAAAAAGAGAAAGAATAGTATTCAGCTTGTAATCAAAAGAACTGTCCATCTCTTTGTAGCCCGCATAAAGCAATAGATAAAAAATTTTGAAACCATTCCTTATATTTGTTATTCTTCTTCAACTTGAAATGTTCTTCTGCACTATAAAACATGTACTCTTCCAAATTTGAAGTTTTATTTGTTAACACGTAAAACACAAACTGTCCCAGACGCCTCGAATAACTGTTATTCTTTGCGAACGGGTTTCATTTCCAGTCGGATTGTAAAGCTTGAGTTATCGGGATATGACTTTCTGCAGTTCTGTTGATAAGTGCTAATTTCTTCCTACTCCAGTTCCAAATTCTGATTCTATTTTCACATAAGAAAATGTGCGCTACCGTTTCTACAAGCTGACATTTGTCGCCGTATGGAGATGGTCTCAGTTTGATTTTCCATAATCATTCCGCTGTGGGTGTGGTTCCGTTTACAACGTCGGACCATACAGAATTGACTCTAGTTGGTAGAATTTTATTGTTGATATTTTTCCAGACGTTCATCCAGTTTTTAGTAGAATATTTTACCTGAATTGGGATGTGAAGACGATGTATGGGAATATAATCATAGACGGTTCTAGTGTTGGTTTGTGCTGGTGGAAGTCTTATATAGCTCCAATCGACATGGAACCGCGCGACCGATACGGTCGCAGGTTCGAGTCCTGCCTCGGGCATGGATGTGTGTGATGTCCTTAGGTTAATTAGGTTTAAGTAGTTCTAAGTTCTAGGGGACTGATGACTTCAGAAGTTAAGTCCCATAGTGTTCAGAACCATTTTGAACCAACTAATCGACATAGTACTTTCGGACGTAATGTAGGCTGGCATCTATATGTGCTACATTGACAGGAGCGTTCATAACCCCAGAATCTAATGAGAGGAACAGTAGTTTCGTGATGCCTGTCTTAGTGGCATGTAGTAGATTAAAAGCATGAGTTAGAAACAGTGCGTCACATCTAGATTTAACGTCTTTAATTCCAAGTCCTCGGCTTTGCCTCTGCAAGTCACCGTGTGGACGGATGTTTTGAAGATATTTTGTTTCCACACATACCAACACGCTGCAGCTAGTATTTTATGTGCAGAGACCCGCGGTATCGGTAAGACTGCTGCGACATGATATACACTCCTGGAAATGGAAAAAAGAACACATTGACACCGGTGTGTCAGACCCACCATATTTGCTCCGGACACTGCTAGAGGGCTGTACAAGCAATGATCACACGCACGGCACAGCGGACACACCAGGAACCGCGGTGTTGGCCGTCGAATGGCGCTAGCTGCGCAGCATTTGTGCACCGCCGCCGTCAGTGTCAGCCAGTTTGCCGTGGCATACGGAGCTCCATCGCAGTCTTTAACACTGGTAGCATGCCGCGACAGCGTGGACGTGAACCGTATGTGCAGTTGACGGTCTTTGAGCGAGGGCGTATAGTGGACATGCGGGAGGCCGGGTGGACGTACCGCCGAATTGCTCAACACGTGGGGCGTGAGGTCTCCACAGTACATCGATGTTGTCGCCAGTGGTCGGCGGAAGGTGCACGTGCCCGTCGACCTGGGACCGGACCGCAGCGACGCACGGATGCACGCCAAGACCGTAGGATCCTACGCAGTGCCGTAGGGGACCGCACCGCCACTTCCCAGCAAATTAGGAACACTGTTGCTCCTGGGGTATCGGCGAGGACCATTCGCAACCGTCTCCATGAAGCTGGGCTACGGTCCCGCACACCGCTAGGCCGTCTTCCCCTCACGCCCCAACATCGTGCAGCCCGCCTCCAGTGGTGTCGCGACAGGCGTGAATGGAGGGACGAATGGAGACGTGTCGTCTTCAGCGATGAGAGTCGCTTCTGCCTTGGTGCCAATGATGGTCGTATGCGTGTTTGGCGCCGTGCAGCTGAGCGCCACAATCAGGACTGCATACGACCGAGGCACACAGGGCCAACACCCGGCATCATGGTGTGGGGAGCGATCTCCTACACTGGCCGTACACCTCTGGTGATCGTCGAGGGGACACTGAATAGTGCACGGTACATCCAAACCGTCATCGAACCCATCGTTCTACCATTCCTAGACCGGCAAGGGAACTTGCTGTTCCAACGGGACAATGCACGTCCGCATGTATCCCGTGCCACCCAACGTGCTCTAGAAAGTGTGAGTCAACTACCCTGGCCAGCAAGATCTCCGGATGTGTCCCCCATTTAGCATGTTTGGGACTGGATGAAGCGTCGTCTCACGCGGTCTGCACGTCCAGCACGAACGCTGGTCCAACTGAGGCGCCAGGTGGAAATGGCATGGCAAGCCGTTCCACAGGACTACATCCAGCATCTCTACGATCGTCTCCATGGGAGAATAGCAGCCTGCATTGCTGCGAAAGGTGGATATACACTGTACTAGTGCCGACATTGTGCATGCTCTGTTGCCTGTGTCTATGTGCCTGTGGTTCTGTCAGTGTGATCATGTGATGTATCTGACCCCAGGAATGTGTCAATAAAGTTTCCCCTTCCTGGTACAATGAATTCACGGTGTTCTTATTTCAATTTCCAGGAGTGTATTTTGCCAAGTATATATGTATTTATAAACTGAACTTTCTGCAGAGCATCGTGAGTACTGGTGTACCAAGCGTTGCACTTCATCGATCTCACTATTCGAATTTACAATAACACTTACGTCGTCAGCATAACCGTGACAAAGCGTCTTAATATTGAAGATCTGTAGTCCTCTCAATTTCTGGTGCATTGTCGAAGGCAAAGGTTCCACCGCGATCGCGTATAATGTCATAGGCAATGGATATCCTTGGCGTACTGATTGTTGCACCGGAAAAGTTTCAGCCAGTTGTCCGTTGATTTTAATCCTTCAAAAAACACCACTGATACAGTTATGTATGACAGTTATAAAGCAGTCATTGAAACCAATTTTCTGCATGGTGCTGAATAAGAAGCCATGATAGATCCTATCAAAGGCTTTATCAAAATCTTAAAGCAATAAGGAAAGACTATTGTGACTTAACTAAGTGAGGTTTATGACGTCCCTATACTCACATTAGGTGTCTAGCATTGAACTTCCCTTTATTGCAGTCGTTTGGTAAGGACCTATGATATTTTGCAGGAGTGACTAAATCCTTCTGTTCAGGAGACGAGTGTGAATTTTAAAGTCATCGTTGTGTAGAGTGAGTGGTCTTAAATCGTGAAGCTTCTTGCTGTCTGGCTTTTTAGGAATGAGTACAATCATTCCCTCCGTAAATATAGGAGGGAACGCCTGATTAGTTAATAACTCATTGTACATAACTGTGAACTCATTCCCTATTACATCCCACATGGATGTATAAAATTCGACCGGGAGCCCATCGGGACCAGCTGACTTGTTCCTCGGAGCGTCGTTAATTATGGTTTTTATTTCGTCCTGAGTTATACGTTCGATTAGACGGGCATTATCCTCCTCACGTATTTCAGTCGTAACGTTTGCTAAAAGTTCTTCATTGTCCAGGCTATCTATTTCCGTTCTAGCGTAGAGATCCCCATAATACTTTCCTACAGCCGGCCGGAGTGGCCGTGCGGTTCTAGGCGCTACAGTCTGGAGCCGAGCGACCGCTACGGTCGCAGGTTCGAATCCTGCCTCGGGCATGGATGTGTGTGATGTCCTTAGGTTAGTTAGGTTTAATTAGTCCTAAGTCCTAGGCGACTGATGACCTCAGAAGTTAAGTCGCATATTGCTCAGAGCCATTTGAACCAATACTTCGATACATATTGTTTTATGGCGGTTTGAGTAGTATACTCTCCTCCGTCATCGTCCAACAGCGCGGATATTATTCTCTTTTTCCCTGTACGTGTCTCCCGTATCACATGGTATAACGACGTTCGTTCCTGCGTCAGATCATCCTTGCCTCGAGCTCTCGTACGCACCCCGTCCAGACGCTGCCGGGCTAGGGCCCTTATTTTCGACTTAAAGCGTTCGAGTTTGATTATGTTAGCCGAAAGGCCGTCTGGTTGTTGATAAAGATCTCGCAAACAAGAGAAGTAATATTCCGCCGTTTGTTTGCGCCAATATGCTTGGGATTTTTCATGCTGTATAATGCATTTACGTAGTACGGGTTTTGCGTATTCGGTCCACTAAATGATCCGCTCCCGATATCTCGTGTGGTAGCGTAAGCATTTTTGCCAACTCTGCTTAATCTGTTGCTTAAGTTCAACATCCTGCAATAGTGAGACGTTAAGGCGCCATACCTCACGGCCACGAAAGGTTTTTTGTCGCATATACTTGAATGAAATGTGGTATGCACAATGGTTAGAGAAGTTTATAGGGCATATCTCACAATCACCAATTTTGCGCCTGAATTCTGCAGTAACATAGATTCTGTCTAACCTGCTTGCTGACGTGCTACTGAGGTAACTACCTCCGGTATGGTGGGGATTCAAGCAACTCCAGGTGTCTTGCAGTTCTAATTCAGTCACCAATATTTGTAGCTCGTAACAAGTGTTAAAAATGGGCGTCTGATCTTCACGGCGCAACATACAGTTAAAATCTCCGGCAAGCTTGGCGGCGGCCCCGACGTTCTTTAACAGTTCAACCACCCCATTCCGATAAAAGTTACTTCTGTGTCGTCTTTCAGTAGTCTCAGGTGGCGCATGTACATTAATTAAAATGAGGTCATGAAGTTGAACAGTTATACCTCGACCAGTCTCTAAAATCGCTTGAGCTAGACACGCACTACCCTCTTTGAATGAAATCGCTGTTCCTCCTTTATTTCAGATGTTGATGATGGCTTCATAACCTATTATGTCCGATACTCTAGGTGCTACAACCTCTTCTAAAATTTCAAAATCTATGTCAGCGACATAAAGATAATCTTTCACACATTGTAACTTTACCGCCGAACTTATCCGAGAGACATTAATTGCAGCCAGCTTGTAAGTCTGCATAAAACTGTTCACTACTGCTCCGTATCTTCCGACCAAAGCGTGCTCTGACCCGGAAGATGCTTTCACGGCTGTATTCATGTGATTATCTAACTCCATCAGAACGTCCTCATTCCGAACTGGATACATTACCCTCATTGCATCAGCCACCGCCGTTTCCCCCGTCTGATATTTCTTAAGGATTTCTTTTATACGTGTTCATATTTCTTTCTAATTCCTGTGTCTCTTCCTGACTTTGTATTCTAGGGGGCCGTTTCGTTGGTTTAGACGGCTTTTTCGAATTGTCCTTACTTAACACTGGGTGATCAGACCGGTCGCTGACTGTTGGGTGGTTTGGGTTTGAGTCCTCGTCAACTAGCATGTCACTACCTACTGATGACACTGGAACATCATCGGGATTGGAACTTAGTGGTACCTCCAGATGTGTAACAGGCACAGAAATTTCTTTTCCATGTATCTTGCTACCTTGTAAGGTCTGGGAATTTGTCTCTCCTGGAGAGGCCTGATTTGAACAGTTTGGCAGGGTAACCGTTGAACTCTATTCAGTTGTCAGTACGCTACGTGCAGATGAATCCTGATTTCCTCCATTTTCGCCCTGTATATGCGATACCTCATCCAGAAACGCACCCTCTCGAAACCTAGACAGTAAGCTAAACCGCGATGCAGATCGCCTCTCTTGCAGAGTCTGTCACATGAGTTTGCAAAACATCTCCGTAACCCTATTACGCTTACCAAATAACCCTGTGACGAAACGCGCCGCTCTTCTTAGGATCTTCTCTATCTCCTCTGTCAACCCGACCTGGTACGGATGCCACACTGATGAGCAATACTCAATTATAGGTCGAACGAGTGTTTGTAAGCTACCTCTTTTGTTGATGGACTATATTTTCTAAAGACTCTCCCAATGAATCTCAACCTGGCACCCGCCTTACCAACAATTAATTTTAAATTATCATTCCACATCAAATCGTTCCGTACGCATACTCCCAGATATTTTACAGAAGTAACTGCTACCAGTGTTTGTTCCGCTATCATATAATCATACAATAAAGGATCCTTCTTTCTATGTATTCGCAATACTACATTTGTCTGTGTTAAGGGTCAGTTGCCACTCCCTGCACCAAGTGCCTATCCACTGCAGATCTTCCTGCATTTCGCTGCAATTTTCTAATGCTGCAACTTCTCTGTATACCAGAGCATCATCCGCGAAAAGCCTCATGGAACTTCCGACACCATCTATTTGGTCATTTATATATAATGTGAAAAGCAATGGTCCCATAACACTCCATGTGGCACGCCAGAGGTTACTTTAACGTCTGTAGACGTCCCTCCATAGAGAACAACATGCTGTGTTCTGTTTGCTAAAAACTCTTCAATCCAGTCACACAGCTGGTCTGATATTCCGTAGGCTCTTACTTTGTTTATCAGGCGACAATACGGAACTGCATCGAACGCCTTCCGGAGGTCAAGGAAAATGGGATCTACCTGGGAGCCTGTACCTAATATTTTCTGGGTCTCATGAACAAATAAAGCGCGTTGGGTCTCACACGATCGCTGTTTCCGGAATCGATGTTGATTCCTACAGAGTAGGGTCTAGGTTTCCAGAAATGACACGATACGCGAGCAAAAAATATGATCTAAAATTCTACAACAGATCGATGTCAGAGATATAGGCCTATAGTTTTGCGCATCTGCTCGACGACCATTCTTGAAAACTGGAACTACCTGTGCTCTTTTCCAATCATTTGGAACCTTGCGGTACACAGCTGTTAGAAGGGGGGCAAGTTCTTTCGCGTACTCTGTGTGGAATCGAATTGGTATCCCGTTATGTCCAGAGGACTTTCCTCTGTTAAGTGATTTCAATTGGTTTTCTATTCCTTGGACACTTATTTCAATGTCAGCCATTTTTTCGTTCGTGCGAGGATTTAGAGAAGGAACTGCAGTGGGGTCTTCCTCAGCTTTGGAAAAAGGTGTTTAGTATTTCAGCTTTACGCGTGTCATCCTCTGTTTCAATGCCATTACCATCCCAGAGCGTTTGGATATGCTGTTTCGATCCACTTACTGATTTAATGTAAGAACAGAATCTGTGTGGCACAGGAATGTGTAGTGTTTAAATTCGTTTGGGTCAGAAAGAGAGTGCATGCTTACAAGAAGCAAGGCACGTTTCCTACAGAGTAGCAAAGGTAATTATGTTTTGCTAACTATGGATCAACGTCGATTATTAGAGGGGACCAGGCAGATTCTCAGCTAAATGCAGTTGCAGACCGGGCAGAAATGTCGAACGTAGAACCTGCAGAGTATGACATGTCTCAGTCACGTGCCGAAAGTGAACGGGAGGCAGCGGCAGAACGAAATGAAGACGCTGCTGGTACGAGATGCCCCATCAATGAGACTGGCAGACCAGAATCACGAACGGAACGTTACAGAATGATGGAATCTCGTTGATCTAGTGTGGAAGGTGTTAGCGGTGGATCTCAGTTTGAGGCTCTCATTCAATTCATGCAAGGGGCAGAAAGGCAGAGACAAAGAGGCAGAAAAAAGAGACGGAAGGAAGAGGAGGAAAGACGCAAATTAGTCATAAGAACGGTCACAGACGGTATAGATGGAGTCAAGAAAGAGATCGCAGGAATCCAAGAAGAGCTAGAGAATGTCAAGAAAACGACAGTAGAAACGCGTGAGGTCGCGGACCAAGCGAAGCGCGATGCCACAACAGCGCGATTGGTACCACGAAAGGAAGCATCAGTGGCCAAAGAACAAGTTAAACTGGCAAGAACTGAGGTGTATAAGACAAAAAAGGCACTTGTAACTCTCCTAAAACAAGGCAAAAAATAGTTCAAGAAACGCAGGAAAAATGAGTGAGGCAACGAAGCGAATCGAACAGATTGAAACCGAACAGGCCGAAATCTCTGAAGTTAAAGATAAGCAGATCCGAGTCGCTGCGCAAGAAAACGAGCTGGCTAATGACCTTCGGCAGGCACATGAGCGGGCCGCACAATTGCAGACACAATCTCGTCCTGCAGAGCGCCATCGAGAGCATCACAAAAGTGAAGAAAATGTTTTGCGACTCTTCGAACCGCTATGTGAGGACACACCCCCTCCACATAGGCGAATGCAGCAGGAATGTGCTCCTGCCGCGGCGGAACAGATAATAGAAAATGCTCCTTCGGTAACACGCAGCATGTTAGAGATAGAGCCGGAAAACAATTCTACATGTCTACGGAGGTCAGAAACGTTGTTACGTGAATCTGATAACACGAGTGTACCACAACATTGTACGAGGATCCTTTGGGCGCAGATGCATGGAATCACGCTCTGCAGACGAGAAGGAAAATTCGTACGGCGGATACGTTGAACCCTTCGATCTCAAACATTTCTTGACAATCCAGAATTTTCAAGTCTGCAAGAAGGCAAACAACACATTACATTCAAAGACATGGATGGCACAGTACGATCACGTGCCACTGAAGTACAAGTTCCAGTTTATCTGTGGTTTCTTAAAAGGGTCGATTGCAGAACATATGCACGGAGGTGCGGAGAGTTGTCGCTCCTACCAAGAATTTAAGGGCACATTCCTTAGCACATATTGGTCGCAAACACACAGGAGAGGATAAAACAGGAGATGATGTTAGGAAAGAACTTAGAAGCGTCAGGATTCCGCAGTCTTGTCAAATTCTTCTAATTCCTGGTCAAGAAGAACCGATTCTTGGATCAACCCTACCGTCCCAAGGAAATTATAAGACACTGCTACACTAAGTTACCTTTACGTTACCATCAACTGCTCATCGGTAGAATGAGATTCAATCGAAGCTTTCAAGAGTGCACTGTGCGAACTCTAGTACGTGAATGAAATTCACAACTCGAGGGAAAGAAGTAGAAGTAATGACCGTAACTGGCCGGATTCGCCAGAGAGGATGACGGTGGACGAAATGAGGGAAGACATCGAACGAATCGAAACCAAAATTCAAACTTCAATGTTAGTTACCAGCCATCTTGGGAAAATAGAAGAAGACGAGGAAATTATAATCATAACAACAACAACTACGGATGAAATGGAAACTGCAGAGAGCAACAGAACTCGAAACAGGATCAACAGGATTGTAGGGACCAACAGCAAAGCAGTAGCAGGACATACAACGGTCAAGGTCAGTGGAATGACCAACGTAGCGAATATGCGGAATTTTGGCCACCTAACCCACCGCAGGGGTCACGCAGAGAAAATTCAAACGGAATTGACACACAGCCGATGGTGTCTGAGCTCAAAACAATGTCGCAGAAACTATCGGAACGATATTATCCTGTCAGAGTATGACGATACAAGAGAACTGATACGGGAAGAGGAGGAGATCATGACACAAGCTGATTTACACCTCTGGCGTTAGGAACTTGCTTATTAATAATAGTGATGCTGTAACTGTTGGTTGGTAATATTTACTGGCAAAATGCAACCTAACACCAGATTGCGTACTTACGGCTATCCTGTGTGGCCGTTTTTAAGTGCGACTTAAAAAAAGAGTGAGAGGTTATTCATTGGTCACCGATGCATCGGTTCTCGATTGTGTTCAGGAGACGTACGAATTGATTACGTGAAGGGGTTTTCTTAATTGACCTTTTGACCCGGATTGCCTTCACGCAATCAGAATCTTCGATGAAAATACCTAAGGGACCTATCTGAATATCAAAATGGAAAGGAAAGCAAATTAGTGGAATTTCGTAAGAGGAAGATTAACACATCGGAAGTTTAACACATTAGTGGTCTCCCAAATACAATCGAGACACCGCGATGAAGAGCACACCTGTAACAAAGCTCATATACAATTTGAACATCATTTTTGATTAGCGAAAGAAAAGAATAAAAAGAAAATTACTGCATCGTAAAATATTAATATATTTTGAACAAATTGGCTTTAATCTTCTACACATTGACAAATACACAATAAATGCATGACTTACATCTGATATTTCTTTTGTAAATGGTGCAGTCCAATAATCGCTGCTTTCTCAGTCCGTTCCTTCTTAAAATTAAATGTCCCTGCGTGTGCGTAAGTACATTGTATCCACATCCGAGTTACCAAAATGTTCGTTCGTCGTTTCACATAGTTCTTAAACAAAATAAAAATACAACTTGTACCAATGCTATGTAGTACGTCTTAACACGTCGGCGACCAAAAGTACAAGGGATTAATGAAGTCTCTAGAATATTTCTTATCAAAAAATAAATTGTTCTTTCTTCTGTTTCGCAGTATCTTGCTATCAAGTGCTCCGGCAATGATTTTAAATACCTGCGCCCAGCGGGTCAAGTGTTTATTTAGATTATTTAAACGCTGGACGCGCATTTTGGTATAGGCGCACATTAAAAAAATATATTACGTCTGTTTACTCTCTCGCTGTGATACTTTGCATCTTTACGAACTACAGCTCGTTGGCTGTCCTTTTCATATATGGCAAATACCTCATATGCAAAGTGGAAGTCAAGTGGTGGCGATATCGGATTCGGCATAAAAGAAATGCACTGCTTATCATTCTTGGCCGGCACTCACGTTTAAGAAAACCAGAATCACCGGCGCTCTGAGAGGGAAGCATACTGAAGTGCAGTTACAAACCAGATTGACGTTCAGCTGCCAAGGGCACACCTTAGAAGCGAACTTTCTGGTCGTCCCTTCTTTTGCGCTTGAGATAATATTTGGCATGACTTTTCTAAATCAACAACAGGCCGTATTGGACGTAGGGCTAGGAGAACTAAACGTACATAAAGACGGCGCCATGAAGATTTCCTTTGCAGACCACGCAGTACGTGCACAAATCTTTACCAAATGCCTCAATCTAAACTATGCAGAAAAAAGAGGGGAAGATAAAAATCAGTTGTGGCACCATGAGGGAAGCCGCAACACTCAAGATGTTGAGCAAATTCGACGAGAGGTGCGCGATGGTACTGATCACATGCTATGGAATTTAGTAAACATACCGAAGCAGGAGAAAGAAGATTTTGAAAGAATTAAAGGAAAACGTGGACGTCTTTCTATCGAAAACCGGAGCAACCCGAAATTTCATCATATTCAAAAATGGTTCAAATGGCTCTGAGCACTATGGGACTTAACTTCTAAGGTCATCAGTCCCTTGAACTTAGAACTACTTAAACCCAACTAACCTAAGGACATCACACTCATCCATGCCCGAGGCAGGATTCGAAGCTGCGACCGTAGCGGTCACGCGGTTCCACACACATGTATTCGTGTCGGGAGCGGGAACACACTAAATTCTTCGTGCCTCCCTAGCAAATCCCACACGCCTATAGACAGAAGGTTTCTCTCGAGATCAAGAGGATGCTTGACGAAGATACCAACAAGCTCCACGTACAACAACCCACTCACAGTGGCAGAGAAGGCTGACGGCTCGATCCGTTTGGTGCTGGATTCGCCCCAAATCAATCATTGAGCCAGAGACTGATCGTCCGGAAAAGATGGAGTAACTCCTGCAAAATTTCCATCGTCTTACGGTTCTGGCAAATTATTCTCCATTCAGACTGCAGGAAATACACTGCGTTCCTTGCATTCGGGAAAAGCTATCGATTTAAACGTCTACCATTCGGGCTAAACGTGTCTTCATCTGCCTTTATCAGAGGACTCGATAGCATCTTAACGATTCCATTAAGCAAAGGATCAACACCTACGTGGACGACCTCTTGATAGCGGAACCGACGTGGAGAGGACACAGTGCGACCCTCAGAGAAATCTTACAGACCTTCAAAGAATGCGGCGTAACCGCCAACATCAAGAAGTCATGCATAGGAATGTCACGAGTATAATTCCTCTGACATATCATTGCTGCGGAAAGAAGCACACCAGACGCAGACAAAATAGAGACAAATACGAAATTTGCCAAGCCAGCACCAAGAAACAACTACGTGGCTTCCTTGGCATCGCAAATTTCTATAAACGATTCGTCCATGTGAAGAAATTAGCGACACGGCGGCTATGCCACCTCCAGGAAAAAAATATGCCGTGGGAATGGGAAGATGAATTCCAGAGCCTCAAAACCGCGCTGATTAATGCGCCAATTGTTTCTCACCCCATCCTAGAGGAGGACTTTTACATGGCGTCAGACAGCTCCTACTGCGGGATTGCTGTAGTGATTTTCCAATGACATCAGCAAGAGGGAAAAATGGTGCACAAAGCCATTGATTTTGGAAGCCGAGTCCTCAGCAAGTGTGAGAAAAATTATTCTGTTACTGAATTAGAAGCTTTGGCGGTTGTTTCCGGCTTCGAGAAATTTCGTTTCTTCTTGTGTGGGAGAAAAGCAAGAGTATACACCGACCACAAAGCCTTGGAATTCCTACGCATAGCGAAACTCCGAAACAAACGTCTAACAAGATGGGCACTCTTGCTCTACGAGTATGACTTTTCGATAATACCAGGGAAGGAGAACATCACTGCGGAAGCGCTGTCACGTACACCTATGGGGCTATAAACAAGTGAGGCCAACCCACTGGAAGACGCTACAGCTTGTTCAATATGCCGGCCGGTGTAGCCGAGCGGTTCGAATCCTGCCTCAGGCATGGATGTGTGTGATGTCCTTAGGTTTGTTAGGTTTAAGTAGTTCTAAGTTCTAGGGGACTGATGACCTCAGTAGTTAAGTCCCATAGTGCTCAGAGCCATTTGAACCATTTCTTCTGTATGAAGAAGGTTGCGTTTAAGAATTATGTAACCTCGAGCATCAAGGACATCAGCAAAGAGCAGGGCAAGGATCCAGTTCCATTTTCTCTAAAACAGAGGGTGAAAGACAAGAGGGAATCAAAACTGAAGCAGTTTTACTTAGTACGAAAAGGCATACTGTTCTTTCGAAGTGAGGGAGAAGGAGTGCCGTGGCGCGTTTGCATTTCAGATGAACTGCTAAACAAGATCATCTGGCACACTCACCTCAGTTACGCACATTTTGAACCCAGGAAGTGCTACTAAAAATTACGCACACTGTGCTATTTCAAGAATATGGACAGAAGAATCCGGAGGGTTTTGCTGTCTGCAAAGCGTGTCAGAAGTCAAAGCATGTCACTGTGGCAACGCAAGCACCGCTATATCCCATCATCGCCATCAAAGTTGAAGTACCTTGTAGCAACAGATTTAATGGGCCCACTAGTGCGAACAAACAGAGGATACTGTAACATCCTTGTGTTAGTGGAGCTGACCTCCAAGTATGTCACTTTAACCCCGCTCAAGAAAGCAACTTCACGGTCAGTATGTAGAGCATTTCCTCACACAAGTCGGCCATGTCGACACGATCATCTCCGACAATGGGCCTCAGTTCCGGTCAGAGAAGTGGAAAGAGATATTGCGGAAACACAGAATCAAACCCCTTGATGAGAAGTCTGGGAAACCTCTGCCGTATCTACCGCACGAAACGACACGCCACCTGGGATATTTTCCTATGTGACTTCCAGGACGTGATGAACGAGTTGCCACACGGTGTCACAAAAATAGCACCAATAGCAGTTCTCAATAATAGGCAACCAACAGATCTCATCCGTGAAGTTGTAAATTTTCCCCCGCGAACTCGAGAACAGCACCAACGAGTTAGCCTTGCCCTCAGGAGTGCGTGAGGCAGGTGAGAAACGGAAAGAGATTTGGGATAGAAAAGCACGCGAGAGAGAGTACCGAATCGGCCAAAAAGTGCTCGTTAGAAGTTTCCGTCTATCTAACAAACAGAAACAGCTGTGCCACAAATTCAATCCCATCTATTATGGACCTGCCCGTATCTGGAGAACCGCTCACTTGAACTCTCTGGAGCTTGAAACCAAGTAAATCTCTTGGCATCCACCATGTTTGCCACGTCAAGCCATTGGTAGAATGAATGTACATAGAGATTTATAGATCAGCGAAGGCGCAGTATGTAAATAGTCTCCATGGATGAACTGTTTGACGTAATTCAATGTTGCTATTGTGTTGCTTAGCGTAATTTTTCATTTGTACTATTTCGGTGTAATTTTTTTATTTGTCTCTTCCAGTAGCTTTCAGCATGAGTCCTTGTTGAACGTGGTCAAATGAGTTACGTATTTGTGAAATCTTCACGCCAACATTCACTGGCAGGTGCCAGATTGAATTAAAATTCCGTTGCAAATTATATATCATCAAAAATTGGCACTTTTTGTGGCATGCCAAACCAGGCACGTTGCAATACTGAGTACTGCAAACAACTGAGTACTGCTATTATTTCTTTGGACCTCACAGTTGTTGTGCGATTTCCGCAATTGAGCATCGTACTCTGTCATAGCATTTTCCTAGAAGAGCGTTTACAGTTTGATCACGGTCGTTGAAATTGTTTCAGTTTGCTTTCCGTGGTTTCTTGTACACTGCCCAAGGGACGGATGTACGTCACTTTCTGTTTTTCGTGGTGGCAAGACGGTAAATCGCGCCATAGAGCATGTGCGTCTCGATTTCCGGATGTGTCTCGTATGGTGTATGAGCTGTCTCGTGGTAGAATTTTGCCAGCGCCATGTGAGCGCCGTCGGCGAAACATTGTGTATGGGGAATTAGCACGGACAAGTGCAAGTCACGGTAGAGAGGCGAACCCCAGACCCGGAAATAGGAAGCACAAACGACATGATGGACGATGGTTAAGACTTACATTAGAAAAAAATATATTTGTATATATAATTCAGTATGCATTTGTTTCATTTCAGCAGCAGCGATCCTGACAGAGGAGACAGGAGGCATCCTTGTACTATGTAAAATTTCGTGTATATAATCATAAAAGCTACTACAAACGTTTCAGGTAAATCACCAGCACCTGAGTGAGTAAATGCACTTCCTGACCACTTCAGCGTCAGCAGACAACACCGCTGGACACCGAAAAATAAAAGAGGAGTATACAAGGAATAAAATGCCTGAAATTTCGATCTGGTAGTATTAACAAAGGCATAGGATAGTACAATGAGTTAGTATCTAGCATTGGGTGGAGGTATAGTGGTAGCGCCAGCGTATAATTAGAGTGCATGACAGGAGTAGAACTAACCAAAAACTAACAAAAACACGTGCACACACAAACAAAGACACCTCACATCACATAATTTACGTCCATACAACGTTAACAGGGCCCTGCAGTCATTAAATTTATTTTTGGATTCGCGTCCTTAGCTTAGCAATTATATATATATATATATATATATATATATATATATATATATATATATATATTAAAAATTGTATTCATCGTTGTTTTCTTTTTATCTAAATGGATTATACCGATGTGACATTTGTGAGAGAATATGGCACTTGATCATACTTGAGGATTGTGCAGACTCTGGAACCAACACGGCAGACTGGACGTCACGGCCCACACCAGCCAGCGAAGGGAGTGGGCAGCCGTAATGAGTCAGCTGTGGCAGCCCAGGTGAGGGAGGAACCGGACTGCGACAGAACTGTGGTGCCAGCTGATGTCCCTACGTCATGCAGCCCAGTCGTCTACAAGTACAGGCGGCACATCTCAAGCCAGCTCAGACAGCAGGATGTTATTACGTGCCGGCAGCAACCTCCTAGTTGCCAATGACCCGCCAGGCCACTAATCGGGGGACAAAAGCGAGTCGGGTGGCACCACAGTTGACATGACATGCACGCCGAGCCTAACCGACTCAGCGACTCAGCGGGGCGCCGAGAGCGATGTGTCCCATCAACAAAAGGTGAACTAATCCAATGTCCCACGCTGGCAGGCGCATTCCGGTGCAGAGGAAAAGCAGGGCTGAACCACGTCCCCCTAATGCTGAGTGGATTTCTATGCCAGCCCGGTCGTCTACAAGTGCAGGCAGCATGTCTCAAGCCACCTCAGACTGTAGGATGTCATCAGATTTCGGCAGCAACCCCCTAGTGCCCAATGACCCGCCAGGCCACTAATCGAGAGACAAGCGAGTCGTATCAAATGCAACGCCGTCACGCTAGTTGCTGACAGCTAACTGCTGTCTGACCAGGATGACTCCAGGGTCCAGTTGCGGTCCAAAGATGCCAGTTGCTGCCCAGTCGCCAGATGCTGCCTCAAGATGAGAGGGAACGCCAGAGATACCTGCCGCCACTGCTGCCACATCATGCAGTGACTGAAAGGCCATTCCACTGTGGTGCAAATTTTTGTTCTTCAGTGCCGGCCAGAGTGGCTGAGTGGTTCTAGGCGCTACAGTCTGGAACCGCGCGACTGCTACGGTCGCAGGTTCGAATCCTTCCTCAGGCTTGGATGTGTGTGATGGCCTTAGGTTAGTTAGGTTTAAGTAGTTCTGAGTTCTAGGGAATTGATGACCTCAGAAGTTAAGTCCCATAGTGCCCGGAGCCATTTGAACCATTTTCTGTTCTTTAGTCCTACCAGTCACAGTCTGTGTGCGTGCATAAGTGCCATGTTTTCAATTTGTATGAGATTTTCAATTGTAAATTTGTCTCCCCAGGATCTCTTGTGGACGGAGCGATAGGTTTTCTTTCTGTAATATCATTGTGTAATATCTTCTGTGTTTTTTAATGTATCAATTGCACTGTTTCGATTGTGAGACATATATATTTTTTTGCATGTTTATTAATGCTCTGATTATGTGCCTGTATTTGTTTTAATGCCATAGAAAAAATAATACACAAATTTACACAACTTAGGTAATAAGACAAACAGATAACAAATGTGATTTCCTGGTTCACTGAGGATTAGAGAATGTATGTTTTGATGTTTGAGACCAAATGAGTGATAGAGTATGGGCAAATTAATAAGAAGTGACAGTTCATACTCCAGGACATTGTAAATGATTAGGGACATCAGACATCTCTGACCTCGAGATATGCTGTGAATGGGTACATTTCTGTGTTGCAAGGCCTTTTAACCACCTATCAATTGTTTGTTGGAAATCTGTGATGTAGCAATGATCCCTGGGTCTAACATAATTCATACTACTCACAGCAAAGTTTATATGCACTCTTGCTGACTTGCAGTTGCATGTGAGTGAATGACCCCAGAATCAATGAGATCAAGCTAGGATGTGTTTTAGCCATGGGCAATCCTGATTGGCAGAGTTACCTCTTTCACATATATATCGTTTATAAGGATGATTTCCTCTGGTTTGTGTCACACTAAACAATATTAAAGTGAGATACTACCCATGCAGAAATCGATGGCAGGTAGATGGCAGTGAGAGAGGACAAGTTCCTCTCTCACCTATTTTCCATATACAGAAAATTGTTTAAGACTTTATTACAACCTGAAGCACATTGAGCGAGACTCTAGGAAGTTAATGGCCTGAGCAGACATTTATGGAGCATTGTAGGGCGCTAAAAGCATGAGGTGTTTTTATGGTTCTTAGCTCATAGAAACGGTACGTTGGGAGTGGAAAGCAATTGGCACAGAGCTCACCACTCAGTAAATCTTGCCAAACAGGCCCACAGCAGTACATGGCAGGCAGAGCAGCCCCTTGTCGAGACAGGTCTCCAGCAGAACAATGCTGTAATACCTGCGTTGGCACCAGCTGAAGCCTGGGTTGGGGCAATGGTCTGAAGGAACGTATCTACACAGTGGAGTCGTAAACCAGTTATTGTGTGCAGAGCCATGCATAATAAAAATTTACAAGTTTTCGTGTTCACTGATGCTGCAAATATCCTTGTGAACCACTTCCATCAGCCACCTCAGTTGTATAAGAAACATTTGCAAAACCCGCATCCGACTCATTGTCCTCATTTCCGCTGATCATAAATTCTAGCTCTGAGTTACACCAGTTTGAGTAACGTTATGTTTCTCACCGGAAAATACGCTTTTCACTCATTGGTCTCCATAAGTACACTGTAACAGTAACTTCTGTGTGTATGCAATGCATACGGATTGTAGAAGTTAGTGGTTCTCTCTCTGACCTAAAAGGGCCCTTTATCATTACAGGCCCTGGGCAGTGCAACATCATACTGACAATAGTAATATGCTTATACTGACAACCTCCCTGTTCCTTTTACCTGATTTTGTAATCATTTAAATAAAACAACATGACCTTCCAGTGGGAGACATTTCGTCTCCCTTTTCCTTCTGTGAAATTTGTCAGTAAGCTTTTTGCCTTCCAACCAGCTAAACGCGGCAGAATATGTCTGGTAAACGATTCACAAACCACGTTTTGGCGCCGTTAATACGATTTCTTTAAACACTGGCGTAACTGAAGGAATTTAGTTTCTTGTTAAATCGTCTTATGCAGCAACGTTCACAGATATCTCAAATAGGAAAAGCTCTTTATCCAGGTACGAAAGTTGTAAAACAAACTTTCCACAGTTTGTGTCAGGTTGATCTTTTCGTCTGATACCACTGCGTAAGTATTTTGTCTAAGAAATATCACGAGTAGTGATCCTGTAGCTGTGGGAATCATTGGTTCAAAAAGAATTTAACACCAATGGGTACAGTACTGCTAACTATTCAAAATGATTATCAACCTAAGTCTGCGTTCATCCACAAACTGAGGCGTATTTGTAATATTGAAGCTAGACTGTGTATCCTTGTCTTCCTTGAGTGGGCATTGGAAGGCGTTTACACACATGTATACGAAGGTAATCCCAAAGGTAAGGTCTCCCAAGGGACACGCAAGTGCCAACGCAGGCACACACGAAAGATCGTAATTTTAATGCCAAACAGAAACCACAGTGTTGGGTGCACGGTGGCAAGGTGATGAAGAGCAAAACTACGGATACGAAGGTCTGAGGTTCGATCCCTCAACAGTCTCACGATTTTTATGTGCCATGTTACACTCATTTCCCCTTGGGTAGTGTTTTTTGATGTGAAGAATGCCGAGTTGCATTGTGGTCCGAAAGCCACGTTAAACTGTAGGTTCCCCTATTAACTGGCTAGGTAAGTCAACTCAAAGGTCGGAGGAAAGCAACGACATACCACCTCCAACAAGACGGTGCATATTAAAGCACTGCGGTGTTCAAACCACTCTTTCGACTGATGACTGCTTTACTTTACTTTGGCTCCCAAAGTTAATGATCTTCGGGTTATTAACATTTTTGTGTTTTCATACTGTAGCTTTGATACCAGTAAACGTAAGTAGCCGGCCGAGCACTGTCACCGTTCGAGTTGTCAAGGTGGTAGACGACGATGCTGTCGCCCTTAGTTACAATCTTCGTCATGGCTATGTTTTAGTTGAATACCTCTATGTCCTTTTCTGCGTTTTTCAAGATATACTTTTAAACACTTGCTACGCATCCAAATTGATATCTGATAGAGCTGTATTTAGTAACATGAGTCAGATATGTTTTCCGCGCAGTATATCGGACAACACGTCAGTGCAGCGAGGTTTCGTTTGTGTGTTGCACATGATGCAAGAAATATTTGTGTTTTGCTTGCTTTTGTGATAGGTTTCGCTCCAGAGCAAACTCACGAATAGACTGTCAATAACTGGAATTATGCAATAATACACCTAAAAGTTGTATTTTTGCATTACGTATCCCAATGAAAATAACTATAAACAGATTATATGCCTACTTGCTTATTATTCGCACTTCTCGATGCTTTCCTCAAAAAATAAAAAGAAAAAGATAAAGAGAGAGAGAGAGAAAACAGAAATGTATTTCAAATATCAGCTCAGTGACGCCATGTTCATCTCGTGATGTAAAGCAAGGATAGTTGATAGGTAATATCTCGTTGAACTAGCGATACGTATGGTTACAGGGATCTTTCTTTTCTCTCTACAAACAACCAGAACAGAATTCAGTAACAAAGTGGTAAGAACACCTATGCAATGCGCCAATTAAACACTCAGCCTATCTTGGTTATTTTGTTAATCGTCTGTAATGCAGCAAACATCCTTGATTATTGATTTGTTATTACTACCATTGTTATTGTTATTCGTCACCTCACAACAGCTTTCCCAACACCCACTGCCGCCGATGCACGTAACGAATGGATCAGGATGAATGGAATGTGGGATGTTTCGTCACGGAGAATATACACATTTATCTCGGATTTTTGTGTTGAAGATAATATGAAAATCTCAATAAGAGAAGACGACAATGGGATGCCGGTGATGCAGGCAATAACACCCAACTATTTCTGTCGACTTAACACCATGACGACAGGCAAATTGGAGTCTCACTGTATTTTGATTATAATTCGTTAGCCTTCTTGCGACCTCGTTTTAATACTTCGTGGGAACAGGCATAGTATTTTTCTTTTTGGACACCGAACAATAACACACAAAGATAGTAGATGGAAGGATACAAAGAAACAATCAAACTCATGGGTGTGGATGCAGTTCATCATTAGAAGACTAAACAAGAGGGAAAAATTACAAAAGCAATGAATCCGCTGGTTATTATTCATTATTTGTATAGATATGAAGATGAAAAAGCGCAGATCTGCACAGTGACCACATCTGCACTTTAGTTTCTGTCTGTCTTAATGGGCATAATGTTTAGTTTCTTCTCTTCTGAATTTTCAAATGAATTGATTATTACGTGGTACGAAATAATTAGTTAACTGTGTTTCCTTCAGCTTCCATTCGCACCAAAATTTTTCTACATTCTCGTGCAGTTCATGAAATTCTGTTTGTATGATCACAAGATTGCACATATATGCAATCGATTTCGAGGTGCAAAGTGTTTGTTATCTTACTTTCGGGTGGGCAAGAAGACGAAGTTATCGACGCCATCGGTAAAGGAGCGGCGAATAAGTCTCTTGGCCCGGACGGGCTCCCTGTGGAGTTTTATAGAAATTTCCATTATTTACTGGCTCCCAAGTTAACAGACATCTGTCGGGAACTTATGTCCCCCGCGGTGCCGCTCCCTGCGACATTCGTAGAAGGAATAATTATACCGGTTCACAAACCTAAAGGTGGGGCTCGAATACAAGATTACCGCCCGCTAACACTCGTCAACTGCGACATAAGGATATTCACCAGACTGTTAGCAAACCGTCTACGACCTACCTTACCTTACGTCATCTAGCCAGATCAGACTTCCCTATGGGGTATCAACAACATCCACACAGCACTATGTCGATACCGTGACTTAATAGCCCTAACCAGGGCACGCCGCATCCCGGGAGCGCTGGCATCACTAGATTTTAGCCAAGCTTTTGATCGAGTGGACCACGCGTACCTAACGTCCGTTCTCCGGCATATGCAGTACCCCTAGCAATTCACAGACGTCTTGATGCGCCTCCTCCGAGGGGCGACTTCCAAAATGTTCGTTAACGGGCGTCTCTCGCAGTCCCTCGCGATTTTCCGCTCCGTGCGTCAAGGCTGCCCCTTGTCGACGTTAGTATATGCTCTGGCACTGGAACCGCTCCTCTGTGGCCTCCGTCAACGCCTCACTGGTCTTACCCTACGTGACGTCACATTTCGCTGTACGGCATATGCAGACGACCTGGTTCTCGTGTTCCGCAATCGCGACGACGTCAACAGAGCACTAGAATGGATTACCACGTACGGTGTGGCTTCCGGCGGCTGTCTCAACGTCGCCAAATCCGTCGCCATGGCCATAGGAGACGGGTTGACCCCAGCGTGTGTCGAACCCCTACAGCTTCGTGGCACTATCAAATGTCTCGGAATAGAGTTTCACGACGACATACGGCGCACTGCGGCTCTAAACTACCGCCACTTATTACAACAAATTCGGGTCCAGATCTTCAACCTTCGTCTGCGGACCCTCGACATTCTCCAAAGGACACACTTCGCCAATGTTTACCTCGCATCGCGCCTTCCACACATAGCGCGTGTTCTTCCAATACCGTTACTGATGGCTCGACGTCTATTAGCGGCATTCGGAGCCTACGTCAGTACAGGCAAGCTCTTCAGAGTCAGTTATGAGTCACTGACCCTTCCCCCAGAAAGGGGAGGTCTTGCTCTAGTCCATGTCCACGACAGAGCTGTGGCCCTGTATGTCAGCTCACACATCAAGCTGTGGCGCCACTACCCGGAAAGTTTGACAGCTTTGCTGTTGGAGTCCTTAGCTCCGCCCTCCCTTATGCCCCACTGACGACGCAAGTCATACCCCGACCCTTCTACTACTTCGGGAACTTTTACATTGAACACAGCTATGTCCGTATCGCAGTAGCACCGACGAAACAGGCGTCGACATATATCATGTCCTACAACAGAGGCGCCCAGCAAAGATCGTGGAGACCAAAAGCCCACAGATTAATTGGTAGGTGGTGTGGAAGACGATTCACGCGGTTACACTGGACACAGCCGTCCGATTCACATGGTATATCACAGTCAATGGTAAACAGCACCCGATCACGCCTCCACACGATAAACATGGCGGAATCGCCTCTCTGCGTAGACTGCGGGATACCAGACACGGACGAACACCGTCTCACATGTGGCGCGGCAGAAGACGTAAGGCGCTTGGTGCGACAAATTTTGTCGTATTTTCTACGAGTGACTCCGGAACACATTACACCTCGGTTTCTACTATTTCCGGATCAACAGTATTTCCCGCGCGCCAAGACCAACGCTGTTACGTGGATCCGTGCGCATGCGGTTCATTACTTATTTCACGATGGACCTAAAGATGTATTCGACTTTTGGAACTATCTACAAGAACGTCATTGCAAGATCGTACGGAACCCAAAATACAGACAGTATTTTTCTAATTACTTAGGGAGTGCCCTACGCGACCCTCCACGCAGCTGGATCATCAACAGGTAGAAGAAGACACCCATTGAGTGAGCTGACAAGACTAAGTTCGATTCTCGGTGGAATAACATGATATACGTGAAGACGTACCTGGATTATGAAGCGTAAGGAGAGTAGCGACACACCCTTCTGCATCCTGTATGAAGCAGTCTTTTTTTTTTTTTTTCGTTTCCCCCATATACATTACCTCGGTGTAGGAACGCGCCGAGATATTGTTTTTTTTTTAATTTTTTTTTTACTCAGAGCACGATGCGGTGCTAGATGCATTTATTTTTGTTGTGGTATAAAGTAAAACTACGTTAACATTGGATTAAAAACAGTAAGCAAAAATAAATAAATTAATAATGATTCCCACAAAAGATTTCCCCTTCCCATCCCTGATTCCTTGATTCCTTGACGGACGAGGGGGACACTGTGACCAGGCCTCGGGTTACGACGCCTCATCGCTCTGCCTTCCCAGCCCTCCGCTTTTAAAAAAAAAAAAAAAAAGGCGTCGTTAGTTCTACCCGTGGTGTGGGCCAGCGTGTGCGAACTTCTGTTTTTTTTGTCTATTTTATAGAAAAGCGAATTTAACGAAACAGTTCTGTAACGAAATCAGGAGAAAACCTTCACACATCAAATCCTCTTGGCAGCTCGACTCAGTAAGTAAAGTTAATGGTCATAGGTCTCGGATTTCTGACTGCCAAGGTGTTTCACAATACAAGCATCTCTGAAGAAATTCGAATCGACCGCCAACGATACGAAATTCAATATTCTTCTTCACTTAAGAGTCACATGTCCCCGTGATAAGTATGAAGGAAATGAACTGATTAGCAAATCGCAAGAAAATACTTTCAGCTCATAGTGCAATGTTGAAAAACTTACAATGCTGAAAAGCAAATTTTGGGTTTCTAGGAATACATAACTTTATTTATGAAATGTCACATTTCATACCTGTTGAGCATGAAACAGCATACCAATTAAACACAGACCCAATCGAAATCTAAGTGAGCAGTATTTTACAATTTGGTGCCGATAGAGGCACGCTTGTGTACCGATACTCAGTTTTATAACAACAGACTTTTGTCGTAAGGTTATCGTGAGTAGTTTCATTTCATTTCTTATAATACAGTGCACAATTTTCGTAAAGTTTCTTTTAGAGTTGTTAAAACAATACTAAACATGAGAGAGAAACTGATCATTAATGATATATGCGAATTCTCTGATGTTATCTATAACAGTCTGACAATGCACTTGCAGTTTATTGATTACATGCACGCAGAAAACTTGTTCTGAGTTGAAACTATCAAACAAGGTTTGAAGAAGAAAAAAATGCCACTACCACACGACAGCTAAAGTAGAAAATACTTTTCTGACTATTTTGGCACGATGCGCTCTCCCCATACATAATACAAAAGCTTCGAGATGCATCTGCTGCCTGGTCGTCTATTAAACCTGAAAAGAACAAAATGTTGCAGAAGTTAGCCCTTTTTCCACATGCGACTATTTTTGTTGAGAAGTGAAGAGAATTATGTTCAAAGTTCCATTAAATTGATAACTTCAGCAGATAGCAGAATTGCGTTTAAAAAAATGCAGCAGTGAATGTACACGGACTCACGACATCTTATCTACAGTGCACACCGCTGCCCATCAGGCTACCAGCTAACACATACTTACAACACTTCCAGAAGTCAACAAGTGCTCTAGAATTTCCGCTTTCCACAGTGCTGTGAGACAATGCATACGGCCGCATCTAGACTACTGAGAGACAGTTACAGCGTTTATTTGTTTGTAGTTTTTTTTTTTTTGAACTGCACGACATTTTCAATAAATAGATAGGGCAACAGAATAGCTCTAGTTGAAAGGAACATTTCCTATTTGAATTTCTGCATTCTACACTATCGGCAGTTCTGTGTAGTTGGAGTTACATGATATTATTTCGGTGATTACAAAACACAGTCAAAAGTATGCATTGGGTGGGTAGCTGAGGCAGCTAGTTCACGGCGATTCGGTCAACAAATAAATGAATCTACTGAACATGCAGCAAACCACTACAGGGAGCCTGAGTGTCAGATGTCTCATCCAGTGTGGCGCAACAGCGTTATGATAGGTAGTAGCATTGTGGCCTGAAATTCACATTAAACATGATATTCCTTCTCTACCGAGTAGACGTTAGGTTGAACCACAATAAAGCCAGAAGTGGCGATATGTAGCAACTCTATTACCAGTATCCTTTCTTATACTACTTATTCATTTCTAGTGTAGAAACAGACGCTATGTAGGGTCACAGGACACTTATTCCATCTTTTATTTGAGCTTCTGTATGCCGATAAAATAGGTTCTGAATTGGGAATGCAACTCAGACCGCCCTTAACGCGGATTTTGATCCCTTCCTGACAATACAGCTCGACTACATTTTGTTGTTTGTTCAAAACTGCAGATTCCTCAACATCTCCACATATTGCGCGTGAGTGAGTTCGAATCCTGCCCCGGCACTAAGGTTTTCATTATTAATTATCAAGCTCTAGGATGAGAACACCTATCTGCTAGTGGATAATAATTTTGATTGTTAATGCATTTTCATTCGTTGTCAACACTAACGATATCTGATGTTTTTGACTCCCAGTGAGTCATATAACTATTTGCAAGATCATTGTAAGTTCAAGGATGTTATTCCGAGCTGCTGGTGGAGAAAAATTCGGTAGATAACGTATGTTTGTGTGTTGAAACGATATGTGTGGGGTCCGATTCCCAGACAGCACTGAACTCTTCGTTATATTATTTCTAGTTCTGACATGCTCACATGCCGCTGGTGGTGTAACAAACCCACATTATTGTTAGTTTTCTCTAGCATATGACACCGATAGCTGGTCGTTTGAAGTCCTGGGAAGGAAAAAATTAATGTTTCATCTCATCATTTCAGTTAAAACATCTAGCTGCTGCCGAGAAAATCCGATATGTCACAGTTGATTGTGCTTCGATAACAATCCAATTAGGTTCGGGATTCGAATCCATGTCCAACACAAAGCTTTACCTCACGGCATTTCAAGTGTGTTACTTGTGGCGAAACAATATTTAACATCTCCCGCAGTTCGTTAACAGAGACAATAGGTGCTGGGTAGAAATTCGCGTCCGTTAAAAACGTTTACTGTATGTAGTTTAAAGTTGATATTTGCTAACTGATACTGTCTAAAATCGATGTATATCACTCTCTCTATGCCTAGTCAGGAATGACTGTTAGTTTGCGTCAGTCACGAAATCTTTGCTTAGTCTGCATGGCCTGGGTTTGAATCCATGTGCAGAACGACACGATTCGTCGTGTCATTTGATTTTCATACATATCCTAAACTAGCTGCTCGTGAATAACTTAAATTTTTAATGCAATTTCGTGTTAAATAACAAGTACGGTATGTTACTTTGAAGAGGAAATCATGAATACGATGGACTTGCTGCGTACACTACCTATCTGACGTAATAATGAGAGTGGTAACATTTCAGGTATGTCATTTATTGCAATAAATGTGAGCTTACAAGCCTTAAGGACAGTCTTATCTGTGGTAATGTGTTCTCTGATATTTCTAGTATCGTGGTGTTACTTTACATCTTGAGTTATTGCGATACAGAACAATGTTCCCTAGTGGTGACTTGTTGGAACCATTTTCAATAGTCAAACGACCGTACCAAGGAGCGATTAGAGGACCTGCTAGACAGCTGCGTTATGTGGATTGCATGGTAATCAGGCGAAATGCAATTCAGGTCGTTCGGATACTTTTGAGCACGACTGTACGTCTTCCTAGGCAATTTACCAACAAACTGTTACGTCTTTACACTAGATCAGATTTTATAGACGAATTCACGTTTTACCCCCTCGGAAACCGATCGTAGACTACTCGCGAGGTGTCTTAGCAGTTTGGCGCCGGTCCTCACAGGGCGCAGTCGCGATACGTGCATCCTTTCCATCAGCAAGCACTGACAGTTACTAAAATTTGTAATTATTATTTCCTGCTGAATTGACTGATGTTGAAATTATTATTAACAAGTTCTAAGTGCCAATAACGTCATTAGCATCATTGGAGTTGTATATTATAATTTAAACAATAAATATAAATAATAAAAGATTCTCTTCTTGGTGCCCAGCGTGGTAGGTGAATTCTCAGTCCCTCCCTGCTCCAGTGCGATATGGTTCTCGCTCGCAGTATCGTTCCACACTAAAATAATATGACCATCTGGCACGTCGTTCGATGAGTCTGCCTTTTGATCCTACCTATTTGCTAGCCTCGCGAAATGTAATAAACGTGGGTAGTGATGTGGTGTAAATGCCAAATATCTGCTTGATCGGTGATCCCACCACCCATATTGTTATTACTAGGATCCATATTGCGTCATAAATAATTCACAAAACACACAATTTACGAATTTTCTGAAATTACAACAAAAGTTTCCTTCTTTAGCAGCTTTATAAGTGGAAGTTACATTATTTCAGCGAGTTCAGGTGCGCCTACACGCTGTCACGATACCCGCCGCGTGCGTCGAGCTGCCGATCCGAACTCCGCAAGTGAACTACTGCTCGTGGCCCTTCACGAGCCGCCGCAGCCGCCAACTTGCAGACGCTCCCGGTGATTACATTTTGCTGGCCTCCAGTCGCCAGTACTGCGCATCTTTCGCCGCCGCACTCGAAGTCGTGCACGTCGTCCGATGATGACGTTTTGACCAGACTTGATAAGACTAACATCGTGGCAATAACCACCCATTCACACTTCATAAAAACGTCTTACATCCGCAGTTCAAAACCGATGGTCTCCACTTACATCGGTCGTTCGTGACAAATAACATCACGCCTTTTCAACAGTCATACGGAAACCTTTATACTCATTGTTCACAATCTCATAATCCACAACGAAAGTAAATTCAGTTGTATTTAAATACACACTACTGAAAATTTCTCCCACTTCATTTAATCACTGTCTTTAAAAGTTAAAGCATGATTTCCACTCCGAGAACAGTCCCTGCCACATCGATTACACACCGCCTACTAGCCGTTTTCCCCACCAGAGATGCCAAGTGTAACGAATACTGTTTTATGAAGGTTTAATGCATACTTTTAAAATTAACCGCTGTTTAAAGGTATTTCTCCAGACACATGGTATGCCAAGTGCAACGGATATTCGGGTCGGTGATAAAATGTAGTCTCACAATAAACTCTATTTGACCCCCATAAGGTACACAGTGGGTTACAGTAAATGAAACTCCCACAGGATTAACACACACGTTGGATTTTAGCAAGAAATATCTGCAGTCACTTTCCCTAATGCAAATGGATGTAATTTTCTTACATCACGTGTTCTAAAGATTCAAGAAATGTATTCGCAGTAGCGCATATGGACAACTGTGGTGGACTGACGACATGAAAATCTGTGCCGCACCGAGACTCCAGTCCGGATTTCCTGCTTATGGCAAGTGGTCGTGACTTGGTGCTATCGTTAAACTTCAGAAGGTCATAGTCAAATCATCATGAAATACAAGCTGCAAACGGCAGAAAAAATTAATTATGATAACAGAATAATAAATAAAAACTGAAAAAAACAACAACATACCCGACAAACCACTACCCATCTCTCATGCTATCTATAATTTTTTTGTATTTTGTTTTATATATTTTATTAATTTTTAAAATGTTTGTTTATTTTGTATTTCTATATTTCGTTTATTTTTCATATAGAATCTAAAAGAAGTAGGACAACGAAATCTGATTATATTCTAAATCGCAAAATAAGCCTGCCATATAGGGAAAGATTCCACTTTGACTGCAAGGATTACATACGTTCATGTGTATATGTACTTCATCTAAACACATTACACAATAGATCTGGAAAAACAAAACCAGCAGGGAAATTAGGAGAGAGCAAGCCGGAGCACAATAGATGGGAACATGCATAACAAGGAAAACATCTATCATTGGGAAAATGAAATTAACTAACACACTGCCGTCGAAGAACAAGATTTAACATGTTGGTGAAGAGGTCTTGATATCGAGGCAGTCGCAAGCATGTCCAACTAGCCGTGATCACGCAATCGTGTGATCTTCCCCCTCGCCTTCTCTGACATAATGAACGAAGTGTCCCAGCAACCACATTACGGTTTGGGTTTTGGACCGTGGAAAACGGAAGAATCTGGGCGCAACACGATGTCTCAGAAAATCGAGTGAAGAAGGCCAATTGTGTTCTAATCCAAGATCAGTTTGCTTGTGACCTCCACAAGTAAAGCGATGTCGTACCGTATCTGTAGACGTACAACGACTGCATAAACCCATGTCGCTAAGCCCAATACTGAAAAGTCGCTCGTTCGTTGGAATCAAGTTATTTACTACCTTATACCACGAGGACGCTACGCGCATCGGTAAGATCGGGAGACTGATGTTGGACCGAACTGTCGTCCAGGTTGTTTGCGGCGATCCTCTTTCAACGAGATTCGGGCAAAGGACTCCTTCCCAACGAGTCTGTAGGAATTTCATGATGAGGACCCGTCTCCATAAAATATCAACCCCTAAACAGCTCACCGCAAGATAGAAGTCACGAATGTGTTTTGATTTGTAATGTATGAGACCAACACCAATAGGGAGGTCAAGACTAGCGGGACGGATACAGAGAAATAAACGGGATGTGAATTTGTGAGTTTCTTTTGTCATGCTCAATACAGTACGTCGCACATATAGCATATCCATCTTCCTTCGTGTATCAGCCAGACCCAACCCCCAAAGGAACGAGGCTTCGGCACCACCTCATACCATAAGTGAAAGATATGTCGTTTCTGTAAGAAACGACCAGGCAACTGTTGTAGTTTTTTCACTATAATCGTTGGTAGCGGATAAACTTCGGCTGCGTAGTAAGCTTTGCATAAGACATATGTATCCAGTATTCGGACGCTATGGAGCAGAGTAACAGAACGACTTTCTTGTTATAGCATCGCGCCATGAATTTTGTCCATAACAGACTTTCAGTTGAGCGTCGCCATTTTGAGTGCACAACGATCAATGATGATTCTGAGATATATATGCCAATCCACTGCAGTAGCACAAGGAGCAATCGCGCCATCACAACCTGACGATGTAAGAAGTCTGCATTTACCTTCATTAAATAGTGCGCCAGAACTCCAACAATAATCATCCTCAGTCGAGGTATCTCCACAGGATTGCGGAGTAGAACCATCAAGTCGTCCGCGTGTGCACGAACAGCTATAGTCCCTCTGGAAAACGTCCAGCCTTTCAGCTAGAATCCAGCATAAGAAGTAGGGACTCCAGAGCCAACACAAACAGAATGATTGACAGCGGACTTCCTTGAGGCACTCGTCTACGAATGTTTATCACGGACGTCAGCTGGTCATTGACAACCACAGAAGCTGAAATACCCGTAAACAGATTTGAAAGCACTCGGCGTGTGTCAACAGTAAAGCCAAATCTCTACAGAATCAGAAGCACAAACTCGTGGTTAACGCGGTCAAATGTCTTATCAATGTTTATAAAAGCAAGAGTACAAGGGACGGATGTCACAGCAGCAACCGTACCACATCTCGACACTCGAAAGGTACGGCCAGGTACGCAGCATTGTTGTTTGGAAACAATCATCTCCATTAGAGCCGACACCCTACTATCAACTGCCCTCGCCACAGTCTTATAATCAAAGTTTAACAAAGTAATTGGGCGAAAGCTATCAGGGGAAACCGGTCCAGGCCGTTTCAGGATTAAAACAATGTTATCTACTTTGAAAGAGGTCGGTAGTACTCTCCCCTGTAACACTTCATTCAAAAGGGACGTATAGGTAGCATCTAACAGCGGCTAAAAACGTACTTAAATTCCTTGGGATGTCCTTCCCGACCCGGGCACGTCTGAGAAGGCGATCTCACAATAACCTTATTAACCTCCTCGGGCCGAAAAGCATTTCATTATGTTGAGGTGTAATTGTCATATCAAAGATGTGGACTAGTGACTCGTAAAAGGTATATCATTGGACGCATCGACGTCATAGATGTTTACATAGTATTGGTGTAACACACGCGCTATATCAGCTTGTGCCTTTACGATATGTACATCATTTGTCGTGAGAGAATGAATACAAGCGCTCCGGCGACAGGTCTGATGGCGAAGCAAATGATGTAAGGAAGTCAGTTCTTCCGTCACCAACGAACGTGGCTTGGATCGCAATTTCAAACCTTCCATTTGCATCGTCTTTAAGGTCCACAATTTTGCCTGTACACGCCGAACATTCGCAATTCTTAGAGGGACATGATCCGTAGCATCGTAAAGTTCACGAAGGATGGAATAGTAAAATTCGTAAGTTTTCCGAAAGTCTCGAGGTCTATCAGTACAAAAAAGTATCAAACATTGCCTGAGCCTAGGTTTTGCCAGTTGGGTCTACCAGTCAAGAATGCAAGAGTACTTCCCACTGGACCGTAGAGTACGCTCCCACACAGCTCGCATTTCGTCAAATGGTTCAAATGGCTCTAAGCTATAAGCGCGGGATTAGCCAAGCGGTCTAGGGCGCTGCAGTCATGGACTGTGCGGCTGGTCCCGGCGGAGGTTCGAGTCCTCCCTCGGGCATGGGCGTGTGTGTGTTTATCCTTAGGATAATTTAGGTTAAGTAGTGTGTAAGCTTAGGGACTGATGACCTTAGCAGTTAAGTCCCATAAGATTTCGCACATATTTGAACTATGGGACTTACCATCTGAGGTCATCAGTCCCCTGGAACTTAGAACTACTTAAACCTAACTTACCTAAGGAAATTACACACATCCATGCCCGAGGCAGGATTCGAACCTACGGCCGTAGCGGTCGCGCGGTTCCAGCCTGAAGCGCCCAGAACCGCTCGGCCACACCGGCCGGCGCATTGAGTCATCGAGAGAGGGGTCAGCTAGGTGAGCAACGTTTAACATCCACAGAGTTCGAAACAATTTGACTGGTTGCTGTACAAGACTGAGAGTTGCAGTCACAGCGCATTTATTCGTAAAGGTAGCAGGAATGGCTTCAAGATTAAAAATACCATTCGCACAGGCTGTCTGATAAGTAAAACCTATCTAATCTGTCACTAGACGTCGCAGTAAATTGGGTAATTTTAACTAACGTCGGGTATTTACGTATACAGACATCTTTCAGACGTAAGGAGCGGGCCAATTCATCTAATTCATGACAGAAATTAAAATTTGAAGACTGATCTAGAAGACACAACATACAGTCAAAATCACCACCCAACAGAATAGCCTGAGGATACTTACGCAACAGATAAACAATTTCCTCTTTATAACAACGCGAACGATCCCCTGTGCGACCAGTGCCAGACGGGGCAAGTAAAAGAACAAAGTTGAGATTAAAAATTTGACAACTTATACCCCTGCCAAAATCCAACATTCCCACCTCAGCAACAGGAATTCCTTCGCGAATGAATAAAGCGGCCCCCGTAGAATATTCGGGTGCTACATTAAAGATCACACGAAAACCAGGTAGGGGAAATACCTAAATAACACCTCCTGTAAGAATACTATGTGAGCACATAGGTCATAAATGAACTGACGCAGCGAAGCCAATAGTAATTCTGAGTCCACACGATTAACGTTTAAGGAAAGTAACATCTAGGCTTTGGTCATTGACCACTGCTATACAGGTATGTACGGAACGCACCGAACAGAATTACGTGGTCAGCTAAGCGTCAAGGTCCTTTGCGCAGTCCACAGAATAATCAGGCTTCGGGGGACCAGAACTCCCGTCATCGGAATCTTTTTTCTCAGATTTCTAACGTGCCACTGAACGGTCAGGTTGTATACGCTGTTTCTGTCGGCTACGTGGCATGGTGGCCTCTACAGACGGAGGTTGCTCCTCAGAACAAGAGGCATCTAATGCACATCCAGTGACTAAAGCCAAAGCATTCTGTGGAACTACCACTGCATCAGGTGATACTTTGTCTCTAGTTTTATTCTCCTCTGGAGTTCCTATCGGTGACAAATTCAGGAAACCGTCTGCAGCTGAAGACGAAGGAGCAGGAGGACCTTGCCACGTCTCAGACGGGGGACACAAAGATGAAGGGGGGGGGGGGGAGGGACCCTGCTCTCTCTCCACACACAGGCGGCTCGGATGCTGGAGGTAACTTTTCCACCACACACCGTACCTCGGACGGGAGGTATCGTATCATCGGGACGAGCAGCGGACAAAATCGATGTGGAAAAGACTTGAACAGAAGAAAGCGCAGCCAGATCTTCACTCTGACTATCAGTCGTTTGTCACTGCTGCAGATTCTATCCTGGGCGCAATAGGATTCTGATACTGTCGCGAAGGTAAAGGCGGAAATTTGTTTATTCGACTATCAAAACTGTCTTTTCGGTCATTATGATCTGAAGCAAAAATAGGTCCGACTTCGGGAGTGAAAGGAACAAAATGAGCACCCGTTAATGTGCGATGTTGCACTAATAACGGCCTTAACACAAACACCCTCTTCGGGCAATTAGACCGAACGTGTCCACTTTCATTACATTAGAAGCAGGTCCCTCTTGACTAGTATACATGACACAAACCGCGGTAACCACACACTTGTACATGTGATGGAATATTGTGTTTGACATGCATTTCCACGGAACGAATTCTACTAAAACACAGTAATCTGCGTTGAGTAGACCAACGTTCACAACGGACGTTTTTCACGTTACCATAAAGAGTCAGTATGTCCTTCAGAAGTTGAAGACTCGAACGTTGGTGTAGCCAGTTGCAGCATCTGTGAGTGACACCCTATTACGATGCTTGAACAGGACTGAGAACCATGTCATGGCAATAAGCTTTCAACGTGGAGGGGATCCATAAATTTCACATGAAACAAGTATTTGTCTGCATCAAAATAAAGGGTGTGGACCTGATCAGAGTTCACACGAATTGTATCGACAGTCCAGTCGTGAATTTCTAGAGACCTGGGCTGCACGTGTCACGTTGTTTGATCAAAAGTAAACTTGGAACACGTGATGGCCATAGTGCAGTGGCCAACGCTGCTGCAAGTAGACGAACACAAACAAACGCTAATGCAGAGGGGAGGCGCTACGACTCACTCCACAAACAGAACAGCACTAACGAGAAAAACTTCACACAAGCGACACTGCAGCAAAAGAGATAAACAAGAATCTTCGCGTTCGGCACTCGAAGCCATTTGGGCCACTTGGCTATCCGAGCATGACTCACGGCTAGACCCAAATTTCCATATGTTGTCAGCCATGTGTCTACAACCTGTACTCGTGTATATTCACGAACAGGGAGACATTTTACTTGAAAGTCGCTTGGCTGTTGTGCATGTCTGAAGGTATTTTGCATCCTAATCCACAATAACACAGACACTGCTACATCATACGAGGCGTGTTTTTTAAGTAAGTACCGTTATCCCACACCGTGGCCGCAGCGCTGTGGTCGCTGTTTTGCGCATGCGCACTGGGTACCTACATCTGTTGTCTACGCACTGACGCCATTACAGTCTGATTCTTCCTTGTTTACGTTGTGTACTGAGTATTTAAGATGCCTCCTATAGTCGTGAGTCCCGCCGACTGTGAAGTACGAGCTGTTATAAGATTTCTTAGTGCTAAAGGCCTAAAAGCGATAGATATTCATCGTGAGATCTGTGCAGAAGAAAACATTATGAGTGATGGAATGGTAAGAAAGTGGGTGAGAGCATTTAAAGATGGCAGCACAAACGTGCATGATGAACAATGGAGTGGGCGTCCTTCGGTCGTTAGTGAAAGTTTGGTACAGGAAGTTGACAATAAGGTGAGAGAAAACAGATGCTTTACGATTTCCTCCTTGCGGGATGACTTTCCTAATGTTTCTCGTAGTGTTTTGTATGGCATTGTGATGACGAAGTCAAAACAATGGTGATGCAGTGGTTAACAAGTCAGGCGGCAGACTTCTATGAGGAGGGTATTCAAAAACTAGTACAACATTATGACAAGTGCCTCAATATTGATGGAAATTATGTAGAAAGTAGATTAAAGTACAGGCTTTCATGTAAAAATAAATTTATTGAGAAATCTTAGCACATATTTCTTTAATTTCAAACCGGTACTTACTTAAAAAACACGCCTCGTATTTATGCACCGACACCGGACAAGCGACATTCAAGCAAAATGTCTCTTCTATACGAGAATATACATAACAGATGTACGAGTACACGCTTTAGACACATGAGTGATGATACATGGAAGTTAGGGTGTGGCCGTGAGTAGTGCTTGGACAGCCAAATTATAATATGACGACTCGTGAGAAGTGGGAAATCCGGGTTCGAGTCCCGGTCCAGCACAAATTTTCGTTGTCGTCAAATCCACTATCAGTGCACAGTAATTCGAAATAACACAGGCACTGCAATACCGTATCTTCCAAAGATATCCCATAGCCGTTGTTCCATTTGGTTTCTTCTCCATCGGTCATGAGCCATAATGCTTGTGCCATAAGCAGCACATAATAATGTGAGAAACGAGTAGATTTAATTACTAACCAAAATAAAAATCGTAAAACGTTAGGATGCCAAAAAAAGTAACAAAAATACTTTACACGAACTTCAGTATGTTAGTATTGGAACAAGTCGGACACCAGTCCAAAGTACCGTTGTCCAAGATGGCGGCAATGACGTCATCCAAGATGGAGGCTGTGATGTCAATCAACATGGCGGATTTTGGCGACAAGTTTGAATTTTGGTGCGAAAGTGCCACGCTCCCTTCCCCAGAAACATGGTGCGAAGTTCAAATTCCAGCACGATAATGCACCACACCACTCTTATCTCTACTAAGCAAAGAAAATTCTGTGAAAAAAATACTTGTCTTTCTTATTTTACCAGTTTCAAGCAGGTGTGTTCTCCACTGGGTCTGGACTACAATTGGCTTAGTCATGACACAAGCACTGTTATTCAAGATGGCTGCATCCAGTGTGTTCACCACTGGGTGCAGAGCTCAACTGACTTAGTTCACATCGTGCCCACCAGAGGGCGCTACCGTGACATTGTGTGATGACGCAAGATCATCTACTCTCTCTCTCTCACGTCGCGTGAGCAGTCCTTCAGCTACAGAGCCCAATTAACTTATTCATATTCATATTGTGACAACCAGAGGGCGCTACCGTGATATCGGGTGATGACACAAGATCGTCTGCTCTCTGTCTATCGTGCATTATAACCGGACACACGCTGCGAGCGAGCGGCCGCTGACATCACAGCCTCAAGCCCGCACCTTCATACTCGCGCCGGAGATAGTCTTCTGTAAATATGCTAACGAATTTAAATGAACACATGTGACACCAACATCGTGCATCTAAGCTATCAGTTACCTAAGTACATAATTCTATTTCAAGTTTAATCATATTCAATAAGTGAATTTGCAATTTCAATATTCAATGATTAAATGAGAAGTTACACATTTTCCCACTATGAGTGCATTTTTCATTCATGACCTAGCACCCCCCACCCCTAGAATGCTGCACTCCTATTGGTTACTGCATCAGTCATGTGATTCGACTTCATAGAACCTAGGACTTGGAATGCCACACCCTCCTGGTCTTGGAATCAAACAGTTAAACTCTCCACCACGATCCTGAACCGTCCGCCACATCCCCTTACCAGCCCATGTTGCCAGGTGAACGCGCACTAACATGCATAGTGCATGACTTAATCCAAGATGGTGGGGCGAAATGGAGGGTAAACGCCTCTCTGTATTATGGACATAAGTTAATCAATGTCTCCACCACAAGATCTACACTCCAACTGACCTAGTACAAATTACTGCCACCACAGGGTACTGTCATCCGTCCTCTGACCTAATCCCAAATGGTGGTCTGTAGAAGGAAAATGGTGTGAAAATGACTCAGGCTAAGCTGAGCTTCTGGGGAGAGTAAAGACGGAGGGCACTTTATTTAGTTTGGAACATTTTATGTAGTGATCGAATATATTTATCACACTGACGAAACACACTCGCCGTGTTATGCTTGGGGTCACAATACACAGTCTGCAGACATGCAAAAACTCCTAATTTACACCAATAATTTAAGTACAGACATTCAGACTCCTCCTAAATAATTCAGCACAGTTATGTCTAGACACGCTCAGTACTCGTAAACTATCCAAATAACTCATAGCACAGCCCACGGACCTGCTCAGAAAATAATTCAATCAACACATGTAAGCACCCTCTGCCAACCTCTCTCCAGCAGAGAGCACAGACAACCCCAACGACATGGCGCTGTCGTCAGCTGTCAAACCTCGCACAAGCCCCCACCGGGGTCCCGCAAGCATCAGGCGGCACATCTCATTCATACTTCATTCCTGAGAAATTCCTATCCAAATACGTGTTCACCTCTTAACGAACTTTTGTTTATGTGACGCACCTGTCGCATCTTGGGCGTAAAATCGATACTTCAGTGTCATAACTAAGTTGGCGGTATGAGCTTATGACGTGATACACTCCCAGTGTACACATTTGCCTGACAGATGCGGTGTTTACAGAACTAGTGGAGGAATGACTTGTAATTTTCAAATGTCGGACGCTGCCGCTATGCGTCTATCTTTTTCCTTGTAGGATATATCCCCCGCAACTAACTATCATTTTATATAGGAATGATGCCTGATGCAGGCATAGTATAATTTCTGAACCGTGATCGGATGTGAACAGTGGACACTATATATTGTGCTCGTATGATGCAAAGTAAATGTCTGACGCAAGTAGTTTTTTCGTTTTACGATTCGATAAAATAGTTCAGCGTAGAGAAACTGTGAAGAAGGGTGTATGTCTGATAGGCCGGGAACGTATGCGATCTAACATTATAGCCCGTTTTGAAGTGCATAACGTTGTAGTCTTAGGAGTGCGTGTGTTTATGTTCTCTCCCTTACCAATACCTTACAGGTACCGACCCTAGACTCTAGAACAATACTTTAGAGTTGATAGCTTGGATGATTTACGTAAAAATGTGTCGAACTCAATTCGTCTGGAACTCCGTCGCATCTAAAAATCAATCTTTTCTTCTTCTTCTTAACTGTATGCTATTACATTACGGCACTTTGAAATCTGGTACTATACATCGATATGGAGTGTTAAGCTCCTCGACTTAGTCACATCTCGAGCACTAGGACGAGTTAGGACCCAGAAAGCTCTGTTCACTCACAAGACATGGAGTGTAGCGGTCTTCTTCTGATCGTTTGGAGATTAACTCTCTAACGGTGCTGCAGGGCGGGTTGGTCAATGACTATGTGAGGATGGTCTTTTACCCTAAGGCGGGGAAAATGCTCTGTGACCCCATACGCAGAGAGATGGATCGTAAATTAAGTACTATGCTCGAAGTCTTATAAATACGTAGAGTGCTGTCTGGTATACTTTGATGATTTATGTGATCGATAATTAACTGTGAATGGGCGTACTGAGTAGCCATCTATCCATGTTCGCAATGATACTCGCAGAGTAGAGGAGGGATGGTTCAGCTATGATACTGAAATTGGGGAAACGTGCTGTCACATGATTGACTGAATTTGGAGTTACTGTAAAATTCTTCACTCTATCAAGTGTATTGCTTAATTTTACAGTACATCGGCGGTGTCTTTTCCATCCCATCTGTGCATTGTTGGTTATCACATAATGATTGACTGACAACCCTTGTTTGAGATGGGGAAAAAGTTTTGTGGATGGGTAACAACTTCTGGGGGTTGCTAGCAGTGAAACAGTGATTGTGTACATGAGTGTAAAATGAGGAATCACTCGAAATGGAACGTGGAGCCATTACCTATTCCGTCAGTGTGACATATGAGTTTAAATTTAGAGGTCGTGAATGCCTTCTGGACGGTAGTTTGGAAGCTCTCCACAACGCAGCCAAACTTTTCTAGTTTCCTTATCTTGTAACTGTCTTTTATTTAAAATCACCCAGTGTTATGCTACCGCCGTAAGAATATTATATACACCGTGCAATGTCTAGTTTTCTGTGAGAGGCCGTGGATCAGAGCGTCTGAATGTCAGTTTAGAACTTGACATGGGTACCGAAGTCGTGGCAGAAAGAAAGGACAATGTTTGGCGTGGTTCAAAAGCGTGCTAGAAAACAGTGTTCGAAGCAACTGAACAGGACAAGATGGAGCGTCTCGTACGATCATTCGCCTAGAGTATAGGTGATCAGGCTTTAAAGTGGTCTCTGCAGTGCCTGTATATATTTAATAGGATCGTGTTCACATGGGCATCTGCAGTAGCAGTAGCAGTTTGAGCTGAGGAATTGGCAACACCGTTAGGAATGCTTGGATCGCTGCAGTCTGCGCTATTCTGGGGAAGTACTGTGAAATCTGTTTCTCCACGCTGGAGGTCCACCACAGTTATACGTCATTGCACCCGCATCGATGCCTACGTGACTTGTAAATCGTATGAGCTTTTATAGTGTGTAATGTTTCTATGTTGGGAGGGTAGAGAATAACGATGATAGCATGCTGGGCTGATTGATTTGAATGGACAGGGATCTGTAGTACTTGTATCTAGATTGGGGACGTACAACATCGCGCGCATTTCCATCGAATGCTCAAAACACGGTCCTGTTGCAGTAAATCAGGTCGTTCTGTGTCTACACAGGTTGTACAAGGTGGTGGATATGTCTTTCTCTGACTTCTGCTCAGTTCCGACTTAAATTGGAACGAACACTTGTGGAAAGCTGTAGAAATGGGTGCGACTGCAAGATGTGTAGGGTGTGACTAAAACCAGGTTGTAATTTTACTGTAGCAGACAGGTTCGAGGAAGGTGCCTCGTTTAGAGATATGAGAGTGCCACAAGTATGATTCACTTGTGGGTGTGAGCCTATACAAGTATGTGCTTGAATGGAAAGACCTGATCCCCAAATGATGGACATAATTTCTAACATATAGCGTAACACCAGAGATCTGGGAAACTAGTGTACATTTTGTCTTCTTAGGACCTCAATCGGCACATCATCTACTGCTACTGTTTGTGCTCCTTCTCAATCAGTCATCGCCTATAACTCGGCGGATATATTGTGGAACCTCTGATATCGTCTCAACACAGAATGCGTTGCATATACTAAAGAATTTTCTAGTTGGGTTCGAGGAAGGTGCCTCGTTTAGAGATATGAGAGTGCCACAAGTATGATTCACTTGTGGGTGTGAGCCTATACAAGTATGTGCTTGAATGGAAAGACCTGATCCCCAAATGATGGACATAATTTCTAACATATAGCGTAACACCAGAGATCTGGGAAACTAGTGTACATTTTGTCTCCTTAGGACCTCAATCGGCACATCATCTACTGCTACTGTTTGTGCTCCTTCTCAATCAGTCATCGCCTATAACTCGGCGGATATATTGTGGAACCTCTGATATCGTCTCAACACAGAATGCGTTGCATATACTAAAGAATTTTCTAGTTGGGGCGGTGTGAGGGAGTCGCAAATACCTCTTACATGCAGCGTTCCTTAGCAGAATGACTTTCAGAGTTCATTGATTTTATGACGAGGTTGCATCGTTGACTGATAATACATATTCGTTCGATCACCTTCTCGGTATTTGTCCAGAAAACACCGCCTCATTCAGAGGTAATGTCATACTTCGATTTGTTAAGAGGGTACAGCATTTAACATGGATACTTGTGTGCACCTGTAGAACCAAGACCGCTTGTAACAGTAACATGCAGTAGTTGTTGGGATCGTGTTTTTTCTTTAACATGTGGTCGATTACGTCTATGACAAGGTGATAGGACTCACAGGAAGAACGTAAGAGACATGCACACCGATCGCTGCTTTTCGGTCAGTATTTTTTCGTATCGTAGGCAAAGAGTTATTGGCGAAGTATTATACTTTGTATTAGTGATGGGTGCGTGATATGTTCACATTTGAGGATGAGGTATATAAAGTATGTTTTTATGTAAAGGATATAACTGTGTCCATTCGTAAGGTGGGTATAGATTTGACTTGGAGTACTGTGATGGCAAAGGGAAGAGTATGTCCAGTAGTAAGGAAGGTATAGATATTTCCATTTCCAGAGCAACAGCCTTCAGCGGGGCGTATTTCCGATACTTCGCTCATTGCCAAATGCCATTCAATTGAGACCGAGATTGTAACATTTAATTGTAAATATAATGATAGAAGACATATGTGGTGGGTTTTCTAGAATGTTTCGGTGTATGCAAAGTCTATGGTGGTATTGATTCACGTTCGCCGTTAACGGCAGCAGTCTTCCGAATGCAGAGGCCTGTTGGAGTGTTATTCTCTCCCATGTAATGTATAAGAGTTAACTTTGGAGTCCTCTACACGACTGAATAGCGAACTAATGCTTAGTATGTGTTGGGGGGCTTTCGTGATCAAGTGGAAATTTGAGAAGATGGTGCGTTTGCGGTGGAGCGTTATTCCCTCCCGTGTAAATTGTTCGGCTGACTACTTCTGCAGATTTTGAGCCTTTATTTAGTAGAGGGAAGATCGAGTGTGGTGGGTGGAATACGCGTTTGCCTGTTCTCTAGACATGGGCAAGACGTTAGTTGGCTTGTAAATTATCTGGATGATTTAGTGGTTTACAGCATGCTGCACCTCGCTAAAGTTTGGCGTTTGTAGAGAAATAATTTCCAGTGTATATCTTCGCAATTATGTTGCGCTAGTGATCGGTAGGCTACTGCTGTGTGCTTGATATCGAGAAGTACTGCGAAAATGATATAATATTATGGCGAAAATAGGTGTGTTCTTGTAATCCCAGACTCTGGAGATGTCTGTAGAAACACAAGCAAGCAGGTAGGTACTGACCAGAAACAGTAGCGCGTTTGTACCAAGGGGAAACGAGTCTGTTTTTTACATCAGTTCTGAGAGTGACTTCGATTCAGTGAGGGCGTTCTGATGAAAAATTGTTGATTTTGTATGGTGTAGGATAGGAATTTTATGTTTACTATACGTTGATATATTGGAGATCGGTTTCACGCACTAATATTCAATCACCTGGCCTCAATGGGAGGAGAATGTAAATGAGTAGGTGTGTTTACATATTTGACGATGTGTATGGCACTTTGCGAGGTTTAGTTGTTGGTGCAAAGTGGTGATCAGTGTAAAGTAGTTTATTACCGCAGAGTGTCGCGTCTGTAGAAAGTAAGCAAAGGCTGATGGTTCTTCCCTAGGACTGGGGAGCAGTGAGTGTAGGTCTACGAGAATTTTTTTGGGTGCTGTACAGACATAAAAGCTGCCTGCAATGTTTGTCTAAAATGTGTATATATTGTATTTTAAAGTTAGTGTAGTTTACATGGTGCAAAATGTGTATATATTGCATTGTAAAGTTAGTATGGTTTATGTTATGGCAAGACTAGAGAGGATGACTGTGTGTCCTATCGTGAGAGACGTATAGATTGAGCAGATCGATAACGACGAGGGAATGAGTGAGAGCTTTTAAGTGCAAAATTATATGCACTATAGATAGTGAAGCACAGTCGTCAAGAGAAGAGATTAACGCACATTGATTGGTGTCAAACTGTAGCAGCAATGGTAACATTTAATTGTGGTTAGACTGGTAAATATCTTCCTGACTTGCAATGTTCTTGTCAGTCTGGTATGTATTTCATTATGTGGAGACAATTTTGCACTTTCAAATGTCAATGCAATTTAGCGATCTGTGTAAATTAACCGCTGAAAGTCCCAGAAAGAATAGGTGGATGGTGCTTCGATACCGGCGGCATCAGTACTAATTCGACGAGTAAATTGGATAACAGCAAATGATAATGTTGGACTGATTAAAATGCTTTGTGCTGGGATATGGGAGCCTCTACATACCTGTGCGAACATTTGCATATGTTGAGAACAGGATGAGTATCACGTGATGGGATGGGTATCACGTTAGGTCCGCGCAGAAGACTGCATTGGACGTTATTGTGAATTATTTTCGTAAAGAGGTTCTGTTTGGGCGAGAATTTCCGTCCATAAAAGCTGAGAGAAGACGAAAACAAGTACTAAAGCGCACGTTAAGAATATCTGAGGGGCTTTGGAATTTACTAGACTTGATTATTATTCTAGATAGCAATTTGACTTGAGTATTAGATTTATGACGTTGCTAATGCGTTTGCGATGGTATGTAGCAATGCGTGGTGAAGCATTGGGTCAAACTTCATGTATGATCCGTTAGAATCGCTAAGGAGAAAGCACGTTCGGCTATTGTGGAATGGATTTCTGCAGCGTCTTCCCTGGAATGCAGTTACAATGAGGGTAGCGAGGAATACCCCACGTGCGCAGCACTGCCTGGAGGACGCGTTCTGTAAATAAGCGCCTGCCTGTTTCCGATCACATCATCAACATCGCCTACATACTACTTTTGCGTGCATTCGGCTGCAGCTCGCGGCTGCGCTCTCGCCCAATCACATCAGCATGTGAGTCTACGAGAACATGTATTTGAATAGGCATTTCTCAGGAATGAAGTATGAATGAGATGTCACCGCCTGATGCTTGTGGGACCCTGGCGGACGCTTGTGCATGGTTTGACAGCTGACGACAGCGCCATGTCGTTGGGGTCGTCTGTGCTCTCTGCTGGAGAGGGGATGGCAGAGGGTGCTTGCGCGTGTTGATTGAATTATTTTGCGAGCATCTCTGTGGGCTGTGTTACGAGTTATTTGGATAGTTTACGCGTACTGAGCGTGTCTAGACATAACTGTGCTGAATTATTTAGGAGGAGTCTGAATGTCTGTACTTAAATTATTGGTGTAAATTAGGAGTTTTTGCATGTCTGCAGACTGTGACCCCAAGCGAGTGTTTTTCGTCATTGTGATAACTATATTCGATCACTAAATAAAATGTTCCAAACTAAATACAGTGCACTCTGTCTTTGCTCTCCCCAGCAGCCCAGCTTAGCCTGAGTCATTTTCGCACCATTTTCCTTCTACAGACCACCATCTGGGCTTAGGTCACAGGAGGGATGACAGTACCCTGTGGTGGCAGTTATTTGTACTAGGTCAGTTGGAGTCTAGATCCGGTGCCCGCATCTCGTGGTCGTGCGGTAGTGTTCTCGCTTCCCACGCCCGGATTCCCGGGTTAGATTCCCGGCGGGGTCGGTGATTTTCTCTGCCTCATGATGGCTGGGTGTTGTGTGATGTCCTTAGGTTAGTTAGGTTTACGTAGTTCTACGTTCTAGGGGACTGATGACCATAGATGTTAAGTCCCATAGTACTCAGAGCCATTTGAACCATTTTTGAGATCCGGTGGTGGAGACATTCATTGCAAAATAAAAACTTATGTCCATAATAGAGAGAGTCGTTTTCCAGCCATTTCGCCCAACCATCTTGGATTAAGTCATACACTATGCACGGTAGTGCATGTTAGCCTGGCAACATGGTCTGGTAGGGAGATGTGGCGGTCGGTTGAGGATCGTGGTGGAGAGTTTAACTATTTGGTTCCAAGTCCAGGTGGGTGTGGCATTCGTGGAAATTGATTCCAAGTCCTAGCTTCTATGAAGTCGAATCACGTGACAAATGCAGTAGCCAATAGGAGTGCAGCATTGTAGGGGTGGGGGGGGGGGGGGTGCTAGGTCATGAATGAACAACGCACCCGTAGTGGGAAAATGTGTAACTTCTTATTTGATCATTGAATATTGAAAGTGTAAATTCACTTCTGGAATATGATTAAAATTGAAACGGAATTATGTACTGAGGTAACTGATAGCTTAGATGCACGATGTTGGTGTCACAAGTGTTCATTTAAATTCGTTAGCATATTTATAGAAGACTATCTCCGGAGCGAGTATGAAGGTGCGGGCTTGAGGCTGTGATATCAGCGGCTGCTCGCTCGCGGGCCGCTGACGCAGCACGTGTCCGGTTATAATGCACGATAGACAGAGAGCGGACGATCTTGTGCCATCACCTGACATCACGGTAGCGCCCTCTGGTTGTTACAATATGAACTAAATCAATTGGGCTCTGTAGCTCACGGGCTGCTGACGCAGCGTGAAAAAGAGAGCAGATGATCTTGCGTCTTCACACAATGTCACAGGAGCGCCCTCTCGTGGGCCCGATATGAACCAAGTCAGTTGAGCTTTGGACCCAGTGGTGAACACACTGGGTGCAGCCATCTTGAATAACGGTGCATGCGTAGTGATCTGACGTCAGGAGAACGCCCTCTGGTGTCACTGATATGAACTAAGCCTGTTGGAGTCCAGACTCAGTGGAGAGCGCACCAGCTTGAAACTGGTTAAATAATAATGACAAGTACTTTTTCCCGGCATTTTCTTTGTTTAGTAGAGATATGAGTGGTGTGGTGCATTATCGTGCTGGAATTTGAACTGTGCGCCATTTTTCTGAAGCAGGGGGCGTGGTACTTTCCCACCAAAATTCAAACTTCCCGCCAATATCCGTCATCTTTATTGACGCCGCAGCCTCTATCTTGGAGGACGTCATCGCCGCCATCTTGGATGGTGGTACTCTTGACTGGCGCCCTGAGGCAGCTTTAATAATTAATTCCGTCTCTATCTGGGGCTGCACTTCACACAGAAGTTCACGTGTTGCGACCTCTAAAACCGATCTTAGACTGCCTTGAATTAACACACAACATTATCCAAGGCAATTTTTCAACAAACTATTCCGTCTTTACAGGAGATCAGATTTTATACACGGATTCACTTATTACCCCCTCGGAAACTGATGGTATTCTAGTCTTGAGGTATCTCAGCAGTTTGACACCTGTCCTCTCAGGGCGCACTTACGACTAGGGCATCCTTTCCATCCATAAGCACTGACAGTAACTAAAACTTGTAATTATTATTCCCTGCTAAATTGAGCGATATTGAAACTATTATTAACAACTTCTCAGTGAAAATAACGTCATCAGCATGGTTATACACTCCTGGAAATGGAAAAAAGAACACATTGACACCGGTGTGTCAGACCCACCATACTTGCTCCGGACACTGCGAGAGGGCTGTACAAGCAATGATCACACGCACGGCACAGCACACACACCAGGAACCGCGGTTTTGGCCGTCGAATGGCGCTAGCTGCGCAGCATTTGTGCACCGCCGCCGTCAGTGTCAGGCAGTTTGCCGTGGCATACGGAGCTCCATCACAGTCTTTAACACTGGTAGCATGCCGCGACAGCGTGGACGTGAACCGTATTTGCAGTTGACGGACTTTGAGCGAGGGCGTATAGTGGGCATGCGGCAGGCCGGGTGGACGTACCGCCGAGTTGCTCCGAGTTGCTTAACACGTGGGGCGTGAGGTCTCCACAGTACATCGATGTTGTCGCCAGTGGTCGGCGAAAGGTGCACGTGCCCGTCGACCTGTGACCGGACGGCAGCGACGCACGGATGCACGCCAAGACCGTAGGATCCTACGCAGTGCCGTAGGGGAACGCACCGCCACTTCCCAGCAAATTAGGGACACTGTTGCTTCTGGGGTATCGGCGAGGACCATTTGCAACCGTCTCCATGAAGCTGGGCTACGGTCCCGCACACCGTTAGGCCGTCTTCCGCTCACGCCCCAACATCGTGCAGCCCGCCTCCAGTGGTGTCGCGACGGGCGTGGATGGAGGGACGAATGGAGACGTGTCGTCTTCAGCGATGAGAGTCGCTTCTGCCTTGGTGCCAATGATGGTCGTATACGTGTTTGGCGCCGTGCAGGTGAGCGCCACAATCAGGACTGCATACGACCGAGGCACACAGGGCCAACACCCGGCATCATGGTGTGGGGAGCGATCTCCTACACTGGCCGTACACCTCTGGTGATCGTCGAGGGGACACTGAATAGTGTACGGTACATCCAAACCGTCATCGAACCAATCGTTCTACCATTCCTAGACCAGCAAGGGAACTTGCTGTTCCAACAGGACAATGCACGTCCGCATGTATCCCGTGCCACCCAACGTGCTCTAGAAGGTGTAAGCAAGATCTCCGGATCTGTCCCCCATTGAGCATGTTTGGGACTGGATGAAGCGTCGTCTCACGCGGTCTGCACGTCCAGGACGAACGCTGGTCCAACTGAGGTGTCAGGTGGAAATGGCATGGCAAGCCGTTCCACAGGACTACATCCAGCATCTCTACGATCGTCTCCATGGGAGAATAGCAGCCTGCATTGCTGCGAAACGTGGATATACACTGTACTAGTGCCGACATTGTGCATGCTCTGTTGCCTGTGTCTATGTGCCTGTGGTTCTGTCAGTGTGATCATGTGATGTATCTGACCCCAGGAATGTGTCAATAAAGTTTTCCCTTCCTGGGACAATGAATTCACGGTGTTCTTATTTCAATTTCCAGGAGTGTAGATGTGCATTAATATTTAAACAATAAATATAAATAATGAAAGATTCGTTTCTTGGTGACCACCATGATAGGTGAATCCCCACTGTAACTCTCCGCTCCAGTGCGATATGACCACCTCTCGCCCTGCCGTTCTCACACTATGTGAACTTCTGGTGCGTCTTTCGGTGAGTCTGCTTTATGATCCTACCCACTCGATAGCATCCCATAGCAAAATGTTCCTGTACTGTGCATTAAAACCTAGCAACAAAATGTAATAAACGTGGACAGGGATGTGGCGTTTCAGCGATGTGGCATAAACGCTACAAAGTTCGTCAGCACTGACGGGGAATTATTATTTTGAAAACAATGTGAAGTTAAGGATAGTACGGAAAAGCACTTTAATGCGTTACAGCACTGTAATGCCGCCGAACAAAGTAGCTGTGTGAAGAGAACTGCTGAAAATGATAGCAGACAAACACTGTTATTTGAGCAGACAGGTCCATCACCAAACGCGCAAACATTCTGCCAGGGCTTGAGTGAGATAATGGTTTCTCGTAATGTCGCACTGGACAAGCTGAAGAATGCACGCTTCAGACAGTTCTTGGGAAAGTACACAACTCATCCAGTTCCAGATGAATCTACATTGAGAAAGAACTATTTAGCCGTGTGCTAAGAGAAAGTACTCAACAAAATAGGAATTAGTGCTTCTGAACAAAAGGTCTGGGTGTTTATAGATGAAACCACTGATGTGGGTGGACGTTCTGTTGTAAATGTTGTTGTTGGTATTCTGAAAGGTGACGCACCTGGAGAAATGTTCCTCCTATTATGTGAAGCTCTTAAGAAAGTTTAAAACTCGACAATTTCCATTTTTTGTTTGGCAACTCTGTAAAGCTACTATGGCCTTATTTGGAAATAGAGACAATTTTTCGCTGCTACTAACAAATGGTGCTTTATACATGGCGGAAGCAACCAAGAGGCTTCAGATTCTCTACCTCAGTATAGTGTACATGACTTGCGTTGCACATGCGCTGCTCAGAGTTGCAGAAGAGGTGCGATCAAATTACCTCCATGTGGACAAATTAATTTCCTGTGGCAAGAAAAACTACGTGAACGCTCCACTACGGATGCAGAAATTCAGGGAGCAAACACCTTTACTGCCCTTCGCCCCTGAGCCTGTTCTTACACGATAGGGTTCTTGGCTTAATATTGCTGAGTAGTACTGCACAAAATAAACCAAAATAAAGACAGTCTTTTGTGATCTTGATAGCGATGATCAAGTGCTATCAAAACAGTGAGAGAGGTCTTTACAGATACCTTGTCTATAACCTTGGCATACATCAACGTCAACTTTTTAAAGGTATGAAGAGCCATCACAAAACTAGAATCTGCTGGTATTCAACTGTGTGACACCCTGGGTATTCTGCAACATGTGCAGAGTGAGTTGGGTTGAGTTCCTGGTCATGTGGCTGACAAAGTGAACAACAAATTACAAAGTGTTCCCCAGAAGAATCCTGGATGTTCTACAATGTGCAACATTTCTGACAGCCTTTCCGGGAGTGCCACAACATTTGAAGACAATGATTCAAAGCTGTCCTGCAGTGACCCCGCTGCTTTCAAATACGCCCTTGTGATGTAGAATGAGACTTCTGAAGGTAAAAAGGTATCATTAGCGACAATCGTAGATCTTTGAAAATGTAAACCTGAAAATGCACCTTGCTTTCCAGTGCACTTCTGCAGAAACTGAAGATTGACAGCACTTGTTTACTAATTTGGAATACTTAAATAAGTGCTGCAGTAGTAAAAACATGGTTTTACTGTCTGTACAGGTTTAATTTTTTTCACTGTACTTATTTCTTTCTTCAGACACTTCGAAAACAAGTGCTAGTTAGTTTCAAACACTGCAAATGTGAGTACTACACTCACAAACTCACTATACTTTCAGAAGTGACTTTTGAATTACATGTCATATTTTAGTTTTAAAGTCATATTTATGTAAGTATTCGGTCGTAAATGATCGTATATTTAGATGTGTTTTTGGTCAGTAAAATCTGAACCCTATAATATAATTGTCCATTATTTCTTGATAGTTGAAGAGTCGGTTCGGGCTACTCTGGACTGCATTCATACTCGTGTGAATGTATGGCTAATCCTTGTGAAGACCGAGCGAGGTGGCGCAGTGGTTAGACACTGGACTAACATTCGGGAGAACGACGGTTCAATCCCGCGTCCGGCAATCCTGATTAAGCTTTTCCGTGATTTCCCTAAATCGCTCCAGGCAAATGCCGGGATGGTTCCTTTCAAAGGGCACGGTCGTCTTCCTTCCCCGTCCTTCCCTAATCCGATGAGACCGATGGCCTCGCTGTCTGGTCTCCTACCCAAACCAACCAACCAACAAACCAACCTCGTGAAGATGAACAAATTTGATGATAAATCGCAAACCGACGCCAATCAACTCTAGATACATAAATCTACATACATACTAAGCATGTAAATTTATGTATCTAGAATCGATACTAAGCCTCCCCCCCATGAACCATGGACCTTGCCGTTGGTGGGGAGGCTTGCGTGCCTCAGCGATACAGATAGCCGTGCCGTAGGTGCAACCACAACGGAGGGGTATCTGTTGAGAGGCCAGACAAACGTGTGGTTCCTGAAGAGGGCCAGCAGCCTTTTCAGTAGTTGCAGGGGCAACAGTCTGGATGATTGACTGATCTGGCCTTGTAACAATAACCAAAACGGCCTTTTCCCGATGGCATGCAGCTTTACTGTATGACTAAATGATGATGGCGTCCTCTTGGGTAAAATATTCCGGAGTTAAAATAGTCCCCATTTCGGATCTCCAGGCGGGGACTACTCAAGAGGATGTCGTTATCAGGAGAAAGAAAACTGGCGTTCTACGGATCGGAGCGTGGAATGTCAGAACCCTTAATCGGGCAGGTAGGTTAGAAAATTAAAAAAGGGAAATTGATAGGTTAAAGTTAGGTATAGTGGGAATTAGTGAAGTTTGGTGGCAGTAGGAACAAGACTTCTGGTCAGGTGACTACGGAGTTATAAACACAAAATCAAATAGGGGTAATGCAGGAGTAGGTTTAATAATGAATAGGAAAATAGGAATGCGGATAAGCTACTACAAACAGCATAGTGAACGCATTATTGTGGCCAAGATAGATACGAAGCCCACACCCACTACAGTACTACAAGTTTATATGCTTACTAGCTCTGCAGGTGACGAAGAAATTGAAGAAATGTATGATCAAATAAAAGAAATTATTCAGGTAGTGAAGGGAGACGAAAATTTAATAGTCATGGGTGACTGGAATTCGGTAGTAGGAAAAGGGAGAGAAGGAAACGTAGTAGGTGAATATGGACTGGGGCAAAGAAATGAAAGAGGAAGCCGCCTGGTAGAATTTTGCACAGAGGACAACTTAATAATAGCTAACACTTGGTTCAAGAATCATAAAAGAAGGCTGTATACATGGAAGAAGCCTGGAGATACTGACAGGTTTCAGATAGATTATATAATGGTAAGACAGAGATTTAGGAACCAGGTTTTAAATTGTAAGACATTTCCAGGGGCAGATGTGGACTCTGACCACGATCTATTGGTTATGACCTGTAGATTAAAACTGAAGAAACTGCAAAAAGGTGGGAAATTCAGGAGATGGGAGCTGGATAAACTAAAAGAACCAGAGGTTGTACGGAGTTTCAGGGAGAGCATAAGGGAGCAACTGGCAGGAATGGGGGAAAGAAATACAGTAGAAGAAGAATGGGTAGCTTTGAGGGATGAAGTAGTGAAGGCAGCCGAGGATCAAGTAGGTAAAAAGACGAGGGCTAGTAGAAATCCTTGGGTAACAGAAGAAATAAAAATGCAGTAAATGAAGCAGGCAAAAAGGAATACAGACATCTCAAAAATGAGATCGACAGGAAGTGCAAAATGGCTAAGCAGGGATGGCTACAGGACAAATGTAAGGATGTAGAGGCTTATCTCACTAGGGGTAAGATAGATACTGCCTACAGGAAAATTAAAGAGACCTTTGGAGATAAGAGAACCACTTGTATGAACATCAAGAGCTCAGATGGAAACCCAGTTCTAAGCAAAGGAGGGAAAGCAGAAAGGTGGAAGGAGTATATAGACAGTCTAAACAAGGGCGATGTACTTGAGGACACTATTATGGAAATGGAAGAGGATGTAGATGAAGATGATATGGGAGATACGATACTGCGTGAAGAGTTTGACAGAGCACTGAAAGACCTGAGTCGAAACAAGGCCTCCGGAGTAGACAACATTCCATTGGGACTACTGACGGCCTTGGGAGAGCCAGTCCTGACAAAACTCTACTATCTGGTGAGCAATATGTATGAGACAGGTGAAACACCCTCAGACTTCAAGAAGAATATAATAATTCCAATCCCAAAGAAAGCAGGTGCTGACAGATGTGAAAATTACCGAACTATCAGTTTAATAAGTTACAGCTGCAAAATACTAACGCGAATTCTTCACAGACGAATGGAAAAACTGGTAGAAGCCGACCTCGGGGAAGATCAGTTTGGATTCCATAGATATGTTGGAACACGTGAGGCAATACTGACCCTACGACTTATCTTAGAAGCTAGATTAAGGAAGGGCAAACCTACGTTTCTAGCATTTGTAGACTTAGAGAAAGCTTTTGACAATGTTGACTGGAATACTCTCTTTCAAATTCTGTAGGTGGCAGGGGTAAAATACAGGGAGCGAAAGGCTATTTACAATTTGTACAGAAACCAGATGGCAGTTATAAGAGTCGAGGGACAGGGAAGCAGTGGTTGGGAAGGGAGTGAGACAGGGTTGTAGTCTCTCCCCGATGTTATTCAATCTGTATATTGAGCAAGCAGTGAAGGAAACAAAAAAAATTCGGAGTAGGTAGTAAAATCCATGGAGAAGAAATAAAAACTTTGAGGTTCGCCGATGACATTGTAATTCTGTCAGAGACGGCAAAGGACTTGGAAGAGCAGTTGAACGGAATGGACAGTGTCTTGAAAAGAGGATATAAGATGAACATCAACAAAAGCAAAACGAGGATAATGGAATGTAGTCAAATTAAATTGGGTGATGCTGAGGGAATTAGATTAGGAAATGAGACACTTAAAGTAGTAAAGGAGTTTTGCTATTTAGGAAGTAAAATAACTGATGATGGTCGAAGTAGAGAGGATATAAAATGTAGACTGGCAATGGCAAGGAAAGCGTTTCTCAAGAAGAGAAATTTGTTAACATCAAGTATAGATTTAAGTGTCACGAAGTCATTTCTGAAAGTATTTGTATGGAGTGTAGCTATGTATGGAAGGGAAACATGGACGATAAATAGTTTGGACAAGAAGAGAATAGAAGATTTCGAAATGTGGCGCTACAGAAGAATGCTGAAGATTAGATGGATAGATCACATAACTAATGAGGAAGTATTGAATACGATTGGGGAGAAGTTTGTGGCACAACTTGACCAGCAAAAGGGATCGGTTGGTAGGACATGTTCTGAAGCATAAAGGGATCACCAATTAATATTGGAGGGCAGCGTGGAGGGTAAAAATCGTAGAGGGTGACCAAGAGATGACTACACTAATCAGATTCAGAAGGATGTAGGTTGCAGTAGGTACTGGGAGATGAAGAAGCTTGCACAGGATAGAGCAGCATGGAGAGCTGCATCAAACCAGTCCCAGGACTGAAGACCACAACAACAACAACAACAAACAACATACTAAGCAAGCTACCGCACGGTACGGTGGGGGGGGGGGGGGGGGGGAGGAGGTACGCTAATTACGTAAGTAAAGTGAAGTCGTATGGCGTTGTTGACTGGGACACACAAACAGGCAGGTTCAGTTACCTAGCGAGAAAAGGTTTTCTTCCGCCGCATGCAATGGCCCATTTCCTTGAAGTTATGTAAGACTCGTGTCTTATGTGTATTTGTTGAACATAGGTGAGTGTCATGGTTGAGTGTATAGCGTGATTTTATGTTTGTGTTTATGATGCTGATGTGTGAGAGATACCAGCGTCGAGCTTAACGTCCCCATCCAAAGGAAGGGTCACCATGTCCTCACTTAGTGAGACACTGCGGAGAAATCTGGAATTTCATCCAGGATATTGATGCAAAGTCTGGTGCTCATTGGTTGATCGGAAAGATAGCGACAAACTGTATATAGACCATGTGCAGAAGAAAGGGAAATGTTAAGAAAGTTCGTACTTAAAGAAACACACACACACACACACACACACACATTTTCATCCCTGATTAGTGGTTTTGGAATTCCAGCTCGCTCTACCATTCGATACATACACACACACAACATTAGGAACCTCAAACTTGATGCCATGAAGCTGGTGTTTGAAATAACTGGTGCCGGCGGAAGTTTGCGTCCTCCCTCGGGCATGGGTTTGTATGTTTGTCCTTAGGAAAATTTAGGTTAAGTAGGGTGTAAGCTTAGGGACTGATGACGTTAGCAGTTAAGTCCCATAAGATGTCACACACATTTGAACATATTTTTGAAAGAACTAAATTTTTTTCGATCAAATTGTCAGCTGTACGTGATAATCTTGTGCATAAAGGCTACAGGAAGTTTCATAAATCTCTATGATTACTGAATATTCTTGTTGTAATGTAACCGGCAGTCACGTATAAAAACAGCTGTGCCGGTGCAAGAAGGTACTCTGTTTTCTGTTTCCACATGGTGTCTCATTTGGCCAAGCTTTGTCATCTATGTTTGGTACGAGAGTAGGCTAGACGTCGTCCAGTCATGGACGACAGACAATCGAGCTGTCCACATGAAAGTTTCTGCTTCCTTCGGCTAACATCCTGTATAAAATGTGCGACATGTGGGCGGACGTTACTCTGCTGGAGAAGCGCATCCGCTAGGTGGTGTAGAAGCCGCAAGAGAGTAAGCGATAGCGACTCCAGTGTACTCTACTCTGGCCAGTATAACTTATGAAAGGTAACGGTCAATATCCGTTACACTATTTGCTCTCCAAGCATGATGCCAAGCAATGATCCAGTGCTTGATGACTGGCTGTAATGTGACTTTTCAGAGTAACCGTGTATCTCATGGAATACCATAATATTGCTGCCCAAATCATCGCCAAACCCCTTCATGTTTCACTCTTGGGACGTAAACTCTGCCAGAAGTTGGAAACAGTGTGAAACAAGACCTATCCGACCAACGACATACTGTCATTGCAGTATAGTCCAGGGTTATGGCTTCGGCAACACGATTTCGTGTTAAAGGCATTTTCATCCCTGATGAGTGGTTTTGGAATTCCAACTCGCCCTACCATTCGACTCTTGCAGCTGTCGTCCTCTTATTTTTAGTCGCAATCCTCTTCGATGACCATCCGTCAAGATCACTCAACACATACTTACGTTCAAGTTGTGACTTAGTGCATGATGTTTTTCCACTTTCCCTGCGTGCGGCATAAATCTTCAATTCGGTGCATACTGAAACACTAAACACTTCGGCTACTTTGTTTAAGGACGTACCCACGATACGAGCACCAACAATTTTCCCACGCTCGGATTCACCTAATTCCGCCATAATGCACGCACTCCATACAGATTACCCTTTTGATCACTACAGACGCTTTCAACGTATTGAGGACATTGTGCAGGTGCCGTTCGCGGTCAAATACACTCTAAGACGATAAAAAAACGACGCACCACGTATAAATTATCAGAATGACACAGAAAACGGTAGATGTAATGTACATGTCCAGGCTAACAACTGATTACAATTTCACAAAAATTAAAATTGAACAATTCATTCAAGAGAAAGTGCTTCACAAATTGAGGAAAGTCAATATCGCGTTGGTTCAGCTCTATGCCTTATGCAAACAATTATTCGGTTCGGCCTTGATTCATAGAGTTCTTGTATGTCCTCCTGAGGGATATCGTACCAAATTCTGTCCAATTGGCGCGTTCTAGCGTCACACTTTCGAACTGGCTGGAGGGATCTGCCCACAGTGCTCCAAATGTACCCAATTGGGAAGACATTGCTGGCCAAGGTAGGGTCTGGCAAGTACGAAGACAAGCAGCAGAAACTCTCGCCAGTAGTGCCGTATAGCATTACCTTGCTGAAATGGGAGTTCAGTATGGCTTGTCGTGAAGGGTAACAAAACGGTGTGTTTAGTATCGCCGACGTACTGCTGTGCTGTAAGGGTGTCGTGGATGACAAGCAAAGGGGTCCTGCTATGAAAGAAAATAGCACGCCAGACCAATACTCCTGGTTGTCGGGCCGTATGGAGGGCGACAGCTACGTTGGTATCCCACCTGCCCGGGCCGTCTCCAAACTCGTGTTCGGCCTGAAATCTCACTGACTGCAGTATAATTGTCTTCAGTAATGTGTCTGGCTCTGATCTCAGCCCCGATGACGAGCGAAGACGTGTCTGGAAACGTCCCAAACAGCGGTGGGTTACTAACCTGACTAACGCCCGCCATGCGGCCCAAAAGCCAGGAGTGATGGTCTGGGGTGCCATTTATTTTCATAGCATCTTTGCTTGTCATCTGCGGCACCCTTACTGCACAGCGGTACGTCGACGATATTCTACGCCCGTTTTGCTGCCCTTCATGGCAAGCCATCCTGGGCTTACACTTCAGCAAGATAATGCCGTCTCACACAGGATGAAAGTTTCTACTCCTTGTCTTCGGGCTTGCGAAACCCCACCGTCGAAACCCCACCGTCGCTAGCAAGGTCACCGGACCCCTCCCCAATTATGAACGTTTTGAGTATTATGAGCAGTGCTCTCTAACCAGTTCGGTTTTTGACGGTCTAAAGCGCCAGTTTGACAGAATTTCGTACGATTCCCTTAGGAGGACATCAACCAACTCCATCAATCAGTGCCAAGCCGAATAACTGCTTGTATAAGGCCCACAGGTGGCCAAAGCATTATTGACTTGCTCAATTTGCAAAGCTCTTTCTCTGGAATGAAGCATTCAATTTTAATTTTTCTGAAACTGTAATCATTTGTTTGTCTAGAAATGTACACCGCAACTACCTATTTCCATCCATTCTGATAATATCTTCGTGGTGCGTTGTTTTTTCCTCTTTGTCTTTGTGTGTAGATGTATGTGGTGTGCGTACTGTAAGACCTTCGGTACACATACCATCAGATTATTTGACTTGTCGCTCTAACGAAGTAGGCGAGTGTTAGCAATAAGCCTCGTGGTCTTATCGTGGCGTGTTTATCTTCTGCCGTTAGGTCAGACGATAGAAATGCCACTTGCACGCTTAGAGTAGCAGATTGACGGTGACCAACTTTAAACAGAACTTGATTAATTTTCACACACATTTATTAAAATAATAAAAATCATAGATATTACGTAACTTGATTCTGGATGCTGTTTACAATTGACAATCTGAAGTGCCTTTGGTCTTGGTACGTTAATCTTATTCTCACACATCTATGATACTTAACAAAGTGTCTATAGATTTATCTTCATGGCTATGTACAGGAATATGATAATCTTATTAGGCGCAGACTGAAACTTGACTACAGACTAATGCAGACTGACTAATCGGAGGTCTGTACACTCGTTATAAAACCTCGCGCGTTCAGGTATCACTGCGCGAGTGTGATACGCGAGCAGCAATCTCATTGGCTGCGTGACATACACTCCTGGAAATTGAAATAAGAACACCGTGAATTCATTGTCCCAGGAAGGGGAAACTTTATTGACACATTCCTGGGGTCAGATACATCACATGATCACACTGACAGAACCACAGGCACATAGACACAGGCAACAGAGCATGCACAATGTCGGCACTAGTACAGTGTATATCCACCTTTCGCAGCAATGCAGGCTGCTATTCTCCCATGGAGACGATCGTAGAGATGCTGGATGTAGTCCTGTGGAATGGCTTGCCATGCCATTTCCACCTGGCGCCTCAGTTGGACCAGCGTTCGTGCTGGACGTGCAGACCGCGTGAGACGACGCTTCATCCAGTCCCAAACATGCTCAATGGGGGACAGATCCGGAGATCTTGCTGGCCAGGGTAGTTGACTTACACCTTCTAGAGCACGTTGGGTGGCACGGGATACACGCGGACGTGCATTGTCCTGTTGGAACAGCAAGTTCCCTTGCCGGTCTAGGAATGGTAGAACGATGGGTTCGATGACGGTTTGGATGTACCGTGCACTATTCAGTGTCCCCTCGACGATCACCAGAGGTGTAAGGCCAGTGTAGGAGATCGCTCCCCACACCATGATGCCGGGTGTTGGCGCTGTGTGCCTCGGTCGTATGCAGTCCTGATTGTGGCGCTCACCTGCACGGCGCCAAACACGCATACGACCATCATTGGCACCAAGGCAGAAGCGTCTCGCATCGCTGAAGACTACACGTCTCCATTCGTCCCTCCATTCACGCCTGTCGCGACACCACTGCAAGCGGGCTGCACGATGTTGGGGCGTGAGCGGAAGACGGCCTAACGGTGTGCGGGACCGTAGCCCAGCTTAATGGAGACCGTTGCGAATGGTCCTCGCCGATACCCCAGGAGCAAGAGTGTCCCTAATTTACTGGGAAGTGGCGGTGCGGTCCCCTACGGTACTGCGTAGGATCCTACGGTCTTGGCGTGCATCCGTGCGTCGCTGCGGTCCGGTCCCAGGTCGACGGGCACGTGCACCTTCCGCCGACCACTGGCGACAACATCGATGTACTGTGGAGACCTCACGCCCCACGTGTTGAGCAATTCGGCGGTACGTCCACCCGGCCTCCCGCATGCCCACTATACGCCCTCGCTCAAAGTCCGTCAACTGCACATACGGTTCACGTCCACGCTGTCGCGGCATGCTACCAGTGTTAAAGAGTGCGATGGAGCTCCGTATGCCACGGCAAACTGGCTGACACTGACGGCGGCGGTGCACAAATGCTGCGCAGCTAGCGCCATTCGACGGCCAACACCGCGGTTCCTGGTGTGTCTGCTGTGCCGTGCGTGTGATCATTGCTTGTACAGCCCTCTCGCAGTGTCCGGAGCAAGTATGATGGGTCTGACACACCGGTGTCAATGTGTTCTTTTTTCCATTTCCAGGAGTGTATTAACACACGGATTGGCGGTAACAGAATTTGGTCCGTCTCTAAGACAGCGCCATCTCGTAGTGCGGAGACGGACGAGCGCTGCGTCTGCGCTGTTGTGCTTAGCGGGGCGCGCTCTATTGGGAAAGTTGTGTACGCGCTGACTACGCGGAACTATGTACACAACAATGTAGAAGGTATACAGGTGACTAGCAGTAACGTTCACGTAGTCCGGAGCAGTCATCGCAGGCCTGTATTCGTGGGGGGGTCTAATGGTACAAGTTTCAAGTTTCAAACAACAGTTGGCCAGGACGATGAAATAACCGCAAACGACCACCGACCTATGTCATTCTTTCGATCAGACAACGTGTCTCCATTGAGTCACGGACCAGACTCCATGATTCCTCACGCACTGTAATCTTGACTAACGATGTGGTTGGTTCAATATGGGAACACGCAGATTGATGCAGAGACCCAGGGTCAACAATGTACGCTCAGTGTACTGCTTGCACAAGCACTTTGACATCACGTCTGATGCAGATTGCTGTCCATCCTGTTTCACAGAGTAGTCAATACTCCTACCTCCACATTGTGTTACGAGGCACATACGTCGAACACGTTGTCGGCTACTTATAAGCGGGTTTTAAATCCACTTACGTTCAGCCCTATTTTGGCTTTGAATGGTTTCTTTAAATCGATTAAGTCAAATGCGGTTTCCTTAAATCACATAACCCAAATGCCAGGATGGTGTTACGCCTTCATCTGCACGCTGTGTGGTTCTATGGTGGAAACAGTGGGGAGGAATAGACTCCGTTCCTGAACAGAGAATTCAAATAGTAATTTATTTTACATCTAGTATCAAACAGTAAAAATAATACGTAACTTTGTTGTTGTATTAGCAGCGTCAGTTTGTTAACAGTATATTTGAATGTAGAAGTATATTCAGATACATAAGATGTATAAGTCGCTCTTCAGTACAATGTCTATACAGAAGAAATCGAGCCCTGGCCACTATGGAAGTCTGTAAATGTTGTTCAACTTGTAAACACACAATATGGGATCAGTACACGAATGATGGAACTTAAGTGCAACCGCTGCGGAGACGGGATGCTCACGTCTTATTGGCAGCGGCATAACCTTCCGTGACAGCGCCCTCGTGCCGCGGTCCCGGCTATAGGAAACGCGGCGGAGTAACTGGCGGCGCGCGTATTTTAAAGTGCGGCCGACCGATACCGCAGATGGTTGCTAGAACAAGGCCATGTCTGATTACCTTTATCGTCTGAGTTTGTGGTCCACCTCTAATGAGCTAGTCGATTATGGGGCCTTAAATTTTAAGGTTCCTTTTAAGTGGGTATTCGCGAGCACCTCGTGTTCGATTAAATGACCAGAGTAAATATCGGGTGATCAAAAAGTCAGTATAAATTTGAAAACTTAATAGACCACGGAATAATGTAGATAGAGAGGTAAGAATTGACACACATGCTTGGTATGACATGGGGTTTTATTAGAACAAAAAAAGTACACAAAATGTCCCACAGATGGCGCTGGACAGTAAAACTGCTACCGTCGCGGGTGAGAGGTACACCGATATATTACAGAATCGCATCATTCCCAGCCTGGCTGGTAAACACCTGCTGGAACGTATGATGTTTATGCAGGATGGCGCTCCACCCCATATTGCCAGACGGGTGAAAGATCTCTTGTGTGCGTCGTTTGGTGATGATCGTGTGCTCAGCCGCCACTTTCGTCATGCTTGGCCTCCCACAGACCTCAGTCCGTGCGATTATGGGCTTTGGGATTACCTGAAGTCGCAAGTGTATCGTGATCGACCGACATCTCTGGGGATGCTGATAGATAACATCCGACGCCAATGCCCCACCATAACTCCGGATATGCTCTACAGTGCTGTTCACAACATTATTCCTCGACTACAGCTATTGTTGAGGATTGATGGTGAACATATTGAGCATTTCCTGTAAAGAACATCATCTTTGCTTTGTCTTACTTTGTTAGGATAATTATTGCTATTCTGATCAGATGAAGCGCCATCTGTCGGACATTTTTTGGACGTTTGTATTTTTTTGGTTCTAATAAAACCCCATGTCACTCCAAGCATGTGTGTCAATTTGTACCTCTCTATCTACATTATTCCGTGATTTATTCAGTTTTCAAATTTATACTGACATTTTGATCACCCGGTATAACTCGAATACACACATAGTTCACGACAGCCAAATGTAACTTCGTTCATTTTCACAACTGAAAAGAGCTAATATACAGGGCTGTCAGAAGCAGTCTGAACCCGCCCCCATAAACGAGATCTCTAATGCACGTATTTGCGGTGGCGCTCGACCCAGAGGTAAGCCAGTTCGAATCTTGGTGGAGGATGAAGTTTTAACTGCCAGTATTTGGCCGGCAAGGGGAGTAGAGGTGGTGGCGTTAAGTCGTTGATGACCAGTCTTTTGCTACAATGTTCTCGGTTACGTTTCAGACCACTCTGCAGTGAGTTATAAAGTGAAGGCACGTGACACTTTGATGGTGAGCCGCCCGTCGGATGGGGACGTTAAGCTTGGCAGCTCCCTTGCAGTTTATGGCGAGGAACGGGATCTGTGCCGGTACCAGTTTCACCCTCTCCCTTCTCTCATCAACACCAACATGACACTACACTACACGGACACGCAGTGCGATCACCTACACTTCATAATTACACTTACATACACATCTCATACTACGTGACGGAAAGGTGCCTGAGGACGCGAAGAATAGGGGGAAATTTTTCCAATTAGCCGGCTGAACCTGTCCTTCGGTGTCTTCCAGTCATTCGTGCCATATGATTTTACTTTACTAACAGTCTGAAAAGCTTGAAGAGAGTGGCAGGGTAGGTTTTGCCGAGAAATAATTGGGGAAAGGAATTCGATACGTTGCGTCCTGTCCGAGTTAATTAGCACTGAAGTTAGCCAATCAGGCCGTTGCAATCACAAATGCAACACGACCGCCAGAGACGGTGTCGTCAAATGCGTCAGGTTGATTTCCTAAAGCCTGATAGAGAGCGATACAAAATTGGACACAGTACAGTATTAAGGATCGAACCTGAGCCAAAGGTTGAGCAATGTCGTGCCCTATCATCTACGCTATGAGAATAGCTGAATCTAATTGTACCTTGCGGGCCGCTTGAATCTGTGAGTGCAACGGCGTGATCTGCTAACTTCAAAGCTAATGAACTCGGACACGGCGCAATGTACTGAATTTATTTCTTAACAATTATTCCTCGGCACAGCCTATCCTGCAACAAGCTTTCCAGACTGCTTCTGACTACCCTTCATTTTTCTGTGTAATTTTGTATCACGTGTGGGCGTTTATTGAAAACTAGTGACACAATTAGTAAAAATTCCGAAGTTGAAAGAATTCATAGCTCTACTTACGTCGACATAAGAGAAAATTAAATAACGGCTACTGAATGATGACAACATTCTTCTTGACGTTTCTGTATGTCTTTGTCGCCTGAGTGGCGCTTCAGGCATCAGATAACTACATTAAGAAAAAGTTTTAAGTTCATTAAAAGTTTGTGTGGTAGGCTATGTACATATAACTTTCTTAATGCTTCACTTTATAAGCCCGCAACTTCCCCTTTGTGTTTTTCTTACAACGCTGCAGTCGAGCGCGAAAGGCAGCCTCACGCACCTCCAGTTGTTCAAGTCCACCTTTGATGGCGTCGCGTATGACGGCATCCCTTGAGAATTCTTAACAACGAGTCATTCTGTGCCTCAGGGACTGTCGACGTAAGGCAGTGGACAGGGTCTCCTCGTTTAGACAAGTTACGAGTCTATTTCTCTTTCGACAGACATCTACACAGATACCAAAGTAACTCATTATGGTTGCAACATTAACGGATAGTCTTCTTGAACGCGTGTATACAGGGTGGTCCATTGATCGTGATCGGGCCAAATATCTCGCGAAATAAGAGTCAAACGAAAAAACCACAAAGAACGAAACTTGTCTAGCTTGAAGGGGGAAACCAGATGGCGCTATGGTTGGCCTGCTAGGTGGCGCTGTCATAAGTCAAACGGATATCAACTGCGTTTTTCAAAATAGGAACCCTCATTTTTATTACATATTCGTGTAGTACGTAAAGAAATATTAATGTTTCAGTTGGACCACTTTTTTCGCTTTGTGATAGATAGCACTGTAATAGTCACAAACATATAACTCACAATTTTAGACGAACAGTTGGTAACAGGTACGTTTCTTAAATTAAAATACAGAAAGTAGGTACGTTTGAACATTGTATTTCGGTTGTTCCAATGTGTTACATGTACCTTTGTGAACTTATCATTTCTGAGAACGCATACTGTTACAGCGGGATTACCTGTAACTACCGCATTAATGCAATAAATGCTCAAAATGATGTCCGTCAACCTAAATGCATTTGGCAATACGTGTAACGACATTCCTTTCAACAGCGAATAGTTCGCCTTCCGTAACGCTCGCACATGCATTGACAATGCGCAGACGCATGTTGTCAGGCGTTGTGGGTGGACCACGATAACAAATATCCTTCAACTTTCCCCACAGAAAGAAATCCGGGAACGTCAGATCCGGTGAACGTGCGGGCCGTGGTATGGTGCTTCGACGACCAATCCACCTGTCATGAAATATGCTATTCAATACCGCTTCAAACGCACGCGCGCTATGTGCAGGACATCCATCATGTTGGAAGTACATCGCCATTCTGTCATGCAGTGAAACATCTTGTAGTAACATCGGTAGGACATTACGTAGGAAATCAGCGTACATTGCACCATTTAGATTGCCATCGATAAAATAGGGGCCAATTATCCTTCCTCCCATAATGCCGCCTCATACATTAACCTGCCAAGGTCGCCGATGTTCCACTTGTCGCAGCCATCTACATCTACATCTACATCTACATCTACATCCATACTCCACAAGCCACCTGACGGTGTGTGGCGGAGGGTACCTTGAGTACCGCTATCTGTTCCCTTCTATTCCAGTCTCGTATTTTTCGTGGAAAGAAGAATTGTCGATATGCCTCTGTGTGGGCTCTAATCTCTCTGATTTTATCCTCATGGTCTCTTCGCGAGATATACGTAGAAGGGAGCCAAATACTGTTTGACTCCTAGGTGAAGGTATGTTCTTGAAACTTCAACAAAAGCGCGTACCGAGCTACTGAGCGTCTCTCCTGCAGAATCTTCCACTGGAATTTATCTATCATCTCCGTAACGCTTTCGCGATTTTCCGTTGCACAATAGTGCACATTATGCCGGTTTACGTAACCGCTGTTGGTGAATGACGCTTCGTCGCTAAACAGAACGCGTGCAAAAAATCTGTCATCGTCCCGTAATTTCTCTTTTGCCCAGTGGCAGCATTCCTGGTGCATAGAATTATGGTACGGGTGCAATCGATGTTGATGTAGCATTCTCTACACCGAAGTTTTTGAGATGCCCGATTCTCGCGCAATTTGTCTGCTACTGATGTGCGGATTAGCCGCGACAGCAGCTAAAACACCTACTTGGGCATCCTCATTTGTTGCAGGTCGTGGTTGACGTTTCACAGGTGGCTGAACACTTCCTGTTCCTTAAATATCGTAATCATCAGGCGAACGTTCCGGACACTTGGATATGTCGTACAGGATACCGAGCAGCATACACAGCACACTCCGGTTGGGCATTTTGATCACAATAGCCACACATCAACACGATATCGAACTTTTCCGCAATTGGTAAACGGTCCATTTTAACACGGGTAATGTATCACGAAGCAAATACCGTCCGCACTGGCGCAATGTTACGTGATACCATGTACTTATACGTTTGTGACTACTACAGCGCCATCTATCATAAAGCGAAACAAGTTGTCCAACTAAAACATTCATATTTCTGTACGTACTACACGCATATTTAATAAAAAATGGGGGTTCCTATTTAAAGAAACGCAGTTGATACCCGTTTGACCTATGGCAGCGCCATCTAGTAGGCCAACCACAGCGCCATCTGGTTTCCTCCTTCAAACTAGACGAGTTTTGTTCTTTGTAGTTGTTTCGTTTGATGCTTATTTCTTGAGATATTTGGACCGGTCACTATCACTGGACCACCCTCTACACGGGGTGACTCTCGTAAGAGTCGTTAAACCCATTTTCTCTGGTGTTTAGGCAGGTATTTGCAATTTCATCCTTGTAGACTGAGCTGGGTCAAAGAAATGGTGCTCATCAAATTTTTCTTGCGACGCATAGTGTCAACGGCAAGTGTCAGTTTGTTTCCCGTTGCAAACAAAAGGATTTTTAAATTGGAATTAAAACCGCCCATTCTTCATTCAATAGATTAGTGTAGTAAGATATCTGTTTTATGGATATGTGTTAACAGGGAGAGTAAAATATCAACTGGGCGACGACAGCAGCGCCCAGGTTCGCTCTGACAGCTACCGCCAAGCGGCAGTGCCGCTCTATCGCTGCTGGAGCACTGTTTGCCCTTAGTGTTTCACTATCTCTGCTATTACATACTGATAAAGGAATATCGTGCTAGAGTAATTTGGGCACGCTATATCGAAAGAGCTCGTAAAACTGCGCTTTAGAAATAGTTTTGCTTATAACGGGAAACCAACCGACAGTATCCGTTGACACTGAACGTCTCTTGAAAGGCATGATGAGCAGTATTTGTTTGAGCTTAATCCAGTTACACATTGTGAAAACGTAATTGTAAATATCTGCCGAAACACCACAGAAAATTCGCCTTATGACTCTTTGAGAGACATTAGGTGTATATCTATCGATGTAAAGCATACCGGAGAATAACCAAGTAGTAATTGCATTGGCGCACAGTACCTATACCTATCTGTGTGGGTGTGTTTCCTCTTGTTCCCAGAACTCGAAACCCATTAACTATTTGATTCAAATGGTATTATCATAAATGTGCATTATAACAGCCTAGTAAAAACAATACATTTGATATTATACTTTAAACAATAAATTGCGATTGTGCTAATGTAAAATCCGAAAGTCGATCACTTTCAAAAGATTATAATTCCAAAATATTTTCAAATGGTTTGTATCAAGTGCGGTTGTGGAGTGATAAAGAAACTAAACCGTATAAATCCTCATCCACGCATCTTGCTTCGCTTTATTTCACATTTTCGTTGAATGATTCGCATGTCACTGCAGACACCAGTATTTATCTGAGATGTAGCTGCTATTGAAATGTTAAACAACTACTTTCGTAACCGTTTCCAGTTGCTAAGAAGTTGAATGCAAATACTGATCATTATTGTGTATATGCTGCTCTTTGGTAATTAGTGTCCTGCTTGTTTCCCCGTCAATTGTAACGTACGGCCATCGAAAAGAATCAGTACCTATACGTACATGATTTCGGAATAATGCTAAGAAAGTCTGCAGCTGCGCTTCATTCATAAGTGCCCTACCCCCATGAGTTTCACGCTTATGTAAAAAGTGAATGACCTACAGTTTTCATTTCCTGCGTCATTTTCCTTAATTCACCAAACACCTGCGAAATAATCTGAATATGACAGTTTTGTATCACAACTATAACTAAAGCTATATCGAGTGAAATCTTAGGGCCTCTTATAGAGCCACAGTAACGATAATGGAGCGTTTGTTCTCTCGTCTTCTCTCCATTAGTTCCAGTGTAAACGCTTGTTCACATGTACAAGCGAATGGTAATGAACAGTGTCGGACTGAATACGAATGCTCGCTCATTTATCTTTGTTCCAGTCATTACGACGAAAACGAGGAGAGAGACGTAGCACAGGCTCAGAATGAAGAACAATGATTAGGAAATCAGCTGTGATGTTTTCTAAGAATCCATACCACCATTCGCCATTCACATAAGGGATGTATGGAGCACTTCTCCAAACGGTGGTTGAAATATCGAATCAATAGTGTCAACTTTAAGGATTCCACAGACCTTACCTGCTACGTTTCCTTCTATGTGGATATAGGACATGTTCAAAACCCACAGCAAACTCAGATCGAGCGCCGAAGTTGGAAGACATTTGTTTTACACTGAGGAGTCAAAAATCATGGGATACCTCATAATAACATGACCTATTTCCTTTTTCCTGGTGTATCGCAGCAACTCAATGTAGCATGTTCCTGAATTCTCCACAAGGGACTGTGGAATGGCAAGAACATGTCCTTGGCGATATAACGATGACATAAACCAAACATCTGTTTGTAAAATAAAAAGTAAATAAATATCTTTCGGGTATTAAAACTTGTATAGTTTTTATCTTACCTTTGGCTTGTAGATCTGTTGCAATTGTCTTCCAAACTCTGTCTTTGTAATCGATATTCCTGTAGTTTTCACTTCCCTGATCGTAAAGAACAGGAAACTTACGAACTTCTTCTATTAGTCGTTCCACATCCACGTTTTGTACACAGAACAGTCTTGCGCAGTTGCACAGCTCACAAGACAATTCCAGCGTCAGGCCGTGTCCGTCACGTGAAAAATTAAACACGGCGAATCCTGCCCGGCCCGGCCCCGGTCCGTTGACGTTCCCCTTGCTCGTCCCGGTCAAGTGGAGCTCGCTACATTTGCTTTAATGATGTATTTCGTTGTCCGGGTGACGGCCGATACTCGGACGTCTCTCGGCACGGACACGGTCCGGACATGTGTGTCCCGACCTTTAAACATCACACTCCTTCATTACCAACTGTGCAGAGTCGATTTACTTTGGGAAATGACATAGGCGGAAGTCTTGGTAAACAGAAATACTGTCGCCAATAAACTTACTTATATTAGAAAATTTTATTTTATTTAATAAACCGATAGCCATTTAAAGGAACAAGGGTCTTATTTTACTTGTACTAGATTGAACTAGAGACGTTGAGAAATTTGGTGCTGGACTGTGATTAGAATTCTTATCTCCTCTTTCCAGGATCTGAATCTCTCGGAACAGTATAGTTCAATCATTCCATTCCTTTTCCCAAGACTGCAACCTTCTCTAGGTCTCTTGAAAAGGTAAGTATGTGGATCCGAATCCTGATCCAGTACAGAAATATTCATAATTTCATTTCAAGCACTATCACGTCCACACCGGCCTGCTAGTGAAAATTAACGTGCATTTTTAATGTCTGTTCATGTGTTGCCAACAACCGCAATAGGTGTCGTTATTTCTGGTCAAACACGCACACATCTTACTGTTGGTGAGTAAGCAATTGATAGTTGAGCTATATTCGTGGATGACAAAGAAGGACGGTAGGTGTGCGGCTCGGTTGTCTCTCAGGCACAAATATTTGTATCATTATTTAAGATTCAAATACCTAGCAGCTGGTAAGAAAAACCGATACGTAACATTTGATTTTACTTAGTTAACAATCCGATTACGTGTTGGGTTCGTATCTCTGTCACAAAAACCGCGTGACTGCTACGGTCGCAGGTTCGAATCCAGCCTCGGGCATGGATGTTTCTGATATCCTTAGGTTAGTTAGGTTTAAGTAGTTCTAAGTTCTAGGGGATTAATGACCACAGCAGTTAAGTCCCATAGTGCTCAGAGCCATTTGAATCTTTTTTTTTCTGTCACAAAACTTCACGTCATGCGCTTTATCTTTAAATGCATGCACACTTTGTTACTTCTGAATGGAGGTATATCAGACATCTATCGAGGGTAGGTAACATGGACGAAAGGGTCTCGAAAGGAGTCCCAGTTTATTACCAAAAATGTCGTCTTTTATTTTCAAGTTTAGATTTGGTTACTGATTTTGGCGAAAAATTAGGTAATTCATGACTCTTCATGGCTAGTCAGCAGTATGATTAGATTAGATTAGATTAGATTAGATTAATACTTTTTTTTGTTTTTATCTCTGTCTGTCTCTCTTCTCTTTCTCTCTCTCGCTCTTTCTCTTTCTCGCACACACACACACACACACACACACACACACACACACACACACACACACATATATATATTCTTTTTTTATTTTTATTTTTTTATTTTTATTTGTTTGTATTTGTTTGTTGTGCTCGACTATATGCGAGGCACAAAACCGTCTGTGCATGAGTTTCTTAGTTTTGAGTACACTTACGAAAGAAATATAAAAACAACGATGAGAGTTACTGATTTATGATGCTTAGTTTGCAGTCAGTTCTGAGTGTGATTAGTAACTACGCGCCGGCCGCGGTGGTCTCGCGGTTCTAGGCGCGCAGTCCGGAACCGTGCGACTACTACGGCCGCAGGTTCGAATCCTGCCTCGGGCATGGATGTGTGTGATGTCCTTAGGTTAGTTAGGTTTAAGTAGTTCTAAGTTCTAGGGGACTAATGACCACAGCAGTTGAGTCCCATAGTGCTCAGAGCCATTTGAACCATTTGAGTAACTACGCTCCAGTCCCTAAACCTCGTTACAGAAATGCGAATCAGACGCATTACGTATTCCAGGCCCTAGCAGCCGCGTCTTTGAGATGCCAGCTATGCTCACTTCCCATCATGCTGTAGGATCACATCGGTTTGTCTTCTTCCTGCTGGTACTGTAACTGAGATTTGGCAGCAAGGCAAGGTACGCTTGGCAACACTGTGATCGACGAGTTACTTCCTGGTGTGCACGGAATTAAGCCTCAAAGTTCACTTTTTTCCCTGTCATTTCCACTGAATAATCTGAGATATTATCGCTTGAGGTGTAACAAAAGATTGTAAATTTACGGTTTTCATTCCAGGAAAGTCGTTGCACGTGGAAATGGCAACTAATTACGCCCTTTAAATAGCGGTTTACGAGCTCTAGCCTCGTAAGAGGAAGCCAAGACACATGCGTCTTCGCAAGCTCTGTGGTAATGTGCTGACCTTTGAAAAAGTGTCTGTTATGGTTTGTCATTCCAGTCTCGCTGACTGTAACGTTATTATCCCTTCTGTGAAAGAGCTACAAACACTCAGATCAAACATCGACAAGGAAAGCGCAAGAAAATACTTTTGGCTCATAGTGCAAAGGTGAAAAACTTATAATTCTGCACAACAGATAACGCGTATTTCCACTGATGACAAGAAAATTTTAGGTTTCTAGGAATCCATACCTTTATTTATGAAATGCCACATTTGCACACCTCTTGAGTATGACACAGCATACCAATTAAACACAGACCCAGTCGAAATCTAAGTGAGTAGTATTTTACTAATTTGTGCTGATAGAGGCACGCTTGTGTACAGATACTCAGTTTCATTAAAACAGACTTTCGTCGTAAGTTTATCGTGAGTAGTTTTGTTTCACTTCTTATAATACAGTGCACAATTTTCGTAAGGCTTCTTTTAGTGTTATTAAAACAATAGTAAACATGAGAGAGAAATTAATCATCAACAATACATGCGAATTCACTGATGTTATCAACAGTCTGACAATACATATGCAGTTCATTGATTGTATGCATGCAGAAAACATTTCCTGAATTAAAGCTATCAAACAAGGTTTGAAGAAGAATAAAATGCCACTACCACACGACAGCTAATGTAGAAAATACTTTTCTGGCGTATTCTGGCGCAATGCGCTCTTCCCATACATAATACAAAAGTTTCGAGATGCATTTGCTGCCTGGCCATCTGTTAAACCTGAAAAGAACAAAATGTAGCAAAAGTTAGCTTTTTTCCACATGCAACTACACTCCTGGAAATTGAAATAAGAACACTGTGAATTCATTGTCCCAGGAAGGGGAAGCTTTATTGGCACATTCCTGGGGTCAGATACATCACATGATCACACTGACAGAACCACAGGCACATAGACACAGGCAACAGAGCATGCACAATGTCGGCACTAGTACAGTGTATATTCACCTTTCGCAACAATGCAGGCTGCTATTCTCCCATGGAGACGATCGTAGAGATGCTGGATGTAGTCCTGTGGAACGGCTTGCCATGCTATTTCCACCTGGCGCTTCAGTTGGACCAGCGTTCGTGCTGGACGTGCAGACCACGTGAGACGACGCTTCATCCAGTCCCAAACATGCTCATTGGGGGACAGATCCGGAGATCTTGCTGGCCAGGGTAGTTGACTTACACCTTCTAGAGCACGTTGGGTGGCACGGGATACATGCGGACGTGCATTGTCCTGTTGGAACAGCACGTTCCCTTGCCGGTCTAGGAATGGTAGAACGATGGGTTCGATGACGGTTTGGATGTACCGTGAACTATTCAGTGTCCCCTCGACGATCACCAGAGGTGTACGGCCAGTGTAGGAGATCGCTCCCCACACCATGATGCCGGGTGTTGGCCCTGTGTGCCTCGGTCGTATGCAGTCCTGATTGTGGCGCTCACCTGCACGGCGCCAAACACGCATACGACCATCATTGGCACCAAGGCAGAAGCGACTCTTATCGCTGAAGACGACACGTCTCCATTCGTCCCTCCATTCACGCCTGTCGCGACACTAATGGAGGCGGGCTGCACGATGTTGGGGCGTGAGCGGAAGACGGCCTAACGGTGTGCGGGACCATAGCCCAGCTTCATGGAGACGGTTGCGAATGGTCCTCGCCGATACCCCAGGAGCAACAGTGTCCCTAATTTACTGGGAAGTGGCGGTGCGGTCCCCTACGGCACTGCGTAGGTTCCTACGGTCTTGGCGTGCATCTGGTCCAGTCCCAGGTCGACGGGCACGTGCACCTTCCGCTGACCACTGGCGACAACATCGATGTACTGTGGAGACCTCACGCCCCACGTGTTGAGCACTTCGGCGGTACGTCCACCCGGCCTCCCGCATGCCCACTATACGCCCTCGCTCAAAGTCCGTCAACTGCGCATACGGTTCACGTCCACGCTGTCGCGGCATGCTACCAGTGTTAAAGACTGCGATGGAGCTCCGTATGCCACGGCAAAGTGGCTGACACTGACGGCGGCGGTGCACAAATGCTGCGCAGCTAGCGCCATTCGACGGCCAACACCGCGGTTCCTGGTGTGTCCGCTGTGCCGTGCGTGTGATCATTGCTTGTACAGCCCTCTCGCAGTGTCCGGAGCAAGTATGGTGGGTCTGACACACCGGTGTCAATGTGTTCTTTTTTCCATTTCCAGGAGTGTATTTTGTGGTTGAGAAGTGAAGGGAGTTATGTTGAAAGTTCCATTAGATTGGTAACTTCAGCAGAAAGCAGAATTGCGTTTTAAACAATGTAGCAGTGAATGTACTGGAACTCGTGACATCTTATTTATGGTGCGCACGCTTACTGTTATGCCACTAGCTGATACGTAGCTACAACCATTCTAGAGGTCAACTTTTATTTGAGCTTCTGTATGTTGATGACATTGGTTCTAAACTGGGAATGCAACTCAGACCGCCCTTAACGCTGGCGGGCCGCGGTGGTCTAGCGGTTCTAGGCGCTCAGTCCGGAACCGCGCGACTGCTACGGTCGCAGGTTCGAATCCTGCCTCGGGCATGGATGTGTGTGATGTCCTTCGGCTAGTTAGATTTAAGTAGTTCTAGGTTCTAGGGGGCTGATGACCACAGATGCTAAGTCCCATAGTGCTCAGAGCCATTTGAACCATTTGAACCTTAACGCAGGCATTTTATTCTTTCGTGACAATACAGCTCAACTACAATTTGATGTTTGTTCAAAACTGCAGATTTTCAACATCTCCACATATTACGCATGAATGAGTTCGAATCCTGTGCCAGCACTAAAGTTTCCATTATGTAATGTCAATCTCTAGCATGAAAACACCTATCTGTTGTTGGATAATAATTTTGATTTTTAATGTATTTTCATTCGTTGTCATAACTAAAGATATCTGACGTTTTAGACTCCCAGTGAGACACAGAACAATTTGCGAGATCACTGTAAGTTCAAGGATGTTATTCCGAGCTGCTGGTGGAGATAAATTAGGTAGCTGACGTCCCTTTTTGTGTAGTCAACAACGATATGTGTGAGGTTCGATTCCCAGTCAGCACTGAACTCTTCGTCATATTATTTCTAATTCAAACGTGCCCACATGTCGCTTCTGGTGTAACAAACCCATATTTAACGTTCGTTTTCTCTAGAATATAACAGCGATAGGTGCCGGATTGGAGTCCTGGGAAAGAAAAATTAATGTCTCGTCTCGTCATTTCAGTAAAAACATCTAGCAACTGCCGAGCTAATCCGATATGTCACAGTTGGTTGTACTTCGATAACAATCCGATTAGGTTCTGGGTTCGAATCCCTGTCCAATACTAAGCTTTATCTCACGGCATTTCAATAAGTTACTTGTGAAGAAGCAATATTTAACATCTCCCGTAGTTCGTTAACAGGGACTATAGATGCTTGGTAGGGATTCGCGTCCGTTAAAAATGTTTATGTTATGTAATTTGAAGTTTATATTTGCTAACTGATACTGTCTAAAATCGAGGTATATCACTTTCTGTATGCCTAGTCAGGAATGACTGTTAGTTTCCGTCAGTCACGAAGTCTTTGTTTAGTCTGCATGATCTGGGTTTGAATCCATATGCAGAATGAGACGGTTCGTCATGTCATTTGAAGTTCATACATATTCTCAGCTAGCTGCTAATGAATAACTTAAATTCTTAATGTTATTTTGTGTTAAATAATAAGTATGGTATGTTACTTTGAAGAGGAAATCATGAATACGACGAACTTACTACGTGCATTACGTGTCTGACGTAATAATGACAGTGGTAACACTTCAGGTATGTCATTTATTATTATAAATGTGAGCTTACAAGCCTTAAGGACAATCATATCTGTGATAAGGTGTTCCCTAATATTTCTAGTATCGTGGTATTACTTTACATCTTGAGTTACTGCGATACAGAGCAGCATTTTCTAGTGGTGACTTGTTGGAACCATTTTCAATAGTCAAACGACTGTACCAAGGAGCGATTAGAGGACCTGCTAGACAGCTGCGTTATGCAGGTTGCATGAGACTCAGGCGAAATGCTATTCAGGTCGTTCGGATACTTTTGAGCATGACTGTACATTGTCAGCGGAGGAAGTGGATACAGAAAGCTTGTCCTGCTGCCATTTTTTTAGAGAGGTTAGAGAGGATGAAGGGACTTCGGTGCATATTCGACTGAGATTTTGGAATCAGATCTAAGCATTAAGCTTATCGCCGTAACTTGGGCATAAACACCAATTTTTGCACCTGGCAACAATACAGTGTTGATGTATTAACTGGACCATACCATGAATAATAGACTAGACAATCAGCTGATGGAGCTCATATTGGTTCTTCACAAATGTTTAAAAACTATTGAAAAGAGCCATATTATGGTTAATAATGGTGGCGCACAATTTTAAGGCTCAAATGGCTCTGAGCACTATGGGACTCAACTGCTGTGGTCATTAGTCCCCTAGAACTTAGAACTACTTGAACCTAACTAACCTAAGGACATCACACACATCCATTCCCGAGGCAGGATTCGAACCTGCGACCGTAGCAGTGATTGCGCGCCTAGAACCGCGAGACCACCGCGGCCGGCAGCAATTTTATTTTAAGACTCAAATAAAGTGGCGTAAGATATTCAGATGTTTTAAATCATCTTGAGCTTGATCTGTATAGTAAACTTACTGATTGTATTTTGATTTTGATTTTTGATTTTTTTGTATTTATTTCACGTCCAGACAGTTTAAGTTAAGCATATGCAAATATATCCATGCTGTATAAATGATGTTTTCACTACACTACACAACAGTGTAATGGACAACCAAGATGAGGTTTCTATTATTTTGCTTTCCATTGAAACAGGATGATGAGCACGAAATTTCTGCTCAGGTAATGTGGCAAGATGCTAAATTTCAGGTTCTGACATCCGTATCATGTTTTATGTTGTATATAGGAAGAATGAGTACATATCAGAAAGAAAGGGACCATTTGCTATCGCTATCAAACTCTGACTTCATTAAGAAAATTCCACTTTGGACCAGCAATTAGAAAGTGAAATTGTAACGAATACCTGATGAGCGTAACATCTGTCCAAAGAGTATTTTTAGAAATGAACCCTTGCTGAAACGTCGAATGTCACAGGTTCATTGAGTAACTCGACAGTGAACTATTGATTGTGAACGCTCTGATCACATTTTCTGTAAGTATTTATTTGATATATCTTGGTTGTGAGTGCTTCTTCGTGCATCACAGTTTTTGACCTACTGGGAAAACTAAACGTGTAAAAAACTAATGCATCAGACTTACTAATTCTATGGTGATATGGAAATGCTAATGTTAAAAAAGAAGTAAACAGTGAGGAGTGTGTCCTTTACTGCTAATACCTTTACATTATTACATATAGCTAGCACGCTTGAACTGAGATATCTAGTTGACTGTTTCAACACTAACAGGACTATGTGAATTTTGTCATTTTTAATGACTTTGCAACTTTGTGCAGGTAAAGCGTAAGTTCTCCTCTATAAATGTGCACTGGTAAACGCTATCTACTAACAATATTGCCAGTTGTCTGTTGATCTACACTCTTTACTGCAATGTTTACATTTGCATTTTTGCGAATTCACTACTCAGTAGTGGCACAAAAAAAGAAATGTACCTGCTGAAAATAAATTGAAAACTGCTTATTCCATCGAAAATCAGAAAATCAGTGTTTTATCATTTGAAGTTGCGTCTGGGGTGTCCCAGATCTGATTCAAAGAGTGTTATTCGTTACACAAATTTTGATCAGTGCTGTTGCCAATGCAACAAACGAGAATATCGTTTATTTCGCGAAATAATGGACGCACATTACCATGCACGAGGTTGGTACCAGCGTGAAGTAGCGTTTCCTCGATTGGTCGGGCCCTTTGCGCCAAGCACGGTGTCAGGGCTACTCAATTTGATTGCATAAACAAAATTTTGGCGTGAAAGTAATCGTCATTCTCACACTGGCTAGGCAGTGGTACGTCATCTTGGCCTTTCAAGTACGTGAAGAAAAGGCAAAACCGTCAGGTTCAACTATTCTCTAGGGATGTCTGTGGCGGCAAGGCATCTCCTACCCAGAGCTAAGCCAGGGCACAGGCTTCGTCCACAATAGCACGAAGCAGGCAGCAGCCCCACTTCCTCTAAAACTGCCCGCCTCCCTGGGGAGGCGTGCCTCTCGTAATGAGATTCGCTGATGCCTTCTGCAGACAACACCACCGTGGGACCCGACGCGTAGCGCACTGTTCTAGCGAGAAAAACGCAGAGGTTTTCTCCTAAGTACACAGGTCCAGTACTCACAATATAATAATCATGAAACAGTGGTAGAGAATGAAACATCGCATAGCGATATGTGATAATGACGTCACACATTACATAATTGTCTAAGGTTTTATTTTGCTGGTTTTTCTTGTCTGCTGATTTCCAGTTTTAACCAAGCTTCTAAGGATTATAAGCACGTAAGTATACAAATCCTGCAACGTCCTTGACCAACAAATCATTGCCGGAAAACGTTAATTTCCCGTTAAGAGATTAGTATTTGAATCATTTTGCTTTGTTTCTGTAACTTGTAGCTCCTTTTTTCGCATTTATATACATACCACATGCACTTTGAACTGTGCTGGTGCACCATGAAGCTAATACATGCGTTTGTTAAGATCAAAAATTAGTTTCCCATGCAAGCAAAGGCAAAAGTTAGTCACAAGTCTAAGGCCCCCCTGCGTCAGTGAAGCAAAGTGTGTGGTACGCATATAAATGCGAAATAAAAAGCTACGAGTTACAGCATGAAACAGTGCTACATCGTTCAAAATATAGTTGAAAATAAAACATAGTATTGACGGAATTTTAATGAAATACTCCAAGTGAAGATGGATGAAAACTCGAAACATGTCTTTGAATAAATAAAGCTGCAGTAAGGCTCTGCATCTCTTAAAGTAAGGCTTTTCGTGAGGATATGGTAGCCGTGAAAACAATAATGGCTTCTCATGTTGAACACTAAAAGTTACATAATACTGGCGATATCCAGCATATGTATTCGTAGTTAGTATTATTTCAGCTACCATAAAACCTAGTGCATGACTGTAATCTGAACTTTAAGCACGAATTTCTGTTGGAAAGAGCTAGTAATTCGAAGACGACTTCAGGAGATATTGCTGTCGTAAGATGGCATAAATAGGAAGTTTTAGGGATAACTGACATCTGCGAAAGAAAAATTTATCAAGTGACCAACAATGTGTCAATGGGGCACACTTTTTCAAGCACTATCGAACTCTGTAGAGAGAACTGTGATATACAATTCAGAACATCACGTAGAGAACTCACCTACTGGTAATAACACACTGGCTCCACTCATTGTAAAACAACCATGCTACCTGAGAATCCATAATTAATAGTTCATTATTATATCTGATGTTGTAAAAAATATAGTCTTCGTGCTGTTTTGATTGGCACATCAGTATACTCATTTTGCAGTCTCTAGATTTAACGTAGTATGTATAGATTAAATGTTGTAAAACAACTGTTTACTGTTGTAGCAAGAGATTTAAGTGAACAGATAATCATTGGGGTGTAGCGCTTGTAAACTGAAACGTCAAAAATACTGGTACAGGCATGCGTATTCAAATACTGGTATAGGCATGCGTATTCAGGCAGAATATGGCGCTGCGGTCGGCAACGGCTATATAAGACAAGAAGTGTCTGGCGCAGTTGTTAGATCTGTTACTGCTATTTCAATGGCACGTTATCAAGATTTAAGTGATTTTGAACGTGGTGTTACAGTCGGCGCACGAGCGATGGGACACAGCGATGAAGTGGGGATTTTCCCGTACGGCCATTTCCCGAGTGTACCGTGAATATCAGGAATCCGGTAAAACATAAAATCTCCGACTTAGCCGCGGCCGGAAAAAGATCCAGCAAGAACGGGACCAACGATGACTTAAGAGAATCATACAACATAACAGAAGTGCAACCCTTCCGCAAATTGCTGCAGATTTCAATGCTGGGCCATCAGCAAGTGTCAGGGTGCGAACCATTCAACGAAACATCATCGATACAGACTTTCGGAGCCAAAGGTCCATTCGTGTACTCTTGATGACTGCACGACACAAAGCTTTACGCCTCGCCTGGGCCCGTCAACACAGACAGTGGACTGTTGATGACTGAAAACATGTTGCCTGGTCGGACGAGTCTCGTTTCAGATTGTATCTAGCTGACGGACGTGTACGAGTATGGAGACAACCTCTTGCATCCATGGCTCCTGAATGTCAGCAGGGGACAGTTCAAGCTGCTGGAGACTCAGTAATGGTGTGGGGCGTGTGCATTTCGAGTGATAGGGGACCCCTGATACGTCTAGCTACGACTCTGACAGGTAACATGTACGTACGCATCCTGTCTCATCACCTGCACCCATTCACGTCCATTGTGCATTCCGACTGCCTTTGGAAATTCCAGCAGGACAATGCGACACCTCACATGCCCCATATTGCTACAGAATGGCTCCAGGGATACTCTTCTGAGACTAAACACTTCCACTGGGCACCAAACTCCACAGACATGAACATTATTGAGCATATCTGGTATGCCTTGCAACGTGCTGTTCAGAAGAGATCTCCAGCCCCTCGTAGTCTTACGGATTTATGGATAGCCCTTAGGGATTCATGTGTCAGTTCCACCAGCACTACTTCGGACTTTATTCGAGTCCATGCCTCGACGTGTTGCGGTCCTTCTGCGTGCTTGCGGGGGCCCTACACGATATTTGGCAGGTATACCTGTTTCTTTGGTTCTTCAGTGTATAAGCAATGAGAAGAGGCAGGCAAAAAACAGGAACGTCTGTCAATTTCCCAGACAAATAAAGCCTCATATTTTGGAAATACGAATTTGGACGAACTGGAGACGACAGTGATTGCTCAAATGCTCGTTTTCAAACTATTTTATTTTCCGGCACAACCACAACAATGACAGTAAGAAATTACCAGTGTCGGTCGTCGCTGGCCATCTTCAGATTATAAGAGGAATGCAGTAGTTGTTAACCAGTCTGGTTTCCGTAGTGGTTGGAGCGAACTACTGCATCCGTGTTGTTATCAGATGATGGTCAGAGACTTCCTGAAAAAAAAAACCAAAGCACGTAGTAAAAGTTGTCGGATCTCCATGTAATTTCGTACACGTACTCGTTCGCAGTTATGTAAATGGTTACAGTTTCAATCCTCTGTGACAGATGGAAAGGCCACGAGAGTGCATTGATGTTTTTCGTGTTTAGTATCCTGGTAGGATATACAGGGTGAGTCACTAACTATTGCCACCTAGAATAACTCCGAAAGTATAACAGTAGCTAAAAAGTTTGTGGGACAAATGTTGCATGGGACAACAGGGACCATAATTTGACGTTGGTTTTTTGTTGCTAGGTGGGGTCGCTTCAGAGATCTGAAAGTCAACTTTGTTTTTTTTTTCTTAATGCTATAGTTTGGTACTTATTTTCTGATAGCAGCTATCGATACGAATCCAATGATGTGTAACAGTAAGGTCTTTGAAGGTCAACAAAGGTCAAAAAGGCATGAACGTCCATTTACAGAAGGTGTTCTAAGTGATAACCATTGCTATCAATGCTGTGTTGCAATCTTCTTATCATGGATTGAGTGGTATTCCTTATCATTTTGGCACTTATCGAGGTACATGCTCTGACAGTTCTCTATCGCATATCCTCAGGTGTAGTTGGAACGTCTTTACAAACAATGTCTTTTACGAAGAAAAAATCCAGAGGTGGCAAGTCTGGCGAACGAGCCGCCCACGAGATATCTCCTCCGCGTCAAATCCAACGATCTGGGAATTCTCTCTGCAACTCATTTCTAGCCATCAGTGGAAAATGTGTCGGACACCCATCGTGTTGATACCACAGTCGGCGGAGGTTCGAGTCCTACCTCGGGCATCGGTGTGTGTGTTTGTCCTTAGGATAATTTAGGTTAAGTAGTGTGTAAGCTTAGGGACTAATGACCTTTGCAGTTAAGTCCAATAAGATTTTACACACACATTTGATACTACAGTCTGTTGCTTGTTCCCAAAGGTATTTCTTCCAATACCAGACCTAATTTTTCTTACAGGAATTTGGTGTACTTCCTACTATTAAGATTTCCTTCGATGAAATAGGGGCCTATAATTCTGTCCCCCAGAATCCCACACCATACATTCACCGACCACGGTTTTTGGTGTGCAACTTGCCGCAGCCATCATGGGTTTTCATTTGCCCAATAACGCATGTTATGCAAATTAACATTTCCATGGTTCGTGAATATAGCCGCGTCAGTAAATAAAATCAAATTAATAAATGTGTCATCCCTCTGAATGTGAAGTTGAGCCCATCGGCAGAATTCAATGCGACGCATACAATCCGTACCAGTTCATTCTTGGTGGAGACAGATGTGGTAAGGATGATATTTCTGGCGATGCAGAATACGAACAACACTACTCTGGCTCATGCCATATTCCCTTGCGGTTTGACGCGAACTAACACAAGGATCTCGAACCACAGTGGCAAGAGTACCAATTTCCGTTTCCTCATTAGTAACTTTCCTATGCCAGATATGTTCCCAATGCGTTAAAGATCCAGTTGTTCTCAATTTATCATACACATATTTAAATGTACGACGTGTAGGGTGAGTACGCTAAGGATATCTTTCAGCATATAAGTCTCTAGGACTCATTGAATTTCGTTGGCATTCTGCATATCGACTTGTTCTTCAAAGGAACACGTCATTCACATTCGCTTGATTCGACGATAATACTCTTACCGTTCCTATTAGTGTTGTATTGCGAAACCTTCGGATGGTGTTTACATGTCAACGGCTCATTATATGGATGCGCCTAATTCTGCGAATATTCTCTATTTGCACGGTATATGAAAGGAATTGTCAGAGCATGTGCTTCGATAAGTGCCGATGTATAAGGAATACCATTCAATCCATGATAAGAAGATTGCAACACTGCATCGATAGCAATGGTCATCACTTCGAACATCTTCTGTAAATAGTCGTTCATGCTATCTTTGTGACCTTCGTTAACATTACTGTTAACACCATTGGATTCGTCTCGATAGCCACTAACAGAAAGTAAGAACTAAACTATAGCATCCCATTAAAAAAAAGAAAAAAGTTGACCTTCATATCTCTGAAGCGACCCCACATAGCACCAAAAAAACCGACGTCATATTATGGCCCCCATTGGCCCTTGCAACTTTTGTCCCTCAAACTTTTCAACTCCTATCATACTTTCGGAATCATTCTTGGTGGCAATGTTAGTGACTCACCTTGAATAAGGAGAGAGTCCAACTTAAGATGCCGAGTGAATTTCGTGAAGGACACAGAGATGCCGTGTTCCCCTGTGAGACAGCATTCTCAGCACGTGACAGAGTTTGCAAACGGCTTCATGTGGGTGTCCATTTGGCCAGCTCGTCGAATCGTGAACATCCAGATTGACGGGGCGTTCGTATGTGACATTGGCCCATTGTTGTAGAACATGTGAAAGTGAGGAGAGACATTTTCGTCTTCAAGCTGACGACCACATCTGAACAATACAAGGGACGATTGCCGTGTGCGCCAAGCACATCGTGACCGCTATCACATCTGCTCATGTCATCTGGGAACAATTAATGGGCTCCCTGTAACATTCAGTGTAAACCCGAGTCATTGGTCAGACACTAGGAAATTACCACCCAAAGCGTAGGGTGTCGTTAACACCACAACACAAAGGGCTTCGTTTGGAGTGGTGTAGTGGCCGCGAAGCACGTATTGCTGACGAATGACGTAGCTCCGTGTTCACCAGTGATTCGTAGTTCTGCACGACCACGGATGACCGTCGTCGGTGAGTATGGAGGCCACCTGATGAAAGGTCCCATTCTTGCAATGTTTTGTAGGGGTACAGCGGTGTCACTCGTGGCGTCATGCTGTGGGGAGCCATCGTGTATGACTTCAGGTCACAGCTGCTTGTAACTGAGGGAACCTGACGGCACAACAGTACATCACAGGCATTCTGCTTCCCCATATGTTAACTCTCATGCGACAGTATCGCGAGGCCATTTTTAGACAGGAAAATATTCGTCTACATATATCATGTGTCTCTATGATATGGCTGCGTTTTGTTGAGGTACTCGTTAGGCCATCAGAATCCCTAGGTCTGACCCCCACAGAACATGTGTTGGACCAGCTTGCACGTCAACTCTGTCCCAACGACATTATCCAGGAAGTAAAGGACAATTTTCAACAGTTGTGGGGCAGCTTGCATCAGGAAAGCATACAATGGTTCCATGATACTCTGACCAGCCGAATCAGTGCATGCATCCATGGCTGGCCGGACGGGGTGCAATGTTATACTGATAAGTGGGCTCATACTACCATGTTCTTTGTAAATCTAACTCGCTTTTGTAGTCACTAAAACAACGTCACATACTCTCTCAACCAGTGAAGTTTCATTTAGTTTCCCTCTCTCTTCTGTGTGCTTCGATTATTTTCTCAGAGAGTGTAATTTTTTTTTCAAAAAATATGTAAATTGAAGGTGGCGAAGGGGAGAAAGGAGAGGAATGAGAGGGGATCACTGCTGTCAGTTGCATCGGGACATGACGCGGAATCAGCGGCAACGAGTGACATGTCCGGAAGAACAAGCACTACGCATTCATAACATTTTCAAACCATTCACGTGCGTTGGCTGTACTTGGTGTGAATCCTAATTGTGTACCAAGCGAGCTGGCGCAGTGGCTAGCACACTGGACTCGCATTTGGGAGAACGACGGTTCAATCGCGCGTCCGGCCATCCTGATTTAGGTTTTCCGTGATTTCACTAAATCGCTCCAAGCAAATGCCGGGATCGTTCCTTTGAAAGGGCACGGCCGATTTCCTTCCCCGTCCTTCCCTAATCCGATGCGACTGTTGACCTCGCTGTCTGGTCTCCTTCCCCAAACAACCCCCAACCCTAATTGTGTATTACATATTTTTTGCGAAGTATGATTTCAGTTTATTGTGATTTTTGTATGAAATAAACATAACTGATACAATTTGGCGTTTCATGGACTCAGTTTGCAATAGTGTGGGCTTGCCTGTACAGGCTTCGAATTATTTCTGTCTTCTCATTCGGCGTCTCTAACATTTTCCCGCGATGATCTTAACTTAGAATTTGAATCGCGCGATGCTGCTTCACACTTATAAATATTTAATTGATTCCCTTGTTAGTTTACTAGAGCTGAACGTAGTTGAAAATTTCTACTGGCAGAACATTAACCTCGAATTAGTAAAACACTAAGCCGAATTTTGGAATATTGCTGATGCATTTCCAACCGATCGAAGCTGTTAGTATTAGTCTCTGTTCTCACAGTTAAATAGTCAGTCTTGCTTCTTCATGAAATTGTGTTGACTGAATAAACTATCGCTTCACCTACATCCAACTTAGCTATAATTTTAATTACAGTTTAATTAGCTATAAATGACGAATATCAGCAACGTATTGCGGCAGTGTATGATCAACCCTTGGCAGTCAACAAGCACAGCTATTCACATTAACTATACGTCGTTCCGACGTCGGCACATATTCGATATTATGATCACCCTCTATATTCCTGTATCTTCAGTCGGACGTCATGTCTGAAGCAGATTTCTGGGTACTTAATTCCTAATACTTTCGGAGAAATACTGCTCTTGAAGAACGCTCACCTACTGATGCTCTTTGGCAGAAAAGAGAGAGTGAAGTTCTTTAGAGGTCAGTCGGGGAAACGGGCTGCAGCTAGTTTATCTGTAGGTTGGTAGTGAACAACTGACTTCGATTCTGACTTTTTTCACATTATCTACCACTAAGTCTGAGAAAATATAATACTGTCTTATCCCAACAACGGACAAAACGTAGCATAAGACATCCTTGGCCGTTCAAATGTCCATCAGCAGTAACTATATGCTTTTTTTATGAGATGGTTTCATCTGCGTGTTTTTCTAAAGCCCTCTTCATTAATTTTGTTTCAAATTTATGTACATCTCGACAATAGTTGATTTCGCTGAAAATTTAATCCTGTAACACGCGTCACTGTATTGCATTGTCTGTAACACACGTGTATGTTGTTAACAGTTGAATAATTTGTTTCTATCGTTTGTACAAACTAAAATTAATCAAGCAATTCGGACCATCCATGTCAAACAAACAAACATATGCGGAATAACACAGTACGACCAGTACGAAGGAGCTGCAGTGTGTTCATTCGCGTGGCGTAATCCCCGCTCGAGGCCGAAATACCACTCCAATAAATAAACTCCACTGTCCGACTTCCACAACATGCAGAGAACTACACCAGCTGGACGCGTACTCTAGAGTATCGTGGTTCGAGTCTGTATCTAGGCTTGATTTTCTGTAATTTTTCATTAAGCCATCCAGACGAATGCTGCGTCCTTTTGTAACATACAATATAACGGCAGCTTTCTTTGGATGACGTCATCAATTCCCAACTTGTGTTAACGTCTTAATCGTCTTCTAAATAACCGAATCTTGTGATTCATCTGTTAATTATTCCATCTCAAAAATGGCTCAAATAGCTCTGAGCACTATGGGACTGAACATCTACGGTCATCAGTCCCCTAGAACTTAGAACTACTTAAACCTAACTAACCTAAGGACAGCACACAACACCCAGTCATCACGAGGCAGAGAAAATCCCTGACCCCGCCGGGAATCGAACCCGGGAACCCGGGCGTGGGAAGCGAGAACGCTACCGTACGACCACGAGCTGCGGACAATTATTCCATCTGTCGCCAATTAAATTAGTTAAAGCTATGGTCAGTCTGGAGGCTGGTTTAAACATCACTGTAGTTCATTAGGCTTGAACCTATCGGAGTTAGTGTGTTCTTTCCTTCCTCCCAACTTCGAACTGGTTTAACCAGCCAGTTATTCAGTGTCCTACAGTTTAACGTGAACAGCAAACCACGCTGCACTTTGGTATTTTCAACAGAAATAAATCATTTTCCGACCGCGAGACCACTAGCTGCGGACGTCATACGAGGTATATGATGTCTACATGGCGTGTTGGTGTCCTCGATATTTCGTTCGTCAAGTACAGTATTCATCAAGTAAGAAGTATATAAAATCATTTTCCTGGACGTCAACGGAAAATTAAGTTCTAATCTTCATTTTCTTTTCTAAAGATATTTTCAACAGCGAACGTCAGCAATATAACCGCTAACGACAGCATACCCAGAATTAGTAATTCCAAAAGCATAATTGTAGGTCTGGAACTAAATAATAACTAATGACACTTCTTCTCTACACCATCGGTCCGCAAAGGACGTATTACGGATTCTTTCCGTTCTGTCTCTGTGTACACTGTCCGTCTGTTATACGCCTGAATGACCACCTTTTGCAGCGCTGAAACGCAGAAAGAGACTCAGTGAGGTTCTGGAAGGTATGTGGAGCCACGCCGACTCCCGTGCCGTGGCCAACTGCACCAGGCTTGCTGGTTGAGGATCCGTGGAGCGAGGAGCCAGATACAGGCTGACCCACAGATTCTGGTTGGCTTTAAATCCGGGGAGTTTGGTGGCCATAGGAGTACGGTAAACTCGTCCTGGCGCTCTTCGAACCACTCACGTACCATGCCAACTCTGCGACACGTTGCAATGTCCTGCTGGTAGATACTATCGTACCGGGGGAAAGAAACTGCATGTAGAGGTGGACATGGTCCCCAAGGAGAGATGCATACTTGTTTTGATTCACTGTGCCTTCTAGAACGACGAAACACCCAGGGAGTGCCACGAAAACATTCCCAAGACCATAACGTTCCCTCCTGATTGCAAGGTGTTTGGTTTCGGGCGTTTCACGTCGCACAGCCAGGTGTTGTGTCTAGGAATCCTGCATACTCAGTTCGCATAGACAAACGATCAAACAGCTCATATTAATGAATTTTATTACAACAAGACAAGTACAAATAATTAATAAATGAAAAGCACAACTTTGCTTTTGTTCTACAATATTTATGGCCATAACATTTATTATAACGTTGTTTTACCAAGAACCGACGGAAGATTCTGTTAACATGACAAATACTTCACTTTGAACTGGTAATTATTGTGGTCCTTTACACACGATCATCCACAAGTGCAATTACACAGATGTGTTGCAAGAAAAGGGTGACATAAAAATTATCAGACTTCTTCGAAATAGACAAGCACAAGTAACACATCCGGTCCTAGCTACCGCTACTAACAAAAGTTTGTTAACTGAACTGCGATGACTACTGATCTCTAATTGGGCTGCATAGAGCTTGCTAATGAAGAGGCTACGATATATCGGCTGACGAAGTGGCTAACGTTGAAGCTGCTATCGAAGTGTGCTGCCACCAGTCGGGTGCGGCGCTTATGTCGTCTTCATCCAGGGGCCGCTGCTGTCGCGTTGTCGTCCTGGAGGGAGGGCGGTCAGCGTGCGACCGGCTGACCTCTTCTCACCGCTTTCCCTCCTTCTCTTCTCTGTCGTTCCCTAGAGGCGTGGCGGTGCTGGCTTAACGCCATAACACCAACGACCATCTGTCCCGTGTGGCAGTGACGTTCGCTGAGCTGTCGTTGAGGAGACAATGTTGATAGCTTCTTGGTTCATTTGGGCAGTCGGTAGCTCAACAGTTGTACGTCTGTTGACCCGTACACATCACAGCAGCTGTCGAGTTCCATTTTGCCAATCACGGTATATTTTAATCACTTTGACCCGCGAACAGTTTACAAACTTACGCCTTTCGAAAATGCTTCCACCCTTGGCCTTAAAGCCAATCATTATACCCTCTTGGATATGAGACAAATCTTTCCATATCCTCATTGCGACAAAGACTGCAGTGTTTTCTGCGCCCTCAGACACGCTTCATAACCCCCCCCCCCCCCCCTCCAATTGCTAGTGTTGCCACCTGCCATCTGTGAGTGGTAACTGCACGTCGACGTCGAACGTAGACGGGGGTCATATCAATGTGACTGGGCGGTGTATCTTCAGTCGTCTACCACTTCAGGTTTTCAGCATCTCCGCGATATTCTCTTATGAGTAAAAAATACCTGTGACCAAATGTGGGGTCCTTCTTTCTATACGTTCAATATCGCCCGTTATTCCAATTTGGTATGCGTCCCAGACACTTGAGCCGTAATCTAGGATGGATCGCACGACTGTTTTGCAAGCAGACTCCTGTGAAGACGGATTGTATTTTCCCAAGAGATCGACCTGCTTTTTGTAAAAGTTCACAGACGGCGTCTGCGACAAGTAACATATGATAAAAAGATATATTGGTATGTGAAAAGTACCGCGTTGTGACCTTAGACGGGCAACCGGGGCCCAACCGACAGCTGTGGCGTCCTGTGTCAATGGCGTCATCCGATGCGGTACAGAGGGCCTTGTGGCTGTGACACCACTCTCCTTGCTGTTGTCGGGTTTCTTGACTTTGGAAGCGCTACTAATCGCTCGAGTAGTTCCTCAGTTGGCCTCACGAGGCTCACTGTGCCCTGTACCAGTCCTCCCACCAAGGAAAATTCCTTAGCATTACCGGGAATCGAACCCGGATCCTCCACAAGGCAGCCAGCCACGCTCACCAGTCAGTTATGAAGGTGGGCAATGCTGGTGCATACTAGTGCTGAACTCTCTTAATTTCCGCTAGTTTGATAAAGAAAGTAAAAATACTACATTGAAATTCGAATCAATTTAGGGGAACGTCGAAACAGCTAAATACTGGTGGCTGGTGTGAGATTCGAACCTCGCCCCCGTAGAATTTCTGTCTAGTGTCTTAACCATTGCGCCATCTCACTCGATGAGTCAGCTCAGTTTCTGTGCCTTGACGTTTGTATAGCAAATGCTAAACACCTCTAATAGAAATATTGCACCCTGAGGTCCAAAGTAAGAATAATATGACGAGCAGAATAAATTTGTCAGTAGCTACGAGATATCCAGGTCTGGAAAACTGGGACGAATCCTGCTTCACACTGTCGTTTCGAATACTGTTTAATCCAGTGACAAGCTGAGAGCATTGTACAACGAAAACCTATTGGGAAATATCTCAAATTAATTGAAACAAAATTTCGGATGCTAGACGTTCAGACTGAAGCGAGCTTTCAGAGTCGCGGGGTAGCGTTATTCGATCCGTAATTGCTGCCATACTGCCATTTATCACAAACTGTAATAATCTTATTAATTTAAGAAACTCGATTCGAATCAGGTAGTGGAGCTCATTAAAGCTATAGCCAGCTGCCGTTATTTATATTAGCATCACTTAGTCATCTGGGTAACAGAATACTGGAAAAGGAAATCTTTTTGCCAAAAAATATTAAATACATTGGTGGATACACACATTGTTATCAGCGATTATAATTTGTAGAATCTGAAACCATCACTATCATAGCGATCACTGTCGCCTCGGTGTGATTCGTGGGTGACTAAACTCATTATCGCATGCGTTGCCATATGGCAAAGTTTGTAACACTTTTTTAAAATCGTTGATTCCACGACATCAAAGAAACGAGGGTGTTGGCAGCGCTGGAATCCGTTCTGCAAGACTGTAAAGATCACTACAATGCAACAGTTTTAACAATACATTTAAATTCTACGGCGTAAGCAGTGTTCGAAGTCGTCGTTTGCTGAATGACAAATAAAAATTGAGTATAAGTTCGAGTAAGTATGTTTTACACAGTAACTTACGATATATAATTTGGTTTTTTAGTATGGTTGTGCTTTAAATACTCAAATATACATTCTTTGGAGGTTACTGCTTGCTGTGAAATAAATTACGTTCATTTAGGCCGTTTGAACGTCGGTGTTGCCATCTGGCAACTCTAGGCGCTTGTACTCAGTTAAAGGACGAATTTTCTCTTTTTTGTTTTAGAAGAGGTTTCTCGCTTACTGAAGCGCTGCAGATTCTTTATAATGACGATATTGAAGGTGATATGTTTGTTGAGCCCCCAGATCCGAATACAGAAGAATGATGGATTATTGTATGTGTGGTGGCTGGACAACTCAGTTGTCACAATGATCTCTTCTTCATGCTTCATGTGGTGCACAAGAAGTTGGCCAAGTCAAGAAATTCTCGCAACTAAAAAAGCGAAGTATAATGATTCCCAGATCAAAACTGGTAGCCAAATATAATACGTATATGGGAGGTACAGATCAGATGGTTCAGAGTCTAGCATGTTATCGCATTGCAACAAGAAGCAAGAAATGGTACTGGTGTCTCTGTACATGGATGTTAGATGTCGCCATACAAAACAGTTGGATTTTGTATAATAAAGCAAGACACCAAACTATTTCTCAGCTTGATGTCAAGAGAGAAGTAGCAACAGTGTACTTGCAAAGACAGCAAGCTTTACCAAAAGGAGCCGGGAGTCCATCTGCATCAAGGGCATGCTCCGACAGCCGCATATCAGATTCAATTAGATTTGATAAGACTGACCACCTCGTCCAGCACACAGAAGGAAAGAAGAAGAAAAGGTGGGCACACAAGGACTGTAAATCTATTGTGAGAACTATGTGTTCAAAGTGTAATGTGGGATTGTGTATTGACTGTTTTATTCCATTTCATGTAAAATAATGCTGAGCTCAAGGTTTGATTTTTGATTATTAATTGTACTGTGTTATAAAGCATCAATTGTATGATGAAGACTGAATAATAAATTTGCACAAAACTTGTATATGTAATAAGAACTTTCAATAACCTAATTATTTTAGTTGAAGTTGTAACCCATATAAATTTAGGTAGTGAAAGCGCCTAGCGTTGCCATATGGCAACATCAAATATCTCCCTAATGGCGGTAATGACTTTCGTCGAAACAACTCTGTTGTGTAATTTATGCATTTTACAGACATAATAACGCAATCTTTTTTATAAAATCACGAAATAATTAGTTCCGGCGCTAATGGATATAAGTGGAACTCGAAATCTAAGCATATGTTATTCAAGGGAACTTTATTGTCAGTGGATCAAAGTTGATAACAGTACCTAAATTCAGAAAAAGACGCTTTGAAGAATTTGACCTGATATACTAATTTGGAATAGAAATAGAACCGCTTTCAGTCCCGCATTAGTTTCCACTACTAGATACGTGCATTGGACATGAAAATAATTTACAACCTCGTTTCGATCCTCCGCTGGAGTCGTGTTCAGGATCTTCTGGTAACCCTGGTTGGTGAAACACTGTCGAACACCAGCGTCATATTGGCTTATAAAAGGGAGTTTCCTCGCACTTGTTCTGAAAAACACGATGTTATGAATGACGTTTTAAGTTACTATCGTTGGGTCATCGTCATTGGACAGGTGAGCGATAACAGACAGAGAAAGAAAGGAGGAATATTTATCGAAAAAAGTTTCCTCACTTCACAAGATAATCATAAAATCAACACCATGACGGCTATATGAAAAAAAGATTTTTTTGGATAAGGGAGGGGGGGGGGGGGGCGGCGGACAATCCTCTTGTAAGACCTGAGTTTCACCGGACGTTTACAATGTTCAAATAACTTACTAAAATGCAGCCGGGTGACGTCGTCGACAACCCCAAATATTCCGACGAGAGCACATCCTGTCATTATAAAGGCAAAACTACAGCATGTAATCGTTGTGCGAGGGAATTTGAAACTTCGGTTTGCAGAGAAACTTCGAAGAGGTAAAATGAACACACACACACACACACACACACACACACACACACACACACACACACACACAAACGCGCCGCCTCCACACACTTACATACACACTCTGCAAACACTAGCACCGTCGCAAACCAAAGACGACCAGCGTCAGAAGTTATCGATAGTGAAGTTAATAATCAATGGGCAAGGTAGCATTATCTCTGTCCCTCTAGACCTTTTTCTACACAAAGGAGAGATCAGAATTCCATCCAGAATTTTTAAAAGAAATACCGTCTCTGTAACGTTACTTACTAATTTAATTTCCATTTCTTCCTTAATATCACTATTTCAGTAGGTGGAAGTGCGTGCCATAATCTCCGTGTTGTTATATTCCGTAGGATGACCGGTCACGAGATAATGTTCTGCAATGGCAGATTTGTCGGGCTGTTGCAAGCGTGTGTGACGCTTATGCTCAGTTCACCGCTCCTCCACAGTCCGGACGGTCTGAGCAACAAATGTCAAGCCACAACTGCAAGGAATACGGTAGACAGTCGCCTTACACAAAACAAGATCGTCCTCTGCGGAACCTAAAAGGATGCTCATCCTAGATGATGATCAAAAAAGACGTATCACATCATATTTCCGCAAAATACAACCAGTCCTGTTCGAAATGCTCCTTGTGTAAGGCAAAAAGGCCGTACACTTTGGTGCCACCTCGGTGATATCATCACTCACCCTGTGTACAGCTGGTTGATAGCGTAACGTACGATTTATCTGTCTTTCACTACAACCATTCTTACGAAAGGGGACCTCGAGATGGGCTAACTCAGTTGATAAAGTCTGCGGGTCCGAGATGACATGGGCGCTGAGAACCAGGGAAAGGAGTACCCTTTCACGTTAAGCCGGATGGTGACAACTATCAGCCTGCAGATGCAGGTCATTATGAGTAGAACTCCCATAAGCGGAAAGTCGCAACGTCTCATCAGCCTTCCTCCTGACCAAGGAAGGTAGGACAGCCATCCTTTTCCACCTCCATCGTGAAACAAATGTTCGCGTGGATTGAACTCAGGTGTTTTAAAAGGTCGTTCAAATTCTTATTGCCATGCAGCCAAACAGCAAAAGTGTCGCCTACATATTTGGAAAAATGACGCAGTTTTCAAAGTCCCCGACTCCAAAGCAAGTTCCTCGAAGTCTTCCATAAGCAAATTGGCGATAATACGTGACAACTGGCTTCCCATTTAAACTCCATCTGTCTGATCATACTACTGGTCACTGAAAAAAAAGTAAGTGGACGAAAGCACATGTTGAAATTGGTTCCTTAATTCAACACCAAACTTAACCTCAATCAACCGTATCGAATCAGACAGAGGAATGTGCATTAAGTGAGAGTCCATATCAAAACTTATTAGAATATCAGAGTCACTCAAATGCATTTCTTCTAATCAAAATAAGAAATCAACAGAGTTCTTAATGTGATGGTCACGCTGACCTACCACAGGGCCCAAGAGAGTAGCAAGGTCGTTTGCTACACGGTATGTAAGGACACCGATTGTGAGTAACAGAGGGGAAGAGTTCATGCTACCCCACCTGTTAATACACTAATAGTAGAGCAACAAGGATGCCACCCCACGTTACATTGTTGCCATATTTGTTCAAGGTAGTGGATCCAAGATGGCAGGGATAGATATGGCAATGTCGCGATGACATCACTGTGGAAAGTTCAAATTTTGGCAGGAAAATAGATCAGTTGAGCTACCTCCACTATCCTAACCCCCTCCCCTCCCCACCTTCCCCCTCCACCCTCCCTTCCCCCAGAAAATGGAAGGAAGTTCATATTCCAGCATGACAATGCAACACGCCATGGCTACCTTCACTAACCTAAGAAAATGGCGGGAAAAAAGGTCACTTGGGCCACCTCTACTAACCTAAGTCGTCCGACCGCCACCTCTTCCTAGGAATTGTTGGGTCAAGGACTCAGCCTGTCCTGGCCTGCTGGATAGGATGGACATAAGTCTTTAGTTTGTATGCAGTGTTTATTTAAACAATTTGAGGCAGTGGCTCCATTCAGTGTGTCCACCATAAGGTCCAGAGCCCAGCTGACCTAGTACACAGTACTGCCACTAGAGGGTGCTGTCGTCCCTTCCATGACATAATCAAAGATGGCGGTCTGTGGTAAAAATGGCGGGAAAAGGACTCAGTCTGTTCTGGACTGCTGGAGATAGGAAGGAGAGTACTTTATTTATTTTGGAGGAATTTATTTAGGGATGGAGTTCATTTATTACACTGATACAAAACACTCTCTCTCATGTGCTTCAGGTCACAATACACAGCCTACAGACCTGGAAACTACTCGTAAGTCACCGAAATAATGCAGCATACTGATGTGCAGACACGAAAACAACTCGTAAATTACCGAAATAATCCAGTGCACACCCTACAGAGCTGCATACTACTCGTAGATTACCGAAATAATGCAGTACACAGCATACAGAGCTGAAAAATACTCGTAGATCACCGAAATAATGCTGTGCAAACACGCTCACTATGTTTAAACAGCCGAAAATAATGCACTGCACAAACACTAAGTGTGCGTAAAAAACGCTTACAAACTATTGGCAACTGCGACGTATCAGTGAAGTGTTCCAACGCACGCATGTGCTGACAGCTCACAGGCGGTTTGCAGGGCCAGCTGTACGCAAGTCAGCGCCGGAGTGCGGGCCACCACCCTCACGCTCGAGCCGCCTACAGCAAGCAGGTGAAAGTCACGTCTATTGTACAGTTAGAATTCTTCGATTGTTATTCTGGTATCACATGTCTATGTAAATAAGAGCTAAGCTATCCTCTGGGCATGCATGCATTCACCATCGCTGGGGCAATGCCTCTATACCTGCGGTCCACTGAATACCTAATTGCCGAGCGATTCAATCTCACAGATGTAGCCAAAAGGTTCTCAATGTTATACAGAGACATCACAGGTCATGCTATAGAAATCTGTTCCAATGCTTCCCAGAAGAGCAGGGTGATCCTATTGGGACATGCAAGTTGCGTCTAGCTGTGCATGCGTTTACTGCCAATCGTAGCTGACGCATCTCCCTGAAATGTTCGTGTAGTGACTCACCATAGCAGGTGCATCTAAGATATTCTCATTATTATACTGACGTCACGTGGCTATGTAAATAAGAGCCAAGTCGACCTCCCAGAAATTTTAAAGTCTCCCAGAAATAGTTAAAAGTCGCTCTTGAAGCAGACTTAGAGATGTCTCAGCTTGTCCGCAGGGAAGTTCTTGTCCTAACAGAACATGTTTACGAAAATAGCCCAGAATAACGCCAAATGCATTCCTTCCGATGGTCCTAATGTGACATCCCGTCCATCACATGTTACCCTTCCTGCTTTCAACAAACATCTCTGAGACGCAAACGTTCTCACTGATATGTATAGTCTCCTACGATCCAGCACAAAGGATGTCTTGTGAGTGAATGGAGCATTATACCCGTGTGGAAGCACTGTCTTCATTTTTCTTTCTACAGACGAGAGTTTCAATGGCAAAACTATTTTGTTCAAATCACCATATTGCCCTGACAGTTAAACGCTGCGATGTGGCCTACAGATCGTCAAATACGGAAAGACTCTTACTCAGTTACACTGCTTTGCGCCTGAGGACAGAAGATTGAATATTAGAGCATGAAACCGATCTCCAACCCAGCAATATATCACCGCATATGGTGTTGATGCAGTAAACATACAATTAGTATCCTGCACCGTACAAAATTGCCTTCTTACATAATTCATATAGCTATCGACCACCAGACACTGTTACCTATAAAGCGAAAACAGACAGCGTATGCATCGTATATACTCCTCTGAGCACTAGATATTTTCCCGCAAGGTTGGGTGGTCACCCACCTCACCCGATGGTCACAAGTCATCTGCCCTTGGCGCATGACCAGTGTGCGCTCAGGAGACCATAGTAACTCTCACAACTGTTGTTCAAAGATGGGTTTGTTTCCCCTCAGCACAATGGTGTTACTGTTCCTGGCCCCGACCTGCTTGGTTGCTTGCATTCTAGACCCATCTCCAGACTCTTGGATTACAAAGACATATGTAATTTCACATTTTTTGTCAGAATATCACCCCATCCACGCGATACTTCTCGATATCAAGCACACAGCAATATCCCTTGCATAGCAGTATCTCTCGCACAGTATAATTCCGAAGATATAAACCCTGAAATTGGTTCTCCAGAAACCTGAAACTTAAGCGAGGTGGTGTGTGCTGTAAGCCACAGACTAACTCGAACCTTATGCTATCTGCAAGACCTTTATGTGAGAACTTTAAAAAAAAATACAAGAAGCTGATATTTCCACTCACGAATACCAATGTCGATGACGTAATAGATTCGAAATCATTGTTATAATTTACGAAGTAAATTAAGGTATTTCTCATGTCTAGAGAACCATCAAACATGTCTTCCATCCATCATTCACCTGCTAGACGCACACACCACAATCAATGTTCCCTCAACTACATAAAGGCGCCAAATGTGCAGAAGCAGTCAACAGGACAATTTACATGTGAAGGAATAATGCTTCAGTGCAAACAGACATCCATATTGAATCTTCTCAAATTTCCACACAATCACGAAAGCTATCCAACACATACTAAGTATTAGTTCCTATTCGGCGGTCTAGAAGCCGACATGGTTAAGTCAGCTACATTCCTGCATCCCAACAGGCCTCTCCATTTGGACAGCCCCTAACATTATCCGGAAACGTGTACCATACCCGCCACAGGCCACCGGCACAGACAGAATCGTCCTAGGAAACTGGTCATATACATGTTTGATCACTATACTTGCAATTAAATATTACGATCGCGATCTCAATTAGACGACATTCGACAATGAGAAAAGTATCGGAAATACACTCTGCTGATGGCTGTGGCCCTGGAAACAGAAATATCTGTACAATTCTTATGACTTGACATACTTTCCTCTTTGCTATCATGGTACTCCACATCAAATCCATACCTTCCATACAACAGGACATAGTCATTTCCTTTGCACATGTCGGAACACACATACATACATTGTAAGCTTGTTGCTCATGGCGAACCTATCTCGCACCCCTTACTACTAAGTATAATACTTCGCCAATAACTGATTACTTGAGATACGAAACAATACTGAGAGAAAACGAGCGATGGCTGTACATGTGGCATAAGTTTCTCCTGCGAGTGCTACCACTGTGTCTTAGAAATAGAGGCGGAATCGTCTTACAAACCGTCAGATGTTAAAAACAGGACCATATTACTATCACAATCGGTCTTGGTTCTACATGTGCATACAAGTATCCATTTTAAAAGCTATACTGGCTTTATAAGTCGAGGTATCGCATTACCTCGGCATGAAGTGGTTTTTCTCCAGACAAATACTGTGACACTGAATATAGACGGTGATCGCCGGAGTGTATATTATCAGACCAACAGCAGCACGGTTATACGTCGCCGACGGTGCAACCTCATAATAAAATTACAGAATTTAGAAAGTGATTTGGCTAAGGAACGTGGTATGAAACCGGTATTTGCAACTCTCTCATGCCTCCGATAGTTATTTCTCCAGTATTTGTAACGCATTCAGTCTCGATGCCATATCAGAGGTTCTGTGGTATGTCCACTGGGTTATAGGCGAAGGTTGATTGAGAAGGATCACAAACAGTAGATGGTGTGCTGACTGAGGTGGTAAGAAATCTACCCAGGCTTTTCAGATCTCTGGTGTTACGCAAACAGGTAGAAATTCTGTCTGGAATTTGGAATCATGTCTTTCCATTCAACCACATATCCGCATGGGATGCTATGGAGAATTCCTTTAATGATTGCAGCCGCTAGTGAATCATATTTCTGGAACTCTCATATCTCGAAACGAGTCATCTTTCTCGAAACTATCTGCTACAGTAAAGTGGTTTTAAGTAGCCCCTATGCATCTTACAACTGCCCCTCAGGCTCTGCGCTACCATTCGCGCAGCTTTGTGCATGTGATGTTGCCAATTTAAATCGGAACTGAGTAGAAGTCGGAGAAAACTATGTCTACCACCTTCTGAAACCCGTGAAGATACGGGTTAAGCTGAATTAGTGAGACAGGACTGTGTTTCGACCATTTGATGGAAACGGGAACATGCTGTCGTAGCTCCACCAATTGTGCATGACATGTAAGGACAGCGCCAAAGGAAGCCTACTCCGGCAACACGAGGTAGTATAAACGACAGTATGGGAACTGGAAGAAGGACGAGGCTTTTACTACTGTATACAGATACTGCAGTCCGAAGCAGATTCGCGTCTCTAAGACCCATTCACGCCTATCACCCCAACATTCAACATTCTGTATCATTCAACACAGAAAAATTACGACCTATAAAAGCTCCACTAACTTCATCTGATGGAGAACTCGATAAGATTTTACAAATACCATCTACGTGCCGGCACCGAGCACATGTGACGAGCCTATTTGAGTCTCGTGCAGATTTCCGTATGGAGGACAAAGTGACATACATCCCTGGGGCTGTGAAGCAGTTGAATGGGTTGAAAATAAATAAATCGCCAGGTCCTGATGGGATTCCAATTCGGTTTTACAGAGAGTACTTTACTGCATTCGCTCCTTACTTAGCTTGCATTTATCGCGAATCTCTTGCCCATCGTAAAGTCCCGAGCGACTGGAAAAAAGCGCAGGTGACGCCTGTACATAAGAAGAGTAGAAGGACGGATCCTCAAAATTACAGACAATATCGTTAACATCGGTTTGTTGCAGGATTCTCGAACATATTCTCAGTTCGAATATAATGAATTTCCATGCATCAGCACGGCTTTAGAAAGCATCGCTCCTACGAAACGCAACTCGCCCTTTTTTCACATAATATCTTGCGAACCATAGATGAATGGTATCAGACGGATGCCATATTCCTTGACTTCTGGAAAGCGTTTGACTCGGTGCCCCACTGCAGACTCCTAACTAAGGTACGAGCATATAGGATTGGTTCCCAAATATGTGAGTGGCTCGAAGACTTCTTAAGTAATAGAACTCAGTACGTTGTCCTCGATAGTGAGTGTTCGTCGGAGGTGAGGGTATCATCTGGAGTGCCCCATGGAAGTGTGGTAGGTCCGCTGTTGTTTTCTATCTGCATAAATGGTCTTTTGGATAGGGTGGATAGCAATGTGCGGCTGTTTGCTGATGATGCTGTGGTGTACGGGAACGTGTCGTCGTTGAGTGACTATAGGAGGATACAAGATGACTTGGACAGGATTTGTGATTGGTGTAAAGAATGGCAGCTAACTCTAAATATAGATAAATGTAAATTAATGCAGATGAATAGGAAAAAGAATCCCGTAATGTTTGAATACTCCATTAATAGTGTAGCGATTGACACAGTCACGTCGATTAAATATTTGGGCGTAACATTGCAGAGCGATATGAAGTGGGACAAACATGTAATGGCAGTTGTGGGGAAGGCGGATAGTCGTCTTCGGTTCATTGGTAGAATATTAGGAAGATGTGGTTCATCTGTAAAGGAGACCGCTTATAAAACACTAATACGACCTATTCTTGAGTACTGCTCGAGCGTTTGGGATCCCTATCAGGTCGGATTGAGGGAGGACATAGAAGCAATTCAGAGGCGGGCTGCTAGATTTTTTACTGGTAGGTTTGATCATCACGCGAGTGTTACGGAAATGCTTCAGGAACTCGGGTGGGAGTCTCTAGAGGAAAGGAGGCGTTCTTTTCGTGAATCGCTAATGATGAAATTTAGAGAACCAGCATTTGAGGCTGACTGCAGTACAATTTTACTGCCGCCAACTTACATTTCGCGGAAAGACCACAAAGATAAGATAATAGAGATTAGGGAAGTACAGAGGCATATAGGCAGTCATATTTCCCTCGTTCTGTTTGGGAATTGAACAGGGAGAGAAGATGTTAGTTGTGGTGCGAGGTACCCTCCGCCACGCACCGTATGGTGGATTTTTGAGTATGTATGTAGATGTAGGTATTAAGTAAACAGTTATTTATCCATTGTACAGGCCAGTGTAAAGTTGCATCGCCTGTACTATAGGAGGATGACCATATCCCACAAACTTTGCTTGAATTCGCAAGGGACGCTCCCTGTGACCCAGTGTCGTTTGAAACATTGTTTTTTTCTGCTGTAACACACTTTATATACTGCCATACATTTGTTTTTTCCTGCCACGACTTCGAGGTCTGTCAGGTTCTAAACCGACACTAACATGTTGTGATCCATTGCTTCTCATAGTAAACTAGACGTCGCATGGTATAAGTCATCTTGTTATTGCTGCTACCATAAAAGGCAGTTACAACATTAGGAAACTGGAAATGTTTAGCGGCGTTGTGGAGCGTTTCCGAACTGCTGTCCGAAGGTGACTGACGACCTCTACATTTCACTGTCACAGTGACGGAATAGCTGATGGCTCTGGATTCTGTTTCGACTGATTCCTCATATTGCAGCCATGCATGCGAATGCTGTTTCGATGCTAGCCATCCCCAGAAGGTTTTGCCCCTTCACAAAAACTCTCTCTCCATCTCAAACAATCGATGTCAGTACTTATGTGGTAACCAACAACGTACCAGTGGACAGATAGGATGGAAAAGACACCCTCGATGCACTGCGACAGCATCATTGCTAATCAGCCCCTATCATTGCGAATGTAGATAGATGACTGTGCAATACGTCCATTCATTTTTAATTCTCAAACACATACATCATCAAAGTATATTGGACTGCGCTCTACATATTTCTAGCACCTCGAGTATAGTGCTTGATTTACGATCTATCTCTATGCGGATGTGAATCACAGAGCGTTCTCACAGTCTTAGTATAAAATTGGAGACTGAAAGACCCCCTGGCACTGTTTTGACCAACCCTCCCTGCAGCACCATTACCTATTTAATCTGCAGTTGACCAGAAGTAGACCGCTACATCCCGCGTCTCGTGAATGAATGGAGCTCGCCCATCCAAGTGCACTAGATTTCTCCAGATGCGCCGATGTCCTGGAGGTTAGCATCTCTTATCGGTGTATAGTAACAGATTTGAAAGTGTTGTGATGTGATAGCAGACAGGTAAGAAGAACAAGAAACGTGTGATTTTTATGCATGATGGAGCTCCAGACGTATGGATTTTGGAGAATTTATGTAAATTCACCACGCTTTCAATTTTAAAGTATTGTTCTAGTGTCTGGGATCGGTACAGGAGGGAACTGGCAACAGAGAACATAAACACATGCACTCCTAAGGTTACACGATTCTGCACTTAAAACAGGCTATAATGTTATATTGCCTGAGTTTCCGACCTATCAGTCTTGTGGAGTGCAGCACTGTTAATATTCCATATAAGACATATATTTCCAGCGCATAACATACATCCTTCTTGCAGGTTTCTCTACGATAAACTATGGTAACAAACCATAAAATGAAAAAAACTACCTCTTTAAAACATCTGCTCTGTGTGATACATGCACAATATAACTTTCCAGAGATGTATAGCGTCTGCTGTCCACGTCGGTTCAGAAATTATACTATGCCTTTTGCATCCCACCTGAAACCGTACAAGATCGGGCAACAAAGCCTGTTCCTGTGGCGAAGCCATCGTTAACACAAAATAAATTCTTATAGCGAAGGGTGTAAGCACTCATACACTGATTCACGCTGTATGTGGCATCGTAACTATCGATACCACAATGCCCACATCAGTCCTATATAAAATGATCGTTTGTAACGGAGAATACCTCTTACAAGGAAACAGATAAACGCATAGCAGCGGTGTCCGACATGTGAAATTACACGTAATGCTGCCACTAACTCTGTAAACAGCACATCTGTCAAGCAGATGTATACGCAGGGATTGCAGTATGTGACAAACACCTATCGCTAACTTAGAATCATCTTAGTTATGAAACTGAAGTCATGATTTTATGTCCAAGATGCGACAGTGATATGGAGTACATCGCATAAATCTTCATTCGTTTAGAGGAATGTGTCGAAACAGGATGGTCACACTTCCTCACAAATGAGATGGAAGTCCTCTGATGACCGAGAAGTTTGCTGTTAAACAGCAAGTAGACAGTGCTCTAAGACATACACTGAACACGCATGTGTATACGATTCGAACGCAGGCTATGTCACACAACTGATGCATCCTGACAGAACATCGGAAAACAATGGTCAAATGACCTGCAGCAACATCTTCCTCTCTCTCTGGAATGCATCATCAGTCTACCATTAAATCGTACCTCGTTACAGCTCCATCTCAACTGACAGCTCCATACACTCTCTGTAATCCCTTAACGCAGATACAAGTTTAGAGGCAAATGGTTCTCTGTTTTTCCAGGAAAGCATCAAAAACTGCAGTCAACTCATGTATATCACTGTTACCTCAATAGACATGTAGTATATCGCGTTCCCCTGGTTCAATTCGCTTCCAAGTCGTTGTATTCTTGGATTCCTCTTGCTGTCACATACTCGTTCCCAGGTATAAGAATTCTTCTGCACCAACCAGAAGACGCAAGTGCTTCCTCAATTTCCCCGCATTTCGGTGTATATACCCTCAATTTATACGTATTTTTCCGTAATTTTTCGCACTTCTGCCGACTTTATGTCAGTTCCACCAATGCGATAATGACATAACCTCTCGCTCTGTGTTCTAAAATTGCTTGTAAGTGTAGTATAGCTACCAACACCTAGCGCAAATGCGCTATTTTTCTAATCAGGCGGCATAGTATAGCACTGACCCGATTGCGTCCAATCGCCTCCACTAGTATAGCACCGACCCGATTGCGTCCAATTGCCTCCACCCCACACAATCCACATTTGCAGTGTGCTTGCTCTGTTTTTTGTATGTAAGCATAGTATAATTTCTAAACCGTAATCGGATGTGAACAGTAGATGCTATACACCTCTGGAAATCTGTATTGTGCATGTGTCACACAAAGCCGATATTTTAAGGAAGTAGTTTTTTTTTCATTTTACAGTTTGTTACCATAGATAGTCATTTATCTACATTAGCAATGATACTCGCAAAGTAGAGAAGGGGCTGTTTAGCAATGATGCTGTCGCGTCGGTGTTGAAATTACTGTAAAATTGCTAAATTTTTTCACACTATCTACTGTGATGCTTATTATTACAGTAGATGGACGGTGTCTTTTCCGTCCTATCCGTCCACTGGTACGCTGTTGGTTACCACATAATGACTGACTGACATCGCTTGTTAGAGATGAAGAAAGAGTTTTGTGGAGGGGCAACACCTTCTGGGAACGGCTAGCACCGAAACAGTGGTGGCGTACATGACTGGAATATGAGGAATCAATCGAAACGGAACGCGTAGCCATCAGCTATTCCATCACTGTGACAAATGAGTTTAAATGTAGAGGTTGCCAATCAACTTCCGAGAGCAGTTTGGAAATGCTCCGCAACGCCGCCAAACATTTCCAGTCTCCTGATGTTGTAACTGTCTTTTATTTAAAAGCATCCAGTGTGTCCGATGTGTTATGGTAGCAGCAGTAATAACATGATTTACACCGTGTGACGTCTAGTTTCTGTCAGAAGACGTTAATGTCGGTTTAGGACTTGACACAGGCCTCGAAGTCGTGGCAAGAAAAAACAAATGAATGGAAGTGTACAAAGTGTGTTACAGCAGAAAAAACAACGTTTCAAACGACGACACAGGGTCACAGGGAGCGTCTCTTCCGAATTCAGGTATAATTTGTGGGATACGGTCATCCTCCTATAGTACAGGCTATGCAACTTTACACTGGTCTGTCCAATGGATCAATAGCCGTTTACTTAAAAGGATCGTCACATGTGCTCGGTGCCGGAATGCACTTGGTGTTTGTTTTCGATATATGGAGAGAGATGCAGTAAAAATCTTATCAAGTTCTCCATCAGATGAAGTTAGTAGGGCTAATGGTCGTGTTTTTAACATCTGGCGGTTTGTAAGACGATTGCGCCTCTATTTCTAAGACACAGTGGTAGCACTCGTAGGAAAATCTTATGAGACATGTCCAGCCATCGCTGATTTTCTCTCAGTATCGTTTCATATCGCTAGCAGTCATTTATTGGCGAAATATAATACTTAGTAGTGGGGGGTGCGAGATAGGTTCGCCATGAGCAACGAGCTTACACAGTAAGTGTGTGTGTTCCGACATGTGCAAAGGATATGACTATGTCCTGTTGTATGGAAGGTATGGATTTGATGTGGAGTACCATGACAGCAAAGGGAAAAGTATGCAAAGTCATAAGAATGGTACAGATCTCTCTATTTTCAGGGCCACAGCCGTCAGCAGAGTGTATTTCCGATACTTTGCTCATTGTCAAATGTCGTCTAATTGAGACCGCGATCATAATATTTAATTGCAAGGATAGTGATCAAATATGTATGTGACCAGTTTCCTAGGACGATTCTTTCTGTGCTGCTGGCCTTTGGCGGGTATGGTACACGTTTCCGGCTAATGTTAGGGGCTGTCCAAATGGAGAGGTCTGTTGGGATGCAGGAATGTAGTTGACATAAGCATGTCGGCTTCTAGACCGTCGAATAGGAACTGATTCTTAGTATGAGTTGGATAGCTTCGGTGATCGCCTGGAAATTTGAGAAGATTCAATATAGACATGCGTTTACGCTGAACCATTATTCCCTCCCATTAAATTGTCCAGTTGACTGTTTCTGCACATTTGGCGACTTTATTTAGTTGAGGGAACATCGATTGTGGCGTGTGCATCCAGCAGGTAAATGATGGATGGAAGACACGTTTGATGGTTCTCTAGACATGAGAAACACCTTAGTTTACTTTGTAAATTATAAAAATGATTTCGAATCTGTTACATCACTGACATCGGTATTCACGAGTGAAAATATCAGTGTCCTCTTTTTTTTTCGTGTTCTTACATAAAAGTCTCACAGATGGGATAAGGATCGAGTTAGTCAGTGGCTTACAGCATGCACCACCTCGCTTAAGCTTCGTGTTTCTAGAGATATAATTTCCAGTCTACATCTTCGGAATTATACCGTGCGAGAGATACTGCTATGCAAGGGATATCGCTGTGTGCTTGATATCGAGAAGTATCGCGTGAATGGTATGATATTCTGACAAAAATATGTGAAATTACATATGTTTTTGTAATCCAAGAGTCTGGAGATGGGTGTAGATTGCAAGCAACCTAGTAGGTCGGGGCCAGAAACAGTAACACATTTGTGGCTAAGGGAAACGAGCCCATCTTTGTACAAAAGCTCTGAAAGTTACTTCGGTCTCCTGAGGGCATTCTGGTCATGCGTCGAGGGAAGATGACTTGTGATCGTCGGATGAGGTGGGTGACCACCCAACCTTGCGGGAAAATAACTAGTGCTGCGAGGAGTATATACACTGCATATGCTGTTTGTGTTCGTGGTATTTGTACGAGTGTCAGGCGGTCGATAGCCGCAATAATTATGTAAAAGGGCGACTTTGTATGGCCCATGATAGGAATTGTTTGCTTACTACCTCGACACTATAAGCGGTGATATATTGCTGGGTTGGAGATCGTTTTCATGCTCTAATAGTCAATCGGACAGGACAGTGTAACTGAGTAAGAGAGTTTCCGCATTTAACGATTTGTATGCCACTTTGCCAGGTTTAACTGCCATGGAAATATGGGGATCTGTACGAGTACAGAACAGTTTTGCCGTTGAAAGTCTCGTCCGCAGAAAGAAACAGGTGGACAGTGCTTCCACACCGCCAGCATCAGTAATTTGGGTTGTAAATTCAGTAAGAGCCTATCCTGATGCTCCATTCACTCGCAAGTCATCCTTTGTGCTGGGAAGTTGAAGCCTTTACATAGCGTTGAGAACTTTTGCGTTTGAGAGATGTTTGTTGAACATGTGATGGACGGGATGCCACATTAGGAGCGTCAGGAGGAATGCATTCGGCGTTATTCTGGGCTATTTTCGTAAGCAGGTTCTGTTAGGACAAGAATTTCCCTGCAGGCCAGCTGAGACGTCATGAAAGCTCCTACGAAAGCGACCGTTAACTATTTCTAGGAGACTTTACAATTTCCGAGAGGTCGACTTATTTGCATAGCCATTTACATAGTCATGTGACATTAGTATAACACTCGAAGAATTCTAAATGAATAATAGACGCGACTTTCACCTGCTTGCTGTAGGTGGCAGTGGCGTGAGAGCAATGGCTCGCACTCCGATGCTGACTTGTATGCGGCTGGCCCTGCAAAGCACCTTTCCGCTGACACCGCATGCTCACATTGGAACAGTTCGCTGATACGTCACGGTTGACGATAGTACAAAAGCATTTTTTAAGTGCTGAGTGTGAAGTGCGTTATTTTTGGCTGTTTAACTGTTGTGAGCGTATTTGCAGAGCTTTTTACATGCATTATTTCGACAATTTACGAGTTGTTTGCGTGCCTGTACATCAGTGTTCTGCATTATTTCGGTAAATTACGCGTAGTTTGCAGGTCTATATGCTGTGTACTGCATTATTTCGGTAATTTACAAGTCGTTTTCGTGTCTGCAGATCAGTGCGCTTCATTCTTTCGGTAACTTACAAGTAGTACCCAGGTCTGTAGCTTGTGAATTGTGTCCCCAAGCAAGTCAGAGCGAGTGTTTTGTATCAGTGTAATAAATAAACTACGAGATACCCATCCCTAGATAAATTGCTCCAACATAAATAAAGTACACTCCCTCCTCTCTCCAGCAGCCCAGAACAGGCTGAGTCCTTTCGCCGCCATTTTTCCCACAGACCACCATCTTGAATTAAGTCATGGAAGGGACGACAGCACCCTCTGGTGGCAATACTGTTTACTAGTTCAGTTGGACTCCAGACCTCATGGTGGAGACAATGGATAGAGCTACTGCCTCAAATTGTTTAAATAAACACTGCATACAAAATAAAGACTTACATTCAACCTATCCAGCAGCCGAGCACAAGCTGAGTCCTTTCCAGACCAATTCCTAGGAAGAGGTGGCGGTCGAACAATTTAGGTTAATGGAGGTGCCCAAGTGATCTTCTTTCCCGTCATTTTCTTAGGTTAGTGGAGGTAGCTGTGGTGTGTTGCATTGTCCCACCATTTTCTGGGGGAATGGAGAGGAGTGGGGAGGGGGGAGGTGGGGAGGGAGGGTGTTAGGTTAGTGGAGGTAGCCAAACTGCCCTATTTTCTCACCGAAATTTGAACTTCCCGCTATGGCATCATTGCGACATTGCCATATCTATTCCAGCCAACACGAATCCACCACCTTGAGTGGTGTGCTTGTTGCCCTAATACTTACACTATCGATAGCGTCTGACATTTGTCATGTTTCTGCAGGGAAATAGTAGATTTTTATTTTAGTAAATAAGCTTATTCCAGCTTTATTGCCTCATCAGTAGATATGCAAACAATCGCATTTATTTATATTGTACATAATATATCATTTATAAAGTTTTTATACACTGGATGTTGTAGACAGACATATGTCAACATCGAGTAAACTGTCACTACTGTCTGTTACTATTACATGTAATATTTTTTTCCAGTAATGTTTAAAAGTTCCTCAATGATCTGATGTTGCACGTATATTACATTACATTTTTTTACTATTTTGACAGTCGTAGAAATTCAAGTTTGACATCTAGTTGTTTACTCAAAGATATTTATGTTGTTGTGGGTCACATATCTATGTAATTGTTACTGATGCGTCTGCAGTCTGTGGTGTTCTGTTTATCCCCATACAAAGTTTCAGTAATGTTTTTTTTTTTTTAAACTGTGTATGCCTGTAAGTCGTTTGTTCATTTAGTATATCGTGGCGATAATCCTTAGTGTGTATGTATATTTCAGATTCTTCCAAAATATTCACGATATGACCTTTGCGGATTTTCTACAGGAATTGTTGTGCCTTCTCAATGTTGTCAGCTTCATGTTTTTCATTTTTGACATGTCTATAGAAGGTGGAATGTTTGTTATTAGTTTCTCTCGTGTGTTCTCTGAATCTGACGATGAAATTTCTTCCCGTATATCCTATAAATATCTTTGTGCAGTTACTGCAGTTAATCTTGTAGACTCCACTGTTTAAGTGTTTCGTAGTATGACTTTTCCTGAATCTAGTTTCGTGCCAATATTGTTTGTTGTTCTGAAGGCTAATTTCACGTTTTTGTTTTTTATTAATGCTTCTATTTTATCGGATGGTTTTCCCATATAGTTTGTTAGGATATAGATGGTTTTCTTTTTTAATGTAGTTTCTCTCATTAGTGTTATTTTGTGAGGTCTTTTTTAGGGTATGTTTTTTTTGTTTTATAGCCTTAGAACTATGTTAAGGTCATAATTGTTCTTGTATGTGATGTATTGTCGCGTAGTTGTTTCTTTATGTATGGCCTCCTGTGGCAGTTTTAGGATTCTGTTAATCATAGAATGAAAGAATGCATATTTGTGAGATATGTGGATGCGAAGATGCATGGTTAATTATTCCATCTGCACTGGATGATTTTCTGTAGATTTCAAACTTGTGTTTGTAGTTGTTGTGGGTTAATGTGAAATCCAGAAAGTTTATCCAGATTTTTTTTCAAATGTTGAATTGAATTACATTTTAGGATGTAAGTTATTGAGTTCCTGGTATATTGTTTGTACGTTGTGATCATTTTCTTGTATGTGTAGCTATCTCTCATCGGCATAGTAATAGTAGTACATTATGTTTTTAAAAAGGGTTGTTCCAAACAGAAAAATTTTGTTTCTTGTTTATTAGGGAATATATTTGGTATTGTTTCAGCAATATTACTTCCCTTAACCACACCATCTGGTTTTTCGTAAACTCGAAGTACTCGTAGTTTTGTGAAAGGGTTGGTTTGAGAAACTGTATAATTCATATATACCTTCATTTGGTAGTTTCTTATGAATGACGACTTTATGTTATATAATTTCTCTTGCTTCTTGTATAGATACGTTAGAGTAGAAGTTTATTAAGTAGAGCAGTCGAGTATTGCACTGTCTTGTGTGGGCCGCAACCGATGTCAGCAACCTTTAAGGCGGAGGAGCGTGCTAGCCACTTGCAGCAGAGCACTACACTCGTTGTCTTGCCCGTGTCGTCCCTCTCGTACTAATGGACAACGGCATACACAGGCAATAGCCGGAAATACAGCGCCATCGGCCGTCAGAAATGCACTCTACAAGTACTATTACTATTTTCATCTATAGCAGTGATTTCTCCTTGTTCTGAAATGTTATTTTACTGATTTAACGATCTGTTCTTTAATCTTAAATTTTATGTACATTTGACCTAAATATTAATAGTAAATTTGTATATTTTAGCCTTTTGAAAAATTGAAACTATCTTAAAGACGACGCGCAAAGAGGGTGAACAAAATCTAAAAAAAAATTTACATCTATACAAGACTGGTGTTTCACATTTTATAGCTAATTTGACAACGCATGAACCTGTGTTCAGTGTATGCCACCTGTAGGTATGAACCATATGTATTTCGCATAAATGCAGTTAGATTACTAATAAGCCTGGTTAAATATTGCACTTATTTTTAGGTTTTAATATAAAATTTCTTTTGTATTGTTTTAGAATTTGAAGATGGTCATTGTATGGCCGAAACCGGTTATTATTGTGTCATAAACATGTGATTGCGACTACAAATAAACAAAAAATTTTTACAAAATAATCAATCACGCATTCCACAGAAAAAATGTCCTTCTTTCCAAAAGAGCGAAATGAGTTTGGCGTTATGTGGAATTTGTATGATCTTTATTGTATTTTCAACTTTCTGGAACTTTTTTAGGTATAGTTATTCCCATATGTGAAATATCTCATTAGCATTTTGTTAAGTGTTTTATTAAGTCTGTAAGTTGTCCCATTAATACTTTTAAAAATGGATGTATAGGAGGAAAAGATTTTTGTATTTTAGTTTGCCCATAAATGGTTGGGGTTCTTGGGTTCATTATAATATTTGATTTCTTTTTGTATTCCAATAATATTATGTTGAAATTTTTTATATGTTTTCTAATTTGTGCTGTGAATTTGTGTTGGATTTGTGTATAGTTTAGTAATGGTGTTACTTTTAAAGATTGTTTAAGTTTGTTTAAGTAATCATTATGGTTAATGATAACTGTACTAATACCCTTATCATATTTAACTGCTATGACGTCGTTGTCTGTCAATTTTGTCTGAGTTTTATTTTTAAGCAAATTAATCATAGGAACAGCCTTTTTCTTCGTGTGTCCGTATTGTCGTAAGTTTATTATTATTATTATTATTATTATTATTATTATGGGACCTGCAGCACATACTATGTCACAGTAGGACATTGCTCAGAGAACCAGAATACAGTATGGTGCTTGATATTTTATTTTAGTATATAAGCTTATTTCAGCTTCATTGACTTCATCAGTACATCTGCAAACAATAACATTTATTTACCTTTAAAGAGATATAAAATTTAATTTTTTTTTACATTTGATCAGGTCCTGACCTTGTATTTGAACACATGTCAATTTTGAGTGAACTATTACTGCTGTCCGTAAGTGTTGGATGTAATATTTTTTTCAGTAACGTTTCAAAGTTGTTTCATGATTTAATGTTGCACGCGTATTATAATACTATTTTATTATTTTGATAGTCGTAGAAATTTAAGTTTGACAGCTGGTTCTATACTCAAAGATACTTATATTGTTGCAGGTCATGTATCTGTGGAACTATTATTGATGTGTTTGCAGCCTCTAGTGTTTTGGTTATCCGTTGTCTCTATATAAAATTTCATTTGTGTGTGTGTGTGAGTGTGTGTGTGTGTGTGTGTGTGTGTGTGTGTGTGTGTGTCTTATATTTCGGGAGTTGCTCTATAACCCGAAGTTCCTTAACTTCGCATGCACAACGCTTACTTCCAGCATTTCTGCCTTGAAAATGGCATGGCGTGCTGTCGAAATATCGACGGTTGTCGACGAAGTCACCTGGCTGCATTCCCGTAAGTTATTTCAACAATCCTTTTCCATTTCGACATAGATCCTATTTATACCAGCTTACTTTGTTCATCATTTTCCCAGTAATTAGCTTCTATTCTTTAAGCCTGATTCTTGAAGGTCTGCAAAAATCTACATTTACATATACATGGATACTCTGTAAATCACATTTAACTGCCTGACAGGGGGCTCACCGAACCCTGATTATATCAGCTTACTTTGTTCATCATTTTCCCAGTAATTAGCTTCCATTCTTAAAGCCAAATTGTTGAACGTCTGCAAAAATCTACATATACATGGATACACTGTAAATCACATTTAACTGCCTGACAGGGGGTTCATCGAACCATCTTCACAATAATTCTCTATTATGCCATTCTCGGACAGCGTGCGGAAAAAACGAACACCTATATCCTTCCGTGTGAGCTCTGGTTTCCCTTATTTTATTATGATGATCGTTACTCCCTATGTAGGTCGGCGTCAACAAAATATTCTCGCATTCGAAGGATTTCTGATTTTTCGTGAGAAAATTCCGCCGCTACGAAAAACGCCTTTGTTTTAATAGCGTCCATCCCAAACCCTGTATCATGTCCATGACACTCTCTCCCTACTTCGCGGTAATACAAAACATGCTACTCTTCTTTGAACTTTCTCGATGTACTCCGTCAGTCCTAAATGGTAAGGATCCCCCACAGCGATGCAGTATTCTAAAAAGAGGACGGACAAGAGTGGTGTAGGCATTCTCCTTAGTAAATCTGTTACATTTTCTAAGTGGCCTGCCAATAAAACGCAGTCTGTGGTTAGCCATCCCCACGACATTTTCTGTGTGTTGTTTCTAATTTAAGTTGTTCGAGGCCGGCCGGAGTGGCCGTGCGGTTCTAGGAGCTACAGTCTGGAGCCGGGCGGCCGCTACGGTCGCAGGTTTGAGTCCTGCCTCGGGAATGGATGTGTGTGATGTCCTTAGGTTAGTTAGGTTTAATTAGTTCTAAGTGCTAGGCGACTGATGACCTCAGAAGTTAAGTCGCATAGTGCTCAGAGCCATTTGAACCATTTGAACCAAGTTGTTCGTAATTGTTATTCCTAGGTCTTTGTTATAAGGATGTCCACCCCGAATCCTGTATCATTTCAGTGACACTCCCTCCCCTATTTCGCGATAATACAAAACGTGCTGCCCCTCCTTTGGACTTTCTCGATGTTCTCCGTCAATCCTATCTGGTAAGAATCCCACACCGTTTAGCAGTATTCTAAAAGAGGATGTAGTGTAGGCAGTCCCTTTAGTAGCTCTGCTACATGTATCTGCTTGTATCTATCGAACAAGGCAGGTGTTTGAACTGTATGGTTTGTATATGGATGAAACTCATACATCAGAGTCACTCCGAGTCAGTGAACGCAGTGGTGAATGTCCCCAGTTAAGGAAATGTCTAGTTTTCGAGCAATTACACCATGCATCCACGATCCTTACGTACGTTTTGCAGGCAAACGGCAGTGTTGTTCCCATATTAAAATAAACTCAGCAATATGCTACATAGTATCCAACGGAAAAGACTATTTGAACATTAATTAGAACATTTATTTTTATCCGTTAATATACATACAGTATATACATTGATAAGAAAATACGTACACAAGTACTCGCGTAATTACACGCACAAAAGTTGTAGTCATTCGCAACAACTATAAATTATAACTCTTCTACAACTTCAGAGTTGCACTTTTCTGTTGTAAAATATCACTTCTAAAGTGATGTGTTTTGCCACATCATAGGAAAGTGTTCATATATGTATAATACTGTAGTCTTATTACAAAATGTTCCGAGCAGGACTTTTGAGAACTGTACAGTGTTTTTGGAACACAGGCATTATTACGCTATTGAAATAGTCTACAGCTGCCTCTGTCAGACATCTACATGTCTGCAAGGCATAAATATTAATACTCGGTCATGTAACGTATCATGTGATGCATTCAGAATAATTGTTTTTATTGTGCCATCATCAGGCCTGCGAACAACAAAGGAAGACGTGTAACGGTTGGATGTATTGAGTGGCTCATGTGGGAATTATTTCTGTTCGAAAACGTTTACCATTTAAACATTTCTAAATTTCAGTTTCTTGAAATGTAACTCCATCCGTCTGACAAGTCCAAGAATCAAGCAACAGTAAGGTGTTGTCTTATGAATCTGGAATGAAAAGATTGTTTAAAAACAGATATTATGGCTGCGTGTAAGTTTACCAGAGGTGCCAGCACAAACAACTGTGTTAAAAGGAGTTTCCCGTGTCATGGGGTGTCTGACCCTTGATCCGAATTGTCCATTTTGTTCTTGAAAATAAATGTACATATTTGTACCAAGAAATCCAGCAGAAGACATATGACTTTTGACAGTATAAGAATGCGTTACAGATGAAATAGATTTCACACAGCATACGTGTGATTTTGCCCTAGATTCGATAAAGTTCGCCGACTTGCCATTTCATATTCTAATAGCAATTGGTCTGTATTGAAAATACTGTTTCCACTGTGACATTCGCTTGCGATTAAGGCGTTGACCTTGTGTACAAATGCTGCAGTAGACTCTAGTATGTCTTTTTCGTCCTTCTGTTCTTTGAAGGAACAAATCCAGTTCTTTTTTGGTTGCGAATGTGATTTTCTCTTTTCAATCTATCAACAGAAGTTTTCGACGCAAGGGATTTACAGTTGTGTTTTTGGCATAAATAATAGCCAAGTTCGCTAAATTGTAATCGTGGACAATCAGACAACGACACAGATTTTTTTTAATTTTTCAAATATTTAATTGTTTATTAAGAATTCTGATTTTATTTTTGATGGTTTTTTTTTTTTTTTCAAAAATCTTACCGCTGTGTTAACTACCCGGTGTCCACGAACTAAGGACGAATTTGAATTTTGCGTCACTTTGTCCTACAGTGAAGAGCCAAAGAAATTGGTACACTTGCCTAATATCGTTTGGGGTCCCACAAGCACGCAAAATTGCCGCAACGCGACGTGTCATGTCTGGGGAGTTTGGTGGCCAGCGGAAGTGTTTAATCTCAGAAGAGTGTTCCTGGAGCCATTGTGTAGCAATTCTGGACGTTTGGGGTGTCACATTGTCCTGCTGGAATTGCCAAAGTCAGTCGGAATGCACAATTGAGGTGAATAGATGCAGGTGATCAGACAGGATGCTTACGTGTCACCTGTCAGAGTCGTAGCTAGACGTATCAGGCTCCCCTACTACTCCAACTGCACACGCCTCACACCATTACGGAGCCTCCACCAGCTTGAACAGTTTCCTGCTAACATGCATGATCCACGGATTTAAGAGGTTGTCTCCATACCTGTACACGTCCATCCACTCGATACAATTTGAAACGAGACTCGTCCAACCTGCCATCATGTTTCCAGTTATCAACAGTTCAATGTCGGTGTTGACGTGCCCAGACGCGGCTTAAAGCTTTGTGTTGTGCAATCATCAACGATGGCTCTTCAGTTCCCAAATTCCATATCGATGATGTTTTGTTAAATCGTTCGCACGCAGACACTTGTTGATGGCCCAGCATTGAAATTTGCAGCAATTTGCGGAAGGGTTGCACGTTTGTCTCGTTGAACGATTCTCTTCAGTCATCGTTGGTCCTGTTCTTGCAGGATATTTTTCCGGCCGTACGATGTCGGAGATTTGATGTTTTGCCGGATTCCTGATATTCACGGTACACATGTGAAATGGTCGTACCGGAGAATCCCTGCTTCATCGTTAATACGGAGATGCTGTGTCCCATCGCTTGTGCGCCGACTATAACACCACGTTAAAACTCACTTAGCCGCGCGTAGTGGACGTGCGGTTAGAGGCATCATGTCTCGGACTGCGCGGCCCCTCCCGTCGGAAGTTCGAGTCTTTTCTCGGGCATGGATGTGTGTGTTGTTCTTAGCATTAAGTTAGTTTAAGTAGTGCGTAAGTCTAGCAGTTTGGTTCCTTAGGAATTCAAACATTTCAAACTCAAATCTTGATAAACTGCCATTCTAGCAGCAACCGATGTAACGACTGGGCCAGACACTTGTTGTCTTATATAGGCCTTGCCGACCACAGCGCCATATTCCGCCTATTTACATTTCTCTGTATTTGAATATGCATGCCTATATCAGTTTCTTCGGCGCTTCAGTGTATGACGGTTGGCAGTCGTGCTTTATCATGTTTGTCATCAGCGGTCCTCCCGGTTGTATCCTGATACTCTTTGGGTGGTGAGCATTGTTGCTTGATATTTATTTTCGTCTCTAAGCAGACTACAACTGACAACGTATCGAAATAATAAAGTTGGCCTTGGTGACCGAGCGGTTCTAGGCGCTACAATTCGGAACCGCTACGGCCGCACGTTCGAATCCTGCCTCGGGCATGGATGTGTGTGATGTCTTTTGGTTAGTTAGGTTTAAGTAGTTCTAAGTTGTAGGGGACTGATGACCTCAGATGTTAAGTCCAATAGTGCTCAGAGCCGTTTCAACCATTTTTGAAATAATAAAAAGTTATTACAAAAACAGTGAAAGTCCCACTGCAACTATTCGTGAATTGCATGTGACCCTCGAACGTAATGCTGCTATAACCGAATCATCAGTTCCGAAGTTGATCTGGAGGTTTGAGACCACGGGTTCTGTTACACACGTTAAGAAAACAGGGCGACCGCGTTCTGTTGGAACAAAAGGAAACATCGCTGTCTGCGTGACAATGTGACCATAAGCCCCAGGAAATCGGTTCACCGACGAGCTCAACAATTCAATTTATCACCAAGTTCACTGCCTGAAATCCTTTCAAAAGATCTGAAAATGCGTACGTACAAGATTCAAGCTAGCAGATCGTGGAAAGGGGCGTCGATTTGCTCAGTGGGTCTCGGCTCGACAAGCAGAGAACGAGAACTTAACAAAAAGAGTAATTTTCTCAAATGAGGCGCACTTCTAGCTCAGTGAGTGCGTCAATAAGCAGAACTGCAGAATCTGAGGTAATGAAAATTTTGGAAATTCGGAAATTTGTGGTTAGGTCTTATGGGACCAAACTGCTGAGGTTATCGGTTCCTAAGCTTTCAGACTACTTAATCTAACTTAAACTAACTTACACTAAGGACGACACACACACCCATGCTCGAGGGGGGACTCGAAGCTCCGACGGTGGGAGCAGCGTGGACCGTGGCAAGACGCCCCTGACCGCGCGGCTACGCAAGTAACGAAAATCAGCGAGTGACTGGAAGATGAGATGTATCCACAACGCCCGAATGAGTGGTGACGGTTCTGAACAGGAGGAGTGATCGTCCCTTACTTTTTTGAAAATGAGTAAGGAGATACCGTAACTGTGAACGGCGATCGTTACCGAAACATGCTTTTGATTGGTTTTTCGCAATTATTCATGAAAATGACAATTTTTGATTTCATCAAGATGGTACGATATGTCACACATCCCGTGAAACGATTGCTCGGCTGAATGAAAAGTTTCCTAAAAAATTATCTCTTTGCGTGTCAACCAGGAATGGCCTGCCAGATCATTCGATCTTACGCCTTGTGACCTTTTTTTTCTTTGTTCAGATTTGTGAAATCAATATTTTCAATAAATTTTGTATGTTCCATAGCACTTTAATATTCGTCCCTACTTCCCGTACACCATCTACATTTGTTGTATAATTAAACTTCTTTGCGTCCTCCGATGCGTATTTCCTATTACTCTTATTTTTTTAACTTTCCTGTATTTACATACGTTTTCTTATGTCTCACTATAGGGGTTCCTGCCAGTTCGTTTCAGTTAATTCTGTCTGGCAACTATGGTTCATATTCCATTATGGACAAGTTTCTTCACCCCATTTTCAGCTGCTGCGGTGCCGAAAACACACTCAGCCTCAAAGGTATTCTAATCGTAGACATCTAATGTATCATTTATAGTCAGAAATGTTTCTTACGCTAAAAAATTCGAATATTGTATTCGCGGAAGGAAGGTCTTCAATTCTATCTTCCATCACATTACGATACACTGTTGACTATGACACATAATTTCGTAAAACGGCCACGACATGAACTGCATTGATGTGATGTATGCTGGCTCAAAAACAAAAGGTTAAAATATTGACGTGAAAGCTTTTAACTCGAAGAATAAATATACTGACAGTACGAGCGTAAACACATCGCGATTATACTTTAAACACACCTGAATATTTAGCAACATGAAGCCAGAATGACCTAACATGTGTAAATCCTCTCTAGTGCACTATGATTAATTCCTTCTGCACGACAACAGCAGTGGGTTGGTTGGTTGATTTGGGGGAGGGGACCAAACAGCGAGGTCATCGGTCCCACCGGATTAGGGAAGGATGGGGAAGGAAGTCGGCCGTGCCCTTTCAAAAGACCCATCCGGCATTTGCCTGAAGCGATTTAGGGAAATCGTGGAAAACCTAAATCAGGACGGCCGGACTCAGATTTGAACCGTCGTCCTCCCGAATGCGTGTCCAGTGTGCTAACCACTGCGCCTCCTCGCTCTGTAACAACAGTGGAAACCGCCTGAATAAAGGTACCGTAAACGTCCCATTTCACAATACCATGCACCACACAGTGCGGTGGCAAGGAAATATACAGGGTGATCAAAAAGTCCGTATAAATTTGAAAACTGAATAAATCACGGAATAATGTAGATAGAGAGGTACAAATTGACACATATGCTTGGAATGGCATGGGTTTTATTAGAACCGAAAAATACAAAAGTTCAAAAAATGTCCGACAGATGGCGCTTCATCAGAACAGAATAACAATAATTAGCATAACAAAGTAAGACAAAGCAAAGACAATGTTCTTTACAGGAAATGCTTAATATGTCCACCATCATTCCTCAACAATAGCTGTAGTCGAGGAATAATGTTGTGAACAGCACTGTAAAGCATGTCCGGAGTTATGGTGAGGCATTGTCGTCGGATGTTGTCTTTCAGCATCTCTAGAGATGTCGGTCTATCACGATACACTTGCGACTTCAGGTAACCACAAAGTCAATACTCACACGGACAGAGGTCTGGGGACCTGGGAGGCCAAGCATGACGAAAGTGGCGGCTGAGCACACGATCATCACCAAACGACACCCGCAAGAGATCTTTCACGGGGCTAGCAATATGGGGTGGAGCGCCATCCTGCATAAACATCGTACGTTCCAGCAGGTGTTTATCAGCCAGGCTGGGGATGATGCGATTCTGTAACATATCGGCGTACCTCTCACCCGTCATGGCAGCAGTTACAAAACCATTATCACGCATTTCCTCAAAGAAAAAAGGCCCGATAACGGTAGAAGTGGTAAATCCAATCTATACCGTGACTTTCTCGTCGTGCAATGGAGTTTCCACGACAATTCTAGGATTTTCAGTAGCCCAAATTCTGCAGTTGTGGGCGTTGACAGACCCTCGGAGCGTGAAATGGGCTTCGTTGGTCCACAACACGTTACTCAACCAATCGTCATCTTTCGCCATCTTTTGAAACGCCCACACCGCAAATGCCCTCCGCTTCACTAAATCGCCAGGTAACAGTTCATGATGCCGATGGATTTTGTACGGATAGCATCGGAGGGTACGCCTCAGTGCCAACCAACCAGTAGTGTATGGAATGCCGGTGCAACGTGCGACTGCACGAGCGCTGACTTCCCCGTGCATAGACGAACCCGCTTCAATCTCCATTTCTTCTTGAACTGTCTCAGCAGCATTACGCTTTGTGCTCGGTCGGCCACTACGGGGTCTATCGTCTAAACAACCCGTGGCTTCGAACTTCGAAATCATTCTCGCCACTGCTGCATTTGTCAACGGACCTTTACCCGTTCGAATCCCCTTCCTATGGCGATAGGATCGTAACGCTGAACTAGCACATTTCCCGTTCTGATGATAAAGCTTGACTAAAAGCGCCTTTTCGGGTAACATCAGCATGCTGCAACTGCTGGTGCATCTGATTCTCTCTCTCATTATAGCTCCTTTTTCATACGATTGTCATGCGCAGTCACTGACGTTTTGCTGTCCAGCGCCATCTGTCGGAAATTTTGTGAATTTTGTTTCTTTCGGTTCTAATAAAACCCCATGTCATTCCAAGCATGTACGTCAATTTTTACTTCTCTATCTACATTATTTCGTGGTTTCTTAAGTTTTCAAATCTATACTGACTTTTTGATCACCCAGTAGTTTACAAATCATATCTTTATAATTCGAAAACTAAGCATTTCCTCAACAACGAAGTACCACAGCTGCAATATTGTGGGCCTGTGACATGACGTCATTATTTGGGAACGTGACGTCCATGAGTGGCTGCAATTGGTCCCCAAGTAGCCGAGCATAACCAGGACCCAATCCATTCCATATAAACACAGACCACACCATTGTGGAGCCATCACCAGCTTGCACTGTGCCTTGTTGACAAATTGGATCCATTGCTTCGTGGGGTCTGCCGCATCTTCGACCCCTACCATAAGCTTTTATAAACTGAAATCGGGACTCATCTGACCAGGCACGGTTTCCCAGTCGTCTAGAGTCTAACCGATATGGTCACGAGCCCAGGAGAAGCGCTGCAGGCGATGTCGTGCTGTTAGCAAAGGCAGTACCGTCGATCATCTGCTGCCATAGACCGTTAACGCCAAATTTAACAGCAGTGCCCTAACGGACACGTTTGTCGTATGTCCCGCATTAATTTGTGCGGTTTTTTCGCGCAGTGTTGCTTGGCTGTTAGCACCGACTACTCTACGCAAAATGTCGCAGGTCTCGGTCGTTACGTGGCCGTCATTCATTCCGTTGTCCGTGGTCAGAGGTAATGTCTGAAATTTGGTATTCTCGGTACACACTTGACACTTTGTATGTCGGACTATTGAATTCCCTAATGATTTCCGAAATGGAATATGCTATGCGTCTAGCTACAACTACCATTCAATGCTCCATGTCTGCTAATTTCAGGCGCGCTGCCATAATCATATTGTAAACCTTTACACATGAATCACCTGAGTACAAATGACAACTCAGCCAATGCACTGCCGTCTGTACGTGAGCATATCGCTGTCCCATGACTTCTGTCACCTCTTTGTATGTTTCACCCAAATACGACTCACACAGCTGAAACATCTACCTCGTGAGTCATTAATACAAAACATGAACAGCGGTGGCCCTATTACATTCCGTGTCTGCAAGCAGCTCTCCATCCAGGATAATGTGCTGCGTCCCTTCCTTCACGAAGTTTTGATCCAGTTGAAAATTTGGTCACATATCCTATTATAATTAGAAGGCGCGCTGTAAGTCAAAGACCTTTCGAAAGTCTGCAAAAACCGAAACAACCATTGCACTGAAGATATCATATATGAAAAGCGCCAGTTGAAATTCTCATGGTCTACGTTTCCGAAAGCCATGCTCATTTTCACGGAGAAGTAAATTTCGTTTCAGGTAGTTCATAGTGTTGGATCTCAAAATATGTTCTAGAATTCTGCCACAAATAGATATAGGTGATAAAGCACCGTAGTTTTTTGGATCACTCATACTTCTTTTTTGTAGATGAGTGTGACGTGTGCTAATTTTCAATCACGGAGAACATATCTGTGCTCAATAAAATCTGCGGTAGAGTATGGCAGAGAACGGGACTAATCCACGCCTAAATTCTATATAGAAGTTAATAGGGACTGCGTTCGACCTTTGAACTTCTGTGAATTTTAGCGATTCGGGCTGCTTTTCAGCGCCGCTAGTACACTGCACGAGAAGCGATTGAGACTATGAAACAGCCTGGCAACGTGAACCGCTATGATGGATACAGGCTTTCATCGTTTTGGCCTACGGGCCGACGGGTATCGTGGAGCCGCCCGCTCGGGTGCGGCAGCAAAGCAAATAGCGGCCCAAAGCAAACACCGTGCGTGCTCTGTTGCCTTACTCGCCACGGGGCACCGACGGTGCAAACTTACGGCACTGTACTGCCACGATAATCATTCGTCAGTTCCAACCAATACATATTTAAATAAAATAAATATTGTTCCCACAAAATAACGCTTATTACATCAGACATTGTCAGAGAAGGAGAAAGCGATCGACTATTTATTTATTAAGAATAAAAAATTAATTTCTAATTAGCTAGATCGTATACATTGTTTTATAATGCCCGCGACATAGACAGTTCAAAAATTTGTTAGAATTTTGTTTTAACAAACCATTACCCCACAACATTGCCCTGTGGTTTTCCTACAACAAACGAACGTGAGCTTGTGGTGAAACACCGCACTGCTATTACCTTCAAAATAATCAGTGATATTCGAGGGACTGTAGTGCTGGTTATTATCTACAATGATGGCCATTAAAACTCCATCATGAGGAAGAATAACAAGTAACGCAATTTTACTTGTTCCATACTAGGAAGTATACACGATTAGATTAGTCCATGGGAAGATCCCAGAACTAGACTATTATAAACGGTAATGATGACCACATAGTACTAGAGACAGAAAGCTGACTAAAAGTACTTGCAACTAGCAATGAAATTCTAAACGGTGATTGGAATGCAGATCCAAAGTTGGAGGGGGATGGCGGTGGTGAACGCGTATAGCTATAAACAATACGACAATATTAATTGCAGTTAGTACAGAATACGAATTCCTCAGGAGCAACATTGCAGGTAAAACTTGGAGAAGTTCTCGCGTAAGTTTCCTGGTCATGTTATAGTGTTAGGAGGAGATTTCAGTTTATCAACCATAATTGGGAGATTCAGGTGATTAGGGCAGGCGATCAAGGAAAGTTCTTCTAAATGCCTTATCCGAAAATTACGTTGGGCACTTAATCAGAGACTCGACTGGACAGGGTAATATTTCAAGAGTTAAGTTTCCAAATAGGACCAAATTTTTTCACTCGGTTAAGTTACAGCGTCACTTATTGCAGGTATAAGCTGAAATGTAAAGATTGATAGGAAGATTTTTTGGTTGATAAATGTAGCGGTAACCAATAAGGTCAGGGTTTTTAGTGGACGTGCCAGAGACCGAGCTTTTCAGATATTGCGGGTGTCTGTCATACGCACTAAGGCGTTAGTGCAACAGCGTTGTCTGGGAACATTTTCATTTTTTGTGATTTTGCAATGCGGACTGTCTTCTATGGTGCAGTGGAAGGAGTGCTGATTCGCTCATTCGAGTGTGACAGGGAATGTAAGCACAGCTGTTCGTTGGCTGCAGCCTTGGTGTGGGTCAGAACTAGGACTGTTGATAAAATATCGAGATATCGATATTTTTACGTAGAATATCGATGTACATTGGCGATAATTTTATTTTCCGATATATTGGTATCGAAATGGCAATATCGAGTGCCTATAATTTTATTTTATCTTATTTTTTTCCACAAGTTTCGGTAAATATTTGAAACTGTTCTTTTGAAATTGTAATAGAACATAATTTTACTTTCACTGCGTGACGACGTCTTACTACTTTTTGAACTTTCATCATGTCGAATCTTTCTCTTTGACTGTGTGAAACAAATATAATCGGCACAAAGAAGTAGTCCGATTGCACTGGGGGTGGCGGTCTGAATGAAAGAAACAAGATTTACCATGCGAAGGAATAGCACACCAGTTGAGTTAAAAAACAATTTTTAACGCAAATAGTGCGCTATTTCTTCGCATCGCAATTGTTCAAAACAGCTGCTGAAAATGACAAACATAAAATTTAAATGACAAGGTTGGTCTTTGCAGTGGTCGGAGTCGTCAGGGGAAATTTGGACGTAATCTGCGCTTGGTGCTACCGACGAAAACTGCAACGTTTAACTTCACCAATCAATTTTGACATTGTAACTGCTAGGTCACTAGCGTCTGCAGAAATGAAAAAAAAAAAAAAACAGGTAGTTCGACGTGAAGAGTTCCTATGTGACGAAACCTAACGACGGACCCATCGGTCACCTTTTATTGTGCCACTTACATGCAATTACCATTGTTACGAAAGTGGTTATTGTCAAGCGTGAATGTTCATCTTTTCCCTTCAGTTCTTGCTCTAAGTGGTATAAGCAGACTGTTAGCTTCTTGATGTACAGAATATCTAATACATAAATATTCACTCTGAAACCGGTAGTACATTTACAGTGTGGAACCGATATATTTATAGACAGGTACATCGATACTTTTTCCGTCAATATGTCAGTACTTTCCTTCGCTGATAATTATATTTTTCAAATATCGATATATCGGATTCCCAATATTTTTAAAAATATTAACAGTCCTAGTTAGGACCTACCAGCGATGTCGCGCAGGTAGACGGAACAGGAGTGGCGCAAACCTACTCTGGCTCTCCAATAACTCGTGTGAACTGCCCCAGCGCTCTCAGAGACGTACGTGTGCTTATGCAGGTGCCGACCGCATATCGCAGACGGCAGGTCTCATAAAGGCAGAAGCCCAGCACCCAAATCAGCATACAGCATCCAGCCAGTGAGGTGGTAATACATACAGCCGTGGAGGCGGTACTCAGGTGTCTCACCCAACAGGTTGTAGGAAGTAGTTCGCAGTCCCTTCATACGACCCTTCACCAGAGGAAGACCCAGGCTCGTCCACAACGTCAGACATGGTGGTGACCAGACAGCAGTGGCAGCTTGCAGAGTATAGGTTCCCCTACAGCCGGCTGGCGGCGGGCCCGATGATGAAGTTTTCCCTTGGCAGTAGGCACCACAACACGATTCGCAAACCAAGTTATCCTGTAAGCAGCGGAATTGCTAGTACGTCAGAACCAGAGATACAGACGGAACGACCAGATACTGAGATTGGGGCTGTTGAAACGGTCATATTTAAACTGGATATAGCATTACCGTGGCTGACGCTGCGTTCATTTGCTTTCATTAATTGGATGTGTCAGCAGACTTGTCCCCACCGTAGTGTCTCAGTTACTATCAGTTCCCCGTGACGTCGCACTTTCCGTCATTGCTAGGACGCTGTGGAGCGGCTGAGCTTGGAGGTTATATGTTATAGTTCTGTATAGCAAGGTTCGCTAAATGACGTGGTGAGTGCTGTCATCCTGAACCATTTGCACTCCATGATTACGGCTCGGCTCGATATGGAAATGTGTTATGAGCGAAGCCCCGCCTTATGCGACACTGGTACTCTTTCTATGCCCCAGGTACCGATTTTGGCACACGGTTTAAGCTGCATCTGATTCTGTGCCGTCTGCGCTAAATAATAAATTTAAAAATTTATATGCGCACCCGCGAGTTGAGCCTGCTTTGCAACACCCCACTCTTCTTCAAAAAATTCGTTCCAAACTTTACTTTGGTGTAACCCCAGAACAACCTCATTTTACATGGATTACGTTCACACTGGTTCGCACCATAAAATCTCGGTTCACATCTCACGAGAGTAAGTTACATTACTTGTTTCCACTTAAATCTAGTTTTTACCCTCTAATATGGTCGAGATATTTCTGACTCTACTTGCTGAAATCTAATTACATGTATCGGTACAATTAGTTTCAGGGCCAGTTTTTAGTTATGGCGTCCAGTGCGACCTGGTGCAAAGGTAGGCCTGGAGCATTTCGTAGCTTAATGTCACAAACGTAAGTAGAGTATGGGAGACTCTACAAGAAATGTGGCTATGCTAGTAATAGAAACAGCTACAGCGATGATAGTCTGAAGCTGTTTTCCCATAAATGTTGTATGTGTTTAAACAGCTGTTTCATTGCAATACGCCCATTTTCTGATGCAATCAGTTCATCTATTGAGTGTAGCAGTTCCAGATTTAAAGTGTCATTCAGAAAGGTTAGATTTTGAGCAGGTACGCAATTTAAATGTTTTTCTGGCCAGTACAATATTGGTGTCTACTACTTGATCATGGTCGTACCGCTAATAGTTGTAGGTAAACAGTAGTTAGCCCTAGCTACCACATAAACCGTGCCGCTGATCATGATACCACTGTTCTGAAATTCCACCCTATCTTTCTCATCTTCGTAACAGTTGATTACAGTCTGCGGCGTGAAGACTGAGTAAATCCAGTGCGTGCCTACTTTCTGAAAAAGTGGTTGAGGTTGTAGCACTTCCCTGTGGCAACGTGTTGCGTCCACTCCACCCCTTACCAATTTAATTTCGCACGACGGTGCTTCTGTTTCAACCTTTTTGGCCAGACAGATGGTAACGCTCCCTGTTCTACATCCTTGCAATTCCTGTAGTATCATAAGAGCATGTGCATCTCTTTGACCCAAAATGGTCATCACTTCCTTAGTCTATAATTGCACCCGTTTATTTATAGTTTCCCATTTTATCGGTTATGGATGAACGGTGTAGCTTGATAATGTGTGTCTCTACCTACTACCGGGAATCATATCGATAGTCTTGTTCCGTCCGTCTCAACTTCGATAGTTGCTACATGATAGAATAGTGCCCAGTTTGCTTGTGTTAACTCAACCACATGCTGACAAATCTTTCTGGTGTAACTCTTGAGGTGGCATCAGTGCCGAACTTATCTGTCCTCGTTCTGCATCATGTCCACTCTTTGCGTTCTAGCGACAGTAATCTTTTCATTCAATGCACTTTATAGTTTCTGAATTATTGCGAAGTTGTTCTTTGCTGTTTCTACCGTATTACACACCTGCTCCGTGAGCTCTGTAGCTATCTCCCGTATTACTTAAGTATTGTTCAACACACTTTGCTGCAGATTCATTAGTTGGTGGTATGCCACTCTACTGTCATCTTATACTTTCTACTGTGCCTCGCACCGGACCAATTGTCGTGTTCATTTCCTGCACGTCTTCTTCTTTTGCTGTCCTAAACATGAGTTTTAACAACTTCCCTACTGCACTCAGCCGTCCCCTCTTTCTCTGTACAGATGAATGTGGAACTGTACCTGTTACATGTAACAGCTGTGGTCTTAGCCTCTCATAATACAGTTTCAATTCCTGATACTCTTCATTAATTTCCGAAAAAATTGCTTCATTCCTCGCCTGCTCACGTAACTCCTTGAATTTGTCGTGGAACCTACGAATCTTATTCCTAACTTTCCGTACCCCGAAAGACAGTCCCAATATCCAATGGTAATCAGTCAGCAGAACATACGGTTGCCTGGAAAACAAATCTCCTGTTACGTGAACTACGGGAAAGGAACTTCCATCACCTCCCGCCCTTCCTCAAAAAGGAGTGCCCTCACAATAACCCAAATGAGCGAATGACTTGAATTGATGTCTTACTAACCAATAACACATAATACAGGATAAGTCACTAACTGTTGCCACCTAGAATAACTCCGAAAGTATGATCGTAACTGAAAAGTTCGTGGGAAAAAAGTTGCATGGGACAATGGGAGCCATAATATGACGTTGGTTTTTTTGTTGCTAGGTGGGATCGCGTCAGAGATATGAAGGTCAACTTTGTTTTTTTTATTTTTGTTTAAATGGGCTGCTATAGTTTGGTACTTACTTCCTGATAGCGGCTATAGAGACGAATACAATGATGTGTGACAGTAAGATCTTTGAAGGTGAACGAAGGTCACAAACGTGACATGAACGCCCATTTATAGAAGGTGTTCGAAGTGAATATTCGCCGAATACGGCGTATCCATCTAATGTACCATTGACATGTAAACACCATTCGATGGTTTCGTAATACAACACTAATAGGAACGGTAAGACCAGTATCGTCGAATCAAGTGAATTTGAATGATATGCTCCTTAGAAGAACAAGTCGATATGCTTTTCATTTACGGAGACTGCCAACGAAATTCAGTGACAGCTAGAGACTTATATCTGAAAAGTATCCTCAACGTACTCACCCTACACGTCGTACATTTAAATATATGTATGATAAATTTAGAACAACTGGATCTTTCTACGCATTGGAAACATATACAGCATAGGAAAGTTACTAACGACGAAACGGAAATTTGTACTCTTGCCACTGTGGTACGAGATCCTAGTGTTAGTTCGCTTCAAATCGCAAGGGAATCTGGCATGAGCCAGAGTAGTGCTGTTAGTATTCCGCATCGCCATAAATATCAACCTTACCACACCAGTCTCCAACAAGAATTAATTGGTACGGACTATATGCGTAGCACTGAATTCTGCCTATGGGCCCAACTACAGATTCAGAGGGATGACATATTTATTAATTTGATTTTATTTACTGACGAGGCTATACTCACGAACCATGGAAATCTTAATTTGCATAACATGCATTATTGGGCAACTGAAAATCCATGTTGGCTGCGGCAAGTTGCACACCACAAACCGTGGTCGGTGAATGTATGGTGTGGAATTCTGGAGGGCAGAATTATAGGCCACTATTTTATCGAAGGAAATCTTAATAGTAGGAAGTACTCCACATTCCTGCAAGAAACATTGGGTCTGCTATTGGAAGAAATACCTTTAGGAACAAGGAGCAGACTGTGGTATCAACAGGATGGATGTCCGACACATTTTCCACTGATGGCTAGAAATGAGTTGCAGAGACAATTCCCAGATCGTTCGATTGGACGCGGAGGAGATGTGTCGTGGGCGGCTCGTTTGCCAGACCTCGTTCGACAGACGTGACGCCTCTGGATTTTTTCTTGTGGGGATTCGTAAAAGACATTGTTTATAAAGACGTTCCAATTACACCTGAAGATATGCGAGAGAAGATTGTCAGAGCATGTGCTTCGATAAGTACCGATGTGTTATGGAATACCACTCAATCCATGATAAGAAGATTGCAACACTGCATTGATAACAATGGTCATCACTTCTGTAAATGGACTTTCATGACCTTTGTGACCTTCGTTGTCCTTCGAAGACCTTATTGTAACACATCATTGGTTTCGTCTTGATAGCCGCTATTAGAAAACAAGTACCAAACTATAGCATACGATTTGAAAAAACAAAGTTGACCTCCATATCTCTGAAGCGACCCCACCTAGCAACAAAAGAGCAACGTCATAGTATGGTCCCCATTGCCCCATTCAACTTTTGTCTCACAAATGTTTCAGCTCCTATCATACTTTCGGAGTTATTCTAGGTGGCAATAGTTAGTGACTCACCCAGTATAATTGTGCTAGTACAAACAAGGGAAATAATAATACATTATGGAAAATACACTGCAACAAATCCTAATTATAAACTACTAGTTTTGTGACATCAGCGTGTATGGTGCCCTGTGCACAGCACAAATACTCGGTAGCGCATTCCTCTCAACCTCCCTTGTTTTCCTTCTGTGCTGTGGTCCAGAAATGGAATGTGTTGTAAGGTATCGACTGCCCCATCAAAAGATTTTACTCTACTAATTTCGACAACGGCAGTTTTAGTTGGCAACTGAATGTTAACATTCACTAGGGAGATCATTTCTTCATTTCTCTCAATGAGAGACCACTTTGTTGATGCCGCCATATGTAGAATATTTGACTTAGTTGATGGAGACACAACCACTGCTTCATCGCTATCAAAGTAAAGTCCTCAAAGATGTTCTTTAACTTTTTGGAAAGAGATGACAGTCGTGTGGAGCAAAGTTGGGACTAAATAGAGGATGATCAATGGCAATGGACACAAGGAGTCAGACTGTTGCAGTGCTGTGGTCTTACATCGCCATGCTTAAGGACAGGGTGCTACATGTGTGGACAAATTCTTCGAATTCCAAACTCGATCACAGCATGCTGTTTCTCAAGCACCGGCATGTTTACATTACCTTAGTGTCATGTTGCACGCTACAAATCGAAACCCTCTCGCAGCAGAGGGTTCCAGCTTGTATCAGTGAAGCAGGTAAGTCCAACAGTAATATACATGACATGTAACACTTCAACCGAAATTAAGAACAGAATAAAAATTAGGAGACTGTTTTCTTCAGCAAATCCTCGTATATTCTGACTGAAAATGCAACCAAGAGCACCACTTCTAGCATCACAAGAAAGGATGGACTCTTTGTTAAAACTGAGAAACAGCAGTACCAGGTCACAGTTAATGCTTTTATCAACACCAGAAAGGCACGCTCTTACCCTAATAACACGGCCGAAGTACTTGACTTGTGTCTGTGCAAAATTTCAATACTTTGCATAGGGCTAAGAATACTTCCTGCACCCGTTTTACATGTGCACTCATATGTTCCAAAAATAATATCATCGAGGTATACTATGCATTTTCTAAGTTGTAGGCCATGCAACACCCCATCTAGCAGTCTTTGGAATCTGGCTGGTGAATTATTAAACTTGAATGGCAACCTGTGATATCTAAAATGCCCCCCCCCCCCCCTCCCCATGAGACCGTAAAAGCTGTTTTGGGCCTGCCCTCCATCACTACCTCCATCTGGTGGTATCTGCTCCACAAATATATTGTTGAGAAGTATTTGCATCTGGCTAAGTTATCAATTATCTCTGTGATGTTAGATATCACACAGGTATCGGTGCTGGTATGAGCGTTCAAGTCTCTATAGTCATAAGAAAAGCGATCACTTTTGGGGTCATCCGTCGATTTTTTTCATGACCAGAGCCACGTGTGGCTCCGTGCCCCCCTCCCCCCCCCCCCCCCCCCTCGCAGGGACTGTCGCTGGATTCTGTGATGCTTTCCACCAGCCACTGGTTGATGAACTCTTTCATGACTGGTTGTAATTCCTTTAGTACACAATACGGCTTCCTATAAGCAGGAGGATTATTACCTTTTGGTATGCAGTCTGGGGTAACTGGTGTTACGGGTAATGGACCTTGAGCATTAAATAAATCCTTAAATTGTAACAGTAGTGCTTTCAAATGCAGAATCAGTGATCGTATACTTGTAGCTGTCCTCAGTACATGACTTATCTACACCGTCTTCATCCAAAATGCTCAATATGGCGAAATTAAGCCCTTCGGTAGACTTTCGTCGTCCATACTGAAATTTTCTAGCGTAAACGGAACCAAAGATCATCCCTCGCGTTACTAATGTGTGCTAGACTTGTGCGTACTTAACAGTGCATTGTAGCCAAGTGCTCGTTATTTTCAAGTGGCTCAACCACACATATCATCTCCTGCGGTAAGTCTGTACCCATAGAGACCATACCTAATTTTCCTATATCTGACAGTCTGTTATTATGAGGACCAATCTTTTGCGCACGTGTACACAGTGCAGTCGCGGACACCTTCATGATTGCTACACCTTGTGACAATGCTTGCTTGCGACGATATCACCCAGTGGAAACAACGTACCTTCAAACTCAGTTGTAGGCCATGAAAGATCGATTTTAGCATGGCGTTTATTATGGAGATCAAGCCCAAGAATTGTAGAATACATTTCACCAACCTGTGGCAGCACTCCCACTTGCTCGGAAAAATTCTTAGCCTCAATGCTAAACTTGAGCACTTTTTCCCAGGTACCAACTCCACATAGTCAGTAACACGGAGACATCTTAGCCTCAATGCTAAACTTGAGCACTTTTTCCCAGGTACCAACTCCACATAGTCAGTAACACGGAGACATCACGACGAGTGATACATGTGAGCCTGAATCTATTGAAATCTTATGTTCCTTGCCCCTACGAAATCCCATAAGCAGTATTTCGCCTCTGTATCTACACATATTGGAAATGCTTTCCGACGACTGATACGTTCTCGTTCGCGTTTAACAAACGCTTTTGCTGATACCGATTTTCTGGTTTCTTACTCCTGTACTTAGGTGCTTCGTGACCACTCGGCAACACTCGTAGCATTTCAGCTGATGACTTTGTTATTGGCCATGGCCCTCATGTCCATACCTGTGACAGTTTGTTACTGAAACAAATACATGGTGGTCACCACACAACTAACCGCTATATCTGTCTCTTCCAACTGTCTGGTGATCCTAACAGCAACGGTCAAATCAGAAGAATTTTCCATCTTAGCCCCACGTGACATTCCAGGGGGAATATTGCGCAAAATTACGTCGAGAGCCCTATTCTCGGCTTCTCAACGTAGAACTGTATAGACTTCGCCAGTCTGCTGTTGTTCCTGCGTTTGAACGTTGGTTTTTCCGATCCTATCTGAGAATGATTCAACGGACTCGTTATGCTTCATCATTAACGTATTCAATTTCACCCTAAAGAAGAGAGTGCTGTTCTGCGTACAACATCGCTGTCGTAACCCTTCAGGCAACTTTTCGAGTGTTTGCGCACTCCACAAGGCCTCATGGTAAATAACGTATGCCTTAGCCTCTTCAGTAAGCCGCAAATTGGTCATACGAAGCCAAATTTCGTCACACCAACAGCCCAACTACGCAGTAGCTGAGATATCATCGAGAAATGGGGTTATGTTTTATATTGTCTTGCCACAAAAAGGCGAAATCAAATTTGCTACTGCAGGACTGATAAAAAGAGGGGGTACACTCCGTACCGACTTCACTTCCTCAATTTGCCCCAGTACCGGTTGTCTCTCGTCACGCAGTACCTCTGCATTTTTATTGTAGTGTTGTAATTCCCCAGATTTCTGTTAAAGCACTGTTTGTAACCTAATGACCTTTTCCATCATAGAGACAACAGTATCATCCCTGCTAGTGGTTCACGTTTCTGGCAGCTTCTTGTGTGTTCTACTACTGCCCGAACACTAAAGGAAAATACAATAAAAAAGGGAAAGACACCAGGTTCACACTACACAGTACCCCGCACGCAACGAGTTACTTTAGTTTTTACGCGTATCATAGCCCACCTACATTCACTACAACCTTGTGTCAAATTAACGCAATGCTGGCAAGCGAAACATATGGCTGACGCAGCCTTTATGCACGGCACGTCGTGCCCAGAAAAATAGCAAACTGAACGCCTAGCACGAGTTAAATATGACTGACAACAGTCCCCCTTAAAAGTATACAAATCAGGAGGTTCACACGGTCGTACAAGAGTTCTTTTCAGATTAAAATGAACGTCCTTGCGGTTCACCATGGCCAATGAATTACACATTGATAATATCTAATTACAAGAAAAACAAAATGTTTCTGACTCACCACCCTGCATTGTGCGAAGTGTTGCCTGCAAGATCAGTAAAGCTGCCGTGGGCCGCCAGCTGTAGCGGCGTCGGTGTGAGGCTCACTTCTGATTACAAGCTGTGGCAGTCACCGCTTGAGTCAGTATTTTTAGCGCCCATGGAGGCTGATCAGGTAAGGTGGTGACGCTACAGGCTCAGGCAGCCAAGCTTGCGAGATGGCGTAGGTGGCTGTCGTATTCACTAAGACGTCAGTGAAACAGTGCTCTCGGCTATCATTTTTATTACTTGTGACCGCACAGTGTGGGTTGTATTCTCTGGCGTGCTGGAAAGTGTGCTGATTTACAGACTCGAGTGTGACAAGGAATGTGGACACTGCGTTTCGTTGGCTGCGGCTGTGGTATAGGTCTGGACCCATTGACAATGTCGCGCAGGTAGCTGGAATGGGAGTCTGTAGACGCAAGCCTGCCGTGGCTCGCCTATAACTCGTGTGCCCCGCCCCAGAGAGCTTGAAAATAGAACGTGCTCTTAAGAAGGTGCCAACAGCATGTCCTGGATGGAGGGTGTCGTGTAGGAGAAGTCCCAGCGCCACAGAATACAGCCAGGGATGCATTACTCAGGTGTCTACCCAACAGGTTGTAAGCAGTAGTTCGCAGTCACTTGTGTACTGGCCTTCACCTGGGGAAGGCCCATGCTCTTCCTCATCTTCTATCAGTGACGGTAGTGACGAAACAGCAGTGACAGCTTGCAGCGGATAGGTTCCACCACAGCCAGCTGGCTGTAGAATTGGAGGCGAAGTCTTCTCTCGGCAGCAGGCAGCACACCACTATTCAGCCATCAAGTTATCCTGCAACTTACGAGACTCTCGTTTCGTTGGAATTAGAAATCTAGACGGGATGACCAGACACTGAGACTCAGGCTTCTGGAACTGTCGTATTTAAGCTGGACATAATGTAATCATGGCCAGCGATGCGATCATTTGCCCTCACTAATCTGAGGTGTCAACGGACTTGTCCCCACCGTGGTGTCTTAATTATTAATAGTTCCCCTTGACTTCTCACTTTCCATCAGTGCTAGCACGCCGTGAAGCAACTGAGCTCATAGATGGCATGTTACATCTCCATACTGCAGGGCTCACAGAATGATGTGTTGGACGCTCTCATCCTGCGCCTTCCTCACTCCCCGACTACTGTTTGGCTCTGTGTGGCAGTCTACCTGTATTTCGAGCGACGCCCTGCCTCCTGCAACATTGCCACCCTTTGTGTGCCCCAGTTACCGATTGTGGTCCACTGTACAAGCCGGATCTGATTCTGTGTCTTCTTTATAAAGTACAAAATTATATGTGCACCCAGGAATTGCGTTTGCTGTACAACATAACTGTGACATACTGCAAATTACCTGAGCAGTCAACTGAGACTGAGTAGTATCTGAGACTGAAGAGATTAACAATAAATAGACCAAGTTGAAGAGTATTGTACAATAAAACTTAGATACGTGTGTGCAGACCAAAAGTGTGAGGGATGGGAAAGCTTCGCCGTGGTTTGACAACTGTGTCAGAAAGCTACTCTTAAGGCAGAGAGAGCGTCGTCACAGGTATAAACGTTACTGAAACCACCATACGTGAAACGTTCAGTGAATACGAAAGTTAAATTCTGTCTGCCAATCTGGCAGAAAAGCTGTTGGTCATATGTTAAATCGGTTAACGGATGAAAGTCATTCCTCCAGACTGTCAGAGACTATAATGGCATCAAAACGGAGGAAGACAGAGAGAAGGCCGAAATACTAAATTCCCTTTTCCGAAGTTGTTTCACCGAGGAAGATCGTACTGCAGTTTAATCTTTTAATCGTTGGGCGAATATCAAAACGACGATATAGAAATAAGTGACCGTGGGATTGAGAAACAACTAAAATCGCTTAGTAGAAGAATGTCGACTACGTCTGAAGTGATTCCTATACGATTCCACATGGAGTATGCAAAAAACCTGCTCCTCTTCTAATAGCAGTCTGCTGTAGGTCTCTGGAGAAACAAGGCACTCCCAGTGATTGAAAAATGTGCAGGTGATTCCCATTTCCAAAAAAAAATTGTCTAATAGACGCGTTTAACCATACACCATTACCACTAACTTCAGTATATTTAGGATTTAGAACACATTATATGTTCGCCCACTGTAACCTTTCTGGAGATCGGAAATCTGCTCTGTAGGAATCAACATGGATTCCGCAAACAACGATCGCTGCTACCCTGCTCACTCTGCCCGACCACGAGACCTAGAAAGTAATACGCATTGTCATACACTCTGATTCCGTGTTCCTCAATTTCCGGAAACCGTTAGATAAAGTTCCGTATTATCGGCTAATGATCAGAATAAGTGCGATGGGAATATCACTGGTCAGATTGAAGAGTTCTTAGCTGACAGAACGTTAACATGCCAAGGGTATGTTATAGGAACACTAAAATATATAAACTGACGAAAAAGAATCGCAACCCCAAGTAGGAGTTGGGCGACATAAACGAAAGTTGGTAGGCGTGTTCTTACATCTGAAAGATGCCGTCAATTACAATTTCGCGGTAGTCGCATACGAGCGGCGCTAGTAGCGCCAATAAAAGGATGCAAATCAGGTTTGACTTAAACAGATGCTGTAACTGTCATGAGTGTAATTTCCTTTGAGATTGGACGTGGTGAGTTGATGCTAGTCAAGAATGCTTCTAGGGTGACAGATATGCCATTACAACACCTCGCTGAGTTTCAACGAGGTCATGTGGTAGGACTACGAGACACTGGATGTTCCTTCTGCGATACTGCAGAAAGACTTGGCGGGAAAGCAGCTACTGTAGATGATTACTCACAGCGGTGGGAAGAGAATGTACGATCACAAGAACACCGGGCTCCGGACGGCCAAGTGGTATTCCCGAGGGGGGAGACAATCGTGTTCGTCGTATGGCTCTGGCGAATCCTACTGCATATGCAGCAGCGATCTGACCAGCAGTTGATACCACAGTGACACAACGAACTGTTATAAATCGGTTACTTCAAGAACAGCTCCGAGCCAGAAACCCTGTAGCGTGTATTCCACTGACCCCAAATCACCATAATTTGCGATTTCAGTGGTGTCAAGCGAGATCTCATTGAAGGGCAAGGTGGAGGTCTGTTGTGTTTTCTGATGACAGCTGAATCTGCTCGGTACCAGTGATGGCCGTATGTTAGTTAGAAGGAGGCCAGTTAAGGGCCTTAAAACAACCTGTCTGTTTGTAGGACAAACTCGATCTACTCCTGGGGTTATGGTATGGGTCGTGATTTTTTATGACAGTCGAAGCACTCTCGTGATTATGCCACGCACCCTGCGTGCAAACCATTATGTCGATCTGGTAATTCGACCTGTTTTGCTGCCATTCATGAAGAGCATTTCATGGGGTGTTTTTCAACAGGATAACGCTCGCCCACATATCTCTGTTGTAACCCCTGTTGTAACCCAACATGCTCTACAAAGTGTCGACATGTTGCCTAAACCTGGTCGATCACCAGATCTCTCTCTAACTGAGCACATATGGGACATCATCGGAAGACAACTCTAGCGTCATCCACAAATAGCATTAAGCGTCCTTGTATTGACTGATCAAGTGCAACAGGCACGTTTGCATGCTTGCATTGAACTTTGCTGCGGATACTCCTGTTATTAATGAAGAAGCATTTCTTTATTTAGGTGGCTTATCTCGTGCTTACACTGACCTGTGATCATGCAATGTTAATCAATTACATTTGTTACTTAAATGTATTCTCGAAATTTCATTACTCTACGTTAATTCTTTTTTGGTGTTACGATTTTTTTTGTCAGTGTATAAATTATCTAGTAAACAGCATCAGAAGCTCCATTGGGCTATTCGTGGATGGTGCTCTTGTATCATATTGCTACACTAAAAGAGGTATCAAACAGGAGGAAGATTCGCTGAGAATCAATGTTTGCTTTAGGGATTAGTAGTTGATCCTTAACATAAGCAAATGTTAAGTATTGCACTTAAATAGCTTGAAAGACGCAGAAATACAAACAAACAGTGGAAGAAACCACATTCATAAAATATCTGTGCGTATGTGTACACGACCTGAGGGATTTAGAGTGGAACGAACACATAAAACTAATCATAGGAAAGGCAGATGCCCAAACTGAGGTTCACTGGGTGAATTCTCAGGAAGTGTAGTCCACCCATGAAGGAGGTATAACCTTGTTCAACCGATATTTGAATGTTGCTTGTCAGTCTGGGACCCATACCACACAGGATTGATAGAGGAAATAAAGAAGATCCAATGAAGAGCAGCGCGTTTCGTCTCATGTTTGCTTAGTAAGAGTGAAAGCACTTTCAGCTCTGGTGACAGGCATTGCAAGAGATGTATTGTGCCTCATCGTGTAGCTTACAGTTAAAATTCCCATAGTGTACATTTCTGGAAGAATCAAGCTAGATGTGGCATCCTCCTACATATACATATCTAACCAAACGACCATGAAAGTAAAATCATATAGTTTAGGGCTCAGAAGTATATTTACCAACAATCGTTCTCCCCATCCACAATTAGCGATTGCACCATGGAAGTAGTAGTGATGCACAAAGTATCCTCCATCGCACCTGATAAGGTGGTTTGCATAGTGTACTTGTAGACATAGAAGCCAAATGGTTCATGAATGTCATACTCAGCTCCATGCTGGATCTCAAAGGCCCACTTCTACTGGTGCACCAGAGGACACACGTTGTTTGCTTGGCCATGCAGAATCATAGGACTATGCCACATGCCTTGTGTCACGAAACGGGCTTGGTTGAAGCAAGACAGGTATCTGAATAGAAAGTGTGATGACGACTGAAGTGCCACAAGCTATCAGCATGACACGTTTCTTGTGGTTTTGCTTACGTCAGCAGAGAAACGCAGGCTAACAACACTGGGCACATGAGTGGCATCATGTCGTCATTTCAGAAGGGTTCCTGTTCTGTGTACAAGATCACAATAGACCTCACTGAGTGCGGAGGCACCCTCGAGAATGAACATTGTCAGATTTCATTTGTCGTCTTAATTTGGCTCCTACCTGGTTTGATGGTATGGGTTGCCATTTGGTACACAACATTGTTACTTCTGGTTCCTATAGCCGATAATCTGGACAACAGAAAATGCATTTCTGACAAGTTAGACCACAGCCGCTGGCGTAACCTATGAAGTCTGCATGATGTCATGTTTCAACAAGATTCCTGAACTTCAATAAGATAAATAGATTAGCTGGATACAGTAATAAAGAGAAGCTAGTTTAATTAATTTCATAATTAAACATGCTAATATTCATAAAAATATTCAGAGACTTAATTGTAAACAATTTCATTAATCTAAAATTAAAATGATGGGACATTTTTTAAAAAAAATGATGAATGTAAACAACTGAATGAAATATTTCCATTGTCTACTAAAGTATCTGGGAAACAATGAAATAGAAAAATATTTAATAATTTTCTAGTTAGTAAAGCATTTGCAAGAGAAATTGCAAATTACAGGTTCGGAAAACAATCTTAATTTGCTTGAACCAAAATTTCTTTTCGAATTTATCAAAACAAATTCTTATGAAAATAGTGAAAGTTAATCTAAGAATACATAATGTACTGACAGTTTATTTATATTCTTTTGCTTATAAAAAACTGCAATCAAATGGAAAATAATGTAACTTCAATTTCAAACACAGATATATAACATCATACCTGAAATATACTTGATAAGATTTATAAAAGAGGAAAAAGTGAAATTTTGTCACAAATGTCTAAATTTCAAGCTTCTGGCTCAGACTGTACATTAAATGCAATTATTGGATGACAATTAGCAATTAATAAACCTATTCCATTAAGAGGATCATCTTACACTTAAATACCAGGAAAAATGTAAAACTAAACCAACTTGTAATAATGCAAAATTATGATGAAAAATGTTTTCTATGGTCTATAACTTCAGAATTACATCTCGTGTATCGCCAGAAATGAAAAAATCCAGATAGAATGAGTAGTTATGATAAATTTGTTACAGAAATTGAAGAAAAAATACCTAACACCCTATTTCCTGTTATAATTAATATTAATCCAAACATCATTAGAAAAATGCATATATATCCGTTAATGTATATTCATTTGATAAAAATCATCAAGTATCTCTATAAAAAGTTATTAAATGTTAGGAAGATAAATATGTAAATTGAATGTATTTTAAAAGTGGTGACAACTCACACTATTGTGGTACAAAAGAGTTATCCAAACTTGTCAAATCTAATTGCAAAACATAAAATCAAAATTTGTGTTATATGTTTACTCCATTTTAATAATAAGGAAAAACTGCATGAGTAAATAACAGATTGTTAAGTTAATAAATCAATAAAAATTTAATTGCAACAAAAAGGAAAATATATAACTTCCAAATATTGACAGTATACATTCAAAGTACCATTTCTTATTTATGATTTGAAAGTTTTGGATATTAAAAATGAATAATTGGCAACTAATTTCAGAAACGACATACACAATGAAATATAAAAAAACATGAGCCATATGGTCTTTGCTACTACATTAATCATGTAAATTAACATCATAAGGATTGAATTATGTAAAGAAGACAGAAAGCTATACAGATTGTATGAAAATAGAGGTTGAGCAATTTGAAAAAAAATTATTCCGAAATTTCAAAAACGAAACCATTAACATCTGACAAACAATGAAGACATAATAAATTTAAAATAAAAGTTCGACATCATGTTCAATTAACTGGAAAATGTATAAATTCATTATGTAATAGATGTATTTTTAAAACGAAAAATATCCAGAATTCGTACAAATTTAAATACACCACTTGTCAGGTTATAAAAGAACCTGGTTATGGTGAAAAAGATTTCGATTTAATGCTCAACAATGAAGTTACATACATTAGTTCTGGTAAGAAAACAGGTAAATAGAAAATGAGATTTTTGACACATATAGAGTTATCGCTCTTCACTTCATAAACTTTCGTCAAATTCGAAAAAAAAGGTTAATTGACAAGCAATGGAAAATTTTTCCCAGAAACTCTAGTACATCAGCAATCAAAAATGATTTTACCCTCATGATTATATGGATAACGAAGAAATTTGAAGAAACACAACATCCACTAAAACAAGGAACTTACAGTATATTAAATGAATGTGATACTACTGATGAAGATTGTAAGCATAACAAATTAGACTGGAGAAAATATAACATACAAAAGCTTGGTGATTGTTATTATTTATACCTTCTAACTGATGTTCATTGTTATCTGATTAGTTTGAAAATCTTAGAAAAACTGGTATTAAAAGCATGTGATCTGGAACCATCATGGTATTTTGCAGCACTAGGTTTAGCTTTTCTTAAAAATAACTAAAAAAACACTTCATTTATAAAATGATTATGATATGATGTTAATTGTTGGAAAAAGAATAAGGAGGAGATACCGTGATGTTGTGAAAGATGTTGTTGTTGTTGTCTTCAGTCCAGAGACTGGTTTGATGCAGCTCTCCATGCTAATTTATCCTCTGCAAGTTTCTTCATCTCCCAGTAACTACTGCAACCTACATCCTTCTGAATCTGTGTTCATCTCTTGGTCTCCCTCTACGATTTTTACCCTCCACGCTGCCCTCCAATGCTAAATTTGTGATCCCTTGATGCCTCAAAACATATCCTACCAACCGGTCCCTTCTTGCCAAGTTGTGCCACAAACTCCTCTTCTCCCCAGTTCTATTCAATGCCTCCTCATTAGTTATGTAATCTACTCATCTAATCTTCAGCATTCTTCTGTAGCACCACATTTCGAAAGCTTCTATTCTCTTCTTGTCCAAACTGTTTATCGTCCATGTTTCACATCCATACATGGCTACACTCCATACAAATACTTTCAGAAACGACTTCCTAACACTTAAATCAATACTCGATGTTAACGAATTTCTCTTCTTCTGAAACGCTTTCCTTGCCATTGCCAGTCTGCATTTTATATCCTCTCTACTTCGACAATCATCTGTTATTTTGCTCCCCAAATAGCAAAACTCCTTTACTACTTTAAGTGTCTCATCTCCTAATCTAATGCCCTCAGCATCACCCGACTTAATTCGATTACGTTCCATTATCCTTGTTTTGCTTTTGTTGATGTTCATCTTATATCCTACTTTCAAGACACTATCCATTCCGTTCAACTGCTCTTCCAAGTCCTTTGCTGTCTCTGAGAGAATTACAATGTCAGCGGCGAACCTCAAAGTTTGTATTTCTTCTCCATGGATTTTAATACCTACTCCGAATTTTTCTTTTGTTTCCTTTACTGCTTGCTCAATATACAGATTGAATAACATCAGGGAGAGGCTACAACTCCTTCCCAACCACTGCTTCCCTTTCATGTCCCTCGACTCTTATAAGTGCCATATGGTTTCTGTACAAATTGTAGATGGCCTTTCACTCCCTGTATTTCACCAGTGCCACCTTTAGAATTTGAAAGAGAGTATTCCAGTCAACATTGTCAAAAACTTTCTCTAAGTCTTCAAATGCTAGAAACGTAGGTTTGCCTTTCCTTAATCTTCCTTCCATGATAAGTCATAGAGTCAGTATTGCCTCACGTGTTCCAACATTTCTATGGAATCCAAACTGATCTTCCCCAAGGACAGCTTCCATTCGTCTATAAAGAATTAGCGTTAGTATTTTGCAGCTGTGACTTATCAAACCAATAGTTCGGTAATGTTCACATCTGTCAACACCTGTTTTCTTTGGGATTGGAATTATTATATTCTTCTTGAAGTCTGAGAGAATTTCGCCTGTCTCATACATCTTGCTCACCAGATGGTAGAGTTTTGTCAGGAATGGCTCTGCCAAGACTGTCAGTAGTTCTAAAGAGATGTTTACTACTCGGGGGGCCTTGTTTCGACTTAGGTCTTTCAGTGCTCTGTCAAACTCTTCACGCAGTATCGTATCTCCCATTTCATCTTCATTACATCATCGTCCGTTTCCATAATATTGTCCTCAAGTACATCGCCCTTGTATAGACCCTCTATATACTCCTTCCACCTTTCTGCTTTCCCTTCTTTGCTTAGAACTGGGTTTGCATCTGAGCTCTTGATATTCATACAAGTGGTTCTCTTTTCTCCAAAGGTCTCTTCAATTTTCCTGTAGGCAGTATCTATCTTACCTCCTAGTGAGATAAGCCTCTACAGCCTTGCATTTGTTCTCTAGCCATCCCTGCTTAGCCATTTTCCACTTCCTGTCGATCTCATTTTTGAGACGTTTCTATTCCTTTTTGCCTGCTTCATTTACTGAATTTTTATATTTTCTCCTTTCATCAATCAAAGTCAATATTTCTTCTGTTACCCAAGGATTTCTACAAGCCCTTGTCTGTTTACCTACTTGATCCTCTGCTGCCTTCACTACTTCATCCCTCAAAAGTACCCATTCTTCTTCTACTGTATTTCTTTCCCCAACTCGTGACAATTGTTCCCTTATGCTCTCCCTGAAACTCTGTACAACCTCTCGTTCAGTCAGTTTATCCAGGTCCCGTCTCCTTAAATTCCCACCTTTTTGCAGTTTCTTAAGTTTTAATCTACATTTCATAACCAATATATTGTGGTCAGAGTCCACATCTGCCCCTGGAAATGTCTTAAAATTTAAAACCTGGTTCCTAAATCTCTTTCTTATCATTATATAATCTATCTGATAGCTTCTAGTATCTCCAGGATTCTTCCATGTATACAAGCTTCTTCCATTATCCTTCAACCAAGTGTTAGGTATGATTAAGTTATGCTCTGTGCAAATTTCTTACCCCCAATCCATTTTCACCTACTATGTTTCCTTCTCTCCCTTTTTCTACTCTCGAATTCCAGTCACCCATGACTATTAAATTTTCGTCTCCCTTCACTACCTGAATAATTTCTTTTATCTCTTCATACATTTTATCAATTTGTTCATCATCTGCAGAGCTAGTTGGCACATAAACTTGTAATACTGTAGCAGGCGCGGGCTTCGTGTCTATCTTGGCCACAATAATGGTTCAAATGGCTCTGAGCACTATGTGACTTAACTTCTGAGGTCATCAGTCGCCTAGAAGTTAGAACGAATTAAACCTAACTAACCTAAGGACATCACACACATCCATGCCCGAGGCAGGTTTCGAACCTGCGACCGTAGCGGTCTCTCGGTTCCAGACTGTAGCGCCTAGAACCGCGCGGCAATTCCAGCAGGCCCACAATAATGCGTTCACTATGCTGTTTGTAGTAGCTTCCCCGCACTCCTATTTTTTTATTCATTATTATTCCTACTCCTGCATTACCCCTATTTCATTTTGTATTTGTAACCCTGTATTCACCTGACCAAAAGTCTTGTTCCTCCTGCCAGGGAACTTCACTGATGCCCACTATATCTAACTTTAACCTATCCATTTCCCTTTTTAAATTTTCAAACCTACCTGTCCGATTAAGGGATCTGATATTCCACACTCCGATCCGTAGAACACCAGTTTTCTTTCTCCTGATAACGGCGTCCTCCTGAGTAGTCCCTGCCCGGGGATCCGAATGGGGGACTATTTTGCCTCCAGAATATTTTACCCAAGAGGACACCATCATTATTTAACCATACAGTAAAGCTGCATGACCTTGGGAAAAATTACAGCTGTAGTTTCCCCTTTCTTTCAGCTGTTCGCAGTACCAGTACAGCAAAGCTGTTTTGCTTAGTGTAACTAGGCCAGATCAGTCAGTCATCCAGACTGTTGCCCCTGCAACTACTAAAAAGGCGGTTGCCCCTCTTCAGGAACCACACGTTTGCCTGGCCTCTCAGCAGATGCCCCTCCATTGTGGTTGCCCCTATGGTATGGCTATCTGTATCGCTGAATCAGGCAAGCCTCCCCACCAATGGCAAGGTCCATGGTTCATGGGGTTGTGTGAAAGATATGAGAAAACAAATACCAAATGTTTAAAGGTTTTTGTGTAAATAAGATACCAAATTATTTACCGTAGTCAATTTATATGTTCATACTACTTGTGAATATTCACCATATTTTGGATTTGAGTGGAATTACCACAACTGCTTTTAATCTAAAAGAATAAGTGTATTTCAGGTAATTCTAAATATGGGTTCATTTTAAGTACATTTTCAATATGAAAACGAGTTACATGATTTACATCAAGATTTACCATTAGCTCCTGAAAACAAAATTTTGACTGTGACTAAAGAAAGCAAATTATTCAAAACATCAATTGATAAACATATTTATGTTGTTCATTAATGAAATCTGAAACAATATTTGTCGTTAGAAATGAAGATAACAAAAAGCATAGAGTTTTAAAATGGAAACAGTCTCAGTGGCCGAGAAAATTTTGATTAAATCATTGAATTGAGAACTAAAGAAGAAACAATTATTTCAGAAAGTTTTCTTTAAACTAAATAAAACTTAGTGAAAATATTAGAAATAGAGTAGATATAAAATAAATTTGAAATGTTAATAACTGTAAAATACTGATAGCAAAACCATATGTTAAAGGAACATCAATTTAATAACAATCTTATTCGTATTCATATGAAAAGGATAAAAGATTCATTTAATTAACCAATTTGTATTGCAATGAGCTTAATTGATTTATGTAAAGAAGTAGTGTGGGATCTTCATTATGAAGTTATGAAAAATACTGAGTTTTGTTATCAAGATATGGACAGTTACATGCAGACTGAATATTATATGAAGAAATGAAATCAATGCTTGCTATATTTAGTATTTGTGATTATTATTTACATTTCACAAGTAAATAAAGGAATATTAGCTAAAGTAAAGAATGAATGTAATGGTAAATTAATGAAAAAAATTGAGAAAAAGCCAAGGGAGTATAAAATATGTTAAGAAATACAAGAGGTTTATAAGATTATAATGATTGTTTGTTAATGATATCGAGAAATATAGAACTATGAATTTAATATGAAGCATTAAATAAAACAATTTATTCAGCTGTACTTATCAAAAAAGCATTAAGTCTATAAGATGATTCTATTTTGGATAATAAAATAGATGAATTGCCATATAGGCATTATAAAATAATTAGTGAATGAAAAGATTAGTTATAGAAAAACTACATACACTGAAATAAGAGACAAAAAGAAAAGGAGTTCCATCTATAATTTAATTAAAAAATGGCATATGAATGAAGTCATTTACAGATGTTATAAATAAGAAAAATTCATTCAATGATTAACAGATATTAATGATTACTGATAATAACCATAATCCATGGTTTAAGGTTCAACATGTAACTAAAATATTAAAAAATAAAAATACAAAAGAAACAATCTTATATACTGTTAGAGGTAAATTTACAAAAACTTATAAAAATATTAATGAGAATAATTTGCAGCACACACACACACAGACACACATACATTCAAACTAAAACAATTAACGATTCTGGGTTAAATTCATTAATTATGAAACCAAATATGAAATGAACATTAAGTCATCTGAATGATCTTTGAGAGAAGGAACTAATCAGTTTTGAAGCACATCTAGATAGGTTAATCATGTCTCAGTTTTCTCCATGAAGAAGAAATGTCCACTTCGTTTATAGATACGTCACAATGGATGTCTACATGAACTGTTCTAATTTTAAATTGTTGTCCATCTAGGAACGTTGGAATTTTTTGTAATTTGGAAGATAAAAATGTTTGAAATCTGTTCCTTCTTTTTGAATAGCCCTGTATATCAGGGTAATTAGTATATACACAAAGGTTACCTTTTATTTATTCTCCCATCTAAAGCTCTTAATTTGTTTTAGTTGGTTTGTATTGTATTGTATGTTAATCAGGGGCCTAGAAACGCCGGAGCCACAGACACAGTTGTGGTCCACACCCCCACAACAAATAACGCAGTTCACTTCAACCCACCGTCGCCTCACACCAAACCACTCTTTCAGGGTTATTGTGCGGCTAGGCCCCCAGTGGACCCTCTCCCCAGGGAACGTCTCACACTGGATGAGTGTAACCTCTACATTTGTGTGGTAGAGTAATGGTGGTGGACGCAAAGGTGTAGAACTTGTTTGCACAGCAATCACTGACATTGTGTAGCTGAGGCAGAATAAGCAGAAGCAGCCCAAATTTGCCGAGGCAGATGGATAACCGCCTAAAAAGCATCCACAGACTGGCAGCTCACTGGACCTCGCCACAAGTCTGCCAGGCGGATTTGTATCGAGGACCAGGTGTGCCTTCCCAGCCGAAAAACCCATGCAGTAGACTGCACGGTTTAGTTCAGAAGAATGCCATTTTGTATTTTTTACAAATTGCTGTTTCGAAGCTGACTGTCTAGAATTTTTGAAATATTCCCTTCACTTTACTAATTCTATCTAATTTCTTTATATCTAGGATAGCATGTATAAATTTGTTATATAAACAGTTGGCAATACGACTTTCTCATTTTGCTTTGTTACATGTTTTGGTTTTATTTTTTAGTTCTATGTTTTTCTATTATCAACTAATTTTTCGAGCAATTCAATCCATTTATAAATGTCTTCAAGAGCAAACTCTGTCCACATTTTTCCTTTAAGTGTTCAAATAAATCATTTAACAGCAAGTGCTTCGATTCAGTAAAGGCTGAGTAATGATTAATATTATGAATTTTCATCAGTTCTTGAGAATATTTTGTTACAGAATTCTTTTCCATTATCTGGTGGATTATCTCTTGGATTTCTTAGCATCGAAATTTTTGCAAAAACTTCTGAAACATCTAATGTTTTATCCTCAGTTGGAGTAAACCAAGAAAATCTTGAAAACCCATCAATAATGACTTGTATTTGAAGTTTTTTTTAATTCTTTTTAATTTTTCTCAGTCCATTTCTACTGAATCTGGTTGCCATAAATCACCAATATCAAGCCAGACAAAAATTTTCTTTTAGACATTTTTTCTCTTTAGTTTATGTAATTCGTTATTAATTACTTCATGAATATTTATCTCATCAAAGTTTGTAGCCTTTTATAACCAGCCCTGCACTTCTTACCTTTAAATATTGCACAATACCTTCAATCCGTTTCCTGCTATTTTTTGTTGTTCTTTGAGGGCTATGTATTTCAGTAGATTTTTTACACTTGAAACAACAGACATGATCATCTGTTTGTATAAATAAGAACATTAATACAGCTAATTTATACAATGATATATAATTGATTTTACATTTACAGGTGCACTTTTCATTGTATCTTTTCTTTTAGGCACCATTATTGTTTTTTATTATTACTTATAAAATGTATCTTATCAAATACACTTATGTAATATTAAAATCATCAAATTTCAAATCTACATTTGTGTTTTCATAAATAACAATGAATTTAAGCACACAATCATACTAAAAATTATAAATTCTTGGACCATTGTAAATCATACATGTAAATTTACCCTCATTCAGCCTGATTTACCCCATTAAGCCTGTCTAGTGTATAATTAAGAGTTGAATTTATGTTATTAATCTTTTTCTGGTTATCTTCTATAGCAATACCGTAATTGTATTTTTTTATTCAATTAAATTCAAAAACTTCTATGTTCAGTTTATATAACAATATTTTTAATTATTTTTGTAAATATTGTTTTCTACCTGCATTATAAGTACTTAATGTAACATATGATGTACTAGTTTCAACCTTATAATAAAAACAACTTTTTGTTTACTTGAAAGCAGTATTCAGTTCCTTACTAACTCACTGATTATGTTTAATTCTATAGATTCCAATGTTGTTTTTGTTTGTTCAAATTCTGCTTTATTAATTTTAAGTATAATTTATTATTAATAGTTGATTGTAATGACCAAAGATTTTCAGTTTTTGAATGTGATGATTTAGTTGTTTTAAGAACATAACCTAATTCAACATAATTAATTATGTTATCTACATTATGATCAAACTCTGTATTAATTTTAGTTTGAAAATTTTCAATTTTTGCTCAAAAAATCCTTTTTAATACATTACAAGTCAATAAGAAAAGGTAAACCTACGTTTCTAGCATTTGTAGACTTAGGGAAAGCTTTTGACAATGTTGACTGGAATACTCTCTTTCAAATTCTAAAGGTGGCACGGGTAAAATACAGGGAGCGAAAGGCTGTTTACATATTGTACAGAAACCAGATGGCAGTTATAAGACTCGAGGGGCATGAAAGGGAAGCAGCGGTTGGGAAGGGAGTGAGGCAGGGTTGTAGCCTGTCCCTGATGTTATTCAATCTGTATATTGAGCAAGCAGTAAAGGAAACAAAAGAAAAATTCGGAGTAGGTATTAAAATCCATGGAGAAGAAATACAAACTTTCAGGTTCGCCGATGACATTGTAATTCTCTCAGAGACAGCAAAGGACTTGGAAGAGCAGTTGAACGGAATGGACAGTGTTTTGAAAGGAGGATATAAGATGAACATCAACAAAAGCAAAACAAGGATAATGGAATGTAGTCGAATTAAGTCGGGTGATGCTGAGGGAATTAGATTAGGAAACGAGACATTTAAAGTAGTAAAGGAGTTTTGCTATTTGGGGAGCAAAATAACTGATGATTGTCGAAGTAGAGAGGGGATAAAATGTAGACTGGCAATGGCAATGAAAGCGTTTCTGAAGAAGAGAAATTTGTTAACATTGAGTATAGGTTTAAGTGTCAGGAAGTCATTTCTGAAAGTATTTGTACGGAGTGTAGCCATGTATGGAAGTGAAACATGGACGATAAATAGTTTGCACAAGAAGAGAATAGAAGCTTTCGAAATGTGGTGGTACAGAAGAATGCTGAAGATTAGATGGGTAGATCACATAACTATGAGGAAGTATTGAATAGGATTGGGGAGAAGAGAAGTTTGTTGCACAACTTGACCAGAAGAAGGGATCGGATGGTAGGACATGTTCTCAGGCATCAAGAGATCATCAATTTAGTATTAGAGGGTAGCGTGGAGGGTAAAAATCGTAGAGGGAGACCAAGAGATGAATACACTAAGCAGATTCAGAAGGATGTAGGTTGCAGTAGGTACTGTGAGATGAAGAAGCTTGCACAGGATAGAGTAGCATGGAGAGCTGCATCAAACCAGTCACAGGGCTGAAGACCACAATAACAATAACAAGTCAATGTTCTGTACATTTGAATGTATGCGGAACTACCTTTATCATTTTCCTTATTTCAAAAAACATGCATTTCTTATATTTAAAATATCAATTATCTTATAACGAACTTGCAGTAGTTTTAGTACAGGGTGACGCACGGGAGATGGACGGTTTTTAATGAAATAATTCTCAGCCAACTTTAAAATTAATGCATGTTTATTTACACAATAACAAAGCTCATTATTTTCCATTTTAGTTAACAAAGTTATTTGCGAAAAGTAATGTCATCAAGGTGATGTCCATCATTTTGTATGCAAAACTCAAGTCTCTTCTCTAAATCCTCCATCACACAGACTGATATCTCTGCAGGGATAGCAGCAATTTCTTGAATGATTGCATTCTTCAACTAGTCCAAATTTCGTGGTTTGTGTTTATAGACACAATTCTTATGGTATCTCCACATAATGACAAGTCGGGAGACCTGCGAGGCCAGCGAACATTGCCAAAACGTGAGATCATCCAGGAAGGAAACATGTGTCTAAGAACTGTCATTGAAGTGTTTCTGGTTTGCGATGTTGCCCCATCCTGCTGAAACAAATGTGTTTCAGAGGGTTTCTTCATCTTCTTAGTTCTGGTTTCAAGAATGTTTCAAGCATACGAATGTAACGAACCAAATTAAGAGTAACTGTGGCCCAATTCTCTTCACAAAAATAAGGTCCAATAATGCCAAGATAACCAAAAGCTCACCCAGATGTTACTTTTTCTGAGTGTAGAGGACGCTGGTGGATAATGTGTGCATGCTCTGGAGGCCAGTAACGTAGGTTTTGCTTATTCATGGTCCCGTTTAAATGAAAATGAGCTTCATCGCTCATCAATAAAATTTCATTTTCATTCGATCCCAAAATCGCTTGCATTGTGTAAGCGAAGTCTTCTAGTACAGCAAAATCAGTTACCTTAAGTTGTTGGACAATGAGCATTTTCTAGGAATGGAATTTTAATTCTTTATGCAAAATTCGTCTAACCGATTCACTATTGATTCCTAACTCACTAGCGTGACATCTACCTGACTGTCCTGGGCTTCTGACTGCCGCTTGCCTTACCTTTTCAACATTTTCTGGTCTCGTTACTCTGCGGCAGGATGCTTCTTATCCAGTATGTTTCCAGTTGATCTGAAGTTTTCCACCCATCTGAGGATTGTGTAAAGGCTCCGAACAGTTCCACGTCGACCGACATTAAACAGCGCACGAAACAATCGTTTCATAGCTATAATTGACTCACCACTTTTCACGAAACTGTCATAGACAAACACTCGACGTTGCAAGTCACACTGCTCCATAGAGAGTAAATGAAATGGCGTTTTGTGTAGATCAGATCGAATCCCACCACGACCACCTCCAACCACCGCGCCCTCAGTACTACGCAGTTCAAAACAGTCCATCTCCCGTGTGTCACCCTGTATAATTCCACAAAAATTGTCACAGATGACTTCTTCAATGTTTTTCATGTCTCATTTTTTCCAAAACAGTTACGTGACTGTTTTGGATTTTTACCACCAAATGAATCAAAAGCAGTTTTTTACATTTTTAACCTTATGGTAAGATATTTGATGTGTGATACCATTATCAAAAATATCTAAATCTATAATCCCGTATTCAACGTTTTTAGGATTATTAAGTAAATCATCAATCATAAAAAGGCCTCTATAATATTTAATATTTAATTCGTTAGTAGTTTTTCTACATCATAATTACTTAATGGAAAAATGTCATTAAGTTTTTCAATGTTTTTCTAACTAAACCTTTTTCTATTGGTACAGTGTGTCTTTTTTGTTCTTCTAGTTCTTTATCTTTTCAACTTTATTTGTATCAGCACTTTTCTATATCAATGTAACTTAATGCAATATGATAAACATAATTATTTTTGCAATTTTTTCTGTTTTCAAACTAAACCCTTTTTCTATTCTTAGATTGTGTCTCTATTATTTTTCTAGTTCTTTAAGTTTTCATTTATAGTGCATTTACATTTGCTCATACAATGTAAGATTTCATGGCTGGTTTTCTCCTAATGTTTCCTCTTTGACTGCGGGAGTCAACTTCAGAGGTACTATGGTGAACTGCAAGCAGAACTCGAGGGAGCGCCGAATATATTAGCAATGTAGAGGGCAACACAGTCTACCATGTGACAGAAGCTATACCATTATCGCCGGCATTGTAAAGTTCTTGCTTGAAAGCATCTTATCATCATTCTTTTGAAAGTGATTCCATATTTTTCACATTTCAAAAATGTGTGTAGCAAATTATTTAAAAATCTTAAAATATGGAATTCCTTTATGATTACTCATACTGAAATTACTAAATTTATTTGTTAACATCTATGTGATTCCAACTTTTTCATTGCAATAATTTTTATTTCCAGGCACTTCTTCTCTAAGAATTAATGTTAAATCTATCAACTAAAACTCAAACAGTGATCATCCATACATATTCAGTTGGCTTTTACTTTATTTTTTTAAAAATATTCGTCTGTTTCTCATTTGCTGAATAATCGTCATTTTCTTAACGATCATCATTTTTCTAAAGAGTCTGTGATAAAACGGAAAATAGTAGACTTCAAAAATTACTTTTATCAAATTATTGTATTTAAAGACTACTTGATTTTATTATATTTGTGTTTTAATCAGAATATAATGCTCCTGGTATATAACATATCTGTATAACTTGATAAATCAACAACATTACATTTTGTATTCAAATCACCCATAGGAATATCCTAATAATCCATCTATTTCTTCATATTTTCTTTCACCAATTATTAATTTTTCTCTATCAAATATTATTGGTAAATTACCAACAAATTTAAAGATATCAACATTTAATTCAAAACTTTATCTTCACTGTTGTTAACATATTCCATCATTCTTTCATTTATTTTTATTTTTTCAACACTTTTCTCTTCGTGAGGAATGCCAAAATCAGACATGCCCGCTCTGTCGTATGCGGCATATCAAAACCTGCTGCACTGTGGAAAAAGCTGCGCAGTCTCGGTATAGGGAAGCGAAGATCTGATGCTGTTTATCAAGTGTCTGCAGAAGAATTAAACGATTTCTTCTCAACAGCTGTAAACTGCCACGCAGCGACAAATTACCAGCCCCAAGATATCAATCTCTCGAGAGACAAGTTTTTCCTAAAACATGTCACTACCGGCACAGTGCACAAGGCAATTATGAGAATCTCTTCCGAGGCAGTAGGAAATGATGGAGTGAGCACTAGCACGATTAAGAACATCGTAGACACTATTATTTCAGTTATCACAGGCATCTTCAACCTGTCTCTTGCCAGTAGTACATATCCTACTGAGTGGAAGCAAAGTTTATTTCAACATATACCCAAGACTGACAACCCTAAGTCGCTAGGTGACTACAGGCCGATCATCATACTACCTGCAATATCTAAAGCCCTAGAATACATTGTCCATGAACAGCTGATGGATTACCTCAAAACTCATAACATCCATGACGAATATCAGTCAGGCTTTCGAAAGCACCATAGTACAGCAACTGCATTAATCAAAGTAACTGATGACATTAAACATGCTATGGACAGACGTGAAGCTACTATCCTAACACTGCTTGACTTTAGCAAGGCTTTTGACACAGTTGACTTCGATATATTACTTATTAAAATGAAACAGCTGAATTTCTCCAACAGCGCAATACACTGGTTCGACAGCTACTTCAAAAACAGAAGTCAATAAGTCATTTGTTGGTCGGAAAAGTCATCATGGAAAAACGTGCGCTCTGGAGTTCCCCAAGGCTCCGTCCTTGGTCCACTACTCTTCTCACTGTACATTAATGATATTTCTTCAGTGATTCACTCCTGCAACTACCATCTATATGCCGACGACATCCAACTGTACATAAGTGCAAGCCCCAAAAACATTGATGACGCAGTAGCGAATATGAACGCAGATCTTTGCTCTGTTTCTCGATAGGCGCAGACCCTAGGTCTGAAACTAACAAGAAATCCCAGGTCATACTTATATCTCATCCAAAGTTAATCAGTCGGTACTTTCGCGAAACAGTCCCTCAAATACTCCTCAATGGTACCCAACTACCATACCAAAAAACAGTAAAAGACCTTGGAATAATCTTGGATGAACACCTAAACTGGGACGAACAAACAGTCACAGCTTGCCAGAAATCGCTCTCCTCCCTACATGCAATTCAAAAATTTAGAAAAATATTTCCAACTCATGTTAAACAAAAATTAGTCCAAACACTAGTCTTGCCTAATCTTTACTACTGTGATGTAGTTCAACACGGCACACATAGTGAAAATTCTAGATGCCTCAAGCTAGTGATGAATGCTTGTGTTAGATACGTGTGAAATATTCGGTTGTATGATAATATCAGTCCTTCATACTCCCAGCTAGGTTGGATACGACCACATAAGGCATGCGATCTCCACACGATGTGCTTACTTCATCGATTTCTTAGCCACTGGTGCCCCCAATACTTATCTTCTCACATTAAACACCTATCATCATTCCACAATCGCAATACCAGATCGGATACGTCTAGCATCTTGGCTGTACCTTTACATAACACAAAATCTTTCTCCGTGTCATTCTCCATCTGAGCCATACGACTATGGAACGCGCTCCCCGGTGATCTGCGTCTTATCCAGAACTACTCAACATTCAAGGGGGAACTCAAAACTTATATATTAGGGACGGTATAGCCAACATTGTCGTGCCCCTCTCATCTCCTTCTTTCTCCTCTCCATCACAGCTTCGAATTTTACCATTCTATTTCTCTTCCTCTAAGCTATCTACCTCTTATATATCTCTTTTACCCCATTCTATCGTCTTATGTCTCTGTTTGATGAGAATAACTAACAAGCTGCAAGAACATAACAAGAAAATTCCCAACTAACAATAGGACTGACATTCACAAAAGAAAAGTATGTTTACTTTCATATACATAGTCATTACTATTATTATTATTATTATTATCATTATTATTCTTGATTGTTATAATTATTTTTTTATTGTTATAGTTATCATTGTACTACTGTTATAATCTCTATTTTTTTCTTTAACATCAATACTACATAATATGTTATATGTCCTTAATGTTCTGTAGAAACTCGTTCAAACTGAGTATGCCTGGTTAGGTGTAAGAGAGGGCCTGAAGGCCCTAATCTTGCCAGGTAAAATACATGCATAAATAAATAAGTAAATAATCTAATTGTGTTAGTCTATGATTTAACATTATCATTTACATTAGCCTCTTTTTCATATTTCTCCAATGCATTTTGTATTTCTGATTCACTTAAATGTGTAGTCTAATTTTGGGTTATCATAAAGTTTAATTGGTGGTATATCATGAAATTCAATAAATATTGATAGAAATCATGGTGATGATATGGAATCATTTGCGCTTCTACATATCTGTTATCTTTAATTTCCCTCAATTTATTATCATCCATACCTTGTTTTACTATTTTGATTGCATCAGTAACAGCCTGTTCGTATTTTTTATATTTTTTATATTCTGTTCTTGGTTGTTACTTCTGTTTATAAAATTCTTCTTTTAATCCTTCCTTTTTTCTATTTTGTTTAGCTTGTTTAACAACTTCCAAATCTTAATTTCACAACTTTAATAAAGGTAAAAGCATTAATAATTATTTTTGTTTGTGTTTATGTTCAATGTTTGTTTTTAACACGTTTCACATATATTTTTAACTTGTTTAACATTATTTTTAATGAGTTTAAAACTCCCATTTAATGTGTTTCATGTTTATGTTGATGTCTGAAAAAATTTCATTATGTTAAAGAATGTCTAATTTGGATTTTTTTGCTTAGGCTCCTGCCATATCTAGTGTTAAAAACACAAAATTATGTAAATTCCCACAGTAATTACACATTGCTTTAAAGTTGTTATAATTTATATCTCTCTAACTCATGGTTAATATGATCTAAATTTGTGTCATCATGTCTAAAAATATTTAAAAAATTTAAATTATCTGTTACTAAGTGCTTTGGTACAGTACAATATTGCAGTGCCTGTGTTAATCCTAATTAATATCCAAAGTTCTTTCAGAAAGGCATGCATGGCTTAAGAAGCAGGCACTGCCCCAACTACAGTCATTATTAAATGTATTAAATGTATTCACAATTGTGAATAGGGACAACCATCAGCTGTAGAATGGCATGCCAACAGTGAATATTTGTGCCAGACTGGGGCTCGAAACCGAGCTTCCTGCTTATTGCTAGCACCCACCTTGCCATTTGGCTGCCCAAGTACAAATCATGGCCAGAACCTAACTTTCATATGTCGTCAGTTATGTGTCTAGAACATGTACTCATACATTCATTATGTATATTCTTTTACAATGGAGACACTTTACTTGAAAGTTGCATGCCTGAGGTTTTTATGTAAATATGATATTGTAGTGCTTGCATCATTACAAATTACGATGCAAAGTCCCTTTGGACGTGCATGCATCATAATTCGGGATAAATGTCTCCATGCATACATGTCCAAAGGAACCTTGCATTGTACTTTGCAATAACAGAGGTACTGCAATAATGTATTTATCTGCCAACACCCAGCCTGTAACTTCCAAGTAAAATGTCTCCCTCTTACAGGAATACACATAATAGATGTATGAGTACAAGATGTAGACACATGCTGAAGACATATGGAAGTTTGGGTCTAGTCACGACTCATGCTCAGGTAGTTATATGGTAAGGCGACTGCTCACAATAAATGGGAAATCGAGGCTCGACACTAATTTTCACTGTCGCCATTTCATTCTACAGCTGATGGTTGTCCATATTCGCAACTGTAAATAAATTTACTGCATTTCATAATGGTTGTAGTCACCACAGTGCCCTTTTCTACCAACATGCATGCATGTCTGAGGGAACATTGCACTGCAATTTGAAATAACACAGACACTACAGTATCGTATTTATCTGCTGACACTGGGCATGCAACTTTCAAGTAAAATGTCTCTGCTGTATGTGAATACACACAATGGGTGCATGTGTACAGGTTGTAGACACCTTGTTGATGACATATGGAAGCTTCGGTCTGGCTGTGAGTTGTGCTTTGATAGCTAAATGGTAAGGTAATCTTGATTTTCAAGAATTAAATCGTCAAACAGAATGGCTGAATTGTCTTCATACTCATTCAGTGGTATAATTTTATCATTATTTTGAATAAAAGTAACAATTTTTTCGTCACTTTTTTGCTCTGCTTTTTTTGCAGATATTCATAAACTCTTAGTATTTTGGTTGATCTAAACGTTTAGAATAAACATACAAATGTTGGATTTTATCGTAGTTTAACCATCCTAGAGCTAAAACATAATTGCCAGTCATTAATGTTGTTTCTGGACAATCAGTTGGTGCTAATATTGCACATCCAATTGAGTTTCGTATACGTTTACCACATTTATTTTTTGATTTTTCCCTCAAATTCTTATTTTTGCTTCCCATTCACTCCTTATTTAATTAGTAATTTTAATTAGCAGTAAATGAGTAGATTATTTCATTTAAGTGACAACACATTTCCCAAGGAAAGGTTAACTGTACCTGTAAGATATAGATATAATATGTTGTGTTAGTACGTTTTAACTCCAAATATTTTGTTAAAAAATAATAAACTATAGTCTAATTCCTGTTGCTCAACATACTTTGAAAAATTTACAATAATTTATTCATGTAAAAAATCGTAATATACACATTGAAACAGATGAATCCTTAAACAGAGTTAGTATTTTAAGCTGTATATGGGTTCTGATTGCAATTGTAAACACTTATGCTTTAATTATTGTTATATTTTTGATGTCTTTTAGAGCACATTAATATAGGCATAGATGTTACTTCCATGAAATGATCTAAAAAATCGTGAAAATTCTTGAAAAAATATCTACAACTGCCATTTTTCTTCATTTCCCTCAGCTTTGCCTTTGTTTTATAATCGAATGTGAATTTTTGGTAAAATCACGTTTTTGGTGCTATTTTTCCTTGAAATTGTGTGATTTTTTCTTGACTTTGCTTGCAACATGGTGATTTTTCTCGTTTTTGGAAAATTTGAGCTGTAACTGAAAATTACATCTACTAGTGAGAGAACAACAAAAGGGAAGTTCAGTGTGTGTAGTTTCAGTATGATAACACATCACAGGACTTGCAGTGGTTTCAGGGATAGACAGTGACTAGAAGCATGCACACTGTGAAGAGATTTTAGATGTGTCTGGCTATCTGTCTTGGCTGTTGAAGTGTCACAGATGGACCCTTACAGACATTGTGAGCCAAAGGTGCGTGGCCATACAATGAACAGTAAAGAATTAATTAGATCAGTGTGTAGTAACAGAGTTTGGTTAGGTGAATTCTTGTAAAAGGGGAAGAGTTTAATAACGTAGACCTGGACACATGTGCCTGATGCCATAAAGCAGACCACTGAAGGCAATAGTCTGACCCAGAGTTATTTCACGACATTCTTGGGCGTTGCAGTCTACCTGCCGACCATTATCTGTATAATTATCAAACCCAGCTACATTATGGCTCGTGGCATACGTGACTTCTGGCACCAAAACAAATGCATTTTAGCGAGAGTAAATGCTGGTTGTCTGGCCATGTGTCAAAGCAGCAATTCATCAGACCATGAACCATCATAGTGTTGGCCTCCACCATGAAGTCATTATTGCTCTTTCTTTAGCTCGGCAAGACCGCCAGCCAAGGAGTCTAGACGCTGCCTGATGGTCTGAAGCTCGAACTGACGCCATGCTGGTCACTGAAACACTGGGGCCCTCGCAAGCGCCAGTCGCCGCCAGCCAGATGCAAGCCTGGGGTTCGTACCTTTATGCCTCTGTGACCTCACAATGGATCGACCACGAACTTGTCTCATCAGCTGTCGAACACGGCCATGCCACTTTGTCCTGTGGCTGAGGCTGAGGCTGCATTGGCGGCTATTTGAAGTACACAGACATCGCATCGTCCACGTGCCCCTGTGTTAAGCACAGCCCAATAGTCTGACGGAGTGTTGCGCTTCCCTCAGCTGACTACCACCCGCCGTCTCAGCTCTCAGTGCGTCAGCCTTGCACAGAGCCACCACGCTGCCACCCAGATCACACACCCCAGTGCTGCATTGCCGCATGTAAGCCAGAGATTGCACCTGACTATGCTCACAGAACATGGATATTGCACCACATGATGTAACTGCTCGAACTTGCTGGAACAATAAAAAGTTTTCAAGAATTCCAACTGCCTTCCTGCAGCCACCGGACTCTTCTGGCGGGATCCTGTAGCCTTCCCCAACATATTGAACCCACAACATCCTGATGTGGTGCTGAACGCCATTCTGACAACTAGAAGATCGGAACTTCCACCTTTCCATAGCTGTCACTGCACACTAGGGTGCTACACATATAATAAATAAAATCTTTATAATGGTCAGCAGCATATTTCAAATAACTACGAAAAGCTAACAAAAAGATTTCCATAATAGCTACGTTTGACAGTAACACAGTAGAAGCTGGATGCATGTCAGCAGCATAGTTGCAACCGGAGACATGAGAATGGTTTCGAACACATGTATGGCTTGATGAGTATAGTATGTTTAGCTATAGATGAGATTTAAGACTTCCTGCACTTAAAAAATAAGTTGTTACCTGAGTTCCATTGTTGAACGAAAATTTAGTATCTGGTAGTGCTATCGAAATGGAACCACTATAGATGTTCACGCAGGTGGAAGTCTTAAGCACTATCTCCAACGACCTATGGAATTCGGGAGGACGACGGTTGAAACTCGCGTCTGCCCATCCAAGCCGCGAGGGATTAGCCCAGCGGTCTGAGGCGCTGCAGTCATGGACTGCGGAGGTTCGAGTCCTCCCTCGGGCATGGGGGTCAGACTGTAGCGCCTAGAACCGCTCGGCCATCCTGGCAGGCCAGCAGTTTTCCTTGATTTCCCTAACTCCAGGCGTAAAAATCTATAGATTAACGTAAACTCTGGCTATTATCCAGGCACCAGTCGTGCCGTAAAGAAGATCGAGACACTTCGTGCGACACGGAGACGATAATTATCCTACTGGAATACATGTCTGCAAGAATAAGCTTTAAACGGTATTTGTATTCATCAACTATCCTTACGTAGCCGTACTTCTGACAGTAACCAAAGTTTGTGATAGTAGAGATGTTCCTTGATATTAAATTTCATCCCGGGTTGCTGTTTGTCTAGTGCTCTGGAATATGGTCTTCATTTCTCACACATCATCAATAAACATTGTAGTCCAAACTGATACGACAATAAACGGAAAAAACAATTTTGTCACCAACTGATAAGTCTCTATGTGTATTGATGACTCTTTTCTAACCACAGGAGGATTTTCTGTGGCATCATTTCCATCCTAAACGCAGTAATACTTGTACATACTGCACAGTGAAACAAATGCGAAGGAAATATGGGTGCTGACAACGAAGCACCTGTAATAAGGTTCTCTCAGCCTGCTAATATTCCATGTAGAGCACCAAGGTCTGTCACTGGTATGCGCATGAGTTGTTTATCATTCCCTTCAGATATCACATTTTGTGGTCTTTTATATGAACAAATCTGTCTAGATCGCTTAATATACTTCCTTATTTATACCGTCATTTCGGCTACATGTGCTTTGAAATCATATTGGGTTAATGCATAAGTTCGTACAGTTTTTCCATAAGTTTAACGCTGGAGTAACTTTTCGATTCCACGATTGTAGAAATCACGTGGTTTTGAGGCGAAGAACTCGACGAGCCTTAGTCGAAGCGCAGTTTCATTCCAAAAGGAGGTTCCTTGAAGGTTGTTCGATAGAGAGCGGAAAAGGGTAAAATCTGAGGGCTCAAGATCTCGTGAATAAGATGGAAGCGGAATGACTCCTCAACCAAACTACTGTATAGTGTTTTTTGCCAGTCTAGCAGAACACGGGCGGGCGTTATCATGAAGTAGCGTCTCTTCACGCAGTCTTCTGATCGTCGTTCTTGGACTTCAGTAGTTGGCAGCAAATGTCACCGTTGACGGTTACACCTCGGGGAAGCAATTCGCAGTACACCACACAGTTGCTGCTCCATCAGATGCATAACATTACCTTTTGTGGAAGCGTGCACGTCTTTGCACGAGGAGTTGCTGCTTCGTTTAGTCTCAGCCATGCCTTTCTTTTCCATATGTTAGCGTAAAGGCACTACTTCATGTCATCAGTGACGATACAGGATAGGGATGGTCGGTGTTGTTCACGAGGCAAGCAGAGATGCAGATTATGGCCACCCGCTGATTTTAGTGATTTTGGCTTGGAGCATGTAGTTCCCATACAGCCGATTTTTTAAGCTTCCCCACTGTATGCAAATTTTGCAGATGATGGAATGATCACAGTTCATCACATTTGCCAGTTCTCGAGTACACTAGTGTAGATAGTTGTGAACTGACGCGCTTAAACGATCTTCATCAAGCCCCGAAGGTCTTCCTGAACGTGGAGAGTCACTAATGTCAAAACGTTCCCCCTTAAAACGAGAAAACCATTGTATAGCCGTGCTCGGCATTATCCTCATACACAGCTGCCTCCGCTACTGATATCCCTGTAGTGAATTCAAACAAAATATTGACTGAAATGTTTCGATTTCTCCCCTTGGCACTCCATTTTCTAGCGTCCGCAGCTATCTGCAAATGATAAAATGACAATATGTAAACGCAAATAGCAACAGTGAATTAGAAATGAAAATGACAGCAACCGGAATACCAACATGCAAAACGAAAACGTTACGAACTTATGCACCAAACTAATATCTACACAATAGCTTCATAAGCTTTAGTATTTCTTTTATGCGTAATCTTTTGCTTCATAATGGACATTGTCAGTCCAAGAAATTTCAAAATTGGGTTAATTAATAATAGGGAAACGTTAAGATGGTGGTTTTAATGCTTCAGATGTTCTACATAGTCACCCAGCTTGAATACAACACAGAGAACGTTCGTACAACCATGCGAAACTGTCAGAAAAGTCATTCGGCGGGGTTTTGTTCAGGTGGCGTGCCACATTGGCTTGAATATCGGTTATGATGTCATAGTGTTCGCCCTGGACGTAAATTTCTGCACTTCGTCGTTTAGAGGTAGGTCCGCATCCGTAACACCAATTCTTGTCATCATTGCGATTGCTTCCAGAAAAGAATTTTCCGCGTTTTGCATTTCAATGAAGCCTAGCTAGGAGCCCACGCGTCGTTTTTTTGTGGGGGGAGGGGGGGGGGGGGGGGTGGGAATCAAGAAGTGCAGGACAAATTTGGCACAAACACTCCGTAGAAAGTCTTTAACACTTGATTTACGTATGCTGCTCCACTGCAGTCTGTGACACAACAACGTTGACAATACAGTCGCACTGGCCGATCACAACTGAGTGGTCGAATGCACATATGTTCTGTACAGTTGCTAGATGAAGCTGCCATCGTAATTACTGTGCTAACGTCGCTTATACGCCAGAAATATAATCAGTCTCGGAACTCTTCGAACTGATATTGTACAGGATGGTTATAATTAAACTTTTGCTACTTGAGCCGTTGTAGACGTAAAACTATTTACCGTATTCAGACTGTTCGTTGAAGGATTTGCGTTGTTAGTAGTGTCGGCGTGTCGCTGAGCACCGGTACTGCAGGGCTGGAACACAAGAACCAGCGTGCGTAACAGCTGCAAACAGTCGACATAGATCTGGACAACGTGAGCGAGGCCTTACTCGTAAAGCTGTTTTATCAGTACAACAGCAGTAGTGCTGCTGCTCTTCGACGCGTTGGAGGAGTACGAAGAGGTTCACATTCCGCACCGGGGTTGAAGAACAGGATTAGGAAGTTCGGATCAACTGGGGATTTGGGAATTATTCCTGAGAGAGGCCAACGGTCAGTTGCGCCACAAATTGTTCAGGAAGTTACTATTGCCATGGCTGAGAATGCTGGACGCAATTTGCGACCCTCAAGCAGTGCACGAGGTGTATCACGAAAGCTAAGCGTTCCGTAGTCCACCTTTCGAAAATTCGGCAAACAGTTGCGAAATGGTATCTCCGGTGAGGTTCCAGGCTGTCGTGGATTCAGATGGTCTTCACACTGAGCAACGTCTGTAACCTGGAACGTAAACAAGGTACGCAATTATAATTAGATACCCTCTTATGTGGAAATTAAGATGTGTTCCTTTTAATGCTTTATTCGTTATTTCTCTTCCTCATGTCCTCACAAATGTATCCACAAAGTTTCTTTGTCTTATAATCACCCGTTTACGTGGGAGCATCTCAAGTAGCAAAAGTTTAATTATAACTACCCTGTGCAATAAACATCTCTCATTCTTATGTTGATTAATCTTAATTAAAAATGTGTTTATGCTAGTAGCCGAAGTGACGATATAAATGAATAAATATATTAAACGTGTGAATGGCTTTATACTCAAAATATCCAGAGTGATCACAATCTCATCAAGGCAACTCATTCCTTTGTTAATATTTCGTGCTTAGTTGCACAGAACCGCAACATATCACGTGATCTTCATCACATTCTCCCTACACACGCATCTCTGTTACGACATTATGTAAACAGTGGCATCTAGATGACTATGGCCGATGTCTCAGAAGAACGCATTCCACTCTCTCGTGTTATTTCTTTGCTAGCTAACGCTAATGTGTTTACAAAACAGTTTACGGAACGAACCAAGTTACCTTCGGTCAATAGCGTCACCGTGTTATGTTATCAAATTTTAAAACCTTAACAAAATTAAGAAAACCAAGACAATCAATTTTTTCTTGTAAGGACAGAAATGCAATTTATTAGCGCTTGACGATATCATCCTGTAGATGGCGTCCTTCTACATGGTCGCATTTGTCCAATCTGCTTTCTAGGTTCCGTATTGTTCGATGCAACGTCTGGCTGGGATTCTACGAGCTACTTCTCGAATTCTTTCGTTCAAATTATCCTAAGTCTTCTGCCGAATTGTGTACTTCCAAATCTTAAGCTTGCACGACAAGAAATAAATCCAAACAGATGCAAAAGTCAGGAAATGTCACCGAATTTTGGAATCCCATGGTTTCCGAAGAATCTCCGCCAACTGTCATATATTATCTTGTACGATGTCACACTACACTATCAAATGTGGGCGTGGAGAAGAGGATTGAAAATTTTACGATAGAGGTGCAACAGAAGGCTGTAGTATCCCAAAATACTGATCTGCTGTGTGAGCCTTTGTCATTCGCTTTTTTAATTTGAAAAATGAAACCCAATGATATTACAGCTGATTATGCGTAAGAGTCTATAAACTACACATAACCAAACTGCTGAGGTCATCGGTCTCTAGGCTTACACACTACTTAATCTAACTTAAACTAACTTACGCTAAGGACAACACACACACCCATTTCCGAGGGAGGGTTCGAACCTACGACGGGAGGGGCCGCGCGAACCTTGTAGCCTTGTAAGGCGCCCTAGACCGCGCGGCTACTGAGGAGACAACACACATGTAACAGCGATATGCACATATGTAGATGGCGGTAGTATCGCGTACACAATGTATAAGAGAATGAGATTTTCACTCTGCAACGGAGTGTGCGCTGATATGAAACTTCCTGGCAGATTAAAACTGTGTGGCTGACCGAGACTTGAACTTGGGACCTTTTGCCTTTCGCGGGCAAGTGCTCCGAGTTCGAGTCTCCGTCCGGCACACAGTTTTAATCTGCCAGGAAGTTTCAAGGTATAAGAGGGCAATACATTGCCATTTGTACTCATGTGATTCATGTTCAAATGGTTCAAATGGCTCTGAGCACTATGGGACTCAACTGCTGTGGTCATCAGTCCCCTAGAACTTAGAACTACTTAAACCTAATTAACCTAAGGACATCACACACATCCATGCCCGAGGCAGGATTCGAACCTGCGACTGTAGCAGTTGCAAGGTTCCGGATTGCGCGCCTAGAACCGCGAGACCACCGCGGCCGGCTGTGATTCATGTGAAAAGGTTTCCAATGTGATCATGGCCGCAGGATGGGAATTAATAGACTTGGAACATGGAATGGTAGTTGGAGCTACACGCATGGAACTTTCCATTTCGGAAGTTTGTTTATTTATTCACACGTCAAGTTCCGTAGGACCAAATTGAAGAACAAAACTCCAAGGTCATGGAATGAGTCAGTACATGACATTACAACATGTAAGTAATAACAAATAAAAATAAAATGTTTATGAAGCCAAAAAACGTCAAGCCATCAGTTTAAGTAAATGCAATCAACACTATAACATAAGAACCAGCTTAATTTTTCAAGGAACTCCTCAATAGAATAAAGGGAGTGACCCATGAGGAAACTCTTCAGTTTATATTTGAAATCGCGTGGGTTATTGCCCGGCGAACTCTAGACTTCGGATGTGCTCAGGTGATTGGGTGTCACTTGTGTCATACGTCTGTACGCAAGATTTCCACACTCCTAAACATCCCTAGGTCCACTGTTTCCGAAGTGATAGTGAAATGGAAACGTGAAGGGACACGTGCAGCACAAAATCAAAGAGGCCGACCTCGTCTGTTGACTGACAGAGACCGCCAACAGTTGAAGAGGGTCGTAATGTGTAACAGGCAGACATCTATACAGACGATCGCACAGGAATTCTAAACTGCATCAGGATCCACTGCAAGTACTATGACAGTTAGGCGGGAGGTAGGAAAACGTGGATTTCATGGTCCAGCGGCTGCTCATAAGCCACACCTCACGCCAGTAAATGCCAAACGACGCCTCGCTTGGTGTAAGGAGCATAAACATTGAACAATTGAACAGTGGAAAAACGTTGTGTCGAGTGACGAATCACGCTACACAATGTGGCGATCCGATGGCAGGGTGTGGGTATGCCGCATGCCCGGTGAACATCTCCCAGCGTGTGTAATGCCAACAGTAAAATTCGGAGGCGGTGGTGTTATGGTGTGGTCGTGTTTTTCATGGAGGACGCTTGCACCCCTTTGTGTTTTACGTGGCACTATCACAGTACAGGCCTACATTGATGTTTTAACCACATTCTTGCTTCGCACTGTTGAAGAGCAATTCGGGAATGGCGATTTCATCTCTCACCACGATAGAGCTACTGTTCATAATGCCCGGCCTGTGGCGGAGTGGTTACACGACAATAACACCCCTGTAATGGACTGGCCTGCACAGAGTCCTGACCTGAATCCTATAGAACACCTTAGGGATTTTTGGGAACGCCAACTTCGTGCCAAGCCTCACCGACCGACATCGATACCTCTCCTCAGTGAAGCACTCCGTGAAGAATGGGCTGCAATTCCCCAAGGAACCTTCCAGCTCCTGATTGATCGTTTGCCTGCCAGAGTGGAAGATGACATCAAGGCTAATGTTGGTCCAACACCACACTGAATTCCAACATTACCGAAGGAGGGTGCCACGAACTTGAAAGTCATTTTCAGTCAGGTGACCAGATACTTTTAATCACGTAGTGTATGTATTGAGAGGCCAACGCCAAATAAGCTGAGTAGTGAACAGGGGCCGACAAGAGGCTCGCGAACTTACTCCACTTATCTCCCAAACCGCCCGATTCTGAGCCAAAAAATGTTCTTTTAGAATGGGAAGGGTTATCCCAAAACATAATACCATACGGCATAAGCGAATGAAAATAAGCAAAGTAGACTAAATTTCGTGTCGAACGATCACTTACTTCAGATACCGTTCGAATAATACACTACTGGATATTAAAATTGCTACACCACGAAGATGACGTGCTAAAGACGCGAAATTTAACCGACAGGAAGAAGATGCTGTGATATGCAAATAATTAGCTTTCCAGAGTATTCACAAAAGCTTGGCGCCGGCGGCGACACCTACAACGTGCTGACATGAGAAAAGTTTCCAACCGATTTCTCATACACAAACAGTAGTTGACCGGCGTTGCCAGGTGAAACGTTGTTGTGGTGCCTCGTGTAAGGAGCAGAAATGCGTACCATCACGTTTCCGACTTTGATAAAGGTCGGATTGTAGGCTATCGCGATTGCGGTTTATCGTGTCGCGACATTGCTGCTCGCGTTGGTCGAGATCCAATGACTGTTAGCAGAATATGGAATCGGTTTGTTCAGGAGGGTAATACGGAACGCCGTGCTGGATCCCGACGGCCTCGTATCATTAGCACTCGAGATGACAGTCATCTTATCCCCATGGCTGTGACGGATTGTGCAGCCACGTTTCGATCCCTGAGTCAACAGATGGGGACGTTTGCAAGACAACAACCATCTGCACGAACAGACTCAATGACGAACCGGGGTGCAGGAATGGCAAAACGTAATTTTTTCGGATGAATCCAGGTTCTGTTTGCAGCATTATGATGGTCGCATCTGTGTTTGGTGGCATCGCAGTGAACGCACATTGGAAGCGTGTATTCGTCATCGCCATACTGGCGTATCACCTGGCGTGATGGTATGGGGTGTCATTGGTTACACGTCTCGCTCACCTCTTGTTCGCATTGACGGCACTTTGAACAATGGACGTTACATTTCAGATGTGTTACGCCCGATGGCTCTACCCTTCATCCAATCCCTGCGAAACCCTACGTTTCAGCAGGATAATGCACGACCGCATGTTGCAGGTCCTGTACGGGCCTTTCTGGATACAGAAAATGTTTCACTGCTGCCCTGGCCTCCACATTCTCCAGATCTCTCACCAACTGCAAACACCTGGTCAATGGTGGCCGAGCAACTGGCTCGTCACAGTAGGCCAGTCACTACTCTTGATGAAGTGTGGTATCGTGTTGAAGCTGCATGGGCAGCTGTAACTGTACACGCCATCAAAGCTCTGTTTGATTCAATGCCCAGCCGTATGAAGGCCGTAATTACGGCCAGAGGTGGTTGGTTGTTCTGTGTACTGATTTCTCAGGATCTATGCACCCAAACTGCGTGAAAATGTAATCACATGTCAGTTCTAGTATAACATATTTGTCCAATGAATACCCGTTCATCATCTGCATTTCTTCTTGGTGTAGAAATTTTAATGGCCTGTAGTGTAGAAATGGCAGCATTAGGTCTTTGAACGAGATCCTGGAGTGGGCTTTCCACGTCAGTTTACTATCTATCTGAACACCTACAAATTTGAACTGTTCAGTTTCTATAATCATATACCCATTCTGTGAATTTATAATGTTGGGTTTTGTTGAATTGTGTGTTAGAAACTGTAAAAACTGAGTCTTACTGTGATTTAGCGTTAGTTTATTTTCTACAAGCTATGAACTTATGTCATGAACTACACTATTTGGATAGGGAATTTAATTTTCCAAAGTCCGCAGCGTTCAAGAGTGTGCAGAGAATACCAAATTTCAAGCATATCCTCCCACCACGGACATCGCAGTAGCCGACGTTATCACTTAACAAGTGAGAGCAAGTGGAACGTACAACGAACGTTTCCGTTAGTATACTCACGTGAAATTTGGCGTTAATGGGCTATGGCAACAGACGACCGACGCCAGTGCCTTTGCTAACGGGACGACATCGGCTGCAGAGCCTCTCCTGGGATAGTGGCCGCATCGGTTGGACCCTAGGCGATAGAAAAACCGTGGCTTGAACGGATGAGTTCCAATTTCAGTTGGTAAAAACTGAAGGTAGTTTGCAAGTGTCGCTCAGACCCCACAAAGCCATGGACCCAGATTGTCAACAAGGCACCGTGCAAGCTGCTGATGGCTCCACAATGGTGTGGGCTGTGTTTACATGGAATGGGATGGGTCATCTGGTCCAACTGAAACGATCATTGACTGTAAATAGCTACATTCCGCTGTTTGGAGACCATTTGCAGCCATTTATGCACTTCATGTTCCCAGACAACGATAGATATTTTATGGATGACAATGTGACATGTCACTGAGCCACACCTGTTGGCGATTGGCTTGAAGAACATTCTGGACAATTCTAGCGAACAGTTTGGCCAACCAGATCATTCGATATGAATCCCATCAGACATTTATAGGATGTTATCGAAAAGTAAGTTCGTGCACAACATCCTGCACCGGCAACACTCCGGCAATTATGAGCGACTTTAGGGGCAGCATGGCGGCGTACTTCAGCGGGGGATTCCAACGACTTGGTGAGTCCATGCGACGTCGATTTACTGCAAATATCAGGTCCGACAGGATATTAGGAGGTATCACATGCGTTTTATCACCTCAGGGTTTTTATTTAACGCCATGTTTTCCACGAGACCGAAAAGCTTACTGTTTCACTGCTCTGCCGAGTACTATATCCACATCTACACCCATACTATGAACACCACTATGGAGTGCATGACAGAGTGTATTTCTCATTGTACCAGTTATTAGGGCATCTTCCCGTCCCATTCTCGCATGCAGCACAGGAAGAACGATTGTTAAACGCCTCTGTGTGCGCTGTAATTAGTGTAATCTTGTCTTCGAGATTTCTACGGGAACTATATGTAGGGGGCTGTAGTATATTCATAGACTCGCCACTTACAGCTGATTTTCGAAACTTTGTAAGCAGGCTTTCTCGGTGTGGTTTGTGTCTGTCTTCATCAGCCTGCCATTTCAGATTTTTCAGCGTCTCCGTGACACTCTCCCATGGCTTAAACACACCTGCGACCATCCGTGCTGCCCTTCTTTGTAATATCCCCTGTTAGTCCTATCTGTCACGGGTTCCATACACCTGATCAGTACTGTAAGAGTGTTTTTAAGCAATGTATTTTGCAGACTGGTTGTATTCACCTAATAATTTACCAGTGAACCGAAGTCTGCCACCTGCTTTACCTATGACTCATCATGTGAGGTAACTCATATCCTTAAAAAATGTTACACGCAGGTGTTTGTATGAGTTGACCGATTCCTAGTGTGATTCAATGATATTTTAGTCGTAGGATACTACGATAATTTGTGAAGTATACGATTTTTCGTTTATGAACATGTGACGGAAGTTGCCAATCTTTGCACCACTTTGAAATCTTATCAAGCTTTGATTATATACTTATGCAGCTTTCTTCCGGCAGTACATCATTACAAACAATCGCAGCATTTGAAAAAGAACTGACATTACTGTTAATATTGTCTGCTAGGTCATTCTTAAGCAACACGAACAGCAAGGCTACAAGACACCTCCCTGCAGCACACCTGAAGTTACCTCTACATCTGTCAATGATCACATAGTGTATCACATTTTTATAGTGAAATCGTGACGTTGGCCATACCACTGTTTAACGGCCCTTTATCCTTTATCCTCAACAGCCTATAGTATATATGGATTTTACGATTTGTTTAGAAATAACTAATGCAGAAATCAATGTAAATCTTTTTGCGCATTATGTATTGATTCTTTAACAACATTTTTTGATTTTTTAAGAAACTGTGTTATCATTAAGCTCCCATCCGAGGATTTAAAGAAAGTTGCTCTATGCAAAATGAGGTGTTTCCTTGACGGAATTACTGCAGTCTACAAATCTTATCAAAAAAAATTCTAGATCTGTAGGATATTGGGCTCGGGGTAATAGCACACTTTAAAAAAGAAATTGAGAAAATAACGAATTGGAGGAAGTTTGAAACAAAGATGTAGTTCTGTCATAAGTTTTTGGTCACGTTTTTTGCCTTAGAATAGAATAGAATAGAAATAACAGCCTATTACTTCCTGCGGACACATCCGCCAAATTTCATAAAGATACCTTTATTAGTGTGACCGCAGTCCATTTCGTCAGCTTGAGATTCTATGCATCTCAAATACAAACTTTTAGATTAAGTCTCCGTCTAACTGGGCTCAAATTTTGCCCAAGGCCCATGGTTGGGCAATGTGGAACATGCACGATGGCCCACTTTCACAATTTTCTGCTTGTAAGAAGATATGTAACGCCCCAAGACGGTCCAATATGGACAGACCAAGCAGGGCCTGTACCTGGGCCACCGAGAGGACACTGGATTTTCTACTTCGGGTCATCTCGAAAATGAAGTGCACAGCACTCAATTCGACAAAGCTGAAGAACTGTAGCAGCGAGTTGCGTAGTCTCGTCAAGATTTGCAAGATAACCTGGGCGTGCTTCAAAGAATTCGTAACTCAATGCAAAGATAAATGCACTATTTATCCAAATGCGTTGACGACACGTGGAGCACTTCTTTTAACACATACTAGTGGATAGGTAATTGTAACATGTAACGTGCTTAAGTAGTGGCACACTGATTTTTAACATAGGTCGTTGGTCAGGACTTAATCGCAAAGTTAACATTTTCAGATACAGTTATATCTGCGCTAACTGGGACAACACTTCCTTCTGAAGTCAGTGCTTGCTAGTTGCATCACAGCTGTAATTAGCTAGGGAATGGATCGTTTGTGGACCCATGTTTACTGGAATGATATTTCTTCTATTATGGTATATTTTCACCGTGTCAGTTTTCGCTGTTAATTACACTACTGGCCTTTAAAATTGCTATACCACGAAGATGACGTGCTACAAACGTGAAATTTAACCGGCAGGAAGAAGGTGCTGTGATATGCAAATGATTAGTTTTTCAGAGCATTCACACAAGGTTTGCGCCGATGGCGACACCTACAACGTACTGACATGAAGAAAGATTCCAACCGACTTCTCATACACAAACACCAGTTGACCAGCGTCGCCTGGTGAACCGTTTTTGTGATGCCTTGTGTAAGAAGGAGAAATGCGTACCATCACGTTTCCGACATTGATAAAGGTCGGATTGTAGCTGCTCGCGTTGGTCGAGATCCAATGACTGTTAGCAAAATATGGAATCGCTGGGTTCAGGAGGGTAATACGGAACGCCGTGCTGGATCCCAACGAGCTCGTATCACTAGCACTCGAGATGACATGCATCTTATCCGCATGGCTGTGACGGATTGTGCAGCCACGTCTCGATCCCTGAGTCAACAGATGGGGACGTTTGCAAGACAACAATCATCTGCACGAACAGTTCGACGACGTTTGCAGCAGCATGGACTATCACCTCGGAGACCGTGGCTGCGGTTACCCTTGACGCTGCATCACAGACAGGAGCGCCTGCGATGGTGTACTCGACGACGAACCTGGGTGCACGAATGACAAAACGTCATTTTTTCGGATGAATCCAGGTTAAGTTTACAGCATCATGATGGTCGCCTCCGTATTTGGCGACATCGCGGTGAACGCACATTGGAAGCGTGTATTCGTCATCGTCATACTGGCGTATCGCCCGGCGTGATGGTATGGGGTGCCATTGGTTACACGTCTCGGTCACCTCTTGTTCGCATTGACGGCACTTTGAACAGTGGACGTTACATTTCAGATGTGTTACGACCCGTGGCTCTACCCTTCATTCGATCCCTGCGAAACCCTACATTTCAGCAGGATTATGCACGACCGCATGTTGAAGGTCCTGTACGGGCCTTTCTAGATACAGAAAATGTTCGACTGGTGTCCTGGCCAGCACGTTCTCCAGATCTCTTCCCAAATAAAAACACCTGGTCAATGGTGGCCGAGCAAATGGCTCGTCACAGTAGGCCAGATACTACTCTTCATGAAGTGTGGTATCGTGTTGAAGCTGCATGGGCAGCTGTACCTATATACGCCATACAATCTCTGTGTGACTCAATGCCCAGGCGTATCAAGGCCGTTATTACTGCCAGAGGTGGTTGTTCTGGGTACTGATTTCTCAGGATCTATGCACCCAAATTGCGTGAAAATGTAATCACATGTCAGTTCTAGTATAATATATTTATCCCATGAATACCTTATTCATCGTCTGCATTTCTTCTTGGTGTAGCAATTTTAATGGCCAGTAGTATATAATACACCGCGTATATGGACCCTGGGTTTTGTCTGGAATTTGTCAAGTCATTTATGGAGAAACGTCTGAAACGAGACACATTCATAAAATGCTCAGAGTATGTTCACGCAATCTCAAAGCCTTATAGGCAGAAAAAAGAGGTACTCACGTTGATTCTGTGTTTCTGGACTCCCAAAAAGCCTTAGATACAGCTCCCCAGCAACGCATATTAGGAAGAATTATCCTTCTTCTTCTTCTGCACCTTTTCCGGCTTCTCTTCGTAGTCGGCATTGCTATGTGGGCCGAAGCGATGTTGCTGACAGCTGGCAGCCAGGTCTTCTTCCTGACGTCACAACTCCCCGTGGACGGCATCTGTGTACCCCCTACGTCTGTGTCTAGTGTACATCTCATGTTTAAGTGTGAAAACGTTTCGTTAATATTTACGATGTAGGTATATAAGGCAAGGCGTTGGTATCTGCCTGGCATTCACCTAGATGGATGTTGGAGACCACGTAAAAGCCACATCCAGGCTGGTCGCCTCGAAATCCCTCGTCGGTGAGTCACGAGACGGATTCGATCTAGGACAGGCTCGCTTCCCCGAATCCCGGAAGCTGCTATAAAGGAGGAATCCTAAGGAAGGGTAATTCAAGCAGGGATGAACTAGTTAGCAAAATTCTCGTTCGACCAGTTTTTAAGTATTATTCATCCTTCGGGGATTACCAGAAGAAGAGAAAGATACAACGAAGAGCTGCACGATTCGTCACGGGTTTGCTCGGTCTGCGCGAAGCTATCACAGAAATTCTGAAGAAGATGCAGAGTGGGACATTGTGCTGCGCGTAGATCCTTATTCACAAAAGTCGACGATACCACGTTCTAAAATTAGCCAAGAAACAGATCTCTCGCGTTATAAACTCATACAGAGGCGTTTCTTCCATCATGCCATCCGCGAATGGAAGAGAGAGGCTGCAAAATGATACGAACGCTTGACAGCATACCATAAGGTGGCTTACGGATTACAAATCTAGATGTGGATATAACTTCGAACCAAGCTGATGTAAATAAAGCTGCACCCACCGCAGATCAAATATTTGGCGCTTTCGGTAAGATCTGCCTGGTCTCTGACAGTATTCGTTGTCAGTTTAACCGCTTAAGTCGCCTAGAAAAGTAAAAAAGACCGCCCTCAAATGAAAGAAAAAAGTTATTTTTAAGATGCTAGTAACCTCCCCTCACTGGAGACTCGTGATGAGAAAGGAAGCGGCAGTTAAAGAGAAAGGGGAGGGGCTGTGGACCCGAAAATACCCGAAGGGAGAGCTTCAGAGCACACCACCCACCGTCTCATCGGCGCTCACCAGTCGCTTATTTATGACGCCGTAAAAGCCGTGACGATTAATCCCCTGATTTCTGAGCAGTAAAAATATTTTATGCTCTCCAACGAAAGGCGCAGATGAGAGCATTCGTGTTTACCCAGCTATCTAGTCTTTGCCGTTAATGTTTTTATTAGCTCGTCTTCGTTAACACATCACGCATGAGGTCACGAGTTTTTATTTCTACAGTATGTTACGTGCTGTCGTAACAATGCGCAGTGTGCTATAGCTCCAGAAACGGGCTCTCTGACTTTACTTATTTCGCATATAGAGACCGTTTATTGTTACAGCTCACTTAATGTATGAAAGCCAGTTCCTAAAGAGCTAATTTTCTGATGTCCTTTCTTCGTAACATGTCATCGAGATCTGCGTACCACCTCAGCAGGAGGACAGAAATCCTGAAAGAGCTTGTAAGGATTACTATTATTTTCTTTTTATCTTTTCCAAAATAACCACTGTTACCATATACACACGCAGAGGTATTCAACAAGAAAATAGCCTCTAGCATAGGCCTTGAGGATCTCCTGAGTGACGTTCCAGGATATCCTCACGAATTCATTCAGTCTATGTGTAGTCGTGGTGAGGGGAGGTACGGATATGAGGGTATATTTTCCCTTTGAGAGCTTTTTTCCTTAATTTATTGGTTTTCAGGACGTGCCCACTTACCTTATGAAGGCAAGGACAATATAGCATCCAGTTCCCCCCACGAAGAAAGTCTCCGACCCGGCCGGGAGTCGAGTCGGGGCCCCTTCGCTTAACTGTCTGCTGCGCTGACCGTGCGGCTACCATGCGAACTCCGGCAGTTGACGTTGTGGTAGCCAACTCAGAGGAAGACGTTTTAGGCGCTGTCGGCTGCTTGTCCGCCGCGTGCGTTAAAACTCGCGAGAAAACGAGCGAAATAGGAAATGAGTCTTACAAGATGTGGCTGGCGAAGAGAAGTAAATTCTCTATTACAAACCACTTCTCGTGTCTGAGTTTTTAATTGAAAGGTTTTCAAAATTATTTCAAGATTGACGAAGGTATCTATTTTCAGCAGCGAAAGTTACGTACTATAACACAGGCAGCCATTTCTCTCTTTAACGAAGAGGAAAGGGAAAAACGGGAAAAGATCATAAGGACATGTTGATACAAAGGGAGAAACAAAAAACTGAAACCTTACCAATTTAAGGTATCATAATTTAGACCAGTATACCCTGTCGCTGAATGTTCCTGAATACAAGGAGTCCTTACTGTAGTATCATTGCCACAGATACTCCTACAACGCCGCGCCAACACAAGATTGGCAATCCGTCGTCTGCCGAGCACAGCGCACTCTAGCGGGCTGCAGCTCGACGCAACTGGAGTGTGCCTCGTTCACTTCTTAGCTAGATTTCAACCTAGGCAGACGCACTTTCATAATCTGCCCTCAGCCAGCTCTGTTTGTATGATTCTCTGAGGCGGGCCCATCAGCCTTAGTCCCTGAGAATATGTTGTATTAGCTATAGCCGTAGCTGCAGTCCTACAAACTACTGAAGTAATTTCATTGTACTGTGTCTTTCTTGAATAATAATCCTTCTCTCTAACATTGTGCCATACCGCATATTATTGCAACCTGGACTCCTTCAGCTTCTATCAACTCGGCTTCCTAATAATTTGCATTTAGTAACGAATTGAAAACACCCACCACGTTTTGTGCCTCTAAACTTACTTTTATCTTTCCTTTCTTTTTTATAGGTTCCATGATGTTATTAATCTTCTCGAATATATAACAGCATTCCTGGCATCTGACTCAATGTCTCCCAGTTTCATTAACACTCTTGCATACGAGTTTGCGTTTTTACAGTAATACTACTGTGACTTCCTTTACACGTCATATACGTACCCGAGTCCACAGGATATTAAGAAATTCATCGATAACAAACTCACTCACAACAGAAAGAGACACCCGTTATGTACTCTAAATATTAAGGCCGATCTCAGATTGGGCACACGAAGCGGATTTAGACTGTATACTCCCACCCTGTAGATAAGTTTACTGTTTTTGCTTTTGTGAACAATTCAGGCAGACGCTGGGCTGAAGGACTTCTCCACAGATGTTTTGGGGATGCGGCAGATGTGGACTATTCAGTCTAAACTTCGCGGATTATCTCTCCGTGCGTAGCGGCCTGAAAGAATGACGAAAGAGGAAAAAGTAGCCATTCCTCATTCTATGATACCATCATTAGCTTGAACTACAAAGAGTGGACAAAAGTATGGAAAACAAAAAACACAACACAGTAGGAAACCCTTTGTTATTCGAAACAGCTTCCAGTCGTCTCGGAATACATATCCTGTATGGTTTTCAAGAGACTCTTACACCATTCTTCCTGCAAAACAGCGCAAGTTCAGCTAACGACGATGGAGACGGAAAGCGATCACGCAACCTTCTCTCCAAAATACACAGCAAAGAGACTGAATAATACCAAGATCTGGTGACTGAGGTGGCCAGATAAGATGCGACAGTTCATGTTTGTGTTCAGAAAAACAGTGGTGGACGATGCGAGCTGTGAAAGACTGTTGTCTTGGAACTCAGCAACACCGTTGGGGAACGAACATTTAACCATGGGATGGATCTGATCAGCCAATCCTTAGCAATAACGTGACCTTCCAGAGTGACCATGAGGCCCATGGAATACCACAATATGGCTGCCCAAATTGTCAACGAATTCCCGTCATGTTTCACTTTTAGGGCGTAAACTCGTCCTGTAATCGGAAACAGTGTCAAACGAGACCCAGCCGATCACATGACTTTTTTCAGTTGCTCCATAGTCCAAGTTTTATGGCTTCGGCACCACCTTTTCCTGTTATGGACATTCTCAACACTGATGAGTGGTTTTCGAATTTCAACTCCCCTTCAGTTCTCTGCTAATGGAACTACCTTCGTGCTGCTGCGGTGCTGAAACTGTTTCCGAGATCGACTTTCAGATCTGCACTGACTTTTGCAGCTGTCGTACTCTGACTTTTCTTCACAGTTCTCTTCAATGACCGTCTGCGACGATCACTTAACACACTTTCGTCTGAGTTGTGAATTAGCGGATGACGTTTTTCCGCTTTCAGTGTATGCGGTATAAATCTTCGATACAATGCCTCTTGAAATAACTAACATTCGGCTTCCTTGGTAACGGAAGCGCCCTCCATACGAGAACCTACAATCTGCGAACATTCGAATTCAGTGAGCTGCGACATACACGGAGGTGACAAAAGTAATGGGATGCCTCCTAATAGTGTTTCGGACCTTCTTTTGCCCGGCGTTGCGCAGCAGCTCGAGTTGGCATGGACTCAACAAGTCGTTGAAAGTCCCCTGTAAAATATTGAGCCATGGTGCCTCTACAGGTCCATAGTTGCGAAGGTGTTGCCGGTTCACGATTTTGTGCACGAATTGACCTCTCGATTGTGTCCCATAAATGTTCGATAGGTGGCCAACCCATTCGCTGGAACAGTCGAGAATTCTCTTCAAACCAGTCGCGAACAATCGTAACCCGGTGACATGGCGAATTGTCGTCCATAAGAATTCCATCGTTGGTTGGGAACATGAAGTCCATGGTCTCCAAGTAGTCGAACATAACCATTTCTAGTCAGCGATAGGTTCAGTTGGATCAGAGGACGCAGTCCTGTAAACACAGCTCACATTATTATGAGCCACCACCAGCTTGCACAGTGCCTTGTTGACAACTTGGGCCCATGGCTTCGTAGGGTTTGCACCACAATCGAACCCTACCATCAGCTCTTACCAACTGAAATCGGGACTCATTTGACCAGGCCACGGTTTTCCAATCATCTAGGGTCCAAACGATATGGCTACGAGCCCAGGAGAGGCGCTGCAGCCGGTGTCGTGCTGTTAGCAAAGGCACTCTCTTCGTTCACCTGCTGCCATTTACCATTAACGCCAAATTTCGCCTCGCTGTCCTAATGGATACGTTCGTCGTCCACATTGGTTTCTGCGGTTATTTCACGCAGTGTTGCTTGTCTGTCAGCACTGACAGTTCTACGCAAATGCCGCTGTTCTTGGTTGTTACGTGAAAGTCGTCGGCCACTGTGTTGACCGTGGTGAGAGGTAAGGCCTGAAATTTGATATTCTCGGCACAGTCTTGAGGCTCTGGATTTTGGAATACTGAATCTCCTAACAATTTCCGAAATGGAAAGTCCCATGCGTCTAGCTCCATTTACCACTCCGCGTTCGAAGTCTGTTCATTTCCGTCGTTCGGTCAAAATCACGTTGAAAACCCTTTCACGTGACTCACCTGGGGACAAATGGCAGCTCCGCCAACGCATTGCCTTATATACCACCATCTGGACATATGCACATCTCTATCCCGCGACTTTCTTTCACGCAAAACACTGTTCTCACCACGACTGACACTTGCAACATATTGAGGACATGGCACGTTCGCGGTAGACGTTCGCGGCCAAGTACAAGAAGGCAATTTGCAGCCTTGGTTATCAGTTAAATTTATGTTAAAGTTTGCATTTCTTGCGGTGTTTCCATATTTTTGTCCAATCCCTATATCTCCATTGGTGAGAGGGAGCCACTTGTCGACGCACTCGTACTGTTTCCTGAATCTTATCAGTTAATCAGACTTTTTCCCACACTGCAGTCGTTCTTTGAGGGTCTTTCCCCACAGTTAATAGTATCTGTTTCCTGAGCCACACAATTAGGTTAATCACTCGTACAATACAGTGACTTCTGTACATGATAGCATAATGGTGACCCAATGCGATATAGCTGTCAACATGTTATTATTGCCTAGCGCTGAATCGGTTCTTGTTTTATGATATGGACGACGTGAATAGTGAATCGGTAAGGGTCATTAGGGGCGGCAAAAATATACAGTTAATTTGTTTGGTGACCTAAATGCAAGGACAGGAATACCTAATATTGTTGGAGTCTACGGCAAAAGAACTTGTAACCAGAATGGGCAATTATTTGGAGATTTTTCCACTTTTAATGGTTTGGAAATAACGAACACTTTTTTCTAGAAAGGAAAAGATATTTACATATATACTTGGAGCGGTAGAGAATACAGTTGAATGACAAATTATGGTATAGTGAATAGAAGAATGTGAAGTCAAGTAAAAAACACAAGAGCATACAGAAATTATGGTGTTGTGACCGATCAGTTATAGTATGTCAAGTTGACACTTCAGCTAAACGGAGGTAGAAGAAACCTGGTACTCTCCAGAAGCAAGAAGAGGTCTATAAAGTATATTTACTCAAGGTTGGAAGTATTAAGGACCTATATCAGAATAGTTTAAACAAGAAGTTAGAACTTATTAGCTACGAGGACCTGCAGGAAAGTAATTCCTCCGAATTTTTTATTATGTTCTCAGTGTCCGTGGACTTTTCTGCTTCGCCGATACAAGTTGCAACCCTCTGCCGCTGGAGGGCTCCGAGTTGTAGCATGTAAAGTGGTGGAGTGTAACTTATCTACGTCGGGTCGTCTGAAACCGTCGCAAAACTGAAACCGTTAATTCGAAGGGTTGGTCCACACATGGAGCACTCCTTCAGCGTAACACTGCCAGACCACGCACGAGCGCTGCGACATCTGCAACAATCCGACGCCTCGGGTTTGCTGTCATCGCTCGAACTCCGTACAGTCCTGACTGGGCCCTACAGATTTTCATCTGTATCCAAAACTTAAAGAACACCTTCGAGGACTTCACTTTCATGGTGATGAAGCCGTGCAAACAGACGAAAAGTTGTGGTTCCGACAACAAGACATTCTACACTGACGATATCAACAAACTTGCGTCTCATTGGGAGAAATTTGTTCGTCGCCAGAATGACACTGTTGAGAAATAAAGATGTAGAGTGTTAATAAAGTTTGTCTTACTTAAAAATCTTTAAGATTTTTCACATAAAATATTCGGAAGCATTACTTTTTCAGAACGCCCTCGCACTCGGGACACCACTGAAGAAATATACACATATTGAAAAAGCAATTAAGAAGCTGCAAATGAGGCATTAGGAAGTGAAAAGAAATATCACAGGAGGCGTAGATTATAAATATGCTCAACAGAAACTGAGGAGGCTCTACAAGAAAAACAAACACCATATAAAAATTAAAAATAAATGTCGTGTGCACGACGGTCCAGCGCAAGTCTTTCAATTTGACGCCACTTCGGGGACTTCCGTGTCCTGAAACTCAACGGCAGCCGGTTTTCCCAGAACACGCACACATCCAAGTACTATCCGGGCCCAACCTTGCTTAACTTTGGTGATCGGGCGGAATCGGTGTTACCAATATGGCAAGGCCGTTGTCAAAAAGCATATAAAATATGTTTCAAAGCCTGCCCTGGAAAATAAACAAATATATCAACACAGAAGGAATTACACAAAAGTAATAGTGGTGAGGAGACCCCACCAGCGAGCCTGGGGACAGTTGCATTAGAAATATACAAGATGACATTCGTGGTCATCAACATATAGCATACAAAGCTTTGAAAACATTACACAAAAGGAAGCTATTCGTTTAAATAATATTACGAAAGACTAGTGGATTAATTACTATAAAAACCTATGGTATGGGAAATATGGATAAAATTAAACGTAGGGTTTGATACATGCAAATAAAGAAACAAAAATCTCCAGAAACAGAAGCAAAAGAGCAGAGTACTAGAGGTCTGCAAATATGGCGTCTTGCTTGCTGATACTTGCTCGAGTCCACGAATGACGGAAGCGGACAGGCTGTGGTCGGACGAGGCGCCGTGAGGAGGGGATTGCTCTCCGCGCAGCTCTGTGTGTCTGCAGGCTGCTGTCGCACGTGACGTCTTCCTACCGGCTCATGGAACTACACTCACATCAATTTAGTTACTACTTTTGGGCGGTAGTGTATAATCGAGACATCACAGTGATCCATTAAAGAAAATAGCTTGCAATAACGAAAATTCGGAAAGTGATAGGAGTCTCAGAGGAAAGCGATGCAACTACCAGGTTTTGTAGTGATGGTAATTGAATTTTATATTGCTGTTTTTATAACACCACTTACTTTATTCATTCAAATGTACATATGTAAACATACTTCCTAAGAAATTAGAAATTTCCAGTAACAAAATTATCTCCAAATTACAGTATTCCCTGAAATAAATCGACTCGTTTCGGATCTACTCTGCTTCGTCCGTCCGTCATACTGTTCCATGCCGCTCTAAATTTCTTTTGCTAGTCACATTTAAAGATGGAATAAAAAACGTTCTTCTCGCTAAATCAGATGGCTTGGGAAAGAGACTATTGTTGCCCTTTCATCTCTTAAGCCCATCATCGTCTTCTCCACTATCCGTTCGGGTTAAACAATAGTCTACATGGTATCGTCCACAATCTACTCACACCAAAAACAGAGACTTCACTTTTTTATTTGGCTGCTGAATGCGTCTAACATACGCTCAACAGCCTGAATAAATAATTGCAGATATCATAAAAATATAACAAGATATTAGTGAGACGTTATAATTTTGTTCTGCCTTACCAGGAACCGATATTTCATCACACATTGGACGCACAGTATTTAACGTCTCATCCCTATCAGATGCAGAAATATTTAATTATCGGAATGGCGACAACGAAAATGTGCAAAGACCAAATTTCAGTATTCCCTGAAATAAATCGACTCGTTTCGGATCTACTCTGCTTCGTCCGTCCGTCATACTGTTCCATGCCGCTCTAAATTTCTTTTGCTAGTCACATTTAAAGATGGAATAAAAAACGTTCTTCTCGCTAAATCAGATGGCTTGGGAAAGAGACTATTGTTGCCCTTTCATCTCTTAAGCCCATCATCGTCTTCTCCACTATCCGTTTGGGTTAAACAATAGTCTACATGGTATCGTCCACAATCTACTCACACCAAAAACAGAGACTTCACTTTTTTATTTGGCTGCTGAATGCGTCTAACATACGCTCAACAGCCTGAATAAATAATTGCAGATATCATAAAAATATAACAAGATATTAGTGAGACGTTATAATTTTGTTCTGCCTTACCAGGAACCGATATTTCATCACACATTGGACGCACAGTATTTAACGTCTCATCCCTATCAGATGCAGAAATATTTAATTATCGGAATGGCGACAACGAAAATGTGCAAAGACCAAATTTCGACTTCCTCCTCTGTGAGACGAAGAGAGAGCCTTTACAGCGCTCGTAGTAGCTAAAGTTAACAGACGGTAATTCGACTGTTGTTCTGTACTGTCAAAGCCCAGGTTCCACTGAAACTGACATTTTGCAATTAAGAGCAGTTTTCATTTGCTGGACACGCAGCGTGTATTAAACAAGAAAACTGTGTCCACAGTAATTAAATTCGGGCCCTATATTGCAATGACTTTTCAGTTGGCGCATACACAACAAAACAAACTGAACTGTTGAAACTTCTCGCCTTCCAGAACACCTATTCCATCTTTGAATGGCTCTAAAAATCTCAGGAGTTGTTTTGCAGTGTTTTTGTCGCAACCAGTAAGTTTTTCAGAGACGCGTGTCTCCGGAAACATTGCCATGATTTTGTCGCACTGTTCAACGACAGACAGTTGCCTTTTAAACAATTTGTTCTGTATACTCTCTGTATCCTGCTTCAATTTTGTCTGTGTCGAATTCACGCCACATTTTCTTCATGAAATGGACACTATCTTTGGCAGCATAATTCGTGGACTAAATCACTGAAACATCATTTTTCAGATAAGCATAATCGAAAATGTGTTTCAGAAATGTGTTCAAAACATGTGTAATGAATGCATAATGCTGAAAGGATGCAGTGCCTTGCATGTATTATCGCCTCAGTGACAAATGAAATCTTATTAAAATCCTGAGGATTTACTGCTAACAGTTTAAGTAATGTTTCCTGAGTGTAGTTATAAATAAATTCCGCAGATTTTGTTCTACTCGGAGAAGAGAGTTATCAACAATATAATATTTCGCAGTGCCTAATCTTGATAAATAAAGTGTGCAGAAGCAGATATGAAACACATTTTCCGACAAATATTGATCGGTCCATAGACCCGCTGTACATCCTTACGAAATCACGCCTACGACCTTGACAATGCTGGGAATCATACGCACCCATCTTTCATCGGCTTTTCTTTCAGTGTTTCGCGCTACTGCCGTAAGAGAAGGCAAAATGTTGGAAACATCTACATGTCCCAATTCTTAACTGATGATTATAAGCTCCTGATATAACAGAGGAAACCCTACACCTAAATATTAATGTAAATGGTTCGAAGTCGTCTGGCATAGATTTTAGTATGCACCCGACCTCCTCCACAAGTAAATATAGGCTTGTTAGAACACGCTACCGTGCCAATGTCAATGTCGCAAATTGTTTTCTCGTCCGGCACTATAGTTTCGCTACAAGCTTCTATAGAATGAAAACTATTTAAATCTTAACTACATTACCCTAGAAGATTACACCATAGGATATCACTAAGAGACAATGCGGTTGCTTCCCGTTCGACGATGGCGGGCATAGCGTGTTGTAGGACACAAGTTTATTGTTGATGATAGGTGCAGCGTCGTTTCCCTCAATATGTCATATATTCTACAGCTCGTCTCTATGACATAGGGTTCAGTACAAGGAAGCTTGTCATAGATCTAAATAATATATCCTAACCAGGGACTGTAAGGATTTCCATGTTTGTATGAGAGAAGCATTAGCATTGACTCTCCATTGGATTCTGCCTAGTTTTCTCGATATGTTCCTTGAGTAACGGAAATGTGTAAATATTGTTCATTGTTAGGGATTTTAAATTAAACTGAATTTTTCAAAGGTCCGTCAGTCTTTCTGTCATCCATACCATGCCGGAAATTCGTAAGGGGATCTTTCCCAGCCCCAACGCTTATTATCCATTGTTGCAAATGACAATGAGATGATGTGCGGTTTCCAAACGCTGTTCCCATGTATGCAGCCACTCCCCATAAGTCGCATTCATATTCCTCGCTCTCGCACATACACTGATGAGCCGGAACATTATGAGTATCAACAACAGTGAGACTGAATTCCGCCAAATGGAATTTCGGTCAATCGACGTAGTCAGGAAACTAAACAATCGTATCAGAGACGAATGGGAAAAAATTCTAGCGACGATACAAACCGCAAATTGGGAAATCCACTAACATAAAAGCCTTTAATAAAGGGCAGATTGTGACGCCCCGGCAACTTGGAACAGGCATCTCGGAAATGGTGAAGCTTATCGGCTGTTGGCAAGCTACAGTCGTGAGCCTCTACAACCTGTGGTTGAACGACGGTGATAACATGAGTGGGTGACTGGATCGAAATCACAAACGGAGTCCAACAGGATTCACTTTTGAGTCCATTCCTATTCCTTATATACAGTTTGTAAATGACCTACCAGTTAACACTCAACAAGCAGAATCGGTAATTTTTGCAGACGATACTGTTGTTACAAGACATCCCATTAGAGGGGAAACAACCGAAGATATTGTAAATGATACTTTCCACAGAATTATAAAGTGGTTCTCAGAAAAAGGACTTACCCTAAATTTCGAGAAAACGCTCTCAATGCAGGCCTTTCCAACAAATACAGTCATCCCAACAACTGATGTGGCACTGGGGTCGCCAAACTACAGCCCGCGGCTCGAATCCGGCCCGCAACGTCATTTTTCCGGCCCACCGATGCTACTTAAATATATGGACTACAAGACGTTGAGATAAAATTTCAATTTAAATATCATGTTTAGAATACTAGAAGATCTTCACACATGCGGAGACCTGCTGGCTGCTATATGCTAAATTTACAACGTCGAATTTTAAATTATTGCGTCTACATTTCCTATCTAGAAATTATACAGATTAATGATGCGACCCGCGCTCGTCTTTTTGTCAGTTATCCCGCCCACTGTGAAAAACGTTTGGTGATCTCTGATGTAGCACATGAAAAGGAGTCAGTAAGTTGGGCAGAATGCACCAAATTTTTGGATGTGCATGTTGATGAAAACTTGGCCTGGAAGAAGCGTATTACTGAGATTATCAAGCAATTAAATTCAGCTACTTTTGCTCTTCATATAATTTCTCATCTTCGAAATAAAAGACTTAACCTCCTGACATATTTTGCATATTGCCACTCGATAACGTCTTGCGGGATAATTTTCTGTGGTAACTCACCACTTAGAAAGGAAGTACTGACTGCACAAAACAGAGCAGTAAGAATAATGAATACACTGTGGTGACAAAAGTCATGGGATACCTCCTAACATCGTATCGAACCCTTTTTTTCCTGGCACAGTGTAGCAACTCGACGTGGCATGGACTCAACAAGTCGCTCAAAGTCTCCTGCAGAAATACTGAGCCATGGTGCCTATTTAGCCGCTCATAATTACTAAAGAGCTCCCAGTTCAGGATTTTTTGCACGAACTGACCTCTCTACTAATGTATATCAGGTTCCCAAACAACGATGGAATTTTTTTGGATGACAATGCGCAATGTCATCAGGCCACAGTTGTTCGCGTTTGGTTTGAAGAACATTCTAGACAATTCGAGCGAATGATTTGGCCACCCATCGAAGATTTATAGGACTTGTTAGGGAATTCAATACTCTGGGATACACAGTGTCAAGAATGTGTCGAGAATACCAAATTACAGGCATTACCTCTCACCACTGACAACGCAATGGCGAAAGCAGCGGCGTTTGCATAGTGTTGTCATTGTCGACATTCACTGCGTGAAATAACGTTAGAAATTATTGTGGGACGTACGATGAACATGTCCGTTAGGACAGTGCGGCGAAATTTGGCGTTAATGGGCTATCGCAGCAGATAGCTCATAGGCAGATGAGTGGCCAAAACATTCGCTCGAATTGTCCAGAGTGTTCTTCAAACCAAACCGAACAACTGTGGGCTGATGACATTGCGCATTGTCATCCAAAAAAATCCATCGTTGTTTGGGAACCTGAAATCCATTAATGGCTACAAATGGTCTGCAAGTAACCAAACATAACCGTTTCCACTCAATGTCTGTTCAGTTGGACCAGAGGGCGCAGGGCCCAGACAATTTCATGTAATCACAGCCCACATCATTACAGAGCCACCACCAGGTAGCACAGTGCCTTGGTTAATAATCTGGGTCCATGGCTTCGTGAGGTCTGCGCGCACACGAAACCTACTATCAGCTCTTACCAACTGAAATCGAGACTCATGTAACCAGGTCACGGTTTTCTAGGCGTCTCGGCTTCAACCGATATGGTCGCAAAGCCCAGGAGAGGCGCTGCAGGCGATGTCATGCTGTTAGTACAGACACTCAGCTGAGCCACCTGCTGCGATAGCCCATTAACGCCAAATTTCGCCGCACTGTCTTGACGGACATGTTCAGCGTGCGTCCCACAATGATTTCTAATGTTATTTCACGCAGTAACTGTTGACAATGACAACACTTTGCAAACGCCGCTGCTTTCGCCATTGCGTTGTCCGTGGTGAGAGGTAATGCCTGAAATTTGGTATTCTCGACACACTCTTGACAGCTCCGCCAATGCGCTGCCCTTTTATACCTCGTGGACGCGATACTACTGCTATCTGTATGTGTGCATATCGCTGTCTCATGACTTTTGTTACCTTAGTGTGTGTGATGTTCGCCCACAGACGTCATGTAGGTACCTCTTCAAGGAGCTAGGCATTTTAACTGTGCCGTCACAAAATGGACATACGCTAATGAAACTCGTCATAAATAATCCATCACAATTTGAGAAGAACAGTGCTGTTCATAAGTACAACACTATAGGAAAAAGTGATTTTTATTACCCATTATTAAAGCTGTCTGCAGCTCACAAATGAGTTCAGTATGCAGCAAAAAAATTGTGATCGTTTACCCACTACCATAAAACGTATGACAAGTAGAGAATCAAGTTTTAAAACCTAACTTAAAACCATTCCTCCTAGACATCTCCAAATTGACGAACTTCTGTTTACAAAACTGGTAGCCAATAAAAAACTAAAAAAAATCAAACCTTGTTTTTATGTGTCGTTGTATGAGTAGGACTAAAATCATAATGTAATCATTAATGTTAGCACTAATCATATATACTTAAACTATGTGATCAAAAGTATCCGGACACCTGGCTGAAAAGTTCGTGGCGCCCTCTATCGGTAATGCTGGAATTCAATATGGTGTTGGCCCACTCTTAGCATTGACGACAGCTTCCACTCTCTCAGGCATACGTTCAATAAGGTGCTGGAAGGTTTCTTGGGCATGGAATGGCAGCCCATTCTTCAAGGAGTGCTGCATTGTGGAAAGGTTTCGATGTCGGTCGGGAGACCTGACATGAAGTCGGCGTTCCAGAACATCCCAAAGGTGTTCTGTACGATTCAGGTCTGGACTCAGTGCAGGCCAGTCCATTACAGGGATGTTATTGTCGTGTAACCACTCCGCCACAGGCCGGGCATAATGAACAGGTGTTCGATCGTGCTGAAAGATGCTATCGCCATCCACGAATTGATCTTCAACAGTGGGAAGGAAGAAATTGCTTAAAATATTAGTGTAGCACTGTGCTGTCATAGTTCCAAACAAAACAATAAGGGGTGCAAGCCCTCCCCCCCGCCCCCCCCCCCCCAAGAAAAACACGGGCACACCATAACACCACCGTCTCCGAATTTTACTGTTGGCACTACACACACTGGCAGATGACGTTCACCAGAATCCGCGATACCCACGCCCTGCCATCGGATCGCCACATTGTGTACCGTGATTCGTCACTCCACACAACGTTTTTTCACTGTTCAATCGTCAATGTTTACACTCCTTACACCAAGCGAGGCGTCGTTTGGCACTTACCGTCGTGATGTGTGGCTTATGAGCAGCCGCTCGACCATGAAATACACGGTTTCTCAACTCCTGCCTAACTGTCATAGTACTTGCAGTGGATCCTAACGTAGTTTATAATTCCTGTGTGATGGTCTGGATAGATGTCTGCCTGTTACACATTACGATCCTGTCAGTAGTCTCTGTCAGTCAACAGACGAGGCCGGCCTGTACGCTTTTGTGCTTTTACGTGTCCCTTCAAGTTTCCACTTCACTACCACATCGGAAACAGTGGACCTAGGGATGTCCAGGAGTAGGGAAATCTCGCGTACAGACGCATGACACAAGTGACACCCAATCATCTAATCACATTCGAAGTCCGTGAGTTCTGCGGAGCTCCCAATTCTGCTCTCTCACGATGTCTAATGACTACTGAGGTCGCTGAATGAAGTACCTGGCAGTTGATGGCAGCACAATGCACCTAATATGAAAAACGTATGTTTTTCGGGGTGTCCAGATACTTTTGATCACATAATGTATCGATTAAACTGACTCGTTCCACATAATTTAGATAAAAAATCGTTCAGAGGATGCATGGAACCTGAAACCAATTAAGGTGACAAGGTTTTGGACGTCCATGCGTCATCATAGAACATAGAGATCGGAGGCTTGCCCTCTGTGTAAAGCACGATAGGTGCGAAAGATCTGTCAGCAACTCGTGGTCTTGTGGATAGCGTTGATGACTCTTGATTAAGTGTCTCCGGATTCTGTTCACGGACGGATTGGGAATTTTCAACGCTACGGCTGGGTTTTGTCGTCATCGTCATCATCATCATCATCATCGACGTCAAGTCACCGAAGTGGCGTCATTTAAAAATGCATGCGCCAGGCCGACGAACACCCCACAAGGGGACTCTCGGCCACAAATACCATTTAATTTTTCTTTTTTTTTCCGGCGGATCTCACGACAGAGTAAAATGTTGGTTGGGGCACAAGTGTTTCTAACATACCATTCAGCTCACATTGCTGTAAGTGGGGTTCAGCAGAAAGCGATGTAGTATGTTCCTACGTTGGCTTAGCGACAATGTCGGTTGCGATTGTAGGAAGCACGGTATCTTCGTGGGAGAATGAAAACTTGTCACCTGGCCGACTAAATCAATTTTCTTGTTACACCAGGTCGATGGTCGTGTTCTCATATCCCGTCATCCATGTGAACGGCTGCTCGAACCACGCAGAGCGCCACGGTCGCAATCCGATAGGGTCAGAATGAGTATGTGTGCGACATCACGCTTACCGATATGTTCCAAAACGTCGTCCATAAAAACGAAATTTTCCGGTGTTCGAACATCGGGTTCTGTTGGTGATAAGAAAGTACTGTCAAGTGTTTTGGATAGCCCTTGGGCTAGCGACCGTTTGTATACCCAGCATAAGAACTGTACTGTACAGTACAAGGTCAAAGTACGAATATTATACACCTCCTCCTGCTTAGGCAAATGGAGCAAATGGTTTGGTTCTTTTTGTATTTGATGAGGTCCACGGTGGACTTGGTGATACTTAAGGAGGCACCAGTAAGTCGTGGACGGTTCCTCGAAAAACCGCATAAAAAGGTTTTTAAATTATACACACATCAAAAAATGTTTTGCATCACCTCGGTTCCGAGACTTCCGGAACCTGTACAGAAAATTGTAATAGAGATCATCATTAACATCATTGCATGTTGTACCACCATACAGCGAGACCTTCAGAGGTGGTGGTCCAGATTTCGGTACACACTAGTACCTCTAATACCCAGTAGCACATCCTCTTACATTGATGCATGTCTGTATTCGTCGTGGCACATAAGTTCATCAAGTCACTGTTGGTCCAGATTGTCCCACTCCTCAACGGCGATTCGGCGTAGATTCCTCAGAGTGGCTGGTGGACCATGTCGTCCATAAAAAGCCCTTTTCAATCCATCTCACCCATGTTCAATAGGGTTCATGACTGGCGGACATGCTGGCCACTCTAGTCGAGCGAAGTTATTCACAAGATCTACACGATGGGGGCGCGAATTGTCGTCAATGAAGACGAATGTCTCGCCAATATGCTGCCATTATGGTTGCACTATCGGTTGGAGGATGGCATTCACGTATCCTACAGCCGCTATGCCGTTACGCCAATCCTGAGCGGTCGATTTGGCATGTTGCTGTGCAAATCTGCACCGTGCTGCATGGTGTCGTGGTTGCAAAGATGGACCTCGCCATGGACGTCGGGAGTAAAGTTACGCATCATGCAGCCTACTGCGCAGTGTTTGAGTCGTAACACGACGTCCTGTGGCTACACGGAAAGCGTTATTCAACATGGTGGCGTTGCTGTCAGGGTTCCTCCGAGCCGTAGTCCGTAGGTAGCGGTTTCCCACTGCAGTAGCAGCCCTTGGGCGGCCTGAGCGAGGCATGTTATCGACAGTTGCTGTCTCTCGGTATCTCCTCCATGTCCGAACAACATCGCTTTGGTTCACTCCGAGACGCCTGGACACGTCCTTTGTTGAGAGCCCTTCCTGGCACAAAGTAACAATGCGGACGCGATCGAACCGCGTTATTGACCTTCTAGGCATGGTTGAACTACAGACAACACGAGCCATGTACATCCTTCCTGGTGCAATGACTGGATCTGGTCGGCTGTCGGATCCCCCCCCCCCGTCTAATAGGCGCTGCTCATGCATTGTTGTTTACGTCTTTTGCCGGGTTTAGTGGTTCAAATGGCTCTGAACACTATGCGACTTAACTTCTAATATCATCAGTCCCCTAGAACTTAGAACTACTTAAACCTAACTAACCTAAGGACATCACACACACCCATGCCCGAGGCAGGATTCGAACCTGCGATTGTAGCGGTCGCGCGGTTCCAGATTGTAGGGCCTAGAACCGCTCGACCATACCGGCCGGCCGGGTTTAGTAACATCTCTGAATTGTCAAAGGGACCGTGTCTCTGATACAATATCCATGTGTGTATTTTCGCCGTCACCGGCGAACCAGGCTGATATATAAATAATTTATTCCTAAGACCCCGATCTCGAACAACCTTGTTTTCCTTGTTTTTTTTTTTTTTTTTTTTGTTTTTATCCCTTTTGTCTGATACAAAGGTTCAGAGTTACCTTACTCTCACAAGTAAAATACACACATAAAAATTGAATAGAATCATTGCTGACTGGTATATTGTGATAATTTCCTGATGTAATTAAACTTACGTGTATACTCGTGAATTGATGACTGTATGATGCATTAGGGTGGTTCCTGAAAAAACGCTAAGAAAAGCGGTCTTTACCATTTTTTCGCCTTCGACAGAAGGCCGAAGCTCAGCCGCAGATTCCAAGATGGTTGTGCACAAGAAGTGGCTGAAATTTTTGTGATCTGTACATCAGATCCCGATCTCGAACTATTTGATAATTTTCTTGGTATCTTTATCTGTTTCCAAGATACAGCAGATCAGAGCTACACTACATGTATAAGTGAAATACAGGCGTAAAAATTATTAAATGATTGATCATGATAGCTAAATCCATGACATCTCCCAATTTAAATTGACGGGTATACTCATGATGAATGAATGATGCATTTCCGTCAATTTTGCTGGTACAATTCGTCAAAACTGTGTTACCCGTAGGCTTAAAAACCTGTCGAAAACATGAATTTTTTTTTTGTACCGAAGCACAGCTCCGGAATCGAATACGGTTATACATGGGAAATGACTGATCTATTTACGGGATATTCCAAAGATCCCGATCTCGAAGAACTTTGAAAGTTTTCTTGATATCTTTATCCCTTTCCCTTATACAGAGGTTCAAATTTGCCGTGCTCATACACGTAAAAAATGCAAGCAAAAATTAAATACATTGATTGATAACGAGTGTATACCCGTAATAAACAGACTTTTTAATTAAACTGGCGGATACGGTGTGAGACGAAAACATAGTTTATGCAGTTAGGTAATACGGAGAAATACGACGTAAAGTATTTCCATTACTGTCAGAAGGGTTCTGGAACTCCAGGCTGTAGTACTGAAGCATATGCAAAAATTTTGTGCATATAAAACCCTGTCTGTGGTGTAAAATTAGTTTTGCGTTATTTCAATTTCATATAAGTAAACTATCAGATTTTACTGACCCATCAAGTTCTTTTCACATGTGTGAAAAATGCTCCCATCGGAGCACGAGAAGGGCGAATATGCTCCTCTTAATTAAAATACTCTGACTGATAAGTAGGGTACCTGCTACCTCATTCTATCTTCCTCTGCAGCCTTAGAAATTTTCACAGAAATATTGGCATGTGAACTTATTCGCTCTTTTTATGCTGAGAGAGAAGGAGTCAATGGCAGCGAGAAAGGGGCCGAGAAGTGGTTGTAGTGGAAAATGAGCGAAGGAGACAATGGCAGTGTGAGAAATGGAGAGGGACGCAGTGTCAATGGAACATAGTAGACAGTGAGAGAACAGTGCTCAGAAAAGAGTGAAGGAGACAGTGATAGTGAGAGAGCAATAAAGAAAAGGAGGAATTGGAAGTGGGTGAAGGCCAGTGATAATGCCAGAGTGTATGACAAGGACAATAAGGAAAAGAGAGATAGTGACTGAGGAAAGAGTCACCAGAAATAGGGTCAAATGAAGGAGACAGTAGCAGTAAAAGAGAGCAAGAGAGAGGCAGTGACAGTGAGAGGGGACACAAATAGTAGGATAAAACGAAGGTGACAGGAGACAGTGACAGCTGGGGAGCCGCAATGAAATAACGACAAAAAGAGTTGGGCCGAATAAGTGAGTGGGAATGGGCAATTGGGTGTGGGCGAATTACAGTTAGGGCAACTTGTGGGTATGAGAGGTGCCTTGTATTTTAAAAAGAGCGCAAATATGTTCGCATGCCATGAGTTTCGCAAAATTCTTTAAAGGTGCTGAGGAAGGTAGAAGTGAGGCAGTTGGTACCCCCACTTTTCAGTCAGTCTTTCAATAAAGAGGAGCATATTCGTCTTTTTTGTGCTCTGATAGGAGCATCTTTCCGCTGATTACGTTATAGCGGACATTTTGCTGGGCTTTCGTTGTACCTATGGTAGTAATGGACTGCACCATAACAGTTGTGGACTACGTGAAGATTATTGCGTGTGTCCAGCTGCAATAAGTTTCGTTTTCCACGTACACCAATAGATCATCAAATAGAACACAATACGTACAAAATTGATGGTGAGAAAGTAATGAGATAGCAGAGCCGTCAGGATCATTCCTAGGAAAGCACTGTGGTGTTAAAGCTAACAAACTTTTGTTTGAAAATGTAAATTGTAGCCAATAAGGTGTTGGTATAGAAGATACTATGGGCACCTCTGTTTTAGCCCTGCAGACAAATTCGTTTATCTAGTATTACTGAGACAAGTGACAGTTTCATACGAAATTGGTGGTGGAAGGTGTATGTCCTTATTAATTACAGTTTTCGTATTGTTAAGCATTTAATCAGCCGTGTTAAATCCAACAGACCATGTAATTACTAAAGATAATTTCCCCCGTACGTGTATGTTGAGCTTAAACTGGAACCTATCAAACACGAGCTCAATATCTTAATACTTTCTCACCATGCGAGGTAGCCGTGCGGTCTAAGGTGCCTTGTCACGGTCCGTGCGGCTCTCCCCGTCGCAGGTTCGAGTCCTCCCTCGGGCATGAATGTGTGTGTTGTCCATAACGTAAGTTAGTTTAAGTTAGGTTAAATAGTGTGTAGGCTTAGGGACCGATGACCTAAGTAGTTTGGTCCCATAAGACTTTACCACAAATAAAATAAATTTAAAAAAATACTTTCTCGATATTCTCCTTAAAACTGTGAAAATAATCCCCAGACAAGCGAATTATTTTTATTGTAATCAGGGCTCAGAGAAATTTTATGTGCTTTACCACAGTTGTAGCCAGTTGGGCAGTGGTATATTCCAATCGAATCCTAGGGGTCACTTAAGCAATCACTACGCCGTAGCGTCACAGACAACAGAGCGCGAAGTGTTCGCCAGCGATGACATCTCTTCGGCTGTTTGACTTGAGTGATTGATTAATGTGCGCCATGGAATTAGACAGGGCGTGGTGCATCTCTTTCACAGCTAGAGATGTGCCCACGCTACCGCTTACAACTCGACGAACTGACATTAAAATCTAAGCCATAGAAGTTCCATGTAAACATATTAAAGTGACGAACTTTAAGATATATTATTGTTTTACGTTTCATTAGAGTATTCGCGTTGCTACCGTTAGAGGTACACAACGGATTTATTTGGTTACTAACTAAGGAATATTTTCCTCAGTCAGGTTTTCAATATTCCAGCCGAGGTTACTTTGGATTATTTTCATGCTGTTCTGCATGTGGTGCAGCAAGATTTTTGTCGTATATTGCATTGTGGCAGTTATAAGTGTCGGGTGTTTGAAAGGGAAGCGGTGGTTGGGAAGGGAGTAAGACAGGGTTGCAGCCTCTCCCCGATGTTATTCAATCTGTATATTGAGCAAGCAGTAAAGGAAACAAAAGAAAAATTCGGAGTAGGTATTAAAATCCATGGAGAAGAAATAAAAACTTTGAGGTTCGCCGATGACATTGTAAGTCTGTCAGAGACAGCAAAGGACTTGGAAGAGCAGTTGAACGGAATGGACAGTGTCTTGAAAGGAGGATATAAGATGAACATCAACAAAAGCAAAACGAGAATAATGGAATGTAGTCGAATTAAGTCGGGCGATGCTGAGGGAATTAGATTAGGAAATGAGACACTTAAAGTAGTAAAGGAGTTTTGCTATTTGGTGAGCAAAATAACTGATGATGGTCGAAGTAGAGAGGATATAAAATGTAGACTGGCAATGGCAAGGAAAGCGTTTCTGAAGAAGAGAAATTTGTTAACATCGAGTATAGATTTAAGTGTCAGGAAGTCATTTCTGAAAGTATTTTTATGGAGTGTAGTCATGTATGGAAGTGAAGCATGGACGATAAATAGTTTGCACAAGAAGAGAATAGAAGCTTTCGAAATGTGGTGCTACAGAAGAATGCTGAAGATTAGATGGGTAGATCACATAACTAATGAGGAGGTATTGAATAGAATTGGGGAGAAGAGAAGCTTGTGGCACAACTTGACCAGAAGAAGGGATCGGTTGGTAGGACATGTTCTGAGGCATCAAGGGATCACCAATTTAGTATTGGAGGGTAGCGTGGAGGGTAAAAATCGTAGAGGGAGACCAAGAGATGAATACACTAAGCAGATTCAGAAGGATGTAGGTTGCAGTAGGTACTGGGAGATGAAGAAGCTTGCACAGGATAGAGTAGCATGGAGAGCTGCATCAAACCAGTCTCAGGACTGAAGACAACAACAACAACATTGGATTTTTACTTTATGGAAACAACAGGTAGATTCAAAGCTAAAAATGAGAGAGCGCAAGCGCTCCTCAAACATTGTGCTGGTATGAACAACACAGATAGTCCTATTGCAGATGTCATGTGGCGAGGTGCAACTCGTATCTGGATTAGCAACGGTCAAACTCCTATCCGGTGATCCGGAGTTTTAACAGTTTTCCACACTTATTTCCGGTGAACTGTCGGACTGAGTTTATTGTCAGTCGTAAACGTCCGCGCCGTCAGCGCTCATTTTCCTTCCTTCGGCATGTCAACTGGCTCTCCCCAGTAATCTACACGTCTTTTTCCAAAACCGTCTCACTCAGGAAGGTAGGGTCAAAATGGCTCTGAGCACTATGGGACTTAACATCTGAGGTAATCCGTCCCCTAGAACTTAGAACTACGTAAACCTAACTAACTAAGGACATCGCACACATCCATGACCGTGGCAGGATTCGAACCTGCGACCATGGTGGCGGCTGGGTTCCAGACTGAAGCGCCTAGAACCGTTCAGCCACAACGGCCGGCAGGAAGGTAGGAATGTAGTTCTTTCTTTGAATCACAGTTCCAGTGTCTAAAAGACAGATGCTGAAATAAGTGACCATGGGATAGAAAAACAACCAAAATCACTCGACAGAGAAAAGAGCACAGGACCTGACGGAATACCGTACGGTTACGCATAGAGTATGCAAAAGAACTTGTTCCTGTTCGAGCAACAGAGTACTGTAGTTTCCTGGAGGAGCGAATCTTTCCAATGATTGGACAAAAGCGCAGGTCAATCCCTTTTTGAAGAAGGATCGTGCAAAAGACGCACAAAAGTATAGGCCTATATCTTTGATATCCGTCTGTTGTAGAATTTTTGAACGTGTGTTTTCTGTGGGAATCAACGTTCTCCGAAAAGAACGATTGGGCGAAAGCCAGCTCGCTTTCTTCGTCCACGAGACGCGGAAAGCAGTAAATACAGGCGCCCAGGTTGATATGTTCCTTGAATTTTGGAAGGCATTTGATACAGTTCTGCATTTCCTACTTAGTCAAAAAGGTCGAGCATACGGAATATTAGGACAGCTATGTATTTGGACTGAACAGCCCTACTGTCCGTTTTTCGCCCAAGCGTCCATACTTCAACACCTGACCTCCTGCCCACCATGGGAAAACAAACATTAATGGCTTACTTGTGCCAAACGTATTTGCAGATACTAACCAAACTAAAAACATACTACTCGCAATAGCTATAGTCATTAGTCTGCGACAAAACTGCGACAAATTGCAGGACACATTCCTCACACGTAGATGAAGAAATTATGTTATATGAACGTGGGTCAGGAAGCGCTTTGTTTCTGTGTTACAACTCATTTTCTCCAACAAATTTCAACGAGATTAGATTGTAAATTTCCATAAACAGCCTGTATGGGAAGCCGTCAAGCCTCACGCAACTGTTGAAGCATGGCATCAACAAGATTTTCTGTCAATGTTTGGACCGGCATTTTTGGTGACTATTTGGTAGCACCTCACTTTCTTCCACCCAGGCTCAACGGAAAAAGTTATCATAATTCCGAAGAGAATGTTGTACCTGATCTGTTTGCAGATGTGCCTTTAACTGTGCGACAAAACATGTACTTCATGCGCGGTGGAGTACTTTCTCATTTTAGTGTTAATATCCGTCGGCTACTAAATAACAGATTCGGTGACAGATGGATCGGTAGACATAGAACAATTGCCTGGCCTGCATTCTCTCCAGACCTAAACTCAGTGGACTTTTATTTGTGGGGTCTTTGACAGCTCCTGTGTATAGAACCTCAGCACAAGATGTTGAGAGTCTACGTGCCCGTATTATAGAAGGCTGCGAAACCATACGCGATACTCCAGGGATACGACAGCGCATCGTAGATTCACTACGACGACGTGTTAAAGCATGTACCAGTGCCCACTGAGGGTATATTAAACATCTCCTATGAGGAAGAGTTGCATGCGGTATGCTGGTACATCCTGTTCGTGTGTTTCCCATGATTAATGAGATGGATAAAATGAGTTGTAACATGAAAACAATTCGTCTAGGCGTGAGGATTATATGAGAGAGACAACATGCCATCTGAGCCGTAATGGTAGCATAGCAAAGATTTCAATGAAATTGTGACATCAAAGTAAGAGACACGTCGGAGTGAAGTCTTATGAACTTTATTGGGAAAAGCTTAGTCGACATAGGTGCGGATATTCCAGGCGGGGCAACACAACGGGTTTTTCACCTCTTACTGGGACGGACGTGAACGCGTTGCTTTTGGCTGTGCAAATGCCTGTTTGATAGGTGTTGCCTGGAGGGCAACACCTGTGCACACTGCGGAGTCTGGTTCGCCCTGCGTCAGTTTGTCATCAAACGGAAACACTTTTGTGTTTGTTACTGTGTGGAGCGGACAGGAAATGGAGCGCTATTCGTGGGAGGAAAGGGCACACATGCGCTGTACTTCAGGGCGCCGATGGAAATGCGGAAATGCTAACGCCCCGCAACGTTTGTAGGTTCGGCGGTTTCCGAATCGTCGAGTGCCAGACCCACGCAAATTTACTGCCATCCACAGGTCCCTAGGAGAGACAAAATGGCTCTGAGCACTATGGGACTCAACTGCTGTGGTCATTAGTCCCCTAGAACTTAGAACTACTTAAAGCTAACTAACCTAAGGACATCACACACATCCATGCCCGAGGCAGGATTCGAACCTGCGACCGTAGCAGTCGCACGGTTCCGGACTGCGCGCCTAGAACCGCGAGACCACCGAGGCCGGCCCCTAGGAGAGACAGATTCACTTGAGGTACGCTTTCCGCTAGCATGTTCTCGTAATGGGACATATTCATTTAAGGCCTACTTCGATACACGAAGTATTCATTTTGTGTTACAGGTGCGACGGCCTCACGGACGCGGTCGTTAACGCACTTTGCGTACACCAGAGGCGTTAGCACTGCCAGAAAACACACCCTCAACAAGCTCGCGGTATGTTGCACGGGAAATGGGTGTAAGCCATTCCATAATTTGGCATGTGTGGCATGAAGATTTGCTCCCGTGCCACCTTCAGAAGGTTCAAGCCCTTGACCCAGACGATTTTCCACGTCGAATTGAATTCTGCCAATGGTTTATCCAAAGGTGTGTAATTCAACCAGACTTTCCGAACCGTGTACTTTTTACGGATGAGGCATCTTTTACACCAGAGGGTATTTTCAAGAGCCACAATCAAAACGTGTAGGAGCGGGAAACTCCGCACGCCGCCTTTGTTCGTGGTTACCAAGATCGCTTCGCTGTCAGCATTCGGGCTGCCTTGGGTGGCGATAATCTGGTCGGCCCATACATGTTCCCCCAGCGACTGAACTGAAACAGATACTTTATACGAGAAACTCTGCCACAGTTGTTGGAACATGTTCCATTCAAAGTGCGAAAGCGAAGGTGCTACCAACAAGGCGGTGCACCTACACATCTCGCACATGCAGTGCGAATGTATTTGGATGAAACCTTTGGTGAGAACTGGATAGGGCACGGTGGGCCGGTGGCATGGCCCGGACGTTTCCCCGACTTGCCCATTGATTTTTTTCTTCTGAAATCTGTTGTCTATGAAGCACCCATTAAGACTGATGAAGAGCCGATAGTGCACATTATAGCAGCCTCTGGCGCAATTTTCACTTTGTCAGCGGTGTCTGAAAAAGAGCGACAGTCACTCCAGCGTCGTTGCACAGCGTGCATTCAAGTAGGAGGGGGAAATTTTGAGCACTTTTTGTAACTGCTTTCAAATAAAGGTTATAAAACTTCACACCGAAGTCTCATTTACCATGATGCCACAAATACATTGAAAACGTTGCCCTTCAGCCCTGCTCCCATGACGGCTCGGATGGCATGTTGTGTGCCCACCGTCTTGGCGTCGTACGACACTGTTCAACGACGCCTAGCACCGTACGCTACGGGATGCGGACGTGAGTTGCTGTGTGAAATAACCTTGTTACGACCAACTCTACCAGCCCTTCTCATTTTCACGTTCATTTCAGATACACCCTGCATATGACAGTAGGGGGGCAAGGGGGGCGTCACCCCATTCTCCATTGTTGCCAGATGTATCCAAGATGGCACCGATGTCGTCATCTAAGATGGCGCCTGTAGACTTGGCAACAGCACATGACGTCATCCAAGATGGTGGTCATGACGTCATTCAAGATGGCGGATTTTGGTAGGAAGATAGGTCAATTGGTCTACCTCAACCAACCTACACCCTCTTCCCTCTCTCCTCCTCCTCCCCCAGAAAATTGCAGGACGTTCAGATTTTATCAGGATGATGCAACACACCTCTGCTACCCTAAGAAAATGGCGAGAAAATAAGTCATTGAACTACCTCCACTAACCTAAATCATCAGACCTCTACCTCTTCCTAGAAACTGGTGGGAAGTCTGAATTTTGGAGGGAGATAGGTCAATTGAGCTATCCCTACTAACCTAAGAAAATGGGGAGGAAAAGAAAGGGCATTTTGGCTACCTCCACTAACCCAAGTCACACGACCGCCACCTTTTCCTAGGAAATGGTGAGAAGAGGACTCGACCTGTGCTGGACATAAGTATTTTGCATGCACTATTTATTTAAACAAGCAGAGGTAGTACCACCATCAAGTGTAGTTGCCATGGGGTCCACAGTCCAACTGACCTAGTAAACAGTACTGCCACCAGGTGGCACTGTCATCCGTTCCGTGATGTAATCTAAGATTGCGGGGCGAAATGGAGGGAAACACTGAGGTCGGCATGGGGTCCAGAGTCAGCTGATCTAGTACACAGTACCGCCACCAGAGAATGCTGTCGTCCATTCCGTGAAGTAACCCAAGATGGCTGTCTAGAGGGGAAAATGGCTCAGCCTGCGCTGGGCTGCTGGAGATAGGAAGGAGTGTACTTTATTCATTTAAGAACAATTTATTTAGGGATGGAGTTTAAACAGCATCTTTATCACACTGATATGAAACACACTCTCTGGCGTGCTTGGGGTAACGTCACACAGCCTACAGACCTGTAAACAACTCGTAAATTACTGAAATAACACTCTGCAGACATGTAAACAACTCCTAAATTACCGAAATAATTTCAGTACACAGCACACAGACATGCAAACTCCTCCTAAATAATGCAGTACGCTGATGTGCAGAAAAAAAAATCAACTCTTAAAGTGTTAAAATAACGCATACCACAGCCTACAGACCTGATTGCAAAATAAAGCAACAGACACACAGACAACGTGCGTGGACACCGCCTGCTGCACCCTGTCCACTGGAATACACAGGAGGCTACCGCACACACTCCCAGAAGTCAGGATGCATCAGCAGCCTCCAAGCCACACAGAGGTGCCCGTTCGGGTCCCTCAAGCATGAGGCGGCGGCATCCCTTTCATAGTTGACACTTGAGAAATTCCTCTCGAAATACGTGTCATCTAAGCACCGTTGCTGACCCAACCGAACGGGAATGAAGACCTATTTGCAGAGCGCAGATGCTCCAAGGGCGCGAGCATGACGACACCGTCGCGAGCCTTTGCCAGACGCAAGCCAGCGAGAGCCATCACTCTCTCGCCGCTCCCGTTGGCATGGCAAAGTCACCTCTACAGTTGAAATACTTCTAGTGCTATACTGACATAATATGTCTAAATAAGCGCCAAGTCGTCCTCTGGGCAATGCGCACTTGTGTTCACTGCTGGGGGTGTGATCACTCTCTCTACCTGCAGTCCAACAAAGACCTAATTGCCGAACGACTCACCCTTGCAGGCGCTGCGGAAATGCATTCCACACAAAATTAAAGTTGTTGGTGATCTCACTCACTATTATATAAATTAATTGAATTATTCGCTTTCCTTTATCCTTATCAACAACAATACAAATCGCTTTCTTAATTAATCAGCATATTGCATCACCCACATAGGATACACTCTGTGTGAGCATTGACCTCAGTGATTACGCAACTGCTTATCACGTGTCTTTACAAAGAAGCACACGTGTACACGTGCTACTAAACCAACTGCAGCACACATACAGGATAACACATCTCTGGACTTAGAAAATTTCTGATCCACAGCATCAGCTGAGAACCTGTAGATGTACATCGAGAACCAGGGGCTCAAGGATGCAACAGTTTTGTCTATATAAATAATGAATGTGGTAAGAAGGCGTCAGTCTTCGTGCAGCCACTCGAGCAACAGCACTGAACCGCTCACACAGAAGATGCCACGATATTATATGAGGTGAAGGCACACCTACCTTACAGTTTATAAAGCAATAGATAATATTTCTATTAATACCGAGAACTTTAATGACTTTAGGTCCATGAACGAGGGCTACGGTTACCCAGCAGTTACCTTGCAGCATGGTATCATGGTACTATGTCTAATTAGCACAGGCTGCTTTCTCCTTAGCGATTCTAATGGGACATGCGTGACGTGTGGGTGACGCATCGCTGTGCATAGCTACATACCAGAGAGGGATCACACCAGCAGCTGTGAACACATGCGCGCATGGCCCAGAGGATAACTTGGCGCTTATTTACATAGACATGTGATGTCAGTATAATACTTGAAGAACTTTAACGGTAGAGGTTACTTTGGCATGCTGTCAGCAGCGGCGTCATAGCGATGGCTCACACTGGCTTGTGTCCTTCGGGAGCTCGTGGCGTTGTCGACATGCGACAGCAACGGTGCCTAGGTGATCACGTATTTCGAGAGGAATTTCTTGGGTGTCAAATATGAAAGGGAACCCACCACCATATGCTTGAGGGACCGTAACGGGCACTTGTGCATGGCATGGTAGCTGCCGATGCATCCCGACTTCTGGGAGTGCGTGCGGTAGTTTTCTGTGTGGTCCAGTGGACAGGGGGTGGTGAGCCGTGTCTACACACGTAGTCTGCGTGTCTGTTGCATTATTTTGCAGGCAGGTCTGTAGGCTGTGCTATGCATTATTTTAACAGTTTATGAGTTGATTTCGTGTCTGCACATCAGTGTACTGCATTATTTAGGAGGAGTTTTCATGTCTATGCGCTGTGTACTGAAATTATTTCGGTAATTTAGGAGTTGTTTACGTGTCTGCAGAGCGTTATTTCAGTAATTTACGAGTTGTTTACAGGTCTGTAGGCTGTTTGGCGTGATCCCAAACATGTCAGAGCGTGTGTTTTGTATCAGTGTGATAAAGATACTATCTAAAATCCATCCCTAAATAAATTGTTCGAAAATAAATAAAGTACACTTCTTCCTCTCTCCAGCAGCCCAGCGCAGGCTACGTCATTTTCCTCTCCAGACAGCCATCTTAGATTATGTCACGGAACCCTCGACGGTGCCTTCTGGTGGCAGTACTGTGTACTAGGTCAGTTGGACTGTGTACCCCATGGCAAGTACACTTGATGGTGGTACTACCTCAAAACTTACGTCCAGCACAGGTCAAGTCCTCTTCTCACCATTTCCTAGGAAGAGGTGGTTGTCGGATGACTTGGTTTATTGGAGGTACCCCTTGTTTTCCGCCATTTTCTTAGGTTAGTAGAGATAGCCCAGTTGACATATCTTCCCTCCAAATTTCAAACTTCCTACTAGCTCCTAGGAAGACTAGATGGTCAGATTACTTAGATTAGTGGAGTTAGCCCAAGTGCCCTTTCTTTTCCGCCACTTTCTTAGGTTAGTACAGATGTGTTGCATTGTCCTAATGGAATTTGAACTTACTGATATTTTCTGGGTGAGGAAATGGGAGGGGGTGTTAGGTTAGTGCAGGTCGCCCAATTGACTTATGTTTCCGCCAAAATCTGCCATCTTGAATGACGTCACGACTGCTAGCTTGGATGATACCATGTGCTGTTGCCAAGCCTACAGGCCGCCATCTTGGATGACGTCATCGCCGCCATCTTGGATACATCTGGCAACAGTGGAGAGTGGGGTGATGCCCCCTTGTCCTCCTAATTATGGCAGTGGATAACGCTGAAAGTTCCATGACACTTTTCGCCGATGTAGCTATTGTATGCTCTCGAAAATTCAGGTGGACTGGAGGAACATTAGCGATCGTAATGTCATTCTAACAACTATGATTATCAAAGTTAATAAACCAGTCACGAACGCTTGGAGAGTTTTTTTCTGCTGGACAGAGCAGATAAACACATTAATATCTCACTTAGGCAGTGAACTGGCGTCACTTAGTTCCAGTAAGATGAATGAAGAGGAATTATGGGCAAAGTTTAAGCAGATTGTAAATCTGGGTCTGGAGAGCTACTTGCCTAGCAAATGGATAAAGTATGGAAAAGAAGACCCACCATGGTTTAGTAACGAAATTGGGTGGATGCTGAGGAAGCATAGATTGTTGAACTTTAGGTTCAAAAGGGGACGCACAAATGACGACAAGCGAAGGTTAGTAGAATTCGTGCGTCTGTGAAGAGATCTATGCGAGTAGCATACAACAACTATAATCGTCACACCTTAGAAAAAAAACTGGCAGAGAACCTGAGAAAATTCTGGTCTTATGTAAAATAGCTAAGCGGCTCTAAGGCTTCCATTCAGTCCTTGTAGACCAGTCTGTTGACGTAGTTGAAGATAGCAAAATGAAAGCCGAAGTTCTGAATTTCAAGTTCAAGAAATCGTTCACACAGGAGAACCGTACAAAGGTACCGCCATTTGACCATCGGACAGACTCCCGTATGGACGAAATGGAAATAAGCATACATGATGTAGAGAGACAACTGAAAGATCTGAAAACAAATAAATCACCAGGTCCAGATGGAATCCCAGTTCAGTTTTACTAAGAGTGCTCTATGCCATTGGTCCTTTACCTAGCTTGCATTTATCGCAAATCTCTCGCCCAGCACAATGACCCAAAGTACTGGAAAAGAGCGCAGGTGACTCCAGTATATACGAAAGGTAAAAGAACGGACCAGCAAAATCACAGACTAATGTCCTTGACTTCTGTTTCCTACAGAATCCTTGAACATATCCTCAGTGCCAATATAATAAACTTTCTTGACACTAAGAAGCTTATGTCCATGAATCAGCATGTTTTTAGAAAGCATCGCTCGTGCGAAACTCAGCTTGCCCTTTTCTCACATTATATACTGAGAACTATGGACGAAGGGCAAGAGGCAGATTCCAATTTCTAGATTTAAGGAAAGCATTTAACACGGTGCCCCATTGCAAGCTGTTAACGAAGTTCGGAAAAAACGCAATAAGTTCATAGATATGTGAGTGGCAGCCATGCGGGGTAGCTGCGCGGTCATAGGCGTCTCGTCACGGTTGGCACGGCTCCCTCCGTCGGAGGTTCGAGTCCTCCCTGTGTCATGGTTTTGTGTGTGTTGTCCTTCGTCTAAGTTAGTTTAAGTTACATTAATTATTGTGTAAGGCTGAGACCTATGACCTCAGCAGTTTGCTCCCACGGAACGTTACCAAATGTAAGTGACTCGAAGAATCCTTAAATACAGGGTGTTTCAAAAATGACCGGTATATTTGAAACGGCAATAAAAACTAAACGAGCAGCGATAGAAATACACCGTTTGTTGCAATATGCTTGGGACAACAGTACATTTTCAGGAGGACAAACTTTCGAAATTACAGTAGTTACAATTTTCAACAACAGATGGCGCTGCAAGTGATGTGAAAGATATAGAAGACAACGCAGTCTGTGGGTGCGCCATTCTGTACATTGTCTTTCTGCTGTAAGTGTGTGCTGTTCACAACGTGCAAGTGTGCTGTGGACAACATGGTTTATTCCTTAGAACAGAGGATTTTTCTGGTGTTGGAATTCCACCGCCTAGAACACAGTGTTGTTGCAACAAGACAAAGTTTTCAGACGGAGGTTTAATGTAACCAAAGGACCGAAAAGCGATACAATAAAGGATCTGTTTGAAAAATTTCAACGGACTGGGAACGTGACGGATGAACATGCCGGAAAGGTAGGGCGACCGCGTACGGCAACCACAGAGGGCAACGCGCAGCTAGTGCAGCAGGTGATCCAACAGCGGCCTCGGGTTTCCGTTCGCCGTGTTGCAGCTGCGGTCCAAATGACGCCAATGTCCACGTATCGTCTCATGCGCCAGAGTTTACACCTCTATCCATACAAAATTCAAACGTGGCAACCCCTCAGCGCCGCTACCATTGCTGCACGAGAGACATTCGCTAACGATGTAGTGCACAGGATTGATGACGGCGATATGCATGTGGGCAGCATTTGGTTTACTGACGAAGCTTATTTTTACCTGGACGGCTTCGTCAATAAATAGAACTGGCGCATATGGGCAACCGAAAAGCCCCATGTTGCAATCCCATCGTCCCTGCATCCTCAAAAAGTACTGGTCTGGGCCACCATTTCTTCCTAAGGAATCATTGGCCCATTTTTCAGATCCGAAACGATTACTGCATCACGCTATCTGGACACATTCTTCGTGAATTTGTGGCGGTACAAACTGCCTTAGACGACACTGCGAACACCTCGTGGTTTATGCAAGATGGTGCCCGGCCACATCGCACGGCCGACGTCTTTAATTTCCTGAATGAATATTTAGATGATCGTGTGATTGCTTTGGGCTATCCGAAACATACAGGAGGCGGCGTGGATTGGCCTCCCTATTCGCCAGACATGAAACCCTGTGACTTATTTCTGTGGGGACACTTGAAAGACCAGGTGTACCGCCAGAATCCAGAAACAATTGAACAGCTGAAGCAGTACATACAGGAGGCGGCGTGAATTGGCCTCCCTATTCGCCAGACATGAAACCCTGTGACTTATTTCTGTGGGGACACTTGAAAGACCAGGTGTACCGCCAGAATCCAGAAACAATTGAACAGCTGAAGCAGTACATCTCATCTGCAAGTGAAGCCATTCCGCCAGACACGTTGTCAAAGGTTTCGGGTAATTTCATTCAGAGACTACGCCATATTATTGCTACGCATGGTGGATATGTGGAAAATATCGTACTGTAGAGTTTCCCAGACCGCAACGCCATCTGTTGTTGACAATTGTAACTACTGTAATTTCGAAAGTTTGTCTGCCTGAAAATGTACTGTTGTCCCAAGCATATTGCAACAAACGGTGTATTTCTATCGCTGCTCGTTTAGTTTGTATTGCCGTTTCAAATATACCGGTCATTTTTGAAACACCCTGTAATAGAACCCAGTATGTTGTCCTCGACGGCGAGTGATCATAAGAGACAAGGATATCGTCGGAAGTGCCCAAGGGGAGTATGATAGGGTCGCTGTTGTTCTCTATATGCATAAATGATTTAACGAACAGGGTGGACAGCAAACTGCGGTTGTTTGCTGACAATGCCGTCGTATATGGTAAAGTGTCGAAGTTGAGTGACTTTAGGAAGATACAAGACGACTTAGACGAAATTTATAGTTGATGATATGAGTTTCAGCTAAGGCTAAATCTGGAAAAATGTAAGTTAATGCCGATGAGTAGGACGAACAAACTTGTAATGTTTGGATACACTATTAGTAGTGTCCTGCTTGACACTGTCAAGTCGTTTAAAAATCTGGGATCACGTTGCAAAGCGATATGAGGTGGAACGAGCTTGTGAAAACTGTGATAGGGAAGGTAAATGATCGACTTCGGTTCATTGTGAGAATTTTAGGAAGAGTAGTTCACCTGTAAAGGGACCGCATATAGGACGCTGGTGCGACCTATTCTTGGGTACTGCTCTACCGTCTGGGATCCGTACCAGGTCGGACTGAAGCAAGACACAGAAGAATTTCAGAGATGGACTGCCAGATTTGTTACCAGTAAGTCTGAAGTAAGTGCTACGGAGATGTTTCGGGAACTCAAATGGGAAGCCCTGGAGGGAAGGCGACGTACTTTTCGAGACTGATGAGAAAATTTAGTGAACTGGCATATAAAGCTGACTGCCGAACGATTCTACTGCCACCAACATACATCATGCGTAAGGGCCTCGAAGATAAGGTAAGAGAAATTAGGGCTCATACGGAGGCATACAGACAGTCGTTTTCCCCTCGCTCTGTTTTCGATTTGAACAGGAGGGGAAATGACAAGTAATGGTACAGGGTACCTCCGCCACGTTCCATACCGTGGCTTGCGCAGTATCTCTGTAGTTGTAGATGAAGATGTAGAACCTGCCACACCTCAAATATATATGACTTACTGGGTCACGAGGGGCTCTGTATGGGCGGACACTTAATTTCCTAGCTGCTTGTGGGACTTCCATAAAGCCTAAATCTGTTGCTTCTACTCCCAGCGGTTTGAGTGGTCCGTTGGGCAGTATTAAGAGCCAATCCTGAAAGGGACCTCGTGTGGCTAGTCCACCAGAGATGCGTTTGATTCTTCCAGATTGAATAACAGACCACATCCACTGATTAATAATGTATCACTTTCCTACACCTATGAAGCTCAAGAATGTGCAGTCACCTTAAATCTGTAAAGAGGCTTCGTAACAGCACACTCTTGATCGAAACACTGAGGGATAAACAATTAAGCAATTTATCGAATCCTAAATTATTTGTGAGACATCCTTTCAACACTCTGGGCTCAACTGCTGTAAAGGAGTTATGACATGCCAGGATATCATGGATATGAATACCAAAGAACTGCAACAGGAATGGGCAAGCGCGATGGTCCCAGAAGTATCGCATGTTAGGAAAAGAGTTAATGGTGAACTCTAGAAGTCAGTGTCTTTTATTATGACCATTAATTTATCAGAGCTGCCTGAATATGTTTCAGCTGGCTGTCTCCACCTCAAAGTTTGACCATGAGTACCCAAGCCAATGTGCTGCTTTAAGTGACGACGCTTTAGCCATCCCACCATGGGTTGCAGCGGTCAGGTTACGTGTGAAAGATGCGGCTACACTGCCTATGAACCGAGCATTCAATTTACTGCTCCGCCCATATGTGTCAATCGCTCCCAAGCCCATCTCATTTCCTGTCTTTGCACAAGAGAAGAAGATCCAAGTGATTAAAGTGACACAACGCCTCTCACACTCTGACGCGAGAAAGACATTTAAGGCCTCACACCCGCCCACTTTCGTGCAGTCTTTTACCTCATTGTTGAAACAGCCTGTTCAGAAAACTAGTGGTGGCCCTTAGACCTTGACGGTTGACCAGAGCATCTCCAACTGCGTCTGTAAATGCTACTGTAAGCCTGTCTCAGTACTCAGGCCTCTCACAACAACTACAGTGGTGGCTGCAGAGCCTAGTTTCGGAAAGGGTAATGGTCTCTCACGACCAACAGTAAACGAGACATAGAAAAATGCCTCCGTCCCCAAAATCCAAGCTGGGGACGAAAACCATTAAGGCAAAACATTCAGGCCTGAAGCCATCAGACCATGCGACGTTGATCCTGTCAGATGGATAAGACGGTGATCATACTTTCAATGGTATGGACGTTGAAGTCTGTCAGAACGAACTGGAGAGTCCCTCAAGCGCTCCCCCGCCTCCCCCCAACCTTCCGATGCAATCTGGCCTACCACGTAGGAACGGCAAAAGGAAAGACAGAAGAAAACCCCTCTGTTAAGATGGCTTCCATGCTGCAGTGGAACGTGCACGGTTTCAGGGCACACCAGTGTGTCTCTGTCTTCAAGAGAGACATTTTAAATTCTCTGACACACCTGAGCGATGTGGTTACATGACCTCAGTGGAGAAAGAGCTATAGGAGGAGTAGCTATTTTTGACAACAAAGACTGCCTTTCTTCACTTCTCTCCCTCACAACCAACCTGCAAGCAGTTTCTGTATCGGTAGATGAGCGTCATTAGTTGACAATATGTTCACTTTACCTGCCCCCACATCAGGTGGTAAATGAAGAGACACTCTGCGACCTCCTTACCCAACTGCACCACCTCTTCATCCTGTGTGGTGATTTTAAAGCATATTATCTGCTTTGAGGCTCTGCAGCCTCATGCCTCAGGGGTAAGGCAACTGAAGGTCTTCTATTGTCCTCATGTGCATGTTTGTTGAACATGGCGCGGAACGTGCACTTCAGCAGTGCTTCGGGGTCGTTCACTGCCATCTATATCTCGGTATGCTCCCCAGCTCTCACACACACCACTCAGTGGGAAGCGGTCAATTACTTGCACTCAAATGACCATTTAGCAATCCGGATTCATCTGCCAGACATATTGATACCCGAAAGACATCCACCAGAATAGATGCTTCGTAGGGTAGACTGGATGCTTTCTAGCGAACTTGCTGTGTTTGTACACCATGACAGCGTTCAGGAATGGGTGGATCTTAATACTCAAATGATCCACCTCGCCCCTGAAGCAGCCATTCCGCAGTCTTCAGGCCAGTTGAAAAGGCAACCAGTCCCACGGGAGAGCGACGAATGCCGCACTGCAATCAGATCCAGGCGGGCAGCTCTGCACAGGTTCAGTTGCCAGTCAACTGGAGAGAGGCTCGGAGTCTCTTGGGTAGCGAGGACGAAATGTCGCCGAATTATTTGGAACATCAAGAAGAGATCGTGGCAACAGTTCCTGGCCGCCGTACATCGTTCCACAAAAAATACAGTTGTATGACAGGGCGTCAGGAGGGTTTGGAAAGATTGGAAATTTGTGGTAAGATCTTATGGGACCAAACTGCTGAGGTCATCGGTCTCTAAGCTTACACACTACTAACTTAAACTAACATACCCTAAGGACAACACACACACACACACATACCCGAGGGAGGACTCTAACCTCCAATGAAGGCAGCCACGCAGACTGTGACAAGGCGCCCCTAGACCGCACGGCTACTCCGCGCGGCCAGGAGGGTTTCTGGGAGAGGTAGGAGGTCCCCAGTTGCTGCTGTAATAGGGAATGGAAGTCTCCAGATCACCATACGTGACATTGTCCAGACTATGGTGGCCTATTTTGCCACAGTCACCGCCACCGCCAGTCATAGTTCAACTTTTTGGTGGTAAAGAGTGGCTGCCAAGTGGGGCAGCTGGGACTTCAGTTCCACCACTAATGAAGAATACAGCTGTTAGTTTTCGATGTGAGAGCTGGATTCTGCATTAGCTGTTGATTCTGAACGTCATCTGCTCACAATAGGGTCCATTATAGTATGATATAGCACCTCATAGGGCGTAGCAAAAAAATCCTCCTCGCCTATTTTAACTTTATTCAAGCATCAAGTCACTTTCCTGATTCGCAGCGAGAGGCCATTTTAATCCCACTTTTAAAACCTACTACGGCCCTAACATACCCGAGTAGTTATCACAGTGTTGCCCTCAGTAGTTGTGTGAGATAAACCTTGGAGCAAATAGTCAACCGTCACTTGGTTCAAGTCTTAGAGTCCAGACAGGTCTTTAGTCGCTTTCAGTGTGGGTTCTGGAGGTACTGTTCCACCTTTGATAACGTGGCCCTCCTAGAAACGGCTATGCAACAGGCTTTCCTACTCCAGCATCACCTCCTAGGTATCTTTTTTGACATCAAGAACGCCTACGATACTTACTGTGTCCAGACTAAGCGCCTGCAACTCTCGCTTCCCGCGAAGCAGACCGGAACAGCGGTAAGGGTCAGCCTGGCCGCTCGTCCCGGAAACATAGACACTTTCCAGAGACCACCAGGAGGCGTCCATGGCGCCGCAAGAGGTCGCTACAGCCGCGAACCTCTTTCCTTCCGCTGGACACATGACTGCAAATAGAGCCAGCCATATCCATGCGCCAAGCAGTATTTAGGCTGGCGCAGGAGCCTGGAGAGATATCTCCTTATGTATGTATCATTTTATTCTTGTTTTAGTTGTCATGTCACTAGGCTGAACAGCGGCGGATTGTGCAGCTGACAGCCCTCCCCTGCCCATATGGGGCAGGGGAATGGAATCACAATAAAGATAAAAAGCCTGGGGAGGCAGTTCAAGCCGAGCGAGCCCACTGGTGTCATCGTCCACACCCGCCAGCGTACCGGAGCCATCCCCGCAGGACCTCTACCCGTCCTCGGACTCAGGTGACGGCAACGTGGACTTCACGCCGCTCTTCACGAGACGCCCGGGGCTTGGTTTGGTGAAGTTGTATGGTTACTACAGACAGTTTATATTTGGAAGAATCTCTGATTTAGCTATTGGTAGGCTTGGAGGTTCAGTCCTACCTCACGAATATTGTTTTGTAAATTTTGAAGAAAGACTTTAGTTTAAATAAAAACGCTACAACTCACACTCTGAGATTTTCCTATCCGCAGACGGCGGATATATTAATACTGCTTGGGGGCATATTATCCTCGGGCATCTCCGTGAATGGGGTTTTCGAAGAGGTCTTTCCGTCTTTTACGGGTCCTTCCTCTCACCTCGCTATTTTAGACATTGAAACGTTGACGCCCTCGCTGATCGCTTTGAGCAGGGGAGCGGTGTCCCTCAAGGTAGTGTTTTAAAGTGTGACTATCTTTTCCATAGTTATTAATAATAAGGGCGTTCAATAAGTAATGCAACACATTTTTTTTCTGAAATCAGGTTGGTTTTATTCAAGATTCCATTATACCATCTCATTCCCCACCCTTCTGGCCAGAAAATCATATTTTTCAACATAATCTCCGTTCAATGTGACAACCTTACCCAAACTTACTGGGAGAGCCTGTATGCTCGCATGATACCATTCTACTGGCCGACGTCGGAGCCAACGCCTTGCTGCCATCATCCACGGACTGCTCTCCATGCAGTGAATGCTTCCACCAAACGAAACTCAATAACAGCTCTTTTGTTCGAATGAATCTCCGTTACAAGTACCACTTTGCAGACTATGTATAGCGCCCCATTTATCGGATATTCATGAAACTGTGGGAGGCTGAAGCGGGAATACTCCACGATGTCCCGCAACGAATTCCGAATTTTTGCAACCGAAAGTGGCCGAGGAAAAAATAAGTTTTATTACATATCGAAAGCCCCTCGTAGTATCACTTCTGTTGTTAAATGTTCCGTCTATTTTTCTTTGTTTGTTGACGACTTCTTTGCCTTTTATTCCTCTTCGAGCCTTGCAGCAACAACGATTCAGTTGCAACTGACTCTTGGTCGGTTGGATGAATGGGTGAAAAGAGGGGTTTTAAAGTCTCAACCGAGAAGTCTGTGTGCGTTCTTTTTAACCGTTCCCGTTCAGTTTTACACGTTCCTGAGTTGCGGATGACGGCCACACGGCGAAGTTTCTGGGACTCACATATGACTCAAAAATTACTTGGTTGCCACACCTTACGGACCTGAAAAAACGCTTTCTGAAAGTACTGACTATTTTAAAATATCTTAGCCACACTTCCTGGGAGAAGACGGGACTTGTCAGCACCAGTTTTACAAAGCCTTCGTGCGATCTCGATTTGACGGTGTATGTGTCTGTAAGAACCTCTAATTTAAAGATTTTAGACGTGGTATACCATGGAGGACTTCGGCCGGCCACTGAGAACTTTCGCACTAGCTCCTTACCGAGACTGTGCTTCAAATCTGATGACGGCTCTTATGGTGCAACAGGCCTATAAAGCACTTTCCACGCCATACACATCTGTATACCACACTGTTGCTCAGCCATAAACGGCAAGGCTTTGTCATTTTCGACATAGAGCATCTATGCCCTATGGGATTCACATGAAGAATTGCATTTTAGAAAGGTATGCGGCTGATTTTAACGTTTTACATCGGGGCTGGAGAAGGTCTCCACCTTGGCTCCTACAGAGGCCTTGGATTATTTTAGATTTGACCAATTTTAGGAAAGACTAAACTCCCAATTTTACATTTCAATCTCTGTTTTATAACGTTTTATTTAGGCATCGCGGTTATGCAGTTGCGTGTACAGATGGCTCCCCCTCTGCTATTCAGTAGTCTTCCTCGATCATGCCTTCAGTATTCGCCTTTCCCATACCCATACTGTATTTTCTGCAGAGCTCCATGCTATCCTGAAGGCACTGCAGCAGATGGTCGTGACCATCAGACACACTTCCTCATCTGCTCCGATTTCCTTTGTGCCTACTATCGTTGCAGCACATGTACTCAGCAGAGAAATTTGTCCAGCTTATGTACGACCAGCTGTACTTCCCACATCGGCTGGGGAAAAAAGGTGTCATTCTGCTGGGAATTTGGAGAAATGAACAGGCGGACAAAGCCGCTAACGAGGCCTGCAGGGAACATACGGTTGCAGAATGCCTTGCAGGCTGTCATTGCGCTGGTAGGTCAAACATTCATGCAGTTATGGGAGAAAGAGTGGTGGGCGATGACAGACAATAAGCTTCTGTTGTGAAGCCAACTGTCCAGGCATGGAGATTCTCGTACTGGCCGCTCCGGCGCGTTGAGGTGACTCTGACCCCCTTCGCATAGGGCAGTGTCCACTCATACATTGCTTCTCACTCCAGCGAGAGGACCCCACTGTCTGTGGTTCCAGTGGCGTGTAAGTAAATGTTCGCCACGTTTAAAATGAGTGCATTTTATTTCTTGACAAGTGAGCACAAGCGAATTTAGATTGGGATCTCCCCCCCTATTTTATGTGATGACGAGACGAGTGTGGTCAAGCTTTTAAAATTTTGTGATATGTCTGGACTGTGACCTAAAGTTTTAGGCTAGAAATTTTAGTGGCTTGCAGAGGGCTATCTAAAACCCTTTTTTTCCACCGACCAGCCAGCCGCAAGTGTCTTCTGTCGTCTTTTAATTCTTTCAATAGCTTTCTCTATTTTTTACCGTGTATTGGATTCTACAGCGTTGGTTTCGTTGTTTTGTGACAGTGTATTCAAATTTTCAGGGCTTTCTTTACGTTATTATTCGCCGTTCTCATTTTAGTAATTTTATGATTTTCCTCCACACTCGACTCATTACATTTTAGTATGGGTGCGAAAGACGTTGCTGTCGTGCACCCCCAAAACATTATCATCATTATCATCATCGATTCCCTTCCAGTACGAGCCTATGTTCCGCCTCTCATGGTCACCTCTTCGACGGGACGTTAAACCCATATCGTCTTTCCTACCTTGTGGTATAGTTCTTGCTCACTGAATGATCAAGACAATAATGAGTGGCGTTAAGGGTGTATCAGTTTTATTAATATTTAGCGCCGCGCGGAGTAGCCCGCGGTGTAAGGCGCCATGTCACGGATTGCGCGGCCCCTCCCGCCGGAGGTTCGAGTCCTCCTTCGGGCATGGGTGTGTGTGTTGTTCTTAGCGTAAGTTAGGTTAAGTTAGTTTAAGTAGTGTGTAAATCTAGGGATCGATGACCTCAGCAGTTTGGTCCCTTAAGAATTCACACAATTTGAACATTTGAATATTCAGCTTTACGCTGTCGGTCTGCTGTTCACGCGCGTGCGGTGGAAGACTGGGAGAACCTTCTTCATGCCGCTCTCGATTATATAGCACATGCGTCGACAATACGTTCTAATGACTGTACGTTTATGCTTTGGATACTTTCTTTTTGTTTGTAAATAAGCAAACTGTTAAAAACTAGTCGCTACAATGAGACACGACTCTATTACCTTGTAACACCAGCCCTAACCGTGGTAACGGCCTCATTTCGGCGAGAAAGAGAATCGACAACTTTCTTCAGGTACATGCAGATGAAGCCACTCATTGGTGTTAGATCCTGTAAAGCTATGACAGTGCAAGGATGTTGACTGCCACGTTTATTCCGCTGTTTACAATAGACTCACACATTATCTATGGCATTAACCTTCGCAATACCATGGGAGGGGAGGTGGAGAAGGAGCGGACTTTGTGTCCACTTTTCAAAATATCGTAATCTAGTCTGGCATTATTTTGAAAAAATATTTATTATTCCTAATGATTTCGTATATCAGATTCTGTAACTGTCTTAAATTTTTCAGTAAAACACAGCCCAAAAATTTAAGTCTTTGTAGTGAAAGCGACTTCACAGCAAATACCATACGCATATTTTCGGATTCAGGAAACTTCTTAGACATCTATATAACTTTAAATATTATGTTGTGAATGAAAGTCAACGACCTTAAGAAAATCTATATTTTTTTTAATTTTTATTGCGGTCTTTTAGTATCCCTTCATTCGGTGTAAACATTACAGAAAATTTGTTGATGTTGCTAAGATTGTGCTAAAAGATATTTTCAGGTTCTGTACTCTACTTACACATCAGTAACTGTTTCAAACGTATGTTGTTAATAAAAGTTAAACACATTTCATAATTTTTTTTGGCGTGAGATATTGCTAGGGTTAAGATCGAGTAAACATGGCATTCGACATATAGCGAGAGCGGAGCACAGAAGAAAGGACACATATAATGCTGAAATACACATCCTGGTTCATGTTCACGGTAGCCTGAATGAGTGCGCCCAAGTACTGCTACCAGAAACACTACAAAAACGTCACAGAAACACCTCCGGCCTCAACTATACCCTTCACATACTGCGAGTTAAACGCCGTCGGTGCAATGGACGCCTCGCACGATTTGAAAAGACGGAAAATCGGGACTGTTCGGACTACACTACACGTCTCCAGTCAGTTACTGGCTAGTTTCTGTGTTATCGCAGAAGTGCAGCTTTATGTGGCACTGTTTCCAATTCTCTTTAGCGAGGTACCGACGCAAAATGTCCACTGCACGCACTTCCCTTCTCACTGCTCGATCGAAAGCAGCCTGAAATGGATCTGCATTCACTGACAGCTGCAATTCCTCTCGGGTTGGAAACCGATTCTCATTTACAAGACGTGATGCTCGTCTCCGGTCAGTGTCAGCTAGCATCCTTTTACGATCTTCTTACGCCGTGTCACTCGGCTGCGAGTGGCACACCATCTCTTGTAGACAAGCTGGACACTCTGCGTAGAGACATCAACAAATGAAGCAACTACATTCGCGGTGTGGTCATAGCTCGTTTCTGCCATTGTGTCACGTGTCGACGTCGACTCATCTTACTGTGCTGAATCCATACCACTGGCTAACACGTACAGGTCTCTTCCCTGCTGCAGTGACGGACGAAAAAACACTTGAGACATTTGCTTCGGCACTGTAGTGGTTTCTAGCAACCCTAGATTTTCTTCTAGAGGAGGTCGAGTGGTTACTAAAAATGTTAGATCAATTTATTAAAACCAGAACAAGATAGAATCCTTAACTTCGAAACAATCCATGTCCATAAGAATGTCTATGCATTTGTTACTGTCACTGAACCCATAGCGTACCAATTGATAACAGAATGATAGTCGTCTCAATATACAATTGGCTGTAAACTTGGATACAGTTCTGACTTCTAATACAGCTCGCGCTGCTGGATCAGGAGTAAGACGAAGCTGCCCTCGCGGGCAACGATTAGCGACTGGGGCTGAGCGCCGCTGCGCCCCGACCTGAGTATTCTTCCAGCAGCGGCAGCGAATGGAGATACTTGAGGGCGTGTCGACGTCTCTCATTCGTTGTTGCGTCAGGCAGAGACTGTCCTTAGTTGTGATTGTGTCGTGAGGTACCAATTTTGATATGGAACCTCATTCTTCGTACGACAGCGAGCCTGTCGTGACTTAAATCAGCAATGGAGGATCACATGATTGCCTGGTAGCAGTTCTGCATCACCTGCAGCGTTTCAGAACAACCAGAGTGCTCTTTTAAAGGGATGACTAATATTTTGTCTGGGCAGCTTACGACGGACTTCAATTACGTTACATTGTTTGGTACCAAATTTTTGCACACACGGCACGCTCCCGCTGTATAAACCGACGGGAAAAAATTGCAACGCCAATAAATAATTAATTTAGAGTAATGGAATTTCGGAATGCATTTGTCTAGGTAACATATTAACCTGAGTAACATTGCAAGGCTAATGTAAGCACGAGAAAAGACACTGAAAATGTGAAATGTTGGTACATTAACAACCGGTGTAACCGCAAGAATGTTGAATGCAAGCATGCAAATGTGGATGCATTCTGTTGTACAGTTGCCGGATACCAGTTTGGGGTTGGAGTTCTATGCCTGTTACATTTGGTCGGTCATTACAAGGATAGTTAATGCTGTTCGTGGATGACGCGGGAGCTGTCATCCGTCCACGTCTCATATATATGCTCGATTGGAGACAGGTCTGGTGATAGAGCACGCCAAGACAACAGGTCGACACATTATACATCATGTTTGGTTACAAAAGCGATATGTGGGCGAGCGTTCTCCTGATGAAAAACACTCCGCGGAATGCTGTTCATAAATGGCAGCGTAACAGATCGAATCTCCAGACTGACATACAAATTTACAGACAGTGTGCGTGGGATATCCACGAGGGTGCTCCAGCTGACATAAGAAATCGCGTCCCAGATTATAACTCCATGTGTAGGTCTAGTTTGTCTAGGCCCTCAACTGGCCCCCTTCTAACCAAAACACAGACATCACTGGAGCCGTGGGAAGAACAACTTTCATCAGAAAACACAACGGACCTTCACTCTGCACTCCAATGAATTCGAGCTTGACACCACTGAAGTAGTAAATGACGGTTATTTGATGTCAGTGGAATGCAAGCTACAGGGCGTCTCGCTCAGAGCTGTCTTTGAAGTAAACGATTCATAACAGTTCGTTGTATCATTGTGGTGCCAACTACCGCTCAGGCTGCTGGTGCAGGTGCTGTACGATGCACCAGAGCGATACGCAGAACCCGGTGGTCTTCCCTTACGGTAGTGCCACTTGGCCGTCCGGAAGCCGGTCTTCTTCCGGCAGTACATTCTGGTGACCACCGCTCCCAGCAATCATGTACAGTGGGTACACTCCTGCCAAGTCTTTCTGCGGTATCGCAGAAGTAACAACCAGCATCTCGTAGCCCTATTCCACGACCTCGTTTATATACAGTGAGGTGTTGATGATGGCGCCTTTGTCGCCTTAAAGGCATTCTTGACTAACATCAGCTCTTCACGTCCAGTGTCCGCAGCTCGTGGTCTAGTGGCTACCGTTGTTGCCTCTGGGTCACGGAGTCCCGTGTTCGATTCCCGGCCGAGTTGGGGATTTTCTGTGCCTGGGGACTAGGTGGTTGTGTTGTCCTCATCATTTCATCTTCATCATCATCATCATCATCACTCGTGACAGTGCCTAGATTGGATTGTGTAAAACTTAGTCTGCGAAAAAACTAGGACTCTGTACGGGCGCCGATCACCGCGCTGTTGAGCGCCCCACAAACCAAACACCATCAGCATGATCATCACGTCCAGTCTCAAATGTAACTAACGCTCATGTCCGTTACAGCGGATATTTAAAGTGGACCTGATTTGCCTCCTCATAGTGGCGCTACTGGATCCACTCCTATGCGACTGTCGCTAAACTGGAATAGACATCATCTTCCAGTTGTAGAAAGACGCCTACCAACTTTCGTTTACGTCGCACAACTCCTTCATATATATAAATAGTCTGCAAAACTTAAGGACGAAAGTACACTACTGCCAATAAAATTTGTACAACATGAAGATGACATGCTACAGACGCCAAACTTAGCCGACAGGAAGAAGATGCTGTGATATGCAAGTGATTAGCTTTTCAGAGCATTCACACAATGTTGGTGCCGGTGGCGACACCGAAAACGTGCTGACATGAGGAAAGTTTCCAACCGATTTCTCATACACAAACAGCAGTTGACCGGAGTTGCCTGGTAAAACGTTGGTGTGATGCCCCGTGTAAGGAGGAGAGATGCGTACCATCACGTTTACGACTTTGATAAAGGTCGGATTGTAGTCTATCGCGATTGAACTTTATCGTATCGCGACATTGCTGCGCGCGTTGGTCGAGATCCAATGTCTGTTAGTAGAATATGGAATCGGTGGGTTCAGGAGGGTAATACGGAACGCCGTGGTGGATCCCAACGGCCTCATATCACTAGCAGTCAAGATGACAGGCATCTTATCCGCATGGCTGTAACGGATCGTGCAGCCACGTCACGATCCCTGACTCAACAGATGGCAACGTTTGCAAGACAACAACCATCTGCACGAACAGTTCGAAGACCTTTGCAGCAGCATGGACTATCACCTCGGAGACCGTGGCTGCGGTTACTCTTGACAGGAGCGCCTGCGATGGTCTACTCGACGACGAACCTGGGTGCACGAATGACAAAACGTAATTTTTTCGGATGAATCCAGGTTTAGTTTACAGCATCATGATGGTCGCATCCGTGTTTGGCGACATCGCGGTGAACGCACATTGGAAGCGTGTAATTATACTGGTGTATCACCCGGCATGATGGTATGGGGTGGCATTGGTTACACGTCTCGGTCACCTCTTGTTCGCATTGACGGCGGCACTTTAAACAGTGGACGTTACATTTCAGATATGTTACGATCCGTGGCTCTACCCTTCATTCGATCCCTGCGAAACGCTACATTTCAGCAGGATAATCCACTACCGCATGTTGCAGGCCCTGTACGGGTCTTTCTGGATACAGAAAATGTTCGACTGCTACCTGGCCAGCACATTCTCCAGATCTCTCACCAACTGAAAACGTCTGGTCAATGGTGGCCGAGCAACTGGCTCGTCACAATACGCCAGTCACTACTCTTGATGAACTGTGGTATTGTGTCGAAGCTGCATGGGCAACTGTACCTGTACACGCCTTACAAGCTCTGTTTGACGCAATGCCCAGGCGTATCATGCCTTTATTACGGCCAGAGGTGATTGTTCTGGGTACTGATTTCTCAAGAGCTATGCACCCAAACTGCGTGAAAATGTAATCACATGTCAGTTCTAGTATAATATATTTATCCAATGAATACCCGTTTATCATCTGTATTTATTCTTGGTGCAGAAATTTTAATGGCCAGTAGTGTAAATTTCAAATTATGTGTCACTGTCAAGTAACGTAGGTCGATGAAACTTGGAGCATACACACGAAGAACTGCTACAGCAAAGTACAGAATATTGCTGACAGGAATACGCAATGATTCGAACAGAAATAACACTTTTATTCAAAGATAATAATTACACTGAAGTGACAGTGATGTGTGATGATCCCGTGGACATTACGAAAGACGGGGCATTGTTCTTAAAAGGGTATGTGATGACCGCCCACTGCAGTGTATGCTCTATAACGTGCTCCCATGATGCCCACAAAGCTGGTAGGGTTGACAACGGCTGGATGGTCGTTGGTGCATGTGGACGTGCTACACTACGCCTCTCCAACGCATCCCCCACGTGCTCGATGGGCAACGGGAAGGCCAGTCCATTCGCAGAATATCCTCTCGTTTCAAGAGCCCCCCGCCTGCAGAGTTCGATGCAGTCGCGCACTGCCATTCATAAAGCAAACGACAGGGCCGAAGGCACCGCTGAAAAGACGCACATGGGGAAGACGTACAATGTCACAATAATGGTGACCGGTGAGTGCACCGTAGTTTGGAGGTCAGTATTCTCAGCTGTATTATGCCTCCCCACACTGTAGCAACTGACCGCCAAGACGGTCATGTTCGATAATGTTCCTGGGTGCATTACGTGTTCTCAGCTCCCGGCATGTGGAAGTTCGTCCAGAATCACTACTCATTCTAGAAGAACACACGGGCGCAACTCGTCGTTGGTTCAGTCTCTAAGTTCTTGGCATCATAGCAAGTCTTTGCACACGGCACACTCACGGGTCAACGTTATTGTGACACTGTACTCCGTCCCCATGTGCGTCTCTTCTGGAGTGCATTGGGCTCTGAGAATCTGGTGTGGATCAGAAAAAATTGTCTATTAAATATAGACTCTGAAATGCATACCTTAATAGCCATGAACACTTGTTTAGTAGAAGAGATGTGTTTCACTATGTCGAAGACGAACAAGTTCGAATAGCTCTTAAGGTATGCATTTTAGAGCCCATGTTTACTAGAATTTTTTACTTCGAGTGTCCGTTCCAGTCATGTCACTGAATATTCCTCCTGAGACACATTTTATACAGTATATATCTGTCTCCCTTTTCCCGAGTGTGTGTGTGTGTGTGTGTGTGTGTGTGTGTGTGTGTGTGTGTGTGTGTATGTATGTACTGCATAGCACACTCACACAATTGTGTTATTGTCTTCTTTTTTCTATAATATACGAGATTTCACTTGAGAAGGATATTTCTCGATTCTGCATTCTTTGGCTTCGTATTTTATTTTAGGTTAAAAAAATGTGTGGGAAATCTTGTGGGTCTTAACTGCTAAGGTCATCAGTCCCTAAGCTTACACACTACGTAACCTAAATTATCCTAAGGACAAACACACACACACATGCCCGCCGGGACCAGCCGCACAGTCCATGACTGCAGCGCCTAAGACCGCTAGGCTAATCCCGCGCGGCTATTTAAGGTTACTAATGTCACGATCTCATTAGAGGTCAGAGCAGGGAATCAAAGCCACAGACTATTGTGGAGGTGACACAATCAGCATAAGAACACATGGTCTCGCGCCGATGACAGTTCGTACTTGCAACTCTCGAGCGCGTGGAATTTTCACTATTTTATGCATCCACCAATACGTGTAGCTTTCTCCTCTACGAATGAATTTTATAAGAAACACACCACACGAAAAAAGTCAAACACCGTATTATCGAGAAAACTTTCTGATGGACGAAGATACTTCAGCCCGCGATTAGGATACTCTTAATTTGTACGCCATGCATTCCGAATACCACAACAAAGTAAAACCAGTGTTGTGGGCGTAGGTCTCTGCAAAGAATAGCGAACAATACTACAGTGCTGCTAACAGTGTGCGGTAAATTATTTGGTACATTGTAACTAGCGACGGGCTAATGACATTATCATCGGAACACATTTTGTTACGTCGGTTTGAGATATCCTGAACTGTGCGTCATTCAAGTACTTAAAATGAAATCAGTCGTTCCCAAGGAGCATCACGAAAGACTTGAAGCTTGCCGCCACATCGAACCATCTCCCTTCTACGTCCTAGTTGCGTAAGTGACTTTTCCTGTGCGCTCAGACATAATTTCATGCGGTCTTCACAAGCCCTAGCGTGCCGTAAAAAAACGCGAAATGCAATAACCATAACACGCTGGTCAAGTTACGACGGCAGCGGTACGTGTTCGCAGGGCAAGCACGCAACATTGTCAGTCGGCGACAGCCGGAAACCGGTATAAAACGCCAAGACAGACGGTGTCATTATCCCAAGACGGCTGAAAAATGTCATATAGCAGCTTCTACGGTACCGTTTCTGCCGAAAAGCAATAGAGTTTGTAGAACTGTATCACACTGATGATGATGATGAGTCCCATATTCCTTTACAGAGCGTAGGGGAGCGACGCGGGAGACCCGCGCCGCCTTACATGGCGAGGTCCTATTGGAGGTGGTTTGCCATTGCCTTCCTCCGAGTATCACATTATACTAAGTAATTAAGATTACCTTGGATCCATAACATTTAATGCCTTTTCATAATGTACTACTCCTCATAGTTAGCTTATGTTTTTATTCTGAAATTACTCTCTGTCAAACAACGCAAAATAAATGAGCAAGTGGTGTTTTACGGTACTTCTAGAACATTGCAGACAGCAAATAAGTATACAGAACATCCTTGTAAGCCGCTACCGAAACGTTGCCACGTAAAACAAGAAATTATACTCTGTGCGAAAGTTTTACTCTAATGGAAGACAGCTGTAACTGGCCGTCAAAAATACTTTGGTGCATAGCAAAATTTCGCCATTCGGGATCTGCCGGTTATGGGAACATGAGGCCTCTGAATACTTAAGTTATTAATTATATCTTTTAAGCTGTTAGAGTTGTTGCTACCTCCATTGCGAAGACTGGTTTGATACAAACCTCTTTGTAAACCTCTTCATTTTCGCTTAACTGCTGTATCCTACATCCGTCTGAACCCACTTGTTCTTGACAAGCTTTGGTGTGGCTCTAGTATTTTGAACTCACATATTTCCCTGCGTTGCTAAAGGCACTATTCCTCCACGGTCTTTTAGGTTATATGTTAAATTTGGTAAGCAAAACAGTCATCAGGTATCCTGAGTAAGACGAGTGCGGACAGAAGACAATTTTAAGCTTTAGGCTTAAAGCCCCGTCAGTGGCAAGATCGTTAAAGAGGATTAGTGCGGATGGAGATCCTCGAGAAACACCGTAAGAGTGTAGGCAACGAAGCGTGCCAGTCACCATTCAGTGCTCGATGAAGAAGACGTAGTACCACCTCGCGAGGTCACACTGTTAGAAAATTGTTACGGCATGTTAGGTTCGCAGAGACCATAGCTGACTCTCAATATAAACTAATGTAATCTAATACGCGTAAATAGGCGGAAAGAGAGAGCTGATTTAGCTACACAGTCAGCGATTAATCGCTGAAGTCAGTCACGATCGTCAAATATTTGATTATACAAATTTGGCAGTGTAGAATGGTTGGATACCTGACTAACTTTAATTACAGAAACAGATAGAAAAGTTTCAAAGAAGAACTGCACTCTTCCTCACAAGTTTGTTTAGTCAGTGCGACAGTATTGCTCAACACATACGAATAGCGCATAATACAAAAAGGTGGCCGCGCGTAACGGAGAGACTTTCTGTTAAATTTCCCAAATCACACTTCCAGTACGAGTCAACTTATATCTGACGTAAAGATCACAAGAGAGAAATTAGTGGCACTCGGGCACGCAGAGAGGAGCATCAAGAACCTTTCTACCCTCGCACTATCAGCGAACTGAGTGGGAATACAAGGAAATCTGTCTGGTACGTCATATAGCGCCTAGTTCCCGTGTGGTTACTTGCGAAACACAAAAGGAGATGTAGATGAAGGCACTCTCTGTGGCCATATGTCGAGAGAAAATTAATTCTGTTAACTACTACCAAAGACAATATTAGTTCTGTTTTTTTATTGTTTTGCACCTCGAACAAACAAACAGTGATATTTTTGTAATACACTATCTGATAAAAGTATCAAAACACCCGTATGTAAGGCGTAATTGATGTTTAGATGTCACGAGAGACGAATCCACGAGTATGAAATGAAGCAGGGATATTGTGTTGCCAGCAGAAATGAAGTAAGAGCAGAATGGGTCGGGCAGGGGAGGTCTGTGACTTCGGACATGGACCAGTCACTGGACGTCACTTGAGTAATGACTACATCAGAGACATTTCAACTGCCCAGGTCGACTGCTGATGATGTGACTGTCTGGAGCTGAGCGACCGATACGGTCGCAGGTTTGAATCCTGCCTCGGGCATGGATGTGTGTGTGTTGTCCTTAGGTTAGTTAGGTTTAAGTAGTTATAAGTTCTAGGGGACTGATGACCTCAGAAGTTAAGTCGCGTAGTGCTCAGAGCCATTTGAACCGTTTGATGATGTGACTGTGAAGTGGGAACCACAGCTAACCCAAGGCCAGGCAGACCTTATGTTCAGACTGACCGGGACTCTAGAGCACTACGAACGGTGGCTGAATAAAACGCACGAAAGCAGGGGAAGGATTCACCCGTGAGTTCCACAGTGGTACCAGAGTCCAGCTAGCATAATGCCTGGACGAAGGGTGTTAACCAGAATGAGGTACAGTGCTCGAGAAGCTCCTCAAAAGTTTTGTAATCAATGGTAAACGAAGTTTGAGGTGGTGTAGGCTGAAAGCGCGACGCCACTAGACACTGGATGACTGGAAAGAGTGATTTTGAGTGATTAATCACGCTACACCATGCGGCAATCCGATGTAAGGCTCTGTGTTTGGCTGATGGAGGGTTTTTCCTCGATACCTTATGTTCCCCTTGTTGTGGTTAAGAAAACGCAAAATGCGTAAGAATATGGGCAGATTTTACAGCATAGTGTACTGTGCGCAGTAGAGAAACAGTTCGGGGACGATGGTGGTTTGTATCAGCATGACAATGCACACTGTCATAAAGCAGAATCTGTGACTCAATGGTTTGTGGACAATAACTTTCATGAAACGAATAGCCGCACCCGGATTCTCGACCTGAACCGTACGGTACACTTTTGGGATGAGTTATAACGTCGACTTCGCTGCAGACCGCACCGTCCAACATCTCTACCTTCTCTGGTGCTTCCGAGGAAGAATGGGCTGTCATTCCTCCAAAGACATTCAGACACCTCATTGAAAGTTACCCCAGCAGAGTTCAAGCCGTCATAAATGCTAACTGTGGGCACACCACATATTAGTGTCCACTAATAGGTGTTCGGATACTATTGATCGGATAGTGTACTTTCGGTGTCTAGCACAAATGAATTAATGTGCGTCACAACGAGCTTCATCTTAGTGAACAAAATTGGGAAAGATACTCGTATGAACAACTTTATACATCTGCCATGACCCACATCATGGTATACAGTGTACAACGAAAATGTACGGCAAAAATTGCAGGACACATTCATTACACGTAGACGAAGAAATTATGTTATATGAACGTGAATCTCTAGACGCTTGATTTCAACGTTACAAATCATTTTCGCCAACGAGTTTCAACGATATCAGATCGTAAATTTTCACAGTATGACCAGATGTCAACCCTCACGAAACTGTTGAAGCAAGGCATCGACAAAGATTTCCTGTCAGTGTTTGGCCCAGCATTGTTGGTGACTGGTAGGACCTCACTTTCTTCCACCCAGGCACAACGGAGAACTGTTCTACCTGATCTGTTAGCAGATATGCCTTTAGCTGCGCAACAAAACATATACTTCATGCACGATGGAGTACTTCCTCATTTTAGTGTTAATGTCCGTCGGCTTCTTAATAATAGAGTCAGTGACAGATGGATAGATAGACATGGAACAATTGCCTGGCCTCCACACTCTCCAGACCTAAACCTAATGGACTTTGATTTTTGGGTGCATCTGAAAGCTGTTGTGTATGGAACCCCATTACTAGATGTTCAAAGTCTCCGTGCCGTTCTAATGGAAGGCTGCGAAACCATAGCGCAATACTCCAGGGATACGTCAGCCTATCCGAGATTCACGACGACGGCGCTGCGGGTTGATGCATGTATCAATGCCCACCCAGGACATATTGAGCATCTCCTGTGAGAAAGAGTTTCAGGTGTTATGCTGGTGCGTTCTGTTCGTGTGTGTTTCCCGTGATTAATGAGTTGAAGAAAATGAGTTGTAACGTAGAAACAAATCGTCTCCAGATCCATGATCATGTAACATAATGTCTTCGACTCGTGTGAGGAATGTGCGCTGGAAATTGTGCTGTATATTTTTGTTAACCCTGTAGCACACGCGTTATCCTAATTTTATTCATTTTTGTTGGCGTTAGATTTGTCATGTTTCGTAAAATATTGAATGAAAAATTCAAAAGATTGCGGTTGACTTATGATCCACAATGCGTTTGTAACCTTAGAACCGCGCCTTGACGTTTTTAACATCATGATTTAGTAGCATTTTTTATTAGTTCAGTTACACACATTCGTGTTCGTAAGATGGTGTGGTTACGATTAAAGGAACTATAATTTTACGGAAACCACTTGCTAGTTCTTGTGGTTGTTTGACAGACGACAAACAGACCATTTAAACTGACAGTAGAGTTTTTGAACATTACATTGGTTTACCTACATATGCCAACATATTCGACACATATGTACTTTATAGGAATGTAACCATTTCAAAAAGTAATTACATGCAAATACATTACATTCATTTCTGTAATAACACTGCTGGAAAGCGCTCTGCGAGACTCGTACACCAAAGTAAACGATCACCATCCTACTTAAATGCTGCCTGTCTGGGTCACATACTTCAGTATTACACTCTAAGACAAAAAATACATAAATGAATAAACAGAAAACACTTACCACGAAGGAATTATCCAAATGGGATGGAAATTGGTAGATATGATGCACATGTACAGACAAATAGATGATTACAATTACAGAAAAATTGGATTGCTTATTCAAGAGACAGAGCTTCCAAGTTGAGCAATACGCGCTGGTCCACCTCTGGCCCTTACTCAAGCAGTGATTCGGCTTGGAACTGATTGAGAGAGTTGTCGAATGTCCCCCTGAGGGATAGCGTGCAAAATTCTGTCCAAGTGGCACGTTAGATCGTCAAAATCCCGAGCTGGTTCAAGGGCCCTGCACATATTGCTCCAAACGTTCCCAGTAGGGGAGAGATCCGGCGACCTTGCTGGCCGAGGAAGGGTTTGGGCAGCGCGCAGACAAACTGTAGAAACTCTCGCCCTGTGCGGGTGGGCATTATCTTGATGAAATGTAAGCCCAGTATGGCTTTCTACAGCTAAATCTACATCCATACTCCGCAAGTCACCTGACGTTGTGTGGCGGAGGGTACCTTAAGTACCTCTATCGGTTCTCCTTTCTATTCCAGTCTCGTATTGTTCGCGGAAAGAAGGATTGTCGGTATGCTTCTGTGTGGGCTCCAATCTCTCTGATTTTATCCACATGGTCTCTTCGCGAGATATTCGTAGGAATGAGCAATATACTGCTTGACTCCTCGGTGTAGATATGTTCTGGAAACTTCAACAAAAGCCCGTACCTAGCTACTGAGCGTCTCTCTTGCAGAGTCTTCCACTGGCGTTTATCTATCATCTCCGTAACGCTTTCGCGATTACTAAATGATCCTGTAACGAAGCGCGCTGCTCTCCGTTGGATCTTCTCTATCTCTTCTATCAACCCTATCTGGTATGGATCCCACACTGCTGAGCAGTATTCAAGCAGTGGGCGAACAAGCGTACTGTAACCTGCTTCCTTTGTTTTCAGATTGCATTTCCTTAAGATTCTTCCAATGAATCTCAGTCTGGCATCTGTTTTACCGACGATCAACTTTATATGATCATTCCATTTTAAATCACTCCTAATGCGTACTCCCAATTAATTTATGGAATTAACTGCTTCCATTTTCTGACCTGCTATATTGTAGCTAAATGATAAGGGATATTTCTTTACATGTATTCGCAGAACATTACACTTGTCTACATTGAAATTCAATTGCCATTCCCTGCACCATGCGTCAATTCGCTGCAGATCCTCCTGCATTTCAGAACAGTTTTCCATTGTTACAACCTCTCGATATACCACAGCATCATCCGCAAAAAGCCTCAGTGAACTTCCGATGTCATCCACAAGGTCATTTATGTATGTTGTGAATAGCAACGGTCCTACGTCACTCCCCTGCGGCACACCTGAAATCACTCTTACTTCGGAAGACTTCTCTCCATTGAGAATGACATGCTGCGTTCTGTTATCTAGCAACAATCCAATCACACAATTGGTCTGATAGTCCACATGCTCTTACTTTGTTCATTAAACGACTGTGGGGAACTGTATCGAACGCCTTGCGGAAGTCAAGAAACACGGCATCTACCTGGGAACCCATGTCTATGGCCCTCTGAGTCTCGTGGACGAATAGTGCGAGCTGGGTTTCATACGATCGTCTTTTTCGAAACCCATGCTGATTCCTACAGAGTAGTTTTCTAGTCTCCAGAAAAGACATTTTACTCGTACATAACACGTGTTCCAAAATTCTACAACTGATCGACGTTAGAGATATATATCTATAGTTTTGCACATCTGTTCGACGTCCCTTCTTGAAAACGGGGATGACCTGCGCCCTTTTCCAATCCTTTGGAACGCTACGCTCTTCCAGAGACCTACGGTACACCGCTGCAAGAAGGGGGCAAGTTCCTTCGCGTACTCTGTGTAAAATCGAACTGGTATCCCATCAGGTCCAGCGGCCTTTCCTCTTTTGAGCGATTTTAATTGTTTCTCTATCCCTCTGGCGTCTATTTCGATATATACCATTTTGTCATCTGTGCGACAATCTAGAGAAGGAACTACAGTGCAGTCTTCCTCTGTGAAGCAGCTTTGGAAAAAGACATTTAGTATTTCGACCTTTAGTCTATCATCCTTTGTTTCAGTACCATTTTGGTCACAGAGTGTCTGGACATTTTGTTTGATCCACCTACCGCTTTCCATGAAGGGCAACAAAACGGGGCGTAGAATGCCGCAGATGACAACCCAAGTGGTTCTGCTACGAAAAGATATGGCACCCAAAACCACCACTCTGGTAGTCGGGCCATATGGCGGGCACCAGTCAAGTTGGTATCCCACTGCTGTCCGGGACGTCTCTAAACAAATCTTCGCTCGTCATCGGGGCGCATTTCGAAGCCAGACTCATCACTGAAGAAAACTCTACTCCAAGCCGAGGTCATCAGAAGTGGAGTACAAGCTTCGATTGACGACTGGCATGGAAGGAAATCGGACTAATTCTTTTCAAATGAAGCATCTCGGGGTTTGTCTTCAGGCGATTTAAGAAAACCGTGGAATGTGGATGAGTGGACAGGGATTTGAAGCGCCGTCTGCCAGTGTACGAGTCCAGTGTACTACCTCGCTCGGCAAATAGAACTCAGGAATCAGTAACATATTACTCTTCATTGAACTCTAATGAAATCCTGCTTTCTTACTGACACCGTCATTTTCGGTACAGAAACATCCAGCCGGTGGACTGCCAAGTGACGATAGGTTACATAGGTACCACTAATGTTACCGTCTTCTTTCGTTTTCAGGGTTTCGTGCATGTAATGGCGCGAAAACTCATTGCTTCGAAGGAAACCTTTCTTGTTAGGATATAAAGTCCCGTTAACACTGAAGTGTTCCGGTCGAAGGGAGCTGTCTAAAAGAATACGCATCGTGTCTAAGAGAACACGCAACGTGCGACAATATTTTTTCGGTGATAACCGGCACGGTGTCCTTATTCATACCGTATCCACATCTCAGGAAGTATTAATGTGTGAGTGCATGTCTTAAAATCTGCCAGGGAGTGAAACAGAGGTTTTCTTGTGCACTCTGATAGTTCAGTGCCAATCTTGAAAGTCTTCTCCGTAGAGGTCTGAAAAAGTTTCTGCTTTGCGAAGCAGAGTTTCTCCGCTTTTTCTCTCCGAACTTCTGGCTGTGAGATCCTCCCCCACTCCCTTAAGAAACTGATCTTCCTGGCAACCGTCGCTGGATGGCTTTTTGAGGAGCACTCTGGGTTCCGTCGCTGAGCTGCTAAACACGAATATCCATTGGAACTTGCTTTGATACGATTTCTATTTTGGTCAGTGAGGGCAGATACTTGTGTTTTGTTAGAAAATCGTTCCATTAATTTCAATAAAGGTGAAAGAACGTTACTTAAGCCGCGTATACACAGAGCTTGAAACATGTTTCCAAAACGTATTTCCGGCTACTACTTTTGGACAAGGTTTGAGATTATGTTTCGAAACACGGAAACTGTATCCATACTAGTGTCGTTACAGATCAAAGGTAACGATGTTTCAGGCCAGCTACCACATGTCACCGTTGCACGGCGCTAGTGTGAATTTCACATGTAGCATTGTGTTATCTTTTTAGTGGAGTTATATAGCGTTGTTTCATGTTGTGTTTTTTCTCCATTTATTAAATTTTGTCGAAAAAAATTGACTGAACAAGGCAGCAGACTGTCGAGATATTATTGCTGAACCAGGCTAAGGATTGATTGTGGAGTATACGGAGCAAGCAGTACAAGAGCTGGAGTAAAAAAGAAAGATGCTCTGCAGATAACTGGTACTGGCAAAGACTGCATAGAGAAGAAAAAAGGTCGCTTACCGGCGCTTATTGACTGGAAAAGAGGAAGGCACTGAAAAGCAAAACATCGGGCAGTGGCGTGGTCACTGTCTACAAACCAACTTGGTTTGGCTATCAGATCCTAAAATACCTAAACGACGTTCACCAGCTGAAGGAAACTGGACAAATAGGTACACAAGCTATGTTTACTTGTCTTTATTTGCATATTATATTGTACAGTAACATTCATTCATAGTCGTTCTTTTGCCAGCTGCTGTGGCCGAGCGGTTCTAGGCGCTTCAGTCCGGAACCGCACTGCTGCTACGGTCGCAGGTTCGAGTCCTGCCTCGGACATGGATGTGTGTGATGTCCTTAGGTTAGTTAGGTTTAAGTAGTTCTAAGTCTAGGGAACAGATGACCTCAGATGTCAAGTCCCATTGTGCTTAGAGCCATTTGAACTACAGTCATTTTGCCGTGGTAGGCTTCCTCGTGGGCTTAAAAAGTAATTTTCAAACTCTTTTCAGATTTGTTTGTTTGTGTTAAAAGCTTTCCATTTTCATGGGACACTAAAAGTCGATGCACTGTCATCTCGTCTCCATGTGCCTGGGAACTTCTTACCAGACTGGAATCATATGAATCGAAGCTTCCTTGAGGAGTGTATAGGTTCTTTGCTTCAGCAATTTCTCTTAAGAAATTATGGAGACACGCAATACACAGCTGTAAGAAAGACAGTTCGTACCTTTTCAGTTTTTAACATAGGTTTCGGAAGACACGAAAAACCGAAGCCATAATACCAAATATGTTCTCTGCAACCATTAGATAACCGGTAGTTAAAAATTATTTCTTTTGAGTCTTGAACATGCCTTTCTGGGTATGGTTTGATAATGGTTTCATGTAATGGAAAAGCGTTGTCAGCCACGAAAACATATAGTAGAGCCTTTGTCCTTCGAGGTAGATATTCAACTTGTGTCAAGATTCGGTTCGGTTTTTTTATTTTCTACTTTGTTTTATTAATCCACTTATGGGCACGTTCTTGAATAAACCTCATCTGAAATTTTTCCTTGGAAGCCAACATCTGCGTACGAATGTTGTATCTGGCGCCAATGGCATTAATCAGTACAGTGATCAAAAACCCTTCCTAAAATTCGATTATATTATCAGCAAGGCACTGTAGGACTGTAGGCTTTCCAACAATTGCTCCCACACAGCGGTGGAAGTACTGTGAAAACGCACGCTATTCCACACCCAACGTTTTCAGTCGCTGGCATCTGAAAAAACAAGGTTGATTTCAGGTTTTGGAAATTTGCCAGAGGGAGGAAATGTAGACGAAGTGGTCGTTACCGGCTCTTCTACTCCGCCTCCCCCATTGAGCAAATTAAGACGAGTGGGTGGAAATCAAGACGGAGCCTATAATGTTGCTTCCCAATTATTAAGGAAAGTATTCGAAAGACAAGACGAGCAGTGTACTGGCGAATGCGGAGCCTAGGGCCGGTATATGGTATGAGTGCTACGAAAAGTGCCATAGGTTCGGAGAACTAAAGCAATGGCAAAGTTAAATGCTGTTTTGATTCAGAAACAACTAGACTATTTTGAGAGTTCGGAGTCGTCCGCGGGCGTGAATGCGTCAGCAGCACCAACAAGTAGTGTTGATTCCTCTGGTACATTTATAAGCAGTACCGCCACTGACTACACTATTTGATTATTTGTATGTAAACTTACCTCATGAATAAAAAGTCCATAATGTGCATATTCAACGATTTTTACATAATAATTCCATAATGCATCAGGCCTTCTACCAGAGCTCCAAAAACTTCAAGTACTGTTTGAGATATAGCTTACTTTTAAATGTGAAATAAATAAGCAAGGCTCTGAAATGACTCTCCTGTTTCCAAAAAACAAAGAGTAATACCAAATCTTTCAAAATGGTTTAAATGGCTCTGAGCACTATGGGACTCAACTGCTGTGGTCATCAGTCCCCTAGAACTTAGAAATACTTAAACCTAACTAACCTAAGGACATCACACACATCCATGCCCGAGGCAGGATTCGAACCTGCGACCGTAGCAGTCGCACGGTTCCGGACTGCGCGCCTAGAACCGCGAGACCACCGCGGCCGGCACCAAATCTGTTGTTGACTATAATTGCTTTCCTGAAATTTGTTCCTTTTTTTGAAACAAATCATGCTGCCATAGTTTCCAGAAATTCAAAGTCAGTAGACGACATTTGAGTGAAGTTACGGAGCCTAGAGCTGTCTTCCATATTCACCTCCCATAGCAAGTTATTCAAAAATGGTTCAAATGGCTCTGAGCACTATGGGACTTAACATCTGAGGTCATCAGTCCCCTAGAACTTAGAAATACTTAAACCTAACCAACCTAAGGACACCACACACATCCATTCCCGAGGCACGATTCGAAGCTGCGACCGTAGCGGTCGCGCGGTTCCAGACTGAAGCGCCTAGAACCGCTCGGCCACAACGGCCAACAGTAAGTTATTCCCACCAGTTCTTCTCTGGGCTTTTTTCGTCCCACAACGACGACGACGCCTTTCATTTCGTTTGCGTGAAACTGCAAATGTTAATAACGGAGTACCACATATCGTTACAGTTTTCTCGTCTCTAAACATAACATACCAGATGATGCGAAAACATTACGACAAATAGCACACTGCAGACTGTGTGAATATACTGCGAGAAATGTTTGCCTCCAGCGTGGACAGAGACAGGACTAGACTTAGAGTAGGAAACATGTTGTGAAACACTGCAGGGAAAGTGATTACAACAATAACATGTTTCCAGTGGTCATGTGCATGCGCGTTTCTTTCGAAGCGTGAGATTCTGTATTAATTTTCGCGAGTGATGTTTGAACTTGAGTTCTTCCGTTGTTCATATCAGAGTCGACCATGTGCCACCATCGGTGGTATTACTATTATTGATAATCTTTCCGAATTTATTTAAAAGTATTGCTAGCATAAAAATGGTGATTTATAAATTAATTTCTTGTGGTATAATCAGATTGAAAATTTCGGGAGCTGACCCTTGTGTAGATGGAAGGTAAAGATTGCAACAACTTCTTAGTTAAAGTTGTCGCCTTCAGGGATCAATTCACAGCCCTAACGTATATTTACGTGAATTTTATCACGGGATTTGAAGTAATTTCTCTGTTTCTGGTGTAGCAACCTTTGTGTGGCCCGACAGCCACATGTGAATAAATTAAAGATAATGTGAGCATAGGCTTCCCTCCTTAGGACAATAAGTGTTTCTTCGCAGAATAAATCCTAATTTGCTCTATTTTTTCATATATAATGGTTGTTACGGAATTTATTAATTTTAGTGGGAAGGCTCAGGCATCGACTTCAGTCACCTGGTAGCCAGTCTCTTTCACCTATGTGGTTCAGTGGCGGTGGAGAAGGAACCGTCTCTCTTAGTCATTATGTTCCATGTGATTATTCTAACGTCAGTGCAGGATTATTCTTCTCTCTGTGTGACCTCTCAGTTTTCCTGTCCTCGTCTGTGAATTCATTAATGCTGGTTTTCCTCCGGAACTCTGTATAAGAACCGTTATCAGGCAAATAAGGCACGGTATAATTGTACCACTGATTTGGTATCAGTACATGTGTTTGATGTGGGAAGGAGAGGTGGGCTACAGAGTGGTGCAGCAACTTTCGTCTTAGGAAAGCTGGAGAGGATCAGAAATGATTAGCGAACAAGTTAAAAAAAATAAACAGAAAGTTTACTTGACTTGTATGTCTCCAAGCGTATGGAGAAACTAAAAATAATGCAGCAAGAAGTCCAGATAATGCATTGGCAACCAGGATGAGGCTCTCTGAGCTTAGCACGAACGATAGTGTTGTAGCGTAGAGAGTCCAAGTGCCACTGTGTCGAGGGTCTGCCACTGGCCGTCAGATAGCGCTTGTGATTGGAGCAACTGGAGGCATGGCTCAGCCGGCACAGACCATTTGATCCCCCAGACGCCGCGCGACCAGAACTGGCATCTAACAGAAACCTGCAGTTCCGATGCCAACTTCGCGTCGCTTCCACAGTGACCATTATAATAAATCAGCAGTTTTAATCAGAGTTATTTTCCAAATATTCCCCCTCGGCATAAACCCCTGCATGCCATAGTTGTTCCCCCAAAAGATAAGGAAACCAAGTCTTTTTAAATTCAAAATAACATTTAATGAGATTACATTGGAAGGAGTGTCTACACGACATGCACAGCATCTCCGTGTAGTTGCACTGGGACGTATCCACTGTGCCATAAAATATCAGGATTTTGATGTTTGTCAATCCTCCTGTACAGTCACACGTTGGACAAGGGCGAGAAAAATTTATGTAAATTACTTGCTTCCTACCTTCACAACTCTGGGGTAAGTACCCAAGTCTATGGCTATATGGCAGTTAATGTAACTACTCAAGCATAATAACAGGCACCTTTCGGAGATTAATGACAACTTTAGAGCGAAGTATACGTCAAACAAAAGTGGTGTCCGCAGACTGCAGAGTTTAAATCAAATGCCAGACAGATAGAATCTAAAGAAAAGTACTAATACGCTTGCACTGGAACAAGCGATTCGCTCAGATTAGGCAAGGGTACAGGAACGATTGGATTAGCTGGTGTTATTCACTGAGAACGGACTATGTAATACCTGGAACAGCTTAGAGAAACCACTAGGAACCTATATGAGAATATCTAGTTTAGAATTCTAAATCACGTCTCAGTGATCACACGACATTCAGTTAATCCTCACCCTATGCGATGAGAGTGGTTTCTAAGTACTTTTTAAAAATTTGTAAACGACATTTCTATTCAGTTTTGCGAATATGTTGAACATGATATACCGATGCAAATACGTAGCTTCATCCTTCTTAACCTTCGGGAACGAGTGCTGGGAAATTTTACGTCGCTCGTTTTGCACGCAAGCACGCATGTATACACACACACACACACACACACACACACACACACACACACACACACACACACACAAACGTTCAAGACGTTTCCACACTGTTGTAATTACAGATTATCCTAAAACTTAAAATTTGACAGAACTTTCACCGGCCTTTGCATATCCAGTAGCAAGTTTATCAGAGCTGTAAAAGAGATCAAGAATGCCATCATTGAAAAACGTATTACAGTACTTCAGCTACGAGAATGTGAACGGTATCGTACCATAGCCATAACGAAAATCTTTTCCTTTCTAAAATGTTGGTGTATTTGTAAAAATGGAAAAAAAATCTTTTTAGGCGCTCGTGGAATACGAAAAATATGGTAAACTAAGATTGGGTTCGTTTCACGACTGTAATTTGGGCGACATATGAAATGGAAAGGTAAACTATGAGAAAAGATGATTTGTGACCTGGAGACTCCCATCTGATGGGATGTTCGGCCACCTGGTGCGTTTTTTTTTCGGCGACTCTCGAGTCGATATGATGAAAGCACACACACCCAGACCCGAGTGGAGAAAATCTCCGAACTAGCAGGGAACTGAACTCAGGAACCCGTCATAGAGAGTCAGCAATGCTAAACACAAGACCATTAGCTGCTTAGTACATTACGACAGCATTTTGTAATCTACAAAATTGGAACTCAACGCGTAATTTATGCATGAGTCGGTAGTACCATGTACTCGGGCGTATGTTATTCTTGTAACATCACGGGGTCCCGGGTTCAGCTGTCGATGGTGTCGGGGATTTTCTCCACCCAGAGACTGGGCGTTTGCGTTGTCCTCACCATTTCATCGTCATTCTGGAACGTGGCGAGACTGGACAGTGAAAAAATTGGGAATTTTTACGGGTGCTGATAACCGCGCAGTTGAGCGCCCCACAAACCAAATTACATCATCATCATCATCTTGAAACATCAAAGGAGGAGCTTATCACAAGAATACACGTTGCGATGAAAATACTGAGCAGACAGTCGCACTAAACCAGACAGTGAAGTGCTGCTTTGCAACGAACGTACAGGACGATTCCGTGATAATGTTTCAAACTTTCAGGGACGATGGAGGAGGGTAAATGTATCGATTTGGGATAACCCTGGTGGGGAAATGACGGAATCTGTAAATATAAGCGAAAATCGTTCTGATACCTCTGACAATGAAGTACATATACCGGCACTATCATCCACGTTCCTGGGACACAACCCACTTGTTATTCATCAACGGTTGTGATTCCAACACCATGGAGTCCCACCTCACTTTGGACACAGTGTTTGTGAACACCTGGAGCAGACGTTTTATGAAAAGTGGAAAGGCATAGGTGGTCCTGTTTTGTGGCCAGCACGTTCACCTCATCTCACCCCACTTGATTTCTTCTTCTGGGGCCATATAAGAAGTCATGTTAACGGGACACCTGGCGAGACTGAAGGGGATCTCTTGCCAACCATTCTGGCTGCCTGCGACGCTGTTCAAACGACACCTTCAATATTAGAACGAATACTATGGAAGTCTGTGAGAAAAGGCCACCCCTGCGTTGACGCTGTGGGACGTCAGTTTGAACAACTGTTGTAAATGTGGCAGCTTGTGAAACTTGTGCAAATAAATGGAAATCAATAATACTGTTCCATAGCCTGAGGATTTTCGGTCCATCTGCATCATGTTACGTGCGCCGTTACTAGTTCATCTACAGGGAAAATTATCTGAGAATATTGGGAAGTATTCAGCAGGAATTCTGTACGTCATGATCAGGGTTCGGAGGTTGTGGCCCTTAGTTTCAGCGCTGCGCGAGGCAAAGACAGAACTTGAGTAGATTTCGGCTTATATCATTCTACTCGCTCGTTTTCAGACTAAGGCCTCTTACCTCTAATTGACAAAATTTATCGTTCTCCATCATCCCTGAAAGTTAACCACATCATCACAAAATCACCTTCTATGGCATGAGAATAATGGCCACTCCCGTTTGGTTTCTTGACGAAACGTGGAACACACATCCAAAATTTTCTGAAACTTAAGGGAACTTCAAGTCCCTTGAAACAAAGTGAGAATGTGAGAAGTAGTAATAAAATTCTAATTATAACTTCGAAAAAATCAGCTACAAATGGTTCAAATGGCTCTGAGCACTATGGGACTTAACTGCTGTGGTCATCAGTCCCCTAGAACTTAGAACTACTTAAACCTAACTAGCCTAAGGACATCACACACATCCAAGTCCGAGGCAGGATTCGAACCTGCGACCGAAAATCAGTTACACCCGTTAACTTTTTTAATCGAGCAATTCCTTCTCTACATATTCACCCAATAATAGGGAACATTTTCACCAACGATGGATGACTTGACAGAGACCTTGCTCTCAGAAATCGGCGTTTTTAATGTTCAGGGAACGTTCCCACTTGAAAATCTGTTCCCCGTCATTCTGTCAATTCAGTCATACCGTGTCTTGTTCTACTCGCAAGTGGAGTGAGCCCTAATTACTGTTACATTGTCTTCGCGGTCCTTACGTGAAATGTACGTTGGAGGCAGTAGAATCGTTGTGCAGTCAACAGTAACTGTCGTTTCTGTAAATTTTCTCAATAGGGTTTCGCGAAAAGAACGTTATCTTCCCTCAAGGAAATCTCATTCGAGTTCACGGAGTATTTCCGTATTTATCGTGCGGTCATCGAACATACCGGAACCAAATCTAGCAGCCCACCTCTTAACTGTCACGTTGTTTCCCTTCACTCTGGCCTCATGAGTATCCCAAACACTCGAGCAGTAATACGAATCGGTGTCACTAGTATTCTACAAGCTGTCTCCTTCGGATATCGACTGCATTTTCCTAAAATTCTCCCAATAAACCGAAGTCGAGCATTCGTCTCCCGTACTACCGAACTTACGAGCTGATTCCGTTCATATAAGCTTGCAGCATTACTCCTAGCTATTTCATCGACGTGTCAGGCAGTACGCATCTAATAATCCGTTCAAACATTACAGGATTGTTTCTTCTACTCATTTCGATTAACTTACATTTTTCAACATTTAGAGGAAGCTGCTATTCATCACACAAACTACAAATTCTGTCTAAGTCATCCTATGTCTTTCTAGAGTCACTCAACAACAACACTTATCCGTAGACTTAAGTGTCGTTAACAAATTGTCGCAGATTGCTGTTCAAGCTATTCGTTAGATCATTTATGTATACAGAGATATAGAGCGGTCCGTTCACATTTTCTAGGGGCTCACCTGATGGTGCCATTGTCCCTATGAACACTCGCTGTCTAGAACAACGTACTAGGCTCTAGTATTTAAGAATTTCGTCAATCCACTCAGATACCTGAGAACCCATTCTGTATGCTCGGACCGTAGTTAACAGTCTGCTGTTTGACACTGTGTAAAATGAGCCGGCCCAGGTGGCCGAGCGATTCTAGGCGCTACAGTCTGGAACCGCGCGACCGCTACGGTCGCAGGCTCGAATCCTGCCTGGGGCATGGATGTGTGTGATGTCCTTAGGTTAGTTAGGTTTAAATAGTTCTAAGTTCTAGGGGACTGATGACCTCAGAAGTTAAGCCCCATAGTGCTCAGAGCCATTTGAACCATTTGTGAAATGATTTCCGGAAATCTGAGAATATGGAACCAGCCTCCTTCAGTCCAGGATTCGCAGAATATCGAGCGAGAAAAGGGCAAGCTGAGATTCACACAGGCGGCGCTTTTTAAATCCGTACTGATATGTGACCAAAACCTTTTGTGTCTCAAGGGCATTTACGCTATTCAGACTTAGACTACGTTCAAGAATTCTGCATCAATGCGATGCTAAGAATATTGGTCTGTAGTTTTGCGAGCCCCTCCTCAAATACAGGAGTCATCTGCGGTGTTTTTCAGTCGCTTGGCACTTTCCCTGGGCGAGAGATTTGTGATAAATGCAAGATAAGTAAGGCGATCAGTGACGAAGAGGACTGTCTTCAAAGCCGTATTGGGATTCCGCCCGGACCTAGCAACTTACTTGTTTTCAAGTCTTTCACTTGCTTCTCAATGCCAGATATGTCTACTTCTCTGTCCTACAAATGGAAGTCTGGGAGGCGGTGAAACGATGATATGTCTGTACGTTCCTCCTGCGTGAATGGCTATTTAAACGTGAAATTAAAACTTCCGTTTTCTGTTTGCTGTCTTCCATTGCACACCAGAGTGGTCGACGTGTAACTGGACAGAAGCGTTCAACCCCATTAGGGACCTTTAATAGGACTAGAATTTTCTCGAATTCTCCCCGAAATCTTTCACTAACTTATGGTTGTGGAAGTTGACCCTCCATGCATCGATCCTTTTATAGGCGCGACGAACTTCTACTAACTTTTGTGAGTCGACATTTCCGCGTTGGATATCGTGGGAGAGCGTGCGGAAACCTGTTTTGGACAGGGGCAGAATAAGACCAATGTGTTTACCAGTCGGTGGTGATAGACTGGGTCAGACAGTTGTAACAGTGAGATCAGTTAACACAGACCTGACTTTCGCATCATGCCTTGCTCTTGGTTGTGCGCCCTTGTTATTTCGGTGATTCACGCTGGTCGCGTTTTTGCTTTTCTTCCTGAGAGTCTCTACACATTCTTCGAAATCTCTGCTCCCTCGTAGACTGGCTTGCACACTCCCTCGCTAATGGGTCGGGCACCCACCATCAGCTAGAGAAATGACATTTGCGCCGACAGGACAACTTCGTGACATTATCACGCCTGTGTAGCTACAAAAGTGGAGACAGAGGATATCCTTACGCATCCGACGCTTTTAATTTTTTTTTCATAGTGGTAATTTGTGACATTTATGCACCTGGCATTTCTGCAATACTGGCAGGAACAGTTGTGCCACCACGAGCAACAGCTACAGTTGCAGCAGGAGTAATATCAATAGCAGCAGGAGCATGACATATTCTTACGCCGCAGTGGCAGCGGGCCAAGTGTGTGCAGAGAAGCGTTGTCCCCAGCTGCCCCTCACGCCTTTCGCCGGTTTAGACGAGTCTACGGAAAGGTGGGAGAATCACTTCGCTAGTTTTTGTCAAGTAAGGCGTATGGTCGATCCAGCTGATCAGGCCGTCTTATTATTGTCCGACAGTGCGGTACTGTACGAAATTGTGCAATGTTTGAAGACCTCCACCGAGCCGAGAAAATTAACTATGTAGAATCCTGTCCGTTGCTCGCGCTGTATTTTGGAAACCAAACCGATGCGGTAGCGGCGGGGTTGCAGTTTAACCGGCATCGCAAGTACCCTGCGCTGTCGTATGCAGCATGGATCGCCGACCTGCAAGATCTCTCACGATAGTGTCAGTTTGAGTATCCCAGTACGCTACTTAGTAAACGGGACTAGCACCCTACCCCAAGATCCAATCCCTGGTTCGATTCCCGGCGGGGTTAGGGATTTTCTCTGCCTCGTGATGACTGGGTGTTGTGTGCTGTCCTTAGGTTAGTTAGGTTTCAGTAGTTCTAAGTTCTAGGCGACTGATGACCATAGATGTTAAGTCCCATAGTGCTCAGAGCCATTTGAACCATTTTGAACCCAAGGTCCAAACTAGGACACTGGCCCTATCTGATGCCTCTTTAGCCAAATATGGACAGATTGCTGAATGAGATGAATTTAGGGCAGCGGCAAGGGACATACTTTCCGATAATTGAGAGGTGACGAAGTCACATACGCATGATAAGCAGCCCCCGATCCTCAAGGGGTTGGCCAGATGACCTTGCCTTCCGCTGAGGCAACGTGTGATGCCACTGACGGTTCGAGCGCAGTTACGCCACGGCACTGCCCGCTCTCACCCGCAAAGGGCTGGGAGCTCGGTGGGTACGTGTACATAGAAGAGTCATTATTGCCGTTCGGGACCTTACCGGTTCTCCGCGTCACTCACCTTCCGCATCTGCTTACTGTCAACGGGCAAGTGGGTCGTCCTGACCCGACTGTCATTTGGTGTGTGTTAGACAGGATCACACATACACAGACGCCATTTGCTAGATATGCCGAAAAGTAGGCCTTTTGGCTTCGGTCAGCGAGCAGTAGGCTGGTCGTCGGAAACCATAGTGTTTTCCCTGGGCTCGGGAGCTGTTTGCGATGCCCCTCAAACATCTCCCCAATGTATGCTGCTAGCGTTGGTTGTGAATGGGCGGCTGTTTGAGATTCAGGTAGACATGGAAGCAACGGTCATGGACTGCCCTGAGTTGTAACGATCACTATGTCAGGTTGTTCTTATAGTAAGCAGTATATTCCATTGTGGGAGTAATTCTCCATTGCAGATTGTTATAAGAATTTGGAACTGTAACTTACCTTGTTAAAAATAAATTCACCGTTGGCGCAAAATATTTTTGGGATTGACGCCTTTTCTGTTTTTTTTTTTAATTCCAAATCGTTGACATTGTCCATTTAGCAAATTTTTTTTATTTGTGTGGTATCCACAAGTGTTCCGCAACATGTTCAGAATAGTCAAATCTGCCACAGTTCTAAAATGCTTTTATTGACCGACAGCCTACATGACAAAAGTCCCTATACAGTATCACGGTTTCGGGGCCTTAGGCCCATCACCATGTGTATCTGGAAAACTAAAGGAAGCTCATAGTTGTAACCTACGCCTTTAAAACAATTAAATTTAAAAAAACTAAAATTTAGAAACTAAAAATCATTTGAAATAATTAAAAAGTATCCTACCTAGCAGCAGTAGGACGTCATGCCCATGCCCAAGCAAACACACACACACAAAAAAAGTTTTGCATCACCGAGGTTTCAAGAACTCCTGAAGATAGATGCTGACTGTGGATATTGTATCACAGACACAATCCCTTTGGCAGTTCAGAGATTTCATTAAACACGTCCAAAGATGTAAACAACGCCTATTAGACGTAGGGGGTCCGACAGCCGATACGTTTCAGTCATTCCACCAGGAAGGAGGTACACGACTCGTGTTGTCTGTAGTTCAACCATGCCTAAACGGCCAATACCCCGGTTCGAACGCGTCCGCATTGTTACTTTGTGCCAGGAAGCTGTCTCAACAACGGAAGTGTGCAGGCGGCTCGGAGTGAACCAAAGCGATGTTGTTCGGACATGGAGGAGATACAGAGAGACAGGAGCTGTCGATGACATGCCTCGCTCAGGCCGCCCAAGGACTGACTACTACTGCAATGGATGACCGCTACGTACGTATTACGGCTCGGAGGAACCCTGACAACAACGCCACCATGTTGAATAATGCCTTTCGTTTAGCCACAGGACGTCGTGTGACGGCTCAAACTGTGCTTAATAGACTGCATGATGGGTACTTTATTCCTAACGTCCGTGGTGAGGTCCACCTTTGCAACCACGACACCATGCAGGGCGGTACAAATGGGCCCAACAACATGCCAAATACACTGCTCAGGATTGGCATCATGTTCTCTTCACCGATGAGTCTCACATATGCCTTCAACCAGACAATCGTCAGTGGCGTGTTTGGAGGCAACGCGATCAGAATGAACGCCTTAGACACACTGTCCAGCGAGTGCAGCAAGGTGGAGGTTCCCTGCTGTTTTTGGGTGGCATGATGTGGGGCAGATGTACGTCACTGGTGGTCATGGAAGGCTCCATAGCCGCTGTACGATACATGAATGCCGTCCTCCGATCGATAGTGCAACCATATCGGCAGCATATGGGCGAGGCATTCGTCTTCATGGACGGCAATTCGCGACCCCATCGTGTACATCTTGTGAATGACTTCCTTCAGGATAACGACGTCGCTCGACTAGAGCGGCCAGCATGTTCGCCAGTCATGAACCCTATCGAACATGCGTGGGATAGATTGAAAAGTGCTGTTTATGGACGACGTGACCTACCAACCACTCTGAGGGATCTACGCCGAATCGCCGTTGAGGGGTGGGACAATCTGGATCAACAGTGCCTTGATGAACTTGTGGGTAGTGTGCTACAACGAATATAGGCATGCATCAATGCAAGAGGACGTGCTACTGGGTTTAGAGGTTCTGCTGTGTACAGCACTCATGTCCACCACCTCTGAAGGTCTCGCTGCACGGTGGTACAACATGCAATGTGTGATTTTCATGAGCAATAAAAAGGGCAGAAATGATGTTTATGTTGATCTCTGTTCCAATTTTCTGTACAGTTTAAGGAATTCGCGGAACTGAGGTGATGCATTTTCTTTTCAAAGAATCCCAGCTTTCAAGTGCAGCCTGGGTATATGTCTCTTTTCCCAAAATTACCACCTGCAATAGATTTAGTCTACAAAAATAAAGCCACCACAGGACATTAAGTAGAAATCACACACTAGACCAAGCAACACTCTAAACTAAGTAACGACCTTGCACCGTAAAATGTAAATCAGCTTTAAACCTGAGATGGCGAACGACGAAAAAACGGCGCTAACATTCTCAGACTACACTTACAGAATGCTAATACAGTGCATCTATGTGACCTGTGTGCCTACGGGGCTGTATTCATGATAAACACCGTGAAGGTGGCGCATAACGTGTCATGGAGATTAAGTAAGATACAAGTAACGCCCGCCCGGCTAGCCGCGCGGTCTAACGTGTTGCTTCCTGACTGGGAAGGAGTGCGAGTCCCCAGCACGAATCCGCAAGGCGGATTAGTGTCGAGGTCTGGTGTGCCGCCCAGCCTGTGGTTGGTTTTTGAGGCAGTTTTCCATCTACCTCGCCGAATTCCGGCTGGTTCCCTTTATTCCGCTTCATTGTCGGTGATTGTTGCGCAAACACCATTTCCACTTTCGCGTATATCATAATTACTGTACCATGCAAACATTTGGCGTTACACTCATCTGGTATGAGACATTCCCGAGGTGGTACAAATGGGGCTGAACTCCACAATAACCCTTGGTTCACTGCGGGGCAGTGGTGGGATGGGTGGACTGCTGTGGCCTGTTCTGGGGTTGTGAACCATTGAGGACTACAGTCGATCGAAGCCTCACCCTCATTTCTAGGTCCTCAGTTCAATACATACATACAAGGTAGTAGGTACGAATGGTGAAAAACAATTCGGAATAAATATGGGTAATAACCGAAAGTAATGGCGCTCCAGTTGGGAACGTGTTCATCTTACCAAGCAAATAGGAAAAAAGTAGTATATTGATGAGAGTTCTTGCGAAGAGAGCATTTTAGAAAAAAATTCCAGATCGTAAACCAAGAATCTAATTTCACAGTTTCTTCCAACCAAATAATCTCATTTGTCTATATCGAAAAAACCAATGTCTCATTTAAAATTTTTCAAATCTAAGCTATTTTATCATTTTTAAATAAGAACCATCAAAACTCTTTTGCCTACATCGAAAAAAACAAATACATACTTCCTCATTTAAATGTTTTCAAATCTGATAAATTTTATTCTTTATAAATAAGAACCATCAAACCTAAAATCTCAAAGGAACATTTTGAGCAAAAACGTTTCAATAAAAATAGAAATCAAATTTCATTTTACATAAAACAATGAAAACAAATCTGAAGTATGTATAAGAATTTAGAAAATTTTAGTAAAGGAAAGTATGGTTTGACTTAGGAACATTTAGAAAATTATTGTAAAGAAAATGGTTATTCAAATGTAACTACAGGAAATCTGTTTGAATTTATTTATTATTTTCATAGGGAAGGAATTGATAGAGAACGAAGTAAGATAGAAGTAAAATATAAAGCTTTAAAAGAACTACCATCAATAGCTGAAACAGAAAATTTGAAGAATTAATCACTCTTATTGTAAATTCTGTTGATAATATTACTAACAATGATAATGGCAATGAATTAAATCTTTAAAAGAACTTCAACAAATCTGTAAAATGAACAAAATAAAAATTATTTTAAACTTAGCATAAGTCAATTAATTGATCTTATCAAAAAAAATTGGAAGTAAAATTAATAAAAATATAGATGTAAGTAAAAATTCCTTAAGTCATTTTCGTAAAATTCGCAAAACTAAAAGTTTAAAAAATTATTATGGTCCAAATAAACAACAACCAATATTATCATTAGATCTGACACCAAAATTAATACTTATGATATGAGAAAAATATTAACAATAATGGTAATGAGTATTATATATTAGAAACATCTAGTAGATAAATATCAAGAAATTAAACAAAAATAACAAGAAAAATTTACCAGGTTTCAGTCATCTAGATGATGAAGATTTTTTAAAATCACATAAACGAATTTATAAAAAATCTTCTGCTTTCAAATCAAGAATAATAACTTGTGGAATAATAATAATGATAACATGGTTAAACTACAAGAGCTTTTTAATCAGGCTAAATAAGAAATAATCACCAACTTAAAAAAATAGTATAATACAAAGAAGAAAAATTAAAGTTAACAGAAATATAATTTTAATTTTAGAAGATAAGAAGAAATACAAGAAGTTACTTTTAAAACAGTCAATTAAGTTTTATTAGGAACAACTGATTCAGAAGATTATTCTCATTAATCAATTAAATAAACTATTAAGGGAAATGGAAGAAATGCATAGGAAAACATCTGGTTGGTCTCTATAGTATGTAGATAGTTTAGAATTAAATATTAATAAACACAATCCTATTTTTTGTTCTTCTTATACTGATTTTTAAAAAGGAATTAAGGATAAAAAGCAGTCATTAATGTACAATATCCAGACCAAACATGTTTTCTTTATTCAGTAAGATCAGTATTACATCCAGTAGAATATGTTGCAGAAAGATTTACTAAATATAACAATATTGGATTAGAATTGGATAAAATTTTAGAAAAAGAGAACATTAATTTTGCTGTTCAGTTAACAGATATAGCAAAATCTGAAAATAAATTAAATATTTCAATTAATATTCATGCTAATGAAAGCAATGAAGTACAAGAAAAAATATTCTATATCCTCTGTACCAAACATAAAATAAACAAGAAAAATATGTAAATCTTCTTTGAATTAGAAATGAAAATATTTTCATTATTGTTGCATAAAAATTTTCTAGTTGAATTAGTTCACAAACAAGCAATCACAATGGAAAAGGTCAAAAAGTTGACTTAAAAATTATAATAATTCGTTTCAAGTTCATTTTGTACTTTACACATATTTCGAAAATTTATTAAAGGATATTCAAACATGTCAACCAAATCCTGAAAAATCTTATATTAACAAATGTCAAAAACATTTGCCAATTTCATTCAGTTATTGTGTTAAATTGCCAAATGGTGATTATAAAAATCTAGTTCGTTATAGAGGTAATGATGTAGCAAAAAATTCATTGACAATGTAATAGATGAATTCAGAGAAATTGCTAGAATATATAAACGAAATATTCCAATAAAAATGACTAAAGAAATTGTTATCAACTATAAATATTCAGAAAATTGTCATATTTGTGAAAAGTAATATCCTTTTAGTGAAAAGAAAGTAAGAGATCATTTCCATACAACAGGAAAATATTGAGGAGTTGCATCTTAGTTAACAAAATCCGGAATTAATTCCAGCTTATATTCATAATTTAACAAATTACGATGTTTATCAAGGAATTAGCAATAGATAATAATGATAAGGATTAGAGGGAATAATAAGAGTGGACGATCAAGAACGAAGTGCTCGTATTAAGAAGGGTGTAAGACAAGGCTGTAGCATTTCGCCCCTACTCTTCAATCTGTACATCGAGGAAGCAATGATGGAAATAAAAGAAACGTTTAGGAGTGGAATTAAAATACAAGGTGAATTGATATCAATGATACGATTCGCTGATGACATTGCTATCCTGAGTGAAAGTGAAGAAGAATTAAATGATCTGCTGAACGGAATGAACAGTCTAATGAGTACACAGTATGGTTTGAGAGTAAATCGGAGAAAGACGAAGGTAATGAGAAGTAGTAGAAATGAGAACAGCAAGAAACTTAACATCAAGATTGATGGTCACGAAGTCAATGAAGTTAATGAATTCTGCTACCTAGGCAGTAAAATAACCAATGATGGATGGAGCGAGGAGGACATCAAAAGCAGACTCGCTATGGCAAAAAAGGCATTTATGGCCAAGAGAAGTCTACTAATATCAAAAAACCGGCCTTAATTTGAGGAAGAAGTTTCTGAAGATGTACGTCTGATAGTGAAACATGGACTGTGGGAAAACCGGAACAGAAGAGAATCGAAGCAATTGAGATGTGGTGCTATAGACGAATGTTGAAAATTATGTGGACTGATAAGGTAAGGAATGAGGAGATTCTACGCAAAATCGGAGAGTAAAGGAATATTTGGAAAACACTGATAAGAAGAAGGGACAGGATGATAGGACATCTGCTAAGACATGAGGCAATGACTTCCATGGTACTAGAGGGAGCTGTAGAGGGCAAAAACTGTAGAGGAAGACAGAGATTGGAATACGTCAAGCAAATAATTAAGGATGTAGGTTGCAAGTGCTACTCTGAGATGAAGAGGTTAGTACAGGAAAGGAATTCGTGGCGGGCCGCATCAAACCAGTCAGTAGACTGATGACCACAAAAAAAATGATAGTGATAAAATTCCAAATAATAAACGAAAATATATCTGTTTTAGTAAACATGTTGAAGATGGATTAACTTTAAGTTTTTTTAGATACATTCAAATTTACAGGGTCAAATATTGACAAAATATCTAGCAAACCTTACAGAAGAAAAATTTAGAGAAACAGCAAAATTATTTGAAGTTTAACAATAAGATTAAATAATTAAAAAGGAGAATCCATATGAATATATGGATTCCAAAGAAAAATTACAAGAAATTAAAAACATAGAAAAGAATGTTTTTATTCAAAAATTAATAAAGGTAATATTTCTGATGAAGAATATAAAAGAGCAAAGACAGATAGGAAAAAAATCAATATTAAAAATTTAGATGAATATACAAAATTATATAATAAATGTTATGTTTTAATATAAGCAAATATTTTCGAAAATTTTACAGATACATATATTAAATCTTATAAACTTAGTATTTCTTGGTATTTTACACTTCCAGAATTATCTTGGGATTCTATGTTAAAACTGACAAAAATTGAATTACATTTATTTCATGACTTTGTTGTGATTTTCTTTCTTGAAAAAGGAATTCAAGGAGGAATTTCTCAAAGTATTGAAAAAGAGTAAGGCAAAATCCAGTAATAAATAAATAAAAAATTAAAGCCAAGAAATCAATCAAATTACATTACATATTTAGATAAAATAATTTATGTGGTTGGGCAATGTCTCAGATTTTATCATTTAAAAATTTCAGTTGTGTAGAACCAAATATTTTTATTTTGGAACTGCTTAAGCAGTCAGATAGTTATAAATAAGGTTATATTTTCGAAGTTGATTAGAACATCCAAGAAAATTAGATTATTTACTTAAAGATTTACCTTTAGGAGCTGAAGGATGAAATATATACATTGTAGAAATCTCAAACAATGTTGAAATCTTGAATTTAAATTAAAGAAGATTTACAGAATCTTATAATTTTAACAATCAGAGAGGATGAAAAAAATATCGATTTTAATACAGAAATAAGAAAAAAAAGGCTACTAACGATTTTGAAAATGATTTCTACAAGTTAATTAATAATTTAGTATTTGTAAAAACAATGTAAAATATTAGAAATAGACAAAATATTAAATTCATAACAGATCCAAGAAAATATATGAATTATATTTCAAAACCAAATTATGAACATACTACTGTATTTTCAGAACATTTAGTTGCAGTTCATATAAAGAAAATTAAAATGATGATCAATAAACCAATTTATATTGGAATGATTATTCTAGGTTTCTGAAAATAAAAATCATGATTTTCATTATAATGTTATGAAACCAAAATCATAATGATTTGAAATCAAATATAAATGAATTTGATACAACTGATTTTATTTCTATTTTATGAAAAAGTCAATGAGCTGTTACATTTTAAACCTCATATGTAGAAAAATCTTAAATTTTATAGATAATTATCTCACTTCTTACCACAGTTTTTAATAGATTTGGAAAATTCTAGAGTTTTGTACACCTGTAAGTGTGTTTTGTATGCTGTGAAAAATTCATTACAGAATCTCTCTTTGTCATGAAGAAAAGTGTTCCTATAGAAACAAATACAGCCAATAGTAAGTGAAAAAAATGATGAAATTTCACATGTAAAAGAAAATTATTTTGTTATGTTTTTGAACTTCAACTGCTATGAGTGTGGTACCTGAATCTTTCCTGGTCATACTCACAAAGTTTTATGAATTTGTTTGCAATTTATATTACAAAATTATGAATTAAAACGTCCTGTGCTGCCTCTCCTGCTCCATGTCGGCAGCCCATTTCACATCCTACTCCCCTTAATTCCGCTAGCTGATCTTTTTCCTAATTTCGTTCCTGGGTCACAAAATCGATAGCCTGGAAGATGCATCTCAAATAGTAATTTGTTAATCAATGTGTTTACTAATCCTTTACCATTTTTTCACTTTTCCAAAAGGTATGTGGTCAGTTATTCAAAAATCTAATGAAAGATGGAATTCCTTTTGATTCATTAATAATAAAATTACTAAATTTATTTGTTAACATTTGTGTTACTCTGACTTCTTGAATATGATAAATTTTTATTTTCTGCTGATTCTTCAATAGTAATTACAGTTAATCAATGAATTAAATCTCTAACATCACTAATCCAAATATATTCAACTGGTTTTTCTGAAAAATTTTTTACTGAACCTTCAACAACTTTTTCAAATGAATCACTGAGATTTATTTCTGAAGTACTAGGAAAATATTCTTTAACAATTGTTTTAATCAAATGATTACATTTATTGCCTTCACTTGATTTTATTTTATTTGACTTACTTTTATTATATATAGCATTTGAGTTCAATAAAATTCTAGTTGAATTTTGTGACTGTAGAGAATCAAATTCTGTATATAAATAATCTATTGTTATTTGTATTCCTGTTAAAAGTTTCATTCATCCATCTGTTCCTTCATATTCTTTCTCAGCTCTCTTTAATTTATCACCATTCGTTAGTATTTCTAATTTTCCAACAAATTTAAATTGTCCAACAGGTCTGAATCCAAAAACATTATCTACACCATGATTAGGAAATCCTGACATTCTTTCTCTTACATTTATTTTTAACATCGTTTTCTTTTCTTCTAATTTCCTTTCATTTCAAAATTCTCTAACAAATTATTTATTTCTGACTCACTTAACGTATAACCTCTTTTATCAGTTTCATAATATTTAATTGTTGAAATATCGTCAATTTCTTCTAAAAAATGTATCTTTTGCATGTCGCAAGTCGCAGGCAGAAGGGGCCCACTGGCCAACCTAATGTGTTATGAATACGTGATGCAAAGCGGCGCGCTTGGAAAACAGAGGCGCACAGCCAAGAATAAATAGTTGCCCTTTTCTAACGAGATTCATACAGCAGCAGACGGGGCGCCATCGTTCCAGTCTATGGTAGGTTGTTGGTTCGACCCTCTGAGGCCGACACGGGGTCTGTAGCCAGCCACCCAGCGGCGGGCTACTCGACAGCTCGCTAATGTGGGCAGTCGCCCTGGCTTCCAACATACACCGGAGGCATCCCAAGCCGAGGGCTGCAGATTCGGACACCGGATCACGGGCTCTTGTCGTCGCTGCGATCTCAATCATGGCGGAGAGAAGAAGCAGCAGCAGGCCACCTGCGGCTTACACCGTGCAGCGCTGAGTCAGTAGGGACGCAGACCGCAGAATAAGCTGGTGGCGCATCCTGGCGCCGTCACAATTACACTGCTGCCCAAGGCCAGCACAACACAACATTGCATTTCATGGGCCACTGGGGTGCTTCCTGAGCATTGCCGGGCCTTTGATGCAGACCAAGAGGAACGAGGGCACGGTAGGTGCAAACAATAAATCACTTGGAAAGTTCTCACCGAGCTTTAATACGGTGCCTTCGACCTCATTCCACTACATTTGACGTCTGCCACCACTACATTTGTTGTCAGAATAACTGACGTCGGCTGTACACTACGACGTTCGAGCCCACCGTCTGTATTACAGTCACAAGATGTAGTGAGTTCTGACCAGTTTTCTTTTCAGTATTGGACTTTTCTTGTTTTTTTTCGAGTATGACTCCTGGCTAGCCACATTTTAGATGTTTTGTGTAGGCATATTATTTTTTTGTTGTTGTCAGAGTAAGTGTTAGAGTATTTGGGGCAGTAAGATTTTTTTTTAGTGACATTTAATTACTTTTGTATCGGTTTATGATGATACTGAGTGTGATGACACGGAACTGTAAGATGTTGGGTTATTCTCGTACTCAAATGTTTTATTTCAAAACTAAACTGGGAACAAAAGCAACACAATGGCAGAGTCAGGGGTGCGAGGTGTGTCGGAAGCAGAAGCGGTACGGATTTTGTTGGAAAAAGTAGCACAACTGACAGTAGACAATACGCAGTTGAGAAATTAATTAACATCTACAAGTGAGCGGGAAACCGCATCTGATCAGTCGTTGTTGCCTAAGGTTCAGGAGACTGATCCAGCTGCCACGAGATTGATTATTTCGTTTTCTGGCACGTCATCTGCGGATGTGCATTCATTTATGAAGCACTTGGAAATTTCAGCTGTGGTGAATGGTTGGTCTGATGAACAGTTCTTACATGTAGCCAAGATTAGATTACCGGGTGAAGCGAAGACAATATGTAAAGTGTTCTGAGGCCTTAAGGAAGACAGGACAGTTTAAGCAGTTGAAGGAGGGGCTTTTACAAAGGTACAAGAAACAGAATAACGCTCGGTACATTAAAGAGACGTTAAGTACAATGAGAAAAAGGCAGGGAGAGACGATGCAGAAATTTGCAGACAGGATAAGGGAAATTAATGAGTATACTTACAAGTTGGGTTAGAGCGATGAAGCGAATAGCGTTCTGCTGCAGGCGGCCGAGCAAATGGCACTTGATGTATTTTTGAGAGGCTTACCAGTACATATATCACGGAAAGTGCGTGAAGGAACTCCGAAAGATTTGTATTCGGCCATTCAGCTGGCAATTCAACATGAGGAAATAGACGTGGCAACAGGGGTACGCGAGAGGCAAACAGTGTTTACAGTGGGTATAAAATGTTATAAGTGTGGTCGTATGGGACATGTGCAGAGGCAATGTACCCAGTCACCAAGGAATAGAGGAAGGGGTGGAAATCAGCAGGGTGGAGGATGGAGAAGTGGGGATAGGAGGTGTGGACACTCGTTAAACGGCAGAGGGGCCCCAGGAACCACATAATGGAGCTCCCCTTTAATTTCAATGCTACGATTATGTATTCAGTGGTGGAATGTTCAGTGGTAGGATCCATAGGAACTAAAAAGTTAAAGATTGTGTCGGACACAGGGGCGGAGGTGTCAGTGGCTACTAAGAATATAATGGGATGAAGGAAGTTAGATCCACCGCGTTATAAGTTACGTGGAGTGGGGGATAAGGAGGTCACATCTTTGGGGCCAGTGACAGTTGACTTTCTAATAGAGAAAGTCCGATTTAATGCATGCATGGAGGTAGTATCATGGGTGAGCGAAGGCTATGACATGATCCTTCGAGTAGATTTCTTGCATCAACATAAAGCCAAAATTGACCTTGGACAAAGAACTGCGGAACTTCCTGGAATGTTATTTCAGCTATCGGAAACTGTTGTCAATGCAGAGCTGTCGCGAGGGGTGTCAACGTAATGAACAAACCATTGAACCGCGTACTTCAGCATTAAGGCTTAATTCGCATGGGTGTGTAGTGGCACCGGGAAGTCGTTTTGGGTAAGTGTGGAGTCGAATCTACCAGTGGTACGGTATTTATTGTTGAACCATTGGAGGATAACGAAGTTTTGGGTTCATTGGGATGTTTTGTGAAACGTAGTGTTGTACGTGTACAGGAAGGGAACGACGGCCGAGTAGTTCCCGTGAACGTTGATAATTGTAGCGCTGTAGACGCGAATTTGAGGAAAGGAGTTTTAGTAGCAAATTTGGATGTGCCAGATGACGAAGACTGGTGTTCGAGAGGTAGGCGAAGTGATCAACCACTAACTGCCGATAGAACTGCTTTGGGTGACAAAATTAAGCATTTGAAAGGAAGAGGAAGAGAGCATATGGAAGAATTATTGTGGGAATTTAAGGATTTGTTTTTTCCACAAGGGCCGTTACCAGCAACTCCATCAGTTCAGCATAGGATACGAACAGGGAATGAAGCACCTGTTTACCGTAAACCATACAGAATACCGCGGTATTTGGAGCCGATTGTGGAGGATTTCATTGATCAGCAGCTTGCGGATGGTATTATAGAGCATAGTAATAGTTGCTGAGGAGCGGGCATTGTCGTTGTGCCTAAAGAATCTATGGATGTAACTAAGAAATACAGGTTCTGGTATGACTACCGATACCTCAATAATCAGACAGTAACGGGCGCGTACCCCATTCCAAACATATCGGAGACTTTGCATCACTTACAACAGTGGCAGTACTTTTCTACAATGGATTTGACAAGTGGTTATCATCAGTAAGAGGTGGCCCCAGAGGATCGTCTAAAAATTGCTTTCTCTACATCTGGAGGTCATTACCAGTACATTAGAATGCCATTCGGTTTGAAAAACGCTCCGGCAACGTTTCAGAGGTTGCTAGACAGTGTCTTGAGGCGCTTGAAACCACGGCACTGTCTGGTCTGTTTCTATGACATTATAGTGTTTTCAAGCATTATGGAGCAACATAAACAGCGGTTAAGGGAAGTCCTTATGATGTTAAGAGCAGCTCGTTTGAGGTTGAGCCTGGAGAAGTGTCGTTTTGCATTAGCAGAAGTAAAATATTTGGGTCGTATTGTCAGTAAGGACGGAGTGTGAACAGATCCGAGGTTGGTACAGGCTGTAAGGCAGTTTCGGGAACCGAAAACAGTTAAGGAAGTGCAGTCATTCATCGAAAGTTGGTGCAGGATTTTGCAGATTTAGCACAGCCGTTGATATGATTGTTACGGAAGGGTGTGAAATTTAAGTGGACAGAAGAGTGTCAGAAAGCGCTTGACAAACTGAAGGAAGTGTTAACATCAAGTCCGGTTCTTGTGTTTCCAGATTTTTAAAAGGAGTTTATATTAACATCCGATGGATCTAATCAAGCATTAGGGTGTGTTCTTAGCCAGGAAACTGATGGGAAAGAACATCCTGTAGCATATGCGTCTAGGCAGATGAAGGCTGCAGAGAGGAATTACTCAACAACAGAGAGGGAGATGCTTAGCGTAATCTGTGGAATCACATATTTTAAATGTTATTTATGTGAGAGAAGATTTTGGGCAGTGACAGATCATGTTGCACTGAAGTGGTTGTTGGTTTTGAAGGATCCGTCCACTAGACTCGCTAGCTGGGCTGTGAGGCTTAGTGACTTCGACTACGAGGTGGTGCACAAGCCTGGGCAGAAGCACGGTAATACGGATGCACTAAATACACTCCTGGAAATGGAAAAAAGAACACATTGACACCGGTGTGTCAGACCCACATACTTGCTCCGGACACTGCGAGAGGGCTGTACAAGCAACGATCACAAGCACGGCACAGCGGACACACCAGGAACCGCGGTGTTGGCCGTCGAATGGCGCTAGCTGCGCAGCATTTGTGCACCGCCGCTGTCAGTGTCAGCCAGTTTGCCGTGGCATACGGAGCTCCATTGCAGTCTTTAACAGTGGTAGCATGCCGCGACAGCGTGGACGTGAACCGTATGTGCAGTTGACGGACTTTGAGCGGGGGCGTATAGTGGGCATGCGGGAGGCCGGGTGGACGTACCGCCGAATTGCTCAACACGTGGGGCGTGAGGTCTCCACAGTACATCGACGTTGTCGCCAGTGGTCGGCGGAAGGTGCACGTGCCCGTCGACCTGGGACCGGACCGCAGCGACGCACGGATGCACGCCAAGACCGTAGGATCCTACGCAGTGCCGTAGGGGACCGCACCGCCACTTCCCAGCAAATTAGGGACACTGTTGCTCCTGGGGTATCGGCGAGGACCATTCGCAACCGTCTCCATGAAGCTGGGCTACGGTCCCGCACACCGTTAGGCCGTCTTCCGCTCACGCCCCAACATCGTGCAGCTCGCCTCCAGTGGTGTTGCGACAGGCGTGAATGGAGGGACGAATGGAGACGTGTCGTCTTCAGCGATGAGAGTCGCTTCTGCCTTGGTGCCAATGATGGTCGTATGCGTGTTTGGCGCCGTGCAGGTGAGCGCCACAATCAGGACTGCATACGACCGAGGCACACAGGGCCAACACCCGGCATCATGGTGTGGGGAGCGATCTCCTACACTGGCCGTACACCTCTGGTGATCGTCGAGGGGACACTGAATAGTGCATGGTACATCCAAACCGTCATCGAACACATCGTTCTACCATTCCTACACCGGCAAGGGAACTTGCTGTTCCAACAGGACAATGCACGTCCGCATGTATCCCGTGCCACCCAACGTGCTCTAGAAGGTGTAAGTCAACTACCCTGGCCAGCAAGATCTCCGGATCTGTCCCCCATTGAGCATGTTTGGGACTGGATGAATCGTCGTCTCACGCGGTCTGCACGTCCAGCCCGAACGCTGGTCCAACTGAGGCGCCAGATGGAAATGGCATGGCAAGCCGTTCCACAGGACTACATCCAGCATCTCTACGATCGTCTCCATGGGAGAATAGCAGCCTGCATTGCTGCGAAAGGTGGATATACACTGTACTAGTGCCGACCTTGTGCATGCTCTGTTGCCTGTGTCTATGTGGCTGTGGTTCTGTCAGTGTGATCATGTGATGTATCTGACCCCAGGAATATGTAAATAAAGTTTCCCCTTCCTGGGACAATGAATTCACGGTGTTCTTATTTCAATTTCCAGGAGTGTAGAAAGGTGGCAAAAGTAGAAGTCATAGGTTATGACCTAGCGGTATGGTAAGAATTACAAGACGCTGCAAACGATTGTAAATTGTATCGGACACAGCCTCAGTTTAATATGTACGACGGTCTTCTGTGCAGGGAAACGAAGTTACGGCTAAGGGTAGTAGTGCCAGCGAAGTTGAGGGACGAGGTTTTAAAGGAATCAAATGATCACGTGTTATCTGGTCATGGAGGGTGCAGAGCGACGAATAGGTGAGTGGCGGAGAGGTATTGGTGAAGAGGTAGGAAAGTAGATGTAGATCAGTATGTCAAGAATTGAGTACCTTGTGCGCAGAGAGCAGATTTGAGTCGGAAACAAATACAGCTACAACGAATACCGGAATGCCACATGTCAATTTTCTTTGGTGGGGATCCATGTCTTAGGACCTTTCAGACGACTACCATCGGGCAACAGATTCTCCCTGACAATAACAATGGTCGCACAAGCGTTAGTAAAGAAGTTTGGTGTACCGTAGACAATAATTACTGACGAAGGGACCAACTTCATATCGGATTTAATGAAGGAACTGTGTAAATAATTTAACGTAAAGAAGTTGAGGACGAGCACGTTGCATTCACAGGCGAACGGAAGGACAGAACGGATACACAGAACAATCGCGAAGATGCTGAGTTTTTATGTGGATTCTCATCACAATGAGTGGGACGAGTATTTGAAACATATTGTGTGCGCTTACGATGCAGAAGTCCATACAAATACCGGTGTGTCTCCATATGAGGTAGTGTACGGGCGAAAAATGCCGTCACCGTTTGATTTAGTGAAGCTACAGAAGGGAAGGACTGGTGAATCTGTATGTCAATTCGCAAGGACGATTCGGGATGTTTGGAAATGGGTACAAAAGGCGAATACAAAGGCTGTGGAAAGGCAGGAAGACGGAGTAAAGCGGAAAGGAAGTTTATCGCAGTATAGAGTGGGGGTAATGCGTAATGCTGTCCAGCCCCTATACGCACAAAGGGAAAACGAAGAAGATCCTCACGAGGTATCAAGGGCCATACCAAGATGTTGAAACCACATCCCCCGTTAATGTCAATCTTCAGCTGCCAACTAGAACAACGACAGTACACATTAGGCGGCTACGGTCATTTAAGGGTTACCTGCATTTGATTCCAGCCGTGTCACAGGAAGGAAAGAAGAAGAAAGACAGAGTGAAGAGAGGTGCTAAGAACAGAGAAAACCAGGAAGATGGAGTACAGCATGAAGTACAGTATGCTTTGCGATCCAGAAAGTGTAGAGCATTTGTGGTCCTTTTTTTTTGTTTTCTTGTTATGTATCATTGGGTTTGTGTAGATTAATTAGGCATTGTATTTTCGTATATGTGTTTTCGCGTATTGTCAGCCTGCTGGAGCAGCCGACTTTTGAAGAGGGAGGAAGTGTGATGGTGATCCCTGTCCTCATGTCACTAAAAAGGGAAGTGTAGTATCTGACGTATGTGGAGTGTTGTTGGAGGAGAAATCAAACGCAGTTCTGGAGAAATAAATGCGTCGGAGTAAATTTTGCGGCAAAGACGTAATAAATATGTGTTTAATGATGTCAGAGTCATACGATTTCCTGTTTAAATTTTTAGTTATCGGCAGTGCTGAGTCAGGAAAGTCGTGTTTATTGCACCAGTTCATATAATGTAAATTTGCGGATGAAAGTAGTTACACAACCGGTGTTGAGTTTGGATAAAAAATAGTGAATATTGGAGGAAAATCTGTGAAGCTACAAATATGTGACATGTGCATAGTGCAGTTATATTTTGCCAGGGGGAAAGGAATAGACTATCCAAGGGACACCATGGAGCCAAAATTGTGCTTGCAACGGGTCGGGATGCATTGGATCTTCTCATCCTACAAGAATTTGGCAGTAGTAGCAAGTTGTTTTGAGGATTTTATTATGTATGGTAAAAAGAATTTAACATATGAATCCTAACACAGAATGCTTGCTGAAAGTTTTTAATTAAACAAATGAATGAAAAATTAGATTAACTTAAAGAACTTTTAACTTCATGTTTTCATTTCTTTTTGAAATATTTTCAGGCAACTATAGATGATAAAAACTGAAAACTTTAATTTTTCAAAAATTTTTGATTCTTTAAATTTTGTATGTAAATAAAAATGAAAATAAATTATAGAATTTAAATAACTTTATTACTTTTAGATGATAAATATAAAATTACTCTTAAGGTATGTTATACTAAAATCTTTGCAAATTATGATGATAAATTAGATAAAATTGTAGAATTAAATTTATTTAATGTGGTAAAAAACAAATGAACTAATAACAGAAGAGGTGCAACAAAGTTACAGACGCAAGACACGGAATGCATAAATAATAAAGGCCAAAATACATAAACAGTTTCCAAAATCTGCTACCAATAGCAAAGAAGCCCAACCATTATAAATGTCAGGTTGTGAACCAACCTCTTTTCTCTGTGGTGTTCAGACTCTCTGTTTCCCTATAGATTGACCCACACATTGAGTTCTTCCTCTCCTGGACCCAGGTCCCCAGCTTTGAGGTCGAGCACCCTACAATCAGCAACAGTGATGACATTTGTGTTTATTCGTGGACAGAAGCTCTTCTGCTTCAGAGAAATGAATTACATTCGAACAGAGAATATATTCAAAAATTCTGTTAGGATTTTGTCTTCTACCCTTCGTATGTACAGTAGTCACCTGCGCTCTTTTGTATTCGCTTAGGACTTTGCACTGGATGAAAGATTGGCGATAAATGCAAGCTGTGTAATGGACCAGTGCCATAGGGTATACTTTGTGAAACCGAAATGGGATTCTATCCAGACCCAGCGTGTGATTTGTTTACAACTCTTTCAGTTGTTTGCCTACGCCATGGATGCTTAGTACTAATGGTTCAAATGGCTCTGAGCACTATGAGACTTAACTTCTAAGGTCATCAGTCCCCTAGAACCTAGAACTACTTAAACCTAACTAACCTAAGGACATCACACACATCCATGCCCGAGGCAGGATCCGAACCTGCGACCGCAGCGGTCTCGCGGTTCCAGACTGTAAAGCCTAGAACTGCTCGGCCACTCTAGCCGGCGATACTTAGTTCTATGCCCTCCATAAGGCAGTTTGTGCTATTGTCAAACGACGGTATGATTATACGGTTCTCTCCTTTTACTATCTTGTACTGCCAACCAGACTGTTCAGCGAGTGACTGGACAGAAACCTTTTAGCGATTTTACTTAGAACCAGTATTTTCTCAGGTTCTTGGAAAGATGGTGAATGTGGTTGTTGTATGCTTCGCTCATCGACCTTAGCTAACTTCAGACTGTCGTCATTTACGCGTTCTCTTTTTAATCAAGAGTGCAACAGGTTTAGCTTTCTCAGTATTTCCCGAATTTGGTCGTTAAACCACGGTGGGTCTTTTCCGTCCTTAATCGAATTACTCGGCACACAATCCGTTTAAACTTTACCCACAATTCCTCTATGTCCATTATTCGGTTACAAAATAACGTCATTTCCTTGTCTAAGAGGGATACTAACAACTACTTTTCTGGTCTTTCCAGCACAAATACTCTCGTAACCTTCTTTATTGTTTTATCAACTTTAGTAATCATAGTCACTATGATGACATCTTGGTCACTAATCCCTGTCTGTATACTGACGCCGTCGATAAAGTCTTGGTTGCTTTTAGGTTTAAAATATGTCCATTGTGTGTGATTGTTGGTCAACACAGTTTTCGGAAAACGTGTTCAAAAGTATTTCGCAAGACTGTCGGCACCTCCTGCTTTGAATCCACACATAACACTTTTACAATTCTTTCTGTCTGTAGCAACTGTAATGAATTCATACACGACCAGTTTTAGCGCCACCACTATTTTTTGCGTTAATGAATAAAATAACGACGTTACCATGGCTTTTTGAAGAAGCCATGGGGGTAGGTCGGACCACATTTGGCCAAACATAGCTACTTCAGAGAATATCTGCTGATACAATAAGAACTGGACTGATGACCTCAGAAGTTAAGTCGCATAGTGCTCAGAGCCATTTGAACCATTTGAACAAGAACTGCCGTTACGACACCGGGAAGTTACCACATCACAGGCCAGGTGATGGACCACCATTGTAGTAATAACCGTGGAACAACTGGAGAGCGGTAGCTCGATTACTTCACGCCCACGCCATAGGCTCTGTTGCGGCTATGTGACAAAAGTGGATGCCTTGAGAAACCAAGTATCCACCCTCTCATTTTTAGATAATATACGCAATCTGGCAGCTGCAAGCTACGAGTGGAGGTCCATACAGGTCTGTGAGTCGACATGGTTCTACAAGCTGCCACTACGAGACTTGGCTTCCACTAACTGCAGACTTGTTGCTGGCTGGGTGTGATGCTGTGGACTTAGCATCTTCTAGCAGATGGTCACCTCGATCCTACATCCAGTCACTGCCAACTACCTACCCTGGAGGACACATCGTCACTGATAATTTCCACTTGCAGTAACCGGCACTACTGATGAGAGCTGTCTTTCTCTGGGTGGTGCATGGCGGGATTCCACACCTCCGTTGCAACATGCTCTGAGCTGCAAAGCTGCGTACAGATTGCGCTCGAGCGTTCACACGCATATCACATCAGCACCCCCACTTAGCTGCGTGCGTCTCAGCATATTTCAGACTGCCTGTTTGCATCAGCACCTTCACACTCACTGTCTTCAGCACACGTCCTGGAGGGAGATGCCACCTCAGAACGTCGCCATGATTTTTGTAGATTGTTCGCCAATGAAATATCTGATTAATAATGGTGTTCCCATGAACAACTGTCTGTCAACATACTGACATTCCATTTGTAAAGTGTGGCAAATAAACTGAGTCAGTGTTCTGAGGATGGATAAATATGAATGTCAGTTTTTTCCTGGTTAATACGGAGAATATGACTCATAATGAGAAATGAGTGTAGCTCATTGTCTAGAAGTGTATAAGGTGTGATCTTCGTGTACTGATCCAGGAGGTGAAGTTGAGTTGGAGAAAGGAGTGTTATAATAGTGTTACATTTAAATGTTATTTGATTTTGATTCCTTTATTGTTGATGGTGCCATTGATAGAACAGACAGTGCAAATATGTCTAAGGAAATAACGGTTATATATGGAGACAACGCAGATATAGAACAAAAAATAAGGTTAGAGAAAAGAACATAACTTTTCACAGTAAAGTTACTGCAGATCATGGGGAGAAGAGGAATAAAGAATTTGACCAGTGGTTGGCTGAAAACGAGCACCATTATATTTCTCTAGCGATAAGGAATAAGAGGCTTTTGCAGAGATCTGAACGATAGTGCTTAAGTGGCTGTAGAAGTTAAGGGGAGTAATGTGGAATTATCGGTTCCAAGACCTTGTGAAAATGCAGAGTCTGAGTCATCTGCAGTGTGAATATGTGAGTAGCAACATGGCTAATATTGATTTATGTGCCGTAGTATCTACCCTGTTGGGTCATTGTTTAGTGGGCAGATGTACAGGGAAGTGCATGCATATGCTGATTATATTTGTGTCTTACAGAATGGAACTACAGACAGTAATACTGCTGTATACACGGCGGAGGATGCACATGAAGCTATCGATATGGTTGATTTTCTATTTATTTATTTTTGAAAAAATCGGCTACCATTTCGAAAAAGATTATTCCTTTGCAGGTTCAAGCTCCTAGTTTCCTTCTTCAGAAGATTGGAATTATCGCGTTATTACCCAGCTCAAAAAATGGCTCTGTGGTCATCAGTCCCCTAGAACTTAGAACTACTTAAACCTAACTAACCTAATGACATCACACACATTCATGCCCGAGGCAGGATTCGAACCTGCGACCGTAGCGGTCACGCGGTTCCAGACTGACGCGCCTAGAACCGCACGGCCACACCGGCCGGCTATTAGCCAGCGTCAAAGATAATTAGGTGAATGCAGCATAGTACTGTAGTCCCATCTACACTTCTGCAGCCTATTCGAAACGAACATGGAAACATTTTTCCATGCTGGCTTTGACTGTCTTGTCTCACAGAGTTGTTATAGCGATTATTTTTTTAAATAATAAACAGTTTGCTTACTTCTTCCGTCCGTCCCGTTCTCATTTCACTGCCCCTTATAATACTTTTTTTAGGTAAAAAGTAGAGTCATGCAAAATTCACCCTCAACGATCCACGGTGGAATTTGGTGCAACATTGTTCCAGCTAGAAGAAACAGTCGTCGGGGATAAACAGCTGCAAAGTTCGTTTTCCATGAATGACACACCAATTACGCTGCAGACAAATTCGCTAAGGTTCAATTCGCGTTATGTAGTACTGAAAGCCGCAAGGAAACATAGCTTTGCAGGAAGAAGTCAATCTATGATAAGTGTTAAAGTTAGGGGAATATGTGGAACTACCTGTTACTTATTATGTGTGGTAGTACCATCTGTGTTTTATTTGTGAGGATAGTTTTATGCGTGTTTTCTGGGAAAACATAGGAAAAACTTTTATTGTAGAGATAAAGTTCCGAATGATGTACCAAATCAACGAGAAGAGAAACCACTGGATAGGTGACAGAAAGTGCTGGTCATAGCGAGATTAATTGAATAGGATTGTGTGTTGAGGATGGGAGGTGTGTACCAACACCACTATTTTTTGCCTCTCCTGAATAAAATCACAGCTTTTGGAAGAGGTCATGGGAGAGGTCCTTACAACAGCTGCCAAACTTAGTTATGTCAGGGACTGCCTGCTGATACAACAAGAACTGATGCTACGAGTTCGGACAGTTACCACAACGCGGGTCACGTGAGGGACCAGCATCATAGTAACAACAGGAGAAAGACATAACTACTGCGATGCAGTGGGCCAATTACTTCACGTCTGTACCACGGGCACTGTTATGGGTTATGTGACAAGAACAGATGTCTTGCCAAAACAAGTACACATCATGCCATAAATACCCCTCATTTCTAGATAGATGTGCAGTCTGGCAGCCGCAAGCTATGAAGGGAGGTCGACGCCGGTCTGCGAGTCGACATGGTTCTATAAGTTTCCACCACGAGACTTGGGCCCCGCTAACTGCAGGCCTAGTGCTGGCTCTGAGTTCGATGCTGAGGACTTGGCATCTCCCAGCTGGTGGACAACCTCGGGGTCTACTTTCAGTCACCGCCAACCCCCAACTTTGGAGGACAGTTGCTTCAGATCAGATCAGTACAACCGCCCATCCACCTTCGCCTGTTAGGGCTCACTGTCTCCTTTTGAAAGTTCGGGCGCAACTGTTGAGAGATGTCTTCTTTTACGGGATGCACAGATGTATACCACGCTTTCCAGTACGCCCTCCCTGAGCTGCAAAGCTTTGCCTGCTGAATCGGTGGCACCACAGCAGCCTGTGGGCCATCTGCTTGTATCAGTGCGTTCACTCTCACCATCTTCAGCTCACATCCTGAAGATTGTTGCCACCACAGAGCATCGCCACGGTTGTTATAGTTTGTTCACTAATAAAATGTCCGATTAATAATCATGTTTCCATGAACAACCATCAGTCGACAGCACTTGTCACCTCATCACAACCCTGCTCCTGTAGAGGTCATCCATCCAACCCAAGCCTGTACATAGTCTATACTCAACAGCTTTTAAATCTTCTCCAACTAATATTGCATGATTGCATGATTGGGGCAGTTTACTGTTAAAACTTTGACATGATATGTGTCTTTATTTTGTCTATCATCTGATGTCGCTTTATGTGTATTGACTAGAGAACGTTCATCAGAAGACCTCAATTGATTGCTTAGCCCAAAAAAAAGGTCATGTGCATTCCATAAGTACTCTGCTACCTCGATAGCTTCCTCCTCTATGTAGTGTAGTACATCATGGGAAACCTACAATTCTCCATCTCATAACAAAGGTCCAGAAGTCTGCAGTCAAGACTGTCATAAAATTGAAAGGCCTCTGGTTGAGCTCCTCCACTCAGCTCCCAACCAAAGGACTCCAATAAACTCTGGGTGTGATACTATAAACAGCAAGCTTAGCTTGCCATCTCCCTCCGACTACACTACAAGTAAGGCTATCTGTTTCATCACTTCTTCGAGCCACATGTAAGAACTGAGTATTGTCTCAGAACCCAAGGAATACACATCAGTGGTGCCCACATGATGAGGACCTAAGGCAGACATACCGAGTGCACATTGCACTTCTTTCCAGTCCTGGGCTTTATTTGGTAAAGAGGCTCCATAAGGTGCCTAGTTTTGGACCTCCTGATAAGTAGGAAAAGTAAAGGAACAAAGCAAGTAGTACAGCTACGTGTATTCAACACAGCCGAAAAAGGAGAATAGTCTACAATTGCCGGGCAATCTGATGCTGACTGTTTTTCAGGAAGGCTATGGTGTCGTTCCAACAGAATATGCTCGTAAGGGAAAAATCTAAAATCTTCACAGAGGCATACTACCAGAATCTCTTGATGAGGTCACAGGAGATATCTAGTAATGTCTTTCTCTTTCCTTGGACGCCGCTTCAAGGTGAGGGGGGGGGGGGGGGGGGGGTGGACGTAGGGACTGGACATCAAGCCTCGTCCATACACCCATTGAGTGAAAAAGTTCCTTTAGCAGGATGAGTCATCAAACTGTACCCCGAATCCTGTATCGAATGAGTGCTATAGAGAAAAATCAAGTTATATCGTTTCAAGTACGATCGTTTGAAAATAATATAGCCCCATATACAGGAAGACAAACAGGCGTTGATGAAGGATGTTTTTGCGATTTACTACAATGGTCAATGAGACCGTAACCGATAACCGGCAAGCGTGACGACCAGTTAACTTTCGTGCAACACTTGCCTTCAGTAGTCACACTGCGGTTAAAAGAAAGGAAAGAGGATTACGGCACTATGTCTCGTCGAATATGACATTAGACACGAAGCAGAATCTCGAACTGGGAGGGACTGGGAAGGAAGTCTTCTGCGCCCTTTCATAGGATTGATACTGACATTTTCCCTAATAAATTTAAGGAGGTCACAGTAAACCTGAATCACTGCGGCATGATGGCGATTTGAAGTACCGTATGGTAACTTCATAAAGGGAAAATAGTCGGTAAGCCTTTACAAACATTATATCAAACGATGGCCTGTATACGCCCACAAAATACAGGGCGATTATAATTAAACCGCTGTAGAAATAACACCACTGGTCAGACTGATGTCAAATTGCGACGGAATATTATCGGAGAAGGGGTAAAACGCATGGTAGAAGAAAAAAATTTAAAAAAATAGTCTGGAAAGTGATCAATACATGGCGATGTATGTGTCAGAATACCTAAAAGAAAACACCTGTCATGCGCACGACCCACTGAAGTTGGTATAAACACGCCGGGTACACGGCTTTTCGTCCTTTCGCGTCTGCGACGTTCGCCATGACTGTCTCAATACAGGATCACGCCCTGCTTGTAAAGCTGTATTAAAAGAATGATGAATGTGCACTCATCGTTCTGCAGAAGTTCCGGACACTGAAGGGTTTGAAAAAAGGCATTGGTCCTATGACTGCCGTGGGTCTGCAGGAAACGATTTGGAAATTCGAAAAGGTGGGTTCTTTTGGTGTGCAACCTCGTAGAGGGAGGAAACGGATTTATTCGACGTCAGTGGAAGTAGTGGCCACAGCAGTGCAGAAGGAGACGGATGGTGGTGTACAAACGTGTAGTTCACGGAGAACTGGCCGAACATTGGACATACCCGTCAGCACGGTGCGTAAAACCCTACGAAACATCCTTCTTTGCTATCCATTCCAAATTACCCATATTCACGATTTGCTTCCTGTTGACCTACCACCAGGAGAGGTGTTTGCTTTAGAATTTCTTGCTCGTATGGAAGTGGGAAATGATTGGCCGTGGACGATTTTATGGACAGACGAAATCCACGTCCACCTGACAGGATATTTCAATACACAGAATTGTCGAATATGGGCAACGGAACATCCACACGCAAATCAACCAGTACCACATCATCCAGAAAAGGTCACTGTGTGGTGCGGGTTTGCGGCATCATTTATCATAGGGCCATATTTTTTCGAAGAGACAGGTACTTCCAGTTCGGTTACCTGTTTACCTGTAATAGTAAGCGCTATGGTTGTCTTCTGCGCAACCACGTCATTCCAGCTACCCCAACAGCGTGGATGTGTGGATGGGATCATTTTTATGTAAGACAGCGAACCTCCATATATTGCAAATCCCGTTAAGCAGCTGCTGAAGCTCCATTTCGGAAATGCTAGAATTATCAGCGGCCATTTCCCTACAGCCTGGCCGTCCCAATCACTTGATCTTAATCCGTGTGGCTTCTGGCTGTGGGGCTATCTGAAAGATGTTGTGTTCAGTGTTCGATTGCAAACTTAGCTGCATTGAAGGCTCGCATTGCGCCACACATTCTGAAAGTGATCCCGGAAACACTTCGAACAGTTGTGGAACATGCTGTTTCTTGATTTTAACTTGTTGCAGAAAACGGTGGACAGCATATTGAACATGTTTTAAGCCAATCACACGGAAATTAATAATTCGATTTCATTTAGACTGATGCTTTTCATGCGATTTTTTCCTCGGGACAATTAAAAAGCGATGTAATTGATGTTTTTGTGCGGTTCTTGGCCTGAGAACAATTAAAAACCGATGTGATTGATCCTTGTTATGCGGCTTTTGGCGGCAGGACAATTAAAAACCGATTTTCCCATTTGACGTGATATATCCTTGCCGTGATGGTTGGGCTTACGTAACTAACAGTATCACACCTGTACACCCATGCATACTGAGTAGTACAGTTTCTTTAACGTCAAACGTACACCTTTGGCACTGTTGTATGATTCATTAGTCATTTGTAGTCGACCACTATTAAATTATGACAGTTACAGAGCCATCTATTGCTACATTTTGTAACTATTTATTTTTCGTCTGCCATACGTTTTCCCCCTTCCCCGATAATATTCCGTTGCAATTTGAAGTTATTCTGACCCATTGTGTTATTTCTACAGCGGTTAGAAATTTAACTGTAATTATAATCACCCTGTGTATTGTTAATGATATACACGTGGTGGCACACAGAATGTGTCTTGTGTCATGAATTCTTTCGCAGGGATGTGTCCTTCGCAGATGACATTTCTTGCCAACAAATGAGTTGCTTTGCAATCGCAGAGGAACAAATGCGACCTGGAAGATAGCACCGAGATGCTTGGTTAACAAACACACGTAACGCACGTCTTCAAATCTTCCACCTGCATGTGTTTACCTCCCCCCCCCCCCTCCCCCCACCTTAATGACCACAAAGAAAATTAGTTCTTGTTGTCTTTCGTTTGTTTTAATTTGGCGATTGCGCTTAAAACATGGCTTAACTCAGAATCAGCAAGTCGCTACATGCTTGGGACCGAAAAACTACCTGCGCATCATCAGACGGTTTTCGACAACGAGGTGGAATATGTTGTTGACAATTTTTCTGATATTTGTGCCTATTTCGTTCAATAACCTAACTGGAAACGCTATTAACATGCACTGTACTAATACAACTGGTGTCTCATCATAATACCATACAATGAGGACTATCTTAATTAAACACGAAGTCTTTTGTCATACTCAGGTAGCTTTACCGGACTACAGGATAAATGTGACAATATGGCTCTGAGAGAAGTTGCAGAATGAAACACAATCAACCGAGAATTCACTGATACGACTTTATTAACAGATTTGTGTATTTTCAATAGAAGCTCAGTAGTATTTTACTTCTTACATCTAGATGTACTGGCTACTGAAAACAGCGAGACGTCTTATGATGACAAAATTCCTAAAGATGTCCTTCTGAATTCGAAAAATGGTTCTGAGCACTATGGTCATCAGTCCACTAGAACTTAGAACTACTTAAACCTAACTAACCTAAGGACATCACACAACACCCAACCATCACGAGGCTGAGAAAATCTCTGACCCGCCGGGAATCGAACCCGGGAACCCGGGCGCGGGAAGCGAGAACACGACCACGAGCTGCAGACTTCTGAATTCGATATAGTTGTTTGTAGCTCCGTCACAAAGGAAGTAAAATGTCACTCTGGCGCCAGTTTAGAACTGAGAGCTACTGACTGTCTCTTAGTCTATACAGAGCGTCAACATTTTCATGGTGTAAGCGACCATCTGCACCGTTCATAGCCTCCTCGTTGCCCTTTTGATGGCTGATACAGGTAACTCGCAATGTAGACACCGATATTAGTTGTATATCGAAGCACCAAAGGGACTGGTATAGGCATGCGTATTCAAATATAGAGATGTGTAAACAGGCAGAATAGGGCGCTGCGGTTGGTAACGAATACATATGACAACAAGTGTCTGGCGCAGTGAAAGTAATCTCCCCTGCCTGTAAAAATACATTCGATAAGTCGATGACACATCAAATTGGAATCATTTCAGGATCTTTGATTGGTATACCGCGAATAGTGAATCTTACAAGATAACTGTCTGTCATTCCAGGAAGCAACAAACCTATCACGGCGGCATGAGACATTGTCCACTATGTTGTCATGACACCATCACAGCCGTAACAGAACGATTATATTTCTACAGGCAATGTCTTTCTTGATTGGACTAACCATTTACGAGTCCATCTTGAGCATCGACATTTCAGCGACTTAATTAATTTTCCTACGACGTCATGAAGAGTAGTCAAGTATTTATGGTGAAAGAGAAGAATGTAAAACTGAACAGACTACCGCAGTACATACGAAAGAAAATAAGCGTAATCCGATGAGTTACAGATCCATTTGATTGACATCGACATGTAGCAGGACATGTAAACATCGCTTTGTTCCAACGTTATGATATACACCGAAATATTGACATCCAACCGGCATGGATTTGGAACACATCACTCTTGTGAGACACAACTGGCACTTTATTGCACGACGTACAGTCATGCTCAAAAGTATCCGAACGACCTGAATTGCACTTCGCGTTATTCGCATGCAACCCGCATAACGCAGCTGTCTAGCAGGTCCTCTAGTCGCTCTTCTGTTCGGTCGTTTGACTATTGAAAATGGTGCCAACAAGTCACCACTAGAAAACACTGCTCTATATCGCAGTAACTCAACATGTAAAGTAACACCACGACACTACAAATATCAGGGGACGATTTATCACATATGAGGCTGTCCTTAAGGCTTCTAAGCTCACATTTATTACAATAAATGACATACTTGAAATGTTACTACTCCCATTATTACATCAGATAGGTAATGCACGTAGTAAGTTCATTGTATTCCTGATTTCCTCTTCAAAGTAACATACCGTACTTATTATTTAACACAAAATGACACAAAAAGTTTAAGTTATTCAAGAGCAGCTGGTCGAAAATATGTATGAACTTCAAATGACATGAAGAACCGTCTCATTCTGCATATGGATTCAAACCCGGGTCCTGCAGACTAAGAAAAGACTTTGTGAATGGCGGAAACTAACAGTCATTCCTGATTAGGCATACAGAGAGTGATACACCCCGATTTCAGTATCAGTTAGCAAATATCAACGTTAAATTACATAATGTAAACATTTTTAACGGACAAGAATTCTTACCTAGCATCTATTGTCCCTATTAGCTATCTACGAGAGATGTTTAATATTCCTTCTTCAAAAGAAACTTACTTGAAATGCCGTGAGGTAAAGCTTTGTGTTGGACAGGGATTCGTACCCAGAACCTAATCGAATTGTTATCGAAGCACAATCAACTGTGACATATCGGATTTTCTCGGCAGTAGCTAGATGTTTTAACTGAAATGACGAGACGAAACATTAATATTTTCCTTTCCAGGACTCCAATCCGGCACCTATCGCTGATGTATTTTAGAGAAAACGAACATTAAATACAGGTTTGTTACACCAGCAGCGACATCTGAGCATGTTTGAAATAGAAATAACATGAACAAGAGTTCAGTGCTCACTGGGAATTGAACTCCACACATATCGTTGTTGACTACACACAAAGAGCTGTTAGCTACCGAGTTTTTCTCCACCGGCAGCTCGGAATAATATCCTTTAACTTACAGTGATCTCGCAAATAGCTCTGTGTCTCACTGGGAGTCAAAAACGTCAGATAACGTTAATGTTGACAACGAATGAAAATACATTTAAAAATCGAAATTATTATCCACCAGCAGATAGGTGTTCTCCTGCTAGAGCTTGATAATACATAACGCAAACTTTAGTGCCGGGCCAGGATTCGAACCCATTCCCGCGCAATATGTGGAGATGATGAATCTGCAGTTTTTAACAAACAACAATTTGTAGTCGAGCTGCATTGTCACGAAGGGAACAAATACCGCGTTAAGGGCGGTCTGAGTTGCATTCCCAGTTGAGAACCAATTTTATCGACATACAGAACCTCAAATAAAAGATGGAATAAGTGACTTGTGACCCTACATAGCGTCGTTTGTTTCGTCACTAGAAATAAATAACTAGTATAAGAAAGGTTACTGGCGATAGAGTTTCTACATGTCGCCACTCCTGACTTTATTGTGGTTCAACCTAACGTCTATGTTCTTCACTTGGCGTAGCCAGAAGAGAATAGAATCTGTCTCTCCCTATCAAAAATCATCAGCAGAAGTTGGAATCAAATCCAGACCATAAGTATATGTACCTACTATTAATCCAACAGACCACCAATTTCTCTTCACTGGAACTCATTTCCATACCATAACGCCGTCTCTCCCTATCAAAAGTCATCAGCAGAAGCTGGAATCAAATCCAGACCATAAGTATATGTACCTACTATTAATCCAACAGACCACCAATTTCTCTTCACTGGAACTCATTTTCATACCATAAGGCCGTTGCGTCACACTGGATGCCAATTCTGACACACAGGCTGCCTGTAGTGGTTTGCAGCAAGTTTAGTACATTCATTTACTTTGTTGACCAAATCGCCATGAACTAGCTGCCTCGGCTACCCAGTGTATTCATTCGACTCTCAGCTAGAATTTATTGTCAGCAAGTAAGTGTAAGGTCAATGAGGCGGGTGTGGGTTTTGCAACTGTGAAATACTTTCCTACATTATAGTAGCGAATATTAAATTTGAACTAATATTGCGATAATTTTGAACTCGGATAGCTTAGAATGAAAATCTTTCTGTTTATTGCAAAGGGAAACAATTGATTTTCTAAAACATTCTCTGTCATACACAAGTTGAAACAGGTCACGTCGACCAAATCATCTGGGAGAAACGACAGCGACGTATATCGGAAGGCAGCAAGATCCCTTGGCTTTTTGTTTGGCAGTATTCGACAGCCATTTTTAGTTGCAACTTCATTAACAAAGGCAGCGCGTTTTTGTTATCAAGTAACGTCTTCATCAATTACTTTAGTTTTAATGTAATCTACGAGTAATAGCTTATGTTTGATATTAACATGAAAAGGATTCTGTAGACAGGAAAAGAACCTGTTCTTGGGCAACTACTTCTTTAATGACCAAAAGACCTTAAATGATCTTCATGCACATGTATTTCAGTAGCAGTATGGAGAAAATGATAGTAATAATGACGGTAATAATCGAATTATTCTGTAACTTCACACTTCACAGTGGATTTTCTCGAACTAAGACATTTGCTGAATTAGTGAAATTTTGAAATTGGCTTCACATCGAGGCTATGATGCCTACAAGAGTCTTTACATCCTGCTGACGTGAGAATAGCATAATCTCCGCGTCAGAAGCTTGCTTCTACTTAACCATTTAATAGACTCGCATTTTTTCCACCGTGACATCATCCGTTACAGCACACTCCTGGGGCTGGGAAATGTGGCCACAATGGTATGGTGAAATGAACTATCACAGCTGTAATACGTGGGTTCAGGCATTTACTTTTAAGAGGCACAAACAGATTTACTTTACCTTTGGTAACCTCAAGAGAAAGACGTTATAATCCATAATCCGCATTAAACATCACTTTCCTTCATTACCAACTGGGCAGAGCCGGTTTACGTTGGAAATGACATCGGCGGAAGTCATGGTAAACAGATATACTGTCGCCAGCACACTTACTCACATTAGAAAATTTTATTTTCTTTGATGAACCGATAGCCAATTAAAAGAACAGGGCTCTTATTTTACTTGTACTTGATTGAACTAGAGACGCTGAAAAATTTGGTGCTGGACTGTGATTCTAATTCGTATCTCCTCTTTCGAGGATCTGAATCTCTCAGAACAGTGTAATTCAATAATTTCGTTCCTTTTCCCAAGACTGCAATCTACTCTAGGTCTCTTCCAAAGGTAATTATGTGGGTCCGAATGCTGATCCAGTACAAAAATATTCATAATTTCATTTCAAGCCCTATCACATGCACATCGGCCTGCTGGCGAAAATTAACCTACATTTTTAATGTCTGTTTATGTGTTGCCAACAATCGCAATAGGTGTCGTTATTTCTGGTCAATCACGCACACATCTTACTGTTGGTGAGTAAGCAATTGATGGTTAAGCTATATTCGTGGATGATAAAGAAGTACGGTAGGTGTGCGGTTCGAGTGTGTCTCGGGCACAAGTATTTGTATCCTTATTTTAGATTCAAGCACCTAGCAGCTGGTAAGAAAAACCGATACGTAACATTTGATTTTATTTATTTAACAATCCGATTACGTGTTGGTTTCGTATCTCCGTCACAGAACTTCACAGCATGCGCTTCATCTTTAAATGCATTCACACTTTGTTACTTCTGAATGGAGGTACATCAGACATCTTTCGTGGTTAGTTAACAGGTACGAAATGGTCTTGATAGGTGTTCCGGTTTATTACAAAAACTGTGGTTTTTTATTTTCAAGTTTATATTTGGTTACTAATATTGGCGAAAATTTCGGTAATTCATGACTCTTCATGGCCTGTCAGCAATATGATTAGACTAAATTAGAGTAGATTAATACTTTTCCATGGATCATGAATACGACATTTCGTAATGATGTGGAATGTTTCATTTTAACGAAGGATTTCTTTACATAACATGATTCCATTTCTTTACAACAATTTTTTACTCACTCTCTCATTCTTTTTTATATTTGTCTCTCCCTCTCTCTTCTCTCTCTCTCTCTCTCTCTCTCTCTCTCTCTATCACACACACACACACACACACGTTCCTTCTTTTTTTATTTGTTAGTTGTGCTCGACTATCAGTTACGCATGTCTGTAAATGAGTTACTTACTTTTGAGAACACTTACGAAAGAAATATAAAAACAACGATGAGAGTTACTAATTTATGATGCTTAGTTTGCAGTCAGTTCTGAGTATTATTAGTAACTACGCTCCAGTCCCTAAAGCTAGTTACAGAAATGCGAATCAAACGCATTAGGTATTCCAGGCCATGGCAGCCGCGTCTTTGAGACGCCAGCTATGGTCACTTCCCAGCCCTCTGTAGGAACACATCAGTTCGTGTTCTTCCTGTTGGTACTGTAACTGAGATTTGGCAACAAAGCAAGGTATGTTTGGCAACTCTATGACCGACGAGTTACTTTCTGGTGTGCACGGAATTAAACCTCAAATTTCACTTGATATCTCCTGTCATTTCGGTTGAGTAAACTGTGTTATTATCGCTTGAGGTGTAACAAAAGATAGTAAATTTACGGTTTTCAGCCCAGGAAAGTCGTTGCACGTGGAAATCGCAACTAATCTCATCCTTTAAATTGCGGTTTACGAGTTCCAGCCACTATTGGCCTCGTAAGATCAAGAGAAGACACATACGTTTTCATTATCTCTCTGGTAACGCGCTAGTATGTAAAAAAGCATCTGTTACGGTTCGCGGTTCCAGTCTCGCTGAATGCAATGTTTCTATCTCTTCTGTTACAGAGCTACAAGCAGTCAGATCAAACATTAATAAGGAAATCACAAGAAAATACTTTGTGCTAATAGCGCAATGGTGAAAAATTTACAATGCTGCACAACAGGTAACGCCTCGTTCCGCTGCTGACAAGTAAACTTTTGGGTTTCTAGGAATACATAACATTATTTATGAAATGCCACAGTTGCAGTATGACACAGCATAGCAATTAAACAAAGACCCAATCGAAATCTAAGTGAGTAGTATTTTACTAGCTCAGTCTGATAGAGGCACAATTGTGTACAGATACTCAGTTTTATTAAAACACACTTCCGTCGTAAGGTTATTGTGGGTAGTTTTATTTCATTTCTTATAATACAGTGCACAATTTTTGTAAGGTTTCATTTAGTGTTGTTGAAACACTAGTAAACACGAGAAGGAAATTAATCATCAATTATGTATGGAAATGCTCTGATGTTATCTATAACAGTCTGACAATGCACATGCAGTTAATTGATTACATGCATGTAGAAAACTTGTTCTGAGTTAAAGCTGTCAAGCAATGTTTGAAGAAGAATAAAATGCCACTACCACTCGACAGCTAATGTAGAAAATAATTTTTGATGTATTTTGGCACCATGCGCTCTTCCCATGAATAATACAAAAGTTTCTAGATGAATTTGCTGCCTGACCGTCTATTAAACCTGAAAAGAACAAACTGTCGCAGAAGTTAGACCTTTTTCCGCTTGCGACTGTTTTGTGTTGAGAAGCTCCATTAGATTTATAACGTCAGCAGACAGCATAATTGCGTTCTAAAAAATGTAGCAGTGAATGTACTAGAACTCGCGACACCTTATGTTGCGCACAAAGCTTACCGTTATACTACCAGCTGATACGTAGCTGCCATTGTTAAAGAAGTTAACAACAATACCTCCAGAACTTCCGCATTCCACAGTGCTCTGAAATAATGCATAAGGCTGGATCTATACTTCTGAGAGACAGACAGCTACAGCTTTTCTTTTGCACCGCACGACGTTTTCAACAAACACATAATGCAATAGAGTAGCTCAAGTCGAAAGGAACACTTCTTATTTAAATTGCTGCATCCTACACTGTTGGGCGTTCTGTGTATGTGGTAGTTACGTGATTTAGTTTGGTGAATGAATGCACTGGGTAGCCGAGGCAGCTAGTTCATGGCGATTCGGTCAACCAAGTAAATGATTGTACTCAACATGCTGCACACCACTACAGGCAGCCTGTGTGTCAGAATTGTCATCCAGTGTGACACAATGGCGTTATGATATAAAAATGAGTTGCAGTGAAGAGAAATTGGTGGTCTGTTGGATTGATAGTAGGTTCATATACTTATGGTCTGGATTCGATTCCAACTTCTGCTGATGATTTTTAATAGGGAGAGACACATTCCATTCTCTTTTTGCTACGCCAAGTGAAGAAGGTATAATGGCATTGTTGTCTGAAATTCACACTAAACATGATATTCCTTGCCTACCACGTAGACGTTAGGTTGAACCACAATAAAGTACGGAGTGGAGACATGTAGAAACTCTATCACCATTAAACTTTCTTATACTAGTTATTTATTTCTAGTGGCGAAACAACCCCTGTGTATGGTCACAGGACACTTATTCCATCTTTTATTTGAGCTTCTGTATGTCGATAAAATTGGTTCTCAACTGGGAATGCAACTCAGACCGCACTTAACGCGGAATTTGATCCCTTTGTGACAATGCAGCTCGACTACAAATTGTTGTTTGTTCAAAACTGCAGATTCACCAACATCTCCACATACTGCACAGGAATGGCTAAAATGGCTCTGAGGACTATGGGACTTAACATCCATGGTCATCAGTCCCCTAGAACTTAGAACTACTTAAACCTAGCTAACCTAAGGACATCACGCACATCCATGCCCGAGGCAGGATTCGAACCTGCGACCGTAGCCGTCAAGCGGTTCGAGACTGAAGCGCCTAGAACTGCACGGCCACACTAGCTGGTGCTCGGGAATGGGTTCGAATCCTGGCCCGGCATTAAAGTTTTCTTTATGTATTATCTAGCTCTAGCATGAGAACACCTATCTGCTGGTGGGTCATAATTTCGATTTTTAAATGTATTTTCATTCGTTGCCAACATTAACGTTATCTGACGTTTTTTACTTCCAGTGAGACACAGAACTATTTGCGAGATCACTGTAAGTTCCAGGATGTTATTCCGAGCTGCTGGTGGAGACAAATTCGGTAGCTGACGTCTCTTTGTGTGTAGTCAACAACGAAATGTGTGGAGTTCGATTCCCAGTCAGCACTCACCTCAAGGTCATATTATTTCTAGTTCAACATGCTCAGATGTCGCTGCTGGTCTAACAAACCCATATTTAACGTTCGTTTTCTCTATAATACAACAGTGATAGGCGGTGGGTTGGTGTCCTGGAAAGGAAAAAATTAATGTTTCTTCTCGTCATTTCAGTTAAAGCATCTAGCTACTACCGAGAAAATCCGATATGTTGTAAGATGGCAAGAACTGTGCCCCTTACATGAAGTCATTAAAAATCACCTAACTCACGTTGAGCGAACAGTAGAGCTGAACAAAACTGACTGACAAGGCACAATACGTCTTGTAGAGGGTATAGTATGGACGTATTGGAATAATTAATGTCGTGTGATGGTTTTAAAGTAATTCACACGACATGAAAACTTTGTGGAAACGCGTCGATCTACTGGAGCGGTCAATAGAGGCCAAAATATGCGTGTTCGTGACTATAGCAAATTCACGCTGATTTCACGGTCCACAGAATCTGAAATACATCGGGTGAAGAGCGACAGAATGAAATACATCAGCCTCCAATGGGAACGTAGGACCAAGGAATTTGAAGTACTCTCCTTTGAGTCAGAATTCCGGAAAAATTGGTGTTTGTGCAGACGCTAACCTTGATGGGTGGCCTGGGAGGAGCTAAATAGCAGAAGTTGAGAGGAAGGGAAATTTTGTGGGAATTTGTTCACTTCCCAGAGCAGGCATTGGTTGGCGCTGGGAAGCGGCGCGTAATTAACGCGTCTTGCGCTGCAATTGGCGTAAGTGATTTTGCTGGAGGGGAAACCGAGGCGAAGAGCGGACTGGGAGAAGTCTCCGTAGTGGTCTTCCATTCCCAGCTTGCCTAGAGTGCGGACGTAGCGTTCTTTACTCAGCTTGCCTGAGAGAGAGTGAGCATCTCTGCAGTTTAGGATTTAGCAAACGGAACAATTGAGCTTGGAGATAGAAAGTTTTGGTTGAGCTATGTACTGGGCAAGATAGCTAGAAGTGAATAGACGAGTGCAGCCTTGCAGCACCACGAGGTCGACCGACGTCCGCATAACGACGACGCCCCGCCACGCTGAATTCGGTGATAAAAATGGTTCAAATGGCTCTGAGCACTATGGGACTCAACTGCTGTGGTCATTAGTCCCCTAGAACTTAGAACTACTTAAACCTAACTAACCTAAGGACATCACACACATCCACGCCCGAGGCAGGATTCGAACCTGCGACCGTAGCAGTCGCACGGTTCCGGACTGCGCGCCTAGAACCGCGAGACCACCGCGGCCGGCAATTCGGTGATATTGCGCCCGCTCCGGCCACTGATTAATTTGTTGGATCACGTCGGCAAAGTATCCCCGAGGGATTCATGGGCCGTGTATTGTAGAATTCTTCTCGCACTTCGCATTACACCTGGGTCAGTCGATAGGAATTGCTTTTAATTTATCGCGCTTTACTCCACGCAAACGCAATGTATTACCACTGCCTCTTAGGAGAGTCATGTAATGTGGCGATTGAAGGTCGTCAGTTAAAATAAATCTGTGCTAATCGACTGCATCTGTTTTCAATCAAGTAGTTAAAATCCCAAGTCACTTTCTTAATTAATTTCATGTTCAACATCTGGTGTTCAATAGCTGAATATAACATCAATGTGCACCCCTTTTTAATTAAAAGGGATCAATTCTGAATCAATTAATGTCAGCACTGCCACCGCAGATCAATCAGGAGTCACAGGGCCTTATTACTTTCTTTGCGTTATCCGACATTGCGGCAGTTTTGCACTCTCTGTTGATCTGTTAGTCAATTACCTGGAGTGAAGGCACACCAAAACCAGATAAGTGACGGATGGGGTGTTACAATGTCACAGTTATTGTGCTTTGATAACAACCCAATTAGGTTCTGGGTTCGAATCCCTGTCCAAAACAAAGCTTTACCTCACGGTATTTCAAGTAAGTTACTTGTGAAGAAGCAATATTTAACATCTCTCGTAGTTGCTCCCTGCCGCCGTTGGATAAGCAGCTGCAGCAGCAAGTCGTATACTCCTAGCTCACTCATTTGTTACATAGTTTAATTCTTAATTTCTTTGCGTGTTTTTGGTACTTGCATTGTTTAATTCATGAATTTCGGGCGTATTATAGTACTTGAGAGTTGTAGCATCGCGTTTTTAGTACCTGAATAGTGTAAAATCGCGTAGTCTTCCGCCGCCAAGCAGTGTGTCAGCAGTGCGCAAGTAGCAGCATTACTGCATTTACTAGGCACTCTTGTATTTTAATAACCGTTTAAATTTTGTGTCGAATTGTTTGTGCTCTCTGTAGATTAATTCAGACGTTCTTTGCACAACAGTTTTTAGCACGGATAGGGACTCCAACTGCTGTGTTCGGATGCAGGCTGAGTTGGCATCCCTTCGTTCCCAGCTTCAGGCAGTGTTGGCTTCGGTCACACAGCTTGAGGCTGTTGCCAATGGGCATCATTGTGGGGGTCCGGATGGGGGTTTGTCGGGGACGGCCAGCTCGTCCCACGCATCCCCCGATGGGACTACGACTGTGGCTACCCGGGATACTGCCCACATTGAGGCTGATCCCTCACCTGTTGAGAGTGGGAGGTCGTCTCGAGGTGTGGCAGGGGGCGAGAGACATTCCGGAGGGCTGAACGGAAGGCCTCTCCAATTTGTCTGACGAACCGGTTTCAGGATCTGTCTCGGGCTGATACTGATGTTCGGCCGGAGATGTTTGCTTGTCCTGTTCCAGAGGTTGCCCCTCAGTCTGCAAGATCCGGGCAGTCGCAGAGGGTGGGCTTACTGGTAGTTGGGAGCTCCAACGTCAGGCGCGTAATGGGGCCCCTTAGGGATATGGCAGCAAGAGAGGGGAAGAAAACCAATGTGCACTCCATGTGCATACCGGGGGGAGTCATTCCAGATGTGGAAAGGGTCCTTCCGGTTGCCATGAAAGGTACAGGGTGCACCCATCTCCAGGTGGTCGCTCATGTCGGCACCAATGATGTGTGTCGCTATGGATCGGAGGAAATCCTCTCTGGCTTCCGGCGGCTATCTGATTTGGTGAAGACTGCCAGTCTCGCTAGCGGGATGAAAGCAGAGCTCATTATCTGCAGCATCGTCGACAGGACTGACTGCGGACCTTTGGTACAGATCTGAGTGGAGGGTCTGAATCAGAGGCTGAGACGGTTCTGCGACCGTGTGGGCTGCAGACTTGCGCCATAGGGTGGTGGGGTTTCGGGTTCCGCTGGATAGCTCAGGAGTCCACTACACGCAGCAAGCGGCTGCACAGGTAGCAGGGGTTGTGTGGCGTGGACTGGGCGGTTTTTTAGGTTAGATGGCCTCGGGCAAGTACAGAAAGCGCAACAGCCTCAAAGGGTGCGGGGCAAAGTCAGGACATGCGGGGACCATGCAGCAATCGGTATTGTAATTGTAAACTGTCGAAGCTGCATTGGCAAAGTACCGGAACTTCAAGCGCTGATAGAAAGCACCGAAGCTGAAATCGTTATAGGTACAGAAAGCTGACTGAAGCCAGAGATAAATTCAGCCGAAATTTTTACAAAGGCACAGACGGCGTTTAGAAAGGATAGATTGCATGCAACCGGTGGTGGCGTGTTTGTCGCTGTTAGTAAATGGCTCTGAGCACTATGGGACTTACCTTCTTTGGTAAACAGTCCCCTAGAACTTAGAACTACTTAAACCTAACTAACCTAAGGATATCACACACATCCATGCCCGAGGCAGGATTCGAACCTGCGACCGTAGCAGTCGCGCGGTTCCGGACTGCGCGCCTAGAACCGCTAGACCACCGCGGCCGGCCCGCTGTTAGTAGTAGATTATCCTGTAATGAAGTAGAAGTGGATAGTTCCTGTGAAATATTATGGGTGGAGGTTACACTCAACAACCGAGCTAGGTTAATAATTGGCTCATTTTACCGACCTCCCGACTCAGCAGCGTTAGTGGCAGAACAGCTGCGAGAAAATTTGAAATACATTTCACATAAATTTTCTCAGCATAGGTGGAGATTTCAATTTACCAGATATAGACTGGGATACTCAGATGTTTAGGACGGGTGGTAGGGACAGAGCATCGAGTGACATTATACTGAGTGTACTATCCGAAAATTACCTCGAGCAATTAAACAGAGAACCGACTCGTGGAGATAACATCTTGGACCTACTGATAACAGACAGACCCGAACTTTTCGATTCTGTAAGTGCAGAACAGGGAATCAGTGATCATAAGGCCGTTGCAGCATCCCTGAATATGGAAGTTAATAGGAATATAAAAAAAGGGAGGAAGGTTTATCTGTTCAGCAAGAGTAATATAAGGCAGATTTTAGACTACCTAACAGATCAAAACAAAAATTTCTGCTCCGACACTGACAATGTTGAGTGTTTATGGAAAAAGTTTAAGGCAACTGTAAAATGCGTTTTAGACAGGTACGTGCCGAGTAAAACTGTGAGGGACGGGAAAAACCCACCGTGGTTCAACAACAAAGTTAGGTAACTACTGCGGAAGCAAAGAGAGCTTCACTCCAAGTTTAAACGCAGCCAAAACCTCTCAGACAAACATAACCTAAACGATGTCAAAGTTAGCGTAAGGAGGGCTATGCGTGAAGCGTTCAGTGAATTTGAAAGTAAAATTCTATGTACCGACTTGACAGAAAATCCTAGGAACTTCTGGTCTTACGTTAAATCAGTAAGTGGCTCGAAACAGCATATCCAGACACTCCGGGATGATGATGGCTTTGAAACAGAGGATGACACGCGTAAAGCTGAAATACTAAACACCTTTTTCCAAAGCTGTTTCACAGAGGAAGACCGCACTGCAGTTCCTTCTCTAAATCCTCGCACAAACGAAAAAATGGCTGACATCGAAATAAGTGTCCAAGGAATAGAAAAGCAACTGAAATCACTCAACAGAGGAACGTCCACTGGACCTGACGGAATACCAATTCGATTCTACACAGAGTACGCGAAAGAACTTGCCCCCCTTCTAACAGCCGTGTACCGCAAGTCTCTAGAGGAACGGAAGGTTCCAAATGATTGGAAAAGAGCACAGGTAGTCCCAGTCTTCAAAAAGGGTCGTCGAGCAGATGCGCAAAACTGTAGACCTATATCTCTGACGTCGATCTGCTGTAGGATTTTAGAACATGTTTTTTGCTCGAGTATCATGTCGCTTTTGGAAACCCAGAATCTACTCTGTAGGAATCAACATGGATTCCGGAAACAGGCGATCGTGTGAGACCCAACTCGCTTTCTTTGTTCATGAGACCCAGAAATTATTAGATACAGGCTCCCAGGTAGATGCTATTTTCCTAGACTTCCGGAAGGCGTTCGATACAGTTCCGCACTGTCGCCCGATAAACAAAGTAAGAGCCTACGGAATATCAGACCAGCTGTGTGGCTGGGTTGAAGAGTTTTTAGCAAACAGAACACAGCATGTTGTTATTAATGGAGAGACGTCTATAGACGTAAAAGTAACCTCTGGCGTGCCACAGGGGAGTGTTATGGGACCATTGCTTTTCACAACATATATAAATGACCTAGTAGATAGTGTCGGAAGTTCCATGCGGCTTTTCGCGGATGATGCTGTAGTATACAGAGAATTGTAGCGAAATGCAGGAAGATCTGCAGCGGATAGGCACTTGGTGTAGGGAGTGGCAACTGACCCTTAACATAGACAAATGTAATGTATTGCGAATACATAGAAAGAAGGATCCTTTATTGTATGATTATATGATAGCGGAACAAGCACTGGTAGCAGTTACTTCTGTTAAATATCTGGGAGAATGCGTGCGGAACGATTTGAAATGGAATGATCATATAAAATTAATTGTTGGTAAGGCGGGTACCAGGTTGAGATTCATTGGGAGAGTCCTTAGAAAATGTAGTCCATCAACAAAGGAGGTGGCTTACAAAACTCTCGTTCGACCTATACTTGAGTATTGCACATCAGTGTGGATCCGTACCAGATCGGGTTGACGGAGGAGATAGAGAAGATCCAAAGAAGAGCGGCGCGTTTCGTCACAGGGTTATTTGGTAACGCGATAGCGTTACGGAGATGTTTAGCAAACTCAAGTGGCAGACTCTGCAAGAGAGGCGCTCTGCATGGCGGTGTAGCTTGCTCGCCAGGTTTCGAGAGGGTGCGTTTCTGGATGAGGTATCGAATATACTGTTTCCCCCTACTTATACCTCCCGTGGAGATCACGAATGTAAAATTAGAGAGATTCGAGCGCGCACGGAGGCTTTCAGACAGTCGTTCTTCCCGCGAACCACACGCGACTGGAACAGAAAAGGGAGGTAATGACAGTGACACGTAAAGTGCGCTCCCCCACACACCGTTGGCTGGCTTGCGGAGTATGAATGTAGATGTAGATGTAGTTCGTTAACAAGGACAGTAGATGCTGGGTAGGAATTCGTGTCCCTTAAAAATGTTTACGTTATGTAATTTAAAGTTGGTATTTGCTAACTGATACTGTCTAAAATCGAGGTATATCACCCTCTGTATTCCTAGTCAGGAATGACTGCTAGTTTCCGTCAGTCATGAAATCTGTTCTTAGTCTGCATGACCTGGGTTTGAATCCATATGCAGAACGAGACGTTTCATCGTGTAATTTGAATTTATACATATTCTCAACTAGGTACTCGTGAATAACTTAAATTTTTAATGTCATTTTGTGTTAAGTAATAAGTACGGTATCTTACTTTGAAGAGAAAATCATGAATACAACGAACTTACTACGTGCATTACCTATCTGACGTAATAATGAGAGGGGTAACATTTCATGTACGTCATTTATTGTAATAAGTGTGAGATTAGCAGCCTTCAGGACAGCCTTATCTGTGATAAGGCGTTCCCTGATATTTGTAGTATCGTGGTATTACTTTACATGTTGAGTTATTGCGATACAGAGCAGTGTTTTCTAGTGGTGATTTGTTGGAACCATTTTCAATAGTCAAACGACTGTATCGAGGAGCGATTAGCGGACCTGCTAGACAGCTGCGTTATGTGGGTTGCATGAGAATCAGGGGAAATGTTATTCAGGTCGTTCGGATATTTTTGAGCATGATTGTACCTCTCAAATTGATTCCGTATATAGAGTGCTCCAAACAGGTGTTTTGAATCATTCCTCATAAGTGGCTTCCAACCTCATTGCTTTCCTAAGTACTATCGTCTCAGTTGTGCGACTGGATTTGTGATTTCCTGCCTGAAACGTCACAGTAAGTTACAGTATATCACCTGGTGAGACGGAAGTGGTGGGTGTGATTCCGCAAGTAAAGTGATGTAGACATTCTGCTATTTCTAATATATATGTAAACTATTTAGCAGACTATCAGAGCCTTTCTCTTAGGTTTGAGGCAGGTAATGATGACATTTAGTAAATTCCTCACAAGAGCAAAGCGAATTGCAAAATGATGTTGACAATATATCTTCATGGTGCAAAACTTGAGAATTGGCATTAAACAATTAAATGTGTGACGTAATATACGATTACTAGGAAGGTTTCGTCAAGATTCGAGAAATCGATAAGTAGAATTTGTAGATCTAAAGAGTCTTACAGGCTACAAATATAAACAACATAACTGGGAAACACCACATTTTTGTGGCGAAGTTCAGTGGGACCAAGCAGGAGCTGGTGCACTCTGTTAGTACGGATTGCCTACATCAGGGGCAGGTATGGCCTCAGGAGCAAACCTATTGCTCCCCTTCGACTGACAGGTCCTTAACCTATAGTTCTCCTATTGTTCTGTTAAGTGGTTTTCCATGTCGCCACACATAACATAATTTTCCCTCAGCCCCTCCAACTCCACTCCCCACTCAGGAACGCGCCCCGCCCCCCCCCCCCCCTTCCTACTTCAGGTACATTTTCAGATAGATCCGAGTTAACATATTGTTCTGTTAAGAGGTTATCATAGTGTAATTTGTAATTATTGTATGTCTGCGTGGCAACCAACGGTACTCTGGTCAGCGTCTGTTGGCTCTGTGAGCTCGGCTGTAAGTTAATCTTTTGGAACTCAAAAGTCCAGACGAAATTATGTGATATCCTTCGGGATTTCACCACCAATACCTCAACACAAACCAATAATCATGACAGAACAACGGGAAAGAATCCACTACCTTGGGCCCCAGTCAGTAACACTGGCTAATAGACCTGATCATCGGATTCCAGGGGATCAGGCATGTCATGAAGAGAAGAATCGGAGCCTCACACAAACCCTCAAGGTGAAGAAAGTATTTTACATGGGAGCACTCAACACCAACAGACTACTGAGGCCAAGTAAACTGAAACAATTAACAAACGCCATGGATAAATACAACATCAAAGTTGTGGCAATACAGGAAACACGATTTGCAGATGAGAACCACTTTGATTCTGAAAATTACATAATATTTAAGGGGAAACCAGCCATAACCATCCCAGGAAGAAATCTCAAACTCTTCGGAACTGGTTTTGTAGTACATAAATCGAAACTGGACTCCGTAATAGATTTCACCTCAAAATAAAAAAAAAATGTCGACACTCACGATAAGATCTGGAAATAAAGCCTATACATTAATCAATGGACATGCCCCCACAAAAAATTATAACAAGTAGAACCCAGAGATGATAGAGGAATTTTGGGAAGATCTGGAAGAAACTACCAGCAAAATCCCCAAGAATCACATAAAAGTGTTACTAGGAGACTTCAATGCCCAGTTAGGCAAGGATAGAAAATTCCGCGACACGACAGGAAAACACAAGGCCCACATGAGAACAAACAAAAATGGAGAGAACTTGATAAACTTATGCAGAAATTTTGATCTGAAAATCATGTCAACGCAATTCCAGAAACCACAAAGAAAACTTGTAACTTGGAAATCCCCCCAACCATGCTCTAGGAGAATTTCAGATAGACCACGTAGCAATATCCACAAAAAACACCAGAGAAATAACGAACGTAAGAACAAGGAAAGGAGTTTTCGAATCTGATCATCACCTTCTCCAAATTAAAGTAAAATTTATACCCCGTAGACAAATCAAGAGAACCAACAGACCTTTCAGAACAGATCCAGAGTACCTGCAAATAAACAAGAAAGAAATAGTAGAAGAAACTACGAAAATCAATAGCAACAACTGGACAGAACTGTCAGAAAAAATAAAAGAACTGATAAAATTGGGGCAGCCACCGAGAAAAAGGAAACACCGATGGTGGAACATGACATGCGACTGGGCCATAGAAGACAGAATACAAGGCTGGAAAAAATTTAAAAGCTATAAAACACAAGAGAAATGGGAGGCTTCAACAGGACACAGATAGACACTTGAAAAATTATCCGAAGAGAAAAAAGAGGTTACGAAAACAGCAGTTTGAAGGAGATAGAAGAATACTTCACCAAAAACAACACACGAAATTTTTACAGAGTATTCCGAGAAAATATGACAGGATATCAGCCACCAAGCTTATGCTCCAAAAGACAAGATGGAACACTGGAGACAAATAAGAAAAAAAACTGTTAAATATTAGCCAGATACTTTGACACGTTACTTAACTGTGATAAACCCAAACAGAGATTACAGTTTACAAAACCACAACCCAACCGGGACTCCGAACCCCCAAAATATGAAGAAATCGTGAAAATAATAAAATCATTGAAAAATAACAGAGCACCAGGTGAAGATGCGAACCCCCAAAACATGAAGAAATCGCGAAAATAATAAAATCATTGAAAAATAACAGAGCACCAGGTGAAGATGGACTGATTGCAGAAATCTGGAAATTAGACCATGAAAACATTACACCCAAAATTCATAGTATAATCAAAAACATCTGGGAAACAGAAAAGATACCAGAAGAATGGAAGTCAGAGCTAATATAACCCCTCCACAAGAATGGAGACAAAACAGACCGTAATAACTATAGAGAAATTTCGTTACTGCCGTTGGCATACAAAAATCTATGAAAAGCTCTGTTAAATCGCCTAGAACCGCAGATAAATCCACAGATCGGAGGATACCAAGGAGGGTTCAGGTAGGGAAGATCATGCACTGAGCAGATCTGGTGCCTGAGAACATTATTAACAACGAGAAAGTCCAGAAACACCACAGTAACATTTGTTGATTTCAAGAAGGCTTACGATTCCATAGACAGAGAAACACTTTTAATACACTAGAAGAAATGAAGGTAGACAATAATACCAGAAAACTAATTCAGGAAACATTAACAAATACTAAGTCAAAAGTGAAGTTCGTGGGCGAGATCACAGAATCTTTCGAAATCAAGACAGGAGTGAGACAGGGAGATGGTCTGTCACCCATTTAATTCAACGCTGTTTTAGAGAGAATAATCAGGACGTGGGACAAAGGAGTCAATGGGATAAAGATGGGGAGAGAGAAAATTGAACCGTCAACATAAAATGTCTGGCCTTTGCCGACAAATGACAGAAAAGAAGCCAGAGAAGCCCTAGAGATATTGCATGGAATCGCAGCCAGAACAGAACTACAAATATCATATGAAAAAACCCAGTATGTGGACACAAAATCTACAGACCGAAGCCCATTGATAACAAAGTATGGAAAGATAACTCAAGTAGTAAGTTTCAAATACCTGGGAGAGATTATACAGAAAACAGGACTGAATTCAACAGCCAATGAAGAAAGGGTTATGAAACTATAAAAAGTATACAGACTTACATGGAATCATTACAATAATGCCAATTTAAGACATTACAGAACAGTAGTCTTGCCTGAGGCCTTGTATGCCTCAGAAACAACAGTAATCAGAGGAAGAACTAAAATCAAAGAAATGGAAAAGCAAGAGAGGAAAATTCTGAGAAAGATCTATGGGCCAGTTCAGAGACAGGGGATCTGGATAAAAAGACCAACAAAGGAATTGTACAAACAGGCAGAGACAATGACAGACAATATCAGGAAAAGAAGGGCAAAATTCTATGGGCAGATTCATAGGATGAATGAAAATAGGCTGACCAAGAAGATTTTTAAGATAGTGGTGACGAATAAGGTGAAAACTAACTGGGTGAAGGAAACCATGGAAGACCTCAAAAATATAAACATCTCCACAGAAGAAATATCAAAGAGCGGAAAATACAGAAAAAAAACCACAAACAGAAATTCGAGGAAACACCAAAAGAGAAGAAATCAGGAAAGAAGTGGACAGAAGAGAGGAAGAAGAAACACAATGAATTTATGAGAGGTTTTTGGGAAGAGAAAAGAAAGAGACAGCAAAAAGTGCCATGAATTTGAAATGTACCAATTTATGTACCATATTGTCATTGGGAATATTGATTGTGTTTTAACGCTCTCCATAATGGGGACTTAACGATTTTATATATATATATATATATATATATATATATATATATATATATATATATATATATATTCCTGGAAATTGAAATAAGAACACCGTGAATTCATTGTCCCAGGAAGGGGAAACTTTATCGACACATTCCTGGGGTCAGATACATCACATGATCACACTGACAGAACCACAGGCACATAGACACAGGCAACAGAGCATGCACCATGTCGGAACTAGTACAGTGTATATCCACCTTTCGCAGCAATGCAGGCTGCTATTCTCCCATGGAGACGATCGTAGAGATGCTGGATGTAGTCCTGTGGAACGGCTTGCCATGCCATTTCCACCTGGCGCCTCAGTTGGACCAGCGTTCGTGCTGGACGTGCAGACCGCGTGAGACGACGCTTCATCCAGTCCCAAACATGCTCAATGGGGGACAGATCCGGAGATCTTGCTGGCCAGGGTAGTTGACTTACACCTTCTAGAGCACGTTGGGTGGCACGGGATATATGCGGACGTGCATTGTCCTGTTGGAACAGCAAGTTCCCTTGCCGGTCTAGGAATGGTAGAACGATGTGTTCGATGACGGTTTGGATGTACCGCGCACTATGCAGTGCCCCCTCGACGATCACCAGAGGTGTACGGCTAGTGTAGGAGACCGCTCCCCACACCATGATGCCGGGTGTTGGCCCTGTGTGCCTCGGTCGTATGCAGTCCTGTTTGTGGCGCTCACCTCCACGGCGCCAAGCACGCATACGATCATCATTGGCACCAAGGCAAAAGCGACTCTCATCGCTGAAGACGACACGTATGCCACGGCAAACTGGCTGACACTGACGGCGGCGGTGCACAAATGCTGCGCAGCTAACGCCATTCGACGGCCAACACCGCGGTTCCTGGTGTGTCCGCTGTGCCGTGCGTGTGATCATTGCTTGTACAGCCCTCTCGCAGTGTCCGGAGCAAGTATGGTGGGTCTGACACACCGGTGCCAATGTGTTCTTTTTTTCCATTTCCAGGAGGAGAGAGAGAGAGAGAGAGAGAGAGAGAGAGAGAGATAATTTATCCAAATTTTTTTGGACTATGTACACATGTATCAGATATCAGAGACAGAGAATGTGTGTGGAATATTTTTTTGTACTATGTACACATGTATCATAGAGAGAGAATGTGTGGAAAAGAAAGGATAAAACGGAAATAAATTTTATCTATATATATGCATACCATGTGTGTGGAAGAAAAAAAGTATTGAAAACCGAAAAAATATACATTTATTGATACACAACGTATTTCTATGCTGTAAATATATCTATGCACCATGTGCATGTTTTAAATAAAATAGCTTTTAAGATTTTCACCTGCCACCAGCCATCCAATCAAAGTAGTTTTATTTCCATCCAAATCTTTTCTTTTTCCTTTAGTACAGCTTTTTTTGTTGGACGCATTAGAGCTACCCAAATAATCGTTATTATTAAAGTATTTCGGCTGTCTGTGGTGGAAAATGTCTAGAGCCACCCAGTTCAGAAAAATATTTAGAGCTGCTAAATTGGGACTATCCAATTAAATGTTGTTATTAAAGTATTTCAATGATAAATATGTATATAGAACTTGTCTCGTTAAGTTGCAGACACTCAATTAATTAACGCGCCAAACACGCATACGATGATCATCATTGGCACCAAGGCAAAAACGACTCTCATCGCTGAAGACGACACGTCTCCATTCGTCCCTCCATTCACGCCTGTCGCGACACCACTGGAGGAGGGCTGCACGATGTTGGGGCGTGAGCGGAAGACGGCCTAACGGTGTGTGGGACCGTAGCCCAGCTTCATGGAGACGGTTTCGAATGGTCCTCGCCGATACCCCAGGAGCAACAGTGTCCCTAATTTGCTGGGAAGTGGGGTGCGGTCCCCTGCGGCACTGCGTAGGATCCTACGGTCTTGGCGTGCATCCGTGCGTCGCTGCGGTCCGGTCCCAGGTCGACGAGCACGTGCACCTTCCGCCGACCATTGGCGACAACATCGATGTACTGTGGAGACCTCACGCCCCACGTGTTGAGCAATTCGGCGGTACGTCCACCCGGCCTCCCGCATGCCCACTATACGCCCTCGCTCAAAGTCCGTCAACTGCACATACGGTTCACGTCCACGCTGTCGCGGCATGCTACCAGTGTTAAAGACTGCGATGGAGCTCCGTATGCCACGGCAAACTGGCTGACACTGACGGCGGCGATGCACAAATGCTGCGCAGCTAACGCCATTCGACGGCCAACACCGCGGTTCCTGGTGTGTCCGCTGTGCCGTGCGTGTGATCATTGCTTGTACAGCCCTCTCGCAGTGTCCGGAGCAAGTGTGGTGGGTCTGACACACCGGTGCCAATGTGTTCTTTTTTTCCATTTCCAGGAGTATATATATATATATATATATATATATATATATATATATAGAGAGAGAGAGAGAGAGAGAGAGAGAGAGAGAGAGAGAGATAATTTATCCAAATTTTTTTGGACTATGTACACATGTATCATAGAGAGAGAATGTGTGGAAAAGAAAGGATAAAACGGAAATAAATTTTATCTATATATATGCATACCATGTGTGTGGAAGAAAAAAAGTATTGAAAACCGAAAAAATATACATTTATTGATACACAACGTATTTCTATGCTGTAAATATATCTATGCACCATGTGCATGTTTTAAATAAAATAGCTTTTAAGATTTTCACCTGCCACCAGCCATCCAATCAAAGTAGTTTTATTTCCATCCAAATCTTTTCTTTTTCCTTTAGTACAGCTTTTTTTGTTGGACGCATTAGAGCTACCCAAATAATCGTTATTATTAAAGTATTTCAGCTGTCTGTGGTGGAAAATGTCTAGAGCCACCCAGTTCAGAAAAATATTTAGAGCTGCTAAATTGGGACTATCCAATTAAATGTTGTTATTAAAGTATTTCAATGATAAATATGTATATAGAACTTGTCTCGTTAAGTTGCAGTCACTCAATTAATTAATTATTTCACGGAAAATATCTACTTCAAAAAAAATTAGTGCCATCTAGTTAAGTAGGAGAACGTTAATTCACAGAGCAGCTCGGTTCAATATAGTTTGTTTGGATGGAATTTCATTAGCAATAGTACTTAGCGTGTAAGTTAATCTATCCCTCTGCTTTAGTTTTAAGTATGGATCTGTAAGGAAAAAAAAAATTCCCTTCGAGGAACCCCAACATGTGTCGGATTCTGGTAATAATTATAAGTTAAGAGTATCACTGCATTGAACTGAAATGTACCTCAAGAACTATATATACAGAATGAGTCAACTAACATTACCGCTGGAAATATTTCGTAAACCACAACAAATACTGACGAATCGATTCCACAGACCGAACATGACGAGAGGGGCTAGTGTAATTGGTTAATACAAACCATAAAAAAATGCACGGAAGTATGTTTTTTAACACAAACCTACGTTTTTTTTAAATGGAACCCCGTTAGTTTAGTTTGCACACCTGAACATATAGAGAAATACGTAATCAGTGTCGTTTGTTGCATTGTAAAATGTTAATTACATCCGGAGATATTGTAACCTAAAGTTGACGCTCGAGTACCACTCCTCCGTTGTTCGATCGTGTGTATCGGAGAGCACCGAATTACGTAGGGATCCAAAGGGAACGGTGATGGACCTTAGGTACAGAAGAGACTGGAACAGCACATTACGTCCACATGCTTGCTAACACCTTTTTATTGGTCTTTTTCATTTTCACTGACGCACATATACATTACCATGAGGGGTGACGTAGACGTACACACGTGATTTCCGTTTTCAATTACGGAGTGGAATAGAGTGTGTCCCGACATGTCAGGCCAATAGATGTTCAGTGTGATGGCCATCATTTGCTGCACACAATTGCAATCTCTGGCGTAATGAATGTCGTACACGCCGCAGTACATCTGGTGTAATGTCGCCGCAGGCTGCCACAATACGTTGTTTCATATCCTCTGGGGTTGTAGGCACATCACGGTACACATTCTCCTTTAATGTACCCCACAGAAAGAAGTCCAGAGGTGTAAGATCAGGAGAACGGGCTGGCCAATTTATGCGTCCTCCACGTCCTATGAAACGCCCGTCGAACATCCTGTCAAGGGTCAGCCTAGTGTTAATTGCAGAATGTGCAGGTGCACCATCATGCTGATACCACATACGTCGACGCGTTTCCAGTGGGACATTTTCGAGCACCGTTGGCAGATCATTCTGTAGAAACGCGATGCATGTTGCAGATGTTTGGGCCCCTGCAATGAAGTGAGGACCATACATTTACAATCCACGGTCGCTGTTGCTCTCCCTGTCTGAGCCAGCGAGGATTGTCCACGGACCAGTAATGCATGTTCCGTAGATTCACTGCCCCGTGGTTTGTGAAACCCGCTTCATCGGTAAACAGGTAGAACTGCAACGCATTCTCTGTTAATGCCCATTGACAGAATTGCACTCGATGATTAAAGTCATCACCATGTAATTGCTGATGTAGCGACACATGAAACGGGTGAAAGCGGTGACGATGCAGTATGCGCATGACACTACTTTGACTCAGTCCACCGGCTCTCGCAATGTCCCGTGTACTCATGTGTGGGTTCATGGCAACAGCAGCTAACACACCAACTGCACCCGCTTCTCCTGTGACGGGCCTGTGACGGACCCGTTTGCGTGCTACGACCATACCTGTTGCATACAGTTGGCGGTAGATGTTTTGCAATGTGTGGCACGTTGGATGCTCTCTGTCCGGGTACCGTTCTGCATACACCCTTCAGGCTCCAGCTGCATTTCGTCAACAGTCGCCATAGATGAGTATCATCTCCGCCTTTTCAGAGTTCGAATACACCATGGTCACAGTTCCTACAACACTACACTATCACAGACGTCTGGTAACACGGTGTACTACAGTTGGTCTGCGTGCGGAGACGAATGCAGAATAACAATAGCAGCAAGCGCTACATGCGGACACTGCGACAGCTAGACCAAACCACAACAGTGCACTACAGCCACACTCGTAAACACGGTCGTCATCATAAACATGTCCCTGCAGATGCTGCTCGCCGACCGTGGCCCGTGTTTGTTACAACATGCAACTGGACGTCGGAGGTTTCAAGTGTTAACTTCAGGTTACAATATCTCCGGATGTAATTAACATTTTACAATGCAACAAACGGCACTGATTACGTATTCCTTTGTATGTTCAGATGTGCTAACAAAACGAACGTGGTTCCATTTAAAAAACGTAGGTTTGTGTTAAAAAACATACTTCCATGCATTTTTGTGTGGTTTGTAGTAAACAATTATACTAGCCCCTCTCCTCACGTTCGGTCTGTGGAATCGGCTCGTCAGTATTTAATGTGGTTTACGAAATATATCCAGCGGTAACGTTAGGTGACTCACCCCGTATATACAGGGTGGTCCATTGATCGTGACTGAGCCAAATATCTCACGAAATAAGCTTCAAACGATAAACTACAAAGAACGGAACTTGTCTAGCTTGAAGGGGGAAACCAGATAGCGCTATTGTTGGCCCGCTAGATGGCGATGCCATAGGTCAAACGGATATCAACTGCGTTTTTTAAAAATAGGAACCCCCCATTTTTATTACATATTCGTGTAGTACGTATAGAAACATGAATGTTTTAGTTGGACCACTTTTTTCGCTTTGTGATAGATGGGGCTGTAATAGTGATAAACATATGGCTCACAATTTTAGACGAACAGTTGGTATCAGGTAGGTTTTTCAAATTAAAATACAGAACGTAGGTATGTTTGAACATTTTATTTCGGTTGCTCCAGTAGTGATACATGTACCTTTGTGAACTTATCATTTCTGAGAACGCTTGCTGTTACAGCGTGATTAGCTGTAAATACCACATTAATGCAATAAATTCTCAAAATTATGTCCGTCAACCTCAATTCATTTGGCAATACGTGTAACGACATTCCTTTCAACAGCGACTAGTTCGCTTTCCGTAATGCTCGCACATGCATTGACAATGCGCAGACGCATGTTGTCAGGCGTTGTGGGTGGACCACGATAACAAATATCCTTCAACTTTCCCCACAGAAAGAAGTCCGGGGACGTCAGATCAGGTGAACGTGCGGGCGATGATATGGTGCTTACACGACCAATCCACCTGTCATGAAATATGCTATTCAATACCGCTTCAACCGCACGCGAGCTATGTGCCGGACATCCATCATATTGGAAGTACATCGCCATTCTGTCATGCACTGAAAAATCTTGTAGTAATATCGGTAAGACATTACGTAGGAAATCAGCATACATTGCACCATTTAGACTGCCATCGATAAAATGGGGGCCAATCATCCTTCCTCCCATAATGCTGCACCATACATTAACCCGCCAAGGTCGCTGATGTGACACTTGCCGCAGCCATCGTGGATTTTCCGTTGCCCAATAGTGCATAGTATGCCGGTTTACGTTACCGCTGTTGGTGAATGACGCTTCGTCGTTAAACAGGACGCGTACAAAAAATCTGTCATCGTCCCGTAATTTCTGTTGTGGCCAGTGGCAGAACTGTACACGACGTTGAAAGTCGTCGCCATGCAATTCCTGGTGCATAGAAATAGGGTACGGGTGCAATCGATGTTGATGTAGCATTCTCAACATCGACGTTTTCGAGATCCCCGATTCTCGCGCAATTTGTCTGCTACTGATGTGTGGATTAGTCGAGACAGCAGCTAAAACACCTACTTGGGCATCATCATTTGTTGCAGATCGTGATTGACGTTTCACATGTGGCTGAACACTTCCTGTTCCCTCAAATAACGTAACTATCTGGCGAGTGCCCCGAACACTGGGATGATGTCGTCCAGGATACCGAGCAGCATACATAGCACACACCCCTTGAGCATTTTGATCACAATAGCCATAGATCAACACGATATCGACCTTTTCCGCAATTGGTAAACGGTCCATTTTAACACGGGTAATGTATCACGAAGCAAAATCCGTCCGCACTGACGGAATGTTACGTGATACCACGTACTTACACGTTTTTGACAATTACAGCGTCATTTATCACAAAGCGAAAAAAGTGGTCCGAGTAAAACATTTATATTTCTCTACGTACCACACGAACTAAATTGTAATCTCAAGAACTGAATTCAGTTGAATAAAGGAAAAAAAATCGTTACCCTTCATCACTGTTCTTATTTTTAAAAATACACTGATCATTATGTTTTTGCTAATGTATACACTACTGGCCATTAATATTGCTACACCACGAAGATGACGTGCTACATACGCGAAATTTAACCGACAGGGAGAAGATGCTGTTATATGCAAATGATAAGCTTTTCAGAGCATTCACACAAGGTTGGCGCCGGTGGCGACCCTACAACGTGCTGACATGAGGAAAGCTTCCAACCGATTTCTCATACACATACAGCAGTTCACCGGCGTTGCCTGGTGAAACGTTATTGTGATGCCTCGTGTAAGGAGGAGAAAAGCGTACCATCACGTTTCCGACTTTGATAAAGGTCGGATTGCAGCCTATCGCGATTGCGGTTTATTGTATCGAGTCTCGATCCCTGAGTCAACAGATGTGGACGTTTGCAAGACAACAATCATCTGCACGAACAGTTCGACGACGTTTGCAGCAGCATGAACTATCAGCTCGGAGACCATGGCTGCTGTTACCCTTGACGCTGCATCACAGACAGAAGCGCCTGCGATGGTGTACTCAACGACGAACCTGGGTGCACGAATGGCAAATCATTTTTTCGGATGAATCCAGTTTCTGTTTGCAGCATCATGATGCTCGCATCCGTGTTTGGTGACATCGAAGTGAACGCACATTGGAAGCGTGTATTCGTCATCGCCATACTGGCGTATCACCTGGCGTGATGGTATGGGGTGCCATTGGTTACACGTGTTGGTCACCTCTTGTTCGCATTGACGGCACTTTGAACAGTGGACGTTACATTTCAGATGTGTTACGCCCGATGGCTCTATCCTTCATCCAATCCCTGCGAAACCCTACGTTTCAGCAGGATAATGCACGACCGCATGTTGCAGGTCCTGTACGGGCCTTTCTGGATACAGAAAATGTTCGACTGCTGCCCTGGGCAGCACATTCTCCAGATCTCTCACCAACTGAAAACACCTGGTCAATGGTGGACGAGCAACTGACTCGTCACAGTAGGCCAGTCACTAATCTTGATGAAGTGTGGTATCGTGTTGAAGCTGCATGGGCAGCTGTAACTGTACACGCCATCAAAGCTCTGTTTAACTCAATGCCCAGCCGTATGAAGGCCGTTATTACGGCCAGAAGTGGTTGGTTGTTCTGTGAACTGATTTCTCATGATCTATGCACCCAAATTGAATGAAAATGTAATCACATGTCAGTTCTAGTATAACATATTTGTCCAATGAATACCCGCTTATCATCTGCATTTCTTCTTGGTGTAGCAATTTTAATGGTCAGTAGTGTATGTTTGAACATTATGCAGTTACATCTGCATTGCACGTGCGCGTGTCTGCAAGACGTAGCACCTTTAGCGCCATTATCATACACATTTTCAGAGAGTTGACTGCAAGCGATGGGCGAGGAATGTGAAAGCGTACCTATTAATAGCACAGGTAGCGCTACTCCCCCAGTAACAGGCTGTGGTAAGTGGATCAGACAGTTTCAGTAGAATGCAGGTATCATATCACAGATAAACTTACATGCTAAGGACGTACGTGTCATAAAAGTATATACTTATTGTCAGGAAAAAATTATTTATGTTCATTAATCCAACTTAACAGTAATTTTACATTTTCATAGGCAGACAGAACACTATTTTCTTCACACTTATTCTTCTTGAGTTGATACAGAGCATTACAGTCAAAGAATTCCAGGTTTTGAATAGCTGCAAACTTGGATATTCACCTTAGCCACATGATTTTCTCCGTGTTTTTGACTTAAATAATTGTGTCTGTGCCATCACCAAGTCTTTATAGTGTGTATTAGGATCATCCCAGTTGATTCCATGATAAAAACGTGTTCGCCACTTCACACTCTTCCGTGTTTTATTACACTTCACCTCTTTGAATGGTCTCGGCGACGCAACGCTTGCCGAAAATGTGTCTGCTAAAAGTTCTGTGTACACTACAAACGCAACATCTTTAAATGTGAACTGTCTACGCTCACCATCATAGAAACCCAGAAGTAAGGAAATAGGTCATTAAAAATTAATAGCATCTTACTGGGATACAGAAAATACATTATTATTACAGTGCCAGTCTGATCACGATGGACATGTCGGTGCTGGTCTGCGAGCACTGCCTGCGTCCAGGTGGTTGTGGAATTTTCCCTATAGCTGCAGCTACTTATTTGTATGCCGGTGTCAGGAGCTAACAATTATTTCAGAATCGCTGTTGGTTTTGTTGTGCCCAATGTCACGCTGTTTGGGCCTTTGGAAACATTAAACAGTTTGTAGCTTAGCGTGAAAGTATAGTTCACCGACTTCGAAGACAAAATGATTTTTTTATCGGTATGCCCGCACATTTGCTTCTTTCGCTGTTGTTACTAATTGCCTCTGTTTGAATGAATTCAAAATAAAGTAACTGTCCAATTCTTTAAGTGCTTTACGTTAGCTAAATGATACTCAATATCTGCTGTTCCCTCATCCGCATTCTGCTTCGTAGTCACGCTTCCCTTGTTTTATGAAATAATTAACCGCTACACGACTCAGAAAACAGAGAATCACGTTGCTATAAAGCTTAAACTAAAGTGACATAAGGGACGCTGATTGCGGTTCATCAGTGTGGCATCGCACATTCGAGTCATAGTGCTTAAAGCGTGGCTCGTACTTAGACATACGTCAGGTGGCAAGTAAAATATATATCTCGTAGTAATGGTACAAGTTGTGTAGGGAATATGTAATAATCAAAATCGTTCACGTGGCGATGACTCTTCATTGTTAGTTTTCATATAAATATCCAAGAGCACATTAAATACATTTCTTGATTTCATCAGCTCAAACACGCTATAAGCAGTAACATTCTCTTTTCCCTTGAATCCACAAACACAAGTTTATTGCACTCTTGTATTAAAGCATTCTTTGCATTCAGGCCTATAGGAGGTTTCTACATAACATGATATTCCTTTTTGATAATTCAGCTCCAGCATACACACACACACACACACACACGTTATAGGATCTAAACAGGATTGTGTCACCGTTTCTCGCACACTTAACAAACAAACTGTTTGGATGATGCTCTAACAGCCTCTTTTGTTTGTCATAACAAAATCAATTGTGCCACTTGAAACAACATATCCGTCCCGCGGTTATCCCACTACTGCTCCAAAGTGTTAAACAGGTACGGTGCTAAGCAACATGAACTTAAAAATGCGCTTAGACTACAACAGTTTAGCAGTTTCTTCACCCACCTGCTTTGCCCGTGAAAATTAACTCCGATTGAATGTACTCTAGTATATTTCGCAATCACAATGATTTATTAGTCAGGGAGAAATTGTGTGTGTGTGTGTGTGTGTGTGTGTGTGTGTGTGTGTGTCTGTGTGTGTGTGGTGGAAGCTATGCGTGGAACGCACTGACATAAATCTCGACTTGGCTCTCTGAATATTTATATATATTACTAAAGACGCCAATGTGTGTTGGCCGGATTTACAAGTATCGAAGATACGAATAGGTTTCGCGGAAGTGGTGAAATCGATCAACCGAAAATACTCTAGGGCTTTTTAAAATTGTAATTACATCCTTTATTCATCGACATATACGTAATGGCGGAAGACTTTTTTGCAGTGTGAAAACGACACCCAGTTGGTGCAAGTGTGGACGTATCATAATTTTTATACACCTATAATTGATAGTCAGAAATGTTACGCTGCTGCTTCAACGTGAAGGTACCGCGACTTATGTTCCGACATACGTTTATGGGAAGTAATCAAACTACTATTCACGTAAAAAAGAGTGCGTGTGTCTAGTCGTATTGAAAGGATAGGTTGGACATGGTGAATTGTCATTTCAATGCACTGAGAAGTATATCCAAACGTAAGTGGTGATAGATTCATTTCGTGAACAGCTGCACAATATAGCAATGCAAGTGTTCAACTGGACCTGATATAGTGTAAAAACAGGACCGACAATACGGCTGTAACAATACGTCCCCTCATCGACACCCCATAAGTGTAGCCTAGCATTTTCCTTGTTGTTCCATCGGTAGTGATATTGATTACCGTACACCAACCCGCGTCAGTGATGGCTTTCCAAGCATTACGTCCGTGGGTGCGCTATTCATTATCACACATAGTGCCTGACGCCTGTCCTTCATAACACCTGTCTGACAGAATCTTGGCAGGATGCAGCACTTTCCAGAAGCTCTGATTCGACGACTTTGTCGGATAATTTCCTAGGAGTATCGAGACATATGGCCTGTGCGAGTGTGGGTATACCATAACTACACTGTTTGTGTAAAATGTGTGTATATTGCAAGGTAAAGTTGCTGTGGCTTATGTTGTGGCATGATCAGAGAAGATGAGTGTGTGTCCTATCGGGAGGGGCGTAAAGATTCAGGACATCGACAACCACGAGAGATTTTTTTTTTTTTACATGGACAATTATGTGTGCTATAGATACTGACACTCATTCTAGAACCACAGCCATCAAGAGCAGACATTGCCTTTACATCGATCGGTGTCAGACTGCAGCAGCAATCGTAATATTTAATTGTAGTTATACTGGTAAATATGTTCCTGGCTTCCAATGTTCTTGTGAGTCTTGTATGTATTTGGTTATCTGCAGGCAATCTTTGCAGGTTTAACTGTCAGTGCAATGTAGCAATCTGTGCAAAATAATTTTGCCGCTGAAAGTCTCGTCTGTAGAAAAGAAAAGGCCGGATAGTGCTCCCACACCTGTAGCAGCGGCAGTTTCACGGGTAAGTTCAGTGAGGACGAGCTGCACCGTCAGGAATGCATCCTGTGCTATTCTGGGAAGTATTGCAACATCTCTCTCTCTCCGTGCTGGACCCTATGCGTCATCGCGCCAGCAACGGTACCTAGGTGAATACATATTTCGACAGGAATTTCTCTGGTGTCAAGTATGAAAGACATGCCGGCGTCTCATCTTTGCGGGACCTGAACGGTCACGTCGTAGCCTTGCGGGGACCGCCGATGCACCCCGACTCCGGCGTTGGCGTCGGGCGTCGGGTGGCGGGATGTGTTTCTTACTAGCGATCTTTTGTTTAAGCTATATTTCATCCACATCCACGTATATACTCCGCTAGCCATCAAGCGGTGTGTGGTGGAGGGCACTATTCGCGCCAAAGTCATATTTCCTGCCGTCTGTACCACTCGCAATAAGTGCGAGGGAAAAGCGACTGTATGAACGCCTCAGTACAGCTCCAATTTCCCTTATCTTTGAATGGTGATCATTGCGCGATATGAAAGTTGGTGGTAAAAATATATGCTCTACATCCCCAGCGAAGACAGGATTTTGGAATTTAGTGAGCAGCCCCTTCCATTTAGCACTTCGTCTATCTGCAAGTGTGCAATGGCTAAATGTACCAGTCACGAATCTTGCGGTTCTTCTTTGGACCTTCTCAATCTCTTGAATCAGACCCAACTGGTAAGGGCCTCCCATACAGACAAATGGTTCAAATGGCTCTGAGCACTATGGGACTTAACATCTGAGGTCATGAGTCAACAACCTCTCCTTGCTTCCTATGGTAGAATTCTACAGAGGCAACGAGATGACATAAAAGCGGCTAAAGAGAATATAACGATTTGTATCTTCGTTTCAGCTTCTAATATCTGGCTATTGGTGAACATATGTTTATCTGATTGTGCTTAGTTAACAATTCTATTAAGTACTGGGTTCTACTCCCCGTCCATACCACAATTTTACTTCATTGTGTTTCACACTTACGCATTGCACTATATCACATACCTTTTGTGGTTACTCCTCATGGGGTTAGAGGTGCAGTGCTAAACGTATCATCATTTATTTCCAGATTCGGACACTTGACCTTGTAAACTGATACTGGTGAAGACTTCGATTTTTTGCGTCTCTTTATGCCTAGTAGAGTCTCAGTCAGAAAAGAAAATTTCGTTTGGTTAACAGTGTGTTCAAATCGGATCCCGAACAACAATTCGTTATGCCATTTAATGAGTGTCTTCTGAAGTGTCATATATTGTAATGAAGTTTAATTTCCAAACGTTAGGAGCGGTCTTACCTCTAATAATGTGTTTTCTAATATTTGTTGTATCACGGTACTGGTTTACAACGGGACTGCTGCCATAAAGGGCAGTGTTCCGCAGTAACTTGTTGTTGTACCCATTGTTTATAGTCAAACGACTGTACTGCAGAGGGTTTAGAGGACCTGCAATACGGCTATGCTATGTTGGTTGCATACAGTCAGGTGCGGCCTACACAATGGAATTCACGAGTGGCCTATATTTTGTACTGTAGAGTGTGCGTATATTTCAATCTCTTAAGGCAAATTCATAATGCAGCCTTCATCAGCATGATGCAATACCTCAATGTGCTCTTTAATACTCTTATTTCCAAGATTGTTAATAGCTGTGCGCATGGCAAATGTGGATTTTGATATGTTGTTCAAACTTGTGGCATCTATATAGTCTTCGAACCGAGCCTCAAAGCTTCTCCCAGTTTGTCCTATATAGTAGAAGGAGCAAATTATGCAGATTAGTTTTTACGTGCCTGCTTTTTTGTATGGGGTTTATTATCCTTAAACTGTGAATTTCTATCTGCTGAAGTTTTATTGTTAGTGTGGAAGCTTATCTTTATGTTTGGGTTGTTAAATGGATTGCTTATTTCGTAGGATATGCTCCTAAAGAAAGGTAGTACAACATATTTTCTGTTGTTTTCTATTGTGTCTTTTGTTAACTGCATGGTTTTCTGATAAGCTTTGTTGTCTGATGATTTTTGGACTCTTTGTAATTTGTCTATCATGAGAAAGCTATACCCATTGTTTGAGGCTGTGGTTTTAATGATATTGATTTGTTTTTCTTTTTGAACTAGTTAAAGTGGAATTTTATGTAGGCGATTCAATGTGGATCTATAATATGCTATATTATGCTGGTTTAGATGACAAGATGAAATACACACATCAGTGGATGTTGGTTTCCTATAAATCTCTAACTAATGTTTATGGTTTTTTTGGTGATTTTTATGTCTAAGGAATTGATGCCATTATTGGTCTCATGTTCAAAGGTGAATTTAATGTTTTTGTGCATGTTGCTCAGATTTATTGCTAATGTTTCAAATTCCTCATTTGTCTCATCAGAAAGTGTAATGGTATCATCAATATAGCGTTTGTATTAGATGATTATGCTGTTGATGTAACTGTTAGCGTCAAAAACTGTCTGCTCCAAGTGATTTATATAAACATCTGCTAATATCCCAACTACACTGCTACCCATTGCCAACCCATAGCTTTGTTTGTATATTTTGTTATTAAAACTAAAGTAATTGTATGACAGTACCAAGGTAAGTTACTCAATGAGCTCACAGATCTCTGTCGTGCTTAGTTTCTTATGTTTGAGTAGACTGTGTAAGTAGGCTGTTTAGGTTTTCTTATTGGTAATGCAACGTAGCGCTCTGTATGAAAATCGCTGGCTGTGCTGTGTGCAGTCTGTGGCTGGTTTGCATTGTTGTCTGCCATTGTAGTGTCTGGCAGCGGCAGCTGGATGCTAACAGCGCGTAGTGTTGCGCAGTTGGAGGTGAGCCGCCAGCAGTGGTGGACGTGGGGAGAGAGATGGCGGAGTTTTGAAATTTGTAAGAATGGATGTCATGAACTGATATATATATATATATATATATATATATATATATATATATATATTATGACTATTACGGTAAATACATTGTTTGTTCTCTATTAAAATCTTTCATTTGCTAACTATACCTATCAGTAGTTAGTGCCTTCCGTAGTTTGAATCTTTTATTTAGCTGGCAGTAGTGGTGCTCGCTGTATTGCAGTAGTTCCAGTAACGAAGATTTTTGGTGAGGTAAGTGATTTGTGAAAGGTATAGAGGTTAATGTTAGTCAGGACCATTCTTTTGTAGAGATTATTGAAAGTCAGATTGCGTTGCGCTAAAAATATTGTGTGTCAGTTTAAGCACAGTCTTGTATAATTTTTCAAAGCGGACGTTTCATATGGCGACCCTTAGCCGAGGATACCTCACTGGAACTTTTGATTTTTTTCTTGTAGTTTGGGTAGTTAGTGTAGCCTTTGTTTATTGCTAGCGCGTAATTGTAGAGAGAATTTCCTCTGTAGTTGTAGTTTTTCATTGTTGTACAGTAAAACAGTTGTGGCATGCATGTAGGTTTGCACCAAGTATTTCGCAGCTGCGCTTGCAATTAACTAGATATTATTTTCAGTGCTACGTTAATGTGTTCTCTTATTTTTGCTCTTCAAATTGTGCTTTTCTGTGTTGTCGTGTGAAATATTGTGAAAATAATGGCGTGTGAAAAACGTAATACTAGGCTCCAAAGTAAACTGAGAAATGACAGTGAAGACGAAAGAAGTGTGTTAGCGCCACCGAGTAATAAATTAACTAATGTTCAAAGTAGTAATTTGGTAATTGTACATAGGGAAATGGAGCGGGCTGCAAACAGTGGTATAGACAGTGAAACAATTAGTGAACAGGGAAGCATTATCGACCGATCGGTCGGCAACAGCTCGCGTCAGGAATCCGAAACGACAGGACACAATCTAGGAAATACTGTACATTCAGGTCTTTAGCCAGCCGCGGTGGTCTCGCGGTTCTAGGCGCGCTGTCCGGAACCGTGCGACTACTTCGGTCGCAGGTTCGAGTCCTGCCTCGGGCATGGATGTGTGTGATGTCCTTAGGTTAGTTAGGTTTAAGTAGTTCTAAGTTCTAGGGGACTAATGACCACAGCAGTTGAGTCCCATAGTGCTCAGAGCCATTTTGAACCATTCAGGTTTTGCGTCCTCACCGTTTTCTCAAATAAGTCAAGACACATTTTCAGCTTGTCAAAATGTGAATGTTGCCGGTCCAAATGCACTGCCGAAAAGCATAGAGGAACAGATTCCAGACACTAATACATTATTATTGCAGCAAATGAAACAAAATCAGAGACAAACACAGCAACAGTTAGACACAATGGAACAAAATCAGAGACCAACACAGCAAAAGCTTCAAACGTTAGACACAATGGAACAAAATCTTCAAAAGTTAGACACAATGGAACAAAATCTTCAAAAGTTAGACACAATGGAACAAAAGCTTCAAAAGTTATATACCACACTTGAACAAACACGTGAAGATTTAACTAATGAGTTACATAACATCGAATCGAAATGTCAAAAAGTCTGTAATGACGTAAAAACACAAATTTGTGAGCATTTCCAACCTATTTTTTCGCGGCATGAAAATGCATTACAGAATCACGAATCAACTATAAAAGAACTGCAAACTATTATTCATGAAAATCATGAGACGTTGCAAGCTAAAATTGACTCAGTTGCATCTACCGATTCGGTTACGCAACTTGCAAAAACTCAGGAAAACCTAAAGGACACAGTAGATACGATTTCAACACAAATGGACACTCTGAAATTTGGTTCAGAAAAACACACAGAGGAAATAATTTCACTATCGGATAAAGTAGCCGAACTTTCAGATCAGTTCACTAACTTATCTACAAAGGTAGATGATGAACTGAATGACACAAAACCTGTAGGCTTCACTGACACTGAAGAGTATGCACAAATTAGAAAATTCAAACAGAATCAAAATCAAATCAACACACAGTACAAAAGAGAAATGCGGAAGTACAAGATCAGTTGGCTCAAGTAATACAAGAATTACATATTTCAGAGGACACTCGCGCTCCAGTATGGGATGAGGGACATAGAAATACAGAACAACCACAAAATAATAACACAGGACACTTCGGAAATTATGAAAGAAATTGGCAAGGTACACCGAGTTTTGAGATGGAACCACCGAAACGACGTAAGAATGACCGACATGCGACTCGCCAACATGATGATTTTGACTATAAGCTGTTCATTACTACACTTAAGTTAAAAACATTTAAGAATTCTGGCAACGACATTCATCCACAAGCGTGGCTTCATCAATTCTCTCATTGTTTTCCTCCTAACTGGTCATTAGAGCACAGATTAGAATTTATGTGTGGCTACTTGGAGAATGAACCACCTGTAAGAATGCGATCGGTCTTTCACGATTGTCACAGTGAAGGAGAATTTTATCATGCCTTCCTCTCAGCATATTGGTCTCAAGCTACACAAGACCGAGTAAAACATAGCATCTTAATGATGAAACATTTCGAAAAATCTGAATTTTCCAGTCTTGTGAAATATTTTGAAGACATGTTGCACAAGAATCAGTACCTGTCAAACCCATACAGCCCGTCAGAACTCATCCGCATTTGCTTAATCAAATTGCCTGAACATTTACAGCATATTATTTTGGCAGGCCGTTGCTAAGACGACATTGAAGCTTTTCAGGGACTGTTACAAGAACTGGAAATTGACACTGACAATCGCGGAATGCGAAAACAGGAGCACAACAATTACAGGTCACATCTCTCACAATTCCGCGATGACAGAAATTATACACGACAAGGCTATTCTTACAACGTAAATCGTGAACAAAACAGACACCACCCACATTGCAACCACTGGAAGAGTAATAGTTACAGACAAAGATCGCTTTTCCATAGTAATGAATGTAGCAGAGACAAACACAGAAACAGACAATATGGGAATCAAAATAATTAAAATAATTATTATCAAGGGAGACAGAATAACTTCAGACGCAACGGTCCACCACGCAGTTACGATTCCGGGAGAAATTCTCCACTACATGACCGACAAACAAGAAAGTATGTAAACTACCGACAAAACGACAGACCTGAATTCCCTCAGAACTGGCGAGCTTCAAACAGGGCAGGGCCTTCTCGTGAAGGTGAATTTGCAGAAGTTAGGTCTCCAAATCCCAATAACGGCGCGCGCCAACAAAAAGACAGACAATGACTCGCACCGCAGGCAGCCGCGTGCGCCGGCTGGCTCAGAGAAAAATAACATAGACGCTAACCTTGAGAAAAAATTTTAGCATTCCGTACCGACGTATATAGCATGATAATTACTTGGAAGTTGAAACTCTGCGCACTAGAAAGGGTAAATGATTGCACCACATTTCACATGTAAAACCGTTCATTGAAAGATAATCTGTTTTTTAACTTAGTCTTTGCCATAAAATTTTTCACTTCACGTTACTAGTATGCTTTGTCAGACTTATAATCTGTTAACATGCAACAATGTTTGGAGTTAAATATCCAATCAAGAACCAAGAGAACTTATTTAAACAGAAATTACGAACGCATTGTTATAGTGAACAGAGGACACAGTGTTCTTGTGTGTGTGTACATTCTTGCTTGTTAGTGGCACGATTACGTAAGAACCGGAAGGCTCACATACTTAGACCATTTACCAGTACTGCTAATGAGATTTTGATGCAACATTTTGGTTTACTTGAAAATACATTCTGGATTTAAAGTACTTTCTGTGAGATACCAGATGACACAGTGGTTAGTTTTGTGACAGCTACACGATTTTATCACGACGCTACTAATGAGTGACAATTTACAATGTTGCTTTTGCGGTGTTTCTGTTTTACATCTGCACAGTTTTTCTGAATTCTTCTGGAAAGTATAACATGTTTTTAGTAGTAACTTTGTGGTATAGCTACAATGACACAGCCTTTTCTGTAGCACAACAATACGTTACAGTACAGTACTTACTTCATCACGGCAAGAAGCGTAGTAACTACAATATCTATACGCAAAGCATTTCACTTTTGTTTATCATTGACTTCTGCAGAACTTAGCTTTCGGAGGACGATAACTACGGCACTTCCACAGAGATTATCTTACAACACGACACACAGTTTAGCGCTACAGTACACCTAGTTGAGTGATTAATTTTGTACTTAAAACGTTTATTTTTAAATATATTTGAAGTACAATGATACAAAGGTTTTCCGTGATACATTTCATTCCATTGCTGTAATGTGCAACACCTGAGGATATAATTACATTAATCCTCAGGGGGTACACGCTTACTTTGTGTACCATGTGTCTGGCAAACACAAGGAGCCCTAGCTAATATGGTATTTGCTTACACAACTTTACACATCGGTACCACATTTCTCTAACACAGAATTACAAATCTATCTGTTCATTTAACTGAGAGACAAACATTTTTTTACTACATCCGTGACAGATGTTTACGTAATTACACGGTTGGATAACTTCACACTTATGAAATTGTATTTTGTGTGTGCTGTGTGAACCCTTCATATTTTTTCAGAACCATTGTGATACTGAGAACTTTGAATGATGTATTTGGTATGGGATCATGATTTTTAAAGTACGTTTGAGGCAGATGACACTTGATATGAGCAGAGAATTTTTTTTTTTGTTTTGAAATTATTGGAGGAAGCTACGACGATTTTGAGAATTTGACTGAGGTGTTATGATGTTATTATTACGATGACTATGTGTATTATGCTGTTGCGGTATGTTTATGATCAATAAGCTGATGCTGTATGAGTTATTTGATTATGCTACGTAACTGAAAGAACCAGAGGTTGTACAGAGTTTCAGAGAGAGCATAAGGGAACAATTGACAGGAATAGGGGAAAGAAATACAGTAGAAGAAGAATGGGTAGCTCTGAGGGATGTAGTAGTGAAGGCAGCAGAGGATAAAGTAGGTACAAAGACGAGGGCTGCTAGAAATCCTTGGGTAACAGAAGAAATATTGAATTTAATTTATGAAAGGAGAAAATATAAAAATGCAGTAAATGAAGCAGGCAAAAAGGAATACAGACGTCTCAAAAATGAGATCGACAGGAAGTGCAAAATGGCTAAACAGGGATGGCTAGAGGACAAATGTAAGGATGTAGAAGCTTATCTCATTAGGGGTAAGATAGATACTGCCTACAGGAAAATTAAAGAGACCTTTGGAGAGAAGAGAACCACGTGTATGAATATCAAGAGCTCAGATGGCAGCCCAGTTCTAAGCAAAGAAGGGAAGGTAGAAAGGTGGAAGAAGTATATAGAAGGTTTATACAAGGGCGATGTACTTGAGGACAATATTATGGAAATAGAAGAGGATGTAGATGAAGACGAAATGGGAGATACGATACTGCGTGAAGAGTTTGACAGAGCACTGAAAGACCTGAGTCGAAACAAGGCCCCCGGAGTAGACAACATTCCATTAGAACTACTGACGGCCTTGGGAGAGCCAGTCATGACAAAACTCTACCAGCTGGTGAGCAAGATGTATGAGACAGGCGAAATACCCTCAGACTTCAAGAAGAATATAATAATTCCAATCCCAAAGAAAGCAGGTGCTGACAGATGTGGAAATTACCGAACTATCAGTTTAATAAGCCACGTCTGCAAAATACTAACGCGAATTCTTTACAGACGAATGGAAAAACTGGTAGATGCAGACCTCGGGGAGGATCAGTTTGGATTCCGTCGAAATGTTGGAACGCGTGAGGCAATACTGACCTTACGACTTATTTTAGAAGAAAGATTAAGAAAAGGCAAACCTACGTTTCTAGCATTTGTAGACTTAGAGAAAGCTTTTGACAATGTTGACTGGAATACTCTTTTTCAAATTCTAAAGGTGGCAGGGGTAAAATACAGGGAGCGAAAGGCTATTTATAATTTGTACAGAAAACAGATGGCAGTAATAAGAGTCGAGGGGCATGAAAGGGAAGCAGTGGTTGGGAAAGGAGTGAGACAGGGTTGTAGCCTCTCCCCGATGTTATTCAATCTGTATATTGAGCAAGCAGTAAAGGAAACAAAAGAAAAATTTGGAGTAGGTATTAAAATTCATGGAGACGAAGTAAAAACTTTGAGGTTCGCCGATGACATTGTAATTCTGTCAGAGACGGCAAAGGACTTGGAAGAGCAGTTGAACGGAATGGACAGTGTCTTGAAAGGAGGATATAAGATGAACATTAACAAAAGCAAAACGAGGATAATGGAATGTAGTCAAATTAAATCGGGTGATGCTGAGGGAATTAGATTAGGAAATGAGACACTTAAAGTAGTAAAGGAGTTTTGCTATTTAGGAAGTAAAATAACTGATGATGGTCGAAGTAGAGAGGATATAAAATGTAGACTGGCAATGGCAAGGAAAGCGTTTCTGAAGAAGAGAAATTTGTTAACATCGAATATAGATCTATGTATCAGGAAGTCGTTTCTGAAAGTATTTGTTTGGAGTGTAGCCATGTATGGAAGTGAAACATGGACGATAACTAGTTTGGACAAGAAGAGAATAGAAGCTTTCGAAATGTGGTGCTACAGAAGAATACTGAAGTTAAGGTGGATAGATCACGTAACTAATGAGGAGGTATTGAATAGGATTGGGGAGAAGAGAAGTTTGTGGCACAACTTGACTAGAAGAAGGGATCGGTTGGTAGGACATGTTTTGAGGCATCAAGGGATCACAAATTTAGCATTGGAGGGCAGCGTGGAGGGTAAAAATCGTAGAGGGAGACCTAGAGATGAGTACACTAAGCAGATTCAGAAGGATGTAGGTTGCAGTAGGTACTGGGAGATGAAGAAGCTTGCACAGGATAGAGTAGCATGCAGAGCTGCATCAAACCAGTCTCAGGACTGAAGACAACAACAACAACACGTATCTGTTATGATGAAATATTGAAGAAATGTCGACGAATAAGGTAAGGAATCAAGAGTAGTGGTTAGGGACTCTGGTTTGTGAAAAAGGTTGTTGGAAACCAAGAATTGTACTTTAAGAGCTATGAAATGTATGTAAATGCGTGAATGTATTACAATGCCGACGAAAATTTTTTGGACACTGTTATACCAATAGGATTTTGTTTCTACATATTTGTAACGCAAATTCTTGACCTGTGAATTTTTTTTATATGAGACTGTCACTGTAGCGGAAACTGCTGTCGTAAATTTTTCAGTAAGAAAGGTAAGTGACCACCTGCACGTAATGCGTCGTGGGCACCCAGCTGTGCGACCGTCGCCTGGGAAAAAAGCCATTAGTGTGTGCCTTTCAGAGGCACAGGTAAAAAAAAGGGCCATTATCCTCGCTATTGACATTTCTTTGTAGAAAGCGTCGCAAATACGACACGCTTAAAGTTGAAAGCATATGATTACACTTTGGAGTTCTTAATTTATGATATTTACTGAAATGAAATGATGAGAAACGTTTCATGTCTATTGTCTTGCTAGTTGGAAGATTGTTTACTGCATTATGAAATGACTTATGGCTAGCGGATGACGTTTCATGCCTTGCTTTGCCTATTTTGTTTAATATCTAGTTTCTTGCTGCACTGCAGCATTGGTTAAAATAAAATATAATACATGTACTAATATAACTATTTTCTGTCTACACACCCAGTAAAGGATCATTTTATGATGTACTTTCTTAGAAAAGAGAGCACAAATAGACATTTCCCTTCACAGGAATTGCAAAAATAATTTTTTTACGATTTGGTAACTTATCTGCTAGCGTATGTTGTCGTGACGCATCACTCTAGTGTTAAGATGTGACATAGGCATTAAACATTTTACTGTAATATTTTTTCTGCTTCAGCTTTGTCATGTTTAGATATAAGTTATTTCATTTGCTGCTGCTGTTTGCCAGGCATAATGTTACTGAATTTGACTTTGTATTACTCTGTTAAGCCAGTTTTACTACGGATTTATTTTTCTTGTTTGCTGTGCATTGCCTTATATTAGTTTTAATATTGCTGCTTCTTTGACAACTTCCATTTTATTTCATTGTTGTTTGCATTAATTATTGTGTGCTGCTGCATTGCCTCGTCCCTTAGTTTAGCATCTGAGCTCAGTAGCTTTAAGTTAGCTTAAAAGGGGGTAGACTATATAAGAAACTAACTATGATGAATTGGAAGAAAAGCATTGAGAATCTATAAGATAATGGTTTGGCCAAAAAAGTAGTGTACAGTGGAGGAAAACTATTTTTGAAAGAGGATGTGAACAAAATACAGAAAGCATGCTTGGATAGGATATTTTTGGTGGAAACAAATGTTGAGATAAGACGAAAGATCTACAGAATGACGTTTTGGGTTGGACTGCAGTACCAAATGTTACACTGAAAACAAACCCTGTCCTTTCCTTGTGTTATCCCGCTATATGTGTGTGTACCCTTGTGTATTTATGTTCTTCCGGTCTTTATATGTTTATCTGATAAGACTTATGTTGTAGAATTTTTCTAATACTCAGTTACATGACCTATGATGAGGAATACTGTTATCCTCAAATATAATTTGCATTAATAACATGTTATTTACTTCGTAAAGATGCTTAGACATTATTTATTCTGTTTTGTTCTAATGCTCATGTGTGAAGTTGATGTTCCAAAAGTTATTCTGATCTTTTATGTATGTACTTATGTCGTAATTTTTGTAACACTGATGTATTTGCTATTTCGATTCTTTTGTAAAGCCTGTACTACTGCAAATGTTATCTGTATTGTTATGTTCTTTAAAGATGTATTTTGTACCTTTTTTATTGTATTCTTATGTTATAAAATTGTAATTGACACTAGTTCATCAAATTAAGTAATTTGTAAATTACATTTCACTGCACATGTTTCTGTTGGTCATAGTATATGGACAATATGTGAGAAGTAGGGACTGTTAGTGTTTGCACGCGTGTTAATAATTCAGCAAGGGACTGGATAACAGAATTGCTGGTTCTAACGATAATTTAAAAAAAACTTTGTGAATGCACAAGTGGTGGTTTATGGGCTTACTGTATTCTCCGCAAGACTCTTCAATGGTGTTTGTGCACCTGCACAGTCACAACAGATGGCTACTGGCCATCTCTACAAGGACTACAGTGGGTATACACCTTTGATGACTCACTAATACCATTATTTCTACAAGGACTGCAGTGGGTCTGCACCTATGATGGCCCACCAATACCATAATCTCTACCAGGACTACAGTAGGTCTGCTCTGTGATGACCTACCTACCAATAGTTTTCAATTTCGACTGACTCTGCTGTGGGTTTGCTCTGTTGTGGCCCAATACCTGTCAGGATGTCAAGAGTCAGCACTGTCTTTCCGTTGGAAGGCCAACACTACTTCTTCAAGACTGCATGGAAATCCACTACTCCCATGTGCATTTTCTTTTATTGCTCAGACATTGAGCAAAAACACTGCTATTTTACTGTGATGAACGACCAGGTCTGTGTTTATAGACTGTGAGAAAATTTTAGCTTTTGACCAACATTGTATCAATAAGTGTGTGCATTTGATATCTTTGTTATTGTAATTATGAAAATTTTTTTCAAATCTGTATTGGCCACTGGCCAAAACAATTTGTAAAATTTTTTGTGGGGAGCATGGGGGCTATGTAAGTAGGCTGTTTACGTTTTCTTATTGGTAACGCAACGTAGCGCTCTGTATGAAAATCGCTGGCTGTGCTGTGTGCAGTCTGTGGCTGGTTTGCATTGTTGTCTGCCATTGTAGTGTTGGGCAGCGGCAGCTGGATGCTAACAGCGCGTAGCGTTGCGCAGTTGGAGGTGAGCCGCCAGCAGTGGTGGACGTGGGGAGAGAGATGGCGGAGTTTTGAAATTTGTAAGAATGGATGTCATGAACTGATATATATATTATGACTATTAAGGTAGATACACTGTTTGTTCTCTATTAAAATCTTTCATTTGCTAACTATACCTATCAGTAGTTAGTGCCTTCCGTAGTTTGAATCTTTTATTTAGCTGGCAGTAGTGGTGCTCGCTGTATTGCAGTAGTTCGAGTAACGAAGATTTTTGGTGAGGTAAGTGATTTGTGAAAGGTATAGAGGTTAATGTTAGCCAGGGCCATTCTTTTGTAGGGATTATTGAAAGTCAGATTGCGTTGCGCTAAAAATATTGTGTGTCAGTTTATGCAGTCTTGTATAAATTTTTCTAAGGGGACATTTCAACTGTTCGTGATTATGTTTATGGTGTCCTCCACAGGGATGTTAGTATAAAGGTTTGCTTTGTCACGCAATACAAGTCAGTGGAAATCTGGCTGTCAGTGGAGTGTACACATCTTTAATTTTGTCGATGGATACATGTGTGTTCTTAATGGAGAATTTGTTTTCAAATTATGTTGTGTATTGAGCACAGCAAGCACTTTGTTATTTAATTTATATGAAGGGCTGTTCCTTAAGTTAATAATCGACCTGATATGACAATTTTCTTTATAGGTCTTAGGCTGCGATCAGAGATCCAGTGGAGTTCATGGAAATGCAGTCACATACTTCTCATTTACTTAGAAGAAAATTAAATTCGTGAGTGCTTTCTTAATTCTGGCCTAAAATTTAGAATTGGGATCAAAATCGAATTCGATTATGTTGATGGTACTGAAGAATTCGACGGTTTTGTCTACATAATCATTTTCATGCATTATGACTGCACACTTAATTTTATAAGGTTTCACTATTAAATTTTTACTCTTAGAAAATTTGAGGTTTATACACTTTAGATCGTTTGGGTCACTGTGTCTGTGTGAATGGTTGTTTTTGAGGTTTTTGTTATTATTTTATTGGCTTTGAAGGCTAGAGCATTGGTTACCCTGAAGTTTAATTTTGCAGCATCTCATGAAAGCTTAGTAGATACACTAGGGGTATTCAAATCACTGGCAATAATTTTGGGCTTTGTATTGCGCTTTAGACCTTTGTTTATGAGAGAAAGTTCATTCTTTGTAAAACTGATATTAGTTGAGTTTATAACTCTTTCATGAAGCTGATATGGGTTATCATGTGCAGTTTTGGAAGGGAGGCTACCTTTCTTTCATTTTTACAGCATCAAGTTTTTTATTATGCCTAAACAATATTTTCTGATATTATTTCTCAGTGATGCCTTCAACTCTCGTCAGACTCTCAGTCACAATTCTGCCGTCAGAAGGCAGATTGTCGCTGTCGATTACGAGAAGTTAATCTGTACGCTCGCCGACACTCTGAGCGAAGTCCTCTTAAACATACTCACTGCGTTGTTAGTTGAATGTGGTGTCTTGCCTATCGTGAGATGACCTAAGACCAGTGGCTTGGAGTCAGTTTTACTGATGATTCCAGTTTGTTTAACGTCTGATCACCTGGCGTGCCTCTGTGATATGTTAAATTTCTGCCAATACTAAGGAAAAAAATCTTTCGGCTCACACGAACTACTTAGCTTTTGCTCTTTTACATCTAAGCTTCGCAGCTTGCATAAAACTGCCCTTACCGCCAGTTTCAGAGCCCGGCAACTATCACCAGGTTTGTGATTTGTAAATATTAAGAGACCAGTCAGCAATATTGTAGGAGTGTAGGAATATTAAGCTAGAGAGTCCGATCACATTTTTATTACTAAATTTGCAAAATAATAAATTACAAGGGTGTGCTGAAAAGTAATGCCTCCGGATTTTTTGGGTAAATACTAAAGTTTTTTTCAAATAACACAAAAGTTATTAACATTCGATACCATTCTTCTTCATATCTACATATCTTGAGACCTTTGGCGTTAGAGGGCTCGGAATTTTAGTATATAACATAGCGGTGTGTAATATAACTACGTCGGTGCGTGTGAAACTGTTTGCTCTAATCGAGTTTCAAATTCGAAGTGTTCGCCCACACACGTAGCGCCCTATCCTTCAGCATGACAATTCCAAGCCACAAACAAGCCCTGTGACATCTGCAACAACCGATGCCTTGGGGACTGTGTCATCGATCATCCTCCATACAGTCCTGAATGTCCCCATCTGATTTTCATCTATTTCCAAAACTTAAAGTACATCTTCGAGGACTTCACTTTGATATTGATGAAGCATTTTAAGTATAACTGGAAAACTGGTATAGGCATGTGTATTCAAACACAGAGATATGTAAACAAGCAGAATACGCCGCTGCGGTCGGTAACGCATATATGACATTAAGGGTCTAGCGCAGTTGTTAGATCGGTTACTGATGCTACAATGGCAGGTTATCAAGATTTAAGTGAGTTTGAACGTGGTATTATAGTCGGCGCACGATCGATGGGACACAGGATCTCCGAGATAGCGATGAGGTGGGGATTTTACCGTACGACCATTTCACGAGTGTACCGTGACTATCAGGAATCCGGTAAAACACCAAATCTCCGACATCGTTGCGGTTGGAAAAAGAGCCTGCACGAACGGAAATAATGACGACTGAAGAGAATTGTTCAATGTGACAGAAGTGCAACCCTTCCGCAAATTTGGACTCCCCATGAAGGAAGAAATGAAGACGATTGGTTGAAACAGTCGAGAAGTGTAACTGCGCCAACACAACATATTGTAATTATAGAATGCCACGTTTCTACGTTTTCTGAGGTACATATTTCTTGATGTCTAAGGCTATTTGCCAGTCTCTTCGCCACTTTGGAATATTATCAAGATTCTTCTTAACATTCGTGAAGCTGTTTTTCAGATAGCACTCCATTAGACACCGACAGAAAAATAATTCCTAGCTGCAAGAAGAAATTGTGAGAAAGAAACGAAAGTTGGTAGGCGTGTTCCTACATCATAAAGAGAATTTTTGATCAGATTTCACGCCAGTCACATAAGTGTGGTGCTAGTAGCACCCCCCTTCTTGCAGCGGTGTACCGTAGGTCTCTAGAAGAGCGAAGCGTTCCAAAGGATTGGAAAAGGGCACAGGTCATCCCCGTTCTCAAGAAGGGACGTCGAACAGATGTGCAGAACTATAGACCTATATCTCTAACGTCGATCAGTTGTAGAATTTTGGAACACGTATTATGTTCGAGTATAATGTCTTTTCTGGAGACTAGAAATCTACTCTGTAGGAATCAGCATGGGTTTCGAAAAAGACGATCGTGTGAAACCCAGCTCGCGCTATTCGTCCACGAGACTCAGAGGGCCTTAGACACGGGTTCACAGGTAGATGCCGTGTTTCTTGACTTCCGCAAGGCGTTTGACACAGTTCCCCATAGTCGTTTAATGAACAAAGTAAGAGCATACGGACTATCAGATCAATTGTGTGATTGGATTGAGGAGTTCCTAGATAACAGAACGCAGCACGTCATTCTCAATGGAGAGAAGTCTTCCGAAGTAAGAGTGATTTCAGGTGTGCCGCAGGGGAGTGTCATAGGACCGTTGCTATTCACAATATACATAAATGACCTGGTGGATGACATCGGAAGTTCACTGAGGCTTTTTGCAGATGATGCTGTGGTGTATCGAGAGGTTGCAACAATGGAAAATTGTACTGAAATGCAGGAGGATCTGCAGCGAATTGACGCATGGTGCACGGAATGGCAATTGAATCTCAATGTAGCGAAGTGTAATGTGATGCGAATACATAGAAAGATAGGTCCCTTATCATTTAGCTACAAAATAGCAGGTCAGCAACTGGAAGCAGTTAATTCCATAAATTATCTGGGAGTACGCATTAGGAGTGATTTAAAATGGAATGATCATATAAAGTTGATCGTCGGTAAAGCAGATGCCAGACTGAGATTCATTGGAAGAATCCTAAGGAAATGCAATCCGACAACAAAGGAAGTAGGTTACAGTACGCTTGTTCGCCCAATGCTTGAATACTGCTCAGCAGTGTGGGATCCGCACCAGGTAGGGTTGATAGAAGAGATAGAGAAGATCCAACGGAGAGCAGCGCGCTTCGTTACAGGATCATTTAGTAATTGCGAAAGCGTTACGGAGATGATAGATAAACTCCAGTGGAAGACTCTGCAGGAGAGACGCTCAGTAGCTCGGTACGGGCTTTTGTTGAAGTTTCGAGAACATACCTTCACCGAAGAGTCAAGCAGTATATTGCTCCCTCCTACGTATATCTCGCGAAGAGACCATGAGGATAAAATCAGAGAGATTAGAGCCCACACAGAAGCATACCGACAGTCCTTCTTTCCACGTACAATACGAGACTGGAATAGAAGGGCGAACCGATAGAGGTACTCAGGGTACCCTCCGCCACACACCGTCAGGTGGCTTGCGGAGTACGGATGTAGATGTAGATGTAGATGTAGCGCCACTTCAATATGAAGATGCAAATCTACTTTGCTGTAAATACGTGCCGTATCGGTCATGAATGTTACTTGCCTTTGAGATTGGTCGTAGGAGTTGATGTTAGTCAAGAATGCCTTTAAGACGATGAAGACGCCATTATCAGCACCCCACTGAGTTTGAACGAGATCATCTAAGAGGGCTACGAGAAACTGGATGTTCCTTCTGCGATACTGCAGAAAGACAAGGGAAAAATGTTGCCACTGTACATAATTGCTGAGCTCCGGACGGCCGTGATGAAGACAATTGAGTTCGGGGTATGACTGCGCCTTCTCGTACTGCGTCTGCAGTAGCAATTGGAACAACAATTGGCACCACAGTGACACAAAGAACTGTTACAAATCGATTACATCAAGGAAGCTCCGAGCCAGACCCTCTACAGCGTGTATTTCACTTATCCCAAGCCACGACCGTTTGCGACCGCAGTGGTGTCAAGTGAGAGCTCATTAGAGGGCGGAGTAGAGTCTAAACATTCTTGGTGGTGTCTGTTTGTACTATATCGTGTCTCCCTGCCACTTTCGCGCAACGACGCTCTGAGCGTGTTTTTTAGGGAATTAACTAGTTTGAACCTGGGACCTGTTGCTGGTAAGGAGACGCCAGACCACACATGACATGTAGAATTCAGAAGAGTTCAGTGAGACTAGCGATGATATAACCAAATACTAAATGATCTCAGCGTCAGCTCCACTGCACTCCCTGTAAAAGAATCTTAATGCTAACTAAATTTACCTACCTACATAGGTAGGAATGATCATCAAAATAAAATAAGAGAAATCAGAGCTCGAACAGAAAGGTTTAGGTGTTCGTTTTTCCCGCTCGCTGTTCGGGAGTGGAATAGTAAAGAGATAGTATGATTGTGGTTCGATGAACCCTCTGCCAAGCACTTAAATGTGAATTGCAGAGTAGTCATGCATGTAGATTTAGTGGAAAGGGTTCAAGGCTTTCCTATTTTTAGTTAGCTGGTAAAATAACGTTGAAAAAGCAGTTAAGTTTTTCCATTGGAAATTTTATTCTACTCACAAAACATCGTTTATAAATTGCACTATTGATAAAAGGAGATGTTTTAATACAGGATGGTAAAAACCAACCGCGCTCAGCAAAAATGTGAACGAATATTCCTTGAATGGGTTCCCAAGTTCTACAATCGATCGAAGGATGACCTATGCCATATCACATCTATAATCTAGGTTTAATTTAAGTTTCACAAAAGAGAAAACTATCAAAATGGTCTACAGTGACCCTCAGTTACCTTTAATTACTTATTTAACTTGTCGTAAATTACAGTGGCTGATGTGGCTTCTCAATAACTATATAAAAGAAAAATCATCGAGTTTCAGATCTTTTCTTCAAGTGGCAAATGTGAACACCATGAGTTTTAATTAACGATCGACACTAGTATTACGCAAAAAAGGGGTGTAACAGATGAGTCTTCTGCTGTTCTGAGTGAAGCCTTATGCGCTCAAAAATGCGGCATCGCGTGCGTTCATTACCTTGTCGGTGTTTAGGCAGCGTCAGGGCAGCGGCGGGCAGCACAGCTCCGCTCACCTTGCCATCTCGGAAGTAACTCTCTCCTAACTTCTCCTTACTACAATTTACCGAAGTTGATGTAAAAAAACTATCTGGCTGTGTTTTCATCTGACCAATCAGGGTCTCAATGTTAACCTTAAGCTCCGCCTTCAAACATTCTGTCTATCCAATGAGAAACGTTATACTTTTCGTGGTGGGGCAATGTTTTTAAAGTTTGCAACGTAACAGACGCTAAAAAGGCTCACGCTAAAACCTGCAGCTAGTGTGGTCCTTTTAGCGTTATCGTAAGATCTATACTGTTCTTCTGGAGGGCTCTATCTTTTAACATGGGCTGGGGGGTGGTCCTTGATGTGCCTGAGACGCGAAAAAGTCTCACACTAAAACTTGCGGGTAGTAGTGGCCCTTTTTGTGTTATCGTAAGATCTATACTGTTTTTCTGGAGGGCTCTAGCTTTTAACATGGGCTGGGGGGTGGTCCTTGACGTACCTGAGACGCGAAAAAGTCTCATGCTAAACCGTGCGGGTGGTGAGCCCTAGTGGTTAGCTGGCGACGTGGGTGTCCAGTCCGTGCCTTATCGTAGGGCCTTCTAGCTTAACACGGTTCTGCTCTCGGCTTCTGTTCTCGTTTCTCCCTTCGGAACTGCGTCGGTCTTTCGGTGGGAAGGTACGACATGCATTTAGGTATTCTTGTGTTAGTCTGTGGTATTCCATTTGCTCACTCGTTACTCGTATTACTTTGGTTAATTTAATGTCACGATTTATTTGGAGCTATGTGACATACTACCAGATTTGCTTATTATGTCAGGGTTTTCATGGAATGTGTTGGATTTGCCTGACACCTTACAAGAGGTCAGTTATGTTTTCTAATGGGCGTGAGTTGGTTAGAAGGAAGTCAGATGAGCGCCTGCAACCAGTCTGTATGTGGCCTAGACACACTGGACCTACACCTGGAGTACCTCCAGGTTTGGGGAGCGATTTCATCTGACAGCACGAGCAACCTTTTGGCTGTCCCGCGCACCCTGACTGCAAATTTGTTCGGCAGGATGGTGATTCGACTTGTTGTGCTGCCCTTCGTGAACAGTATTCAAAAAATGGCTCTGAGCACTATGGGACTCAACTGCTATGGTCATCAGTCCCCTAGAACTTAGAACTACTTAAACCTAACTAACCTAAGGACATCACACACATCCATGCCCGAGGCAGGATTCGAACCTGCGACCGTAGCAGTCGCACGGTTCCGGACTGCGCGCCTAGAACCGCGAGACCACCGCGGCCGGCGAACAGTATTCCAAAGGATGTTTTCCAACAGGATAACGCTTGTCCACATACTGCTGTTGTAAGCCAATATGCTGTAAACAGTATCTACATGTTGCCTTGGCCTGTTCGATCTCCAGATCTGTCTCCAATCGAGCATTTACGGCACAACTAGCATTAACCGTCCCTATATTGATGGATCAAGTGCAACAGGCATGGAATTCCAGCCCACAAACTGACGACTGGCACCCGTACGACACAATACATGCACGTTTGCATGCTTACATTGAACGCTCTGGTGGTTCCACCTGTTATTAATGTACCAGCATCTCACATTTGCAATGCTTCTTCCAGCGCTTACATTAACCTGTGAACTTTCAACGCTAATCTCTTAAATATTTTACCTAGACGAATGTATTCCAGAAATTTCATTACTCTTCATTAATTATTTCTTGGTGCTGGGATTATTTCCATCACTGTAGATAACTGCACGTTGATCAATTCTAACGCACCACCGGGTGGCCATTCCCCCCCCCCCCCCCCCCACACACACACACACACCGGCAAGCACTCGGCGGCGGTACTGGGGGAGTATGTTTCCCCTCTGGTGCTAGGCCTTTGCTAGAAATGGTTGCACAGGTAGCAAGTGTTTGTTAGGCGGCGGAATACGGTGTACTGAGTCAACTGTTTCAACTGTAACGGCGTAATGGTGATTCAGATGTACCTATAGAATCAGCATGTGCAGTAAGGAGGTTATCTCGAGAGGAATTTCCTGATGTTCAAGTTAGTAATCGAAATACGATTCAACGACTGATAAAGGAATTTTGTGAAACTGGAAGTGTGGTTGACAGGAAACACAGAAAACAGCGTTCAGTACTGACAGATGAAACTCTCGATAACATTGGGTATGCTCTGGAAAGGTCTTCTAGAAAATCATTTCGACGTCTTTCTCAGCAAATGGGAAATTTCTATGGCTCTGCTCAAACGGCTACAAAGTTACTGATGTTACAGTCCTATAAAAAAAATTGCAGTGCAAGAACTTCAACGGTATGACCCTATAAAAAGAGTGTGGTTTTGTGAATGGATTTTGAATAAGTTGCATGACGAAGAAACTGACCCGCATCTAACTTCCTTTTCGGACGAATCGCGGTTCCATCTAACTGGTTACGTTAATTCACAAAATAACCGTTACAGGAGTTTTGGAAAGCCTAACGTAATACACGAGGCCCCCCAGAACGGTCAGAAAATAGGAGGTTGGTGCGTTGTTAGCGGTCAGAGAATAATGGGCCCTGTTGTTTTCTAGGAAGCAATTAGCAGCGAGAGAACGCGGAAAATATTTTGCGACCAGTTAGCTGAGAGAGAACGTGTTTTCGCGACATTTCAATAGGACTCAGGGACGTCATATCAGACTCCTGCCCGGCTCACTTCCTCAGCTGAGGCTGCTCAGCCCGCCACACTGGGTGCACTGGGCCGCCTATCAAATATACTTCCCGCACTGTGTACCAACCCGCCGGCCGTTGTGACCGAGCCGTTCTAGGCGCTTCAGTCTGGAACCGAGTGACCGCTACGGACGCAGGTTTGAATCCTGCTTCAAGCGTGGACGTGTCTGATGTCCTTAGGTTAGTTAGGTTTAAGTAGTTCTAAGTTCTAGGGGACGGATGACCTCAGATGTCACGTCCCATAGTGCTCAGAGTCATTTGAACCATTTTGTACCAACACCTACCATTCTGCGCGTGACTGTAGCACTTCTCAGTAAGCGATTTTTCTACATACTGTGAAAAGCGTTTAACATGAAACTGATGGGCCCAAAATATTTTTCTTTGTTAAAAGAAATTTACACTGTGCATGCGATATAAATGCTCGAAAATGTGTTAGAAGTCATTTTCTGAAGTAGTATTTGCTGCTAAAATGTACACCTTCCGTTGCTAATACATCAGATACATTTGTTTAGTCTTTGAATGTCTTCAGTTTAAGCAAAATGATGGGTTGTTTTCGCATAGATTTTTCGGCCACTAGACACATAAATTCAGTTTCGACACATCCAGAACGGAATTCGAAAATTGACTGACTAGTATAAAAAATGTGCTGAGACTGGCAGTACCTGAACCTGCACAAAAGCAGCATTGTTTATTGTGTTCGGTCTAACAAAGAAACAAAAATAAGAGCAAAGCTTCTGAGTGCTGGTGCGAATCCATAAAGTATATACTGCATATATAATTTTACTGCGAAGCGGATTATTGATACGAAAAAACCATTTTCTTTCGTGCTAAAGAAAAATGGAGTATGTTATTACGCCGGGTCCACAGCACTATTTCATTTCAACGAATTATTTAAATTAGGCGTTTTCATATTAAGGGATTGTCACTGCACTAACGTCAAAACATGACGACTTTGGGTGTGAAAAAACTGTCAACATAATGTCTACAATGGAATAATAATTCACAAAAAAAGAGATTCCTTCATTTGGCTGCAATAAATGAACACTAATTTGATTTAGATTGTCCGTGATTTCCCTAAATTGCTTCAGGCAAGTGCCGACATGGTTCATCTGAAAGGGCACGGCTGACTTCCTTCCCCATCCTTCCCTAATGCGATGAGACCGATGACCTCGTTGTTTGGTCTCCTCCCCCGAAATCAACCAATCAACCAGAAGTTACCGTCGTCACCTAGTATCAAACTCGCAAAGCTCGGCTGGCCGCTGTGGCCAAGCTTTTCTAGGTGCTTCAGTCCGGAACCGCGCTGCTGCTACGGTAGCAGGTTCGAATCCTGCATCGGGCATTAATGTGTGTGATGTGTTTAGGTTAGTCAGGTTTAACTAGTTATAAGTCTCGGGGACTGATGACCTCGGATGTTAAGTCCCATAGTGCTTAGACCCATTTGAACTAGTTTGCAAAGCTGGATGACTGTACACACATATATTTTCTGGATATCTCCTGGAGAATCGGAAATATTTGTCCGTTTTCATCCTATCATAAGCTATATTTTCGACCAATTTACAATTCTGTTTTAAGTACATATCTGACTGATCTGTGTGAGTTGAACTGTCGTCAATATATGCTCACTAAGGAAACTTCTGTACTTTTGTACATAGTGGTAAACCGAAGAGTTAATATACAGCTTGGAAAAACATCAGAATGTAAAAGCTACATTGAAAAAAGTTCCGTTCTCAAAAATATTTGAATTATTTTCCAGTATTTGAGAAGTTTGTCAGAGTTGCCCTCTTTATATTTGGTTATTATTTAGGTGATAATACACCTGAGATGATCGTCTTTTCCGCGGCCGAATTTAGTGGTATTTGTTACACGGTGCTTCACGAAGGAGCGTCCTTTTTTCAGTGGTCACTCGAAATTATTGATGTAGTAGATACTGAATTTTATGCTTTATCTCTCCCATATCTTCACGCCCCTGGGATTCAGACATCATTTTCAGATGGCGAAATGGTGGCCACAGGAAAGTAATTAGCTTGAGGTGCCTTTCCCTCTACATAATTTTTCAGGCTGATTCACAATATTTATTTCAGAGTCTTCTCCACCCTGAGTCTCTTTACTTGAGGGTTTCCAGGACTTCATCGTTCATTGCAAGAGGAGGTGCAGTGAAGGTGATTTTTCCGTTTCCAGTTTTTTTTAGGTCTCGTTGAAGGAATGTAAGAAAAAACCCTGCTTTGACATTCCTCAAATAATTTATTTGTCAATAGATACCAGTTTAATATAAAAACATAACAGCATACATACCGTTAGAACAGAAATAAGTTCGTCCATCAACGTGATGTCAATCCTTCTATTCTCTCTGTTTCTCATTTTTCAGAGAGATTTTTACACAATACCGAATACTGCCTTTTGACCGATTAAAGCATGATCAATCATGTGTTCCAACGAGTATCGTTCGAATACTATAGTGTTCTCTCTATGCTATGAACAAGGTCACTTTGCTTTGCAAATGCCAAACGTTCCTTCACCGCAGTCGGAACAAAATGACGTTGCGGGAAATTGGATGACATATACAGCGCATTAAACGAATTTCTCAGTAATTTGTTCAACATGTGACAGGGACAACTCAGAACTCAGTCTAGAATATCCACGAAGAGTAGTGGTAGTGTTGGCACCTTGGTCAATCGTAAAAGGTACATCTTTGAGATATATCGTCTCAAAAATTCCATTTTAATATTTTCATCTGTTATAAACGCGTCTGGAAACCGGGTCGTAGAATAGAAGCTATGTATCCACATATCTGTGTCGATGAGCTTTCACCTCCCTTCACATAGTAAATTACTTCAGGTATCATTTCCTTTCTAAGGTTTTTCACTTTTTCCGTGACGTGTCGTGAGACAGTTGTGGGGTGAAACGTAATAGGTTTTGCGGATACTTTTCCGTAAGTCGCTGCAGTGTCGACTAATCTCTGAGCTAGATCCCAAAATCCTTCTCTCCAAGAGCTTCATAAGATCTCAGATCTCGTGCACACACATGCGACTTGTTTGTTGGCATACAAAAATAGCGTGAAGTACGTGAAGTGCCGGGTGACCCTTTAGCATGCAAGTAAAGTTGATTGCACTCCAAGCAACATGTATAGTTAACAGTGTTGCCATCACCATCTGCTACAGGCTTAAACAGTGATAAAATTGAACTTCTGAGATTTGTATCAGGCTCTCTAGTTTTATACTCATCAGCCATTAGTTTCTGTTTTATTTCCCGTTTTCTTGACATACTTTCCTTTCTTTTCCAAGCACTTGCAATTTCCGCACTCACCTTCTGTATAGTAAGAAAAACACGAGAATCTCTTATACCACCACTTCTGTTTGACACATAAAAAGACAAAGTATCTTTGCAAAAGATTAAATAAGGACTTTTGTAAACAATTTAATAGATTTTTTAATGATTCGCGACTCACTTATTTGTGTCCATCGCAATAGGACTGTACTAGTTGTGTTGGAGCAGCTGTGTTACAAAGCATCTATTTAAGAAGTACGAAGACGTCACAGTGTTGTACAACTGCCGCCATCCTAGTTATAATAATTGAAGCAGCTTAAACCGTGTGCATGAAAATGGCCGAGGCGATTCGTGTCATTAGGTAAGGCAATAAAGTGGCCGATGTGAGGAAAGACGGCAACGAACTAAGCTGGTTCAACTGGCTCTGAGGACTATGGGACTTAACATCTAAGGTCATCAGTCGCCTAGAACTTAGAACTGCTTAAACCTAACTAACCTAAGGACAGCACACACATCCATGCCAGAGGCAGGATTCGAACATGCGACCGTAGCAGTCGCGCGATTCCGGACTGAAGGGCCACTGCGGCCGGCGCAACGAAATAAGAATCAATATGTTACAAAATACAGAATGGCAGTGTTTCTACCAGTGCTTCTGCAAAGCCGTGCACTCCTTTGGAGCAAACTCTAAAGTGAGACTCCAAGATTTCAGATATAATACGTATGTCTGTGGGTAAGAACACGAAAATCGCAATACGTGGAGAAAGGAAGATAGCCTCTGTCTGACAACGATCTAGACCTCACTTTAAATAATATGAATAAATCTATTCGTTGGAGAAAAACAGCCTCAGAAAAAGAAAACGAAAATCGAGAAAAGACAGGGAACGTATTATTGTATGACTGTATGTCGAAGCAATAAAAGCAGTTAATCTATAACTGAATAACGACTGCAGATTCATCCAATGATTTAATAATACACTCCTGGAAATGGAAAAAAGAACACATTGACACCGGTGTGTCAGACCCACCATACTTGCTCCGGACACTGCGAGAGGGCTGTACAAGCAATGATCACACGCACGGCACAGCGGACACACCAGGAACCGCGGTGTTGGCCGTCGAATGGCGCTAGCTGCGCAGCATTTGTGCACCGCCGCCGTCAGTCTCAGCCAGTTTGCCGTGGCATACGGAGCTCCATCGCAGTCTTTAACACTGGTAGCATGCCGCGACAGCTTGGACGTGAACCGTATGTGCAGTTGACGGACTTTGAGCGAGGGCGTATAGTGGGCATGCGGGAGGCCGGGTGGACGTACCGCCGAATTGCTCAACACGTGGGGCGTGAGGTCTCCACAGTACATCGATGTTGTCGCCAGTGGTCGGCGGAAGGTGCACGTTCCCGTCGACCTGGGACCGGACCGCAGCGACGCACGGATGCACGCCAAGACCGTAGGATCCTACGCAGTGCCGTAGGGGACCGCACCGCCACTTCCCAGCAAATTAGGGACACTGTTGCTCCTGAGGTATCGGCGAGGACCATTCGCAACCGTCTCCATGAAGCTCGGCTACGGTCCTGCACACCGTTAGGCCGTCTTCCGCTCACGCCCCAACATCGTGCAGCCCGCCTCCAGTGGTGTCGCGACAGGCGTGAATGGAGGGACGAATGGATACGTGTCGTCTTCAGCGATGAGAGTCGCTTCTGCCTTGGTGCCAATGATGATCGTATGCGTGTTTGGCGCCGTGCAGGTGAGCGCCACAATCAGGACTGCATACGACCGAGGCACACAGGGCCAACACCCGGCATCATGGTGTGGGGAGCGATCTCCTACACTGGCCGTACACCTCTGGTGATCGTCGAGGGGACACTGAATAGTGCACGGTACATCCAAACCGTCATCGAACCCATCGTTCTACCATTCCTAGACTGGCAAGGGAACTTGCTGTTCCAACAGGACAATGCACGTCCGCATGTATCCCGTGCCACCCAACGTGCTCTAGAAGGTGTAAGTCAACTACCCTGGCCAGCAAGATCTCCGGATCTGTCCCCCATTGAGCATGTTTGGGACTGGATGAAGCGTCGTCTCACGCGGTGTGCACGTCCAGCACGAACGCTGGTCCAACTGAGGCGCCAGGTGGAAATGGAATGGCAAGCCGTTCCACAGGACTACATCCAGCATCTCTACGATCGTCTCCATGGGAGAATAGCAGCCTGCATTGCTGCGAAAGGTGAATATACACTGTACTAGTGCCGACATTGTGCGTGCTCTGTTGCCTGTGTCTATGTGCCTGTGGTTCTGTCAGTGTGATCATGTGATGTATCTGACCCCAGGAATGTGTCAATAAAGTTTCCCCTTCCTGGGACAATGAATTCACGGTGTTCTTATTTCAATTTCCAGGAGTGTAGTTTTATGCTCTAGTGGGAAGACAGTAAACACACATCCTGATATGTGTGTCTATGATCTGAAGCAGAATCATTAATAAAATAATTTCTTTTGATAAATACTGACGCAGCTCTCATGCAGGCACCCTCAGTTCACAAACAATATCTTTGATTCTGTTTCTCCAGTAGTGAATTCCTCGACGTATTCTCCTAATCTAACGTATTTGTCTCCATTTTTTTCAAACAAGAATTTTTTCAACGTATACTTATTCGACTTCCATTAACAATAATCATGGCCAACGCTTACTATCGAATTGCGGCCCGATTATCTTTGTTCCACATTCCATGCGATATTTCGTATGTTACTATCTGATTGCGTATTAACACGAAATGATCGTTATTTAAAGTCTTATGTAGTAACGTTGCCAAACCTACAACTTTCACCAACAGAAGAAATTATTTGCAAGTGCACAACGACAAACACCATCAATGTGAAAGCAGACTGCTGTTTTTTTTTTTTTTTTCAGTCCAGGTACACGTAAGACGCCACATTAGGATTTCTTAAATCGACTTCGTCATATTCCAACTTCAGACACTACAAAAACTGTTCATAATACCAGGAACCGTGGTATGCTAAAATTAATAAAAAAAATCTAGTAGATAAATATAACAAAAACTAAACTGATCCTTACGACGTGGCCTAGGCGTGCAGATGCTGCACCTACGACATCGCATTGCATGTGTAGACTCAAACGTTCTTCCCAACATAGCTCTAATTATACTACATGAAGCGATGCCCACGACTTGTAGTTTTGATTAAAATGTTAGAGTAAACCTTCATTTGTGAAATAGAATTACATAAATTAACGATAAAATAAAGTATGTGTTCCCACTTGTGAGAATACAAGGTAAAATACTGCGCGGAGCAGCCTGGCCTGCGCGATGACGTCACGGTCTAGCTTCGCCCGACAGTGTATTGCCCAGTGCGGAGCAGTATGCTGTCAGCCCGTGGGGCGAGCCGTTTCGAAGGGCTGAGAGTCCGCACACTCCGAACGTAGACGTGTGGCCCAGCCCGTATCGCTTCGTCCGAGACCGCCGAAGCACAGTGCTTTGCAGGATTCTGCGTCACATACAGCCAACTTCACGACGCGTCTGCAGATAAAATTAACACTAACAACATATGGTCTCCTCGTTCCCTCGATTTAGCCCCCTGCAATATTTATCCACACACTTCAGATGAACTTAAAACTAACATTCGTCACGAAATTGCTGCTATTTCTCACAGGAAACTGCAGAGTGCAATGAGCAATTTCCTAAGCAGGCGCCGGCCGGAGGGGCCGAGCGGTTCCAGGCGCTACAGTCTGGAACCGCGCGACAGCTACGGTCGCAGGTTCGAATCGTGCCTCGGGCATGGGTGTGTGTGATGTCTTTAGGTTAGTTAGGTTTAAGTAGTTCTAAGTTCTAGGGGACTGATGACCTCAGATGTTGAGTCCCATAGTGCTCAGAGCCATTTGAACCATCATCAGTCCCCTAGAACTTAGAACTACTTAAACCTAACTAAGTTAAGGACATCACACACACCCATGCCCGAGGCAGGATTCAAACCTGCGACAGTAGCGGCCGCGGTGTTCCAGACTGAAGCACCTAGAATCGCTCGGCCACAACGGCCGGCTAACGGTTAATCACCCAGTTCATCATCTGTGAATAGTCCGAAGTTAGTGCTAATGTTGTGTACCAGGTCATTAATAACCAACATGAACAAAATGGATCCCAACACATTTCGCTGGGGCTTGCTTGACTTATTTGTAGATCTGTGGATGACTCTCCATCCGAGACAGGAAGCTGTAACAATCCTAACAAGAAATACTCAATCCATCCACAAATTTTGGTAGATACCTCATCTGATCGTACTTTCGTTAATAAGCTCTGGTGTGGTACCGAGTCAAATGCTTTCCTGAAGCGAAGAAACACTGCATCTATCTGACAGGCTTGATCCGTGGCTTTCAGGATGATGTATGAGAAAGACGCGAGTTAGGTTTCACATGATGAACGCTTTTGAAATCCATTCTGATTAGCGTGGAGGAGGTCATTCGGTTCGAGATATCACATGACGTTTGAGTCTCCAGTATGTTCTAAGATAGGATAACAGATGTATGTCAATGAAACTGAACGATAGTTTTGTAGATCACCTTTGATACTTTTCTTGCAGACAGGTACTTCTTTTTCTGCGAGAGATCTACGGTAAATTATGGGTAAAAGAGAGCTACCTCAACCGCAAATTATGCATAGAATCTAACAGACATTCCATCAGGCCGATTTTAGCAATTTCAGCTGTTATTCAACACCCCTAACACTAACATCTCTAGCATTCATTTTTAAAATGGTGGGAGAATAAACTGTAGTAGTACTCCTGGATCCTCCTTTGTAAAGGAACACGTGAAAAATGGAGTTTAGTATCTCTACTTCAACTGTGCTACCACCAATTTGAGTGTTTTTGTCGTCCGTGTTAGTGTGGTCACTAACTTAAGTTCCACTGACAGTGTTTGCATATGAGAGGATTTTTTTTCAGATGTCTTTGGATGAGATTTTGCTATGGTAGTCTTTGAAGGCTTGACAGCCAAACGCATTTCATTTAGCACCTCTCTTTCTACACTGAAGAGCCAAAGAAACTGGCACACCTGCCTAATGTCGTGTAGGACTCTGCGAGCACGCAGAAACACTCCAATACGAGGTGGCAGGGATTCGACTAGTGTCTGAAGTAGTGCTTTAATTATTGACACCAAGAATCCTGCTGGGCTGTCCATAAAGCGAGTGGAGATCTCTTCTGAACAGCACGTTGCTAAGCATCCCAGATATGCTCGATAATGTATATGTCTGGGGAGTCTGGTGGCCAACGAAAGTGTTCAAACTCAGAAGACTATTCCTGGAGCCATTCTGTAGCAATTCTGGACGTATAGGGTGTCGCATTGTCCTTCTGGAATTCCCCACTTCCGTCGGTATTCACAATGGACATGAATGGATGTAGGTGATCACACAGGATGTTTACGTTCGTGTCACCTGTCAGGAGTTGTATTTGGACGTATCAGGGTCCCATATCACTCCAACTGCACACGCCCCAAACTATTACAGAGCCGCCACCAGCTTGAACAGTCCTCTGCTGACATGCAGGGTCCTCGGATTCATGAGGTTGTCTCCATACCCGTACATGTTCATCCATTCGATACAATTTGAAACGAGACTTGTATGGCCAGGCAACATGTTTCCTGTCAACAACAGTCCAATGTCCTGACGAGCCCAGGCGATGCGTAGATATGTGTCGTGCAGTCATCAACGGTACACGAATGGGCCTTCTGCTCTGGAAGCCCATATCGATGATTTTTTGCTCAGTGGTTCGCACGCTGACACTTGTTGATGCCTAGCATTGAAATATGCAGCAATTTGCGGAAGGATTGAACTTCTGTCACGTTGAACGATTCTCTTCAGTCGTCGTTGGTCCCGTTCTTGCAGGATATTTTCCCGGCCATAGAGATGTCGGAGATTTCATGTTTTACCTGATTCCTCATGTTCACGGTACACTCGTGAAATGGTCGTACGGCAAAATCCCCACTTCATCGCTACCTCGGAGATGCTGCGTCCCATCGCTCGTGTGTCGACTATAACACCACATTCAGACTCACTTAAATCTTGATAACCTTCCATATTAGCAGCAGTAACCGAGATAACAACTGCGCTGTTGACGCGCAACCTGTGTCAATGGTCAATATAACTATGACACTGTCTCCAAAAGGCCGCGGCTACTGCCTGAGAATCCAACCCAGGCCCACGGACGTCACTGCCGCGTCGCCTTGCAGCAGTCATATTCTGCCATGCGCCATCATGGTGGGGGTAGTCGGGCCGCCATGGGGAACGCCTGCATCACTGTTTCCGTACCAGTGTGCTATGGACTGAGGGCTCACTTCCTTTCATCTGCATTCTGTCTGATTCAGATGCACTCAATCACGTCTGTTCATGTCTGGTCTGTCAATAAAGTGTTGTAACAAGTGATTGGCAACATTTGTCACATGCTCCTCCACCAACCTCCAGCAGAGAACTACCCTTCCACACCTACCCTATAGTACGTTCGCTTCAATCCCAATGGATTCACACAATCATTTTAGGGGCCTTACAATCCCAATCAAGGTTTCAATTGCAATAACAATAAACACAGCTCAAGGTCAGAAACTGAGGTGAAGAGGAGATGAACAGGGGGTGGGGGGTAAGGAGTGGGAGGAACTGGACAAAAAGAGGGGAAAGGAGGTGATGGACAGAGAGAGGGGTGAAGAGGAGACAGAGAGAGAGAAAGGTAGTTGAGAGGAGGAATGGGCAGGAGAGGAGGAAGAAGGTGATGCATAGAATTAGGGGAAGGAGGAGTTGGACAAAGAGAGGGGGAGAAAGAAATTGATAAAGAAAGGAGCAGAGAAGGAGATTAGGGTGTATCTCCTACTCCCATACATATTTATCACTTGCAAGACATTCCTGGACTCACTTTTGTAATATAAATACTGTCATTATTATAATGAACGATATCCATGGCAAGCTGAACTCGAATGGCAAGTGCTGAGCAAGAAAGAATCAGGTCAAACTGTGAGCTGAATCTGCGAGTGAGTGGTGAGCGAGTAGAGGAACAGTGAACAGTGGGGGAGCAGTGAGTGGTTGTCAGGAGTGTAAAAATATACATCATCTATGGCTTATTTCCCTGCATCACAGCGTATGCCGTAGTGACCAATTCTACATGTCGAATGATACACTGTTGCAGCAACCTGCTGTGTAATCTTTTCCGCTCATTGACGTCACCGAATAAACAGTTCTCATCCAAAGAGCTAACATTCCTTTTTTCTGAGTCACTTATAACCGCTCTGTAGAATCTCTATAGCACAGTGAAGGGAGACGCTACATGGGCACACTCGACTGTGCTCCCAGAAGGTAAGTGCATTTCAGGAGTACAAATTTTAGCCAGGCACGGACTAAGATGTACCACTATTCACCGTATGATTAGAAGACCCCTATCATTTTGCGCTCGTTTCATCCTGACATGGATTGCAGCAGGTGTCACAATAGGTGAAGTGTATATACACTCCTGGAAATGGAAAAAAGAACACATTGACACCGGTGTGTCAGACCCACCATACTTGCTCCGGACACTGGGAGAGGGCTGTACAAGCAATGATCACACGCACGGCACAGCGGACACACCAGGAACCGCGGTGTTGGCCGTCGAATGGCGCTAGCTGCGCAGCATTTGTGCACCGCCGCCGTCAGTCTCAGCCAGTTTGCCGTGGCATACGGAGCTCCATCGCAGTCTTTAACACTGGTGGCATGCAGCGACAGCGTGGACGTGAACCGTATGTGCAGTTGACGGACTTTGAGCGAGGGCGTATAGTGGGCATGCGGGAGGCCGGGTGGACGTACCGCCGAATTGCTCAACACGTGGGACGTGAGGTCTCCACAGTACATCGATGTTGTCGCCAGTGGTCGGCGGAAGGTGCACGTGCCCGTCGACCTGGGACCGGACCGCAGCGACGCACGGATGCACGCCAAGACCGTAGGATCCTACACAGTGCCGTAGGGGACCGCACCGCCACTTCCCAGCAAATTAGGGACACTGTTGCTCCTGGGGTATCGGCGAGGACCATTCGCAACCGTCTCCATGAAGCTGGGCTACGGTCCCGCACAACGTTAGGCCGTCTTCCGCTCACGCCCCAACATCGTGCAGCCCGCCTGCAGTGGTGTCGCGACAGGCGTGAATGGAGGGACGAATGGAGACGTGTCGTCTTCAGCGATGAGAGTCGCTTCTGCCTTGGTGCCAATGATGATCGTATGCGTGTTTGGCGCCGTGCAGGTGAGCGCCACAATCAGGACTGCATACGACCGAGGCACACAGGGCCAACACCCGGCATCATGGTGTGGGGAGCGATCTCCTACACTGGCCGTACACCTCTGGTGATCGTCGAGGGGACACTGAATAGTGCACGGTACATCCAAACCGTCATCGAACCCATCGTTCTACCATTCCTAGACCGGCAAGGGAACTTGCTGTTCCAACAGGACAATGCACGTCCGCATGTATCCCGTGCCACCCAACGTGCTCTAGAAGGTGTAAGTCAACTACCCTGGCCAGCAAGATCTCCGGATCTGTCCCCCATTGAGCATGTTTGGGACTGGATGAAGCGTCGTCTCACGCGGTCTGCACGTCCAGCACGAACGCTGGTCCAACTGAGGCGCCAGGTGGAAATGGCATGGCAAGCCGTTCCACAGGACTACATCCAGCATCTCTACGATCGTCTCCATGGGAGAATAGCAGCCTGCATTGCTGCGAAAGGTGGATATACACTGTACTAGTGCCGACATTGTGCATGCTCTGTTGCCTGTGTCTATGTGCCTGTGGTTCTGTCAGTGTGATCATGTGATGTATCTGACCCCAGGAATGTGTCAATAAAGTTTCCCCTTCCTGGGACAATGAATTCACGGTGTTCTTATTTCAATTTCCAGGAGTGTATCATAGTGGCTGTGTTTCAGTTTCACTGACAGGCAGTACCTCTAACTTTTTTGGTTATGTGGATGGGTGCATTATATTGAAATTAGCCTGGTCCCTGCTCGCCCTTTACTGGACTTTTTAGACCTACAACTGACACGCCACTCACACTAAAATCGATGAGTGGTGACAGTTCCCGTATATCCTGGCGAGGGTACAGAGTCAACAGGAGAGGATACAATAAGTTACCTTTGGTACTTCTTGTGTGCAACTCTCAGTTGCCCTACCATTTGTAATTTCTTCCAATCACTAGATAGCAGTCAGAGCGATTGCCCAACTGCTTATGAGTGGCAACTAACTCATCCCATACCTAATAATGACATTCAAGACATGGCTGCATTGTGAGCCTCATAGAGTAAAGATGAGTACACGTTGAAATTGATCATTTCCCTTACTTACTTAGACCGCCTTAAATAGTCCATGTATATCTCACACTGAGATGATTTATTGACTTTGAAGGAATTTAGGTATCCCCACATTTGCTGTCATTTTCTCCATTTATGAATTAAATGCTTTTTATACACTGAGAGAAAAAAATCGCAACCCCAAAAAATAATTAATGTAGGGTAAGGAATTTTCGGGGATACTTTCGTCTAGGTAACATATTTAGATGATTAACATTGTAAGATCACAAGTTAATGTACGAGTAAGACAAGCCATTGCAAATGTGAAATGCTGGAACATTAATAACTGATATAACCGCGTGAATTCTGGATGTTAGTTTGTGGGATTGAATTCTATGCTTGTTGCAATTGGTCAGTCAATACAGGGCGGTTAATGCAGTCTGTGGGTAACGCTACGGTTATCGTCCAATGAGGTCTCATACGTGCTCTATTCGAGACGTATCTGGTGATCGAGCGGACCAAGGCAATATATCGACACTCTGTACAGCATATTGAATTACAACAGCGATATGTGAGCGAGCGTTATCCTGTTGGAATACTGTTCATGAATGACAACACAACAGGTAGAATCACTAGATTGATATTCAGATTTGCAGTCAGGCTGCATGGTATAACCATGACAGTGCTGAATCTCAACCCTAGACCATAACTCTACGTGTAGGTCGAGTGTGTCTAGCACGTAGATAGTTTGGTTGTAAACCCCCATCTGGCCTCCTTCTAATCAAAACACGGCCACCATTGGCACCGAGGCAGAACCGGCTTTCATCCGAAAACACAACATACCTCCATCCTGTCCTCCAATTAACTCTCTCTTGACACCATTGAAGACACAATTGGCAGTGGTTTTGTATCAGTGGAATGCAGGCTACAGGACGTCTGAATCGGAGTTGTCCTTGAAGTAACAGATTTGTAACTGTTCGTTGTGTCACTGTGGTGCCAAGTAATGCTCAAATTTTGCTGCAGACGCAGTACGATGCACCAGAGCCATACGCCAAACACTATGGCCTTCCCTCACGGTAGCGCCACATGGCCATCCATAGCCTGGTCTTCTTGCAACCGTACATTCTCGTGACCACCGCTGCCAGTAATCACGCACAGTGGCTACACTCTTACCAAGTCTTTAAGCAATACCGCAGAAGGAACATGCAACTTCTCGTAACCCTATTCCATGACCACGTCCAAACTCAGTGAGGTACTGATAATGGCGTCTTTGCCGCCATAAAGACATTCTTCGCCAAAATCAACACACCGCGTTCAGTCTTCAAGATAACTAACGCTCACGACTGTTATAGCGGGTATTTAAAGCAAAACCTGGTTTGCATCGTCATAGTGGGCTGCTAGCTGCTAGTGCCTCTTTTACAACTGACGTCAAATTTGGATACACATCATCTTTCAGAAGCAGAAACAGACCTACCGACTTTCGTTCATGTCTCACAACTCCCTCTTGGTGCTGTGATTTTTTTCCGTCAGTGTAGCTGAAACACTGTTTCACTTGTGTGTTGCAGCCGACATACTGGTTCAAATGGTTCAAGTGACTCTGAGTACTATGCCACTTAATATCTGAGACCATCAGTCCCCTAGAACTTAGACCTACTTAAACCTAACTAACCTAAGGACATCGCACACATCCATGTCCGAGGCAGGATTCGAACCTGCGACCTTAGCTCTCGCGCGATTCCAGACTGAAGCGCCTACAACCGCTCGGCCAAACTGTCCGGCAGCTGACATACTGGATCAAGAATAAAATTTGTCAGTCTGACTGTGAAATACAGCTTTTTAAGTAAAAAAAAAAAAAGATCAATGTACGTTGTTCAGCTTTCTCCAGTGAGTCCATTCCATCGCTCAGGTGCGAATCTGGAGTATTAACTAAAGACCGACCTACGGTAACTATATGGCGGTCAGAAACATTCCGAAACGCTTGTAAGGGTCTTGCAAGGTAACTAGTACTGAGAAATAACTGTTAAGAAAAAATTCGGTACGTTGCACCGTTTTCAAGTTGACGTTAGCTAATTAGCCTGTTGCGCGCGAAAATTCAAGCGGCCCGTCAGAGACTGTGTCGCCAAACGTGTTCTTTTTTTGGTTTCCTAAAACCGAACAAGACAACGACACAAAAATTGTACGTGGATCTGTAGTAAGGATCGAACCCGAGCAAAAGGCTGAGTTGTCTCGTACGCTGTCATCTATGCTATGAGAACAACTCATTGTATGTGGCGGGCCGCTCGAATTTGTACGAGCAACAGCCTGATTAGTTAACTTCAATGCTAATTAACTTGGAAACGGTGCAACGTATCGAATTTTTTGTTAACAATTATTTCTCAGCACAACCTACCTCGTAACATCCTTATAACCCTTTCAGACTCTTTCTTACCAACCTGCATTGTCTCCTCATTGGACTCAAAACGTCCTCCAACCACAAATGTCTTAAGACATGTGAACAGATGGAATTCAGAAGGTGTCTAATATGTTGAGTATGGTACAAGCTCCAACAATGTGTGTTTCACATCCTTAGTTTTCACATTGCCGAAGCTCCTAGTAGGCAGTTGCACCTACCTGAAAGAATAACTTTTTTTCTGACAACATAATCCCCTCTTACGTTTTTACTTACAATTGGTCCAGACAATTTGCATCGTTTTCTCTAGTTTTTGTTGCAATTATTATCAAGATTATCCCAGAAAACACTGCCCACGACCTTTCCGGCAGATGTATTCGAATTCGCCTTGTGCAATACCTTTGCTTTTCACTCACTGCTTTGCTAATGTTTCGTTTCTGCAGTCATTTGACAATCTGATAGACTCCCTTATGGACGACATAGTAATAAACATCCCTGACGTAGAGGAACAACTGAAAGATTTGATAAAAAAAATCAGCAGGTCCAGATGGAATCCTATTTCGGTTTTACAAAGAGTTCTCTACATTAGCCCCTTACCTAACCTGCATTTATCGTGAATCTCTCGTTCAGCACAAAGTCCCAAGCGATTGGAAAAAAGCACAGGTGACTCCAGTATATAAAAAGGGTAGAAATTACAGACCAATATCCCTAACTTCTGTTTGTTGCAGAATCCTTGAACATATTCTCTTTTGGAATACAATAAACTTGCTGGAGACTGCAGCGTTTATGCGAAACTCAGCTTGCCCATTTCTCACATGATATACTGAGAACTATGGATGAAGGGCAACAGACAGATGCCATATTTATATATTTCCGGTAAGCAATTGACACGGCGCGCTATTGCAAGTGTTAACGCAGGCAGGAGCATATGGAATAAGTTCACAGATATGTGAGCGGCTCGAAGATTTCTTAAGTAATAGAAGCCAGTAGGTTGTCCTCGACAGCGAGTGTTCGTCAGAGAAAAGGGTACCTTCAAGAGTGCGACATGGAAGGGTGACAGGGCCGCTGTTGTTCTCTATATGCATAAATGATTTGGGGAACAAGGTGGGCAGCAATCTGCGGAATCTGTTGTGGATGCCGTGGTGTAGGGTAAGGTGTCGAAGATGAGTGACTGTAGGAAGATACAAAACAACTTAAGACAAAATTTCCAGTTGGTATGATGAATGGCAGCCACACCTAAATGTGGAAAAATGTAAGTTAATACCGATGAGTAGGAAAAACAAATCTGTAATGTCCGGATACAGTATTTCTAGTGTCCTGCTTGACACAGCCAACTCGTTTAAATATCTGGGCGTAACGTTGCAAACCGATACGAATGGAACGAGAATGTGAGAACTGTGGTAGGGAAAGCGAGCAGTCGACTCTGGTTTATTGGGAGAATTTCAGGAAAGAGTGGTTCACCTGTAAAGGAGACCCCATATAGGACGCTGGTGCGACCTATTCTTGAGCAGCGTTCTAGTAAACACTGTACGAGGATGGATGAAGGAAGACATCAAAGCAACCCAGAGGCGTACTGCTAGACTTGTTACCGGTAGGTTCGAATAACACGTGTCACTGAGATCCTTCGGGAACCCCAAGGGGGGTCCCTGGAAGGAAGGCGACCTTATTTTCGAGAAACACTATTGAGAAAATTTAGAGAACCGGCATTTGAAGCTGACTGCTGAACAATTCGACTGCCGCCAACATACACTGCCACTAAGATAAGACACGAGAACTTTTGGCTCATAGGGAGACATATAGATAGTCCTCTTTCTCTCGCTCTATTTGCGAGGGGAACAGGAAAGTAAATTACAATGGAACGTAAACCCTTAGCTGCTTACAGGCGTTGACATACCTCAAGGGGGACAGATGAAAATGTGTGCCCCGACCGGGACACACACTGCTTACATGGCAGACGCTCTGTCCATCTGAGCCACCGAGGACACAGAGGATAGTGCGACTGCAGGGACTTATCTCTGGCACGCATCCCGCGAAACCCACATTCTCAACGTATTGTCCCTCACTACATTCGTAGTGCCCCCGCCCATTATACTCATTACTCGAGGCGTGTTGCCGATTCCCGTAAGAGTTCGGGCACTGTTTGTGCATCTGCACAGAAAAAAAAGATGGTCAAGTGGCCAGTGAGCTTTAACTATTTGTATACTAAGATGGTAACTGTTCTTTCGGACATGTCCTAAAGAACAGATACCATCTTAGTATATAAAAAGGAAAGGAAATGACTGGTAGTGGTGCAGGGTGGCCACCCAGCGTACGGTGGCTTGCAAAGTGATGTAGGTGTAGATGAAGTTTGGTCAACACTGGATTAACTTCTGTTGGCTATAAAAGATCGAAAACAAAGTGTGTTTAATAGCACAATAGTCTAGAAATTTTGTATTTGTGGGACCTACAGCCTCCAGATTCTTAATAAACGTAAATATGGTCCGTGGTAGGCTGCAATGCGATATTTATGTAACCGTGCAATTAGCTAATTTCGCCTAAGTGTCATTGCCAAGAATATTTATAACATCTGTATTTCGCGTCATTTTCAAATCACTATTAATTACGAGTAAAAAGTAGCCATATTCCGTCATTTTACAAAATGATCCAGACTACAGTGACACCTTATAAGATCATATCCTGAACTATGCTCTATGCACAACAACATGGTAACTCGGGACTCCTCCAAGCCTGGTTAAGACTTTCATTGTCACTAATGTTTCCACCTACGAATTCCGAACGCTACTATCAGAGATTCTGCCACGAGGTATTCGGGAATAACACCACTGCGGGACGGAGGACCGTGGTTTACTCGAACACAAGGGATGCATATGAATTGTTCTCATATACCCCGTGAGAGAACCTCAGTCTGTAGGTTAAGGTGCTCTTATGCTGCCCGCTGCACATCCGTTAGTTGCTGCTGTTAAAAATTTGTTGTCGTTGGTCGCAGCCAGTCAGGTAATAGTAGACAGTAGACAACAAGAATCGCTCAATTTAATCATGTTTTCTCCAAATTCTTCACGATTTCCAAGGTTTTGGTTAGGACGGAACCTATTCTTGGTTATTACAAATATTTTGTTGTTTTCTCGTAATTTCAAGCGATTTCCGGGATTTTTGTTAGGTTGGGTCCTAATACGCAGCGTAAACTGCTGCTAGTGAAATGAGTAGCAATGAAATTCATGAGCTTCGCTCTCACAAATATTTTGTTATTTATGCCTAATATATCGGGATTTTCGAGGTTGTGGTTAACGTAGAACCTGATAGCACATTTTAAATTGCTGCGAGTGAAACAAAATACCAGGTACGCAATCACATATTTTCCAGGAGTATTGCTAACTTGCAGAATCCTCACTTGTCCTCCTCGGTCATGTCTTACGTTTTCCGCAATATTTCGGCAAACAGACTCGTTGCCATCTAGAGATGTTTCCGAGGTTGTGGTTAGGAGAGAAGCTAATGACACATCTGTGCTTTCCTGTTCGCCGTAATTTCGTCGAGGACTCACGACGTGACCCGGGCGGACACCCGGGAATTCTACGAGTTAAAAATACCAGCTAATTTCCGTTACGATCTTCGGAAATTACGATGTGCAGAGGATGTGATGATCTAGGAAGGAAACGAGCAAAAATTGGAAGAACAGCTAAATACCTAGCAGAAAATAATTGGAGAACACAACATGGAAATAAGCTTAACAAAAAGTGAGGCAATGAGATTCAGCATGACAAATGAAAAGTGAAAGATGTAAGCTGTAATGGGAAAACTATTAAAAAAATAGATGCTTTCAAATATCAAATGTTAACCAAGAAAGGAAACATCAAGGATGAATTTTCAGAGAGGATAGGAAATTGTTCAAATGGGTTCAAATGGCTCTGAGCACTATGGGACTTAATATCTGAGGTCATCAGTCCCCTAGAACTTAGAACTACTTAAACCTAACTAACCTAAGGACATCATACACATCCATTCCCGAGACAGGATTCGAACCTGCGACCGTAGCGGTCGCGCTGTTCCAGACTGGAGCGCCTAGAACCGCTCGGCCACGCCGGCCGGCTTAAAATTGTTGAAAATTTTGTTATTCTGTATGAGGCGCATATCTTAATTGAAAAATACCTGCCAAAGCAAAGATCATGACATGAAAGTCATATTACCTGCCAATTTTAACCCGCTGATCAGGATGTTGGAGTTGGACAAAGAAAGATTTGAACAGAGAACAAGTACCAGAAATGAGCTTTCTTTGGGGGATACTGGGTAAGACGATAAGGGGCAGGATAAGGAATGAGAAATACGAAACACCTATCAAGTCAGTTCCCTAAAAAAACTATGGAGAGAAATAGGCTTAAATGGTTGGCCGCAATAAAAAATGGGAGAAAAAACACTTGCAAGAAGAGCCTTAGAGTAGACAGAATCTGGAAGGAGACCATTTGGAAGACTACGAGCAGGATGGAGATGCCTGGTGAAGGGTAATGTAAACCGAAGAGTGCAGTGAGAGGAAATACTGGACGATAGATTATGGGAGAAAAGATAAACTTGGAAGAGGATCTGTGGACGAATGCATAAGCAGAAACATATCAGGAAGAAGAAAAAGAAGAAGAAGAAGAAGAAGAAGGGGGAGGAGGAGGAGGAGGAGGAGGGGGAAATATCGAACAACAATATGATTTGCTACGCACATACGGTTAATGATTGGTCGAGTTCACTTCCCATCATTCATAACGGAAACCTTTACCAATAGCAGCAACAGAAATGCCGTGGGCATCTAAGTACACTTTTACTTCCGGAAATCATTGGTGGAAACGCCAGCAACAATGAAACCTAAACTCATATCCGGAGGAGTCCTCAGACAGCTTAAAAAAATTTCGGAAAAAACTTAGTTTTTCGAGGTGGGTTTATTAGGTCCTCGAAGAAGTGTTATTGGTTTCTCGAAGAGGCAGGAAGGAAGATTAGAGTTTAACGTCCATTCCACGTCGAGGTTACTGGAGACGATTCACAAGCTCTGAATATTTGAAAGATGGGTAAGGAAACATCTCGCCATTTGCCTGGAGCGATTTAGGGAAATCACGGAAAACCTATCTCTGGATAGTCGGATGCAGGCTTGAATCGTCTTCCTCTGGAATTCGAACCCAGTGCGCTAACCACTGCGCCATCTCGTTTATTGAGGAGGAGTTTTTCTCTATTTCAAAGATGGATTTACCTTCTTTTCGAAGAAAGTTTTTTTTTTTAGCTTTGAAAAATGAAAGACGTAGACCAACCCTTCCCCCCCCCCCCCCCCCTCCCCCATGGAAAATGCTATGTGACCCAGGAGGGCGGACCAAGCACTTGGGCCAAGGAGGATCAGTTTGGAGAGCACAAAGTCGGGCTAAGGGGAGGAAAAATGAATTTTTAAAAAAGAGAAATGACTACACGCAATAAGTAAGAAATGCGAGTTTGAGTCCCGTTTTGTCACAGATTTTCAGTTGTTGTGACATATTCATTACATCGCTTGTTAAATATGACTGAACAGTTTGCGCTGTTGCCATTAAGTCTTAACCGATTTCATCCCCGCCTATTTATTCATTTCATTTCAGAGAATTTAATTCATTTGAAGACTACTCTTCTGCAAAGACTTATTTCGTACGGTATGAAGAAAAACAAAAAAAACAAATTTCTAATTTATCAAAACCGTCGCTGTACGAGGAAGAGAAATGTTCTTCTGCTCTTCTGCTCATATATCTGATTGTTATCTACAAACATCAAAAAAAGTTTTGTATCACCTCAGTTCCGAGAGTTCCGGAGCCTGTACAGAAAATTCGAATACAGAGCAACATAAACATCATTTCCGCCCTTTTTATTGCTCATGAAAACCACACATTGCGTATTGTACCACCATACAGTGAGATATTCAGGGGGCGTGGTCCAGATTGCTGTACACAGCGATACCTCTAATATCCAGTAGGGCGTCATCTTGCATTGATGCATGCCTGAATTCATTGTGTCCACAGCTCGTGGTATTGCGGTAGCGTTCTCGCTTCCCGCGCGGGGTCCAGGGTTTGATTCTCTGCCTCGAGATGGCTGGGTGTTGTGTGTTTTTCATCACCATTGGCTCGCAAGTCGCCGAAGTGGTGTCAGCTAAAAAGGACTTGCAATTTCGGCAGCCGAACACCCCGCATGGGGTCTTCCGGCCAACAATGCCGTACGATCATTTCATTTCATTTGTATTCGTTGTGGCATACTATCCACAAGCTCATCAAGGCACTGTTACTCCAGATTAGTCCCACTCCTCAACGATGATTCGGAGTAGATCCCTCAGACTGGTTGGTGCGGTACGTCGTCCATAAACAGCCCTTTTCAATCTATTCCACGCATGTTCGATAGGATTCATGTCTAGAGAACATGCTGGCCCCTCTAGTCGAGCGATGTCGTTATACTGAAGGAAGTCATTCACAACATGTGCACGATGGGGGCGCGAATTGTAGTCCATGAAGATGAATACCTCGCCAATACTCTACCGATATGGTTGCACTATCGGTCGGAGGATGACATTCACGTATCGTACAGCCTTTACGGTGCATTCCGTGACAACCAGCGCCCCGCATAATGCCACCCCAAAATAGCAGGGAACCTCTACCTTGCTGCACTCACTGGACAATGTGTCTAAGGCGCTCAGCCTGACCGGGTTGCGTCCAAACACGTCTCTGACAATTGTCTCGTCGAAGACATATGCGCCACTCATTGATGAGAATGTGACGCCAATACTGCATGTTGTTGGGCCCACCTGTACCGCTCTGCATGGTGCAAAGATGGACCCCGCCATGGACGTCGGGATTGAAGTTGCCCATCATGCAGCGTATTGCACACAGTTTGAGTCGTAACACGACGTCTTGTGGCTGCACGAAAAGCATTATTCAACATGGTGGCATTGCTGATAGGGCTCCTCCGAGCCATAATCCGTAGCTAACGGTCATCCACTGCAAATAGTAGTCCTTGGGCGGCCTGAGCGAGGCATGTCATTGACAGTTCCTGTCTCTCTCTATCTCCTCCATGTCCGAACAACATCGCTTTGGTTCACTCCGAGACACTTGGACATTCCCTCGTTGACAGCCCTTCCTGGAGCAAAGTGACAATGCGGACGCGATCGAACCGCGGTATTTACCGTTTAGGCATGATTGACGTACAGACAATACTAGACGTGTACCTCCTTCCTGGTGGAATGACTGGAAATGATCGACTGTCGGACCCCCTCCATCTAATAGGCGCTGCTCATGCATGGTTGTTTACGTCTTTGGGCGTGTTTATTGACATCACTGAACAGTCAAAAGGACCGTGTCTGTGATACAATATCCACAGTCAATGTCTATCTTCAAGAGTTCTGGGAACCGGGGTGATGCAAAACTTTTTTTGATGTGTGTATATGTAGCAAATTTTGTTAACAAAGGAACAAAATCAGTTCAGAAACACGAATGGATATTTTCATCAGCTGGATACCACTGTTAGACACATTCCTGAGGAATTAATGGAACTGCACAACAACGTGAAGCGCACTACAAGAGCGACGTTAGCTACCTGGCTGTGCATGCTGGCTGCAGACAGAGCATGCGGGACTAATCTATTCATGAAGGGCCTCCTCTTGCAGCGAAATGCTAATGAGCAGACGTCGTTTCCTTTGTAGACATCTGCAAAGCTTCTTACGCAACACGTAGAGCTTATAGAAGATAGTGCACTAACAGGTATACATTGCATTTGACGAATAATCCGACGTCATATTATTATGGCAGAAGACTCTTAAGAAACATAATCAAAAAGAATTTTTACTTTCTTTTTTTATTTTTTAACTTCCTAAAATCGACCACTTGCGTGCCCGTAAGTAACGTGGATACAGAGTTACAGAATTTAATTCCTGTCTCTACAACTAAGGGCCGGCCGGAGTGGCCGTGCGGTTCTAGGCGCTACAGTCTGGAGCCGATCGATCGCTACGGTCGCAGGTTCGAATCCTGCCTCGGGCATGGATGTGTGTGATGTCCTTAGGTTAGTTAGGTTTAATTAGTTCTAAGTTCTAGGGGACTGATGACCAAAGAAGTTAAGTCGCACAGTGCTCAGAGCCATTTGAACCATCTACAACGAAGGTTAAGTGTGTATGATACACAGGGTGCCACATTTATCTTGACCATTCCAAATAACTTTTTGGCCAGAAGCAATGACTGCAATACATTTTCGAATGTCGTCCAGCGCGGTTGTTTTCTTGTCTGACTCATATAGATCGTAAGGAGGATCTTCATCCTTCTCATCAGCATCCAAACAATCACTAAAATCATCTTCAGACGTGAATAAATTCTGCGTCACTGAGTGGAATGTTGCCAGACAGTTTTTCGAATAGACATAGCGCTAACAGTGGCATCTCACACTCGTCTGACCAGTTTGATTATTGCAATTACTATATTTCACTGTCGTGAATGGAACTATCAGAAATGTGTACTGGCAGTATTTGTGTACTCTCTCATACCCGCTGAACGACTAATACTACTCACGACAGCTAACTGCCGGCCGCGGTGGTCTCTCGGTTCTAGGCGCTCAGTCCGGAAGCGTGCTACTGCTACGGTCGCAGGTTCGAATCCTGCCTCGTGCATGGATGTGTGTAATGTCCTTAGCTTAGTTAGATTTAAGTAGTTCTAAGTTCTAGGGGACTGATGACCTCAGAAGTTAAGTCCCATAGTGCTCAGAGCCATTTTGAGAGCTAAGAGTTGAATGAGGAACCTTGCCCTTTATGGGTGTATGGGTATTCCGGTCCTCCCAAAGATCTTGTGCTCGTAATATACGGTCCAGTCACATTAATGGGACCATTGGCTATGTTCGACGTCAACATGCGATAACCACTCACAGACGAAACGCGGCAGCGGTAGCAGTGGAGAGTATATAACAAATATGTCTGGGGGACGCGGAAAACAGTGCAGTTGTTGTCGTAATGTGACACGAGTTATCTGGCGTCCAATAGTTGATGATTAATGGCTTTCGGACTAAGGGTGGAAGCATTTCCAAAACGGCTAAGTTTGCAAACAATTTTCGCGACGCCGTGGGTAATGTATACTGTGCAGGACAAAATGGCGCTATCCAAAACCAGCTCCGAGACAACTTTGGTGCAACACGAGCCAATTGCGACAGGGGTGAACGACAGCTGCGGAGATGTCAACCGATGAATAGACGTGCAACTGTCGAGAAACTGACCGCCCAAGTGAACCAAAGGGCTAACCACAGTGTCTCCTCAACTACCGTTCAGCGAGCACTGCTGCGTATAGGCCTCCACAGCAGGCGCCTGGTTCGCGTGTCCATGCTGACTGCTGTTCATCGGTGGGAAGGCTGGAATTTGCCCGCTAATATCGCAACTGGATGTTCACTGAGTGGCAACAGGTGATATTTTCAGATGAATCACTTTTTATGCTCCATCAGACCGATGGCCGTTGGCGTGTACAGCGTGAAACGTCTGAAAGCAACCACACTGCAACAGTTATGGTCTGAAGAATGTTTTCGTGGTATCCCCTGGATGATTTCGTCATGACGGATCGCACAATGGATCATCACACGTATACAACTATCCTTAAGGACGATGTCCACCCCTACATGCATTTGTTTCTCCTAGGCAAGATGGCAGCTAACATCAGCACACTCCAACGTGTCGCACAGCTCACAGTTTACATGCGTCGTTCGAAGAGCACCAGGATGAATTTAGCGTACTCCTCTGGCCAGCAGACTCTCCGGATTTTGACCTAATCGAGAATCTATGGGACCACCTCGACCGGCCTGTTTGCATCATGCATCCTCAACTGAGAACTGTGACGTAACTGGCCACGGCACTAGAATGAGCATGTCTCTCTTCCTACACGTCTCACATTGGTCCCCGCTGTAAAAGGTTTTCCACAGGTGGTCACATCAACGTGACTGGGTAATGTATTACAGGCATGGTACTCAAGATGTTAATAAAGTCAGTTTACGTGAATTATATGCTCTGATACGTTTTCGAATAGGTCTTGGGGAGAGAGAGAGGATTACCGAACACAAAATATAGGGTGCTACTTAAAACAGACGTTTTGCTGTACCTGTATTTCATATCGTCGTAATGAACAAATATATAAGAAAGGCAATCACGCTGAATTAATCTACTCTACACACACACTCCGCAAGTCACCATATCGTGTATGGCAGAGGGTGCTACGTACCACTATTTGTCATTTCCTTCCCTAATCCATCGCAAATGGAGCGGGAGCTAAATGTACCCCTGCTGTTGTGGTTGTGGTCTTCAGTCTGAATATTTGTCTGATGCATCTCTCCATGCTATTCCATCTTGTGCAAGCCTCTTAATCTCTTTATAACTACTGCGACCTACATACTTCTGAATTTGCTTACTGTATTCATCTCTTGCTTGGTCTCCCTCTTCAACTTTGACCCTCCCCTTCTCTCCAACACTAAATTGGTGATGCTTTGATGTTCCAGAATGTATTCCATGAACCGATTCCTTCTTTTAATCAAGTAGTGTCACAGATTTGTTGTACCCCAATTCTATTCAGTACTTCCTCATAAGTTACGCGACCTATCAGTCTAATCTTCAGCGTCCTTATGTAGCACCACATTTCAGAATCTTTTCTTCTCCTTGTGCCTAAACTGTTCCACTTCCATACATGGCTACACTCCAGACAAATAGCTTCAGAAAAGACTTCCTAACACTTATATCTATATTTGATGCTACCAAATTTCTCTTCTTCTGGAACAATTTCTTTCCATTGCCAGTTTACATTTTCTACCCCTCTCTGCTTCGGCCATCATCAGTTATTTTGCTGCCCAAATAGCAAAATTCATCTACTGCTTTAAGTAGTAAATTAACACTGAAAAAGAATAACACAGGCCAACGATGGAAAAAAACTTTTTTGCTGAAAATACCTTATTCTTAAGTTTTTTACACTGGGAAATCCAAATATGAGACTTAAAAAACTGTATCACCCAGTATTTCTTCACATTTTACAGTTAAATTTATTAAATTAAGCGATTTTTAAAGAATTTAACAGCGGCTGCGCGTTCTTCGCGTGCGTGTTCTAAAAACAGGGCGTCGGTGTGCGGATACCGTCAGTCGTACCTAGCCACGACCAAGGCTGAACCACCTGAAGATATCGGACAGTTGCTCCGAGGAAATATTGTCGAATTTTCACAACGTGATCCGGCGGCAAACCCGTGAAGACTATTTACAACACTTCCGCCGAGAAAGCTTGAAGAGTCACAGCTTTTATATAGTTAAAATAATTGAAAACGGAGGTGTAATGAAAGTAGATGACGTTGGTAGCACTGCTGAAAAACATTTGCTGGCGAAAGGTCGATTCTATTTTTGTGTTAACAGATGGTGTTTTGTTAACTGTCAACCTAACCTCACTTTCCCGTTTCCTGTACAGGAGCTCAGTAAAATGTCTAATCGTGGTTGCAAAAACTCTGCTGACAGTTTTTGTTATATTTGTGGTGAATCTGTGATTGAAAAAGACCAAAGAAACATTACAGGCTTTGTGAAACAGGTTTATCTATCACACTTTGGATCTAAACTTGGTGAACAAGATGAATCTTGGGCGCCACATAAGGAATGTTATGTGTGTTGAAGATCTGAGAAAATGGTCCAAAAAGGAGAAAAAATCCTTTTGATTTGATGTTGCTATGATATGGAGGGAGCCAAGAAATCATTCTGATGATTGCTACTTTTGCAGTGTTTGTAATACTGCCCACAATTCGAAAAGCAAGAAGTCAATTAGCTACCTAAACCTTCTATCCGCCATCTGACCAGTGTAGATGGTGTAGATTTCCCTGTTTCTGAACCGCCAGATGATTTAAATTCTATTCCAACAGAGGTATTTTCTAATGTATAATGTGATTTAGAGGAGCCAGATGATGATGAGTTCCATTGTAATGCAGGAGGTCTAGAGCCCATATTGTTTACTCAGACCGAACTTAACGATTTTGTTAGGGATCTGGGCTTAACGAAAGAAAAAGCCGAATTACTTGGCTCTAGATTAAAAGAAAAGAACTTATTGGCAGTTCGAACCAGCATATACATGTATAGAAAGAGAGAGCAGCAATTTTCCAAGTTTTTCCAACAAGAAGGTGATTTAGTGCACTGCTCAGTCATTCCTGGTCTGATTAATGAGTTTATTATTGAATACAAAAAGGAAGACTGGAAGCTGTTTATTGATTCATCCAAAACTACACTCCTGGAAATGGAAAAAAGAACACATTGACACCGGTGTGTCAGACCCACCATACTTGCTCCGGACACTGCGAGAGGGCTGTACAAGCAATGATCACACGCACGGCACAGCGGACACACCAGGAACCGCGGTGTTGGCCGTCGAATGACGCTAGCTGCGCAGCATTTGTGCACCGCCGCCGTCAGTCTCAGCCAGTTTGCCGTGGCATACGGAGCTCCATCGCAGTCTTTAACACTGGTAGCATGCCGCGACAGCGTGGACGTGAACCGTATGTGCAGTTGACGGACTTTGAGCGAGGGCGTATAGTGGGCATGCGGGAGGCCGGGTGGACGTACCGCCGAATTGCTCAACACGTGGGGCGTGAGGTCTCCACAGTACATCGATGTTGTCGCCAGTGGTCGGCGGAAGGTGCACGTGCCCGTCGACCTGGGACCGGACCGCAGCGACGCACGGATGCATGCCAAGACCATAGGATCCTACGCAGTGCCGTAGGGGACCGCACCGCCACTTCCCAGCAAATTAAGGACGCTGTTGCTCCTGGGGTATCGGCGAGGACCATTCGCAACCGTCTCCATGAAGCTGGGCTACGGTCCCGCACACCGTTAGGCCGTCTTCCGCTCACGCCCCAACATCGTGCAGCCCGCCTCCAGTGGTGTCGCGACAGGCGTGAATGGAGGGACGAATGGAGACGTGCCTTTTTCAGCGACGAGAGTCGCTTCTGCCTTGGTGCCAATGATGGTCGTATGCGTGTTTGGCGCCGTGCAGGTGAGCGCCACAATCAGGACTGCATACGACCGAGGCACACAGGGCCAACACCCGGCATCATGGTGTGGGGAGCGATCTCCTACACTGGCCGTACACCTCTGGTGATCGTCGAGGGGACACTGAATAGTGCACGGTACATCCAAACCGTCATCGAACCCATCGTTCTACCATTCCTAGACCGGCAAGGGAACTTGCTGTTCCAACAGGACAATGCACGTCCGCATGTATCCCGTGCCACCCAACGTGCTCTAGAAGGTGTAAGTCAACTACCCTGGCCAGCAAGATCTCCGGATCTGTCCCCCATTGAGCATGTTTGGGACTGGATGAAGCGTCGTCTCACGCGGTCTGCACGTCCAGCACGAACGCTGGTCCAACTGAGGCGCCAGGTGGAAATGGCATGGCAAGCCGTTCCATAGGACTACATCCAGCATCTCTACGATCGTCTCCTTGGGAGAATAGCAGCCTGCATTGCTGCGAAAGGTGGATATACACTGTACTAGTGCCGACATTGTGCATGCTCTGTTGCCTGTGTCTATGTGCCTGTGGTTCTGTCAATGTGATCATGTGATGTATCTGACCCCAGGAATGTGTCAATAAAGTTTCCCCTTCCTGGGACAATGAATTCACGGTGTTCTTATTTCAATTTCCAGGAGTGTAGTTTAGAGGCTGTTTTATTACACAATGGTAACATGTATGCAACTATACCTGTTGGACATTCTGTACATATGAAAGAAAGCTATGAAAACCTAGAAATAGTGCTAAATAAGACAGGCTATTCTGTTCATGGTTGGATTATATGTGGCGATCTAAAAGTAACATGCATGCTCCTTGGTCAGCAAGGTGGCTTTACAAAATTTCCATGAGTCTAGTGTGTGAATGGCACAATAGGGCTAGGGATCAACACTGGTGCACAAAGAACTGACCTGTGAAGGAGTCTTTAAAACCTGGTGAAAAGAACATTCTACATAAAACCCTTGTAGATCCAAAAAAACGTATCCTACCACCTCCACATATAAAGTTAGGCCTAATGAAACAGTTTGTAAAGGCTTTGCCTAAAGATAGACCATGTTTTAAGTATCTCTGCCAAAAGTTTCCACACCTTTCAAAAGCAAAACTAAAAGAAGGCTTCTTTGTCGGACCGGACATTAGAAAATTGATGTCTGATGTTAACTTTGAATCCACAATGACCTTAAATGAGAAAGAAGCATGGGCATCATTCAAGAAAGTCGTTACAAAGTTCTTAGGACAAGAAAAAGACCCAGAATATGTTCCTATTACATCTACAATGTTAAAGAGGTTTAAAACTTTAGGCAGTTTAATGAGCCTGAAAGTTCACTTTTTGAACAGTCACCTTGATTACTTCCCAAACAATATGGAAGATGTTAGTGAGGAGCAAGGAGAGCGATTTCACCAGGACATTAAAGTGATGGAAAAACACTACCAAGGCCGTTGGAACACCAACAGGATGGGGGACTACTGTTGGTCACTTCACCGAGAAGTTCAGCAAGCGACTCATCGTAGAAAAAGCTACACAAGAAGCTTCAAAGAAAAAAGAGAAATAAAATACAAACCAATTCCAGCTGACAAGTGAAACCTCTATTAACACATATCATTGTTTTAAGTAGCTTACTGTAAATACAAACCATGGTTATGCTGTAACAAAGCGTTTCATTAATTTCCCCATTTATCGTATAGCATAGAATTTTTATACTATATAATAAAAAGCATATTACTCGAAAACTCGGGTGATACAAAAGAACTAGATTTGTATTCAGCTCATAAAAATCTATAAACATCAGCTGTCAAAGTAAAAAAAAATTAAAAATTTTTTCGTTGTGCTGTGTAATTTGTGTTAGCCCACCCAGCTAACCACGCGGTCTAATGCGCTGCTTCCCATGTGGAAAGGTGTGCCACTCCCTGGCACGAATCCGCTCGACAGATTAGTGTCGTTATCTGGTGTGCCGGCCAGCCTGTGGATGGTTTTTAAGGCGATTTTCCATCTGCCTTGGCGAATGCAGCCTGGTTCCCCTTATTCCACCTCAGTTAGACTATGTCGGCGATTGCTGCGCAAACACTATGTCTACGTACGCGTACACCATAATTACTCTACCATGCAACATTTGGGGTCACGCTCATCTGGCATGAGACGTTCCCAGGGGGTCCACTGGGAGCCGAACCGCACAATAACCCTGGGTTCGGTGTGGAGCGGCGGTAGGGTGGGTGGACTCTTGTGACTTGTAGTGAGGTTGTGTACCACTCAGGGCTACGGTGGGACGAAGTCTCTCCATCGTTTCTAGGTCCCCTGTTCAATACACAATAATTTGTATTTAAAGTGAAGCATGTCCACCGATTAATGTAAACGTAATCTGCATCAACGCCATCTGTTGACAAGTAAAAATGCATGCTGGACGCTGCTTCGTCTGTACGCACATATAATTCAAGTTTAATGATTGGTTCTCAGATTCTCTGAAATTTGTTTTTCTTGCAACTTTTTTAATTTTAGAAATGATTGAATAACCATTAAGATAACGACAGTAAACCACTTACATAGTCGCTCAAAGTTAAAACCATCAATAACAGCTAAGAAATAGGCAAAATATGCTTGAAAATTTCGTATTAAATTTCGATATGCTGGCGACATCTAGTAATCAGAATTTCATACATTTCCTTGTTTGCCATTGCTGTGTAAGCGAGACAGTTACTGTGCAAGCGAGATGGCGATAAGGAGGCGGCGCTTGATAACAAGAGGTGGGTGCTTACAGCTATATGTCTTGCATAAACGTTCTGTGGCAACCATTGAAGTTAGCGGTCTCACGGAAGCAGGAACTACACTTATTTTCTGCTGTTGGGCTTGCCTCAGATTACTAGTTAAACAGAATCTTCACTTTTGTTAATTTCTCAACCAAATATCAACCGATTTTAAAAATTCAAAATGCTAACACAATCTACATGAAAAGGGCTATTCAGTAAAAAAATTAATAAAACTGGATATCAGTAGATACGTCATTTTTCAGTTTAAAAATTTTCAGAAAGAATTCTGTGTTTTACATCAAGTATGAGATTCTTCTTTCCACATACAATTATGTAGGCGACTTTATCATTGAATGCTGCACATGATTTCATAGTAGTCCTCTGAGTGGTAACAAAATTCTTTCTGCGAGTCATGTTAATCATATAGATAGGATAGTTCATTACGAAATTAAATGGACTTATGTCTACACCGTACGTCACGTGTGTAACTTGTTTAAAATCAAAAAATGCATCATATGCCTTCATACCATTATTTTGTTGATCCAAATTTCACATTTCTTGAGGAAATATTTCATTCATTCCATTTTAATATGAATATTCTGAAGTTTAATGTGATCATATAAGGAAGAATCAATCAAGTGAGTACTTTTTCAATTAGTTTGAAACGCAACAAAAATAAAATAAGGCATATCAAACTCTACTGAATTATAGTAATTCATGATATCTAGTTCGAAATTATTCTTCCCACTTAATTCTGCTACCTCAATTGTTTGTAGTTTACAGAAAGATATTGGCTTTTAAGTTTTTTCAGTATGTTTTCTCGTTGTTCAAGCTCATAATTCGATTCATGTCTAACGGTAGATACAGGAATTTCCTTAGATTCTACTAGAGTTTTGCCTTCTTTTGGAAGTTTATCTATTTCTTCAGCTTCAGCATTATTGTAGTAAGACCATCTAAGATCATCTCCAGCACAGAACTACATATAAAAATTATAGTAAGATTCCCTTCCCATAAAATTTCTGTATAATTCCTAAGGAAATCTCCAAGTATATTCAATGGATTAAGCACTTCATTTTTCTTAAGTCTTCTGGGGAACAATATTGAATGATCCCCTAACACACTTTCTGATGTGAGCACCTTTATTATTCACAGTTTACCCACATTATTGTTGAAGACAGACACATTGGGAACTGGGTATCTGTAAGGAATAGTGCGATCATTGACATCCCTGCAATCCCCACAAATTAATCGTGATCTGTTTTTTTTTTCACCATTTGCAACGGCGATGCCCAATCACTGTGTGATCTAGACACAGTCCCAACAGAAATCATTTCATCAAACACATAAAAATGTGAGTAATTTCTCATGAGGTAAGCACCTAGGCCTACTGGCTGTGGGTTGGCCAGAAGTAGTGCATATGTGGTGCTCAGCAGAGTGCCTCACTTGAAACTGTCACTGCTGGGAACTCTCACAGCAGCAGCTGACGGAGGTCGTTGACCGCTGGCACCGAGTCCAAGGAGGGGGGCCCAGAGGTTGGAGAAGTGGCTGCGATATGCAGGTGCCATAGTTCTGCAAGCTTGTTTTCCAACTTCTATTCACGTATTGCCACTTTCAGTTTCAAATCGGTGTCTTCTTCACATAGTGTAGCAACATTCTGTACTTCCTTGACATACAAGACGTTGATCTCACAGATTTTTGCGTTAACCAATGCATATTCCACACCTGTAAAGCTAGGCACAAATTGAGACGTGTATAGCGCGTGTGGCGCGATGCAGCACAGAGCCCTTTTTTGTAACTACACAGGTTCAAATGGGATCGTGCAACGCGAGGTGACGCGACTGGCACGCGACACGCGCCTGAGCGTTGTGGCACAGTTTCTCGCGCCACTCGTCGCGCACCTCGCTAGCACCATGGGAAGGGTGAGGCGGGGAGCGGGAAAGTAGCCCGGCCATATACTCACTTCGGCACGGTGTATATGCGCCGTGGTAATATTGCCCATACGAAAAATATTGCATTACTGTATACTACATTTTATTGTCTTTGAGTAGTGTTTCGTTTTTCATCATTTAAACGCTCCAGCTTTCTTCGTTAGTATATTATACTTTTCTGTTGTTTGAATCTGTACAGTTTTGCTTTGTTTTGTTTTTCTTCTGTCAAGAAAAATGCATATTTCAGTTACTGGTGAGCCATTACCCGCTGGCATTGTATCACATGCCTCCAGGATGTTTTCAGATCGCAAGAAGGGTCTGAGGGTAGTGAATAAGGAAGCAAGGAATATTATAAAATCATATGATGAAGAAGCAAGGCTGGAAGGCAAAACAACATTATCTTAGTGCTGCCTAGTATGCTGGCATATCTTTACTATCTGTTACAAATATTCAGAAAGGGGTAATTTCCAGAGGTGTAACCCCTTTGTGCTCGTGGTAAAAAGCGTCGAAGATCTGAAGTATAGAAGTCTCACTGTGATTACTTCGATTCAGATGTAATAAGACACACTGTACTACACGCATATGAACATCACATTTGCACTGCAAGCTAAAAACAGTCGAGAAACCCCCACGGATGACAATGTTTTACTTGTCTCGTCGTGACGAGAAGAACATCTCAGTGGTTGCATACACAGTATCAGCATTAGTAAGCTAATTACGAGGGTTGGAACTTAAACAGTGGCAACTATTTATTCACAACCGATACAAAAGAGTTACATGTTTTCACCTGTTATTGTCCTTCAAAGTAGTCACCAGCATTGTGTAGAACCCGTTGCCAGCGATGTGGAAGGCGTAGTATACCGTTAGCATAGACTGTTCTGTTGATGGTGCGAATGGAGCGGTCTACTGCCTGTCGAATCTCTGGAACAGTTCTGAAGTGAATGGTACGAAGTGGTTCCTTCATCTTCGGAATCAAATCAAAATTACAAGGACTTAAGTCTAGGAGTACTGTTGATGGTACAGTACTTCCCAGTCCCATCAACCGAACAGAGCAGCCACAGCTTGCGTCCTCGCATTGTCGTGCAAAATGATGGGTGGGCGCATACAGTGCAAGCTACGGCTGCTCTGTTCGGTCGATGGGACTGGGAAGTACTGTACCATCCACCATACTCCCCGGACGTAGATCCTTGTGGCCTTGATTTGATTCCAAAGATGAAGGAACCACTTCGTGGCATTCGCTTCAGAAATGTTCCAGAGGTTCGACAGGCAGTAGACCACTCTATTCGCACCATCAACAGAACAGGCTCTGCTAACGGGATACTACGCCTTCCACATCGCTGGCAACGGGATCTACAAAACGCTGGTGACTACTTTGAAGGACAGTAACAGATGCAAACATGTAACTTTTTGTATCGGTTGTGAATAAATAGTTGCACTATTTAAGTTCCAACCCTCATATGTCACAGGATACAAAAATGAACATGTGGTCGGTATTATTCCGAAAGTATGAGTACCACTGAAAGTGTGGTGATTTTATATACCTAATTTATTGAAAAGACAACGACAGACAATATTCATGACAATGTTTTTCGAATGACGTGAACTCTTTCTCTCACAGGGCACACCTGGCTAGCTTCTGCATTCTTGTCACGCGCATTATTCACAGCTACTGACAGTACACAGGCTACCCTGTTGTGCAGTGGGCATTGTGCAGTGGATGAATAGTTTACTTTTCACAATAGCAGAAGAAAAATTAATAGAGGCAGTGAGGGAACGCAGAGAGCTTCATGACACAAAACACGCAGACTACAAGAAGTTCAAACTCAAGAATCGGATTTGGAGCGATGTAGCAAAGGATATGATTGTAAGCACTGCAATATTTATTTCACAGTTTTATAGTTAACCCATATCACTAATGTGTATTTCGGTTGTGCACATAACTTGTGGAGCACAATAATGGTACAACAATTGGAAGTTTCTATATTTTCAATAATTACCGAGAAAAACTGACTGATGTTGCCATGGAACTGCTCTGCAAGGGTTGAAATATTCAGTGAAATATTTCCTCACTTTGAAGGCAGCTGATGAAGTCCTCCTGTTCCCTTGCACACGAAATAACTGAGTTGATGGCAACGGTTCGATGTCATTAAGATCATCTGCAGCTACTACTGAAGATCGTAAATAGTTGCGCAGAACGCAGGCTGCTTTCACAACGTCTTTCACTGTGTCGACTTTGGTTTCAAATGGCACACGAAAACGTGAAGACAGTACACCGAAAGCACATTCCACAATTCGTCGTGTTCGAGAAAGTCTAATATTGACGACCTCATGTTCGTAATTGTCGGTAACCTGTCTCCTGGATATGGTCTCATGGTATTTTCCGATAATGAGAAAGCTTCATCTCCCACAAACACATACGGCATTGGGTCAGCAATTGTAGGTATTAGTTCAGGAGTGAGAAGTAATAATGTGTTTTTTCTCATTTTCTTGGCCAATAAACTGCTAGCAAATACATGGCCATCGCTAAATCGTCCCATTGCGCCATCATCAGCGGTGATAAATTTGTAATCTGCGTCAACTGTCGCCATCAAAATAATGAGGCATATATGTTTATAATTAAAGTATAATGATCCGCTTTTGCGAGGTTGTTTTAATAAGCAAATGTTTTCCATCGACTGCTCCAACACAGTGTGGGAATTGCCATCTATGTTCAAACCATGAAGCGATTGATTTCTATGTCTGTGTTGTAGGTTCTGCTAAATACCTTGGTTGCATTTGTTTACATACAGCGATAGCTACTTCTTTTACAATATTAGATACGGTTCGATCTCCCAAGACATAGTTATAAGCAATATGTTTGTAGCTGTCACTAGAGGCTGAATATCTGAAATAGAACGAAATAATATTGTTAACGTGGAACGATAAAACTAGATTGCAAATATGTCTTCATCCAAAGACTCTAAGTTAATATTGTTTATTTTTCGTTTGTCTGTCTATGTGGAGCAACATTAATTCCTTTTGAATAGTACGTTGTTAATTATTGCTGGGAAGAGACAAAAACCTTGGGACTTAAGCTGAGAGGCAGCTATCGAGATGCACGACAACGACACAGCTCACAAGCTACAACTTAAACATCAGCGAGAAGTGATACACTGGAAACCGAGGAATTAGAAAATACACTATGTGATCAAAAGTATCCGGACACCTGACTAAAAATGACTTACAAGTTCGTGGCGTCCTCCATCTGTAATGTTGGAATTCAATATGGTGTTGGTCCACCCTTAGCCTTGACGACAGCTTCAGCTCTCGCAGGCATACCTTCAATCAGGTGCTGGAAGGTTTCTTCGAGGTGTGCTGCACTGAAGAGAGGTATCGATGTCGGTCGGCGAGGCCTAGCACGAAGTCGGCGTTCCAAAACATCCCAAAGGTGCTCTATAGGATTGAGGTCAGGACACTGTGCAGGCCACTACATTACAGGGATGCTATTGTTGTGTAACCACTCCGCCACAGGCCGTGCATTATGAACAGATGCTCGATCTTATTGAAAGATGCAATCGCCATTCCCGAAATGCTCTTCAACAGTGGGAAGTAAGAAGGTGCTTAAAACATCAACATAGGCCTGTGCTGTGATAGTGCTACACAAAACAACAAGGGATGCAAGCCCCCTCAATGAAAAACACGACCACACCATAAAACCGCCGCCTCCGAATTTTACTGTTGGCACTACACACGGTGGCAGATGACGTTCACGGGGCATTCGCCATACCCACACTGTGCCATAGGATCACATCGTGTACCGTGATCCGTCACTCCACACAACGTTTTTCCACTGTTCAATCGTCCAATATTTACGCTCCTTACACCAAGCAAGGCGTCGTTTGGTATTTACCGGCGTGAGCCGCTCGACCATGAAATCCAAGTTTTCTCACCTCCCGACTAACTGTCATAATACTTACATTAGAACCTGTGGCCGTTTGGAATTACTTTGTGATGGTCTGGATAAATGTCTGCCTATTACACATTATGACCCTCTTCAACTGTCGGCGGTCTCTGTCAGTCAACAGACGAGGTCGGCCTGTGCGCTTTTGTGCCGTACGTGTCCCTTCACGTTTCCACTTCACTAACACATTGGAAACAGTGGACCTAGATATGTTTAGGAGTGTGGAAATCTCGCGTACAGACATATGATACAAGTGACACCCAATCACCTGACCACGTTCGAAGTCCGTGAGTTCCACGGAGCGCCCCATTCTGACTATCACGATGTCTAATGACTACTGAGGTCGTTGATATGGAGTACCTGGCAGTAAGTGGCAGCATTTGTGTATGTTCGTTTTCTTTTCTGAGTAGTTTTCGGTACACCGATCCAGATCTTCATTAATTGTAAATTAACATTCTTTGTTTACGAACATGTATTACTGCAATAAAACACTGAAACGTCCCCTTTGATCAATTATACATGACTGTGCTTAAACTGACACACAATACTTTTAGCGCAACGCAATCTGACTTTCAAAAATCCCTACAAAATAATGGCCCTGACTAACATTAACCTATACGTTTCACAAATCACTTACCTCACAAAAATCTTCGTTACTCGAACTACTGCAATACAGCGAGCGCCACTACTGCCAGCTAAATAAAAGACTCAAACTAATGAAGGCACTAACTACTGATAGACATAGTTGGTAAAAGAAAGATTTTGATAGAGAACAAACAATGTATTTACCTTAATAGTCATAATATATATAGCAGTTCATGACATCCAGTCATACAAATTTCAAAACTCCGCCATCTCTCTCCCCACATCCACCACTGCTGGTGGCTCACCTCCAACTGCGCAACGCTACGCGCTGTTAACATCCAGCTACCCAACACTACAATGGCGAGTATTACAACAATGCCAACCAGCCACTGACTGCACACAGTACAGCCAGTGATTTTTCATACAGAGCGCTATGTGGCGTTACCAATAAAAAAAACCTAAACAGCCTACTTACATAGCCCCCATGCTCCCCCAAAAAAATTTACAAATTGTTTTGGGCAGTGGCCAATACAGATTTGAAAATTTTTTTCATAATTACAATAACAATGAAATGAAATACACACACTTAACGATACAATGTTGGTCAAAAGCTAAAATTTTCTCACAGTCCATAAAGACAGTCCTGATCGTTCATCACAGTAAAATAGCAGTGTTTTTCCCAAATTCTGAGCAGTAAAAGAAAATGCACACGGAAGCAGTGGATTTCCATGCAGTCTTGAAGAAGTAGTGTTGTCCTTCCAACGGAAAGACAGTGCTGACTCTTGACATGCTGACAGGTAATGGGTCACAACAGAGCAAACCCACAGCAGTCAGTCGAAGTGTTGAAGAATATTGGTAGGTAGGTCATCACAGAGCAGGCCACTGTAGTCTTGTTAGAGATTACGGTATTGGTGGACGACCAGAGGTGCGGACCCAGTGCAGTCCTTGTAGAAATAATGGTATTGGTGGGCCATCAAAGATGCAGACCCACTGTAGTTCTTGTAGAGATGGCTAGCAGCCATCCATTGCGACTGTGCAGGTGCACAATCACCATCGAAGAGTCTTGCAGACAATATCGCAAGACCTTGAACCACCACTTGTGCATTCACAAAGATTTTTTTCTAATTGTCCTTAGAATCAGCAATGCTGTTAACCAGTCCCTTGCTGAAATAGTAACACACGTGTAAATACAATCAGTCCCTACTCCTCACATATTGTCCATATACTACGACCAACAGAAACGTGTACAGTGAAATGTAATTTACAAGTTACTTAATTTGATAAACTAGTGTCAATTACAATTTTATAACATGAGAATACAATAAAAAAGGTACAAAATATATCATTAAAGAACATAATAGTACAGATAACATTTGCAGTAATACAGGCTTTACAAAAGAATCGAAATAACAAATACATCAGTGTTACAAAAATTATGACATAAGTACACACATAAAAGATCAGAATAACTTTTGAAACATCAACTTCACACATGAGCATTAGAACAAAACAGAATAAATAATGCGTAAACATCTTTACGAAGTAAATAACATGTTATTAACGCAAATTATATTTGGGGATAACAGTATTCCTCGTCATAGTGAATGTAGCTTAGTATTAGAAGAGAAAAAATTCTATGAAACAGCACACAGAGACAGGAAGAAAACAAATACACAAGGGTACACAAACACATAGTGGGATAACACAAGGAAAGGACAGGGTTTGTTTTACTGCAGTATTTTGCATAGAGATCTTCCTTAGTTCATCATTATTCCCAAAAAGTCCTATCTAAACCTGCTTTCTGTATTCTGTTCACATCCTCTTTCAAAAATAGTTTTTCTCCACTGTACACTGCTTTTTTGGCCAAACCATTTTCTTATAGCTTCAGTGCTTTTCTTCCAATTCATCATAGTTAGTTTCTTATATAGTCTACCCCCTCTTAAGCTAACTTAAACCTACTGAGCTCAGATGCTAAACTAAGGGACGACGCAATGCAGCAGCACAAAACAATTAACACAAACAGCAATGACAAAAAATGCAAATTGGCAAAAAAGGCAGCAATATAGGACTTAGCAAAGCAAATGCAACATTACAACTAATATGAAACAATGAACAGAAACAAGGAAAATAAATCAGTAGTAAAAGTGGCTTAACAGAGTAATACAAAGTGAAATTCAGTAACACTATGCCTGACAAACAGCAGCAGCAAATGCAATAACTTATATCTAAACATGACAAAGCTCAAGCAGAAAAAGTATTACAGTTAAGACCACAATGCGGAAAAGGGAAATGTCTATGCACATATTAATATCTATGTCATTAAAGTGGTGCACCAAGAAACTAATTCTACAAAAGATATTACCAAGTAGTTGAAAAGAAAATTAAGTATGCAGTAACTGTTATTAATCCCTTCTTATTGTTCTTTCCTTTCCAAGTGCTCCTTTTTCGAAGAACGTGGATCATAAAATGATCATTTAATAGATCTGTTGACGGAAAGTGTTCACATTAGCAAATGTATTTAATTTTATTTTATAAAACCAATGCTGCAACACAGCTGGAAAACAGATATCAAATGAAATAAGCAACTATGAAAGGCAAAGCATAAAAATATCATTCAATAGTCATGTGACATTTCATAAGTTAGTACAAATTCTCTCAACTCTCGTAGAAAGACGCTTCTCATTATCAGGTGTGCAGATGTAAGAAAGTATCTTTCCAAGTAATGAGCGTGTCGTTTTTGGGATGCTTTCTACAAAGGAATGTCAATAGCGAGGATAATGGCCTTTTTTTTACCTAATGGCTTTCTTTTGTCAGGTGGCTGTCCCGCAGCTGGGTGCCCACGACGCATTACGTGCAGGTGGTCACTTAACTGTCTTACCGAAATATTTACAACACCAGTTTCCGCTACAGTGGCAGTCTCATATAAAAAATTTCACAGGTCAAGAATTTGCGTTACACATCTGTAGAAACAAAATCTTATTGATATAACAGTGTCCAAAAAATTTTCGTCGGCATTGTAGTACATTCACGCATTTACATACATTTCATAACTCTTAAAGTACGATTCTTGGTTTCCAACAACCTTTTTCACAAACCAGAGTCCCTAACCACTACTCATTATTCCTTACCTTATTCGTCGACACTTCTTCAATATTTCATCATAACAGATATGTAGCATAATCAAATAAATCATATAGCGCAACAGCATAATACATATAGTCATCGTAATAATAACTTCATAACACTTCAGTCAACTCACAAAATCGTCGTAACTTTCTGCAAAAATTTCAAAACCTAAAAAATTCTCTGCTCATTTCAATAGTGTCATCTAGCTCAAACGTACTTTAAAAATCTTGTTCCCATACCAAATACATCATTCAAAGCTCTCATAGTATCACAATGGTTCCGAAAAAATATGAACAGTTCACAAAGTACAGACAAAATACAATTTGATAAGTGTGAAGTTATCCACCTGCGTAATTGCGTAAACATGTGTCACTGACGTAGTAAAAAGATGATTGTTTCTCTGTCAAATAATCAGATAGCTGTGTAATTCTGTGTTAGAGAAATATGGTACTAATGTGTAAAATTGTATAAGCAAATACCATATTAGCTAGGGCTCCTTGTGCTTGCCATACACATGGTACACAAAGTAAGCGTGCACCCCCCTGAGTATTAATGTAATTATATCCTCAGGTGTTATAGATTACATCAATGGAATAAAATGTGTCACGGAAAACCTTTGTATCATTGTACTTCAAATATCTTTAAAAATAAATGTTTTAAGTACAAAATTAATCACTCAAATACGTGTACTGTAGCGCTAAACTGTGAGTCTTGTTGTAAGATAATCTCTGTGGAAGTGTCGTAGCTATCATCCTCCGAAAGCTAAGTTCTGCAGAAGTCAATGTACTTACCTCATCATAAACAAAAGTGAAATGCTTTGCGTATAGATATCTTAGTTATTACGCTTATTGCCGTGATGAAGAAAGTACTGTGCTGTAACGTATTGTTGTGCTACGGAAAAGGCTGTCTCATTGCAGCTATACCACAAAAGTTACTACTAAAACATGTTTTACTTCCCAGAATAATACAGAAAAACTGTGCAGATATAATACAGATACACCGAAAAGCACAATGTAAATTGTGTCACACATTAGTTGCGTCGTGATATAATCGTGTAGCTATCAAAGAAACCAAATGCTACGTCATCTTTAATCTCACAGAAAGTACTTCAAATAAAGAATGTCTTTTCAACTAAACCAAAATGTTGCATTAAAATCTCATTAACAGTATATGTTCTAAGTATGTAAGCCTTACAGTCGTTACGTAATCGTGTAACTAACAAGCAAGAATGTGCAAATAACAACACTGTGTCGTCTGTTCACTATAACAATGCATTTGTAATTACTGTCTAAATATGTTCCCTAGGTTCTAGACTGGATAGTTAACTTTAAAACATAGTTACATGTTAACAGTTTCTAAGTGTGACAAAAAGTACTAGTAACGTGAAGTGAAAAATTTTATAGGAAAGACTAAGTTAAAAGGCAGATTATCTCTCAATAAATGGTTTTACATGTGAAATGTGGTGCAATTCTTTACTCTGCCTAGTGGACAGAGTTTAAACTTCAAAGCAATTATCATGTTGTATACGTCGGTAAGGAATGCTAAAATTTTTCTCAAGGTTAGCGTCTATATTGTTTTTCGCTGAGCCAGCTGGCGCACGTGGCTGCCTGCGGTGCGAGTCATTGTCTGTCTCTTTGTTGGCGCGCGTCGTTATTGGGATTAGGAGACCTAACTTCTACAAATTCACCTTGTCGAGAGTGCCCTGCTCTGTTTGAATCCCACCAGTTCTGCTGCAATTCAGGTCTGTCGTTCCGATCATATCGTCTGTCGTCATGTCAGTAGATTCCATAGTTTCTTTCTTGTCGGTCACGTGGTGGAGAATTTCTCCCTGAATCGTAACTGCGCGCTGGACCGTTGCGTCTTAAGTTATTCTGTCTCCCTTGATAATAATTATTTTGGTTTCCACATTGTCTGTTTCGCTGATTGTCTCTGTGATAGTCATTACCGCGGAGAGGTGATCTTTCCCTGTAATTATTACTACTCTGCCAACGGTTGTCATACGGTTTGTGTCTGTTTTGGTCACGATTTACGTTGTACGAGTAGCCTTGTCGTATATTATTTCTGTCATCGCGGAACTGTGACAGGCTGTGACAGGTGTGAACTGTAATTTTTGTGCTCCTGATTGTCAGTGTCAATTTCCAGTTCTTGTAAGAGTCCCTGAAAAGCTTCAATGTCGTCTTTGCATCGTCCTGCAAAAATAATCTGTCGTAAATGTGTAGGTAATTTGATTAAGCAAATGTGGATGAGTTCTGAGGGGCTGTATGGGTTTGAAACATACTGATTCTTATGTAACATGTCTTCGAAATATTTGACAAGACTGGAAAATTCAGATTGTTCGAGATGTTTCATCATTATGATGCTATGTTTTACTCGGTCTTGTGTAGCTTGAGACCAATATGTTGAGAGGAAGGCATGACAAAATTCTCCTTCACTGTGACAATCGTGAATGACCGATCGCATTCTTACAGCTGGTTCATTCTCCAAGAAGCCACACATAAATTCTAATCTGTGCTCTAGTGACCAGTTGGGAGGAAAACAATGAGAGAATTGATGGAGCCACGCTTGTGGATGAATGTCGTTGCCAGAATTCTTAAATGTTTTGAATTTACGTGCAGTAATGAACAGCTTATAGTCAAAATCATCGTGTCGGCGAGAAGCATATCGCTCATTGTTACGTCGTGTCGGCGGTTCCATCTCAAAATTCGGTGCACCTTGCCAGTTTCTTTCATGATTTCCGAAATGCCCTGTGTTATTATTTTGTGGCTTTTCCGTATTTCTAAGTTCCTCTTCCCGTGTTGGAGCGCGAGTGTCCTCTGAAATATGGAATTTTTGTATTACCTGCGTCAACTTTTCTTGTACTTCCGGATTTCTCTTTTGTATTGCGTATTAATTTGATTCTGATTTTGTTTGAATTTCGTAATTTGTTCATACTCTCCTGTGTCAGTGAAGGCTACAGGTCTTGTGTCATTCAGATCATCATCTACCTTTGCAGATAAATTAGTGAACTGATCCGAAAGTTCGGCTACTTTCTCCGATAGTGAACACATTTCCTCAGTGTGTTTTTCTGAACCAAGTTTCAGAGTGTCCATTTGTGTTGAAATCGAATCTACTGTGTCCTTTAAGTTTTCCTGAGTTATTGCAAGTTGCGTAACTGAATCGGTGGATGCAAGTGAGTCCATTTTAGCTTGCAAGGTGACGTGATTTTCACGAACAATAGTTTGCAGTTCTTTTATGGCTGCTTCATGATTCTGTAACGCATTTTCATACCGCGAAAAAATAGGTTGAAAATGCTCACAAATTTGTGTTTTTACGTCATCACAGATTTTTTGACATTTCGATTCAATGTTATGTAACTCAGTAGTTAAATCTTCACGTTTTTGTTTAAGTGTGGTGTCTAACTTCCGAAGATTTTGTTCCATTGTGTCTAACTGTTGCTGTGTTTGTCTCTGGTGTTGTTCCATTGTGTCTAACTTTTGAAGCTTTTGCTGTGTTTGTCTCTGATTTTGTTCCATTCTGTCTAACTTTTGAAGCTTTTGCTGTGTTTGTCTCTGATTTTGTTCCAATGTGTCTAACTTTTGAAGATTTTGTTCCATTGTGTCTAACTGTTGCTGTGTTTGTCTCTGATTTTGTTTCATTTGTTGCATTAATGGCAATAATAATGTATTAGTGTCTGGAATCTGTTCCTCTATGCTTTTCGGCAGTGCATTTGCACTGGCAACATTCACATTTTGACACGCAGAAAATGTGTCTTGACTTATTTGAGAAAACGGTGAGGACGCAAAACCTGAATGTACAGTATTTCCTAGATTGTGTCCTGTCATTTCGGATTCCTGATGCGAGCTGTTGCCGACCAATTGATCGATAATGCTTCCCTGTTCACTAATTGTTTCACTGCCTACACCATTATTTGCAGCCCGCTCCATTTCCCTATGCACTATTACCAAATTACTACTTTGAACATTAGTTAATTCATTACATGGTGGCGCTAACACACTACTTTCGTCTTCACTGTCATTTCTCAGTTTACTTTATTGTCACAATATTTCACACGACAACATAGAAAAACACAATTTGAAGAGCCAAAATAAGAGAACACATTAACATAGCAAATAATATCTAGTTAATTGCAAGCACAGCTGCGAAATACTTGGTGCAAATCTACATACATGCCACAACTGTTTTACTGTACAACAATGAAAGACTAAAACTACAAAGGAGCTTCTCTCTACAGTTATGCACTAGCAATAAACAAAATCTACACTAATTACACAAACTACAAGAAAAAATCATAAGATTACAGTGAGGTATCCTGGCAGGGTCGCCATATGCAACGTCCCCTTTGAACAATTATAAATGACTGTGCTTAAACTGACACACAATACTTTTAGCGCAACGCAATCTGACTTTCAAAAATCCCTACAAAATAATGGCCCTGACTAACATTAACCTATACGTTTCACAAATCACTTACCTCACAAAAATCTTCGTTACTCGAACTACTGCAATACAGCGAGCGCCACTACTGCCAGCTAAATAAAAGACTCAAACTACTGAAGGCACTAACTACTGATAGGCATAGTTAGCAAAAGAAAGATTTTGATAGAGAACAAACAATGTATTTACCTTAATAGTCATAATATATATAGCAGTTCATGACATCCAGTCATACAAATTTCAAAACTCCGCCATCTCTCTCCCCACATCCACCACTGCTGGTGGCTCACCTCCAACTGCGCAACGCTACGCGCTGTTAACATCCAGCTGCCCAACACTACAATGGCGAGTATTACACCAATGCCAACCAGCCAATGACTGCACACAGCACAGCCAGTGATTTTTCATACAGAGCGCTATGTGGCATTACCAATAAAAAAACCTAAACAGCCTACATACAACACTTACAAATTATAAGCTGTCGTGTTGGAAGTCAGATCTGGAAGCTGGAGAGATCTGTAGAGATTGAATAAGAGTCCCTAACCATTCTTTCCACCAACCTGTCGTCTTCTAAATTTGTGGCATCAGCGCAGAACACAGCTTGTCGGTCGTGGGATCTACTTCGGTGGAGGCTGCTATGCTGTCACTTTTTTTGGGGGGGGGGGGGGGGGGGGGGAGGGATATGCCACTTGCCCAGGTTATTCTCTGCAACTACAGAGGGCAAGATCTGCAGTACTGCCAATGATGGGAGACGATACCTCTCATTAATGTATCCTGTTTGTTTATATTTTACAATATCATTATTTACAGTGTCTTCTACAACACTTGACACAGCTTTCTTAATTGTACGGTAACTTTTCTGACAACTTCTGATATAGAGTACGACATGTCCGTCCGAAACAGAGATTCATGTCTGGCTCTGAAGAACACCCGAAACAGAGTGACTAGCGCACCCGATGTACTTCGTCTCCCGCGAGCACCAAAGTGACCCGGAGGTGGCCGAAGCACTTCGGTTGTAATATCATTACTCTCACATTTCTCAAAACTAGTGAAAATTAATAAACAACAACGGTAGACTCGTAATGTGGCCATGAGAGATTGTCATACCGAAAACTGGGTTAAATACAATGAAAAGTATATAAATAATTAAAAAGAGAAGTTAGGCGTTTTGGCACCTAACTCCGAATTGCCGACCAATCAGAAGCAAGTTCAGTACAATTGGCGGTCTGTCCCACGGGAATGGTACACACTGTACCATCTGCTGCTTGTATCTCACTCCACGTTTGTTCCATATGCTACTTCACATGTATCAAGGCGAGCTTCTAGTAAGATAAAACACAGGCGGCCAGTCAGGAATATCACACACTAACAAGAGAAATTTGGTCAAAATTTTTAGAAAACCGTCTCCAGGTAGCAGTATCTTGTTTCTCTTTTTTTAAGACGATATTCGCTTAAGACCAAGCTTCTATGGCATTAATTTGCGTGAAAAGTTTACATGGTGTTGCAATTCGTTGACAGTATAAAGAAAGTTATTTCCTAGTCCCCACGACTAATCGGCTTTGGCAGAATTGCAGAGAAAAACAAAAGGATCTATAGTACTTAAATATTTAAGTAACATGCATAACATTGGCCTCGTTGGGTATCCGCGCGGTCTAGAGCGTCTTGTCACTGTTTTCGCGGCTTTCTCCGTCGGAGGTTCGAGTCCTCCCTCGGGCATGGGTGTGTGTGTGTTGTCCTTAGTGTACGTTAGGTTAAGTAGTGTGTAAGCTTAGGGATCGATGACCTCAGCAGTTTGGTACCATTACAACTTACCACAAATTTCCAAATGACATTGTTCTGTTACTATGCAAATTAGTCATTACTGATGATAAAGTAGATACCACGTTTTAATGCGATTGCATGTACAGGAATTTCCGTTTCAGATGAGAGAATTCATTACAGAGTACAAGACTGGCGCAAACAACTTCAGAAACACTTATTAAATTTACATTGTTCTTACTCTGATTCGTACATATATTCTATGGCTAAGTTCTAGTACATAGTTTGATAATTTAGATTTCACAGTGAGTAAGCAGTAGCGATAAAAGTGCAACGAGTCCGAAAATGTTCTGTCATCAATGCACTCATTTGCAGTACGTTGACTAAACCATGAGAGTTACAGAACTTGATTCAGTTCTGATTTGTAGACCTCCAAAAAAGCTACTAGATAGTATATGAGAGCATATGTTTATGTTTTACAACAGTGTCACACTCGCCATTTTTGTGTTATATAATGCTGTGCCAGGCGGCTTCCTAAGACAAAAATGGTCATTGCATTGCAAACTTATGCTGTCTATGACTTTTATTTAGACCTTTTTGAGTTCTGTAGTGTGGTACTATGTACCTTCATGTAGATCATATGGTATAGGCAACGTACAGCTAGAGAGCCTACTGATGGGAAACATTTTTAGTTTATGTGGCTAGTTAAAAAATTGCTTAGCGTATTTTCATTAAACATAGCTAAGAACAGTCCCGATTAAAGCAGCTGTCAAAGAAAAAGAAAAACCCTCCCTTAAAGTCAGTCCATTAGTGTCGGCGATACGATGCCCTACGCCCCCCCCCTCTCCACACACACACACACACACACACACACACACACACACACACACACACACACATTGCGCTCGCGCAGACGTAGGGGTCAAATTTACATAACATCCATCGGTTTTGTGTCGAGGGGGTCGAAAAATAAAATACCTAAATACCTAGATACATGGGTGCAACATTTTATAATTCCTTACTTTAAAAAATTAATGCTAGTGTTCATCAATTACCTGAAAAATACTACTTTTTGTTCAGTAGCAATCGGGTCCTGTGTATTACATCCATTTGAGTCAATGGCGTGCTTTACTATTCCGTGTACTTCAGAAAACTGCTTTCTGCTCATTCTGAAGTAATTCGTGAAATCAGTGTCACTCATCTTGGTCGTAGTTCGAAATTGTCCACACATTTTCCTTTCAGACAAAATATATTTATTTGCCGCCCGGGGGGCGAGCGGTTCTAGGCGCTACAGTCTGGAACCGCGCGACCGCTACGGTCGCAGGCCCGAATCCTGCCTCGGGCATAGATGTGTGTGATGTCCTTAGGTCAGTTAGGTTTACGTAGTTCTAAGTTCTAGGGGACTGATGACCTCAAGAGTTAAGTCCCATAGTGCTCAGAGACATTTGAACCATTTTTTATATTTATTTGTGGATTTGAATTTTTTTTATTAATGAATAAAGCAACACTTTCTCTTCAGCATTAGTATCCTAATCTCATTCGGAACTCATGTCTAACAATATCAACCCTTTTACTCGTGAATCACATATCATCCATTTGACAAGCAGTAGGTCAGTAACCGGCGTCTGTCACGAGCGTGCCACCCCGACTGAAGGGCAAATTCGTCATACGCGTCTCAATATGCGCAGGACCGCGCGACATGTTTGGAACGTGCGCGTCGCGCGGCAAAATCTTGTCACGTCACAGGGTCTATCGTTCTATACACGTCACAATTTAAAAAAAATTCTTTATTAACAAACTATTATTATTATACAAAGTTAACCCACTTCCTTATTTCATTAGTGGGTCATAAAACTTCTACATTTATACTTAGTTTGCAGCTAGTTTCAGTTTTTGTAAGTGAGCTACAGTTGATATTTAACAAACAATATATCTAATTCCTATACCTAATTAATATATTCTGCAGCGTCACATGTGTGCCAGTGAAAGATATAAACCTACATTTAAATTGCCTTGCTCTTCGAGCTAATCCCAAAGATCGTGCCCCTGGCACTGGGCAGGCCTCGATGTTAAATTCGCTGCAGTTCCTAACGTAGTTTCCTAAAACTAAGTCCTACAAAACTAACTTATCCTACGTCATTTCGGGTGTGTGTCACAATCGGTGGTGTTGATCCCTACTGCCCCTAATCCTGCACGTGGCGAATTCCAACTGAGATGTAAAGTCGGCCAGTCCACGCACAGGCGGCATGGGAATAGGGCTCTAGGACGCATTCAGTGGTTGTTGTCTTTGTTATTTAGTTTATCTCTCTTAAGTATTCAGTTAGAACTTTTCACGATACCTCGTTAGCCAAAGTGTTTAAGGTCTGAAAAGTTTCCTCTCGTCTAAGTAGTTGATATGTGTCATAGTTGGGTAGTCTGTCTCGTAGTGTGTTCGCGACATCATTGAAGAGGGGGCATTCGTAAACTACATGTTCAGGTGTACCCTCCGGATCGCCACAGTCACACGCTGGTGTAACCCTCTTCCCAAATCGACATAAGCATGTCAGGTAGAGTCCATGGCCAGTGAGAAAATGTATCAGTCCTCGTGTGGGCTCAAAGTATTTCAATTCAAAGCGTTCCCTTACATCAGGTATGAACTGGAAAGTTCTGCATCCAGCCTCTTCTACCTTCCTAAATTCCTGCCAGAGTTCCTCCCCTCTTTTCTTTATTTCCCTTTATCTCCCACCCTAATACCCATGATGTCTGCTATCTTCTCGTAATTTCCCTTTTTGGCCCAGTACCAAGCCGCTTGTTCTCTAATTTTTATGTCCAGACGGCAAAGCCCCATTATGACTAATAGGGCCCCCCTGGAGATGTTCTGTAGGCTCCCACAGATCTTAATATCATGCTTCTCTGGACCCTTCTCACTGCCATGGCGGGCACAACCCTCGTGAGCCTGTGCGCCCAGACTCCCGAGCCGTAGCCCACAACTGAGGTTAGGATGCTTTTGTGGTAGAGTTTAATTAGGTGTGGAGGGAGATGGAATCTTTTATGGCCTATTGAGATGAGGTTGTTTAATATCTGGAGAGCTCTCTGGGTAACACGCGTCTCAATTTGCGCCTAGCCTGTGCAGCAAGCTCGAAAGTGTCACGCGGCGGCGGCGGCGGCGGCGGCGGCTTCTCGCGTAGCGCACACGCGGCGAAAACGGAGGCAGTAACAACTCACGCCTCGAGGTGGGCGCAGACGACCCGGAAATCTTCATGCGGCCGAAATCAACGACATCGCGCAGTCCCTAGCCTGGCGCTGTCGCGAGCTTAGAAGACACGGGTATTTTGATCAGGCAGCGGTGTACCAATCACGAGCCAAGGAAAAGTGCTTGAAAAAGTCTGTTCCTAATATCGGCCCAGAAACATCAGCAACCACAAACGTCCACGTAGGGGAAAAATCGTCGTCAAATGTCAACCTTAAGGTCTTTTCGCCCAACGTGAGAATCTGCGAATTATTTGCCGCCGCCAAAATCGGAGCTGTAAATGGATCGGGGGACTGTTGGCAGTCATCTTCCTCTCGTGGGACAACATTAATCTCTGAGTCATAATCCACAAGAAAATGAACCCCGACGTTCTGTCGGAAATGAATAATCTAGAAGATCTGTCTACTGTCCATTCGGTATCATTCGGTGTATGAGGTAGACGCTGTGAGTAATCCGGACGAGCGCATGCGCCTACTGGCGCTCGTCAAAAGCATTTTGGTAGTTGCAAGGACGGGCGCATTGTCATACAGCTCTTCCAGAACGCCTGTGGTACCAACACCAATAATTCCGGCGTGCGGTGAAGTCACGAGCGTTCCTACTGTTTCTATCCTTCCTCGTAAGCTGTGCGTTCAGCCTGGCCACATTAGCATGCGCGGTTCAGTACTGCCGTCCCTTACCTTACTCGTCACAGCACAAGAATTACTGATTGCACAATCAGTTGCCACAGCATCGGCTTTGCGCCCAAGTTCATCTAGAGAGAGGTCAGAGAAAGCAGAAAGGACATCCTGTGCATTTTGAGGCAAACTGTAGAGCCAGAAGAGTTTTAATGATTGTCCAGACAACAGTTCGTTTCTTGCCAACGCGCGCAACGAACGGAGCACTTGGTAAGGGGAATCACTATCACAAGCCTCATTATCTACAATACGCTGTAACCGTGCCTCTGCTGGTAAAAGGAAACATTAATGATTAACACTTATATTCTAGCTCCAGGATGGTTGAACTGGAATAAGATAAATCACTTGTGTGTTCATTCAAAAAGTTTAGATCAGTCGAAATATCAAGGATCTGCAATAGTGTGTAAAATGGCGAAGATAAAAATAATGTGAAGATTACTACTTTCATTGAAAGCAATGATGAAATTATACCACTAGATCAATGCCAAGATAATTCACTTGTAGTACTCCATGATTTCATTCTTGAAAATCAAAATGTAGTTACAGAATATTTTACTAGAGGAAGATGTAGAGGAATAGATTGGTTTTATTTAGCTCAAACATATTCAAAAACACCAAGACAATTAGTAAGGATTAATTTAAATTTTTTTAAATATTTTAGACAAAATGATACAGATTTAAATCATATCCATCATGAGTTTGTTGGTGGTGATTTAAAATTTGATGATTTTAAAGAAATGTATATTAAATGTTGGAATGATCAGTTTGGATTGTTCACAACTGATATGACTAGGAAAACTAGTGAAGGGAAATACAGATATTGCATGAAAGATTTCCTTATTAAGTGAGTTCTTCCAATGATGGTGTTGCATATCTATTAGAGCATGATGATGGTATTTTACTTGAACATATGAATAAATTTAAAGAACCTCTTGATTATTTTTTAAAAAAATTAAAAATTTGAAATAGTTGATTCTACATATGCTCAACATTAAATAAATTGTTCATGATCTACTAATGAAGTTACCTATGGGTCAGATACATGTGGTTGCCATTTGTTAAGTACAAAAGTGTAAAATTGTTAAGTGTAAAAGCAGAATGCATTATCTAACAAATTTTTATACATTCACACATAAAAATAAATCTTGTGAATTTTTTTTATCCTTAGTAAATGTTTTCGAAATATGACCCAGAGGTTGTTACAAAAGCTAAATGAAATAGAAGAAAAGTTGAATAATTGCAAAAAGGATTCAGTTTTGGAAAAAAACAACCAAGAACAGTATATGAAAGATATAAAAAAGAAGATCAACCTGTTATTGATGCAGTCAAAAAAGTTAAATAAGGAATTGAAGGATTAGATGATAAGATGCAGAATTCAACTGCAATGATGTCACATGTGCTGACAGCTGTTGAAGACAATGGAAAGGATTGAAACAAATAGTTCCTTATGTTCATCATGTTCAAGAAGAATTTGTAGATGTACTACAAATTAAACAATATGATAGTCCCAAATGTGACTATCTGCTAAATAAATGGGAAATATAAGATTTTTTAGCAAAATATAGGAAGTTGAGATTAAAGATAGAAAAAAGATAGCTCAAGCTCAGAATGCTGTTAAGAAAAAGACAGGAGAGTGATGTCAAAAAAAAATACAAGAGAAAGAATGTTTAAGTATATCAATGACAGTGAAGACAGTTTCTGACTAAGACCTGTCAGTACATTGAAATATATTTGTAACTCACTAGTAAAATTTAATGGAGTTGCTGATAAGACATATGAAAGTGCAGATGGACTAATGAAAGTGTCAACTAAAAAACACATTACTATATGTGATATGGGAAAAATTTAATGGTGTCGATTTATCAAATTATGCAGTTTTTTGTACCATTCAGGGGCTTGATGTTCTGAAAAGAATCCAAAATCAAGTAAATGTCTTAAATACACTGAACTGATAAAGATATTGCTGGTGAGCATTTCCCAAAATTAAGACCACTGTAAATACAGATTTTTCAGAAGACAATAACAACCCAGTGAAGTCTTAATAGGAAATAAACAGAAATACCAGATGAATATGTGTGTGGATAAATGATAAGGATTTAATCAATAGATTAGCAGTTATTAATTTAGAAGAATTAGCTGGAAAAAATTACCATAACAAAAAAACTGGGAATAAAAAAAGATAATGAATAAACTTAGCGATTTTATTATCAACACTCCAAAAGAAATTCCATATTTGAGTAGATTTTTGAATATCTTGCCACACATGTATTGAAAAAATGAAAAATATGGAGAAGGATTAGTTAATACTTTAATTCATAAATTGCCATTCGAAATCCATCTCTCTGCTTATAATTATTATGGACCAAGAACGAAACTATAAGAAAGATTATCCAGAAGTGAACAAGGAATAAATTCATTAAACAAGCTTGCAAAAAACATAATATTGCCTACAGAGATAATAATGATTCAGAAAAAAGAGTGAAGCAGATGAAGAACTTCAGCTAGCTTCAAAAGAAAGAATGCATGTTTTTAATGCTTTAATTGGAGAAAAATTAGGAGCAATGGCAGTTAGAGGAATAATGTATTGAAAGAGAAATTAGGTATGGGTTAGATGTTGTTGATGACGTTTGGGGACTATAAAAATATTGATCATTATAAAATCTTTATCTGTGTAAATGAATAACTTCAGCACTGATGCTTTAATACCTAGTGGGGAAACAAAACGAAAATCAATTAAAATTGAACTCACTAATGATCAGTTACACAGTACTGATAATATTCTAACTGATGCATAATAAAGAAAGAGAGATTAAAAAACTGGTGGTAATTTACTCATGCCATTAGGTAGACCTGTTGTCAAAAAAATTATCTAATACCTAACGAAAATAAAGAAGGTCTGGATTAACAGAACATGAAGGAGTATTTCTTCCATTACTTTTGGTGGCATTATCATACCTAGCTGCTGCCAGTACAGTAGTCAGTGCAGTAGCAAAGACAGTAATAAATAAAAACAGAAAGATAAAATATTAGAAGAACAAAAGAGACATAATTAATGAATAGAGAAGAAGGCAGACATTGGAATAAAATATTGCAAAAGTAATTCATATGACTCCTAAAGCATTAAGTAATTATGGTATAGAAAAACTTATGAAACAGTTAAAAATCAAATATTTGCGTGGTGTTTTTATGATTGGTGAATTACCTGGATGTAGTCCTAAGACTGCTTCTGCTGTTGTTAATCGTCCTAGAGTATATTAATCTGGAATAGTTAATTTAGATACATCTGATCATACTGGCTCACAGTGGATCTGTTATTGTATGACTGAAGAACAAAAAATTGTATTTCATTCATTTGGAGGAAATATTCCTAAAGAAGTGGTTAAATATCTTGACTCAAGTGAGTTGTACTATAATATGCCACGAATACAAAATTTTAATGAAGTAGTTTGTGGCCATTTCTGTCTATATGTTTCAAAACTCTTGTCTGATAACTGTAAGTTTAATGATATTTTGAATCTAATAAATGAACAATGCATGGTCTTAAGACAGCTGCAGTATCAATGAGCAAATTATCTTAGAAAAAAACGAAACCGATTTGGAATCAAGCAACAAAACTTTCAATTAAATATTAAAAAGGAAATAAATTCAAAAGCAAAAAATTTAGTTAAAAACTTCGACAAGAACCTAAGTGATGATTATAATCATGTGTAGAATTAAAATCATTAGTGGAAGGAAAAATAGAGAGTGTAACTAAGCAATTTCAAAATGAAGTAAGTGATATTTTTAAAGCATCAAAGGCTATATTGGTTTTAAAGTTATAAGTCTGGTAAATATAAAAAATTCTGTAAATAGTTATGTCACAGTTATAAAATAACATTTAAAAAATACGTTAGCTAATCCTGTTACAAAACCTGAACTTGCATGTATTCTAACACAGCTCAGTAACTATGTCAACAAAGAATAACTAAAAAATCTTGCTACATAACATGGCTACGAAAATATTCTAACACAATTTAATAATGAAATACAATTATTGATAGTACTACAGAAGATTATCATAAAAACATCCAGAACATCAATACAACTCTTAGTTATTATTTACACAGCTGTGGAGCATTGGAAGGAAATGTATTTGATAAACAAGTATTTGATTTTTCATTAAAAAGATATAAATCATAAATATTCAACTGGTATAACTTATGATTTTATACTGAAGAAAATTATTCTAATAGTACAGAATAAGGAAAAACAGATCAGGAAAAATGATTTTGAAAGTATATTAACAGCAGATACTACGTATGATCTACATACAGTGAAGGTGAATGTTTAGATTAACGAACATAAACATGATTTTCTAAATAAAAGAATAAAAGATGCAGTTAAAACTGTAGCAGTAAAACTAACAATAAATTTACATGGTGAAATATATTAAGATTATTAATATTTTAATCTATATAAATGGATAACCACACCTGGTGCTTGAAGTGTAAAACATTCAGTGAATCATATCATCCAAATAGAGCACCAACAAATACAGAAGACAAAGAATGGAAGGAAATTGTGCAATATGTAATAATAAAAGAAGAAAATGCATTAAAAAATTTCTTAGGCGATAGGACACATTTCTAAGACTAATCAATAGTCACTGTCTGAATATTTCTGAAGAATTTCAAGAAAAATTAGATTGGAATGCCTTATCATATCGAAACTTCATTAAAACTCTCATAAGAGAAATTCAAGACAAATTAGAGTGGTCTTATACATAAAGGAAATAAACATAATCTGAAAAATTATAAGAGAATATCAGAATAACGAGATTAGGATAATACATCCACATATGCAGAATTATCTGAAAAATTTATGTGAGAATTTCAAGATAAATTAAATTGGGAATATTTATCATTTGATCAAGAATTATCTGAAGTCTTTATAAGAAAAGTTGAAGATAAATTAGATTGGGATAATATACATCCATATCTACATCGATACTCTGCGAATCACACTTAAGTGCCTCGCAGAGGGTTCATCATACCACCTTAACAAAATTCTCTATAATTAAAATCTCTAACAGTGTGCAGAAAAACCAACACCTCTATCTTTCCGTGTGAGCTCTGATTTCCCTTATTTTATTATGATGATCATTTCTCACTTTGTAGATCAGTGTCAACAAAACATTTTCGTACTTGAAGGAGAAAGTTGGCGATCTAAATTTCATGAGAAGATTCTGCCACAACTAAAAACGCCTTTGTTCTAATGGTGTCCACCCTAAATCCTGTTTTGGGATAATACAAAACGTGCTGCTCTTCTTTCAACTTTCTCGATGTACTCTGTTAAATCTTGTCTGATAAGGATCCCAGATGATACAGCAGTACTTTGAAAGAGGATGTAAGGTGGTGTGTAGGCAGTCTCTTTCGTAGATCTGTTACATTTCTAAGTGTTCTGCCAATAAAATGCAGATTTGATTCGCTACCCCACTACATTTTCTATGTGTTCTTTCAAATTGAAGTTGTTCATAATTGTAATTCCCACCGATTTAGTTAAATTTATAGTCTTTAAATTTGACTGATTTATCACGTAACCAAATTGAAATGAATTCCTCTTAGCACTTCTGTGAGTGACCTCACACTTTTCATTATTTGGGGTCAACTGCCAATTTTCTCACCACACATGTATCTTTTCTAAATCGTTTTGCAATTTGTTTTGATCCTCTGATGACTACACTAGACGATAAATGACCGTCTCCAAACAACCTAAGACAGGTGCTCAGATTGTCTCCCAAATTGTTTATACACATAAGGAACAGTAGAGGGCCTATGATACTGCTTTGGGGAACGCCAGAAATTAGTCTTATTTTATTCGATCAGTTTGCGTCACCTCTCTGACAGGAAATCTCAAATGCAGTCACATAGCTGAGACGATATTCCATAATTGCGTAATTTCACAAGAAGCTGCTTGTGCGAGACAGTGTCAAAAGTGTCCTGGAAATCTAGAAATAAAGAATCAATCTGAAATCCTTGTCAATAGCACTCAACACGTTGTGTGAGTAAAGAGCTAGTTGTGTTTTACAAGAATGATATTTATCAAATCTGTGTTGACTGTGTGTCAATAGACTGTCCTCTTCAAGATAATTCATAGTGTTCAAACACAATACAAGTTCCAAATCCTACTGCATATCGATGTTAATGATATGGGCCTATGATTTAGTGGATTACTCCTACTGCTTTCTTGAATATTGTTGTGACCTGTGCAACTTTCCAGTCTTTATGTACAGATCTTTCATCTAGCGAGTGGTTGTATATGATTTTTAAGTACAGAGCTATTAGGACCTGAAAGGAAACTAACTGGTATAGAGTCTGGACCAGTAGACCATCTTTTATTAAGTGATTTAAGTTCGTTCATTACTCCAAGGATATCTGTTTCTAAGTTATTCATGTTGGCAGCTGTTTTTGATCTGAATTCTGGAATATGTATTTCGTCTTCTTTGGTGAAGACTGTGTTCAGAAACTCTGATTTTATGACAATATATATCATATAATCTAAAATAATCTCAAAATTTTATGAGACAGTTTCTGGATAAATTAAATTTGGATGTCATATCACACAAAAATTATTTGAAGATTTTATAATAGAATTTAGAGATGAAGTTAACAGGAAAATTCTTATAAGTTGTCAAGAATTATCTAAATTACTCGTACAAGCAATAATAAAACCTTATGAAATATTATCTACTACAGAAGAGGATTGTTCTATATGCTTTAGTGATTAAGATTAGCAGTTTGTAAAGACTAAATGTAATCATATTATTCATAAAGAATTCATTAATAAATGGTTAACAGATCCAGATCATTCTATTTGTCTGATCTGTAGAAATTGTATTAAAAAAACTATACCTGATGAAGATTACTTATATCATTGTCTATAGTTATCCAAAATATTGAAATAAATGTGCCAACAAATAATTGTTAAACTTTCTTTCATTCTTTGGTATAAATGTACTGAATTAGGACTATAATTGAGTCTCAAGGTTTCTTCAGAGAGTGGATATCTATCTTAGATCCTATGCAACAGCCTTTTTATTTTTTTGGTTGTTCTCTAATGACATAATGATTATATTCGAAGTTCTTATCACATAGTTTTAAAGGACAAAAGTTGGTCTTAAATTCTGATCGAATGTGTGAGGAACAAAATGAGGTAATAGTACATCTATTTCTCTGCTTCTTTCTTGAAGTATTTCTAAAGCATTATCAGTTATTCCATTTAAATTTTTTATACTGTCGTCCTTAATTTTGTTTATGTTTCCCAAGTGAGTTATTTGACCTTTAATTCTATATTCTGCATGTTGACGAATTGATAGTACAACTTCTTCATAAATCCAGTCTTGAAAACTGTCTGCAAAAGGTATCTTTGATCTCACTATGAAAGAATACAGACTGTGCTGATTATTAATTGTGATGTTTTTCGTATATATTTAGGTAGCGTCATTTTACTTCTATTGAAATTTGCTTATCTTTTACAATATATTTCCTTAACATGGAGTTTTACAGCGTCTCAAAAACGAGCATATCCTACAAGATCAGCAACATGATTTGAATAAAATCGTGACTTATTCTTTTTATCAATAATTATAAACACTTGCTTATTATTATATGTAAGCTTGTTGTTGATGAGACTTACGACTGACTCCACTTAATCAAAATTATTTTATTTGATGTTTCTTTACTAATGAAATTTTTGTATATATATCAGATTCATCAACAAATAGAGTGGAGTTTTCATTTGCTTTCAACACCTCCATTCTTGAGCGGTCTAGATTATACTTATAATATTTGAAGTCTATATGAATGAAGTCACTTCTACTATTCTTATTTACGAAAATAATACTTGCAGATGAATAGAGTAAAGCAATGAAATATTTGAATCATTATGGCTACTTATATATTCAGGAGGAGCCAAAACTTACTCAAGTGAGTGATATCGTATTTAGTGAAGCAGTAATTTTAGGACACACAGTCTTGAAATAAATGGTAAGTTAAGTGAAAAAACTTTAAATTTTATGAATAAGCATCGCTGTGGTGTAAAAGGTATAAATACTGACTATAGAACTAGTAGGTATGAACATAATAATAAAAGTATAAAATGATATTATAAAAGCGCAACTAAAAAGTTATTACTAGTAACAAAAGCGGCATTTAATTTCTTGCAAAAGTCTAAAGGATGTGGATGGAAAGGGTAATGCATTAGGTTACATGTTTTTTTCCAACTATGATGAATTATCCTCTGTAAACACATATGGATGACAAAGAGTTGTGATACTTTGATACTTGGAGAGTGTTGGGAATACAACAAAAGAGAAAACAAATATATTTGAAGTTTTGATTCATGAAGTTGGTCATCCATTATGTTTAGAACACATAGAGGTTGATGGAGCAATAATGTGTTTATACTATGATGGTTAACATTTAGAATTATTTCTTGTTGATATCTATGCTGCTTGAAGCTTGTATGATGAAAAAGTATTGGTACCAACACAGTCATCTACACCAAAATGAATTCCCATTGTCTCATTTGAACTATTTGAAACTTGATGTGAAATTAAGAAGTTCAATCACTTATTACTTGTGAAAGGAATTTTATATATTTTTACCACAAGTGGGTGTGGATAGGTAGTGATAGGAAATCACAGCTAATGATAATTAGTTAACTTTTTTACTGCAAGACTTAATACAAAGAGATGGAATGTATCAAAGACCAGGCAGTGAAATTGTTTTATTTTTTGACAGCATGATAAATATGATAAGTTTGTGTGCATTAAAATTAATATCAGGATATCCTAAGAAAATATCTAGTATGGGATTACGTCAAGATTTTAAATTAAATGTTGTAGTAAGCACATATACAGGAAAAACAGCTTTATTCTTTAATTAAGTTTTCCAAACAGCGATAGAAGACTGGCATTTTATATAGAAAAGACAAAGCATTATAAGTAGAGAATTTCCAGGAGTGTCTACTGGAATAAATTCTGCATTTAGGTACATTAATGGATTATTGTATTTTTTTGAGGATGACATTTTCTATTGATACTATGAATTCACAAAATAATTAGTTAGAGCTGGTACAGCTGACTTATATTTATTTGCTATTAATTGCAATAAACCATCAGCATTACTTCTCAAGACAATAAATATATTAAAAAACATTGCAAAAACTAGAGAATTTACTTTTTCCTAATAAAATTTTTTCTATATATGGCAACCAACCAATTTCAACCATGCAAATACAGCAAAACTGAGAAATCAATTGATAACATACACAAAAGATGCTTATAGCACAATGTGTAGGCAATGTATAAATGAACATCATATAAGAGTATACAATAGTAAATGAATTCCTCGTGTGTGTGGAAAATATGTACCATGTATTACTATAAAAATCACTTACAATGAAATCCAAGTGAAGAACATTTGAAGATATTGATGTCGATGAAAAATGATAAACTCCAGACTGAGACTGAAAACACATAAAAAATGAGTTCATTGTCAAGAGATTAAAGAAGTAGAATGTGTTTCCTCAACTCCATCGTGTAAAAACAAACATAGAAGTAGAAGTCAGAAATGTACTCGAGATTATATAAAAAATAAGAAAGCCCAATTTAAAATTTCTTAATAACTTTTATTGTTGAATAAGATACTAAAACGTAGCAATTCACGATTGCCCAACATCATGATTATTGAAGAAGTGATAATTTAACTGGATACAGTAAATTAAATAAACTGGTCTGATTGTATTCATTCATAGACATCGGTGTGGAAATCTTTGGAAACAATTACCTTATTCTAAAATTGTAAATGATAAAGAAATTTTTGAAAATAATGGAGCTAAGCCACTGAAAGGTATATTTCCTTCTTCTAATAATGTATTTGAGAAATAAAGAAAAAATGAGCAATTACAGATTAAGTCATTGATAAAGCATATGTTAACAGATTACAAATATACATTTTGTGAACAATCTAAACTTGCTTGACCCAATCTTCTTCTTGAATACATCTAAGCAAAAAATCATGAAAATTTTGAAATATTATCAAAAAATACATCATTAGTTGAAATTTAGTTTCAAATTTTTGTGACGATAGGATGCAGACAAATAAAAATGTTACAACATTTTATTTCTGATATAAAACTGTAAAATCACTAGAGAGACAGAGTTAAATTAAAAAATTAAAATTGGTAAACACAATGTTTTATTACAAATGGCTAATTTACAAGCTCATTCTTCTGGCTGATCAGTAAACAGAATAATCAGCTCGCAGTTAAAAATTAACAGATGTTCCATTAGGAGGCTCATCTTGTACGGACTTGTGAGGAACAATAAAAAATAAGAAAGCATGTATTAATATAAAAAAAGATAAAATGTTTTCTGTAGGCTATAAAATCTGTATTATATCGTTTAAATAAAAACGCGAATAGAGTTATAAAATGCAGAGATGTTGCTCTTGATCTTGATCAGAAACTTGAAAATTATGAATTCCCTGTAGTGGTTGATAATATTCGAAAATTTTAAAATAAAATTAATTTGTCTATTAATGTTAGACCTGATTTTCTCCTGGTGTATGCAATTTACAAACAACTTGTGGCAATGCAGCCAGGTAATATTTTCAGCAACTGCCGATATTTCGGCAGGAGTACACCCTGTCATTGTCAAGGCACAAACTGTAACGTACAAGTGATGCACAGGTAAATTTAAAACCTCGGTTTCATTTAAATTTGTCTCTACATTTCCTGTCCATTGTAGTTTGTGCTTTGAAAATGGCGGGGTGTACTCCCACCGAAATATTTACAGTCACTGTAAACATTACTTGGCTGAATCCCCATGAACTGTTTGAAAATTGTTTATTACTGTTTATGCATTTGATGAAAACTATCAAATGTATCAATTAAAAATAACAAAATCTATAAGGGACACTTATGTAACTCTCCTTTATTTTAATAATGGAACCAATTCAAGTGATTGTTATGTAAAAAATTTATGTAATCTTGTTTTCAGTCAAATTACGAAACATGATGCAGTAAAATATTTTTGTAATATGTGTTTCCCCCACTTCAATAGTAAAAAAATTTTTCACACTTAAACTATTTAGTTAACAAAACATTAAAAGTTGAATTGGCAAAGAAAGATGAATGATTAAATTTTAAAAATTCTCAGCATACACAGAAAGTTCCAGTAGCTATTTATGGTGATTTTCACAGTTTGCTGTTGAGGACAATCGAAAAAATTCTAATAGAGTGTAATATCATAGACAAGACCCAAGTGATTTCTGTTATTATATTGAACATATAAATGGTACTATAAAGATCCAGTTGTTTATTGTGGGCTAAATTGTCATAAAAAATTTATTTACTGTGTGAAAAGAGAAGTTGAAGTAATTGGAAGAATTTATTCTAAAATTGAAGAAATGGGGCCATTAACATCTGAAGAATAATCATGAAGTGTAAGATCAAAAATTTGTTCATTATCTAGAAGTCACTATTCATAACCAAACAAAAAAGTTCCTCATCATCATCATTTGACTATAAAATATATAAATCCACTATGTTATTATCGAAATTTACAATTAAAACACCTTAATTTTGTAACTATTTATCTACATAATTTATCTGGATATGATTCGCATTTGCTTGTAAAAAAATTTGGTTATGATAAAAAAGATATAGATTTAATACAAGTGGCAAGAAGACAGAAAATTTAAAGATGAGGCCTATTGACATATTCAGATTTATGGCTTGAGGTTTTTTCAGAAGCTCTGGTAAATCTAGTACTCAACAAAAGTGTCTATCCCTATGATTACAGGAATAATTTGAAGAAACACAGTTACCATTGAGACAACAAATTTTCAATAAACTGAATGACTGTAACATAAGTGATAAATATTATACATATACATAATTAGTTTCAGAAAAATTTATATCAAAAACCTTGGTGAATATCATGATTTATATCCTAAAACTGATGATTTGTTATTGGCTGTTATATCTGAAAATTTTAAAGAAACTTGTATAAACACTTATGATTTAGATCCATCTTGACGTTTTACTTCACCTGCTTCTCTTTTAGAGGATGCTAAAAATGGCCAGGCAACCATTTGAATCATTACATCATTATGACATGAGTTTAATCATTGAAAAAGGAGAAAGAGGAGTTACATTCCAATGTTCTACAAAATATGAGAAAACAAATAATAAATATATGAAAGATTTTGACGTAAAAAAATGTCGAATTATTTAGCATATTTAAAGCAAATAATTTGTATCACTGACCTATGAGTCAATATTTACCATGTAGAAGGTTTGAATGGGATGACTCAAAACCATTTAATTCAAAAAGAGTGAAATTTCTAACACATCTTCACTTGCATAGCCATTTGAATTATATCTCAAATATCCAAAAAATTTACATGATTTACATAGAGATTTACCACTTGCTTCAGAAAATAAAATTGTGCTTTAAATTACAGAAATCAAGGTATTGACTACTCTGGAAGACAAGCATTATTATATAGTTCACTACAGAAAACGTAAGGAGAATCTGTCTCTCAGAATAAATATAAAAAAATGAACTAAGGTTTACAATTTAAACGATCTGATTGGTTAAAGAAAAATACAGACTTCAACATAGAAATGAGTACTACAACAAAGAATGATTTTTAATAGATTTCTAGAAATTGATGAATAATACAGTACTTGAAAGAAAGATGGAAAATATAACAAACAGAAAAGATATAAAATTAGTTTCAGATGGAGATAAATGTGATAAACTTGTAGCAAAGTCGAACTTTAAAGGGAGAACAATACTTGCTGAAAATTTTGCTGCTATCAATATGAATAAAGTAAAAACTGTGATTAATAAGCCAGTTAATGTTGGAATTTGTGTACTTGATTTTTCTAAAGAGCTCCTGTATGACTTTGACTACAGAGTTATGAAAGAAAAATATGGTGAGAAAACTGAGTTGTGATATGAAGATACAGACTGAAGATTTCTATGATGACATGTAATCGATGACTGATAAATTTTATACTAGTGACTATGCAAAAGATAATATATACAAAATTCCCCAAGTAAACAAGAGGATTTAGGAAAAATGAAAGATGTATGTAATGAAAAAATAATGGAAGAATTTTGTGGTTTGAGAGAAAGATGTATACTCATAATGTTGGTGATGTTACAAGGAAGAAAAACGAAAGGTGTCAAAAAACGTGTTGGTAAAACTAAAATAATATTAGTAGGTTATAAAGATAACTCCTCCACAATAGCGAACAGCACATAACTATGAAGTTAATAAGAAGCATTAAGCATGAAATTTACTCATTCGAGGTTAATAAAAAGGCACAGAGCCCATATGATGACTAAATATTTACTTTGCATAATACAATAATTACACTGCCATATGGGCATTACACATTATTATCAACAATATAAAAATAATAAATAAGATACTAATAAAAATTTTATCTGTATAAATGGATTCTTTACTCAAGAAGCTAAATGATGCCACCAATACTAAATTGTTTAAAAAGATTAGTGAGATAAAAGTAAATGTTTTAGATAACATTACTGGTTATGAATATTTGAATACTACACAAGGAGAGTATATGTTTGAAACTTGATATGGAATTTAAAATTATTTTACCAGACAGATATTTGAAAATAATTAGTGGTTGGGCTTCTCAATTTTTTGAAGATGGTAACATTAAATTTAGATACAAGGGAATGAAGAAACTCAGAAATAATGATAGAAAATTTCATGACCTAGAATTTCTAGTCTGAAAAATATTATTAATATTTAATTTTTTTTCAAATAATTTTTACAGTTCATGAGAATCTCATGGGGGATGTTGATACACCAAAATTAATGAATAATATAGTGCTGCAATCGATGTAAAGTGCTTCTTTTTTTACCTTTGGCTTAATTCTAGGTAAACAAAAATAATTTTATTTTTCCAATTAGGTACAACTGCCCAAATTGACTATGGTGACATATTTCAGTCATCTAGTCACTGTATGTACTTGTCCAGCGAAAGTGAGCCAGAAATCAGGAATCGGAATTGAGATAGAACTAGTAGATTCAGGCTAACTTGGCTCGGTGAGCCATCAAGCCAAGTGAGCCTGAACCTATAAATTCTATCCACTTCCTCCATTGTGGTTGTACCTACAGTAAGGCTATCTGTATCGCTGAAGCCCTCAAGCCACGCCACAAATGGCCAGGTCAATGTTTCATTGGAGAGAGATGTCTCTATAAGATTCCTAATTTCACTTATTTCGAGATACTTAGGCGAAATGTACATTGGATTCGTTTTGCAGTCAATTGCAAAACCCTGTTCCCTAATTTTTTGCAATAGTGTTTCGCGAAAAGAACATATTCTTCCCTCCAGGCAATCCCATTTGAGTTTAGGAAGCATCTATATAACACTCGTGTGTCGATAGAACCTACCAGTAACAAATCTAGAAGCACAACTCTCAATTGCTTTAATGTCTTCCTTTAATGTAACCTGGTGCATATCCCAAAAGGTTGAACAGTGCTCAAGAATAGGTCGCAGAAGTGTTCTATATGCAGTTTCCCTCGTTAATGAGCTACACTTCCCTAAAACTTTCGAAATAAACTGAAGTCGACTATTCGCCTTCCCTACTACTATCCTTACATGATTGTGCCGTTTCACATCGCATTGCAAAACAAAGCCTTAATATTTAATCGTCGTGACTGTGTCAAGCAATACACTTTTAATACTGTATTTAAACATTACAGGATCTTTTTTCCTAGTCATCTGCATTAACTTACACTTTGCTACATTTAGAGCAAGCTGCCATTTATTACACCAAATATAAATTCTGTCCATTCCAGACTGCTGTCGTCAACTGTCACTCAACGACGATAGTTTCCTGTGTTCTGGAGCGTCATCAGCAAACAAGCACAGACTATTCACTATCCGTCACAGCATCTATGTATATAAACAACAAAAGAGGGCACTGCTGACGATACTCTTATCTCTGATGAACCCTCACTGTCGAGGACAACGTACTAGTTTCAATTATTTAAGAAGTTTTCGAGCAACACACATATCTGGGAATCTATTCTGTATTCTCAGACCTTCGTTAACGTCCTCCTGGTGGCTAAACAACATTTATTGGACACATTTTCCGTTATTTCGTCTGGATATAACATTATTTTGGGTGGTCAAGATAAAGCGGACTCCCTGTACAAAGTTTATTAGAAAACTCTTGTAGTGTAGGACTCCAGCTAAACAACGAGTTCCAACCTTCAGTACGCATTTTTACGCCTATCCATACATGCGCTGTAACCAGGAGCATCATCTCCTCCTGTTAGTTTTGATGTAGCTATCTATGATTCGAGACAAGTAGACTATGCGTTGGAAATGGCTTTCATCCTCTCCCTTCACTTAATCAACAGCAAGAAAAACACAACAGTACACATTATAAGTACTCATCACAGTTATCCACATGACACGGATACATACTTGACACTGCTTATTTCCTGAGTATGAGACTGACTTTGGCGAAGCTGCTGATTAGTTAGCATTGAGCAACGGAAGAAATGAGGGTGGTGTTATTACGTCACAATTCATCTCGAGGAGTGACAGTGGATCAACACTTCAAGGACACGTCTTCACTGTCTGCAGACGACTGTTCTCATCACTCTACCACACTCATTCGTTCCGAGAGTTTAAAAGCAGTAACTTCAGCTTCCGTGGATGTTTATCATACAGAACTATCTCATCAGCCACTGAAGAGAATGTTGTAGTAAGAAACGTCAAAGATGACGATCAGCGAGATTCATTCCACGTGACACAGGTATTATCTGTGCACGAAACTAACACCATTCTTCGAGACGAATTTAAAGAAATAATATCTCGCTTGTGACACAGCATATCCCGTGGTTCAGAGACTGCTAAAAAAAGACGGAAATCGCCCTTCTTGCTATGTAAACACGCTTTTACGGACAACAAAGCTTCACAATGCGATGTTCCACACGAGTCACCACACAAGAAGTGTGTGCGTAAGGGAAACATTTATTTCTGTCTCAGTCCAATGAATACAGCCTACCAAAAAGATGATAGTGTTCTTCTACACAAGCTGTTTTCTTCAGTAGTGTTGCAACATGTGATGCTCGAATATCAGACAACAGTCACTGGGAGGTAGCAGTAGTAAAATGCTGAGTAGTCTTTGGCACCTTATAGCATCACAGCAGCTAGGGGGCCAGTATGAGAATGACGAATGCAACCTGCAACATTTATGCTCCTCGGAGCCTTCACACACAGATACATCCTGTGTGATGCTATACAAAGAGCCTAGACTTAGGTGAAAAGATGCTGTGGTGACACTCCTGTGAACTGTGTTGTCGTTGGGCGCAATGCCATCGGCGCAACTCTCTCTACTCTTGTCACCCTGGCAATCAGTGGTGCTCCATACTTCGTCTCACTGCCAGTGTCGATAATAATTGTCTTGCTGTAAACACTACCAGTTCCTAACTCAACATACATGATATAGCTGTACGATCCTCCATGATTGAGCGAATAATGAGCTTGTCCTCTTGGGCTCTAGTCGTATGGGGTTGCAGAGATCCTCGCCAATACAAGTACACATTCAAGGCTGAGTTATTCAAATAGCCCCCTTCTGTTCTATCAGTTTTACTAAATTACATCGATTAATTTATGAACCCCTCCCCCTCTCGCAAATCCCCCAGCCCTCCACTCCCCCCCCCCCCCCCCCCCACTTGAACACTGGCGACTCTATGCTAGAGACGAAGCATTTCATGACAGAAAATTCAATTACATAGCAGAGCGTATATTGTTTACTTATAAATTTCCATTCGCAGGGGGTTGGATGTCATCATTCTCTCATGCAGGTCTTGTAAAATACACACAAAAAAAAGAAACTAAATCAATCGCTTTTTTTATTCCAATCGTGCAAGGAATACTGTCTAGAAACATTCATTGTATGTAATTACACTGTTAAAAGTCTTTCGATCATGAAACACATGTCGTCCACCATCTGCTGGTCTGCACATGAGGCAGTGTCCAAGAGACTGCACTATACCCACTGCGGACCCGCGACAGTTGTCATGTCAGCTGCTGCACAGATAGCCACCTCATGCGACAGCCAGAGTGGAAGTTGCACTAATCCCCCAAACAAATGTTTCAGCTGACTGCAGCCCTTTGATATTTGTTACCTGGGAAACCCCCAAGCCTTATCCTGCAGGGTACCAGTGCACACGAGAACTCCTTCCAAGCCAAATGCCTGGCTGGAAATCGATCCATAAATACTGCTGAAGTCAAATAGATTTATTAATTAATTTCTGGTCCTGTGATCGTGATGTAAGGGATATAAGGTGGGCGCTGTAGCTCACATGTCTCAGTAGCAGTCTGTCTCTGGCAGAAGAACAATGAAGTGTCGCCAGCAGCAGAAGTGATCATCTGCCCTTCCATTGCAGAAGAAGCGTATTATATGTCATTGCAACTATTACTGCATTTAGCGGTTGCTCCTCCCCCTCCTCTTTGTCAAGTTCCCTTTCGTTGTTCAACTCCATGTTATCGTCTGTGGATACCTATTCTCTCTTCTTTATTCAGAAACATCCAGCGTGTCTGGCCCAGCAGCAGCTACCATTGTTTCGTCAGGACACGCAGTGGACACTAGTCTGTCAGGAACAGTGTCGTGGGATCCTATAGCGCATCTGACCAGCATGTTGCAGCAGAACAATGAACTGCTATTATCGATCTGGCTCATTCATTTAGACACCCAAATGTCACCAACTCTCAGAAGAACTGTGCTGGGTGTCCTACACTGCACAGTGTGGGTCAGTATTCGTCTCTGACATATGCACCATCCCAGAACATTCTGGTGTTACTGCAAGGGCAGAGTGTTGATGTGGTGGATGAGAAGCTGCCAATTCCTCCCAGTGATCTACCGCTTTTCACTTCAGCTTATAATTTAACAGCTAGTGGTTCAGAGCGCTTAAATATTGGTATAGAAGCATTAGTGGACAGTGACTGGTAAGTTGTGTTAGAGATAGAAAATGTATCAAGAAGTGTTAAAGTGGTTTACAGAGTTGGGAGTTGGAATAGGATGAATTGTGTCATGCAGAAAACTACATCAAGCAACAGATGACTCCGAGTATTCTCCATCTCTGTGCACATTCTGTGTTGGTCTGACACTATCTATAACATTATTGTACGACAGTGTGACACTCATGGTGACATCTGGAGTAGATCCATTTATTTACAACACTCCTCCATTACAAATTTGTTCGGCCAATGGGTATTTGATACTGTGCTGCAAAAGACTGAACTGTGGGTTACCATGTGCAAATTGTGTATAAAGATATTGTGAACTATTTCGTTATGAATAGTGTGCATGTAGGTGATTTAGAACAGTGCCCCAACATGGTGTCAAAAGATGAACTTAAGGAACACCCATCAGTTTGAGAGAAATACATGCTGAATTTACTGCATACAAGAAACAGTTATTTGGGAAATACTGTAAAAAATGAGTCAGTTGATTCTGTTGATACTGATGTGATGCAGCCTAGGTATCATTGCTGAAATGTAAACAAAATCTATATAATCTCAAATCTTTGTTGTTTTTCTTATTTAACTACCCCATCATTATATAATGTAAGGTGTGGCCATTGTATTTCAGTTGGTAAGACGATTTCACTATAGTGGCTACATATACTGTTATTATTACAAGTGTTCAGTTTCTATAAAAGCCCACTGCACACTAAAACCTGTCATAGCCAGTATCATGGCCAGGTGGGTGAAGCATCAAGACTTTCTTGTAAGTGACTGATCCTGTGATGGTGCATAACAAGACGGGAAAAAGAAAAAGAACAATGGGGTGCTCATAATGATAACATAAGAGCAAAATTGTAGGTTCATCCAACTGTGGCAAGACAAATATTCTCATGTCACTACTAACACACCAGGAATGGAGTCCGATTTGAGCATGTATGTGTATTTGCAAAAACAGTGTTTCAACCCAAAAGATACTGCAGGGTGTAGATAGTTTAACATACACAGCTTTCAGTCAAACCAGTCAAATTCCTCCACCAGAAGAAGTAAAGTCAAACACAATGTTCATATTTGATGATGTCACGGTGGAAAACCAAGATCAAATTCTACAATATTTCTGTTTTGGTCGTCATATGAGTATTGACATATTTTATTTGATTCATATTACAGAATCCCAAAAGAGTTGGTGAGGGATAACTGAAATCTCATTATAGCTTTCATCTGAGACAATTTGACTCTAAAACAGATTTATCAGGCACGTGTATGAACTGACATGTCATTCAATGATTTTGTAAAGCTATGTGCAGACTGTTGGAATTACACAGTACATGTTTCTTGTTATTGATCAACAAAAAAAAAAACTGAATGACAGTAGGCATAGACGGAAACTCAGGTGTATATACATACATGTCTATATATATATATATATATATATATATATATATATATATACCACAAAAAGTTTTACATCCCCTCAGTTCCGAAAGTTCCGCAACCTGTTCAGAAAATTGGAATACAGATCAACATAAACATCATTTCACCCTTTTTTATTGCTCATGAAAACGACACATTGCATATTGTGCCATCACACAGCGAGACCTTCAGAGGTGGTGGTCCAGATCGCTGTACACACCAGAACCTCTAATAACTAGTAGCACATTCTCTTGCATTGATGGATACCTGTATTCTTTGTGACATACTATCCACAAGTTCATCAAGGCACTATTGGTCCAGATTATCCCACTCCTCAATGGCGAATCTGTGTAGGTCCCTCCGAGTGGTTGGTGGGACACGTTGTCCATAAACAGCCCTTTTCAATCTATCCCACGCATCTTCGATAGGGTTCATGTCTACAGAACATGCTGGCCACTCTATTTGAGCGATGTCGTTATCCTGAAGGAAGTCATTCACAATATGTGCACTATGTGGGCGCGAATTGTCGTCCATGAAGACGAATGCCTCGCCAATATGCTGCCGATAGGTTGCACTATCCATCGGAGGATGGCATTCACGTATCGTACAGCCGTTATGGCGCCTTCCATGACCACCAGCGGTGTACATCGGCCCCACATAATGCCACCCCAAAGCAGCACGGAACCTCCACCTTGCTGTACTCGCTCCACAGCTAGATGCCTGAGATCTCTGAAAATACGCTTACATTCCACGTACTCACCTTCCAGACGTCCCATCAATACTCCCAGAACCAACACTCGTCATATTGAATTTTCTCAAATTTCCATACAATGTCGAAAGGTTCCCTCTACTACTTCAGTTTAACATTACGTGAAAGGATTTATTTGTTAGACTTTTGCCTAAATGCCTTAACTTGAAAGCTATATCAATCCTGCCTGGTCCAAAGTTTGTCATTCAAAAATATACTAAAATCATTAAATTAAATTTCTTTTTTCAACAGATAATAAAATAATGAAAGGTTTGTCTACTCTTATATAAAGCATGTTCTGACTTAAATTTGAATTTTGTATAACAAATGATTTATCCATTGAACATTTTAGATAATTACAAACACAAAACAATTCACTTCTTTAAACAAATCTTAACGCATCTGATCTTTACACAGTATGAAATTTGCATTAGATTCCACAATTTAAATTTAATGAATCTGACTTTCTTATTAACAATGTAAAATTTAACACATCTGTCTTTGTATTTAAATTTATCATTAACGCATCTGACTTTTTTACTAAAACTATGGTCTCCTACAGAATGGTATCGCTTATTACCACAAATGCCCACTTTTTGATCGGAAGAAAAGGATATTCTACAACCGCATTCATTATTCAACATGCACACACAATTACTGCACCAAGATATGCACAGGAGAAACGTAAGGATCGAACAGTTAGCAGTTCCGATATTCACCACTCAGCAACTATCTCTACTCAAAATTATCATACCGAAAACCAACATTGTCACATACAAATTTCGTGCATATCTGATAACTCACATTAAGCCACTGCTGCATACTCCTGACAACTTCACTCATTGAAATATGAAAACCCTTCCAAAATACACACACTCAAGTTGAATTACTTACTTTGTTGCAGCCATAGTTCATGGCTACATTATCAGTTTACTAATCTCTTTCCCCGCTTTGCAATATTAATTATTCAGAAAACTTCCCCACGTGACTCTACATTCCGATAAAAATGAATAAGCAAATATTATCTTCACTTCGTTTGCTAAAATTCGTCACACGCTTTCACACGAAATACCATGTGTCCTTAACAAAGGATCTACGTTACCAAATCTTGCAGGATTGCAAATGTGAAAGAAAATTGAAAAATTATAACTGTACTTAATTCCACACGCATATTTCATGTAATATCACCCTTTCTACTTACGTGCTATAGGTCGTTAGCACTCGTGCTTCTAGTAGTTATAGGAGTCTTGATAGCCCCATGTGGTGAGTGCCAGGCGTAAAACTACGTGAACTGCCACACGCACTTAAATATTTCGTTTTTCCTAATGAACTTGCTTGCTCAACAAATTAATATTAAATTATTCACAGCTAAATTGTTATAAAACCCCAAAACTGAGAATTACAATCACAAAGCAAAGCAACATTTCCACATCAGCTACTATTGCATATTACCTACCTACATAAATTTCGTTCCCCCAACATATTAATATTACCTTACGTCTAGCTGCAAAAGAGGGTTGTTCACCTAATGTGAAACCATTAATCGTAAATATAGCACATTTCTCACACTCAAATCGTCCATCGCTCGATCCATCTCAGAAAAGCGTCCTCTCTCGTCCAAGTTTTCAGCATCAGTCCCTGATTCGGTCGCACGCAACTGTTCTGCTCGCCTGACCACTCATGGTGGCAGCGGCTCCCAACCAATCATCAGCTCAGAATTTCCCCAGTTTAAAGTTGCCAGTCAAATTTCCCTTCTACACAAAGAGAAAGATCCCGCGGTTTGCCTCCCATAGACTGAAACGTAAGTTTTGCAGACTGTACAACCTTCCTACACCTCGCTACCGCCAAAGGTTGAAGTTTGAGAGCTTCCATAACCGCTGCTTATCGACTAGTTGTTCCCTTTCGTACACCCACAATCGCTAAATGTCGTTTGATCCTTATTCTCTAGCCGAGCGCAGTGGCCGAGCGGTTCTAGGCGCTTCAGTCTGGAACCGTGCGACCGCTACGATCGCAGGTTCGAATCCTGCCTCGGGCATGGATGTGTGTGAGGTCCTTAGGTTAGTTAGGTTCAAGTAGTTCTAAGTTCTAGGGGTCTGATGTCCTCAGATGTTAAGTCCCATTGTGCTCAGTGCCATTTGAACCTTATTCTGCCGCCAAACATTCTTCCTGCAATTATTTTCATACATTTATTTCTTTCTCCCTTCTGTTGCAGACTCAATAGGATAAGGAAATATAGGAAACAGTGGACATTCTTAACTTATTCAATGAATAAAAATAGTTCGATTCCTATGGTCATTCTTTTATGACTTGTTGTTGGTTTGCACACACCGACAGTAAGACTGTGCTAAGTAAATTAAATCATATTATTACGATCAGAAATTGATATTATTATGATCAGGAAATGATATTGTTACGATCAAACTCGTGTTCTCAGAAGGACACGACGATCAATTGCATTAAATATTTTTACATTATTAGAAATACCAACCACTACCGTTAAAAAAAATGACCTGAGAATGAACTTGCCATGCGAGAACATTCTCACACACTTTTTAAATATGCTATGAAAATTTGTTATATTTGACCTTGCACAGAGGAAACCCTAATCTCTGTACTGGTCCACTTCTCAAGACATATAGCAGGCAATTTGTTAAAATTGTTAGCAAAATATAAGAATAATAATTGAATACAAGATCGTTGACTTAAAGGACCTTATAAGTTAGTCCGTCAACCCTGAGATTAACTGTCCATCTCACTCATATGGAAGTTTCCTAAGTGTCAGAAAAAAATTACATCTCTTAACAGTTATGACAAATTAGAAGGTAAAATTACACAAAAGACATGTTACACTACATTATTTTCATGTGCACTGACACTAGTTAAGTGTCCCTTTCAATGTCATATTGCATTTACTCTTACGAATTTCTAACACAAAGCACAATGCATTTTGAAAAGTATTCTTTTTTTATACACTGGCAGTACTTGAGTGTCCTTTCAGTGTCATATAGCATTTACTTTTTCAACTCTTAATTCTTAAAATTAAAAAAATGTATACCCGTACACTCCACCCAACATCTCTCACTTTTCATTGCCCACAGCAACTTCATTTGACATCTCATGTCAACAGAATTCAGAAAAACAAAACACTTTATCATGACTGACGTTAGTGAGAAGTTCGCCACTCTTTATATTCCCATTAATCCAAAATACACCTCTTACTCCAAAATACATCTGTCAATCCAAATTAACATCAAAATACTGAAAAAGTTATTTCGTTGACATTGTCTAGCTTCATGTCTTGAAATCATAGTTTTCCCATTGCTACAGTTAGCAAACATATATATATATATATATATATATATATATATATATATATATATATATATATATAGTCACTATCAACTGAACATTATCACATGCGTCCTACTGTTTCCCTAAAGTTCCGACCCACCTCGGCGTCTATGATTTATCTTGTTCTGCACTCTGTCTTGCTCTCCACACAAAGCACTATATCCTCAGGTTACTATAGCTCCATCTAAATACTCCCCGTGTCTCTGCAATGTCAGTAAGCTTTGACGTGTGTATCGCGGCTGCAAGCGCCTGTAGTTTTCGCTCTGTCATGCCCACTCGTGCCCCCTGTTGTACTGCCGCACGCTCTCACAACCATGTGTGCCTCCGTTTGTGACATACCGTAATTTGTCACCTTGTAGCACGGTTTGACAGCTTCCACGCTGTCTCATCTGTTTCACAGCAAAGAATCTGGCAGACTCCCCAGCTGCTTGTCCAATTGTCTATGGTTACTGGAAAACCTCCAGCTGTCTATTGTGGAGACTTGTGCCAAGGCCAGTCGTCTAACACCGTCCTTCCGTATACTTTGTTGTAAATGTTGGGTTCTGCAACAAATTATAAGACAACCGTGTTCATTTATTACAATATACAGAAAAATTCATAAGTCTAGGAAACATGTCGTTACTTACGGTTTTCCTTATCAATTCAATAAATGGACATCTTTTCATATTTAGAAAAAATTTAGCGAGATTTTAAATTCCGCATTTTCAGTTCAACCTCTGTTACGAATACAAACTTCTCTATTCCCCTTTCCATATTCCCCACAGTGATTTCTTAAGAGAATAGAAGCTTTCGAAATGTGGTGCTACAGAAGAATGCTGAAGATTAGATGGGTAGATCACATAACTAATGAGGAGGTATTGAATAGAATTTGGGAGAAGAGGAGTTTGTGACACAACTTGACTAGAAGAAGGGATCGGTTGGTAGGACATGTTCTGAGGCATCAAGGGATCACCAATTTAGTACTGGAGGGCAGCGTGGAGGGTAAAAATCGTAGAGAGAGACCAAGAGATGAATACACTAAGCAGATTCAGAAGGATGTAGGTTGCAGTAGGTACTGGGAGATGAAGAAGCTTGTGCAGGATAGAATGGCATTGAGAGCTGCATTAAACCAGTCTCAGGACTGAAGACCACAACAACAACAACAATTACTACATACAACAAATCCTTTGCCCCTCTTGTTAGACTGTGGCCCCTAGATCAAAGTAACTAGTTCTTTTCTCTATTATCTACACAAGCCATCAATTCTTAGTATTCTCCCTATCTTACAATCTTAATTATCCTACTTACATACTGTACATCCCATAATCATCACTTTACACCTTAACCCCAAAAATTTCACTGTTTTCGAGAAAACCAAAAAAAATCTTCAGTGACTTGTCACTGTTGTCACAACATTCCTTCAATACCACATAGCAAATATTTCTTTCAGTTTAAATCACAAATTTACATGAGACTAAAATTATCCTCAGTGACTTCTCCCTGTCTTACACGTCAATCCCCAAAATTTCTAACACTACAAATTTTTATGTTGCAAAAAAAAAACCATCTTCAGTGACTTGTCACTGTTGTTACTCGATTAATGTACATCATGAAACTTCCTGGCAGATTAAAACTGTGTGCCCGACTGAGACTCGAACTCGGGACCTTTGCCTTTCGTGGGCAAGTGCTCTACTGGCAGAAGTAAAGCTGTGAGTACCGGCGTCAGTCGTGCTTTGGTGGCTCAGATGGTAGAGCACTTGCCCGCGAAAGGCAAAGGTCCCGAGTTCGAGTCTCGGTCGGGCATACAGTTTTAATCTGCCAGGAAGTTTCATATCAGCGCACACTCCGCTGCAGAGTGAAAATCTCATTCTGGAATGTACATCATGATACCACACGGAAAATATTCATGTTACTTTGAATATAACTGTCACGTTTAGGTTGAGTCAATGTTCAAATGTTCAGGTTAGTGGATGCAGGCTAATCTCCTGGTTCACACATCCCTCAGCATTTATGCATCATGTATGCAGTCTTCTATCTACTTGTTTGGCCTCATAATACCAAGATTCCCAGTCACATTCTCAGCTATCATGTATCCTTTTCGAAATCACTCATGCATGTACTACCCAGTTGTCCACACAGATTCACAGTATTACACCTTTTGTGACACCACCTTTTGCAGCAAATTACAAAAAAATTATACCACCTGTTGCTCTTATTACTTGGCACCTTCTTGTCTTCATTTTCCTCAACCTGTCTGCCTCGTTTTTCACGATGTCGTCCTTCTTTATTACTCTTAGACCTCAAGTTTCTCTACACATAAACATCACTACCTCGTGTAACATACATGTAGAAACAAAAAATATTATACAACCATTCCAATATTGGAACATATTGTCTCCCTTTTTCTCGATGCTTTTAATTAATCATTTTTACGACTGACTCAATAATTCTTCAATTATAGTCTTTCATTGTCTCTGATTTATCGTTCTCTATCTCCCCCAAATATCATTATTTTATTCCTACAACATACCATCACACGTATTTTCAGCTCACTTGATTCACGATAAGTCGTCCTTTGGCCTACATACTTCGCTTGATTTCTTATTTGAATTAACCTCAGCAATATTCACTATTATCAGTTAGTTCTTCTCTTAGTTCGATATTTCACTAACTGTTGCATATTCTCACATTTGTTATATGGTGTGTTCCCCTTGAACGCCGACTTCTTAAAGTTTCAACTTGCACAGCATTCTTATGGATGACTCTCCTTACACGAAATGGCCCGCAAAACAGATTAAAGAATTTGTTTGTTTGAAAATGATGTTTCTTCGACAATTTGTGCGCTCCAGTTAACACCTTATCTCCCCTCAGTAATTTTCCCGTTTGACCCCTTTACTCTTTCTTCTGCCCTTTCCGCAATTCCTTCTATAGCGCGTCTACTTCTCTATGCCTCGTAATTGTGCCTTCTGGGTATCTTACAATATCTCTAAAAACATCTGGTGCTGCTTGATTATACACAACAGTAACTGGTGCCATCCCTGTTACACCACTTGTCATCTCGTTCAAAATCTCCTCAAAATCTCTTAAATAAACACTCCAGGTCCTGTGATTTCGATTACAGTACATTCTTTTCGCCCCCCCCCCCCCCCTACTTTATTGATGAAATGTCTTCCTACTCCCCTAGCTGCAGTTCTTGCCGTGTCCCTCATCAGTGGGGCCAAAGTAACATACTTTGACACCAGCTCAGCCGCTACTGCCGGCCAGAGTGGCCGAGCGGTTCTAGGTTCTACAGTCTGGAACCGCGCGACGGCTACGGTCGCAGGTTCGAATCCCGCCTCGGGCATGGATGTGTGTGATGTCCTTAGGTTAGTTAGGTTTAAGTAATTCTAAGTTCTAGGGGACTGATGACATCAGATGTTCAGTCCCATAGCGCTCATAGCCATTTGCACCAATTTTTTCAGTCGTTACTATCAAGTACCTAAACCCTTCTATCGACATAGGCAGTGGCCCAAAATGTCCGTCGCTCCTAGTTCTCTCAATCTATTCGGTACGATTGGATGGATGGGGATTTCGTTGACACTGTCAACGGTTTTGCTTTCTGACAAGTAATACACTACCTAAGAACCAATCTAACTCTCCTCTCCATATTCATGAAATACACCGACTCCCTAAGACGTGAACTACATTTTCTAGGTCCGTAATGTCCGTAGCAAAAGAGCACGTACCATGTTACCTTGTTTACAAGTACAGCTAGTACACAAATGGTCCAAATCTCACACTTTGCTATTCTAAAAAAAAAAATTATCCTTTATCCTGTAAATTTGATCAAGCTTTCGGTTATTTTGCTGCGCTAGTTTATCTCTAACCATCCTCCAAACAGATTCTCTCTCTCTGTTGCAAAATTCCTATTTCCCCCATCGCGTCTCTAATACAATTTTCAAATGGCACTCCTCGTATATACACTAAATCAATCCGGTTTTCCCTGATGTCTGTATCCTCAATCCTATGGTTCCCTACAGGGTTGCGAGACAGAGCATCTGCCACCACATTTTCCTTACCAGGTATATGTAGTACCTCGTAACGAAATTCCTGCAGGTACAGTGCCCATCTCATCAACCGTCGGTGTGTCAGTTTGGCGGACGACAGGAACACGAGTGCTTTATGATGCTTGTAGATCTTAGTAAGCCACCTGTACATGTAGTATCGGTACTTACTAAACCCCCAGACGATGGCCAAAGCCTCTAGCTCAGTAACCAAATAGTTTTTCTCAGCTTTGCTCAGTACTCGACTGGCAAAAGCAATTGGTTGCTGTATGATAGTTCCTCCTCGCTCGATTTCTTGGAACAGGGTCAGACCCAGCCCTCAAAGTGAGCTATTGGTCGTCAAACAGAACTCCTTCTCCAAATTTGGATGTCCTAGTAGAGGAGCCTCTAACAGTGCCATTTTCAATTAATCAAATTTGTCCTGTGTCACCGCATCCCAGGACCAAAATCCCTTCTTTCCCCTTGAATAGTAAAGTCATGGCATAGTCACCCCTTTGATTTGAATAAACCGCTTGTAGAAATTTATTAAACCCAGATAACCCCGTAATTGTAGCTTTGTCTTCGGAACCCCTAAGAAATCTATTTGCTTCTTGCCAAACTCGGACTTACGCAGATTCACAGTGACACCATACTTAGCGAATGCGTCTAATAAAATTTCTAGCGTTTTATTATGTTGGACCCAATTCTTCTCCGCTATGAGTACATCATCGATGTATAAAGCCACTTTGTTTCTAATCTGTTCCAGAATCACTGTGTCTAGTGCCCTGATGAATGCCACTGACGATACGTTCAGGCCTAACGGAAACTTGCAGAATTGGTAGCCCTTTCCATAGCACAAGAATGTCGTATACTTACTTCACCTGCCAGAAGCTGGTCCGCAAATCGACGGAGCTTAGCACGCTGTAACAACTCCTCAAACGTTCCTGGCCTATCTGTTTCCGATACTATGATTTTGTTCACACTACGCGAATCCAGCACCAGCTGGATGCTCTTGCTCTTTTTTCAATACATACAAGAGGACTGTTTTACAGACTAACTGCTGGTTCGATTATCTCGCGCTCCAGCATGTTTTTAATCTCCTTTTCCACTCTCTCTTTGTACACCAGTGGAATTGGATATACCTGCACCTTAAAGTGTTGGTACGGTTTCACGTTGAATTTATACACAAACCCACGTATGGTCCCAGTTGTTTCCTGAATGATCCTGGAGCGTCTTCTAAGAATTTCCCTAAGCTCTCTGTACTCGAAGGTCCCCTTCATGTGTACAATTTTGACATCTATCTCTTCTTCTATTATATCCTGAACCCATAAACTGCTATTTACTCTCTCTTCACCTTTATCCTTGGACCACATTTTCCCACCTCTTCTCATCTCCAACCCTAAACTTGCTGTGAGGCAAAGCCCTACCTATTTACATTCATCGAATGGGATCTGAACTTCTATGTCTTGATTTTGTTAAGTTACTCCATTCCTTCCTAGGTCTATGTGTGTCTTATGTCTACTAAAAAATCCATCCCCAGGACTTCCTCAACCTATAGTGTGGGAACTAACAATACCACAACAAAGAACGTCTGTCCCGCGTATACGAACTTTATCTGTGCCTGCCTTTTTACCTCAACACACTTGTGTCCCACAGCCCCTCTCACTATGGTCTTTTGTAGTGGTAACATTGGCCACGTTTTCGTTTCACTGCACGCTATATATACATCTTCTCTGATTGCGCTCGTCTGACTCCCCGAGTCAACTACAAACGGAATTAGCACATTATTAACTTCTATGCTAATGATTGGCTGTCCTCCTTTGGCGTCATTCCCTTCGAGCAAAGTCTCCCTAATTTCGTCGTAGTCTATTATAAAACCACTCCATACCACCTGTCCTCATTACCTCTGTTCACTTCTGCTCCCTGGTCCGGCCTCCTATCATTTCCACCGCCATTACCTCTGCTATCGTCGTATTTCCGTCGTTCACCACCATTATTATGTGTCCTGTACCGTCCACTTACATTGTTTCCTTGATGCCAACTGCTATTATTGTTTCCTTGATACCAACTGCCCTTACTCTGGTACCTCCCCCATCGCTTCTGGATAGCCATTCCGATTACTATCGTTTCTTTCATTACTATTTTGCCTATTATTCAACTGTTTCCCTTGATTGTTAGCATAATTACTTCCTCTGTTCAACTCCCTAAGCAATTGCAGGAATTTCGTCGAATTCTGCATCCCTCTGGCGGCAATTACTATGTCACTTCTTAGTCTCCCAGGCAATTTCCTTAAGCATATTGTCATTAATTCCGGGGGCCCATACAGAGCATCTAAGTATTTGTTTCTCTTCAGCATCTTGCTGAAATAATTCACCAGATCCCTATCATTGCACTCACTGATGTGGGGCATCACCAGGATGTTTAGTTTGAACTGGCTCTGGATCGAGCTTGACTAGCGCTCCTCAAGAAACAGCCTGCAAAATTCCTGGAAAGTATCTTTTCTTGCATTATAGCACGGGCCTCATCACGTAAGTAATTACACACAAACTTCATTCTTACCTTGTTCCCCCAAGAATTCGGTAAAGAATCACGAAACTGCGCCAGCCACATACTCGGGTGCTGCCAAGCATTGGCGTCTGGATAGTGCGTATAGTTCTGTACCGTTACGAAATGCTTTCTGCATTCCTCATCTACATTGTCCTTCTGTGTCCTACTAGTACTTACTCTTCTATTCTCCGTTCTCTTTAGCCTGCATAGCCTCTCCCCTGATTCTGCCAAGTCTCCTTCTTCCGTCTCTTGTAATGTACTCCTTTCATGTAAACTGTCGTTAGCTCGCCTTACTGCTACAGGTGCTGCAAGACCGTTTCCACCTCCGTTCGTATTTTTTGCAATTTGCTTTAAAATTTCCATATTCTGCATATTAATTGCTGTCTGCACCTCTTTGAATCTCATTAACGACAGCACTGCCTCGCTATCTTCCGCGCATACAGGTACGGTATATAAACTCCCATTCTCACTACGTTGTGTCAAAGTTTCTACTACTGTCGACAACTGGTCTACCTTCTTCGCTATAGTGGCTATTACCTCCGAGTGATCGTTCATTTTATCATTCTGGGCTTTGGCTTGCTTCACTACCGAATCTATTCTATTTAGTTGATCTTGGCAGACGTCTGCTACCATATTTTTAACTTGTTCCTAATTCGGAATCGTTATCTAGCTTGGTCTTTGATTTGCTATAAGGCCTCGACACGTTCTGCCATGCGTCTCACTACTTGTTTCGCGGCACTTATCTCTTTTCTCATCGTTTCAGCTGCACCCTGACCTTCAGTAATCACTTTCTCTAGTCTCTGTTCTACTGCTTCCACGCTCTTTCCGCCACTATCTAGCCTTTTATTCACGGTCTTTATTTTATCGTCTATCCCCTTAACCAGCTCGTCGTTCACCTCCGTTTCCAGTCTAATCGCGACCTGGTCCGCTCTTATCGCCTCCAGCGTCTCTAATTTCTCGTTTATTTTATCTTGGCTTTCCCTAATTTCTTTTCTCATTATGTCTCGATCTTTCTTACTCCCATCCTGACCTTTTATCACGGCGTCTATACTTTTCTTATATTCATCCTTCATATCGTTTTGCATATTGATCATACTTTTTTATTTTCGTTCATCGCGTTCATGATCTGTTGGAATATATCTAAATTTAAGCCGCTCGTCACCCCCGCTACACCTCTACCACTGTTTTCGACATCTGAATTCTCTACTCTTTTGCTTTGCTCACTGTTCCCATTAGTCGCTGCTATGTCTGTACCGCTGCTGGCTCCATCTCTGCCGTCAGCGTCGTCCCCATTCGGGCCGCATACCTCGGAAATACCCCTGCGGACTTCTGTACTCATTGTCCTCCTACGGTCATCACGTGGCTTCCGCTGTCCGCTTCAAAGGATTTCCTAAATGCCTGCTCCTCCACACTGCTCGTTCATGGCGTCTTTCGCCCGGTTTACCCGGAATTCAACTGGCAAAAAGCTATCTTCTCATTGCGATGCTTCTGCGTTCTCATTAGTCGCCATATTTCATGTTTTTGACCTTGGTAGCATTCCTAACACGAAATTTCGTATCAGCTAACTCACCTCCTACTATGAATTACAACACAAATAAAAATCTATATTACAACCACCTATTCCAGAAGACATATCTCCATACCAGTCCAAAAAATTCCTGGCAGGGTCGTAATTATGAAAGGTTCCCTTTACTACTTCAGTTTAACACTACTCGCGACAGATTTATTTGCGGGACTTTTTCCTAAATGCCCTAACTTGAAAGCTATATCAATCCTGCCCGGCCCAATGATTGTCGTTCAAACATATAGTAAAATAACTAAATAAAATTTATTTTTTCAACAGATAATAAAATAATGAAAGGTTTGTCTACTCTTATATAAAGCATGCTCTGACTCAAATTTGAATTTTATTTAACAAATGGTTTATTCATTAAACATTTTAGATAATTATAAGAACAAAACAATTCACTTCTTTAAACAAATCTTAACGCATCTGATCTTTACACAGTATGAAATTTGCATCAGATTCCACAATGTAAATTAAATGAACCCAACTTTATTATTAACAATGTAAAATTTAACGAATCTGACTTTGTATTTAAATTTATCGTTAACGCATCCGACTTTATTACTAAAACTACGGTCTCTTACAGAGTAGTCTCTCTTATTACCACAAATGCCCACTTTTGGATCGGAAGAAAAGGATATTCCACAACTGCATCCATTAATCAACATGCACACACAATTACTGCACCAACATATGCACAGGAGAAACGTAAGGATCGAGCCGTTAGCAGTTCCGATATTCACGATTCAGCAACTATCTCTGCTCAAAATTATCATACCAAAAACCAAAATTATCACATATAAATTCCGCCCCTATTTGACAACTTACTTTAATAGCCACTATTGTACTGCTGCCTACTCCCGACACAACTTCACCCATTGAAATATGAAAACCGTTCCAAAATTACACATACAAAATACACACACTCAAATTGAATTACTTAGTTTTTGCAGCCAAAGTTCATGGCTACGTTATTAGTTTACTAATCTCTTTCCCCGTTTTGCAATTTCCCCACGTGACTCTACATTCCAATAAACACGAATAAGCAAGCATTATCTTCACTTCGTTTGCTAAAATTCGACACATGCTTTCAGACGAGATACCACGTGTACTTAACAAAGGATCTGCGTTACTAAATCTTTCAAGATTGGAGATTTGTTAGAAAATTGAAAAATTATAACAGTACTTAATTCTACACGCATATTTCATGTAATACAACACTCCCTACTTACATGATACAGGTACCTAGCACTCGTGCCTCCACTAGTTATAAGATACTTGATCAGTCACACGTGGTGAGTGCCAGGCGAAAAACTACGTAAATTGCCACACGTACTTAAATACTTCATTTTTCCTAATGAACTTGCCTACTCAACAAATTAAGATTAAATTATTCATCACGAAATTTTTATAAAACCCCCAAAACTGTGAGTTACAATCACAAAGCAAAGCAACATTTCTACATCAGCTACTATTGCATATTTTCTACCTACATAAATTTCGTTCCCCCAAAATATAAATATTATTTTACGTCTAGCTACAAAAAGAGGGGTGTTCACCTAATGTGAAGTCATTAATCATAAATATAGCACAATTCTCTCACTCGAATCGAGCATCGCTCGACCCATTTCAGAAAAGCGTTCTCTCTCGTCCAAGTTTTCAGCACCAGTCCCCGACTCGGTCCCACGCAACTGTTATGCTCGCCTGAGCGCTCATGGTGGCAGCGGCTCCCAACCAATCATCAGCTCAGAATTTCCCCGGTTTAAAGTTGCCGGTCAAACCTCCCTTCTACACAATGGGAAAAATCCCGCGGTTTGCCTCCCAAAGACTAAAACGTAAGTTTTGCAGACTACCCAACCTTCCTACACTTCGCTACAGGCAAAGGCTGAAGTTTCAGAGCTTCCATAATGACTGCCTATCGACTAGTGTTCCCTATAGTACATCCACATTCGCTAAATGTCGTTCAATCCTTATTCTCTAGCCGAGCGCAGTGGCCTAGCGGTTCTAGGTGCTTCAGTCTGGAACCGCGCGACATCTACGATCGCAGGTTCGAATCCTGACTCGGGCATGGATGTGTGTGATGTTCTTAGGTTAGTTAGGTTTAAGTAGTTCTAAGTTCTAGGGGACTGATGACCTCAGATGGTAAGTCCCATAGTTCTCAGAACCATTTGAACCTTATTCTGTCCCCAAACATTCTTCCTGCAATTATTTTCATACATTTATTTCTTTCTCCCTCCTGCTGTGGAGTTAATAGGATAAGGAAATATAGGAAACAGTGGGCATTCTTAACATATTCAATCAATAAAAACAGTTCGATTCCCCTGGTCATTCTTTTACAACTTGGTGTTGGTTTGCAGACACCGACAATAATTCTGTGCTACGTAAATTAAATGATATTATTACGATCAGAAAATAATATTACAATCGAACTCGTTATCAGAAGAACACGACGATCAATTGCATTAAATATTGTTACATTGTTAGAAATATGAGTGAGAGTTGCCATTGCCGAAGACAATGGCCACCTCTCAGTGTACTTGCAACACACGCGGTCCCTAAGGCGGCACAACGCAAACTGAGTATTATTTCAATATGCACCCACCCAGGGGCATCTGCGAGCCAAGTCGTCATAAGCTGCAGCGGACCGGAAGCTTTCTCACACTCTCTGAACTGCTGTACAAAGGATGGACCAGCTCCGGTGTGAAACAAAGGCCTCCGCTGAGATACCGTTTCCGACCCCGACCTGCTTCCTTGCTGCTATGCTGTCTACAGCCATCTTCAGACTCAAGAATACGTATATTATCACTGTAATTACAATTAAATATTACTATTCCTCCTGTCGTCTGACACCGGGCGATGCACTGGAAATGTCTCCTCTTGACGACCGTGGTTCTGGAACGAATCTCACTATGAAATTTAAATATCCGTAGCGCACACAATTTTCCACGTAAAATCTCTCTCATATCCTTACGTTTATCGATGTGTTGATTCTATACCAGCCTCACAATAGGATACACAGTCATTATGTCTGCATATGCCGGAACATAGGCCACAGTAACTTTACTCTGCAACATACACACATTTCAGATAAGCAGTGCAGTTACCGTTTATATGTGTACAGCACCCAAAAAAATTACGGTTTGCCCACACTCAGACCGGCAATGAGTCAATTCTCCTCAGTTCTAGGAAATTATTTGACATTTAAGTCTTGCACTCAGCACTTCCAGAAAGTGCTGCATCCAGCCAAGACTGTCTCAAACAAGTGTTGTAAAGCACGGGCGTTTGGCATTATGAAAGAATCAACAGCGCTCCCGCGGACGAAAGGCTTCGAAAGACATCACCGATAGTGACTGGTGTACTGTAATCAACATAGCAGTCGATAGTGCAACGAAGAAAACCTGAGGATCTGCTTATGGGAGCGGACGTTCTCTGTATCCGTTTTTTCACAGCCGTATTGCCCATCCTATTTGTACACTATAGCAGATCCAGTCGAGCCCTATCATTGCTATATTGTGCAGATGTTTACAAAATGAATCTATCACCCTTTACGTTCGGATATACTCCCCAATGCGCTGAAATCACAATTCACCACGTCAAATCAAATCTATCCTTCCCCTACAACTATGGTTCAAATGGTTCTGAGCACTATGGGACTCAACTGCTGTGGTCATCAGTCTCCTAGAACTTGTTGTTGTTGTGGTCTTCAGTCCTGAGACTGGTTTGATGCAGCTCTCCATGCTACTCTATCCTGTGCAAGCTTCTTCATCTCCCAGTACCTACTGCAACCTACATCCTTCTGAATCTGCTTAGTGTACTCATCTCTCGGTCTCCCTCTACGATTTTTACCCTCCACACTGCCCTCCAATGCTAAATTTGTGATCCTTTGATGCCTCAAAACATGTCCTACCAACCGATCCCTTCTTCTAGTCAAGTTGTGCCACAAGCTCATCTTCTCCCCAATTCTATTCAATACCTCCTCATTAGTTACGTGATCTATCCACCTTATCTTCAGTATTCTTCTGTAGCACCACATTTCGAAAGCTTCTATTCTCTTCTTGTCCAAACTAGTTATCGTCCATGTTTCACTTCCATACATGGCTACACTCCAAACAAATATTTTCAGAAATGATTTCCTGACACTTAAATCTATATTCGATGTTAACTAATTTCTCTTCTTCAGAAACGCTTTCCTTGCCATTGCCAGTCTACATTTTATATCCTCTCTACTTCGACCATCATCAGTTATTTTACTTCCTAAATAGCAAAACTCCTTTACTACTTTAAGTGTCTCATTTACTAATCTAATTCCCTCAGCATCACCCGATTTAATTGGACTACATTCCATTATTCTCGTTTTGCTTTTGTTGATGTTCATCTTATATCCTCCTTTCAAGACACTGTCCATTCCGTTCAACTGCTCTTCCAAGTCCTTTGCCGTCTCTGACAGAATTACAATGTCATCGGCGAACCTCAAAGTTTTTACTTCGTCTCCATGAATTTTAATACCTACTCCAAATTTTTCTTTTGTTTCCTTTACTGCTTGCTCAATATACAGATTGAATAACATCGGGGAGAGGCTACAACCCTGTCTCACTCCTTTCCCAACCACTGCTTCCCTTTCATGCCCCTCGACTCTTATGACTGCCATCTGGTTTCTGTACAAATTGTAAATAGCCTTTCGCTCCCTGTATTTTACCCCTGCCACCTTTAGAATTTGAAAAAGAGTATTCCAGTCAACATTGTCAAAAGCTTTCTCTAGATCTACAAATGCTAGAAAAGTAGGTTTGCCTTTTCTTAATCTTTCTTCTAAGATAAGTCGTAAGGTCAGTATTGCCTCACGTGTTCCAACATTTCTACGGAATCCAAACTGATCTTCGCCGAGGTCCGCATCTACCAGTTTTTCCATTCGTCTGTAAAGAATTCGCGTTAGTATTTTGCAGCTGTGACTTATTAAACTGATAGTTCGGTAATTTTCACATCTGTCAGCACCTGCTTTCTTTGGGATTGGAATTATTATATTCTTCTTGAAGTCTGAGGGTATTTCGCCTGTCTCATACATCTTGCTCACCAGCTGGTAGAGTTTTGTCATGACTGGCTCTCCCAAGGCCGTCAGTAGTTCTAATGGAATGTTGTCTACTCCGGGGGCCTTGTTTCGACTCAGGTCTTTCAGTGCTCTGTCATACTCTTCACGCAGTATCGTATCACCCATTTCGTCTTCATCTACATCCTCTTCCATTTCCATAATATTGTCCTCAAGTACATCACCCTTGTATAAACCTTCTATATACTCCTTCCACCTTTCTGCCTTCCCTTCTTTGCTTAGAACTGGGTTGCCATCTGAGCTCTTGATATTCATACACGTGGTTCTCTTCTCTCCAAAGGTCTCTTTAATTTTCCTGTAGGCAGTATCTATCTTACCCCTAGTGAGATAAGCTTTTACATCCTTACATTTGTCCTCTAGCCATCCCTGTTTAGCCATTTTGCACTTCCTGTCGATCTCATTTTTGAGACGTTTGTATTCCTTTTTGCCTGCTTCATTTACTGCATTTTTATATTTTCTCCTTTCATCAATTAAATTCAATATTTCTTCTGTTACCCAAGGATTTCTAGCAGCCCTCGTCTTTTTACCTACTTTATCCTCTGCTGCCTTCACTACTTCATCCCTCAGAGCTACCCATTCTTCTTCTACTGTATTTCTTTCCCCTATTCCTGTCAATTGTTCCCTTATGCTCTCCCTGAAACTCTGTACAACCTCTGGTTCTTTCAGTTTATCCAGGTCCCATCTGCTTAATTTCCCACATTTTTGCAGTTTCTTCAGTTTTAATCTACAGGTCATAACCAATAGATTGTGGTCAGAGTCCACATCTGCCCCTGGAAATGTCTTACAACTTAAAACCTGGTTCCTAAATCTCTGTCTTACCATTATATAATCTATCTGATACCTTTTAGTATCTCCAGGGTTCTTCCACGTATACAACCTTCTTTCATGATTCTTAAACCAAGTGTTACCTATGACTAAGTTGTGCTCTGTACAAAATTCTACTAGGCGGCTTCCTCTTTCATTTCTTAGCCCCAATCCATATTCACCTACTATGTTTCCTTCTCTCCCTTTTCCTACACTCGAATTCCAGTCACCCATTACTATTAAATTTTCGTCTCCCTTCACTATCTGAATAATTTCTTTTATTTCATCGTACATTTCTTCAATTTCTTCGTCATCTGCAGAGCTAGTTGGCATATAAACTTGTACTACTGTAGTAGGTGTGGGCTTCGTATCTATCTTGGCCACAATAATGCGTTCACTATGCTGTTTGTAGTAGCTTACCCGCATTCCTATTTTCCTATTCATTATTAAACCTACTCCTGCATTACCCCTATTTGATTTTGTGTTTATAACCCTGTAATCACCTGACCAGAAGTCTTGTTCCTCCTGCCACCGAACTTCACTAATTCCCACTATATCTAACTTTAACCTATCCATTTCCCTTTTTAAATTTTCTAACCTACCTGCCCGATTAAGGGATCTGACATTCCACGCTCCGATCCGTAGAACGCCAGTTTTCTTTCTTCTGATAACGACATCCTCCTGAGTAGTCCCCACCCGGAGATCCGAATGGGGGACTATTTTACCTCCGGAATATTTTACCCAAGAGGATGCCATCATCATTTAATCATACAGTAAAGCTGCATGTCCTCGGGAAAAATTACGGCTGTAGTTTCCCCTTGCTTTCAGCCGTTCGCAGTACCAGCACGGCAACGCCGTTTTGGTTAATGTTGCAAGACCAGATCAGTCAATCATCCAGACTGTTGCCCCTGCAACTACTGAAAAGGCTGCTGCCCCTCTTCAGGAACCACACGTTTGTCTGGCCTCTCAACAGATACCCCTCCGTTGTGGTTGCACCTACGGTACGGCCATCTGTATCGCTGAGGCACGCAAGCCTCCCCACCAACGGCAAGGTCCATGGTTCATGGGGGGGGTCCTAGAACTTAGAACTACTTAAACCTAACTAACCTAAGGACATCACACACAGCCATGCCCGAGGCAGGATTCGAACCTGTGACCGTAGCAGTCGCGCGGTTCCGGACTGCGCGCCTAGAACCGCTAGACCACCGCGGCCGGCCCCTACGACTATACATACGTTTTTTTGTTTTTTTTTTTGTTTTTTTTTACATGAATATTAGTCTGATTACTTCCCTCAAACGCCTGGTGATATGGCGGAACATAAGCCACAGTACCTTTACGTTTAAGCAGCAGCATAACATTTCTGACTATCATTTATAGGTGTATAACAAAACAAAATTGTGATACGTCCACATTCGCACCAGCTGGGTGTCGTTTCCACACTAGCTAGTAGCAAAAAAGCCTCCCGCCATCAAATATTTGTCAATGAAACCTTTTCGTATTTTTGATACTTGTAAATCCCGACAACACACAGTGGTGTCTATTATACATTCAGACAACCGAGTCGGGGTGTGTGTCAGTGCATTCCATGCATAGCTACCGTAGCCCTACCTATCACCACCCAGATACCACAAGTTTCCCCTGACTAAGAAATCATTGCGAGTGCACCCATTCGGAATTAATTTTCAGGGACCCAGCAGATGGATGCAGAGATCGCAAAACTGTTATGTATCGAATCCAAGCACATTTTAAGTTCCTGATGCTAAATACCATACCTGTTTAGCACCTTATAGCTGGAGGAGGGTCACCGCGAGACGGATCTGTTGCAGCTGGCAAAATTTAGTTTGTTACGAAGAAACAAGAGAGTCTATTAGTGCACAAAGATTTTGTTATGAAATCTTCACGGATTATCAGCCGACTGGCGTCGTCTTCTAGTCACAACGTTTCAATGGACTGTGTATCCATCATCTTCAGGCGAACTGTCGGGATGCTGTCTCTCTCTCACCTTTTACTTTCCTCTACTTGGGAAAGTGTATGGAGGGGTTTATAGCCTGTTGGCTTTTACTCCGCAATGTGTGTTGTGTGTGAGAGATCATCTTTGATTGTTTTAGCTGTCTGTGTGTTGTGTTGGAGTTCTGGTGGTGTCTAGTATTTGCCTGAGGTTGGCGAGATGTTGGGTATTTTAACGATTAAGGATTCGTATTATAATTTGGAGAGTTTCTGGATTTTGCTCTTCGACATAATAGTCGAAGATCATCATAGGGCGTTTGTGCTTATCACGAGATATGTCATCCCGACCTAAGGAGTGGATGAGGTTATTTCCAGATCTGGAAGAGCTCTCATAGAAAGTCCTTGCAAGATCTTGGAATCTTTCTTTGAGGAGTGGGATTTTGGCAGCGGTGTGCAGATCGTCTGTGGGGAATCCCATGGGTAGGTGCAGTGCCCTCCTGAGAGCGCAGTTCTGCAGCCTCCGGAGTTTGTCCATGTGCTGCTTTGCCACGTATCCCCAGACAGGGCACGCCTACTCCAATACTCCAATGCTGGCCGCATGAGGGCCTGATACACATTTAGTCCTACAGGGCAGGGAAGGGAACTGGATGTGTTGAGGACTGGGTATATGATGGACATTCTGGCGCAGACCTTCCTGTGGATCTCGTCTATGTGGGGTTTCCACGTTAGTCTCGAGTCCAGGGTTACACCGAGATACTTGGCAGATCTGCGCCATGGGAGTCGGGATCCGTGTAGGTGCACATGAAAGGAGGGGGGAGGGGGGGGGGGGGGGGCGTTGAGAGAGCCCACATGTACCAAGTCTCCAGGTGATCAGCATAGCCCGTGTCTTTTCAGGATTGATGGTGATGCACTAGCGACAGGCCTATGAATAACCAGCTCCGTATTCGCATTACGAGTGTAAAAGGCGGTGTCGTCAGTGTACTGTGCGGTGTGCAGCAGGGGGACCGTGGGAGTGTCCGCAGTGTACAGACTGTATATTGCACGATTAAATTCTTTTAGAGGAACAAAAGAGAGCATAAAAACTTCTTGGCTCCACTAAAAGAATTTGATCGTACGATATATTTCCGTACGATAAAAATCAATGCGTGTGTGCTAGGCCTAAATGTTGGTTTGGCGAATGACGCTACTACCTAGTTAAACTTCTCGGTCAAATTACGTCAATTCAAAGAGGGATATTCGAGTTTTTGCTTTTGGTACATTTTCTTCGATTACCTATCTATCGAATAGATCTATCTTCGATACCTATCTATCGAACAGATCTATCTCTACGATTTTTACCCTCCACCCTGCCCTCCAGTACTAAATTGGTGATCCCATGATGCCTCAGAACATGTCCACCCAACCGATCCCTTCTTTTTGTCAAGTTGTACCACAAACTCCTCTTCTCCCCAATTCTATTCAATACCTCCTCATTTGTTATGTGATCTACCCACCTAATCTTCAACATTCTTCTGTAGCACCACATTTCGAAACCTTATATTCTCTTCTTGTCCAAACTCTATATCGTCCATGTTTCACTTCGATACACGGCTACACTCCATACAAATACTTTACGAAACGACTTCCTGAAACTTAAATCTATACTCGATGTTAACAAATTTCTCTTCTTCAGAAACGCTTTCCTTGCCATTGCCAGTCTACATTTTATATCCTCTCTACTTCGACCATCATCAGTTATTTTCCTCCCCAAATAGCAAAACTCCTTTACTACTTTAAGTGTCTCATTTCCTAATCTAATTCGCTTTGCATCACCCAATTTAATTTGACTACATTCCATTATCCTCGTTTCGCTTTTGTTGATGTTCATCTTATATCCTCCTTTCAAGACACTGTCCATTCCATTCAACTGCTCTTCCAAGTCCTTTGCTGTCTCTGACAGAATTACAATGTCATCGGTGAACCTCAAAGTTTTTATTTCTTCTCCATGGATTTTAATACCTACTCCGAATTTTTCTTTTGTTTCCTTTACTGCTTGCTCAATATACAGATTGAATAGCATCGGGGAGAGGCTACAAGCCTGTCTCACTCCCTCACCAACCACTGCTTCCCTTTCATGTCCGTCGACTCTTATAACTGCCATCTGCTTTCTGTGCAAATTGTAAATAACCTTTCGCTCCCTGTATTTTACCCCTGCCACCTTCAGAATTTGAAAGAAACTATTCCAGTCAACATTGTCAAAAGCTTTCTCTAAGTCTACAAATGATAGAAACGTAGGTTTGCCTTTCCTTAATCTCTCTTCTAAGATAAGTCATAGGGTCAGTATTGCCTCTCGTGTTCCAACATTTCTACGGAATCCAAACTGATCTTCACCTAGGTCAGCTTCTACCAGTTTTTCCATTCATCTGTAAAGAATTCGCGTTAGTATTTTGCAGCTGTGACTTATTAAACTGGTAGTTCGGTAAATTTCACATCTGTCAACACCTGCTTTCTTTGGGATTGGAATGATTATATTCTTCTTGAAGTCTGAGGGGAATTTCGCCTGTCTATACATCTTGCTCACCAGATGGTAGAGGTTTGTCAGGAATGGCTCTCCCAAGGCTGTCAGTAGTTCTTATGGGATGTTTTCTACTCCCAGGGCCTTGTTTCGACTTAGGTCTTTCAGTGCTCTGTCAAACTCTTCATGCAGTATCATATCTCCCATTTCATCTTCATCTAAAACGTCTTCCGTTTCCATAATATTGTCCTCAAGAACATCGCCCCTGTATGACCCTTTATATACTCCTTCCATCTTTCTGCTTTTCCTCCTTTGGTTAGAACTGGGTTTCCATCTGAGCTCTTGATATTCATGCAAGTGGTTCTCTTTTCTCCAAAGGTCTCTCTAATTTTCCTATAAGCGGTATCTATCTTACCCCTCATGAGATAAGCCTCTACATCCTTACATTTGTCCTCTAGCCATCCCTGCTTAGCCATTTTGCACTTCCTGTCGATCTCATTTTTGAAACGTTTGTATTTTTGCATTTTTGTATTTTGTCCTTTCATCAATTAGATTCAGTATCTCTTCTGTTGCCCAAGGGTTTCTACTAGCCCTCGTCTTTGTACCTACTTGATCCTGTGCTGCCTTCACTATTTCATTCCTCAAAGCTAGCCATTTTTTTTCTACTCTATTTCTTTTCCACATTCCTGCCAATTGTTCCCTTATGCTCTCCCTGAAACTCTGTACAACTTCTGGTTCTTTCAGTTTATCGAGGTCCCATCTCCTTAAATTCCCACCTTTTTGCAGTTTCTTTGATAATAATCCAAATAAAATCAAGTAGAAGAAATAAATATAAATATTTGGTAAAAGAAATTGTTGATGACTTTTTTCCAGCATTGAGACAAAAAAATTAGATGATTAACTGCAAACTGAGGAAAAAAGTTGATGAAGACTTAGTAAAAGAATATTCAGAAAAACCAGTTGACTGTATTTGGATGAAGGATGTTAGCGATTTAATTGATAGATTAACAGTAATTCATGGTGATGAATTATAAAGAAATAAAAAGTATCATAAGGAAAAAGTCGAAATAATGCAAATATTAACGAACAAATTTAGTGATTTTATGATTAATATTCCCAAATGAATTCCATATTTGTTTAGATTTTTGAATAATTTACCACTAAAATTTTGGAAAAGTGAAAAACATGGTAAAGGATTAGTAACCATTTTGATTAATAAATTACCATTTGAGTTACATCTTCCAGGCTATTGATTTTGTGGTCCAGGAACCAAATTAGAAGAAAGATTACTAGTGGAGATCAAGGAATTAATCCATTAGATGAAATATGTAAAGACCGTGATATTTCTTACAGAGATAATAAAGAATTATAAAAAAGACATGAAGCTGATTAAAAAAATTTCAATTACTTGCAAAAGGAAGAACGGGTGCAAGTGATGCTTCATTGGGAGAAAAAATTGCTGCAACTGCAACTGGAGGAATTATGTATGGAAAACAAAAATTAGGAATGGTTTAGAAGTTGATAAAAATGGATGGGGTTTATAAAAATTGTTTTATTATTTTTTAATCTATATAAATATATAACTTTATGATTGATTATACTTTGCTACCACGTGGCAAAACTAAAGCAAAATCAGTTAAACTTATATCTAATAATGAACAATTAAATATTATTGAACAATTTTAACTGATGTTCAAAAAAGAAAGGAAGAGAAAAAACTGGTGGAAATTTACTTGTTTCATTAACTATTCCTCTTGTGTAAAAGATTATTGGATATTAACAAAGAAAAAAAGAAACAATGGTAAGGTGGATTTTTACCATTGTTATTAGCTGTGTTGCCTCATTTAGACAGAATTGGATCACTTGCTGGTGGAACTGTGGCAATTGCAAATGCAGTTATAAATAAGAAAAAAGATGAGAAAGAATTAGAAGAACAAAAGAGACATAATTTGGAAATGGAAAAGAAAGGAAAAGCAGTAAAAGAAATTTCAAAGAAATAATTGAAAAATATAACAATCCTTATATAATTTTGACAAGACGCTGCAGCTGCTGTGTGAGCCAAACACACTGTTGTCACATAAAAATATTAGCAATAGATGTCTGTTCAGCAGTACTTGTTTCTTTATTATTACTCTTGGATGAAATAACAGTGTGACAACTTCATGTGTACACAATCGTAGGCCAAGTGAGAGACCATTTCTCGTAGGAAAAAAGAGAGGAACATGAGGGGTAAGATAACTTGTGTACCTCTCCCAGTTAATGCTTAAACTACCTTTCCTTCTTGTTTTGCTCTTCACTTAGTTTTTATATCCCCTCTGTTCGTGCGTCCTTGGCAGGGATCTCTTTCACCAACCTGTAATTGTGACTCTGCCTTCGAGGGATGGTAGTTGTCAAAAATGGTACTGCTGTTCTTTGCTGTAACTTTCAGTGAGATAGACGTCAGTGTTAAAAACATGGCACCAGACTTGGCAAAAATCCTCATAAATTTGGACTACAGCAGGAAATTTGCTGTATGTTTCATCATACAAGCTATAATTGTAATTCTTTTTAGTACCAGTATGTTTCACCTGGCTTCAACTCAACACTGTTGTTGCATCCCCAGAAACTGTTTCCTGAATTATTTGCATAGTAGAGTACAGGACAAAGAATTTATTCAAAAATGCTAATCTTCTATTTAAAGTTTCCATAGTTTTTTAAAAAGTATTAATATTCTGATAACACACACATTATTCACAAGCCATCACAAATAAAAATTTTTTATTTATTTTTCTTCCTTTTTGCACATCCTGTTTTACACAAGAGCAAAAACAGGAAATTGAGTTTGAGCTGTAGTGTTTGCCTCTGAAGAGCTGAAACCTCCTTTTATGTATATATTTGCTTATTTTTTTCATATAATAACATGTATTAGCAGAGATCAATAAATTCACATAAGCTTTTTTTGACTTTGCCTAAATGATAATCTTTTCTGAACTTCCCCAAATATTATAATCATTAGTTATACACTCATAGGTTCAAATTTGTCCTACCCATTTCTTTACATCATGTTCTAGTTAGTTGTATTCTTATCATTCACATTCAGTTCCATTTCTCCTTTTATGAAATGTTGTGTTTCCTCTGAGATTTTGTTTATTTTTTGTTCTTGATACAGGCAATGACTACGTGTTTCCAAAATAATTTTAGTTGCACTGTTATTTTGCATATTTCAGTTTTCAGTTTCTTCCTTCTCACAGCAAAGATCAAAAAACACAAAAGACTAAGAAATAGATATTTTTATTTGTGTGGGGAAAAAGAAGCAAAACTGTAGAATATTTTTGTAATATGCATAATGAGTGTCTTTTTAATTTGCCAGACTTGATGAAATTACTTAGCAAATTATATTAATAGTCTATTAATGTTAGACATACAACTGATGGGATGAACAGATTAGTTTATTTTGGGAAAATTTTTAAGTTAATACTCATTGTTATCAAAATTAAGTTCAGGTGGATGCTCGGGTCAGTTACACCAAACAACACGTTATTATCAGGAGGTCATTTATTCACCTCTGTACACAAACAAGGCTTACAAAGAACTGGATCGCAGAACTGCTCAAAGATAATGTTTAGTTTAGTTCAAAGACGATACTCAGATCGATACTGTGTCAATTTCATTGGCGCCACATAGTGCCCCCCCCCCCCCCCAACTACTGAGTACACTTGAGAGGCTGAGGGGGGGGGGGGACTATGGCATCGGCAGGAGTGGTCCGCAGGAGCCGGATCACAGTCAGCTCACCAGGGTTGTCAGGTAGCTGTGTGGGTAGATGTCGTGAAGGAAGGTCTGGCCACCGAATCTGGAAGTCGTTGAACTGCGTCGGGTGTCATACTGGGCATGTTAGTAGCGTGGTGGCAGGTAGGCCATTGGTTTGCGGGCAGAACAGAGAGACGACGACATCTCCGGTGGGCGTGGTGAACACACGAAGCATGTCCAGGTCGACGTTGGGCGAGAGGGGAACACATTTCACCACATGGCAGGGAATGGCAGAGGTTGTTTCATGAGCACCGGATGAAGAGAAACACACGATGAACAGTGTATCATTGCGTAGTATTATAGAGATGTCGTGGATTATGTCCAGTGGGAACAGGCACAAACACCTCGAGCAAGGGCATGTTCAAGATGGGGGAGCGTGAGAAACCTCAACAGGACAAGGCAGGCGAAGGGGGAGAAGTCGAAGGGACTGGCGAAGGGCCCGGCGGCGAGGTCACTCGATTGAGTGTGTAAGTCCGACCTTGAGGGAATGGACGGAGTGTCGCGAGCCATGACAGTGAGTGGTGTGGTCGTGGCCTGAAGGGGGTAGAAGAAGGCTCGTCATGAGCAGGATAAGTCTGTTGATAGAGACTGTAACAGCTGAATCTTTTATCTGGAAGTCATAGGTGTTCGCTGAGCGCCAGAGAACTCAGTACAGGCCGGTATATGGAGGTTGGAGGGAAGCACAGACAGTGTCATCTCGGAGCATGCCGTATTTGCAATTGTCCAGAGATTTCGGGACGTGAACCTTAGGGCGGGAGTGGCTGGCAGGCAGAGGGAAATGGAGGTTGACGAAGTTGCGTCTGAAGCGGTTCACGAACGAAGGTAATTCAGACTGAGGGAGGAAAGTGGAAGGGCTCACAAGTTCGCCAGGGAGAACAATGTTCAGACCATATATGAACTTGGCTATTGTGCCCTTGAGGTCTTCCTTATAGATCACACGAATGCTGAGTCCATAGAGAGTCGTGGCATCGGATGCTCTGGTCAGTCATGATGATAGCTGGACATCCAAAATGTGATACCCATGACTCGACGAAAGTTCGAGCAATAGTTTCTGCCGTAATATTGGGGAGGGGGACAGCCTCGACACAGTGAGTTGTTCGGTCGATATACGAGAGAACATAACAAAGGCCGTTAGAGGGGGCAAGAGGGCCGACAATGTCAATATGAATATGATGGAAACACCCAGGAGGGATCCAAAAAGCTCCGAGAGGGGGGTGAAGTGTGCCTGTGTACTTTGCAGCGTTGGCATGCGATGCAGGAGCGTGCCCATTGCTGGCAGTCCTTTTTGACATTTCTCCACACAAAGCCCTCCACAACAAGGTGGGCAGATGCACGAACACCGGGGTGGGCTAAATTATGCAGTGTGTTGAAGACAGCTCGACGGAGTGTGGTTGGGATGAGAGGGCGTAAGGTGTCCGTACTGTCGTCGCACCAGATCTCACCAGAAATGCCAGGGAAGGTGGTGTGGACAAAGTGTAGTGAAGAGGTAGAGTCTGAAATCAGGTCTTGTGTGTCCTCGTCGGTAGGTCAGAGGTTAGGCAGTTCAGAGAGGTCTAGCAGCGAATGAACGGCGTCGACGCACGAAAGGAAATCAACAACTATATTGTCAGCACCCTTTATGTGTCTGACATTGGTGGTGCACTGAGATATGAAGTCCATGTATCTGAAACGGCGAGGAGGCAGGTCTGCTGGCTGGTTTGTAATGGCTGCAGCCAGGGGTTTGTGGTCCGTTGAAACATAGAAAGGGCGTCCCTCAACGTCAGTCTTAAAATGCTTGATCACTTCATAGACCACGAGCAACTCCCTGTTAAACGCGGAATATTTCCGTTGTGCATTGATGAGCTTGCATAAGAAGAACTGCAGAGGCGAAGTCTGGCCATCAATTGTCTGGCTAAGGGCAGCGCTGATAACGGTATCGCTCGCGTCTGTGGCGATGAAAAGCTGCGCATTGGGATGAGGATGCGCGATGGTGCAGGCCTCGACAAGAAGACGTTTGAGGGTGGTGAAAGAGTCAGTCATAGTAGGGGTCGTTGGAACGGTCCAAACTCCAGAAGTGCCGGTGCCTGCCAAGGCATCTGTCAGTGGAGCCTGAATCTCCGCAGCCGAGGTAGATGTCGGCGATAATAATTAATTGTCCCCAGAAAGCGCCAGAGCTCTTTGGATGATGCAGGTCTGGGTAGGTTTAGTATTGTTTGTACCTTCTCAGGGGGCAGTGAAATGCCGTCGGCAGAGACCCGAAAACCAAGAAAATTGACAGCGGGTTTATGTAGCTGCAATTTGTCCTGCCTAGTCTCGATGCCTGCTGCCACAAGAGTGTTCATAACAGTTTGCACATTTCGAATGTTCTCCTCGACGGAGGGGCTGAACCCAAGAATGTCATCTAGGTATGCAAAGCAGAATTTTACGTCGAATATCACTTCGTTGATGAAGCGTTGCCAGGTCTGGGTTGGGTTTTTTAGACCGAAGGGCATGAATCGAAACTGAAATAACCCAATTGGGGTGGTGATTGCTGTCTTCTCGATGTCTTCAGGTGCCATGGGATCTGGTGGTAGGCCCACTTGCAATCAATGACCGAGAACATGATCACAGCTGTGAGGGAACTGGTAAAGTCGGCAATGTTCGGTATGGGGTAGGTGTCCATAATTATTTGTGCATTTAGTTGACGGTAGTCTCCGCACATGCACCAGGACCCATCTTTCTTGGGTGTCATGAATGGGCGTAGACCATCTGCTTGCAGAGGGTTCAATGACGCCGGAGCTTAGAAGTTCAGAAATCTGCTTTTTAAGGTTGGAGAAGCGCTCAGGACAAAGTCGACGTGGTTTACTGGAGATCGGGGGGCCTGGCGTGAGACCAAGCTTGTGAACCGTGCCGTTGGTGAAGACTGAAATGTTGCCGGTGGCACAGGAGGCGGTTTGTTTACAATGAGTGGTGGGCGGGGCATGGTCGTGGTGTTCAGAGACACTTGGAGGATCCAGCGGGAGCCGAGGCAGCAAAGTGTCCCAGGAATCAATGTGGCAAGATTACTGATCGTTCGCTGACTTGCAGAGCAACTGCAGTTCACTCCACCACCTTATCCAAAGGAACGAGAGGCCCTCCTGCATCCCTCTCTCTCTCAAAATACTTCCTTAAGGAACACACGTATTCACGCGCCTGACTGCGTATAACGATGCCATGTTTGCCACTTTTTGGAGGTTTCCAAGGAGGGTGCAGCCTCGGCCTCCCTCTCTTGTGACTGCTTTCATCAGACATTGTAAACATGCGAAGCTACAAGTCACTCAAATTTTTCACCCACACGTCTACAATGTATCACTGAGGACTGGCTGGCTGGCACAATGCCTTAGTCAGCTCAGCAGAGTGAAGTAGCAACACAGTGGCAGCCGACAGCGCCGGCTGCCAATGGTTTATTGGTGGCGGGTGCCCTGCAGCCCGTTGCTTGTCAAGTGACAACTACTTTAAATCAGATTATAGTTGCTCGACGTGGAGCACTTGCCATATTGCTGTCTCAGTCGAGCGCGCATGCCGACATAGAACTGTCTTTTTGGCCAGAGTGTACCGGGTAGCTGAGTCCGGGGCATCGACCAGGTCAGCAATCAAGTCCTCTTGGTCGTGCAGGTTGGTAATAAGGCACAGAAATCTGGTTGATTTGTCGAGTTTGAAATGGTCGAACACTTCGTCCACAGTTTTGAACCAGGTTGTTGCCCTGTCGTTATTGAACGGCGGCAGCATTGGGAAGCATTGTAGAATGTTCGGAAGAACAGGTTGAGTTGAATTCGTCGAGGCACTGCCTGAAACGAGCTGCTGTTGTTGCAGTATTCCAGGAGAGTGTGTCTCCAGGGTATGTGGTGGCGACGGATGGTCGGGTGGCAGTGTCGTGACGTGGAAGGCCGACATGTGTAAGACACCATAATGCGCCAAGAACAGTAGCGGAAGGTCGACTGCAGCCGGCGCGCGGGCGACAGGTGAGAAAAAGTTCAAAGTTTGAAAACGCGTGCTAGTTCGCGGAAAACTCAATGTACGATCAGAGCCGGAGCCACCTGTGATACAGGGAGGCTGAGCAGGTGCGGACTGTCCAGAAGCTCAGTGTGGAAAATGATATCTAACGTCGGACGAAATGTGTGAATATTCACTGTTCATAGTCACTCCACTCAAAACGGTTTGCGGATAAGGTGAATGATGTGGCACAAAAGACTGAGGCATAGCAGTAGGATGGAGATGGAGGTCAGGCACAGATAACAAGCTATTGTTCCTGTTGCAGGCCGAGGTATCGAAGCAGGAAGGCATTTGCTGATGCAGAACCGAGGCAGGCACGGGTGTGGTCGGATGCTGAGGAGGTTGACCCATGTACAATGCAGTTACGACCATGTGGCACAAATCCGCATGGTACTGCATGGACTGAGGCGTGGCGAATCATTGTCCTGGTGGTGGTAGGTTGTCCAACGAAGCATTTGCAGAAATCAGCATTGGTCCTGCACTGCACAGAGGTCTGTAATAGGTAACTGCACCGTCGATGGGGGAGGGCACATGTGGTGGGAACAAAGGCGTCTGATAGCCGGACTCATGCACACTCCTAACCACACTTATTGTTGCAGGCTCGAAAACGTTCGGCGAAATCGGCGTAATCATCGAGTGAGAGGCATCATTTGCAGTCCTGGCGGGTGTACATCGCCGTAACAAGATGCATGTCGATCACAAAATCCGGCGTTAGGCGTTGGGCCAAAGCCATTGTTCGAATGTAGTGTTGATGTAATACACGCGAAAATAACCGACGCGCAGGCCGCGGACACAGTAAAACGGCGAAAACGGAAGACGTTACAACTCGGGGTCACCAGTGAGGTGGATGCTCGGGTCAGTTACACCAAACACCACCTTATTATCAGAAGTTCATTTATCCGCCTCTTTACACAAACAAGGCTTACAAAGAACTGGATCGTGGAACTGCACAAAGATAATGTTTGGCTTAGTTCAAAAACGATGCTCAGATAGATAGTGGTGTCGACCTCATCGGCGCCACAAAGTAGAAGTATCTATCTGTTACTATTCACCTCACCACCTGTATTGATATTTACATTTGTCGACCCTGAAAAATGGCTTTTCAGTGAAGTAGGTAGTGTATTGCAGAAAGCAGGTGTGATTTTGATGGCATATAATCTTGCTGACTTAACATATTTATCACTTAAAAGACATATATAGAATTCTGCTCAACCTTACTCATTAAATTTGCCATCACATTGTGCATTAAGGTGAAGATTGGGTGGAACGCCTTTGATTCTACTTTCAAAATATGTTAAAGAAACACACTGTATTATGCACATGCACCAACATCTGCAAAATACTGCTGGAATTGTAAGTTGAGCTCAGAAAACACGAGCCACAAATTTAGCCAGAAACCTAGTTTTCGTTCTTTCTTTCAAATTTTGACAGCATGAAAAACCCATATTGGCTCATCCTTTGTACAGAACGCTGGTTGAAACCTAAAATTGGTAGCACTATCTGAAAGAAGCTGCATAAATATTCTGTCAGATCATTTCAACATAGTATCGTATGACTATAATATCAATGAGTCTCTGTAGGAATCAGCGAACTCATATACATGCCTGTGTGTAACACTTTGTAGGGATATCAAATGGAATCATCACACAGCCTTAGTCATGGGTAGACTTTGGTTTATTGATAGAATACTGGTGAACTGCAACAATTCGACAAAGAAGAGTAACAGGGAATATTCAATGTGTACAGTGAAGGGCAGCATGAATGGTCACAGGTTTGTTTGAGCCATGGGAGAGTGTCACAGAGATACTGAAGGAACTGAACTGTAAGACTCTTGAAGATAGACGTAAACTATCCCAAGAAAGTCTATTAACAAAATTTCAAGAACTGGCTTTAAATGACTCTAGAAATGCACTAGGATCACCTATGTATCACTCACATAGGGATCATGTGGATAATATTAGAATAATTACATTACACACATAAGCATTCAGTCAATCATTCTTCCCACATTCCATTCATGAATGGAGTGGGAAGAAACCCTAATAACTGGTACAGTTGGATATACCCTCTGCCTTGCACCTCATGGTGGTTTGCAGCGTATAGATGTTGATATATAGCCTAACAGTTGACATTGCTGTGTTTAACATAGAAGGGCCCATGTTCAATTCTTGATAACACATCAGATTTTTTCGGATGTAGGAAGGTCTGGTACATGGCCCATTCAGCTCTTGTGAGGCCAATTGAAGACCTACTTGTATGAAGAAGAAGCGACATCAACAGGATTCATCTATGGGCAATAGTGGCTGGAAGCATTGGCAACATGCTGATCTTATGTCCCACAGCCACTGATTGCTCCTCATGCCACCTTGTAGACAGCTGTAGGCTAATCAGAACATGCTGTAAGTGGTGTTCACATTTCTTACAGAAAATGCTTGTAGCAGTGTAATTTGATGTATTCCTCAATAATAAGTTTTATTTAACATCAAATGATACCAATATCATTTTTCTAAATTTTTCAGTTCATAACAAGTGATTTTTTATTCACCTAACCATTTTACAACATACTTTTGTGTGTTATGCCATGACTTCCATTGCTTGAAAGTCATTGGCCTAGTCATCAGAAAAATGTCACCTCAGGATACTGTGAGAAACCTCAGCAAAAGGAAGAAGGCAGAAGCTAGCAGCACATAATTTCAAAAGAAGCTCTGCTAGCTCAGCAAGACTCACTATTGATTATTTTAGCAATGGTATTTAACATGGATCACTGTTGGCATGGGAACATCAATGTCATTGCAGAAACACAGAAGCAGACTGAGTAGCCATTATGTTTTGAATTTCAGCGCATCCAGGCCTGACACCAGACTACTTCCCTGTCCTATGTGATAAGGACTGATGGTTCGGCAAAACCATGGCAGACTAATCTACCATAAATACTGTCCATTTTACCTATGCAGTGTCTGTCACTGCCTCCAGCCATCTACGGAGAGGGACTCCACACCTATCATCAACCTGAAAGGGATCGTCTAACAACTGCCACCAGACGCCACCTTTGCTAGCTGTGGAACTACTTTTTGCACCTTGTTCTGATGCAGCTGGATACTGAAATGGTGCCTTTCAGCCATTTGCTGACTGACTTCTACCAACCTTTTGTCAGTGAGTCTACCTGGAAGTCCACAGTTCTCGTCTGGACATGACTAGCTGTGCCAAGCTGCTGCTTGCCTTGTGTGTGCATACTCTACTTCTGCTGCCACTGTTGCTGAATGATGCTTTCGGGCCCTCAGTTCAACTCGAGTGCTTTCCACGCTGGGTCACAATCACTCCAGCCAATGCAATCACACTGGACTCGCATTCGGAAGGACAACGGTTCAATCCCGCGTCCGGCCATCCTGATTTAGGTTATCCATGATTTCCCTAAATCGCTACAGGCAAATGCCGGGATGGTTCCTTTCAAAGGGCACGGCCGTCTTCCTTCCCCATCCTTCCCTAATCCGATGATACCGATGAACTCGCTGTCTAGTCTCCTTCCCCAAACCAACCAACCAACCAGCCAATGCAATCGACTGTGGAGTCTTTCATAGAAATGTACCATCCACCACCCTGGAGACTTGATGCTGCATTACTCCACTGGAGTGCTGCCCATAAAACCTCATCTCACTTGCTGCCCACTCTATAGGATGATGCCAGGTGCTGGCCATTACATGAGGCCACTCATTGAGCCGAGCATCTTTTCCTGATTGAGACCAGCCTATCTTGTGTGTGCTGACCATCATTTGGCAACAATACGAAAGTTGTAGCTTTCACTCGGAATAAACATATTTATGTAACTGTACTTTTCATACCTTTCCATCTGATATTCACCTGGCTCCATGAACCACCACCGTACTAATTCCCACTCAATGCCATCACCACCTGTAGTGGGATAGTGGGATACCCGAGTTCACCAGCCATCCCGACATCCTGTTACAAAGCAATTGGTACATTCATGCATATTCAAACACAGTGATATGAATATAGGCAGAATACAGCGCTGTGGTCGGCAGTGCCTACATAAGACAACAAATGTCTGTCTCAGTTGTTAGATCAGTTACTGCTGCTACAATGGCAGGTTATCAAGATTTAAGTGAGTTCAAATGTGGTGTTATAGACAGCACACAAGTGATGGAACACAGCATCTCTGAGGTAGCGATGAAGTGGGGATTTTCCCATAAGACCTTTCCACAAGTGTACCGTGAATATCAGGAATCCGGTAGAACATCAAATCGCTGACATCACTGAGACCAGAAAAATATCCTAAAAGAACGGGACCAATGACAACTCAAGAAAATTGTTCAACGTGACATAAACGCAACCCTTCTGCAAATTGCTGCAGACTTCAATGCTAGGCCATCAACAATCTCAGCATGCAACCATTCAATGAAACATCCTTGATATGGGCTTTCGAAACCGAAGACCCGTGCATGTACCCTTGATAACTGCACAACATGAAGCTTTACATCTTGCCTGGGCCTGCTAACACCAACATTGGGCTGTTGATGACTGGAAACACACAAAGGGGATATACACTGGTCCACAGACATACTGACTGTTCGGGAACACACACTTGGAGTGCACTGAACAGGTGCATGCGTCACATTGTTTTGGTAATTTGATAATATTATTCTTGGAAAAGAGCACAGTCAAAAATTACAGGAATCTTGTGGATGGATTCATTCATGCTCATACAGTCATTGGCTGCAACAGTGCAGTTATATTACTCCCACCTTGATGTGTGACAGAGACCTGTGACTCATTCAGTGATGAGCACAGTGAACTGTTCCACAAGGACATTTCTCTCATGGAACAGAGGCACACAGGATGGCGGATTACTACTAAGCTGGCTCATTTCTGCTGGATGCTCTAGGCATCACAAGACAAAAGTAAAGAAATTGTGTGAATTAACTAGGTAAGTTCAATTAATGTATATATCCTATTGAGTAGCAATATACATGAAATGTAAAGTCCCAACTTACTTGTAACTCTGAGCTAGGAGACAATTTTAATCATGATATTCACATTCAGTGCATCAAAATCTGTAAAGACTGTCCACTTTGGATTCCACAAAATATCCACAATAGATCAGTGTTGTTAATATATTCACCCAGCCATCTCTCTCAGAGTATTTACTACCTATCTCTGCAAGCAGTTGATATGAATTGGCTGGAAAAACATCTAAGCTTGCTTATAGACACCTTTATACACCTATGATTAAAGTATGTTGCCTTTCACTTCTATAGTTTATAGCGGAAAGTTCAATGATCCTTTAATGCATAAAGGCTTAAATCTATGGCACTTTAATTACTACCACCACCACAACCCCTAGCACCACCACACTTGATCTCCCTTCCGAGAGCTGAACAGATTCATTGTTAATGGTGTGCATAGTGAGAACTACTTCTCCAGAATACCGGTGCTCACTAATATCTCAAACTCTTGGTTTATTAATACATGCATCCAATTCATTGTGCTAATTTCCTAGGCTTCTCAAATGTTTGTGGATAATCTTAACAAAACAGTACTGGGATTGCTGGATTATATCTGTACACTTAATTCTTATGATATTGTCCAGCAAGCCTAACAAATTTCCCTGCCCCTCAATGATATGTTCATGATACTTTAAGCTGGTTGGATCACAGTCTATGTTACATCTTCATTTAGAGCTGCTGGGTTAGATGCTAGAAATTTCTGGGACAGGTAGGGAGCAGGTTTCATGTATGCTTGCCATATTATTACACTTTCAACCATAGTTTCCATTTTCAGAAAGACTCTTGCTGCTGTTGTGTACAGTGCTTGACAGTGATACTATGGTTACTGCCATGTGGAGTCTTCAGTTTCTACAAAAGGAACTACATCACCTGACAATAAAAGTGAAGCACAGGGAAGGGGAGGAGGAAATGAAATGAAACCTCATAGATAGAGATAGAGATAGAGATAGAGATAGTAGGTGATGCTATTTCAGTGACTACAAAATCAAGTCAAATTTACAAAGAACTTGGCAGTATGAACCCATGTATCAATATGATGTTGCACCACCTGTGGCCTTGATGCACACACCAGTTCGGTTGGTAAGTGGATCATATTAAGTTATTTTACCCTATCCTGAGTTCAACTGGGCCACAACTGTCATAACTGATCCTTGATATCATGGGTACTGGCACCAGGACAGATTTTACATCTGAGCTGGTTCCACACATTCTATTGAGGACAGACCTGGAGTATTACTGGCCACAAGAGTACCTCAGCATCACACAGACATTTCATACATACACATGCCATGTATGGATGAGCAATTTACTGCTAAGAATGGCATCACAATACTGTCACATGACATGTAATACACAAGGATGCAGGATGTCTGTGGTGTACCTTTGTGCTGTCAAGGGTACCTTCAATCACAACCAGCTGTGACCTGAAGTCATATGCAATGGCTCCACACTCTATGACACCAGGAGTAGCACTGCTGTGCCCCTCGGGCTTCTCCCCAGGTTGCTGCAAATACTCACTGGTGATGGTCATCTGGGATAGTGCAGAGCCACAATTCATCATTCAACACAATGCAACAGCATTCAGCGGTAGTCCATGCTTCCTTGTCACTGTGTCACTCCAAATGCAGCTATTAGTGTTGCGGTGTTAATGGCAGCTTCGTCTGGATGCTGTTAGTTTCTGAACAACAGTACAGGACGACCTAAACTGTTTCAAAGTCCATTACTTCTCCTCTGGTGGCAGGCGCAGACGTGAAGGGGTTGTGATATGCTTGGAGTACAATATAGTGATCCACCTTCATGATGGTCAGACACAGTTGACTGAAACCTTGATGACAAGTGCCCACCCTCATGTTCCCATGCAGTACAGCACCAGGACACTGTACATCTGACTAGTATACAAATCTGGATACTGCACGATTCAACCAACCAGTCAAATTAAGACTCTCAATGAGGCACCTTTCAAACTCTGTGAGATGCTGATAACATTGTCTCACATGATTATGCAGTTTTTTCATGTTATTCACAGTGATTACTCACCATATGATGCTGTTCATGCCCCTTGTCCTGGTAAAACACTAAAATCAAACAATACTAATGCACACTGGTAGTCGTTCTACCTGTCACACATAATTGCAACTCTAATCATGTATATACCAACCAATGGTGTGTATGTATAAAGTTACACAGTCTTCTGTATGATTCAATTTTTTGCCAGGCCATGTACAAAATCTAGAACTCAAGAAACATGAAGTTAGAATAAAGTTAGTAAGACGTATGAGGGACGGGGTAGTTGGTTTGGACCCTGAAGGGCATTGGGAAAGGTAGTGTTCAATATCACCCATTTGTGCGAGGGATGTTGGTATATAGGGAGGTGGCATCAACAGTGACAAGTAGGAATCCAGGAGGTAAAGGAGTGGGGATGATGGAGAGTCAGACTAGGAAGTGGTTGGCATCTTTAATGTGGGAGACTAGATTATGGGCAATTGGTTGGAGGTGTTGGTCAATGAGGGCTTAAATTCTTTCAGTGGTGGCACAATTAACCAGCCACAATGGGCCATCCAGGATTGTTGAGTTTTGGGGAGCATGTAGAAGGTGGGTGTGTTGGGTGCCACAGGGGTGAAGAGGGAAATTGATTCAGGGGAGAGTTTCTGGGAATGGCCTAAGGCTTTCAGCAGGATACTAGACTTCTGGGGTGGGATGACTCTGGAAGAGTTTATGAGTGGAGGAGTCAGATAATTCGCAGAGGCCTTCTGCCAGGTATTCACTGTGATTCATAATAAAAGTGGTGGACCTTTGTCTGCAAGTAGGATGATTAGGTCAGTACTGCTTTTGAGATTGTTTGGGTAGGATAGTGGTGCCCAAAGGTAGCAGCAGGGTGTTAGCAAGTTGGGTACTTACGGAGATGGTGTCTGGAATGTTTCCCCAGATGCTGGGGAGCAAGGGATTCAATTTCAGAAATGTGATGTATGTAGCATGGACGCACAGTAGCAGCATGTTTCAGAGGGAGCAGAAGTGGTTCTGCGATGCCTGTGCTATGCAGTGCAGTACCAGGTTTGTGAGGGCCAGGGACTAGCGGAACCTGAAAAGGTGAAGGTCACTGTGAAAGGAGGCATGGGACCAAGTAAAATGCCCATGGACAAGGAGGAGGAGGAGGAGGAGGAGGAGGAGGAGGAGGAGGAGGAGGAGGAGGAGGAGGGGGGAAGAACATTTGTGCCCTTTCAAAGGAACTATACCAGCACGTGCCTGAAGCAATTTAGGGAAATCACAGAAAACCTAAATTAGGATGGCTGTACGCAGGTTCGAACTATCATCTTCCCAAATGCAAGTCCAGTGTGCTAACCAGAGTGCTCATTCCAGTGGTTAGGCCATTGTAGGAGATTCCATGGTTACATAGCATTTAAGAAATAGAATGTAGGACTGGATTTTAGCCAGGAAAAGGGAGCGCGGATTAATTGTGGCAGGGATGTCGAGGGGGAAGTGGAAATGACATGGTAATGGGCATAATAAAGTGTTGATGGTTGTGAGGGGAGCTGGATAAGAGAAAATACATATAAAAAATACGTAAACACATGCAAAAACACACAAATATACGTAAAAATACCCACAGATAGGTAAAAATACCAACAAATATGTAAGAATGTGTGAAACTGCGGAAATCACGTAAAAATACATAGAAATAAGCAAAAATGCATGAAACCATGTAAAAATACACACAAATACGTTACAAACTTACAGAAACGGTGAGAGAAAAGGAATGAATGAGATATGGGAGTAGGTGTGTGTTTTGATAAGGGAAGAGAGGCGGAAGGGGGATGGGTTAGATTGAGGATCAAAAGTTCCTGTGTCATGGGCAGGTGTAGAAAATAAAGTACCATACATGAGCATGGGCCACGAACCTACTATGCTGTCATAGTAGGAGGAGAGGTGATACTCCTATGTGGCATGTCCCAGGTGGACGATAGGGAAGTCCTCACCGGTTTACCAGCAGACCTGAGTGAAATAAAATAGCTTTCGTGGACCAAACACACCATCTGTGGTCAACAACCGTAGTTGTAAATCGGAGCTTGCTCCAACTAAGGTTTGCAACCTTCGAAAGTCAAAAATGGAAAGGTCTTTTAGGAAAAAAATTCCACCGTCCTGCTCAAAAAGGCAGGAAAGGCTACATTGGATTCGGTGGGTAGCCAGCTAGAAGATAGCAATGAATTGGAGCATTTGCAACCATCAAAATGCACACTAAAACACAAAAAGAAGATTAAACATGAGCAGATAAATTATATAGCAACACACAACATAAACTCACTACCTCAGACCAGAAAACTCAAGGAGCTCGTAGATGAACTAAATAAACAAAAAATTTAATAACAGAGATGCAAGAAATGAGAAACACCACAGAGGACCCATTCGAATCACAAGGATACAGAATTTATAATGGGAAACCAGGACCGAGGGCAATGAAACAGTGTCACCAGTTTGGAACATGGTTTTTAGTAAACATAAAAATAATAGATACAGTAACAGATTTCCAAGCAGTATCACCAAGAATTGCGACTCTAAGCTTTAAAACAATGAATAAAACCTATACAATAATAAATGCTCATGCCCCAACAAATGAAAAAAATTGTCTAACAAAAACAAAGGAAGAGGTAGACAAATTTTGGGACCTTCTAGAACAAACTGTGAACAGAGAAAATAAAAAGAATGTAAAAATGTTATTGGGAGATTTCAATGTTCAGTTGGGAAATAAAGGAAATATAAAGATATAATTGGAAAATGGAGTCCACATAAATTTACAAGCAAAAACAGTCAAAGACTTGTAGAACTTTGCAGAGAACACAACCTTATATCTAAATCAACATACTTTAAGAGGAAGCCAAGTAAACTTAAAACATGGAAACATCCAGACTGGGGGTTGGCAGCTAGACCACGTCTGTATGGACAAAAATTTTCATAAGGAGCTCCACAATGTTAAAGTACTGAGAGTAGTAGACACAGGTTCAGACCATTATATAGTTAAAATTAAAATCAAATTCACTCCCTTAAAAAGAGGACTGTAAAAATTAATAAAATAAAAAGGAGGTTTGACCCACTTCAGCTAATTAAAAATAATAAATACCAACAAATAACACAAACCATCAAATTAACAGATGAACAACTAGTGCCTAATCTTAAAAAAGAAGCAGAGAATCTAGCTCCCTTGAACCCACAAAGGAAACACGCATGGTGGACATCAGAATGTGACAAATTCCATGAAGATGGACACCAAGCATGGTTAATGTTTCAAACACATAAAACTGAAGAAAATGTCATCAACCTAAAAAATGTAGGAAAAAAATTCACACAAAATATTAGAATAATCAAGAGAGGATTCCATAAAGGTAATTATCATAAAACCAACTCCAGGAACTACTATAAAATCTTTGGGAAACAACTACAACAATATGAGACCCCTACACTAATACTGAAAGATGAAGATGGAAGAATGACACACAGTAACAAGGAAAATGCAGAAATCATGGCAAAAACATTTAAGAAACTTCTGAATTGTGAGGAACCCAAAGAACCCTTACAAATCAACATAAATACCCCAATAAAAGCCAAACCTAACAAACTAGACCCTCGAACTTTCCAAAAAGTAGAAAAAATTCTTAAAGAACAAAAAAATTATAAGGCATGTGGAGAAGATCAGGTTTTTGTAGAAATGTGGAAATATGCAAGTGACACAGTCAAGACCTCCTTTCACATGGCTCTAACAAAAATTTGGGTAACAGAACGATTCCCCGAATATTGGACCACAGCTATCATCCACCCACTACACAAAAAGGGAGATAAGAGCAACCCAGACAACTACAGAGGAATCTCTCTCCTAGGTTGCACATACAAAATTCTAGCCAAGATCCTATATGAAAGAATCAAGGAGCAATTAGAACAGGAGTTAGTTGAATATCAGGGAGTTTTCAGACCATGGAGAAGCTGTGCAGAGCAGATAATTAGTTTAAAATTGATTATGGCATACTAAAAGAAACGGAACAAACCTCTGGCAATAACATTTGCAGATTTTAAGAAGGCATACAGTCCTTCAGTATTAAAAATTTTACAAAATCTAGGACTCCATCCAAAACTAATTAAAATAATACAACTCACTGGAACCAACATCAAGTCAAAAGTGAAGTTTAGAGGAGAAATTTTGGAACCATTTCTCATAAAAACAGGCTTAAGACAAGGTGACTGCCTATCGCCATTACTGTTCAACTGTGCACTGGAATACATAATGAGAGAATGATACAAGGACACTCCAAAGATGATAAGAATTGGAAGTGCAAAAGATGATATTAGCTTAAACTGCTTGGGATTCGCTGATGATCTTGCTCTCCTAGCCAACACTGTTCAGGAACCCAGGCAACAAGTGAAATCACTACAAGAAATAGCAGAGAAAGTAGGCCTTAGAATATCATTTGAAAAAAAGGAGATTATGCTAACTGATCCACTTGCAAACAAATTTACAATAGGAGAACAGGAAATCAAAATTGTTGATAAATTTAAATATTTATGCAAAATAATAACATACAATCTAAACGAGAAGCTATCATGGCAGAATAGAATAAAAAAAACTGAACTACACAAATTACATTACCAAAACTACATACAACAAAAAAGCCTACATATAGATGCAAAATTAAAACACTATAAAAGAGTTACACAACCAGAAATAATGTATGCAACTGACAACTTCTTCAAAACAACTAATACAGCAGAAATTGACAGAATACCAAAAATAGAAAGAAGAAGAATTAGGACATGTATAAATAAACAGTATAAAATAAATGGACATTGGAGAATAGGATCAAATGAAACAATATATAAGAAAATAGAACCAGTCATGAGCACAATCAGGAAGAAACACATCTCATTCTTTGGACATCTGATGAGAACTCTAGAAAACAGAATTAGTGAAAAAATAATACAAAAATTGTGGAATAGCAAGAGAGACATTAAATGGATCACAGAAATTAAGGAAGATATTAAAGAATTCCAAATTACAGTAGATGACCTAAAAAAACAAGACAGAGAAAACCAGAATACTGCAAGACCTGCAAACCAGACTACAAATGAAAATCAATAAAAGGAGTACAGGAAGAGTGGTCTCAGATGAAGAAAGAAAGAAAATATCTGAAAGAATGAAGAAATATTGGGCAGACAGAAGAACAAAACACCTTTCATATAAGAATAGAATCTAATAATTATATTACCTAAATATCATATTAAGTTATTGTGGAGCCAAATTGTATCCCTGTGTAACAACTTGTTTACAACTTTGTATTTTTGACTAGAGAGGTCCAATGAAGGCCATAAAATAAATAATAATAAAAATTATAATAATAAACATGAGCATGAGGGAGGAAGTTGGGTCATTAGGAATAAATAGAATTATTGGAGGCAAGAACTGAGCCATCAGATGTTTCATCAACAATCTGCATGGTGACGAAGCTGTGCTATGTGTGCAGACAATCGTCGTAACAGTGAGGCTCAGAAGTTGATGCTGTCTGAAAGGCAGTGACTAAATACAGTAAAAAGGAGAAAGAATGGACACAGAGAAGAGTTATGCTACAGAGAATAGTAACAATGGAAAGCATCACAGGGTTGTGGGATGGAAGAAAAACCATTTGGCAAAATCAGACAATGAAAATGCTAGGTTGTATTATCAACAAAGTAAGGAAAAGATAGATTGACACTTATCGTAAAGATGACACGTTAAGTAGCAGACAGGCACAATTAGAAGATACTTACATCTCTCTGCAATTTCAAGTGTCATCTTTACAGTAAGTATCAAACTATCTTTTCCTTACACTGTTGCTATTCCAACTTGGAGTATATATTTCATGCTCCATCGGACAGGTAGCCACTGACGTGTACAGCACGAAATGTCTGAAAGTAAAAGGGTCCAGGGCAGAAAAGGGAGCATTACGGTTATGAAATATTTTTGTGGCATTCTCTGTGTGATTTCGTCATTGTGGAAGGCATAATGGATCAACACAAGTATGCATCTATATTTGGGAACCATGTCCTCCCCTACATGCAGTTTTTTTCCCACAGCATGATGGCATCTACCAGCAGGACAATGCAGCAGGTTGCACAGCTCGCAGTGCACGTGCATGGTTTGAAGAGCAGAAAGATGAGTTTACTGTGCTCCCCAGGCCACCAAATTCCATGGATTTAAACCTAATCGACAATATGTGGGGCCACCTTGCTTAGACTGTTCATGCTGTGGATCCTCAACTGAGAAATCTACTGCAGCCGCCTATGGCACTGAAGTTATCATGGCTCCACATCCCTGCCTGTATGTTCCAGAACCTCAATGAGCAGTCCAAGTAGCGGAATGGGGTTATGCAGGCTTTTGAAAGGTGGTCATGTTAATGTGAATGGGCAGTGTATTTTCTCCACATAAATTATTAACAATTCCTAAATTATTAATAGTGCATTATTAACTAATTACTATTAAAATTAAAAAGGCTATAATTAAGAGATGAAGATAATGTCCCTTTTATGTTTGTCTACCCAAAGTTTCAACTAAGGTAAACAGAGAATATCAGTCTATGGTCACAGCATCTATCAACTCCCATAACTCTATTGATAAGCGTCGGAAGACATACCTTGGATTTTTTTATTAACACAGCAAATCATACCAATCAAAATGTGGGAGCAGAAAAACTAGTGATCAGAGGGGCAAGTAAATTACATATACCCTCCACCTTTTTTCCTTGTTTCCTCTAACTTGTTCCAATCTTCAGTTAACAGAAATCGGCAAAAAATAGTCAAATAGCACATTTTTTTTCATCATGGGCTCACTGACCTCTGAGATTTTACAATACCACATTAGAGAAGCAGCAAGAACTCCACTGTAACATTAGCGAGCTGTGTAGGCTGCAGCTGTCTGAACCCAGTATGCTACTGCTGCTACATGAACTACATTAGTGATAGATGTCTGTTCAGTAATAGTTGTTTCTTTACAATATTACTGGGGCAAAATGACACTAGGAATTACACAATGACATCAACATATGGTTACATGGGCAGGGAGAGGAAAAGGCTTGTTCTCGTAGGCAGAAGATAGGAACACAAGGGATAAATTTTGTCCTTTTCAGATAATTCACCTAGTACATCTCATATGGCGCTAACCACCCATATCTTGTAGAAAACTATTTAAGAAGTAAATATAGATGCACACGTTTGTGTTGCATGTGTGTAATCCAACTCGACAAAGTATTTCTTCCAAGTGCAAGGAGAGTTTTCATTACCTTTTATGTGTACCTGTCAATGACTCAATGCTTCTGCTATTTGGTAAGTGATCTCCTTTACTCCTAAATTATTTAAGAAGGAAGGTCTTTGAGCTACAGCATAAGAATACATGTTTACTCACATGAAATTTGTTGTAAGTAATCCATTAGAATTTAGAAGGAATAATGGTGGCCATAGTTTCAATGCTAACAGAAAAAGTTACCTTCATTACTATCCAAATCTTTTATTGTTTAGCGAATGATATTAAAGTGCGCTGAAAAACTTCCTTCTGGAAAACTAATTATAATCCATAGAATAATTTTTCTTTACAAATTTGAAGCACTAATGAGCCACAGCATTATGACTACTTCCTACCATGAGACTTTCTGGTGGCATGGCATGCGCATATGATGGGGTAAGGAAAGTATGTAAATGGAGAAGAGATAAATGGAGAATCATTCTAGCAATGATAGAGGCTGCAAATAGGGAAATATACAGACATAAGTGACTTTGACAAAGGGCACAGTTGTCTGTATTTTTTGATAAGTTTGATACATTGCTACATAAATTAAAAAGTGAGAAACTGTACAAGAAAGTGGTTATATGTGTTGACTTCAACATAGATGTAAGGACTGATGACAAATTTTCTTCACACTTAAAGAATCTGGTAGCCACAAATGGGCTATATCTCAATTTTGTTCAGTATACAAGAATTACAGCAACCTCTGCAACATGTATTGACAATATTGTAAGTAGTTATAATTATTATGTAAAAGAAAAGTTTGTTCTAGATTTAGGAGTATCAGACCATAAAGCGCTATTTGTATCCCTACCGAAGCAAAATTCAGTCTGCACAACAAAAAGATGTAGGAATTTCAGTAAAGAAAATGTGGAAGTATTTTGCAAAAAACTAAGCCAAACCAAATGGACAGTCAGCACACTCCCACAAGTGACAATTACAATTAACTTTTTAACTGAATTCTTGGGTATATTCAATGAATGCTTCCCTTTTGTAATAGTGAGGACCAGGTCCCAAAAAAGTAGATACTGGGTAACAAAAGGAATTAGAGTGTCTAGTGCTACTAAGAGGAAACTGCATATGGAAGCAAAAGTACATCAAAGCCCTCAATTTCTTAAGTATGAAAGCACATACAAAAAAACATTCGACAAAATAGTTAAACTAGCAAAACGTACTGTGAATAATAACTTCATTTCAAATGCAAAAAACAAATCAAAAGCTGTTTGGTCTGCTATAAGAAGTGAAGTTGGCAGTGAGGCAGAGAGAAAATGCCCTTCTAAAATAGTGATAAATGGTAGAGCTGTTACAGAACCCAGTGCCATTTGTGAATCATTCATTGACTTTTTCATAAACTGTAACAAATTTTGTGACTGTTCACCATCAAAAACAAAGCCCAATATGACAGACAGCAATTGCCCATGTTTTAAGTTTTCTCATGTTTCCATCTCAGATGTCATCAAAATCATAATGTCCCTAAAAAAATTCAAAATCTGCAGGGTGGGATGAGGTCCCCACTGAAATAATAAAAATAGTCTGTCACAGTATTGCATATCCACTCTCTTTGATAACAACCAATCTTTTGGTGAGGGATGTTTCCCAGATCGATTAAAATATGCAGAAGTTCGGCCCATACATAAAAAGGCAAACAAGATGAATTGGGCAACTATAGGGCAATCTCACTGTTACCAATTTTCTCAAAAATATTTGAATGAGCTGCATGTGATCAGATCAAAAATCACAATTCATCTAACAGCATTATCGTAGGCAATCAATATGGTTTCAGAAAAGGCCACAGCACAATCCATGCAATAAATGAATTAGTCAGCAGATGTCTTAATGATAGAATGTGTGTGTCAGGCATCTTTTGTGACCTGTCCAAAGCCTTCAACACAGTAAATCATGACCTGCTTCTCCAAACATTGGCACGCTATGGTTTTCAAGGCAAATCTCTTAGCTGGATGTCATCATACTTGGCAAACAGAAAACAAAGAGTACTTATTAACATCAACGGCAAGAAATTTCTCTCTGACTGGAAACACACTCAATTAGGTGTTCCACAAGTTCCAATATTAGGGCCACTACTTTTTCTGCATTTACATTAATGATATGCCATGTCAGGTCCAATCTGATACTATCCTCTTCACAGATGACTCAACATCTGTAGTCTTTTGTAAAAATGAGGTAGACCTAATTCGTCATATTGAACAAACACTTGAGGAAGCAGAGGCATGGGTCAAAAACAATAACTTGACATTAAATTTTACAAAAACAGAAATTGTTCATTTCACCACAAAACAATCTGCACAGTCTATAAGTGAAATAAGGTATATGGACAAAAAATTAGAGACTGCAGACTGTGTAAAATTCCTTGGCGTATTAGTCAATAAAAACCTGTTATGGAGTCACCATGTGGACAACATATTGGGTCGACTGAATAATCCTGTATATATTATGAATATCTTGTATAGTATTACTGATTTAGCTGTAAGAAAAACTGTATATAATGTATAGTCTGTTTCAGTCATTAAATAGAGTATAATTTTCTGGGGGTCTGAAAAGTCAAATTTACTTAGAGCTTTTAGACTACAAAAAAGAATCATCTGAGCAATGGTGGAAGCAAAACCAAAGCAACATTGTAAACCTTTATTTGTAAAACTAGATCTAATGAGCATTCCAAGCATACACATCTATGAAACTCTCACTTTTGCGAAAAGAAACCCACAACTTCTTGAGGGCAACTTCTTTTTGCATCAATATGATACTAGACATAGAACGAGCTACATGTTACCTACCCACCGTTTAAAATCATATGCAAAAACGCCATACTATATGGGCATGAAATTTGTAAATAAAATATGGAAAGATATGGATGACCCAAATGTAAAAGGTACAAAAAAAGACCTGGAAAAATATCTGAAAGATAAATGTTACTATAGTGTAGAATATTTCGTGAATGGCAACAATGCATTATAACTGTAATTAAAATACCTCTTTGAAGATGTTACACCATATATATCATTAGTTTATTGTCTATTTCTAGTATTATTATATATAGTGTAAAGCTGACAAGTCACCTATGTCACAATCTTTGTAAAAGGCATGTTATGTGATGATAAAAACTGAATTGAATTGAAAAAAAGTTATGACCTGGTGCCTGGGAACACGCATCTTGGAAACAGTGGGGCTGATCAAATTGTTCACATGTTATCATCAAAAGCATCTGTGACAACAGGTTGAAGGATAGTAAAACCATGAGTAGGTGACAAAGCACTGGACGTCTACACCTTATCACAGAATGTGTAGGTCAGACTCTGGCCCACTGTGTAAAGCAAGATAGACAGCGATCTGTGGCAAATGTGACAACAAGTGCATAATGCTGGTGCATGCACAAGTGTTTCCAAGCACAGCCTTCAGGTGGGCATTGTCAAACATAGGGCTCTCGCAGAAGCTGACTACTGTGTTTTCCCATGTTGACTCAATGGTATCATCAATTACGAAAGCAGTTTACAAGGGATCATCGAGACTGGACTGTATATAAGTGGAAACCAGTCACCTGGTTGGATGAAGGACATGTATTGTTCCATCAGATACATGGTCACAGCTGGATGCAATATCATCCAGCCTTGAAGCATGCACCACACCACTGATGCACACCAGAGGGGGCAGTATTATGCTATGGTGGTGCATTAACCTAGGCTTCCACGAGACCTGCAGTAGTAATCGAAGGTTCATGACAGCTGTGGAATATATGATTATTATTGTGAATCATCTGTACTACTCCATGATTTATGTCTTCCCCAACTGTGATGGCATTTTCCAGCAGGATAATTTTCAGTGTCAGAAGGCTAAAAAATCATGCTAAAGTGGTTTGAGAAGCATTTTAGCAAACTCTCATTTATGTCTTGGCCACCAAATTTGCCTCATTTGATGGAACGGAATATATCTAGGATACTATGGCATCCACACACTGCTGGCATGTAATGTATGGGAACTGCATAATGTGTGCACAGACATCTGGCACCACATAGCTCTAAAAACTGTGTACACTGGCTTTTTCCATGTCACTGCAATGTATCGTTGAAAGTGATCCATGGAACATACAACTAACTAATATTTCTGAAACCAAGCTCAAATTTTCCTACAAAAATACGTTTCTCATCTTCTTCTCTACTTTTTATTAAAACAGCCAGAATTATTCTGTAGTGTGATTTTCATTTTACAGTTTCTGTTGCTTCTTGTATGGATTTTGAACTTCATCAAGGTGTCAATAAGTCATGGTGTGTACTGGTACAAAGGGTACTACAGATGTTCTGCTATGTGAGATTCCAAGTCAACATGTCATAAATAGACTTTCTCCATGTGTAGACCTATCCATATAGCACTGTGGCACAAAGCTTGAGCTTTTCTTATCTACTTTACTATATGGTTGTAAATTAGCAACAACAGCTGTTGCGTGGGATAAAGAAGAGAGAAGTATTGTTACGATATATTTTTACTATGGGGCTGACAGTGAAGAATTTTTTCCAAAGAAATGGGTCCCATGCTTGGAGAAGACATTCTACATCACTCTACATCTGCATAATAAATTTTCAGAGGAATAACTTCATCCTCAACAAAGCTCCCCTCAGCACCAACACTAAAAAGAATGTTTGAATGCAACAGACACAAATGGTAGAAGACCAGCCTCTTAAGTGAAATACAGGTGTTAAGAACCTGAAGATTGGTTCAACACCACAGTGCTTTACTAGAGATCGTCCTATTTGAGATGGTATGCCTTTGCCATTTTTCAGCCTTCCAATTGACGTACCAACTTGTTACTGGGGGACCTATAGTTTCATGTGGCAATAACAATATTGCCACAGTGGTAACACCAGTTCCGATCAGATCACCAAAGTTAAGCACTGTCAGGCTCAGCTAGCATTTGGATGGGTGACTGACTGGGTCTGCCAAGCACTGTTGGCAAGCAGGGTGCACTCAGCCCTTCTGACACCAATTGAGGAGTATAGAAGTACGGGCTCCGGTTACAAAAGCTGGAAATGACCAGGAGAGCAGTGTGCTGACCACACACCCCACCGTATTTGCATCTAGTGAAATGTATTGGCTGAGGATGACACGTCTGTCACTCAGTACTGTTGGGATTTTCAAGACCTGTTCCGATGGACTTCGAGGTTTTGTAGTTTAACGTTGACTCTTAAGCACAGTACAACTTGCTATTTTTCACACATACTCAAATGGTTGTCAGAGATGAAAGAAGTACTAAGTAACAGAGGAAAAATCCTTGGAATGACCAGGAATCAAACCCCAGGCCACTGGTCTTGTTGCAACCCACACCAGCTTCTAAGATAAAAGAATTCTTGTACATGTAACAAACTGCAATTCATACCGTCCTCAAGAAAGTGTTATCCATTGTGGGCCTCCATACTCTATGGTGGATGAATAACTGATCCATGCAACTGCTGAGGTGCAAAGAACATGTACATAAGTCTGAAAATGGCAGACCTTGCTGTGAAGACACCTTTAACACACACAGTGAAATCCACTTTATTAACCCCATTTCCTATCACATTAACTGAAAAACACTAAATATGTTTGGAAAGTAAGAGTGCATCTGTCACAATCTGAGAATAAGTACACCTATTCAGAAGAGAATGGTGGGGGTTTCCTTCACCATAAGAAGTACTTAAAACAAATGATGCTGGACCATCATTGTGATATGGTATCCAGAAAAATGCATGTCCCAAATAATAATGCATTTCAATGCTTCCTTAAAGATAAAGAACTGAGAGTTAGTCAGGGCTGTAGTGGCTCTTTGCATTAAGCTATGAAGCTTTTGAACACACTCCCTACAGAACTGATGTTGCACCACATGGCTTTGCCTCATTACAAGAGAATACTTGACTGAAAGAACTGGGATTTCCTATGTATTCATGGATCCTGAAATTTTATTAAGGGTACATCCTCCTCAGTCAGAATTTAAAATAGGTGTTTTTTACATTTTAAAAAAACTAATAAAGCAACCAACATAAATCTTTTTGCACATTATTTATTGATTCCTGGATAACATTATTTGATTTTTAAAATATTCTGTCATCATTAAGCCCCCCCATTAGAGGAGTTAAATTTGCTGTGTGCACAATGAAGTGTGTACATGACCAAAGTCCTGCAGTCTCCAACTTTATCTGAAATTGAAAAATAAACAGTTTTCTTAATCTAGAGGATACTGCACACAAAGTAGCAGCACAGTATTTTGAAATTTGGAAAAATAATAAAATGGTGGACATTTGGAAAAAAAGATGTAGTTCTGTCATGTGTTTTTAGCCACCTTTTTAGTAATAACGAAGGCATGAAGCAGAACAAAAAAATTAGTCTGTTACTCCTTGCGGAAATGCAGGAGGAGTAATTCGCCCAAATTTCAGAAAGGTATTTTTATTAGTGTACACACGATATATTGTGTCAGCTTGGGATACAGAGAATTTCCAGCTGGATTGCAGCGCACTAATAAAGCCATCTTTTTTTGTTTTGATTTGCTCATTAGTTACTGCAAAAAAGGTGACAAAAAACCCACAACAAAACTACACATTTATTTCAAACATCTGCCATTTTATTATTTCTTTAAATTAAAAAAAAAGTGCTATTACTCCATGTGAAATATCCCATAGATTAATAATATTTTTTGTATTTTGATTTCACATACGATTTGCAGATTGCAGGACTTCTGTCATGGACACACCTCACTTTGGACACTACTACTTTAACTCTTCTACATCTACATCTACATCCATATTCCGCAAGCCACCTGACGATGTGTAGTGGAAGGGGCTTAATGACAACGGAATGTCTTAAAAAATCAAAAAATGTTGTCCAAGAATCAATAAATAATGTACAAAACTATGTTGATTGGTTCATTAGCCTCTTTTTAAAAAATCATAAATATTGCCTATTTTATTGGCTGACCAAGGAGAATGGATCCTCAAGATGACTGTTCCCATTTGTCAATACATATGTGACACAAATGGTTTAATGAGTATACACACACACACACACACACACACACACACACACACACACACACACACACACACACACACACACAAATTCTTTGTCTTAGTTCCCTCAGTCCACAATTTCTAATATGCTTTCCCTTGGATCAAAATTATTTAATGTCAAATTCTTTCATCTAACGTCACTGACTAAAACAACACCTTTCTTTGTATGCTAGCCCATCAGGCTGTACAAGATTAATAAGATGTATTATCAGTGCTCAATTTCAGTGAAGCAAGACTCCTAGCTGTTTCAGCCCATCCCAGGATGTTTCTATACAGGGTGGTCAGGAAAAGTCTGAAAATCTTGTAAGGGTGTTGCACGCTAGGTTGAGCTGAGAAAGAGCTGTTAAGAAAAAAAAAATGTTGCATCGCACCATTTCTGAGTTAATTAGGATTAAAGTTAGTCAATCAGGCTGTTTTCCATACAAATTCCAGCAGCCAGTTAGAGATGATGTCGCCAAATGGGTTCTTCCTTTGGTTTCCTAAAACCAAACAAGAGTGCAACAAAAATTGGACATGGGACGGCAGTAAGGATCAAACACGGGCCAAAGGCTGAGCACTCTTACTTCCATCATATACGCTGTGAGAACAACTGGTACTAATTGTATATGGCACGCCGCTTGAATCTGTGTGCACAATTGGCTAACATCAATACTAATTAACTTAGGAAAGACTCAACGTAACTATATATTTTCTTTAACAGCACAACCTACCTTGTAACACCCTTACACACTTTTCAGATTGTTTCTTGCCACCATGTATATCAAAGTTGGACATCAATATGGTCAATTTACATGCATGTGTCACCAAACAACCATATTATAATTGTTAACTAATGTAAGTTTCTTTCCATGTAAGATAAAGTGATATATAAAGAAGCTTTCTGTATATCTTTTCTGTCGTCCAAGTTGAAGAGCTGTTTATTTGTATTTTTTGACCAACTATATCTCTTGTTGCTCAATGCTCATATGGACTCCTACTAGAAAGAGAAAGGGTGTGACCTGGAAGTCAAAGACGCAAGTAAATCTGTCCTTAAGTCAAACACTTCCAGCACTGGATCAAGCATGGCAGTGCTTTATTAGACACGGTGCTACTGGAATTGGTATGCCATTTCCTTCCTCCAACCTTGGAACTGACAAATGCAGTCAGTTATTATGAGACCTACCTACAGTTTAACTCAGAATCAGCACCACAGGGTAACTAGGTTCTTTTCACATGTAAAAATTATTGTCTTAGGTGAAAGATGTGATAGATGCCAGAAGAAAGCCCATGACCAACTGGGAGTATAATGTCGAACCTCTGGATTTGTTGTCTGACGTTTACCAACTTAGCCACCTAGTCACACATTCAAGTTATAACTATGAATAAATTACCCCATACACAAACAGGATTTACAGACTTTTTCTTCCTTATAATTATCCCCCCCCCCCCCCCCCCCACACACACACACACACACCAACACAAACAAAAAGGTTCATATACTAAAATAATGACAAGTCATGTAGTTTTGTTTCTGGTATATTTTAGCACCACAGGCTTTCAAAGTTACCATGTAACACATTTAACGTCAGTTTATAAAAGACGACAAAATACGGCTTTTGTTTAAATAAATAAATAAATAAATAAATCTGTTTGTATCCATATGTAGCCCTTAATTAAGGAAACTGATGATTGTAACGCCCATATTACATAATTTTTCTCCAACAGCTTCATAACATTCATTACAATTTGGTATTTCAATTACAGAGAACACTTACTACAATTCAATGTTATATCCAAAAGTTACATTACACATTTAAACATGTAACACATGGGAATAGTTTCCTCATTAACAACATGTATACACACAACCAAAATGAACAGCAAGTGTGGAATTTGTTCAAAAATACATACACAGCTTTAATATTAGTTTTTATATTTTGTTCCCACAAAACATAGACAATATACACATTAGGCCATAAGTATTTACATATGAATGTCCACGTACAAAGGTCTGATCTGAATTATGTCGGGGTTTATGATTTGAATTTCATTTTGTTATACACCACCCAACAATAAGACGTTTCCACAATACATTCAGGTTATTTATTTCACAGCTACTGGGCTTTATCTGAAGAGGGGAACAACAATAACTTCTTTCCACAGTACATTCATGTTATTTACTTCACAGCTACTGGGTTTTATCTGAAGAGGGAAACAACAACTTATGTCCACAATACATTCATGTTATTTATTTCACAACTACTGGGTTTTATCTGCACTGGGAAACAACAACAACTTCTTTCCGCAATACATTCATGTTACTTACAGCACAGCTACTGGGTTTCATATGAAGAGGGAGACACCTGATATAAAATAAATATGATCAGTTATCAATAGTTCAAAAGGAGACTAAAGAAACATTCACATATAATATGCTGATTTCTTTCAAAGTGCGGAAACACCACAAGAGAACCTTTGGTCAGAGATCGGCATTTGCACAAAATCTGCACATTGAAGGTGGCCTAGTACACAGCAGAGAATCAATATGTTGTAATTATTGAAGCAGATAGAATGATGGAATTTAAGATATGTTTGATAAAACAACTTTGAAGAAACTATTACATACAAATGATGCATATGACAACAGCTGAAAACTGAGGGATGAAACTGAATTTCGATTTATTATGTGGACAGATAAAATTATCTCACCAAGCAGCAGCAGCAGCAGATGAAACAAGTTGAACAATATAAAATTGTAAATACGCTAACTTCAAAAATCTGTGGATCCTTTCACTGGCAGGAGAGCAAAAAATGTTCAAGTGAGGGAGACTAGTACAGCTAAAGGGTACAGAAAAAAGCCAGTTTTATCTCTACACCTTAGTCTCTCTTCCTTTAACTTTTTTTCCCTCTTTTTCTAGAGTGAGGAGCCCTTGATATTGAGATCTAGTTGTCGTACATTGCTCTGTGTAGACCCTCTGTCCATAATATAAATAGTTACAGTTCACTGAACATTTTCATGGACAAACTGAAAGGTTAATAATAAAAATCTGGAAATGGAAATAATTTACTCCTCTGGCAGTGTCATGCATTAGGCAAAAATTAACTTTCTTGGAGAAGAAATTTAATGGAGGGTGAGAGAGAGAGAGAGAGAGAGAGAGAGAGAGAGAGAGAGAGAGAGAGAGAGAGAGAGAGAGAGAGAGAGAGAGAGGAGCGGGGGGGGGGGGGGGAGAGGGGGGGGGGAGAGAGAGGGGGGGGAGAGTGAGAGAGAGAGAGAGAGAGAGAGAGAGAGAGAGAGAGAGAGAGAGAGAGAGAAAATGTGTCATTCCCCTGTTAATTAAAAGGGTAACTGCTAGATAAATAATTGAAATAATTGCATAAAAGAAAAGAAAAAAAAAAAGGTATCAAGCATACCATATTCTCCCAACAGCATTCAGCGCTGTTGTTATTTTTATAAGGGAGTAATTAAAATATACATCTCCATCACTGTACTGTGCAACCACATAAGTTGGGAGATGTGTACAGAATTATGTCCATTTAGGTCACCAGAAGACTGCAATAATGTCTTCTTGGCATTATATGCCACAAGCATTCAGTTATTATTGTTGTTGTTAGTGTTCCTGTTAATATAATTTATAATTATCTCACTCTAATCATGAGCAAATGTTCTTCACCTCTTTTCCTTTCAGTACTTTTTCCATGTATGACAGTATTTTTACAATTCTGAAACAAATTCTCTCTTCATGCTTATTCTGTCTTCCTGTCTTCAACAATTGTTTTAAGAGCACATTTTTGAAAAGGGATCTTTAAACCAGATGAGCTATCAAATAACTATAGAACATTCATAACCTCATATCTTTCCCACATAATGGAAGTTATTGTTATATTTCCACTTGCTTTAAAGCTACTAACAGTTTTTAATAGGATACTGATATTATTACTAATTATCCATAAAAATGATACTCAGAATTCCTTTTGTGGTTCAATTGCTCAGATCTGAAGCACGGGACATTTGATATGCAAGAAATGCATTACAAATCAGCAAATAAAATAACACTGCCACTGGACAGACAGACATATGGAACAAACTTAGTAAATTGGACAGTACGAATAATATGATTTATAAAAACTTGTGTATCATGGCAACTTTTTAAAATGACAATCAAATGCAGAAAATGGAATGTAAAACTGTTGAACAAATCAACCCATAGATAAAAAATTTACAAAATTTTACATTATATATCTCACAGAACACACAGGTCATGATTCAAAGTGAACACACTGAACTACTTAAAAAACATCAGTGTTACAAGGCACAATAAAAATGGACAGTAAACAAAACCATTATACAAATATCAGTCGGGATACATGAAAAGAGATCATCAATCACAAGGCATAAATTTGAGATAATGCTTGATGTACAGGGTGACGACATATCCGTAGCCAAGCAGAATGTGTAATCATGACTGGCTCGGAAAAATGACAAAATGGTATCTCCACTATTTGTGGATGATAGATCAATGACTTCTTTCCATTTCCCAAACTTTACTATTCCAGTATCAAACATCCAATTGTAAAAGCAGTCTTCTTATTAAAAAAAACTTGTTACATATAAAAAATAAGTACAAAAGATTTGGTTGTAGATCATACGCCATACTGACAAATTTTCCATAACTATCACACTCAATTTTTTTCGGGGGAAGAGAGAACATATCCATATGTCATTATTAGCAGACACTAAGTACAAAAAACCAGCTTCATTATGAGGATTAATATCTACTGTGCGATTGTTCAACTTGATTTTCATCATTTGTGTTTGTGGTCAATGCAGACTGTTCTGCAGGGAGTGAGATCTGACGAGTAATTACTTTTGGGATCAGTGGTACTGACACTGCCGAGAGGCTGCCTGAACGATGCAGTTGATGGATGTGTGTGCTTAGAGCTTCTAGCTCATGACTTTCACTAATCGAAACATGAATTTGTGCAGCTGTACTTGATGTTGACAAAGTTGATTCTGACAGCATATTGTTATAAGAAGGAGCACCAGTATTACTTGGTTCACTGACTCCATCATCAGATTTTGTATTTACGGGTCTCCATATTTTGCTGCAAAACTTCCACATATCAGAGTACGAAAATTGCCCAAATCCATGTTGTGGCCCACAAACAGCCAATAATGATCCAAAGAAAAATGTTGAGTACACCCAACTTACAATCATAACTGCCACAAGAAATATGCCAATCTGTATGTAAGCCAATACTGATGACGGTAACATAAATGCTCCTGCTGCTGCTGTGGTAAGTGCTGCCATGGCAGTTGGCCCACTCATTCTTGACAGAGCAAAAGAAACTGCTGATACTCTGTCTTTTGCATCTGGGCACATTCGATAATGAACACCGTAATGTAAACTAAAATCAACTGCCAAACCAATTGCAACGGTTACAGCAACAGATTCCAGAATATTGAGTTTCCAACCCATAATCACCAATGAACTAACAGTAACTGATATTATAGCTGTTACAGTAATAACAGCATATAAGCTTACAAGAAGATTAAGAGTGACAAAAAGGATCACAGATAAGCTAATAGCCATGGACACCACAATTGCAACAAGTGTACCATTAGACAATGTCAACTGAAGATCATAAAAATCTAAATCACTTACAAACCACCCATTCTCCATTCCTGGAGGTGCAGTTGCTAACTGCTCTTGCATCCAACTTTCCACCTCATTGAAGAATTTATTCATTTCTGAAAAGGATAAGGAGAAAGAATGGACACTATCATATTCCACAACTACTGCTTGTATTTTATGTTGCTTTCCAGGGTCTGCAGAAAATTTTGGACCAGCCATACCTGGCATCAAAATTTCAACTGGTGTTTCATATAGACTTTTTATTGCGTGGACAATGCACAACTCAAATACCTCTCGTACATATGGAAACTGCTCTGTTTCACAGCACGGAGTCCTGTCAATATGACTAATAGGATCTTGGCAACGTCGCTGCATCCAAGAAATAAAAGATTCTATAAAACAATTTGGCAATAGTGGGCCTCTTGTTGACTGGTAAAATTGTTGCGCTCTTAAATTACGACAGAACTCTAGCAACCACACTTGGGACTCTGGAGCTCCGATGTCAAAAGTTGGATCAAATACCAGGTTTCCAAGAGACGCTGGATTGAGGTAATCACCATTATCTACTGGTAATATCCCCCACACAAAGCGCAATGGCAGTTTTGTGTTGATGCCCACCTGAAACAGAAAACATGGTTAAATGTTTTAATAGCATTAAAACATATAAAAATTGACCTGATTGTAAAGCATAACATAAAGCACACTAGTTTGGAAGACAGGAAGGTGAGCCAGGCCCAGATTGAACCTGCACAGTGGATTAACAACTGCGGCTGGTGCACCAGCTAGCCTCAATGAGGATTTTAGGCAGGTTCCAACACTTATTAAGGCAAATGCTGGACTGGTCCCAACTTTTCATCTCTCAAATCACAATACACAAAGAGTTAAAATATGGTCACCTACAGAATAAAGTTTACACCCAATTTACAGACAGGTGGCTCACACAACTTTCCTCCCTTAGATAACTGATGACTGTGGTGACAAGAAGTAAACAAAATAAATTTATCAAACTTTGAGTACAGCGAAGCCCTTAACTAGCCAGGGTAAATGCTAATGAAAAGAAGAAGAAGAAGAGGAAAATATATAACATTTAAATTAAAATAAAGAGGTGGGAAAAGTGGGAAGCGTGAAACAGAACACATACAACACAAATGTTGAGGACCTCATCAATGATTAACAAACAGCAGCAGAACTGCTGTGAATTATGTGATAGCAATTGACATTCATTAATATCCGTTCATCTTAACTGCCTCCTGATCAGTCATCAGTCCTACTGGAAATTTGAGAGATCATCATCTGTCCAAGAAAACATTCACCTATCTCGTCATCGTATGCTTAATGTGTGGATCAATGAGAAGTTAAAAACATAGCAGAGTACGGGGCGAGGTTTTAATATCTTGTCAACATCGAAGTCATTATACATAGAAAGCAAACAAGCTGAATTCGCAATATAACATTTGTATGAAATGATTATGAGAAACCATGAGAATCCTAAATAAGGATGGCCAGATGGAGAGTTGAGTACAGCCATTACTAATATGAGTGCAGAGCTTTAATCATTCTACCATTTCAGTCAATCATTGGCTCTTTAAACAAAACAATTACAGTAGTAACATCACACAGCTATAAAACTGAGTTAGTCTATGACTGTTAGCATGAACTTCAACTGCTGCCCAGAGTGAACTGTCCCACAATGTGCTAAAACAAATTTAAAGGGCAAAGAAAAATGATAAATGTAACTAAAATGTTTTGTTCAGTACAAGAACCACAAATGAGAGGATACCAGAAACAAGATTTGGCTTAAATAGTCATATAAAGAAGAGCAGTGAGTGTGCAACAGTGTGTATAAGTGGCCAAGAAAAACAAATTCCAGATTTTTCTCATTTTTATTGGTTAAAAATACACTTTTTCCTGGGTGAAATACTCTTTCTTGGGTGAAAATACATTTTTTTGTGTTAAGAGCCAATATAATTTCCCTCAGAGCTGCAAAACTTTTCACTCTTTTGAATGGTAAAGGTTTTATACAATGGCTTACAACTTCCCAGCACTTTAGAAAATGAAACCAAGCAAACAAACAACACATTTTGGAAAGATCTTTGATGCACAGCTACATGTACACTGTGTATTCCTGCATTATGAATGTAAATACAAATTCCACCAAATACAGTACGGTAGCTGCTGTAGCACGGAAATTGATATTGTGATGTGCTTTTGTCAGCCAATCTTAACTCATATCATGTGATCTCACCAGTCAATGACAGCAGATACTCAGAGCATAGGACATGTGATGTAGTCAGCCAGTAACAACATCACTGCTACGTCACACAAACACACAAGTAGGAAAAGTTACTGATTTAAATTAATGTACATGAAATATAGCTACAAGAAAAGCTAAGCGCCATTTATAATGTGGGTCCTCGAAAATTTTTTGCCGTTTTTTTCTGTGGGTGTGGTTAGGCAGAATCCTATGAGCACAGCTTAAATTGCAGCAGCTGAATATTTCTGACAATCCCAATTATAAATTTCACTGCTGTGCACTGAACATTTTGCGGGTTACTTGTAAGAATAGATGTTCCATTAAGCACTTTGACTTTCCCATAGAAAAGCCAATTATGCATGAAATTGTTCAAGAACTCACCTCACGTGATAATCATTATTGCATAATTGGTAATCTATGAAAGTACTGCAATAAATATGAAAGACTAACCTTGACGCTTGTTATTCTTTAGCTTGTGTTACCCTTTAAGCTATATCATATACAAATGTGCCAGTAAAATTTTAAATAGTGGCACAAATGTCTGGCCTTCTGAGCCTGAAATTTTTCTAAGTGCTTCGTCCTAAAAGTGTTGAGTTTTGAATGAGAGTCAAATGCTCCATGACATAAGAAATTCCTAATTCATCTTGTATAAAAGGCAACTTATTTTGAAAGTCAACCATCAGTCACAATATTTTCCCACTATCTGTTAGAAACGTAAACAGTTGTGACGTCACACCCATCAAAAGCAGTTAGTTGCAACGATGTATTGCATAGTCTCCATCCTAAATCATTTGACACATTTTGCTGTCAGCAGATGCTTGTGTGTGCACTGTGTTCTGTTGTAAATGACACATTTTATTTTCAACTAAAGTTTTATTTAGGTGCTATTCTCTCATTTATATTTTATTGCTGCAGTATTATCCTGTAGTAGCAGGCTAAAGCAAAATTATCTGCTAGACTGTGTCAGGTCTTAACAGTGAAAATTATAAAAATTTAACTAAAAACTAAAATTATGGAAAATTCTCATAGTTCTAAAAAAATCGTTTTTTTTTTCCGGATTTTTTAAATGAAAGAATTTCCATGCTTTTCTCAGATTTTCCAGCATGTGTACACTCTGTGAAATAATGGTCTGCATGCTTTCAATGTCTCCACTAAATAGCCTTGCCATATTTTTTGGGTATAACTCATGATTTATGACCATATTTTTTTGTCAAACCCAGCATGTATTTTTGAAATTTCTTAAAAGTTTTAACAGTGTACATATACATTAAACTTTAGTTATTCAGAGGCATTTTGCAGCAGACATGAATTTTTAAGAAAATTCTGAATTAATTTTAACATTTATCACATATTTAAAAGTCAATACTGGAAGTCTAGCAGTTTCTGCAGACCAAATTTCCAAATAATTGAAAAAAAAAAAAAAAAAAAAAAAAAAAAAAACTCTCAACTGAAGCAAATGTCCCAGGCAAAGACATTGTGAACTGGCCCATTTTAGAAATATTGAAAAATGAAATATCTGTCTTTGGTCACCTTAAAAATTGCCTCTTTGGCAGCATAGTAATTGTTATTCCCATCTTTGGTTTTAAAAAATTCTGATGAAGCAGTAGCATTAATAACACTCCTATGTTTAGCTGTTTTGCATGATCTTTAATATCACCTTTTCCTTTATGTACAACAGAAAATTCTCTGGTGCAATAAACTCATTCATTATTACTGTCATTAGACAGTTTCCAAAATTTGTATTCCTATTGCAGGTTAAAATTAAAACACACCTTTTGCAGATGTCTAAATGAAGAAACCAAAATATAAATAGGGATAAAATGATCAAACAGGTGTAGACAAGTACTTCAAGAAAACAACAAACACATATTCCATCCATTGTGTTGCCAAATGACTAAGTGAGGAATCTATAGCTACATAGATAAATTTGTCCATAAAAGTTTATGAGTTATACACCAAATATTCAACTTGATGCTCTGGTTAAATTGAACTCTCTGTTATAACCTTTGTCCTATGGGAGTCATACAGCATTATAGGAGAGGCTCCCTGCAGTTTGGAAAATATGGAGAGGAAACAGAGGCAAGTTGAACCTGTGAAATAGTTTTTGGGGTATGACTGGATTGCATAGTTGCTTGTGCCTGGTAGTTTTAACTTTTTTCACAATAATGAGCAAAAGTTTATTATTTCAGTTTTAGTCTCTGGTTAAAAATACATATTACTTGGTCAATTACAATGAAAGATAAATTAAGAGCATTCAGTTATCTGCTTACCTTGTTAATTCTTTCGAAAAGGAATTTCTCTGAGTAGTACAACTCATACTGTTCAAATGGATGGCTGCTGTCAAACAGCTGGAAGTCTCTTGTGTCTGGAAGACTAAAACGTGGCCACCAGAATACAATAACAACACTTATTAATGCCAAAATGCCTAACATTGTGAGCCACATGTATTTAAATTTCAAAACAACTGTAACGACCAGTTTGTCAAAAGACAAAAATCTTCCACCACAGGAACACACATTTTCTGATCTCAGCCACCGAAAGGGAAACCTAGATCTACAGCACCAGTATTCTGACACCACAACACTAGCAGGTAGCCAAGTAACCATCATCCCAAAATTTGCCAATGTTGCAGTTCCTGCAAAAATACTGAAACAAAAGACCACAAAAACATTAATGACATTTTAATACATTCCAAAGATAAATGTTCATTAAACAAGAATTCTCTAGAATCATGACTTCAACATAATGAAGTTTAGTCACAATAAAAACTAACACAATGCTCACCTAAAACACCTTATTGCTGTTATGTAGCTCACACATGAGGTATAAAAAGCAGCTGCAGTTGTAAGAGATGTTACGAACATTGATAGTGCCGCATTAGACAATGCTTCCTCCATTAATTTCACCACTGTCCAGCTGTTTCTCTCTGCTTTAATACATTGCCACATTTTGCAGAATATAAACGCATCGTCAGCTCCAATACCTGGAAGATACATCATTGTAGCTCACCATGAATAATACTGCAAAATTAAACACAATGCATTGCTACAATAAAGTAAATCTGTAAGTAAATTTGTAAGTACAAACTATAAAATCTGAAGTCTGCTCACATGGAAATCTTCATTGTTATAAAGTTGATTTTTTTGTGTGTTTTGCAGTGTTCAATCACTGTGGTGTATATGAATGATCTAGTATTGAACTCGGCTAACAGTCTATCTTCTTCTTCTTCTTCTTCTTCTTCTTCTTCTTGTTCATTTTTCACTTCAAGGTTTAAGCACCTGCATCTATCATTTACTGCACCAGGCAACAATGTACGTTGCTCGAGGTGCTAACCTACTCTCTGTTTGACTGTGCCTTAACAAGTGGGTAGCTGAAAGCCAATGTGGTAACACTGTAGAAGCATGTGCCAGATGCAAGCTGTTACTATTCAACCTGCCCCTGCCACTGCTAGGCAGCATGTCATTGGCCACGAGGTGGCGGCACAATCAAACATCAGAGGACAGCACCACACTGTGGCATGCATGCACGGTCAATGATCGACGCCATCACGGTTCACCAATAAACAAACAAACATCATATAACCCTGGAGCACAGAGTTCTCTCTCTCATTTACTTTTCTACATTCATCATAATAATTACTTGGACTATGCTCTCAGGAACTAATTGTGAATTGTATTGTGTACACTGTCCTGACTGTCCTCTGGAACCTGTATGAAATTTCATTGCTGTTCTCATTACAACTGTTAGATCTTTATTTTTTAGATTATGCTTTTAAGGTGCAAAAAAGCTATGGTCATAAATGCCCATTGTGTGGATTAGTGAAACGTAAAAACAGGAATTTAAATCAGCAGTAATGGGTGCGAAACTCAAGGAGGGAAACTAAAAACAGAAGGAAATCTTCGAAAAGTGCTATTGAAGGGTGGTTGTTTTCCCTGAAAATAAAGCTTCAGATGACCGATGTCTTCTCACTTACACTGATAAACTCAACGATACGATAAGCTGAGCGTGAGTCATCTGCTTAAAGGGGAAGATATATCAGGCGACAGCTGTAAACAGGCACGTAGCGGATTAAAATAGTCTAGTTAAAATTACCTCCTCCTGACGACTGGTGGGAAGAGGTCCAAGCACAGGGAAGAGGTTTTATGTCCCATAATTTATTATCCTGAAGTGCAGACCAATGTGTGTGCCATAAAAGAGCAACACAGCGGCATAAAACGCTCTACAGATTGGCAAAGGAAACCATGTGAAGGGATTCACAGAGATGCCCCCCAAGTGGAGCATGTGGAGGCAGTCCTAAATCAAGTGGACCAGAGGGTGGACGGAATAAAGAGCTTGGAGGTTGAGAAGAGAGCTGAGCGAATCCGAGCATATAATATACTGTACCTGCTGATGGCAACGGATGTATTGGACATCCTGGAGAACGGTGTAAAGCTCCACAGTAAAAACAGAATACTGGTCAGGAAGCCAAAATCTAATAGGGGTGCTGTCAATAATAGGCACTCCTGCCACCAAAGGTGACCTTGGAGATGTCAGTGTAAATAAATGTGGCATCCTCAATTTGTGCACATAGAGCACCAAATGGCCGACAATAAACTATAGGGGAGGTACTATCATTGGGAAGCTGACAAAGATCACGGAGAAAGCAGGTCCGGGGACAAAGCCAAAGCGGCGCCGTACTCCCATTTGTCAAGAAAGTTTTAGGAAATTGGAAGGAATGTGAATGTAGCAGCTGATGGAAGCAGACTCCTGGTGGTAGTAGAGAGGAAGGGCTGCATGCATACCCTAATTTCAAGGTGGTGTCGAAAAGAAGGGCATAGGTCAGATGAGCAGGCATGGAAGACAGATGACTAGTGTAACGACTCAGAAGGACAGCTCGGAGATTGGACAGCGGAGGTTCATCAGGCTCAGTGTAAGGGCTGTCCACGGGGCTAGTGTAAAAAGCTCTGGATGCTAAACACAATCCATGGTGGTGAACAGAATCTAGATGCCAAACAACAGACGGCCATGCAAAGGAGTAAACTATGTTTCCACAGTCCAATTTTGAGTGCACTAACATGTGATATAGGTGGAGGAGTACCACTCGGTCCACTCCCCAGGAGGTACCACTCAGAACACGGAGGGTGTTGAGGGAGCTCAGACAGTGACCCGAAAGATATGAAACATAGGAAGACCAACAAGTTTTCTGCCAAACCTAAGTCCCAAAAATTTGGCAATATCTGCGAAAGGAATGTCAACAGGGCCTAGATGTAGGGAAGGCAGATAAAACTCCTTATGACGCCAAAAATTTACACAGACAGTCTTACTGGGAGAAAATTGGAAGCCAGTTTCGATGCTCCACGACTATTGGCAATCGAGACATCCTTGAAGATGTCGTTCAAGAAGGCTGGTCCGTTGAGAGCTATAGTAGACTGTAAAATCATCAACAAAGAGGGATCGCAAAACATCGGGAAGGAGACTATCTATAATTGGATTTATGCTGATGGCAAATAGTACAACACTTAGAACGGAGCCCTGGGGCACCCCGTTTTCTTGGGAGAAAGTACGGGATAAAGTAGTGTTCACCCGCACCTTAAATGTGCACTCTGTCATAAATTCACGAATGGAAATGGGTAGCCGACCTTGAAAGCCCCATGAGAACAGTGTGTGTGAAGGAGGCCTGAAAATTGTTCAAAACGTAAGTGGAGAGAGCAACAACATGGTCAACTGCAGAACGATTCTTTCGGAAGCCACATTGGACACTTGTTAAAAGGTTTCAGGACTCCAGCCATCAGCCTAAATGGCGATCTACCATACGCCCCAAACCCTTACAAACACTACTTCTGAGAGAGATTGGGTGAGAGCTGGAGGGGAGATGTTTGACCTTTCCAGGTTTCGGAACAAGAATGATGATAACTTCCAGCCATCTTCTGGGAAAGGTACTGTCGAGCCAAAGTCTATTATAAAGGCGAAGGAGGTTGCACAGACTAGGGTATGATAGATGCAGCAACATTTGGATGTGGACACCATCCAGTCCTGGAGCACAAGAGCGAGGGAGGAGAGTGCATGTCTGAGTTCCCACATAGAAAAAACAGCATTATAGTTTTCGCGATCTTGAGAGGAAAAAGCAAGAGACTGCTTTTCTGCTACCAGTTTCTTTGAGAGAAAGTCTGGTGGGTAATTAGAAAAGCAAAGTGTCGACCCAATGAGTTAAAAAAGAGATTGCGGCCGGCTACACTAAGGTATCCTGCGTGACAGCCCAGAGGTCAGGAAAAAACTGGACGTGCCGGATATCCATCAGATTGAACTCCAAAAAACTGATGAGGGACTGAAGGTATTAAAGGAGCTGGTAAAGAAATCCCAGCTTGCCTTCTTGCTATCATGTATGATGCACCAGCATCGCACACATAACTGTTTATTGTGTATACAGTTGGCCAACATATGATGACAGCAGAAAACGTGAAGAGCACGTCTCTGCGCATGTATTGCGTCACGGCAACTGTATGAAAGGCAAGTTTCAAGAAAAAAAAAACTTTTACGCAATGGCACACAAATCGAAAATGGTCTACACCTGCAGGAAATGAGCCAGATGATACATTGGGTGTCCATAATTAAAGTTCCAGTTTCTAAACACTGTATAAAGAGAAGCACTACTCAAATGACATAAATCTGAACAGCATATTATTGAAGCAGGAGGAAACATCAAGAAATACAAAAAAATTAGCAAAAATTTGACCACTAGCTGTAAACATCAGAATACGCACACCAGCAGGTGTGTGACAAGGCTGTTCCTCATTTGTATCTCAGACATCCAACATGATTATCTCCATGAAAGATCACACATTGCTGCTAAAGCTCTTTTACACAAAAATGGCTTTGGTCTGACATCTGCTTCGGGACTGGAGAAAATGATCACAAAATTCAAAAAGACAGGTTTCTTTTGAAGTGCAATGTGGCAGAGGGAGGAAAGCAGTAGATCCAATGTCTGTCAAAGATGTGACCACAGCATTGCAGGAAGGGGTCAAGTGTTGGGGTGTTAACAAGCAGTGCACAGGAAATTGCCTGAAGGTTGGACATTCCTGCAAGCCCAGTGCATAAAATCCTACAAAACATCCTGCATTGCTACCCATACAAAATCACCCATCTTCAGGAGTTGATTCCTGCTGACCTACCAGCAAGACAAATGTGCACTCTGGAATTTCTTGCTTGCATGAAAGTGGACAATCAATGGCCATGGAACATACTGTGGACAGATAAAGCTCACTTCCATCTCCAAGTCAATATGCAGAATAGCAGAATATGGGCAATGGAAAATACGCATGCATATCAACTGGTACCATTTCATTCTGCAAAAAGATGACTGTGCGTAGTGCGGGACTGATGGCACTGTTTATTATAGTCTCTCTCTCTCTCTCTCTCTCTCTCTCTCTCTCTCTCTCTCTCTCTCTCTCTCTCTCTCTCTCTCTCTTTTCTGAGAACATGAGCCCTGCAGGCTCTATTACCCGTACAATCACTGGTAAATGCTATAAGAGTCTTGTGCACCTGCACCATCTAACCCTTCAATAGTGTGGATGTGTGGGTAGAATCATATTTATGCAAGGTATTGGAGCATTGTTTAATTGTGTTCATGTTAGATACAGGAAGTGTTTCGATTGACCTGTTCCAGTTGCTTCTTTGGATATTGCACAACCAGTGAAGCAGCTGCTGCAGAGGCATTTCGGAAATGCTACAATTGTCAGCTGTCATTTCCCTACAGCATGGGCATCCACATGCCCTGATCTTAATCCGTGTGACTTCTGTCTGTGAGGTTATGCAAAAGACGATGTGTTCAGCACTCCAATTATGAACGTAGTGAATTGAAGGCATGCACTGCACAACGCATTCTGAACATGATCCCCAAGACACTCTGATATGTTGTGAAACATGCTGTTTGTCAGTTTCAACTTGTGGCAGAAAACAGTGGGCAGCATATTGAACATGTCTTGCATCAGTCTCACGACAATCAGAAACCAATGTCATTTTGCTTTTTATGTGGTTTTTGGCCCCAGGACAATTAAAAATCAATTTTTCCAATCCAATTTGGCACAACGTTGCCGTGGTGGATGGGTTTACCTAACTAACAGTGCAATAATAGTACGGATGGTGTAATGTGCAACTCAAACCATAACCGTATTATTGTGTTTCACCTGTCATTTGTAGCTCAACTCGTTTATGTTCAGATGCTTACAGTGTCACCTATTGGTAAACTAACTAGACCACCAATTGCAAATGTCCCCCCCTCCCCCTCCCCAATTGGTGGAGGGCCAAAATGCCACTCAGCTGTTTTTTTTCCATGTTTTCTTGTATATGACTTTCAATTTAGGGCCCATATCATCTGAATACCTTTTTTTCCATTATGAAACTACCTACTAAAAAAAATATTGTACTGTTACTGATAACACAAATCACTTTCAGTTCAAGGTCACTGGCACCGTAGACTGCAATGATGCATCACAGGCTACACAGTGTTCTGGGTTTGTGATGGTGAGGCAGGAGGGAGACAGTGTTAGCAAGCTTGTGAATCCCCACAACTTGTATTCGTTGCATCAATGCACTGCTGCTGTCATCTGAATCCAGTGTTGCCAGATACAGATAGGTTTCCCACAGTGTCAAATACATGGCCATTTTTAAAACTGGTGGGAATTTTAAATCAAACACTGAGCATTTTTACATTAATTTCAAGTATAAGATGCACATGAATTTTGGAGGCAATTTTTCAAAGAAAAAAAGTGCATCTTGTAGTCCATATAATGTAGTAAAAGATGTTTGCAAAATTTTTTAAAAATTTTAACGAATTACATTGAATCACATTCTCTATTCCTGATAATGCAAAGCATTACTAATTTACAGTATTCCTGTCAAATTCTCTCTGCTGCCTCTACAAGGTGTATTTTTTTCTATTATTTAAAAAGAGCATGCTTTCATTCCTTCACCTAAACAATGGTAAGCCATCGGTCAGCAATGAGCCTCCACCTCTACGACGTGGCCTCTTTGGACTTGGGTGCAATGAGTTTGTATTCGCTGGTTTATTGAACTTAGTACTTGCGATTAACTGACAGCCATTCCCTTGTAGTCCATCTGTGTTTTGAATTTATCCTCATTTCACCCAATGGTGATAGTGCTCCACATGAGACATTTAAGTTCTAGAGTTGTCAGTTTGCCATAAACGCCAGACTCAGTTCACATAATTTGAAAAGCTCTTAATAATTCTTGTTCAGACAATTAGTTACATTGGTGGATTTTATGTGAAAAAAGGCTTTTATGTTGTTTAAAATAAAGTTGATATTGTTTTATTTCTACCCGGGAATTTTTTTTCCTGGGTAGCCAGCTTAAGGTCACTACAGTCATTGGTGAAAAGGTGTTCAGTAAAGGCAGTTGTACAAATTGTGACAATTCCAAAAGTAATTTTGTGATTTCAGGACAGTTTTCCACAAGATTTTGTATCATGTAACTGGTGTTCTGATATTCAATTCTCCTTTCAGCACGGCCGCTCTCAACATAGACGTTACAACAGTCACAGCAAGTGATGCAGCACACCCATGTACCACTGTTCGAGAAGTTAGCTGGCATCAACATGCCACCAGAAGTATCCAACTGACTTTCACAGATCAACTAAACAGTAAAAGGAATTGAGTCAGTGTCGCCGCCATTCCTGCTTTTGATAAGAAGATGGAACTCTGGCTAAATTACACTGCTTGGCTGAAACTGCATTTCCCCACAAGCAATCTGAGGTGATACCCAGCAACAGGTCTTTTTATTAGCCTATTCAGGTCTTTAAGTTTATAGATTCCTCTAATAGCTGAGCCCCAAGATCAAACGTAGGGTCTGACTTACTGTACGACCATCTTAAGATGATGATGTGATTCCCAGATACATATGGCAATTGCTTGCCACAAATTTTTTAGCTGTCACGAAAAGGATTGTCAAATGTACCAAGAATGGAAAATGCAGTTACAGGTTATTTCTCAGTGCTGTCATTTGCAGTGCACTAGTTTGAAATGTAAACAATCCTATAGTGACATTTTGTTTAGACACATGATCCTTGTACATTAACAGGACAAGGGACATTGGAAGGATTTGATGAAACTCAGTGATACCTCGTCAGCTCATCATCTGTTCATTCGAGCATTTTAACGAACAATGCGATCCTTGCAGCCGTACAAGAGCCATATCAGTTGTTTTCAACTTGTCCAGCATGCAGGCACTGACAGCACCAATAATGTTCAGGAAGCACAGGTTCTCAGAACACAACTACCCCCACACTATCCCCCCAGAGAATTTGAGTGACTGGGTTTTCAGGATGTTGCAGTCCTGCAGCAATTGTTTCCTCTCTCACCAATGGTAACAGTGCTATTTTAGAAAAACCAAATGTACATTTTGCTGCAAACTGGGACACAAGATGGAAGATTTAACTCCACCAACAAAATGACCTTAGATAACATGCGCCTTTGGGATATAGATTTGGATACTGAAACTGATGTTTGGAGGCCAGGTCCGAACGTTCTCCAAGTTCAGCCAGTGTTACACAGGTAGACCACTACGCTGACATTGGAATTACAAATTAACACCATTCTAGTCAAGTTCCACACTGACATAGGAACCTTCACAACAATCACCAATGTGCCTCCCTGCATCTACATGACTACTCTGCAATTCACATTTAAGTGCTTGGCAGAGGGTTCATCGAACCACAATCATACTATCTCTCTACCATTCCACTCCCTAACAGCGCGCGGGAAAAACGAACACATAAACCTTTCTGTTCGAGCTCTGATTTCTCTACATCTACATGAGCTGGGGTCGCAGCCACTTCAACCATTTGCCAAACAGTTGAAGAATTACAGTAACAGTAACATTACTGTATTATGATGATTTAGATCCGCCATACAGTATCATGGATTGCCTTTTATGGCTCATGTCTAGGTAGTTTCAACAAAACGAGCTATGCAAATTTTGCCATTGGATCTTTTCAACAAATTACATTTGGAAGTGGTTGAGTACCCCTATGTCTGATGTTCAGGATTGCTCCATAACACAACACTCTAGTTCAAAGCATCTTACCGACTGCTCGCTGGACAGGATGCAGGCTCCAGTGACTCTCCAGGAGAGTGTTTTCACACAAACACTGCATTCGCGCCATTGATAATGCATGTTTGCATCCACACAGACAGTAACTGAGTTCTCTAGCCAAACCGATGGCCCACAATGACCGTCTATCAGGGCCACTGCTACATTGGTGTCACTTTCGTAACAATGTGGGGACAAGGGTTGTGCCACTGGGTACACATTGGTGGGTCCCGGTGTAGGTCATTAAGCACTTGGGTCAGGCCGTAGTAGTAATCTGGCTCCCGGACCAGCCATGGCTCACAGGCACATTAGTCAGCTTCACCCTCAAAAGGACCAAGGTACTCCACCAGTCTTTTTGTTCCAGGCATCCATCATCCAGGTTCTGAGGGGGTTGATCTACTGCCGCACCACCATAAAATTTAGCAGTTGGAGCCCTCTGGTCAGCACAATGCTGACATCCACGACAAGGAGACAAGCAGCTCCCATCCCATTGGACATCAACAGGGAGGGTCCAGGGTGACCACCTGCAACGGACGCCTCTGACTCACTTCCGAGATGCTGAAATGATCAACCGTTCTTCACCTGGAGAGGGGAGAGGTGCTGTATCAGGACACGTAAGTCCACTTGCCTCTGTGTACTCAGGTGCAAGGTCTCTGTATTCGCCAGCTTACTGAACTTAGTGCTTGTGGTTAACAGATATCAATTCCCTTTTGATCTGTCTGTACTCTGAAGTTGTTCTAATTTCTTTCAACAGTCAAAGTGGTCCACACCAGACGTATAAGGTCTAGAGTTGTCCATTTGTCACAAACTCTAGAAACAGTTCACATAATTTCAGAAGAGTTTTATGTTCTTTATTCAGACAATTAGTTGCAATAGTTAATTTTATGTGATGCAAGACTTTTATCTTTGTTAAAATAAAGTTGATATTGCTTTATGCGTACCTGGGAACTTTGTTTTGGTTGTGGAGCCTGTGTAAGGTCACTACAAAACCACTGTCCAGTAATAACTATGTCAAACCACAGTAAGCCAAACACACTGTGAGATATCCCTGACAGAGTAAAACAAGAATCAAAAAAGCATTGTTTCTACAATGCAGCAAGTTTACTTTTATGTACCTAATAGCTAATATTATATGCCCAGCAAACTTGCCCACATGCACACTGAAGGGACAGAAAACTCCGTTAACACACTGAAGAAGATGATGATGATCATCATTATCATGATCATGATCATTGTTTTGTTCTGTTTTAGGGTGCAATAACAACTACGGTCATATGCACCCATGTCAAAACTGTGGAATATGAAGACTAAGGAGAGGAGTTAAAAACTGTTGCACGTCCACCTTATTCGATGGAAGAGAAGACAGCTAAAAACAAGAATGTGGGGAAAGGTCTATAAAATACACCATAGAATGACGGAGATCCAGAACAAAAATTAAATGGCCTTTGCCATATTGCTATAAAGGATCAAAAGTAAAACGTGATCGACAGTCCTAGTGTCATTCACTAAAACGGCTGATAACTCAGACGGCAAACACAAACGGGAATGTAAGCAGCTGAAAAATGAGCATTCCATCAGGAAATGACAGACAGTCAAAAGTTGTGCACAAAGTGGTGGGGGAGCACCACTTAACAAATGGCGATGTCTCAAGAGACAGTGCCCAACACGTAACCTTGTTAAAATGATCTCCTCGTGGTGAGAGGCCCAAGAGGAGGTCATCCAAGCCGCTAGGAGAAGCTTAATAACCCGGAGCTTGTTCCCATGAAGGGAGGACCAGTAGTGATGCCATAGTGACACCACCTGCTGACAGATGGCTACACAGACATCATCGGAGGGAATATAAGAATTAGTGGGCTGAAATACAAGGACTGTAGCGTTGGCAGCAATGTCAGCAGCCTCGTTTCCTATCAGACCAACATGACCAGGAACCCACATAAACATCACAGTGTCTCCATCAAGAGTGAGCAAATAACAAGTTTCCTGAACCAGTTGCAGTAAGGGATGGACAGTGTGCAGCACACAGAGGCTTTGAAGAGCACTGAGAGTCTGAGCAGATGACACAAATGAAGAGCCTGTGTCGCCGGATGTACTGAACGGCCTGATGGAGGGTGAAGAGTTCTGCTGTAATTACTGAGCATTGTTCCGGAAGCCGATATCGAAAAATGTCGAAGCCAATGACGAAGGCATACCCGACACCATGGTCAGTTCGAGAGCTATCAGTGTACACAAAGGCACTACTGTGAAATGCCACGCAAAGGTCATGAAACTGAAGATGATAGAGTGATGTTGGAGCAGTGTCCTTAGGAAGCGATTGAAGGCTAAGGTGAACATGGGCTGCTGCACAAAACCAAGGTGGTGAAAGGTTCACATCCACTGGGAAAGTTGCAGGAAGTGTGAAGTTAACCTCGAAGCCATGCTGTTGAAGGGTTCATAACCACCAGAAAAGCTGCTGGAGAAAGAGCCGAAAGCAAACTCCAGGAGGTAACAGAGAAGAGGGATGCGCCCCATACTGACGATCAAAGGAGTCCTCAAAGGAGGAGTTCGAAGGAGGCATAGGATGGATGGCCTTGCATGGCAGACCAACGACATGCATATCTGCTGAGGAGAAAGTCATGGTGATACGACAGCTGTCGTTGGGCAGCTTCTGCATACAAACTCTCAATCGGGCTAGTGTAAAAGGCCAAATGGATGCCACAATGGTGGATAGTATTGAGATGGTGTAATAGGGACGGACATGCAGATGCATAAATGAAACACACACAGTCTAGTTTCGAATGGACAAGGGACCGGTACAAACAGAGGAGGATGGTTCGATATGGGCCCCAGGAAGTACCATTGAGGATAAGTAGGACACTGAGGGACCACATACAGAGGGCTTTTAGACACATGGGAGGACCAAGATTGAGCATGAGCCCCAGGAATTTCGTAGTTTCAATGAATGGAAGAGCAACATGCCTAAGATGTAAAGACGGTGGAAGAAACCAATAGCACCATCACAAATTCATACAAACGGTTTTGTCAGTGGAAAAACGAAAACCACTGTCGATGCACCATGAGTAAAGATGATTATGAGAGAGCTGCAGACGCTGCTCAATGAGACAAGAGCTGCAATAGATAGGAAAATTGTCAAAAAAGAGTCAGAGATGCCCAGCGAGAGACAGGACATTATAGGGTTAATTGCGATAGCAAAGAGGATTACACTCAGGATGGAACTTTGAGGCACACCATTTTCCTGAATAAATGTGTCCGACAAGGCAGAACACACATGTACCTTGAATACTCTGTCTTTAAAAAATTCCTAAAGGAAACAGGGCAGGCTGCCACAGAAGCTCCATGTGTAGAGAGTACGGAGAATATCAGTCCTCCAACAGATGTTGTAGGCTTTGACCAAATCGAAAAACACAGCCACACTTTGGGATTTCTGCAGAAAACCACTCACGACATGGGTGGACAAAGTGACGAGATGGTCAACTGCAGAACGCCATGCTCGAAATCCCCACTGCGCATTCGTTAGTGAATCGCAAGACTCGAGCTGCCATACCAGGCGGGCATGAATCATACGTTCCATCCCCTTGCGAACATAGCTAGTGAGAGAAATGGTGCTGTAGCTTAAAGGAAGGTGTTTGTCCTTACCAGGCTTAGGTATGGGTATGACAGTGGCTTCACGCCAGTGTCTGGGAAAGATGCCCTCTGCCCAGCTGTGGTTGTACATATTAAGCAGAAAGTGCTTGCCCACAAGAGAAAGGTGCTGCAACATCTAAATGCGAACAGCGTCTGGCCCTGGGGTGGAGGATAGGGATGAAGTGAGAGCACAATAGAGCTCCCTCATAGTAAAGGCAGCATTGTAGCACTCACAGTCGCTCAAGCCTCCTGTGGGACGAAGGCAGGGTGATAGTGGGATGAAGTCGAAATCTCCATAAAATGGCAGCCTTAGGTGTTGGAAATAGCAACTGGGTCATCGATGAAATTGTTTATTACTGTCCAGCTGGCAATTGGGGAATGGATCTTGGTCCCAGAGAGCCGTTTGAGGTTGGCCCACATGACAAAAGAGGGCCTGGTACTGTTAAACAACTAGTGAATGAAATCAAGCTAGGTCTTTTGCTATCCCAAAGAACACAACGACACTGTGCATGCATCTGTTTATAATTAATGCAGTTTGCCATTGTAGGATGATGGTCAAACACACGGAGAGCACGTCTCAGTGCCACAGTCCACTGAGGGACCAGGACACTGAGTGGTAAAGAGGATGTGTGAGGAATGGAACATTCTGCGGTGGTGAGGATAATGTTCACAAACATTATCCTCCTATTATTATATCCTCCTATTATTATATCCTCCTATTATTATATCCTCCTATTATTATATCCTCCTATTATTATATCCTCCTCTTATTATATTTCACCTGGGCATCACAACTGGGGAAATGTTGTTCGTTGAAGGACATCAGGGAGGAGTAAAGCCTCCAGTCAGCCTTAGTAAGCTGCTATTTGGGTCTGTGCAGAAGTGGGGCAGGAGTCAGCAAACGGACAGCCTACGGCAAGTGGTCGCTCATGTAGGTGTCAGAGAACAGACCACTTGAGATGATGGGCAAGCTGGGCAGTGCAAAAGGATAGGTCCAAAAGGGAACAGGTGAGTGTGGAGTCTGAAAGAAGTATGGGTGCTCCTGTGTTAAGGCAGAAGAGGTTAAGTTGATTAAGAAGGCCAGCCAAGAGGGCACCTCTTGGAAATATCCTGGAACCTCAAAAAGGGTACGTTGCGAGTAGCAGAAAGGGGTTGGGTAGCTGCCCAATAAGATGGACGGAGTCTGCCCTGGTGACATCATACAATGGAGGGACGTAAACAGTACAAAGGGAAATGGTCAAGTGAGAAAGAAAAAGGTGAACTGCAACAGCTTGAAGGTGGGTAGCCAGGGAGATGGTTTGACTATAAATATCATCCTGTATGATCACCATGACTTCCCCATGAGATGGAATGCCAACCTCAGGGGGAAGGTGAAAACAAACTGGGACGAAATGTGAGAGCTCAAAGCAGCTGTGAGGATGCAATTTTGTTTCCTGAAGGGAGAGTCCAAGTGGACACTATGAGTCTAAGAGCAGCCATAAATCCTCTTTGTTGGACCGAAGGCCACGACTGTTCCATTGGAGTCTAGATGAGGAGAAATGAAGGTGTGTCACCTCGGCAGCTGCTGAGTACCAGCTTTCAAAGACTTGCTGCTACAAGGCACAGACACAGGAGAATTCTGCCCCACGAGGTCTGCAGAAGTGTCGGTATTATTCTGCTGTCGCCCTGAGGAGTTCAGGATGGAAAAGCGGTTGGTGGTGTCCACTGGCAACACGGTGGTCAGCCAGGTGAGGGTATCATGTGGCGACACTGTCGAAGAGGATCTTCGAGTTGGTGAAGGAGAAGACAGTTTGCCTTTGTCTGACATCTAAGAGACTTTCCAGTTAGCAGAGGAAGACTTAGGTGTTGATTGGCTGGAGGGATGTAGGAAGTCTTCACAGCAATATTCCTTCTGTCCTTTCCGGCCTGCCAGTTGTGTAGGTGGTGACTTAATCCCATGAGGCAAAGGTTTGGTGACGTATTGCACAGCTGTAAGAGGATATGGTGATGCTACCATGACGCTGGACGATTTCACAACCACTGTGAGGTCACCTGCGTGGCCATCTCCTTTGTGGGGCAAGATGTAGCGATAACAGTACTGTGGGTGCCAGATGGTAGAACACAGGGTTTGCGACTAGCAAACAACATGCGAGCGACCAGGTAAGGCACTTTTTCCTTCACCCAGGTTTCCTGGACAGCCTGCTCATTGAGACACATGGGACAATCGTGGGAGGAGATAGCATGGTCACCATTGCCGTTGATGCAATGGGGAGGAAGAGGCAATCGCCCTCGTGAGCATCCCTACCACAGGTTATACATTTAGCTGGGTGTCGACAGGACTCTCCAGCATGCTTGTAATGATGACAGTGGTAGCAGTGCATCAGGTTCGAAATCTATAGTTTTATTTATTTACATGTCTAGTTCCGTAAGACCAAATTGAGGAGCAAATCTCCAAGGTCATGGAACGTGTCAGTAAATGAAATTACAACATAAAAGTAATAACAGACAAAATAAAATGTTTATGAACAAAAAAAAATCAAACCACAAGTTGAAGTATGCGCAATGAACAATATAACATAAGAATCAGCTAATTTTTTCAAGGAGCTCCTCAACAGAATAGAAGGAGTGACCCATGAGGAAACTTCAGTTTCAATTTGAACGTGCATGGATTACTGCTAACATTTTTCAATTCTTGTGTTAGCTCACTGAAAGTGGATGCAGCAGTATATTGCACACTTTTCTACACAAGAGTTAAGAGAGTATGATCTAAATGCAGACTGGATTTCTGCCGAGTATTAACTGAGTGAAAGCTGCTAATTCTTGGGAATAAGGTGACTCTGTTAACAAGAAATGACAGTAAAGAATATAGAGAGAGAGGCCAAAGTTAAAATACCCAGACTAGTGAAAAGGGTCAACAAGAGGTTCGCAAACTTACACCAATTATTGCCCAAACTGGCCGTTTGTGAGCCAAAAATATCCTTTTAGAATACATAAGAATCAATACCATACAACATAAGTGAATGAAAATAAGCACAGTAGTCTAATTTTTGTGTCAAACAATCACTTATGTCAGATACCATTCAAATAGTGCAAATGGCAGCATTAAGTATTTGAACAAGATCGTGAATGTGGGCTTTCCACGACAGTTTACTATCTATCTGAACACCTAGAAATCTAACTGTTGAGTTTCACTTATCATATGCCCAGTCTGTGAAATTAAAATGTCGGGTTTTGTTGAACTGCATGTTAGAAACTGTAAAAACTAAACTTACTGTGATTTAGCATTAGTTTATTTTCTACGAGCCATGAACTTATGTCAAGAACTGCACTGTTTGAAACAGAGCCAATGTTGCACACAACATCCTTTACTACCAAGCTAGTGTCATCAGCAAACAGAAATATTTTAGAATTACCCATAAAACTAGAGGGCATATCATTTATATAAATAAGGAACAGGAGTGGCCCAACAGTGATCCCTGGGGCCCACTCAGACTCCACATCATAGCCATTCTCAACACTGTGAATAATGACCTTTTCTTGTCTGTTGTTGAAGGAGGAGGTGAAACACTTGTGAGCTACTCCCCATATCCCACAATAGTCCAAATTCTGGAGCAATAGTTTGTGATTAACACAATCAAACACCTTACTTAATTCAAAAAATATGCTTAGTGTTGAAACCTTTTGTTTAATCCATCCATTAACTCACAGAGAAAAGAGAATATAGCATTTTCAGTTGTTAAACAGCTTATAAAGCCAAACTGTACATTTGATAGCAAATTATGTGATATAAAATGATCAATTATCCCTACATATACAGCCTTTTCAATAACTTTAGCAAACACTGATGGCATAGAAATAGGTCTAAAACTGTCTAAATTATCCCTTTCTCCCTTTCCATAAAGTAACTTTACTACTGGATACTTTAATCGTTCAGAAAACTGACCATTCTTAATGGAAAATTTACAAATATGGCTAAGCACAGGGCTACCATGTGCAGCACAGTACTTTAATATTCTACTAGGCACTCCATCATATCCATGAGAGTCCTCAGTCTTCAATGATTTAATTATTGACCCAATCTCTTCCTTGTCAGTACCATAGAGGAGTATTTCACACATCAGTCTCTGAAAGGCATTTTCCAAGAGTTATGTAATTCCCTACAGTTTTTATTTAATTCACCAACAATGCTCAGAAAATAATTGTTAAATACTGCACATATATCTGACTTATTAGTAATAGAAATATTTTTACTACAAAACGACTTTATATCATCGACTTCGTGCTGCAGACCAGACACTTCCTTCATAACTGACCATATGGTTTTAGTTTTATCCTGTGAATTAGCTATTTTATTTGCATACCACAAACTCTTTGCCTTCTTAGTAACAGTTTTAAGCATCTTACAATACTGTTTGTAATAAGCTACTGTAGCTCGATTGTGACTACATCTAATATTTTGATATAATTACTGTTCCCCCCCCCCCCCCCCCCCCCCCCATGATATCCTTATTCCACTAGTCAGACACTCAGGCTGCCTTTTACCGCTATTACCCCATTTAGAATGTTTTAACAGAAAGCAACTCTCAAAGAGCATGAGAAATGTGTTAAGGAAAGCATTATATTTGTCTCTTGAAAGACATTGTAGTCACCGTTGACTGTATCAAATATTTATTATTACGAATGCAATTTCCGCCTTAGGGCCTCTTTCAAGTAACACTGCAAAAGTTGCCTTAAGTTTTAGGTAACTTTCGCAGTGTTACTCAAAAATGGCCCTAAGGCCGAAATTGCAATCGTAATAATAAATATTTCATACAGCCAATGGCGAGTACGATGTCTTTTAAGAAATATTATATGACTGTGAATCACAACCATGAGAAGTTAATCATTATATTTGTCACCTATGTTGTCGGCACTATAAACACCTGCCACTCATGTTCCTTAATAAGGTTCAACAAACCATCTGTTGCCGTTGGATTAGCTATCATACATAGTTTGCAGTTATATGTGACATTTGTTTGAGTACAAAAGCCTTTTAGTTCCTTCCGAACTGACTATGCAAATGTAGACGAGATGTGGCTCAAATTCAAAGATATAGTAGCAACAGCAATTGAGAGATTTAAACCTCATAAATTGGTAAGAGATGGAACTGATCCCCAATGGTACACAAAACAGGTCCGAACGCTGTTGCAGAGGCAACAGAAAAAGCATGCGAAGCTCAGAAGAACTCGAAATCCTGAAGACTGGCTAAAATTTACAGACACGCGAAATTTGGCACGAAACTTAAATGCGAAATGCCTTTAATAGGTTCCACAATGAAACATTGTCTCGAAATTTGGTAGAAAATTCGAAGAAATGCTGGTCGTATGTAAAGTATACAAGCGGCAAGACGCAGTCAATACCTTCGCTGCGCAGTGCCGACGGTACTGTTACCGACGACTGTGCCACTAAAGCGGAGTTATTGAACGCAGTTTTCCAAAATTCCTTCACCAAGGAAGACGAATGGAATATTCCAGAATTTGAAACACAAACAGCAGCTAGCATGGGTTTCTTAGAAGTAGATACCTTAGGGGTTGTGAAGCGACTCAAATCACTTGATTTGGGCAAGTCTTCAGGTCCAGATTGCATACCGATTAGGTTCCTTTCAGATTACGCTGATACAATATCTTGCTCGCTCACCAATAGATCTGTACCTACAGATTGGAAAATTGTGCAGGTTGCACCAGTGTTTAAGAAGGGTAGTATGAATCCATCGAACTACAGACCTATATCATTGACGTCGGTTTGCAGTAGGGTCTTGGAGCTTATACTGTATTCAAACATTATGAATCACCTCAAAGGGAATGATCTATTGATACGTAATCAGCATGGTTTCAGAAAACATCGCTCTTGTGCAACGCAGCTAGCTCTTTATTCGCATGAAGTAATGGCCGCTATCAACAGGGGATCTCAAGTTGATTCTGAATTTCTAGATTTCCGGAAAGCTTTTGATACCGTTCCTCACAAGCGACTTCTAATCAAGCTGCAGGCCTATGGGGTATTGTCTCAGTTGTGCGACTGGATTCGTGATTTCCTGTCAGGAAGGTCGCAGTTCGTAGTAATAGACGACAAATCATCGAGTAAAACTGAAGTGATATCAGGTGTTCCCCAGGGAAGCGTCCTGGGACCTCTGCTGTTCCTGATCTATATAAATGACCTGGGTGACAATCTGAGTAGTTCTCTTAGGTTGTTCGCAGATGATGCTGTAATTTTGTATCTGGGTGTTAAAATTATGAACAACTTCAGTTGGAAAGACCACATAGATAATATTGTGGGGAAGGCGAGCCAAAGGTTGCGTTTCATTGGCAGGACACTTAGAAGATGCAACTAGTCCACTAAAGAGAAAGCTTACACTACACTCGTTCATCCTCTGTTAGAACATTGCTGTTCGGTGTGGGATCATTACCAGGTGGGATTGACAGGACGTCGAAAGGGTGCAAAAAAGGGCAGCTCATTTTGTATTATCATGTAATAGGGGAGAGAGTGTGGCAGATATGATACGCGAGTTGGGATGGAAGTCATTAAAGCAAAGACGTTTTTCATCGCGGTGAGATTTATTTACGAAATTTCAGTCACCAACTTTCTCATCCGAATGCGAAAATATTTTGTTGAGCCCAACCTACATAGGTAGGAATGATCATCAAAATAAAATAAGAGAAATCAGAGCTAGAACAGAAAGGTTTAGGTGTTCGTTTTTCCCGCGCGCTGTTCGGGAGTGGAACGGTAGAGAGATAGTATGATTGTGGTTCGATGAATCCTCTGTCAAGCATTTAAATGTGAATTGCAGAGTAATCATGTAGATGTAGATTTAGATGTAGCACTTGTGCATCATACTCTGTAAGGCCATTCACCCTTTTACTAACGAAATGCCCATTTTGTAATGAAGAATGAATAAAAATTTTGTCTGTGGCTGTGTTACTGTTCCCCTGCGCTCTAGTTGGAAAAAATACAGTCTACATCAGATCATATGAGTTCAGGAGATCTACCAACATCCTTTTTCTTGCACAATCATACACAAAATTAATACTGAAGTCACCACATAGAACTAATTTTTGGTACTTCCTATAAATTGAACCAAGAACCCTATCTAGCTTGAGCAGAAATGCTCTGAAGTCAGAGTTAGGGGACCTATAGACAACAAGAATTATAAGTTTAGTTTCACTAAATTCAACTGCCCCTGCACAACATTCAAATATCTGTTCAGTGCAGTGCCATTATATGTCTATGGACTCAAATGGAATACTGTTTTTTACATTCATGGCCACTCCCCCACTCTGCAAGAAACTCCTTGAAAGACAGCCAGCTAATCTGCATCCTGGTAAAGGAAGCCCTTGGATTGTCAGATTACTTAAATGGAGCTCCGATGTACCAATAGTGTCAGAGTCTACATCTATAATTAGTTCACTAACTTTATCTCTAACACCTCTTATATTTTGATGAAATATGCTAATTCCTTCTCCACTTGGATACCTGATGTCTCCTGAAGGCGATTCCTTAGTTAGAGGGACTTCCTTTAAGCAGGTATACCTATCAGCTGACTTCAATCTAAAAAAGGTGCAGTTCTAACACCAACCACTACAGGAATTTTTCCATGAGTGATCCCACCACCACCCACTACACTGTCACTTATAAATTTTGCCAGTCTCCCCTTCCCATACCTCCTGAGGTGCAGACCATGTCTATAAAAACCTGATCTACTGCAATCACCCCTCCCTCAGAATCTCCTGTAAAGGGTGTATGTGCGAACCCTACCTGTCAACCTGCAACTGGGAATTATGCGTTACCCAGTCACCTGTTACTGTGATAACTTCATAACCTGCTTTGATCTCTGACAGAAGAACCACTCTATTGAATGTAAGAAAGGGAGTGCGTGTGTGCACTAAGCATCCGTCAACTTTTTTCATCACCTAATGGTGGCAATGACACCCTGATCAGAGAAGTACGTTTGGATTTCTGCCTCAGTCATACCATCGAGCAGCCAGGTAGAAATAACACCACAGGAAGAATTCAGCATTTGATGGGCCTCGACACGAACAGGATAGCCGTGGAGGAGCAAAGCTGCAAGCAGTTGTAGTGCTCGAAAATCAGAAGTAGTCTCCAAAAGCAAAGCGCCAGTGTGTAAATGAGAACAAGATTTCACAGACCCGGCAACTGCATCAACATTTTTCCGAATAATAACTGGATTTACTATAGCGAAGGACTGACCGTCTTCAGTACATGAAATTACGAGGAACCTTGGAGCAGCTGTGAGGGTCTTTGAATCGTTAGCCACTGACTGTGGAGATGATTGGCTCATTGCGAGAAAATCCCCCATGATTACCAGCATCTCCAATGGCACACTCCTTCCAATTGGGTGACACCTGACAGAGGAACCAATCGGCAATATGGGAAGGTAGCAGCTTAGGCAATCACCCCTCCAAGGGCCTGCCCTGTACCAGCAGCCATGTGCAAATCCTACCTGCCAACCAACGGCAGGGTATTACGCGTTACCCAGTCACCTGTTACCTGTCACACACATGGGCCGGCCACCAGGAGTGTACAGAGAGGAAGAAAAAGAGGAACCTCAAACGTCTAAGCAGAGAAAGGATAGGAGAAGGTGAACGAAGAAAGAAAGAAGGAACATTGGAGAGTATTCTGATACTGACGACCCAAAATACCAAATACATTTCCAAAAATAGCCCAGACATGTTCCCCAAGGGATGGGAAAAAGAACACCAAGATGATGGACATGCAGAATGGACAGGAAAAGATGCTGCAAAGATTGGGGGCCCACAGTAGGCAAGCACAAACCAGCCAAACAGCAGCGAGCCCCTTGGGGGATCATGATCATGTGTGTACATAATCATGCTTGGAGTAACAATCTGTAACACTGCAAAGACAGTTCTAATGGTTAAGGAAAATGAGGAGAACAACAAACTGTATTGTCTGTCTGCTCCTCCTCCCCCCCCCCCCCCCCCCCAGTTCCCAGAACTTCTGAAGATAAGACATTGACACTGGATGTAGTACCACAGACCCAGTCCCTTTGAATGTTCAGAGATGTCACTAACCCCACCCAGAGATGTAAACAACCATGCATAAGAAGCACCTATTAGATGGAGGGGGTCCAAAGCCAATCACTTCCAGTGACTCCACCACAAAGGAGGTACACAGCTCATGTTGTCTGTAGTTCAACCATGCCTAGACGATGAATACCGCGGTTCGATCATGTCCACATTGTTACTTTGTGCCAAGAAGGGCCTCAACATGGGAACTGTCCAGGTGTCTCAGAGTGAGACAAAGTGATGTTGTTCAGACATGGAAGAGATGGAGGAGATACAGAGAGACAGACACTGTCGATGACACACCTCGCTCAGGCCATACAAGGGCTACCACTACAGTGGATGACAGCTACCTAAGGATTATGGCTCAGAGGAACCCTGACAGCAACGCCACCATGTTGAATAGTGATTTTTGTGCAGCCACAGGACGTTGTGTTATGACTCAAACTGTGTGCAACAGGTTGCATGATGAGAAACTTCACTCCCGACATCCATGGCGAGGTCCATCTTTGCAACCACGACACAATGCAGCACAGTACAGATGGACCCAACAACATGCCGAATCGACCACTCGGGATTGGCATCACGTTCTCTTCACCAATGAGTGTCACATATGCCTTGAACCAGACAATCATCAGAGACATGTTTGGAAGCAACCCGGTCAGGCTGAATGCCTTAGACACACTATCCAGCGAGTTCAGCAAGGTGGAGGTTCCCTGGTGTGGCATTATGTGAGGCTGACGTACACCGCTGATGGTCATGGAAGGTGTCATAATGGCTGTACAATACGTGAATGCCATCCTTCGACCGATAGTGCAACCATATAGGCAGATAAAGGCAAGGCACTCAACTTCATGGATGACAATTCGTGCCATCATTGTGAACATCTTATGAATTAATTTCTTAAGGATAACATCGCCCAAATAGAGTGGCCAGCATGTTCTCCAGACTTGAACCCTATTGAACATGTGTGGGATAGGATGAGATTATCACTCTGCAGCGGAGTGTGCGCTGATATGAAACTTCCTGACAGATTAAAACTGTGTGCCGGACCGAGACTCGAACTTGGGATCTTTGCCTTTTGCAGGCAAGTGCTCTACCAACTGAGCTATCCAAGCACGACTCACGACACGTCCTCACAGCATCAATTCTGCCAGTAACTCGTCTCCTACCTTCCAAACTTCACAGAAGCTCTTCTGCGAACCTTGCAGAACTAGCACTCCTGGAAGAAAGAATAGCCTTTCTTCCACGATACCCCAGTTCAAGTCTCGTCCGGCACACAGTTTTCATCTGTTAGGAAGTTTCCCCCATGGGATAGATTGGAAAGAGCTGTTTAAAGACGACGTGACCCACCAACCTCTTAGGGATTTACGTCGAATTGCCATTGAGGACTGGGACAATCTGGATCAACAATGCCTTGATGAACTTGTGGATAGTATGCAACGACGAATACAGGCATGCAACAATGCAAGAGGACATGCTACTGGGTATTAGAGGTACTGGTATATACAGCAATCTGGATCACCACCTCTGAAGGTCTCGCTGTATGGTGTACAAAATGCAATGTGTGATTTTCATGAGCAATAAAAAGAGGAGAAATGATGTTTATGTTGCTCTGTATTCCAATTTTCTGTACAGGTTCCGGAACTCTCAGAACTGAGGTGATGCGAAACTTTTTTTTTTTATGTGTGTATGTCACACCTGCACAGAAGCCAAGGGGCACCACTTCCACCAAATGTTGTCAATTTAGTACCCTGTGGAAGTTATGCAAAAGTACATGTACTTACATTTTTATCATTATAAGCTCGCCAACAGCAAATTTGACTTTTTACATCTATTTTCACTTAAGGCTTATGACTCCTACCAGAGTTCTCTATTTCAAATTAATACATTTGTTGTTCTTCAACACTTCTGAAAATTTTCATCAGTCATGGACACCCACCATATTTCTATCAGTTTTAAACATTTTATCCCAGTTCAGTGTTTATATTTCTTTGTAGATTACTACACACAAATATTAAGTTGTTCAGTGTATACGTTCATAATGGGAATACATATAGCATACACCAAAACACCAGCTATACAAAATATCAGACACTGAACTTAAAGAAAAGAATATAAATAATAAATGTTTCAACTTACCAACAGCGACAACACTTGCAAGAATGTTCATGAATGGAAAAAACTCTAACTCAAAAACTAGTGTGTACACAAAGTATGAGATTCCCAGTGAAAATAATATTGCCACAACTGTCATAAATGTGACAAACAATGAGTGAGTGTATGCCCACATGCAGAGGAGCACAAATAATGCACCTGCTCCTACTAAGTATGTGTCTTGAACGAGATACATGTCAAACAATGTATTCTTCAAACCTGCAAAGAAAAAGGAAACAACTGATAAAACATGAAAAAACACCACAAGTGATAGAGAGGAGGGGGAAGACAGATTTTAACTGTATGGTGTGTGTTGTGAATGGAATAATGGCCATGAAATCTAGGATATTTACATAGCATGGTTTAATATCAACTCAAATTTCACATTAAGCATTGCCCTCAAGTTTTGTGTTTTTGAATCAAAAAGATAACGTTGCATATAATATTTTTACATTCACAGTGATGATGTTCCACTGAGAGAACGCTCAACAAAAGAAATAGAAAGCATCACTTCTGACACTTCAGTATCAGCTGTTCGGCTCTCTTTCCACCTGATTTGTGATTTTCTGGTATATATTACTAGCTTAATCTTACCTTTAAAAAAATAAAAACATTTCACAGGTCTTCATTTGCCTAAGGACGTCCATCGTGGGGGGAAAAATAAAGAAAGAAAAAGGAAACAAGATAAACAGAAACAGATATTTTGGTGAAAACTATTAATCATGAGGGGCAGGGTATGTGAGAATGTCTTAAAGTAATAAGATAGTTTATTTATTCTGCACTAGGAAGCCAAGAGCAGAAAGGAAGTTCATGTGATATAATCAGAAAAGATGCTTATGCCCAGAAAGACTATATCTGTGGCAGAGTAAAAAAAGTCTCTTTTTCAAGTGACTGAGTGGGTAGGTCTAAGAAAGAATATCAAACAAGAGTTGAAAACACAGTAGATAGTAGATGGGAAAAACATGAACAGCTTTGTTATGTCTAAATAAGAACAATGAAGCAATGTACACAATCAAGACAGCATTTTTTATGCAAAAACAAGAAGCAACAGTACTCAAGGCACGGCCCCAAAGATCATCATCATCATCATCATCATCATCATCATCATCACCATCACCATCACCATCACCATCACCATCACCATCACCATCACCATCTCACAGTGCAGCAGCATCAGTTGCCCTTTGACATCCAATGTTGTACAAACACCTCCTCCAGACTTTTCCATTAATTAACAACTTCAGCTACATGGATCCACATTACCTCTGTAAGTTTTCTAATTTCATTCATTCATATTCCATTAGGTTATCATCTCAAACTTTTCTTACTTCTTACAATCCAGACCAGAAGTTCCTAGGTCTGTCAATCATATATTCGCCTTGTTACATGTCGCACCAACCTACATTTAATTTTCATTGAGGTTATATTAACACCATACATGCCAGTCTGTTGCCCCGTGTCATTAGTTTGTTTTCGGAATGTATGTGTAATTCCCAACATGCATTTTTCCACTGCTCACTGAAGCTAGGCACAGTTTTTCAACAAACCCCATTCCTATTAAATGTGCATGTCTCCCTACTATAAGTGAAAACTAAAAGCACACTCTGATTGTAAGTTTTCCTTTCCACACATACTGGGACCTGACCTGTAGTTTTGAAAACTCTGTTTGGTTGCCAAAAACACTCTTTTGTTTTTCTTTTTTCCCCATCCAACCAATATGCCAAATCCTCAACAACTTCTCTTATGGTAATTCCATGATTTTCCAAAACTATTTTCTTCACAACTTCGATGTTATCATCTGTTGTTGATGTGCTGGGGCATACAGAGTGAGGTTCATCACTGGCATCTTCTTGGCAATCTTTGAAGAGCTTGTAAACATTTTCTTTTACTTAGAGCAGACTCACCACATGACACTGTCAACATTTCAAGTGTTTTAGAGCACTTGATTCCTTTTTTCACACAACATTTGATTCAAATTCTTTGCTCCATTTTTTTTTATAATAATCAAAATTTGCCAAGCACACTAAAACACATCTAACCTTTGTATCTGTCAAAAAAGAGTGTGAGTGAGACAGTAATAGAGAGAGAGAGAGAGAGAGAGAGAGAGAGAGAGAGAGGAGAAGAAGAAAAGGGAGATTGATAATTGAATGTACACTGCCCGCACAATTTGAGAAGTCCCCATACTGTCTGAACACCCCTTGTATGTCACATGCAGAGCTACATATTGGTATGGTTCCTATCGATTCTATCAGTTGGCAAACTACAATAGCAAATAGAAGGAAAAATTGGTTTGCATAATTGCAAATAAAAAGGTGAGGGGAATGTACTTTCTTGAATAGTAAGACTCCAGAGGTTACAGGTGTCAGAGCAGCATCTTTTTTTAGGATACAGAAAACATAAATCAAGTATAATTCTACAATAATGCATTCATGGAAAACACCTAGTTTCTGGTGATTGCTGAAAATTCTTGACTATGTTTCCGCTGAATTATACACTGTAAAATTTCAGCACTCATTAAATAATCAGAATATTTGAGGAGCCAGTAAAATTATTAAACTATTTATTTGAAGTGACAAATTAGTCATCAAGTCAAGTTTACATAATTTGTCTCTGTGACCACTGATACAGTGTTACACATTTTAGGTATGCATATTACTTTTGCAGACCAAACCATATACAGGGAAAGGAGAAGCTGCCACATTCAACAGAACTTGCCATACATTGAAGAACACTGATGACATGAAATTGTAATAAGAGCAGCAATTATAATAGTAAATGTATATTGACCACCTACAGGAAATTTCAACATTTTCGTAAGTAACCTTAATGTCTTATTGGCCTGATAGTAAAAAATAAAGGTTGCCAGTGATATTAATATAGAATTTATTAAAAATTCTATTGATAAATATTTACCGAAGTCAGTAACTATACAATACAATAAAACCCAATTCAATTCCTACTGTTAACTCCAACTAGAGTAGCTAGCTGCTCTGAAACAGCCTCTGATAATATTTTATACACACGTCTAACAAACAAAATCATATTACAAAACCAATAATCAATCCTCCCTCAAAGCACAAAATCTAGTTTCTTATGTGTTGAACTAATCAATGACATATTTTATCCAAGTTCAAGAAGGTAGTAAATGGGCAAAAAACTGAGTACTTGAAAAAACTGCTTAAAGACAAAATGCAAAGATGTTTATAGTATTCATGACAAAAAAAAAGTTCAAAACATTTATTAGTAATGTTCTTCTCTTATTCAAAAATTATTTTATCCCGATAACTGAAATTAGGCCCCCCTGCCCTCACTTCCTATACCAAAACAAAAAGACTGCATAAGGTCTAACAGTATCTTGTACAACAGAAAGGAAAACCATAACAGCCTCATATTGGCGGAAGTGAGGCTACAAGTTACTTCAGGTATACCACTATCATTCTGTACAATGGCAAACATTGTGTTGTTCTCATCAAATTCTACAAACGACCTCTATCATTTCTGGTATAGTATGCTAAAGTTTATGTCCTGCTTTCACATTAATATGTTCCATTATCATCTTGTAGTAGGGCCTTCTCTTATTTATCAGTGTACTGTAGGTTCTCATTTGAATGTTTGCACAGACTGTTTTCCATGGATTACATTCTGCATATTTTTAAAACAAGTGTGGCAAGTTCAGGGAGGGACTTAGTGTGCAGAGCTGTTGCCCTGCCGTGACCTCGACCTGGTGACCTCTGCTAGCAGTTCCATGTGGTACAGCCCCATCGTCCTGGTTGGGCTGCAAGACTCTGAATAATTTGATTACAAAAATGACCAGTATTGACCGCCAGCAGCAGCATGCTTATTGTGCATATGCACCACTACCAGTTACGTAGACTAAAATACTAAAGGGTGATTACCAAACTGGAGGAAGGCCACATTCAGAAAGGTGATCATGTACGTAAACACATATGAGGCAATCAGCCATGTGTATTCTGCTAACAACTCCTGACAGGAGGAGATATTCTGCTGAGGGAATGCCTGTATGTATATAATGGACACAGGTTACTGGTGGACCACACACTACAGGAACAATATCCAATTTACCTTGTACAATGATAATAGACTTTTTTTTAGAAAAAGAAAGAAGCTGAAATTCATTTTCATTCAGGGAACATCCATAAATAGGATTATTCCAGACAAGACTGTGTGCATGAGGCTGGTATCTCTTAAAATTACTGAGCTTTTCTATAAAGAAGATATCCTTTACACTTATGTAATGCGACTGGTGACTTCTGCATTCTGCGAAATGACAATGCCTGATCACCAAACACTTGTCTAGTAGAATAATATATTAAACAGCAAAGATACAACACATGAAATGCTATATATGTATCTTCTTACCTGAATCCCACATACGAAGTTTCAGATTCTCTTAGGGGCAAGCTACTGTTCATATTCCTCCCCCTCAGACCCTTGTCACAAAAAGTGATAAAGTAAGAAAGCATTCAGATAAAGTTTTATCTAAAATCATCCTCTAAGCTTAGTAGAACAGATGCTTAATCATCACGGCATAGTACACCAAAGAACCAATAGACGTCACTTTCAGTTTTTTTAACTTAATGACAGATATATTTTCAGAAGTTTATGTCAGTGACAAAATTAAGCAGTGCAATCTTATCTTTACAAATACAGACCAAAGGTGAATTTACCTGGCTTGGATATACGGATTTACAGATTTTCCCGTGTATATTAGAACCTTAGTGACAATGTTTTACTTGTTTTGACAGGTTTCATTTATATTCTGTTTTAAGAAAAATGAATTTACTTCTTCTGCTTTGTGATTTTGGTGCCTACTCATTACATTTTGATTTTGTTTTGTTTATGAATAAAAATGCCTAGAAAAGATCGAGTCTTTCTGAATACCCAGAATGGCTAAAAGACTGAGGACTATGCGGTCTAGAGAATCCAATGAAGATCTTGATGTGAGACTTGCTGCAGCTCAAGAGCATCAGGCTTTAACTAGTTCTTTGGATAATCCTTCCAAAAGCAAGGCTTTCTCTGATCGGGTGTGTCACGCATTATCTTGCTCTTCAGAATGCTTCACTACAGAGGCTTAAAGTTACTTCTCTCCAATGTAACATTATAGAAGCAGAAAAGTGTTGCAGGAAAGTGAGTTTTTATACCCTGAAACCCGCTATTGCTAACAATTTACAATTTCACTTTAAATGTGTACAGTTCCTTATGAGCTTATGTTATGCCATGACCATTAAAAAAGCAATGCTGTCTACTGCAGACATGGACCTTAGTGTCAGTTGCTTTCTGCACAACCAGCTCTATGTGGCTCTCTCCCAGGTAATTAAAGCAAACAATCCAATGATATTACTAGAAACATTGTATACAAAGGAGCTTTGTAAGCCAAAAATTAATTCCAAGAGTACAAAGTCTCAGGAACAGCTATAAATAAATAGCCAGACAATGTCAGGTTTCTCTGCTAGTTAGGGATTTAAGTCTGTCGTGGCTGTGAAAACAATGGCTTTGCCATATAACTGTACAGCTGCCTCAACTCCAGACAACAATGAAGTTTCAGCACAATCCGAGTTGGGCTTGGTGGTCTATGGGTAAAGCAGGTGCTGAAGGTCGCAGAGTCAAATGCCGGTTGAATCACTGATTTTTTTCACTGTCAGTTAATGTAGCATTCACCTCTTAATTTGCCACAAGCAGATTGTGGTTCGGCTTTACATTTCAACTGTCGGTGATATTCTCAAGATTAGAAATGAAGCTCAGTTTGGTGGTCTAGTGATAAAGTGTGTGCTTGATAATGATAACATTGTGGGATTGAATCCGAGCTGGACCACCAATTTTATCTTTCTCTTTTAACCTAGCATTTACCTCTCAATGGCCTGGAGACTTGTCACAAACAAAACATGTTTCAGATTCCACATTAAACTGAAAGACGCCTTTTCTGCGGTCGGATAACTGGCTACGGAGATGCAATTCGTCGAAGTGACATCCAATTGAAACACTTTCACCAGGACATTTGAACCACACAGAAGAATCTACACATACGTTCTCCATCTCTACATGTTATAAATTAAAGTCCCTCTCCACTATATTTCTACCTATATATGAAGGCTAGGCTAATCCAAGGAACTACTGTAGGGCTTTTGATAAGATTTTCAATAACAGATACATTGTTTCACATGGAAGATTCATGTATATCATTTATAAATATTTGGAGCAAATTGGCTGAACTATGAATATTTACAGTCCCGCGCTGCATTTTCTGTGTGTATGTAAAGCCTACTCTCACGAAATACTGCATGAATTTTGGTACTCGAAGCATGCTGGCAAGACTCCCCTCAAGGAATGAACAGCCATGGAGCCTCTGATGCAAGGCTCACATTGATAGCTGGTTACAGTCAGACAGTCTGCTCACCTCTTTAGGTGTTGCATCACGCTAGCCAGCAGCATACGCTGCTTACTTTGTTTAATTTATATGAAAGTGATGATATTCAGTTACCTAACATTGTTCTTTGATTTTTAATCATAACTCTACAGAGTGCCCCTTAAATAAAATTACCACTACACTATACAATCTCGTCTGGCCGTAGATACTTAGTGCTACTCGTGTGAAGCCTGGACAGGATACTAGTGCTATACAGATCTTGCACAATACTGAAGTACTTTTCAAACATGTTCACAGAGCAAGCATAAATTGTTTGCCAAGAATTGTGTTCTCATTTTTCTAGGCTAGAATTAATTGTGCAAGGCACACAACATTTTGAGTTATATTTTTGGGTGGTTTCCTTCTTTTAAGGAAAGCTATAACAGGGTGTATACGTGGACAAGGAAAAAAAATCCCAGTTTTCTCCCAGATTTCCCGGTTAAAAATACACTTTCTCCCAGGTGAAAATACACTTTTTTCGTGTAAAGTGACAGTATACATTCCCTCGGAACTGTAAAATTTATCAATCATTTGAATGGTCATGGTTTTATGCAGCGGCTGAGAATTTCCCGGCACTTTAGAAAACAAAACTAAGGGGGGGGGGGGGGGGGGGGAAACACGTTTTGGAAAATTCTTTGATGTGTAGCAAGATATACACTGCATATTTTTGTATTACGAAAGTATAAATTCGAATTGCACCAAAAACCGCATGTTACTTTCAGAAGCATTGAAATCGAGGTTGCGATGTGATTTTGTAAGCCACTCATAGGTCTTGTCACGTGATCTCGCCCGCTGATGACAGTGGATATTCATAGCATAAGACACATGATTTAGTCAGCCAATAGCAACATCACTATCAAATAGCGCAAACACACAAACAGGAAAAGTTAATGGATAAATTAATACACACAGTGTTGCTACAGGAAAAGCAAACTTTTCATATATAATATTTGTCGCGAAGATTAATAATCTACAAGAGAAACTAAGCTTTCACTTATAATGTTTATCTTTTTTGCACATTTTACACTTTAAGACACATCACACAAATGTGCCAGTAAAATGTTTAATACCAACATAAATCTCTGATCATCTGAGCTCAAAATTCTTCTAAATGGCTTGTCATCAAATAGTTGATTTTTAAATGAGAGTCAAACGCTCTGTGATTTAAGAAATTCATTGTACATTCTCGCACATATCTTGCGCAAAAGGAAATTTACTTTGAAAAGAATGCTTTTCAAACCACAATTTTCCTGAGATCTGTTACAAAGAGATTTGTTCCAGCAGTTGCCACTGAATGCCACATAAGAGGCGTCCCCGAGCTTGCGCAGCTACAATGACATAGGAAGCCCATATGTTTGTATGTATAAAACATTAAAAGATTTTACATTATGTCATATAAGAAACAAGACATCAGAGGATACTCCAAGAGTCAGAATTTCTTGAACCATGCTGAAATGAATAATTTGCATTAAAGTGCACATTCAAATGTCCAGATTCGCAACGAAGTAGGCCTCAACCTGATATTAAGCTTTTCAGAGTGGAGTACCAGTACTATATTATCTCACGTTTGGTTCTTTGTTATGGCATAATGCCATACATGCTAGAAGATGAAAACGTGCACTTGAAATGCAGTGAACATTTGAAACTAGGCAATACTGTGGAATTAAACACTTTGTTTGAAACAAACTGGTTGCCTCAGCGGAAAAGATAAATAAAAGGTGAATTTCTTTAGCAAAGTGACAAAAAACTTCATTGTTCTGCAAGGCAATTAATGCTTGACTGTCAGAAAGGTGGAAATAAAATAAAATCTGGAACCAACAACATACTGTAGCCTTCCATAATTATGTGAATGTATTTTAATTCACTTGATAGCTCCCAGCTACAGAAATCTTTTTTTTTTCTTTTTTTTTTATTTGATGTGAGAGCAGTAAACGAAGAGGAAACAGTAAAATCACTAAATGTAAACACAGATCACACACAACCCCCCCCCCCCCCCCCACTCCCTCTTTACTATAACTCAGACTGCTCTGCGCATCAGCCCCAGATCTACGATATTTCGAACCAGGGCAATACTAGATGGTGCCCCCCCCCCCCCCCCCCCCCCCCTCGAGCATTTGAGATATGACGTAAAAAATTAAAAAAAAACACTTTTGAAAAATATGTTCATTTTTTAGCATTATTTGGTGTTAAGTGTGCCAAAATGCAGTAACACACCTCTTCATACAGCATTCTTCTACCGCACGTCACTGTACTTTGTACTGTGGAACTCAAATGTATATATTTTGTAATGGATGCCATCAAACTATATTCAGGATAGCGGAAATTAAAATGTCCTGTGGTGCCTCTCCTGCTCCAAAGTCGGCCGGTTTGAAATCGTGCCCCTCTTTTTTTTTTCTTAAAAAAAACCCTTGCAATTAATACTGAATGGGACTATTTGTAATCAGAAGAACTAGAACTCTTCAGACAATTTGGACTCTTTACTGCCTATTAGCTAATAACTTGCTGTTCCGTGCGGCATAAAATGAAATACAGGATACATAAAACCAGGTAAAACAAGAGACAAGCAAGACAGTACACATTTCTTCAATCCGTAAGTCCTAGCGTCCTTTTTTTTTCGTCTCTAATCTTGCTACAGCTTTACATGGTGTGATTTCCTTTCTGTGTTTGTCAAACGTTTTGCTACATGAAAAATCTAAATGCAGGGTGTCTACGTGGACAAGAAAAAAAAATTCCCGGATTTTTCGCGGATTTCCCGGTTAAAAACCCAATTTCTCCTGGATGAAATTACATATAAAGCGGGTGAAAATGCAATTTCTCCCAGATGAAATTTCGTATAAAGCGGGTGAAAATACATCCGTGTTAAGCAACAGTATACTTTCCCTCGGGCTGTAAAACCTATCAGTCCTTTGAATAGCGAAGGTCTTATACCGGCTGAGGACGTCCCAGCACTTAATGAAACAGGAAAAACAATGCCTTTGGAAAGATGTTTGATGCGAGACAATATAGACAGATTTTATTTTCGTATTGTGAAAGTACACACACAAATTCCACAAGTTACAGCACGGTAGCTTCCGAAACCTTAAAATGGAGACTGCGTTGAGCAATGCACTTTTGTCAGCCAGTCATAACTCATGTCACGTGATCTCGCTAGCGAATGACGGCAGTTATTCAGAGCACGAGGCCTACGAGAAAAACAGGCCATGGCGCGTACGTTACGAACGTGGGGTGAGCTCGCTCAACTCAGCAAAGTGCGTTTCTACACCTGTTAACATAACTAAATGAACGAGAATTGCATTGACTATTGGAATCCACTATTATTAGTCCTACAATGATAAGAAGTCCATAGGCCTACTAACAGGCTCTAATTTGGCAATTAAAATCATACCAAAATGATTATCAGTTGCTTAAGGCACCACATCTTCTAATCAGTTGTGCGTTGACAGATTTAAATACGCATTTTGCCCGCTGAGTTACGGGAACAAGCGAGCTCAGGCCGTTCTTCGTGATGTATGCGCCGCAGCCTGTCTTTCTCGTGGTCCTTGATCAGTGCATAACACATGTACTCAACCACTAGCAGCATCATTGTTAAGTAGCATGACCATACAAAGACGAAAGGTTAATGTGTTAAAGAAATGTAAGTACACTGTATCTTCACGAAAAGCTGAACTTTCACATATAATACATCTACATCTACATGACTACTCCGCAATTCACATTTAACTGCTTGGCAGAGGGTTAATCGAACCACAATCATACTATCTCTGTACCATTCCACTCCCTAACAGCGCGCGGGAAAAACGAACACCTAAACCTTTCTGCTCGAGCTCTGATTTCTCGTATTTTATTTTGATGATCATTCCTACCTATGTAGGTTGGGCTCAACAAAATATTTTCGCATTCGGATGAGAAAGTTGGTGACTGAAATTTCGTAAATAAATTTCGCCGCGACGAAAAGCATCTTTGCTGTAATGACTTCCATCTCAACTCGTGTATCATATCAGCCACACTCTCTCCCCTATTACGTGATAATACAAAACGAGCTGCCCTTTTTTGCACCCTTTCGATGTCCTGTCAATCCCACCTGGTAAGGATCCCACACCGCGCAGCAATATTCTAACAGAGGACGAACGAGTGTAGTGTAAGCTGTCTCTCTCTAGTGGACTTGATGCATCTTCTAAGTGTCCTGCCAATGAAACGCAACCTTTGGCTCGCCTTCCCCACAATATTATCTATGTGGTCTTTCCAACTGAAGTTGTTCGTAATTTTAACACCCAGGTACTTAGTTGAATTGACAGCCTTGAGAATTGTACTATTTATCGAGTAATCGGATTCCAATGGATCTCTTTTGGAACTCATGTGGATCACCTCACACTTTTAATTATTTAGCATCAACTGCCACCTGCCACACCATACAGCAATCTTTTCTAACTCGCTTTGCAACTGATACTGGTCTTCGGATGACCTTAGTAGACGGTAAATTACAGCATCATCTGCGAACAACCTAAGAGAACTACTCAGATTGTCACCCAGGTCATTTATATAGATCAGGAACAGCAGAGGTCCCAGGACGCTTCCCTAGGGAACACCTGATATCACTTCAGTTTTACTCGATGATTTGCCGTCTATTACTACGAACTGCGACCTTCCTGACAGGAAATCACGAATCCAGTCGCACAACTGAGACGATACCCCATAGGCCTGCAGCTTGATTAGAAGTCGCTTGTGAGGAACGGTGTCAAAAGCTTTCCGGAAATCTAGAAATACGGAATCAACTTGAAATCCCCTGTCGATAGCGGCCATTACTTCGTGCGAATAAAGAGCTAGCTGCGTTGCACAAGAGTGATGTTTTCTGAAACCATGCTGATTATGTATTAATAGATCATTTCCTTCGAGGTGATTCATAATGTTTGAATACAGTATATGCTCCAAAACCCTACTGGAAACTGACGTCAATGATATAGGTCTGTAGTTAGATGGATTACTCCTACTACTCTTCTTAAACACTGGTGCGACCTGCGCAATTTTCCAATCTGTAGGAAGTAGGGAGCTATTGTATCAGTGTAATCTGAAAGGAACCTAATCGATATACAATCTGGACCTGAAGACTTGCCCGTATCAAGCGATTTGAGTTGCTTCGCAACCCCTAAGGTATCTACTTCTAAGAAACTCATGCTAGCAGCTGTTCGTGTTTGAAATTCTGGAATATTCCATCGTCTTCCTTGGTGAAGGAATATTGGGCATTAACAATGTTTTGCTGCTTTTTCTCTGAGGGCGTGGTTAGGCAGGAACCTAAGAATGCTTTGGAAACTAAGCTGCTGTATTTGATGTATTTCATACATATACTTTCGTATTACGCAAACATGCAGTCCAAATGCCGATGCAAATCGAAGTTCTTTCCAAAACGCGTTGTTTTTTGCTGGATTTCTTTTCCTAAAGTGCTCGGAAGTATAAAACCCCTAAACTTTCCATAAGCCGTTTTGCAATAACACTAGTTTTTATTTCATGATCATAGCTGTAGCGATTTAGGAGAACCATTACAAAGTGAAGTCTATACTTATCTGTAATCGGTGTCATGCTTTCTCGACGAGTGATGCATCAACTTTTACATTGTTTTTATTCGAAACTCTGAATATACTGTACAATATTTAAACACCCACTGATGGAAGGCTGCGAGCACTCATGACACAGTCTAGGGATCTTTGAGAGCATTCTGTGTTCTGCCTGACTGGGACTGGAGTGGCAATGAAGGATGGGACAGAATAGGAGTCACCATGATATCAGCTGGTCAATGCAAAGCGATCAAGTATCTGTATGAAGTGGGAAGAGACATAGCTGCGAGCTGAGATGGTGAGGTGAGGCGAGGTAAGGTAAGGTAAGGTAAGGTAGGGTAGGGTAAGGTAGGGTAAGGTAAGGTGAGGGACCAATCCAGCAATCGATCACACGAAAGCCGAGCCATCGCTTTCAGCAGCTAACATCGTTACATGCCTGCTCAAAATCCCAATACCATGAAACGCCGTAATAATATAGCCTCTGTTCCCGTGATTAAATACAAATAAAACAATTGCTGTTTATATATTAAATGCCAAAAACTATAACTTGGTATACATAAAGAGAAAAAAAACGTCGAGACAGTATTACAGGAAAATACTAGCTGGCAAATAAGTGGTAAAGAAAACATTACGTAAGTTGGTCAATAATTAAAGAAGAAAAGTCTGAAGCGAGAGTCTTGAAATACGAGTTTATTGAGCCGAGTAGCATGTTCTTCAGATGATCATAGACTACAGTGTAGCTAGCACGTTTCGAGTTTTTTTTTTTGTGCTCTATCTTTGCAACAAACATTGGCAAATACAGAAGCACTTACTAGAGCGCACACCGCAACATCAAAGTTCTCCAGCCATCAGATCACGCCAATCTTCAAGGGCAAATGTTCCGATTCAATGGTCCAAATATACAGAGCTAGTCTGGAGTGGAAATCCTTAAATAGGTTTTACAGGGCATGTACAAACTAAATTATCATCCAGTGTTTCCTTTACTGCGGACTTGATTAGCAGAAAAATATGGAGAGGGGACTTGCAGGTACATCAAAGAACAGCAAGAAAACATAACACGAAGACAACAATAACAGCTGAACAGGGTTTATTTCATTTCTAGGTACGGAGGTATACATAAAAAGCGACATTATCAATGTAATGGATGTCAAGTAAAACCATATTTTAAAATTAAGTGGGTAAATCATTCCTCTACAAGTAAATCAACATGTATGCTGCTACAGAATCTAGACTTTAAATTCAAATCGGTATATGTACAACAGAAGGTCTACCAAGACCTAAAGCACTTCGGAAATTTTACACACAGGAGAGCGCCTCACCTGTGAAGTAAGTGGGAGGCCAAGTCGTTCGTAACCGGCAGACGTCCATAACTTGGTAATCGTGGATGGGAGACAAGAGCAAGCAACCAATAGCAGCCGATAGAAGGAGAAGAGAGAGAGAGAGAGAGAGAGAGAGAGAGAGAGAGAGAGAGAGAGAGAGAGAGAGAGAGAGGAGAAGCTAGAAAGAAAAGGTGGCGAAGCCTTCAGAACTTTGGTCGATGAGCGAGGTGGCCTTAATATCTTTCGTGTTTATAATTGAGGTGCTGTACTGTGCATGTAAAATCAGCTAGAAACTTGCAACAGGTTACTGGAGTAAGACTGGTTGATAGGTCTTGTCATTCATAGTTTCTTAAAGGGTCAACAAACGCAACGCTACTAATAATATCGTAATTAACGCCGATTGTTGCTTGGCAGAGACAGTGTTGTCAAACGTGCCTCGTTCGATTTTCAAATCACACAGTCTGTCAGTAGTCAGTGTGCTCAGCTGACCTGTTGAATTCAGTTCTGCACACGTGAAGGGCAAAATTGTATAAACTGACAAGGTAGGTAACACTCATTGTGTCATATTTCATTATGCATAATAACAAGGCGCAGCCTTATTTACATCCATCGTTCTTCTTTCTGCAATAAAGGTTTCCCACCAACAACCACTGCAACTGCGCCACGTCGATTGGTTTTCAACATAGCTGGCTTTCAGATCCAGCATTCAAGGACTGGTTGGTGAAAGTACCTACAGACCTTTAGTGCTAAATGTGGATTATGTCCAGGGACCCTCATTAACATCCGTACTATGGGAAGATCGGCTCTTACAAGTCACATGACAAAATCCAAGAAGCACGTCGCGAAAGCAGCTGCCATGGGAAGCACAGCAAGTTTGTATGTCTACACCCGACCGGCGGCGGCCACTTCAACCCAGCAGACAGATTCTACTTCCACTACCACATCTGCGGATTCAGCTGGGTCAACAACAGTGGCATTGGCCGCTGGAATTGTTGCGCCTCCGCAGAAGGATGTCACTGCAATGTCAAAACCGGGGATAAACTGAGAGGAATTGATTGGATGGCAATAAAGGACGAAGTAACAAAGGCGGAAATACTGTGGTGTTTGGAGTGCATCGTTTCACACAAGTCACTGTGTAGTTCTGCAAACGACGTGTTACTTTTACCCGCAATGTTCCCCGACAGTGAAGTGGCCAAGAGCATGCGTTTACAAAAGGACAATATCGGTTATATCGTGCAATATGGACTAGCTCCCTTCTTTGAGTCTGAAATTAAATCTGACCTAGTAAACGCATCAAGAATTGTTGTTTGTTTTGATGAATCCTTGAACAAGGTTTGCATAAGAATCCAGATGGACATTTTAGTGCATTATTGGGACATTAAAAAAAAATCTAGTGTGCACCCGTTACTACGCATCGGCTTTTCTAGGCAGTTTGACGGCACCTAAGCTACTTCAAGAAAAAAATTCCCGGCAAAGCAATGAAACAACTTTTCAAGTATCAATGGACGCCCCTAACGTCAATTTTGCATTCTTAAGGGAACTTAAAATTTTTTTGAAAGAAATTGAAGGAGTAGACACCGTTTTACTGGAAATTGGAAAATGTAGGCTTCACGTTGTTCACGGCGCCTTCAAGACCGCAATTCAAGAAACACAGTTGATGATAATTCAGTTTTTACGTGCCTTGTACAATCTTTTTAAGGATGTCCCTGCCAGAAGAGCTCTGTACATTTCAACAATGGAATCGGAACTGTTTACCTTAAAGTTTTGTACGATCTGATGGCTGGAGAATGTGGAAGTTGCTGAGCAAGCTCTAGTAATGCTTCCGTTTCTGTGAATATTTGTTGGAAAACTGGAAGGAAAAAACAAACCAAAATGTGCTAGCTACAGAGTAGTGGATGATCACCTGAAGGACAAGCTACTTGGTCTGAAAATTGCCTTTTTCAAGACTCTTGCTGGAGACTTGACACCTTTCCTAAAGGATTTCCAATCCGATTGGCCGCTAGCACCGTTCCTCCACTGTGCTTTGACAGAGATAATGGAGACAATGATGACACGATTTGTCCAGCCAACGAAGATCTAGCCGTCAGTTAATTTGGACAAAGAATCCAATCTTTTGGGTGTGAAACATGTCAAGATTGGGTTCACCGTCAAGAATGAATTCAGAAAGTGCAGGTCTCTCACAGCCCTTGAAATCGCCAAGTTCGGGAGCGAATGCAGAAGAGGAATGATCAAGCTTGTGTCAAAGTTGATAGAGAAATCTCCCTTACACGTTAGGATGACAAAAGCTGTAAGCTGCTTTGATCCCACAATAGCGTGCAGGGTGGCTGGTCCCAAATGATTTCATTCCTTTCTACAGATTTTGGTGGAGAGCAATTGGATGAATGGTGTATGTGCTGATAAAGCATAAGCGCAATACGCTTCTGTTGTAAAGAACAACTGCAAAACAAAATTCAAAACATTCAACAAAAAGGAGCAACGGCTGGATGAGTTCTGGATGAAATGTCTCAAGAACCAGAATGCAATGTGTCACGAGCTGCAGAAGGCAATGGAAATCGCGCTCACTTTGTCGCACGGTCAAGCAGCAGCGGAGCGAGGATTCTCGGTGAACAAAGAGTGCCTCTTCGAGAATATGAGGGAACAATCTGTAGTGAGCAGAAGATTGGTGTACGACACCGTCAAGACACGCAGCAGAGTCCAAGGAGTACCTATAACAAAGTCCCTTATACACAGTCCCTTATACACACTGTAAGAAACTCACGAGATCAATATGCTGAAGACCTCAAAAATCGAAACGACGAGTCATCCAGGAAAAAGGATCATCTGACTAAAAGGAAGATTGTTGCCGCAGAAATAAGACAGCTTAAAGAGAAGGAGGGAAAACTTGAGGGGACCATTCAAAACGCTCAGATAGACCGAGAATCTATTAAAGAACGAATCAATGCTTTCGCACACAGCTCCAAGTGAGTTATTCTCCAAGGTCAGTTCCTAAATTACAGTATTTGTTGTTAAACATGGTACTTCCTTCTAAATTATTTGTTTTATTTGTTGTATTTTCTAATAATAATTAAAATGTTTCTTTAATAAAATGTGTTTAAACCAAATGAATATGATAGCGTAATTTATTTTAAACTGCTAACTCCCACAGATGTTTAAATATACATTTCAAACAATAAGTTTCGTGATTAAAAAATATTTGAAAAATAAACCTAATTTAAGAAATTAAGTATTAAAATAAAGACCGGAGCTAAAATTTAGCAACACGAAAATCCGAAAAGACGCACAAAATATTTTACAGAAAAAATCTTTTATTATTCTAAAACGAAAGACAGTAATCAAAGGTCTTTAACAACCCAGAATGAGATTTTCACTCTGCAGCGGAGTGTGCGCTGATATGAAACTTCCTGGCAGATTAAAACTGTGTGCCTGACCGAGACTCGAACTCGGGCCCTTTGCCTTTCGCGGGCAAGTGCTCTACCAACTGAGCTACCAAAGCACGACTCACGCCCGGTACTCACAGCTTTACTTCTGCCAGTACCTCGTCTCCTACCTTCCAACGATTAAACCGCAAGCTTGTGTATTTAAATAAAAAATAATAAAATCAGAAAAAATGAGGAATGGAAGAGGTAAAAGACATACTTGTCCTTACTGAAAGCAAATTTTTGAGTGGGGAATATAGTAGCTGCGCTTGACACAGGTTTTCGCTCTAAAACTCGACTAAGTTCGTACGAGAGCAAGGTATGGATGTCCCGCTACCTGTCGCGTGACTGGTGCTGCCTTCTGTTGTCCATTTATAGGATTAGTTAGAAAGAAGTAGTAGCGAACGTTAGAGCTGTTCGGAGACGAAGATCCAATTCAGGTATTGCTCTGCATGCCAGAACACTTCGTCTTTTCTATACTACAGAAAAGTCGAAGTGCTCTGGCATGAAGAGACTTGTGACATTGCTCAGTAACATATTATTCATTTTCTTTTTTAAGGTCAATTATACTTTTTGCCATCAATTGCATAATTTTTTATCTATGAAAGCACAACATTAAATATGAAAACTAACTTGAAGCTCGTTAAGTCATATCAAATACAAATGTGTGGTAAAATTTTAAATAGTGGCATAAATGACTTATCTTCTGGGTCGGAAATTTTTCAAATGGCTGATACTCAAGTGTTACCGGTACGTTCTGAATGAGAGTTATAACGCCCTGTGATTTAAGAAATTCACTGCAAATTCTCACACGTAACATACATCATCTTGCGTGGAAATTTACTTTGAAACTAACGCTTTTCAAGCCACTATTCGTAATATTTTCCAGTGATCTGTTAGAAATGTAAACAATTGCGACGCAAGCACATCGAATGCACGTTAGTTGTTACGGACATACTGCATAATCTTCGACCTAAGGCCTTTGGCACTTTTCGGTGTCGGCAAACTGGTCTGTGCATTGTGCAAATTACTCATTTTCTACAAACTAAACTTTAATTTTGGTGTTATTATCTGATTTATGTTTCATTGCTGCAGTATTATTCAGCAGTAGTGGGCTCAAGTTCTTTGTCAACGTATCAGATCTTACACGTCAAACCTACAAAAATTTAACTAAAATCCAAAAGAATGAAAAATCCCGGAATTCTAAAAAATTCCCGGGTTTTTCCCGGATGGAAAAATTCCCGGGTTTTCCCCAGATCTCCCGGGCCGTATACACCCTGAAATGTCATTGTCTAATACTGAAAAAGCTGTTAATACAAATAGTACCCAAGACTGGTGTGGTTCCTCAATCTGATTATGTCTATTTTGTCATCACTACACAAAAGAAAACAGGCCTTTCTAATATTGCAACAACTGTAATAATGGTCATTTTTGTAATACGACAGGATATAATTCACGAAGTTCCAATTTGAAATGCCTATTTGGCCTACTACAAGCAAAAAAAGCTTTATGTTAGGAAATAGTTTCACATTTCATTCATACGCTCCCGTTTTTGAAGCACGAGGTCGAAAAGTAGTAGTACGAAATTTTTGTATAAATTTGGAATTGTCATATTATTCCATAATTTGTGTGATGTCCCCATTTCTTCTCCTTCCTTGTTCTAACAAAATCACTGTTAAAGCTCATTGCCCAGTTGACTCTACTGACGTTGGCAGAATCACCGGTTTAGTTATCCAGCGATTATTCTCCGGTTTGGTGGTATTATGTGGTATTACATGCCCTTTTCACTGTAGCGATCTGGCCAAAAATTTTCTGTCAAAATTTCATTTTCTTGGATACACCGAGAAGATAATACATAATCTTTCTTACCTGTTAGCCCCGTTAGTCGTTTAATCCCACTCTGGTAGTCTGAATCTATGGACTTAGCTAGTAATTACAACAATCATTCTCATACCCAATCAATCACATAAACAAACGGCATTCACCCCCGTTCGGCTTTATTCCGCTCAGCTCGTATAGCCCCATCCCCTTTTTCTGCAGGAAAGTTTATTTCTACGTACACTATGCACACATTCAAAAATCAATTTATAATTAATTCAGAAATCAACTTAGAATGTGTTCAAAAAGCAACAGGGATGTGTTTCAAAATCATTTGAATAATCGATAGACTAACGTGTGTTAGATGCTAGGCACTTTGTGAAACAAGGTTTTTTTTACCCCTCAAGTATACGAATTTGCCCCCCCCCCCCCCCCCCCCCTCACCGCCAAAACAGCTGTCCGGTTCAGATACCCCAGTTTGCTGCATACACAACCAACAACGACATTTCTGTAGCCAGACTCGGGAGGAGGTACTACTCATACGCGACTCACGCTCATCAGAGGTAATTTGTCGTCACGGAGCATTGCATAGTCTTCCTAAACCCTTTGACACATTTTGCTGTTGGCAAATGCTTTTGTGAGCACTGTGTTTTCTTTAGGTGGCGCATTTTCTTTGCAATTTAAGTTTTATTCTCTCGCTCATATTTTGTTGCTGCCGTATTATTCTGCAGTAGCAGGATACAGCAATATCCTTTGTTAGTGTGTCGGTTCTTACCAATCAAAATTACAGAAAATTAACTGAAAACTAAAACAATGAAAAATTCCCGGGTTTTTCCCGGATCTCCCGGTTGTCCCGGGTTGTATACACCCTGTGTAAACAACACTCAACCATTTACTTTTGACTTTCAGTACATGTACACTGAATTTGAATACATAAGTTACCAGAACATCAAAATTTGTGAAACATTTTGGTATTTCAACATTACACCTTATGGAATGGTGTAACAGATATTTAATTTTTACAGTAAATTCAATATACTATAATAAAAACAGACTAAAAAGAAACCAGTTACTATACAAGATTTAAAAAACTTGGTTACTAAGATAGTTTCTTCAAATGCTATAACATCTTTGATGAAATACCTAAAGTGCTCTGCACTGAAAGTATTAAGTCTACACAATCCTTCATAAAGATAATATTTTTATATGAATTGTTTCATTACTGACCTAATTCCATAGCAGTAACTTTAATATCCTGATACTGTAATGATGCACTGTCAATCTTTCTATAGTAGTCCAGTGTGTCACTGCTTCGTCCAAATGGCAGAATTAGCATTGCATTGTCCAGTGTGCTGACACTTTTCTAAAAATTAAGACAGAATTTTGTTATATTTATGAATGAATATTCCATTACCATTAAAACCTGAGAATTCTTTATAAAGATTAACACAGTAAATTATAAAACATTTAAATTATGGTAAGTCTTATGTTCTGCTCAATATTTTAATTACATTGTACATGAGACTAAATGACATTTTAATAATATGAAGTACATTCTCAAAGAACATAATGCTGAACAAATAGCAGCCCAAATAATGCCTAAAATATTGGTAGCCAAAATGTAGACCATTTTGTGGCATTAATGTGATACGGTCAGTATAATATAAAGGAGCATTGATGTGTGACAATGACATTCTCACAATGAAGATGAGCTACAGAAAAGCACTTCTGAAAAAGGTGTTTAAGGTATATTGTATATAATCTGTAACATGTCTAACAGAATGTTTATTTCAAAACTAATATATTTTTAATATATTTTTCCCATGTGGAAGTTTCTTTCTATTTTATTTACAGAATGTTTATTTCCTATCAAACTCTGCAGTAAAAAAATTAAATAAATAAATAAATAAAAATAATCATATTTTCTACCAACTCAATTATTTCAAGGAACTGTTCTTCACAATTAATAATTGTTTTGGAATACAGGTTTCGCAAATACGACATGGATGGTTGGTGTTAGCTGTAGCAATAGTTTACCTTCGAAGTATGGCCTCAAATATGTAATAACTACTAAAACTACGTTGGGCCATGACAGCCTTAGTGTGTTAGGTTTCTGGTTTGCAAATGTTTCCTGGTTACTTCACAAGTGAGTTGCATTGGCTTTAAAATCTATGGAACCATCACATGAACTTCTGGTGATGTGTTGACATACCATCTCGACCTTATGGTCAGGAGAGTACCTGTGGTTTCATTCGAAATGCAGCTGACGGCTACTGAAATGTCGCATAGTGTGTGCAGACTGAGTTACATACACTTCATAGTGGAGTGAAATTGCTGAAGATGTAACTTCTGTAGTATAAGATAAATTTTGAAACAGCTATGAATAAGTAAAGTGATGAAATATTTTCCTTTCGCATTGGCTATTTCGAATATAACTATCATCAGATGGTTTCTGTATGTATACAACATGAATTCCTAATCTGCTTTCCATGGACCACAAAGTATGGACCTCAGATAGTCTGGATCAACGAACACTAATTGTGTGTCTCCACAAAAAAATGGCATATTTCTGTCTCAGTATTGAAGTATGGAGGTGGTTGATGAATGATGGAACCGGCCACAAATACTTTTTAAATGTTTTATTTTAGTGCCCTAACTGGTTTCAGGCTACCACACCCATCTTGAGATGGCTAATATTTTTCATTACTTAGATATCTTGATCAACAGCACGTCGTCTGCTCCTCATGCACAAAAATATTTGAGTATTTAATGCCATTTTATCAGTTGTTTCATTAACAAAAATATTCTAAACTGCTCGCATTTATATGGTGCAAAATCATAAATATCAGATTTTATGTGCTCCTCATAAATTAGCAGAAGTGTATAAATTATTAATTTGAAATAAAAAGGAAAAGGACTACATATAAGTGTTAGGAATATATTCCTTTTCAATAATAATGTTTTTATTATAGATGGTTATGTCCTTTGAAGTCAAGTTTAGCAGCTATGTCATACTCTATCAACAAAATATGCTGAATCTGACACACTATTTCACCTATAATTGACCTAAAGCAGTTTTTTATCTTTTTAATTTGCTGAAATTGCATTGAGAAGATGCTGCACACATCATAAATATACCCTAAGCAATTTCGATGTTTGAGTAAGCATATTGTAACCCATACTTTGGGATAAAACTTCAAAATATTCAAATAGGAAGATGTTCAGTGTTCATCACCACTTCCTGCTGGAATTTGAAAGCTGTTATTTTGTTAACTAGCTCAGTTGTATTTATATTTCTATCATATTTCACATTAAAATTTGCTGCATATTTTTCAAAATAAGATTTTTAGGTGTTTCTGACAAGAAATTAAAGTGAGATGCAATGGTATTTATATGTGAGGTATGTTTTCCACTTCCCTTATTATTCTACACAATATTTTGAAGCACTCGATCCTAAGCAGTTTCTCTCCAGTCCTCATAAATTGTCAAAAATTGTAAACCTTCAGACAAATAGCACATCTGTCTCAGCACCTACTGACCAAACTTTGATATTCTACAATACCACTGTGCGGTTGTAGTACAAAACTTCATTGCTGAGTGTGAGCTAGCTGTGCTGGCAGCAGATGCATGAACTAAACCTACCGATGACACAAACATTGTGACACCTGCCAAGGGAAAGGTTTCTTCTCACAGGCAGATGGTAAGAACAGATGGAACAAGTGAGCTTGCATATCTTTCCCAGTTAATTCATAAATTGAAGTTCGCTTGTGTGTGTGTGTGTGTGTGTGTGTGTGTGTGTGTGGTGGTGGTGGTGGTGTTATCGTTGCTGCTGTTCCCCCCTCACATCCCCGCTGTGTCTGTGTCCTAGGTGGCAATCCTGTAATGTTTGAATCCAGCATCAGTAATATGCTGGTTGACACAGTCATATCAATTAAATATCTAGGTGTAATGTTAATAAGTGAAATGAAATGGAATGAGCATGTCATGTTGGTAGTAGGGAAGGCGAATGCTCGACTTCACTTTATTGGGGGAAATTTGGGAAAGGAGACTGTGGATAGAACATTAGTGTGACCCATTCTTGAGCACTGCTAGAGTGTTCGGGATCCACACCGGGTAGGATTAAACGAAGACATTGAAGTATTTCAGAAGTGTGCTGATGCATTTGTTACTGCACAAAAGTATTATTGAAATGCTTTGTGAAATCAAATGGGAATCCCTGGAGAAAACACGAGGCTCTTTCTGCGAGGCAATATTGTGGAAGTTCAGAGAACTGGTATTTGATGCCAACTGCTGGTCAATTCTACTACCCCAAATGTATGATTTGCATAAGGATCACAGAGATGAGATGAGAGAAATCAGGCCTTGTATGGAGGCATATAGACAGTTGATTTTCCCTCACCATTTGTGAGAGGAACAGAAAAGAAAAATGAGTAGTAGTAATATGTAATACCACACATCCCCCCTGCAAAGCACAATATGGTGTCTTGCAGAGAGAGTTAGTGTGTGTGTGTGTGTGTGTGTGTGTGTGTGTGTGTGTGTGTTTTATATGTATACATATACATAGTTATGTACGATTCCTTGACTTCCGGAAAGAGTTTGACTTGGTGCCCCACTGCAGACTCCTAACTAAGGTACGAGCATACGGGATTGGTTCCCAAGTATGTGAATGGCTCGAAGACTTCTTAAGTAATAGAACCCAGTACGTGTTTTCCTCGATGGTGAGTGTTCATCGGAGGTGAGGTTATCATCTGGAGTGCCCCAGGGAAGTGTGGTAGGTCCGCTGTTGTTTTCTATCTACATAAATGATCTTTTGGATAGGGTGGATAGCAATGTGCGGCTGTTTGCTGATGATGCTGTGGTGTACGGGAAGGTGTCACCGTTGAGTGACTGTAGGAGGATACAAGATGACTTGGACAGGATTTGTGATTGGTGTAAAGAATGGTAGCTATCTCTAAATATCGATAAATGTAAATTAATGCAGATGAATAGGAAAAAGAATCCTTTAATGTTTGAATACTCCATTAGTAGTGTAGCGCTTGACACAGTCATGTCGATTAAATATTTGGGTGTAACATTGCAGAGCAATATGAAGTGGGACAAGCATGTAATGGCAGTTGTGGGAAGGCAGATAGTTGTCTTCGGTTCATTGGTAGAATTTTGGAAATATGTGGTTCATCTGTAAAGGAGACCGCTTATAAAACACTAATACGACCTATTCTTGAGTACTGCTCGAGTGTTTGAAATCCCTATCAGGTCGGATTGAGGGAGGGCATAGAAGCAATTCAGAGGCGGGATGCTAGATTTGTTACTGGTATGTTTGATCATCACGTGAGTGTTACAGAAATGCTTCAGGAACTCGGGTGGGAGTCTCGAGGGGAAAGGAGGCACTCTTTTCGTTAATTGCTACTGAGGAAATTTAGAGAACTAGCATTTGAGGCTGACTGAAGTACAATTTTACTACCGCCAACTTACATTTTGCAGAAAGACCACAAAGATAAGAGAGATAAGGGCTCGTACAGAGGCATATAGGCAGTAATTTTTCCCTCGTTCTGCTTGGGAGTGGAACAGGGAGAGAAGATGCTAGTTGTGGTACGAGGTACCCTTCGCCACGCACGGTATGGTGGATTGCAGAGTATTTATGTAGATGTAGAAGTTGATCTCCGTTTTCAATCACTTCTGATATATCCTGCTGAAAATCAGTTATCTGTGGCACATAAAAATCTTGGTTCTCTGTGAACTGAATACTGTGCGACACACACACACACACACACACACACACACACACACACACACAAGCTGCAGCCACAACCAGCATACTCAATGCATACTCCATGCCCACTGTTTTAGTAAAACTACAGAAAACCTGTATTTGGTTAGCGAGAGAAGAATTTGGATCCATTCCTCCCACATGTGGGTCCAGTGTCCTAATTGCTGTGCTACCTCCCTCAGTACACAACCCATTTACCAAACACAGTATTGAGCACATGACAAGCACACGAAGAAGGTGTCCAACAACATAATTCAGGTTTCAAGCTTGAGTCATTCATCACAATACATATCTGTTCTCTTGTAAATTTCTAGGCATCTACTGCAAAAATTTATAATATTAGCCACCTTCTAAGTTTTGGACTGTGGGAAAATCTCTGAAAGCTGTAAAAATTTGTAACACTAGAATACACAGAAACCTCAGAAGTAACTCACATGAAATTAATCAAAGTAAATGAAAATAAATTCTGCTCTGCAGCACCTATCAGTCTACTCACATTTGGTGGTAAAAATGAAGCATCCACAAGGTAATACAGTATATTATAAACAGCATTATGCTGGCTGCATTGCGGAGGCACTTGTTGACATATTTCATTTCTTTCCTCTGTACACTCAGGCGTTAACATTAAATTATAGAAGTAAGGAGCACAGTATTGCAGAAGTGCCAAAGTTAAATTCACATCATTCTCCTGCAATGAAATTCAATGAGACTTGGTTAGAACGATAAATAATGCACAAAGTCCATAGATTTACACAATGAATAACAGTAACAGTACATATATTCATTATAATTTGGTTGGTTGGTTGGTTTGCTTGTTGATTAAAGGGGCTAAACTGCAAGGTTAACAGTCCATCATGATTATTTATCACATATTCCATTGTCTTCTTAAAAAAAAATCACTATACAAAACTGAGTAAAAATTTATTCATCATAATATAAGTGTTCCAGTAATGTGGGAGAGAGAGAATTTAACTGTAATATCTACAAATTAGCTAACAGTGAAATCATTGCACCGTAATGTCTAAACGTATATAGTGAATTACATACAGCTCACGCAACAATATATTGACTTGTTGCAGCTGAAGAACTTCCGTATCATAAAACCTGCTACAACTCAAACTATACATTCACATTGCAGAAGTAAAGTGCTACCATCCAGGCACAATGAAACTTCTGGAGTAGGAAACATACACGTTCAAAACTGAACATTTTCATTTTCACTGATCAGCGAGAACAGCATGACCACCTACATAATAATCAGTATGTCCAACTTTGGCATGGATAACATCGGCGACCCATCATGGCCTGGTAGCAATGAGGCCCTGTTAGGTCACTGGGACTACATTTGCATACACAAGTCACCTAGTTCCCATAAATTCTGGGTACAGGGGATGGGGGATGAGAAGCCCTGATGCCATGTTCAATCACATCCCAGATGTGTTTGTTTGGATTCAGATCTGGTGAGTAGGGGAGCCAGCGCATCAATTGGAACTTACCACTGTGTTCCTCGAAACACTCCATCACATTCCTCGCACATGGCACATTATCTTGTTAAAAATGCCACTGCTATTGGGAAACATAATCGTCATGAAGGATTGTACATGGTCTGCAACCAATGTATGATACTCCTTGGCTGTCATGGTGTCTTGCACAAGCTCCACTGGACCCACAAAGGCCCACATGAATGTTCCCCCACAGCAAAATGAAGTCACCGCCAATTTTTTTCTGTCCCACAGTACAGGGGTCAAGTAGGTGTTCCCATGAAAGATGACTGATCTGCGTCCTCCCATCAGCATGAAGGAGATATTGGGATTCATCAGACCATGCAACACTCTGCAATTGTACAACGTTCAGTGACTATGGCCATGTGTCCATTTCAGTTGTAGTTGCTGAAGTTATGGTGTTAACATTGGCACATGCATGGGTCATCAGCTGCGGAGGCCCATCATTAAAAGTGTTTGGTTCACTGTGTGTTCAGACACACTTGTACTCTGCCCAGCATTAAAGTCTGAGGTTAGTTCTGCCACAGTTTGCCGACTGCCCTGTTTTACCAACCTGCCCAGTTATGATGTCCGACACTTGTAATGAGGTGTGCCCACCCAACCCCACAATGTCTGTCTTGAATATGTGGTGAAACCACATCCACACACCACACCACTCCTCTAACACCCAACAAGTTGTGTAGTTTCTGAAATGCTCATGCCTAGCCTCCGGGCTATCACAATCTGCCAACAGTCAAACTCTGGTGGATCACGTGCTTTCCCATTCTACACACAGATGGCACACTCACTGATATCAAATGTACTCTGCCTGTGTCCGACTAGAAGCCATTCCTTGTCAGGTGACACGGCCATGGTGTTCTGGCTGATCAGTGTACCTCCCGTCACTATTTTACGTACCTACCCTGTAACTCACAGGGTGTTAGAAATAGAAGTTTAATATCTTGGGAGATGGTATTTAATCATCATAACATGAAATAAGTCCAGTGAACATGGACTCTAAGACACATACCTTACAAGCTAAGAACATTTGTTCATTTTCATTACACATATTTTCTATTGAACATTTTTTCCTTCTATTGGTCGATACTACCTCCTCCCAAAATATGGTAAACAAAGAGCTTGCAGTAGGAGAGATTTGTTTCACAGTATTGAAGATGATTCACAGTTCATAGCTCTTAAGGTACGCATTTTAGAGCCAATGTTTATTGGACTGTTTCTAGTTTTGATGCTTACTACCACCTCTCAAAATCATTCAACACTGCCTGTACATCTACAAACCTTACATTTTTCTTCACGAGCTCTGGCTGTGATAACAATAGTAGGAGCACAATTACATGGAAATAAAGAAAGCAGATTATGAAAGACTCCATCTGCTACACCAGGAGTCTATGAGACACATTAATCCCTGTCAAAGCAGCCTCGGTATAGAAATAAAATTAAAAATGAAGCAAGAACATGGAAATTGATGTAAGTGGCAAAACCAATGTAACAATAAATGTCACGTACACTGATGAGCCAAACTGTTGTGACCACTGCCTACCATGAGATGGAATGCTGCCTTGTGATGATGCGAGGACATGATGCAGTAAAGAAAGTACATAATCGGAGCAGAGACATATGGGGAATCATTCTAGCAACAATACAAGCAGCTAATGGGGAAATACAGTGGCAATGCCATTTTGACAAAGGCTGATTGTTATGGCCTGGTGCCTAGTAACAAGCATCTTGGAAACATCAAATCTGGTCCGCTGTTTATATGCTACTGTCATGAGCATCTATGATAAGTGGAGGAAGAATGGGAAAAAAAAAAATGTGAGTAGGCAACAAGGTGTTGGATGTAAATACCGTATCACAGAACATGGAGATCAGAGGCTTGCTCACTCTGTAAAGAAGGATAGATGGTAATCTGTGGCAGTTCTGATGAAGAGTAAACTACTGGTGCAGGCATAAATGTTTCAGAGCACACCATTCAGCACATTGTTGACAATGTTAACATTTTCACACAACTACACCCTCCATTACAATTTCAATGGGCACAGGTTCAGTGAGCTCAAATAGATCAATAGAAATGTGTCTCTTGGTCAGGTGACTCATGTTTCTGGTTAAATCAGGTCAATGGTCATGTCCAGATATGTCTTCAGCCAGGTGAACAGTTGCTCAATAACATGCACTGTGCCACAGACAAAGGCAGGCAGGTGTGTGTGTGTGTGTGTGTGTGTGTGTGTGTGTGTGTGTGTGTGTGAGTGGGGGGCGGGAGGGTGGGGGGTAGCAGTATTGTGCTAAGGACGACGTTCACCTGGGCTTCCCTGGAAGATATGGTAGTAACAGAAACGACCATGACAGTTGTGGATTGTGTGAATGTAACTGTGGATCACCTGCATCCCTTCATACTGACATCTTCCCAAACAATGGTGGCATCTTTCCGCCAGATATCTGTCTATGTCACAGAGCCAAAATAGTATTACAGATTTTTGAGGAGCACGAGGGTAAACTAATTTTGATGTCTTGGCCATCAAATCTGCCTGATCTGAAGTTGATGGAATGCGTCTGGAATGCTGTCGGACCCCAGCTCTTTGTCTATATACCAACAGCCTGTAATTTACAGGAATTGTGTGACTTTTGTGTAGACATTTGGTGCCACGTACCTCAGGAAACCTACCAAGGACTTGTCAAATCCATGTCTTGCAGAATAACTGCTGTATTGAGTGCCAGAAGTGGCCGACATGCTATTAAACAGTTGGGCATAATATTTTGGCTCATCAGTGTATGTGAATGTGCAAGGAGAGGATTGAAAAGAAAAGAAGAAAGAATTTTCAAAAGTAGTCTGCCAAACACATGAAAAGACCATTGAAACTATCCAGATTACCTAGTTTTACAAACTTACTTTACATTAAAATAGCATGAAACATTTTAAATTCAAAGCTTAACTTCTCTCCACATTAAAATTGTACTTTATCCTATATTTACCGAATATACATGACAATTTAAGAAGAATATTGCATTTTGGGAAATGATACTGCCACAATTTGAAGGCACCAGGCCAATAACATAAAACTATAGCCTCCTAGGTGCCAGATCTAATGCAATTACATTATTTCACTTCAATTATGTGTTTCAAAACAGTCTGGAGCAAACAGATAAGAACTTTATTTCTTTTCATGGAGCAAGTCCCCATATTTATGATTCACTTAAGACATTGAGTTAGCCAGCTATGCTTCAGTTTACCTTGGTCCTTGGTATGTGTTTCACTGATAACCGTGCTACACGTTATAGCTTGGAAACTTTAATTGCAATGTGATATTAAAACAATTCCTCCAGGCCAAATAGTATCTACGACTCCATGTTACACTGAAAAAGTCTCTACATACTCTCAGGAAGGAGATGACTGGTTAATCACAGACAATAAATATACTTTTAAGGGATGACAGATTTTTATTTAAACATGTCAGACGTATTAGATTACAAATTAAAAGAAAAAGAAGCTATAGGAACAGAATGGATAAATACAGTTGTAGTATTAATTAAGTTGGTTATACAGAAGCAAGTGACACCCACTACAACAGGAGTTGCTGTCATGAGGTCCTCGAGGTTGCACCATGTGGGCCAAAGCACTGCAAGAATACATGTGTTGAATTATCTGGACCACACCACTGTTGCCCAAGTTAAATGGTACTGGGTATTCCCATTTCAGGATAGCTGCTTTTGACCTTGTCACTGTCTACAGTTCTCATTGTGATGGCAACAAACTAGGTTTTTTCTGATGGTTCCATCATGTGATAGCCTTTTGAAGTTTAGAACATCTTTGTTTTAGGACGAGTTTGGTGTATCAGCTGGCAGTACTCCCTCCCCTAAAAAAAAGGTTGCTTTGATGCAGCTCTCCATTTCTGTCATTTGCCAGCTATCCTCTCCATTTCAGCAAAACACTCACAATCTGCCTGATGCATGCGTATCTAGGCTGCCCCTGCAATTCTTTCCCTCTACCAGCCCATCAACTACTATTTTCAGCAAGAGCTAATGTCATAATATGTGCTCATCCAAGCTCTCTCTTCTCTATTTGAATGTTGAGTTGCTGTGGTCTCCAGTCCAAAAACTGGTTTGATGCAGCTCTCTACACTAGCCTACCCTGTCCCAGCTTCCTCAACTCTTTGTAACTTCTTCAAACCTAAATCGCTTGCTGCAGTCGAGCCTTGGTCTCTCTCAATTTTTACCCCCCACCCCCACCTCCTCCACAACTCTGCCCCCACTTCCACTTCCCTCCATTACCAAATTGATATTTGTCTAATGCCTCAATTTTTCTGATGCCTCAGAATATTTCTTGTCAAGTGATCTCTTCATTTAGTAAATTTGTGCCACTTCTTTTCTCCCAATCTGATTCTGCAGCTCTTCTTTAATTGCCTGATCTACCTGTCTAACTTTCAGAATTCATCTGTAGCACTACATTTCAAAAGCAAACTATTGTCTTCTTGTCTGGATTGCACGTCACCCATGTTTCACTTCCATACAAAACTACACTCCAAAAAGACACCTTCAGAAAATGCTCAACGATTAAATTTATATCAACTGTTAAAATAACTCACATTTAAAGAAATGCTTTTCTTGCTAATGCCGGTCCATTCTGTATCCTCCTTACTTCAATCATTGTCAGTCATTTTGTTGCCCAAATAGTCTCTATCTACAAACATACTCCACAAACCACTGTGAAGTGCATAGCAGAGGGTACATTCCATTGTACGAATTGTTAGGGCTTTGTCTCATTCCATTCACGTGGGTAGCATGGGAGGAATAACTGTTTAAAGTGCCTCTATGCACACTGTAATTAATCTAATTTTGTCCTGACAATCCCTACAGAAGCATTATGCCATTGGTAACATTATTCTTTCTTCCTTGATATGTAACCCTGTATCCCACAGTGGTAGGTTTTCTTTGAACTCGTTACATTTGTGACCAGCCTTCTTACATGTGTACCACTCTACGGGGTGGTTATAATTATAATGATGGTGTTGCGAGTGCTGCAGTGTGGGCCCTATACATTGCACAAAGCTGTGGGCTGCATACACCGCAAGATGCTGAAACATTGTATGTTTATTAACAGGATATAGCACTGTAAGTAATACAAAATGTTTCCTACTCTAACGTCAGGATGCCTTTAGTCACTAGGATACACATGTTGATTTTTTTGGTGAAGTGTCTGTTAGTGTAAAGGGTTAAGAAGGTTGAAGTTTTATGTATGAAAGACAATGGTCTTTGAGAAGAACGAACATGCACTATTGGAAAAGTCATTTTATCAGAACAGCAGCAAAAGCAGCACTGCACTCTGGGAATATTGCCAACAGAAACAGCTGCAAAGAGACCCCATTTTATCAAATGGCTAAAGAATATTATAAAGAAATCTGAAGAAACAGGTGCACCAGGGGGAGAGAGGCGACCCCTTCCCATGGTGGTGGTTGTTGAAGCTGCTGTAGCAATATGCCTCAAATTCTGCAGGCAGTGCTTCAGCTATGTTAAGGGGACTGTCTCTCCCATGGTTAACAGTTCAAAAGATTTTGCTATGCATTTTACACTGGTATCCCTACAAGATTCAGAATGTGCACAAAACGAAGCTCCACAATAGGCTACAGCACTGTGACTTTGGCCCTAGATTTTTGTTTCCCCTCGTTTTTTTGGCATGTATGGAAGTAGATGACATGTGGGTTGGGAAAATTCTTCGGATGGATGAGGCATATTTTATCTGCATGGTGCCGTGAATGCACAGAACTATTGCATATACAGTTCTACCCTGTCACACGCTGCACAGGAACAGCCACTCCACTTAGTTTGTGTGACTGTTTGATATGGTTTCACAAGCTCCTTCATTCTCTGTGTATTTTTCTTAAAGGAGATGACATCTCACAGGCCTGTTAAGTGTACAGTAACATTTGCAAATTTTAAGGACCTCACTGTGCAACACGTGATTTCAGCTTTGCAACAACGCAACTGTGTCCACACCACTATTTTCATGCAAGATGGAGCAACATTTATTGTTGCTTGTCAGATGAAAGATTTGCTTTGCGAAACCTTCAGTAATGACCACATCCACTCTAAGCAGTTTCAAGGTGCATTGCCTTCCAAAGCCTACAACCTAAATCCATGAGACTTCTGGTTGTGGGGATATTTGAAAGATCGTGTCTATCAGGGATGTATCCAGACTCTTCCTGATCTGAAGCATAGCATATAATGACCTATCACTCTGAGTACACTGGATATGTTGTGAGCAACTGTAACCATGCCTTCTTATGTATGCAGCATGTTACTGAGTCGGAGACAATGTTAAACTCATGTTTTAACTTGTGACCACATACCACTAACCATACCAAAACCACTGTTATCATGTGTCTGATTCTTCCTCCCCTTTTCCTGCACCCATGCCACATTCCGACTGCTTACAATGCCATATTTTCACCTGACGGGAGAAAGTGGAGCTATTATTTTCTTCAGCATACTCCACGAGTGGACCGACTAATGCACATACCTACAATGTTTCAGTGTCCCGTGATGTATACCAGCTCACACTGCAGCACTCAGAACACCATCAGTTTAATTATAACTACCAAGCAAATTTGTGTTGAACATGCAACGTTCCTCTTCAAATACCACTTGGCAACCATAATGATTCCACAAAGCCAAAATCGCCCTTTACTGCTTCCCAAAAAGTCTTACACTGTGCCAGTCTGACTGCTGTACTTACTTCCTCTCCATACAAACTGTGTGTGAATGTGTTCTAATCTCTCTGATCAGATTCAAAAAGCTGAATGGGATTCTCAGTATGGTGCCCTACCAGCTTGTATGTTAGAGCATTAATGTTCCCTATTCTGTTGACAAACTGCTCAATAGATTTAACCTGGATATGCTGGCTATAAAGCTGCTCTCTTGACAATTTGCTCAGATTTTGCATTTAAATATCTGGCCAAGAGTCGATTAGAACTCAGTATAATCCTCTGATTTCACACAAGTGTGTTCAGTACTAATGAAATCTTGTGCAGCTCCCTGTATTCTTAATTTAGCAAGCGATAACTTATCGGAATCAGTCTGTGAAGAGAATAGGGCAGCCCCTTCAAATTTCTGAAAATACTTTCACATTTTCCTCAGGGTTTCCACTGAACACAACAACTGATGGCAATAACAAGAAGTTATTCAATGGGCTGACAGTGTATGACATTCACTTTTGTTTGCTTTTAACAGCTGAATCTCTCTTCATAATTCGTTTATAGGAGTTTGGAGACTGACCCTGTTACTCTAACTGAATTCTTCTACCTTGACTAATTTGCGCAAACACATCACTAAAGCACACGAAAAAGTGTGGACTGTGCAATCCACTACTTTGTCATCTCTCTGGCAGGAACTCAGGACTTCTAAGTCCCCACTATTCTGCACCTCCTCAAGACTGTATAATTTCCAGAATTTATTCCTTGCTGACACCACTTCTGTAATGGGTTATTCTTGGCCAAGTACATCATGTGCTAATTATTAGGCACTGTAATCGCTGAGTCCATGAGTAGCAGAAATACGCAAACACCAAGCAAGTAATTTATGGAAATTTATTCCCAAATACTGGTCACAGTAACTCGCATGATATATCATCCTGACTACACTGTGTCTGTCGCCCAAACCTAAGTAGTTACAGACTTACCAAGACTCGCCACTATGAGTCGGGAGAGATTGGACTTTGCCCGATCCTTAGCCAGTTAAACATATTTTTCACTGACAGTTTACTTTGTGCAGGCAGTCAGTGACCCAGTTGTGGAAGCATACCCCCAGGAACAGAAGACCTGGATGAGGAGAGAGCACATTCGAATTCCCTCATCGTAAAAGGAGTATTGTAGCATTCGCGATTCAATGTGAGAAAAGAGATTGCATGAGCTGCCTCCGCCTGTTTCCGAGAAGGGAAGGCAGGATGGTAGTGGGTGGAGCTTGAAACCACCTCAAAGTAGTGGCCCAAAGCGGTGGAAACATCTACAAGGTCGACTATGATGTTTCCAGACACAGTCAGACCAAAGATTGGGGAGTGGGCGGTAGTCCCAGAAAGCCAATGCAGGCCACCTCGAACAAGAGAAGATGGATTAAAACTGTTGAACGAGCTGATGAAGGAAACCCAGCATGCTTTCTTGCTTTCCTTAATAGTGCAGCGGCACTGCACACGTAGTTGTTTGTAGCGGATGCAGTTCATTAACGTAGGATAACAGTGAAAGACACGAAGCGCACATCGTCGGACACAAATAGCATTGCCGCACTCTACAGTCCACCAAGGGACCAGGACCGGGACCTGACGGGAAGAAGTAGTAGTACAAGGGATAGAGGATTCGGCAGCCGAGAGAATAACATCCGCGAGGTGCTCGATCTGATCATTACAGCTGGGAAATGGCCGTTCGTCAAAGATTGCCAAGGAGGAATATAGCCTCCAGTCAGCGAGAGACAATTTCCAATGAGCGGGCGGCTGTGGTGGAGTATGACTGTACAGGCGAGTCACACAAGGGAAGTTGTCACTTGAGTAAGTATCGGAAAGATAACACCACTCGAACATCAGGCGAGCTGGGCAGAGCAGATAGAGAGGTTTAAGTGAGAATAAGTGTGCATGGAATCGGAGAGAAAAGTGGTTTCGCCGGTGTTGAAACACACAAGATTGAGATGATTAAGAAGATCCACCAAAACAGAACCTCTCGGGCAGGCAACAGGCAAGCCCCAAAGAGGATGATGGGCATTGATGTCACCGAGGAGCAGAAAGGGTCGAGGAAGCTGAGCAACAAGGTGCATCAGGTCTGCCCTAGTGACAGCAGAAGACGAAGGGATATAAATTGTGCAGAGGGAAAAGGTTAATTCGAGATGGAAAACAACTGCTTGCAGGTGTGTGTGCAAGGGGATAGGACGATGACAAACATCATCTCATAGAAGCAGCATGACACCACCATGAGCAGGAATCCCCACCCTAAGTGGAAGGTCCATCTGGAGCAAAGTAAAATGAGGGAGAGCAAAATGGTCTTGAGGACGAAGCTTGGTTTCTTGGAGACAGACGACGAGCGGAAATTACGATTGCAGGAGCAGCTGGAGATCCACCCTATTAGACCGAAGGCCACAGATATTCCATTGTAAAAGGGTCATAAAATTTAGGACAAGCTGTCAAGGGAGGACGGCCACAGGAATTTACAGGTGGAGGATCTTCATCTATCAACTCAGTGGGATCAACGGAGCTTCCCCGGTGTCGGTCAGTTGAAAAGGACTGACGAGTCGAAGAGGGCCGGCGTGTCTGAGAGGAGGAAGACTGTTTCCCTTTGGATGATTGTTTTGGCTTTTGACGATTGGCAGAAGCGCCAGACAGCTGTAAACTTGAGGTACACAAAAAATCTTCCCGGGAATAATCCTTTTTGAATTGATGGTTTTCTGGCTGCGTTGCAACCATCTTCACCAGTGAGGGCGAAGAACAGGTAGCAGAATCTACTGACCGGGAAGCGGGAGAAGCAATATCAGCTTGAAGGCAAGGCGACTTTGCCACCATTGAACTGAACTGTAAGTCACAAGTTTGCGTAGCCACATTTTTTGTGGTATGGGGAGAGGTTAACACAGTGCTGTAGCTTCCAGACGAAGGGACATTCGGTTTACGGCTCACCAACAGTTTCCGGGCAACAGGAAAAGGTACCTTCTCCTTCACCCTTATCTCCTGAACAGCCCACTCGTCTTGATAGACGAGACAAGAACAAGAAGAAGCAGCATGTACTCTATGACAATTAATGCAGCAGGGGGAAGGAGGTGGACAGGCGCCCTCGTGTGCATCCCTGTTACAAGTGACACATTTGGCTGTGTTTTTACATGATGTGCTGGTATGATTGAACTGGTGGCAGTTGTAACACCTCAACGGATTGGGAATGTATGGGTGCACAGAGATGACTTCATAGCCTGCCTTGATCTTGGTAGGAAGCGTTAACCAATCTGAAGTCAGGAATAATGTGCGAGTGGACACCAAATCGGCATCTTCCTTCTTCATAACTCTAAGAACAGCAGTAACGCTCTGATCCAATAGATAATTAGTTATTTCATCCTATGTCAAGTCATCCAACAGCCGGGTGTAGATAACACTGTGGGATGAGTTAAGTGTCCTGTGAGCCTCCACTTTTATAGGATATTCGTGGAGGGTTTGGGCCTTGCGTAGTTCCTGGGCCTGGAAGCACTATCAGTTTCCAAAAGCAGCATTCCATTGTGGAGACGAGAGCATGACTTCGCAGGGCTGGCGATGCCATCGACGCCTTTCTGTATAACAAAGGGGTTTACAGAAGCAAAAGTCTGGTTTTTGTCTAAATGTGAGAATACTGGATATTGAGACACAACAGGAAGAGACATTGAGGCAGGAGCCTCATTCCACTTTCGTTTATGGGAAACACTCTTGAGAAAGAGAATGAAAATCAGTCATTGGGAAGAAGTCCCCCATGATTGCCAGCATCTCTGATGGGACGGTCCTTCCAGTAGGGGCCCTCCAAAGGTGACTGTCCACACCTTAGGTCACACCTCCCGAACAACAGACGGAGGGACCAATTGGCAAAGGAGGAAGGGAACAGCTCAGGCAATCGCCCCTCCCTTGGCCTGTCTGCTACCAGGGGGCACATGCGGGCCCTACATGCCAACCCGGGGAAGGGAATTACCTGTTACCCAGTCTCCTGCTACATGTCAAATGCGTGGGTGGCCATCAGGCACACACAGGGAGGAGAAGAAAAGATAAGAAAGGAAGGATGGCCTCAAACACCGCAGTGGAGGAAAAGGAGAGCAGAACAAGGGAATGAAGGGACAGGGAAAGAGAGGGGCTGGGAAAGGGGAAAGAGCTGTGCAGGGGAAAGAGCTGTGCAGGGGAAAGAGCTGTGCAGGGGAAAGAGCTGTGCAGGGGAAAGAGCTGTGCAGGGGAAAGAGCTGTGCAGGGGAAAGAGCTGTGCAGGGGAAAGAGCTGTGCAGGGGAAAGAGCTGTGCAGGGGAAAGAGCTGTGCAGGGGAAAGAGCTGTGCAGGGGAAAGAGCTGTGCAGGGGAAAGAGCTGTGCAGGGGAAAGAGCTGTGCAGGGGAAAGAGCTGTGCAGGGGAAAGAGCTGTGCAGGGGAAAGAGCTGTGCAGGGGAAAGAGCTGTGCAGGGGAAAGAGCTGTGCAGGGGAAAGAGCTGTGCAGGGGAAAGAGCTGTGCAGGAGAGAAGAGACCTACAAGTAAACCAACACAAATGAGCTTCAAGACCCCATGGAGGCACGAGTCATCTTCCCAAGAGAGGGGAAAAGGACAGAAGAAGAGACAAGCAACACTGAAAGAGAAGCAGTGCTGCAAGGGCTGGGGCCCCGTGGTCCCCAAGCACGTACTCACCAAAGAGCGGTGAGCCCCATGGGGGGCCTCTCAACTGATACCCTTCCACTATGGTTGCACTATAATACAGCTATCTGTATCGCTGAAGCATCCAAGCCTCCCCACCAACAGCAACGTTCATGGTTCATGGGGGGTGGATTGACTTAGATGCTTCAATGTTTTTTACTGCCATAGATATTAATAAGTGACATAAATTTGAACTTGATACACCAGCCCATTCGTGAGAAAAAAGGTTTTTAACTGGTGGACAGACATACGGACAACAAAGTGATCCTATAAGGTTTCTGTTTTTGCCGAGTGAGGTATAGAACCCTAAAAAATAACTTTACTGTGAAATAAAAACAAACAATAACTGAAACATAGGCTCCCTGTTTGAATGTGTACATGTGTAAAATTAAAATATGCTACTGGCTAACATTCATTGCCATGTTGCTCCACCCTAAGTATTGTAACACGCTTGGATCGTCAGTGGCATCCTGTCCACGAGGTGGACGGTACGCTGCTGCTCGAGCCTGTCTCACTCTTTGCCTGAATGTAAGGAAGGTTCCTGCAAGAACTTACTGTAAGTTTCAATTGGTCCTAAGAATGCTTAATCGAATTCCTGTTTGCAGATACCACAGGAAATGCCACTCAGTTGACTACTGCTTGTCCCCAAGTCCCCACTCCCCCTCCATGAAACTGTCCCCTCCCCCTCTACCTATGCTCCGCCTCTGAAGGAAGGTGTCGCTGAGGTGTGAGCGACGTGGTCATCCATTACTGTCTTCTCTAAAGCCGAACTTGTCACCAAAATGTTGACTATGGAGTTGGACAACTGGTTTGAGGATTTTGTCACAATACTGCATAGGCTTCACATTAATTTCATCAGCAAGGAGAGGCTTCTCAAATCCGTACATAGTACATGATTGACCGACATCCCTGCTAAACCCAATGGTAGCCTTGAGACATGCAATGGTTCCTCACTGTCTCCACATTCTACTACAGCAATCATTCTCCTACATCGATCATCAGTGAAGACAGCCAAACATACTGATCCAATTTCCATTCCATGTTCCCTTGCCCACTTTCTTCACTCACCATTGAACTGCAGGTTTTTTTCCCCTTTTGTTCATAATGGATGCCTAGAAGCCTAACTTATGATGACGAGACAGTATCTTACTGTCCAGAGTCAACAACAATACACAGCTCCGTTGCATTGTCTTCATGGAACACATCAGCCCTACATCTACCCTCAATTTGTTGGCAGAAACACATGTTCAAAGCCGGTGAAAGAGAGAAAACATCTTCCGAAATTTTACTAAATGCTTTCTCTGAGAATTACTTTGAACAATTAGTTTATGAGCCCACACGAGTTGTAAATGGTTGCAAAAACACACTTCACCTCTTAGGTGGTGGTTGTTGGGATGTTTAAGGGGGACTAAACAGCTAAGGTCATCAGTCCCCCCATTCCAAAAACAGGCGAAACAAAATTTACGGAACAAGTAAAACCCCAAGGGCGGAGGAGACGCCCCTCCCCCCAGTCACTGAAAGAACACCAATGTGGCAGCGAACACTAGAGACAAGAAGAGTACAAACGAACACCGGACAGAAAGAAACGGAAGAAAAGAAGAGGGCCGGAGACTGGTTGACTGACCATGGGAACAAAAAGTGGGAAAGAGTCAACCATCCGAATACACACAAGAAAATCTGCAACCAATGAGAGACTCAAGGACAATACACAGAAAGGGAAAGGGGCAGGTCCCCCCTAAATGGAACCATAAAAAGGACTACCACGGATAAAATTTAAAACGTCGTCAGCCATGGAGGCATCGTCGCATAAAACCAAAGGCAACGTGCCCGGGAGATTAAAAGTCTGCCGGAGGGTGCGCAGGCGGGGACACTCCAACAAAATGTGGGCGACTGTCAACCGGGACCCACACTGACACAGGGGGGGTCCTCCTGACGCAAAAAATGTCCGTGCGTCAGGTAGGTATGGCCGATGCGGAACCGACACAGGATGACAGAGTCCCTGCGAGAAGCCCGCAGGGAGGACCGCCACACATCGGTCGTCTCCTTAACAGCCCGCAGTTTATTCGGCGAAGTCAGGCTACGCCACTCGTCACGCCACATCTGAAGCACCTTACGGCGCAACGCCAGCTGCAGATCACGAGCCGGGAGGCCGATCTCCAAAGTGGGGGCGTCGATTGCCCCTTTGGCCAGCCTGTCGACACGTTCATTCCCCGGTATGTCAACGTGACCTAGCGTCCAAACAAAGACCACCGAACGACCAGAGCGGGTAATGGCAAAAACAGACTCCTGAATAAAGGATACCAGAGGAGAAGAGGTATAGCAGCGGTCGATAGCCTGGAGGCTGCTCAGGGAGTCACTGCAGATGACGATGGACGTAACTGAGCAGGAACGCATATGCTCAAGAGCGCGCAATATGGCCACCAGCTCTGCAGTAAAAATACTGCAGCCAACCGACAAGGAGCGCAGTTCAACATGGGCAGCGTGAGCAAAAGCGTAGGCAGTACGACCATCTACCAGGGAACCATCAGGGTAGACAGGCTCACAGCCTGAAAATGAGGCGAGGAGCGCAAGAAAACGGTGACGGAGGGCCACATGTGGAACCGAGTCCTTGGGTTCCTGTGCCAAGTCCAGGCGGACGGACGGACGGGTCATACACCAGGGAGGCGTGGGTGCACGGGCCAGGAAGGGCGGCAGAAGAGGGAACGATCCCAGTTTCGACAGCAGGGACTGGACGCGGACGGCAATGGAAAGACCAGACCTAGGTCGCCGGTCGGGCAGAGGGAGGACACTGGCAGGGAAAAGCAGGCGATGATTGGGATGGCCTGGTGAGCAATGCACGTGGACAGCATAGTCGGCGAGCAGTAGGTGGCGGCGAATCCGCAGCGGGGGAAGCCCGGCCTCCACCAGTAGAATATCCACGGGGCTCGTACGGAAAGCGCCAGTCGCAAGCCGAACCCCACAGTGGTGTATGGGGTCCAACAACGTCAACACCGAGGGTGATGCAGACCCATAGGCCAGGCTCCCATAATCAAGCCTGGACTGCACAAGGGCTCTGTACAATCGCAACAGCATGCTGGATGAAACGTACCTCTCCCAGCACTCCTGCTTACGCCGTGCAATAAGACGACGGGCCAAGGCACCGAGCTTCTTAAAGGCGATGAGGGTCTCCAGAGACGGGTGCCGCTTATGACGCTGGAGAGCCCGCCTACGGTCGCGAATAGCCTCAGCAATCTCTGGCGACCACCAGGGGACAGCCTTCCTCTGAGGGAGTCCAGAAGAGCGGGGGATGGCAGTCTCGGCCGCAGAAATAATTGACAACGTCAAGACACGGACCACCTCGTCAATGTCACCCTGTGGGGGAGAAGCAATGGTGGCAGCGGAAGTAAAAGCCGGCCAGTCAGCCCTGTTTAGAGCCCAGAAGAATGACACTGGGCAACGACAAATAGATGGGAAAATGGTCACTACCACACAGGTCAGGATGCACTCTCCAGTGAAGGGATGGGACAAGTTCGGGGCTGCAAAGAGAGAGATCGATGGCCAAGAACGAGCCATGGGCCACACTGAAATGCGTGGGAGCACCGGTGTTCAAGAGGCTAAGGTCGAGCTGAGCCAACACATGCTCCACGGCGCGACCGCGGTCATCGGAGACAGTCCCACCCCATAGAGGGTTGTGGGCATTGAAATCGCCCAGAAGCAGCAATGGCGGCGGGAGTTGAGCCAGCAGCGCAGCCAAGACATGTTGGGGGAGCTGCCCATACGGAGGAACGTAAACAGAGCAAACAGTAATAGCCGGCGAGAGCTCAATCCTCACAGCGACTGCCTCTAAATGTGTCAGAAGGGGTACTGGCGAGCTACAGACAGAGTGGTGAACAAAGAGGCAAACTCCACCTGAAGCTCGTTGACAGTCAGCGCGGTTCTTATAGTATCCCCGATAACCGCGAAGGGCAGGGGTCCGCATTGCTGGAAACCAAGTTTCCTGAAGAGCAATGCAAAGAACAGGGGAAACACTCAGAAGCATGCGGAGCTCAGGCAGGTGGCGGAAATAACCACCACAATTCCACTGGAGAATGGAAGCAGGAAGGGACTGGGAGGGCGTGAAGGCAACTAAGAGACAGATGGCGCCGCAGAGTCAACGGCCGCCACTGGGCGAGAGTCAGCAGTGTCCATAGGAGAGGCCCCCGAGGGTTCCGTGAGGGCGAGATCCGCGGCAGAGGCGAGGATCTCCACCTCATCCCCAGAGCCAGAACTATTGACAGCAGGCGGTACTGAAACTGCCGGAGTGTCCTTCTTCTTGGACACATTCCGTTCCTTCTTCTCGCATCTGTCCTTTGGCTTAGAGGGCTGGGGGAGTTTCTCTGAAGGAGCGTCGGAGGCTGACGACGACGCAGAAGCCCTACGACCAGCAGGTGGAGGAACCTTCAGCCACTGGCTGACATCCGGTGGGGTAGCAGAAGAAACAGAAGAAGGGAGGGCCCCGAGGGACCCCTTCCGCGAGAGAGGAGCCGGCAGAGGCAACGCCGGCGGAGAAGGAGGGGGAGAGGGAGGGATCGAGCCCCCTGGTTTTGGAGCAGATGTCACTCTCGAAGCATGTGCGGGGGGAGTGACAGAAGGGGGTTTGCCCCTAACTGCTAAGGGGGCAACAGAGGAAGGCTTGCCCCCAGACACGAGGGGGGCAGACAGAGATGTACCGCCCCGAGGGCCCACTGAAGGCGGCACAGATGAGGCGACAACTGCCGCCCGCGAGGGCGACGATAACGTGGCTGCAGCATAAGAAGTTTGAAGAGGGACAGGATGGAACCTTTCAAATTACAGTTTTGCCTCGCGATAAGTAAGCCGGTTCAGGGTCTTAAATTCCATAATCTTCCGCTCCTTATGAAGAACGGGGCAGTCCGGCGAGCATGGAGAGTGGTGTTCCGCACAGTTGACACAGACAGGCGGAGGCGCACATGGAGAATCGGGATGAGAGGGGCGTCCGCAATCTCGACATGTGGCACTGGATGGGCAACGGGAGGACATATGCCCAAACTTCCAGCACTGGAAGCACCACATCGGGGGAGGGACGTATGGCTTGACGTCACAACGGTAAACCATTACCTTGACCTTCTCAGGCAATACAGCACCCTCAAAGGCCAAGATAAAGGCACCGGTGGCCACCCTGTTGGTCTTGGGTCCTCTGTGCACACGACGGACAAAATGCACACCACGTCGTTCCAAGTCAGCTCTCAGCTCGTCATCGGACTGTAACAAGAGGTCGCGATGGTAAATAATCCCCTGGACCATATTTAAGCTACTGTGGGGAGTGACGGTAACAGGGACGTCTCCCACCTTATCACACAAGAACAACGCCCGTGACTGGGCTGGGGAGGACGTCTTGAGGAGGATGGACCCATTCCTCAATTTAGACAACCCCGCCACTTCACCAAACTTATCCTCCAGGTGTTCCACAAAAAACATAGGCTTTGTCGAAAGAAAGGAGTCACCATCAGTCCTGCTGCAGACAAGGTATTGTGGAACATAAGGCTCCAGCTTGGCACTAGATCTGCATCCCTCCCACAGCGCAGCCAACGAGGGGAACGACTGAGGGTCATATTGTGCAGCATCAAATTCAATTCTGCCTCACTTAGAGACGCTGGTGTCAGTGCGACCACCAGCTTGGTGAGATTTATTGCGCTTCATTGCGCCACATCCGCCCAGATGCCACCTACTCCGAACGAGGGCTCTCCCCAAGGGCGGCACCCAGCCAAAGCAACAGGTACCTGGCCGATATCCCATTGCCCGGAGTCCCCGTGCCCCAGACAAGATGGGCACATACTCCTTGGCATGCATGGGGAGGAAACAGCTCTGGCATCTGTAGTGCGATCCCTGCGTGGTCAGGGGGCTACCACCAAGAGGGTACATGACGACCCCACCACAACGGACTGCCTACCGTGCTGGATTTTAGGTGTTGAAAGGGTCCACAGTTGTCGTGGGCGCTAAGAAGGGATTTGCGCACAAGACGAGGAGGCAACCCAGAAGACTTTGGGTGTAAATCCCTCCACACGACAATAGATAGCATGTAAGATGGAGGTGCACGATGGACCAATAGAAAAACACCACGTAAGGCGTCCTTCCCCAAATGGCACGCACTAACAACGGAAATTTTGAAAATGGCAGGTCAAACCCAAGAGGGGACCATCACATAAGGCCGAAACTTTGGAGACTCCTTTTAGTCGCCTCTTACAATAGGCAGGAATACCGCGGGCCTATTCTTACCCGCAGGGGGAACACTTCACCTCTTAGCCACAAATAATCCTGATCTAATAGAGAGCGTCATAACGGATACAGAGGTTAGTGAAAACAGGGTCACTTAAGCGGGGCTCAAAACCATATCAACAAAAACCACTAAAGATAAACGCAAAATGTATCTATTATAGCAGCAGATAAAAATTCACTTAATGCCTTCCCAAGAGAGTGTCTCCATTCTTTCCAAGCCAATTATGTAAGTGTAGACCAGATATGGCTCAAATTCAAAGACACAGTATCAGCAGCAATAGATAGATTCATACTGCATAAGTTAATAAGAGACGGGACTTATCCACCATGGTACACAAAACACGTCAGAACACTGTTGCAGAAGCAACGAAAAAAGCATGCCAAATTCAGAAGAACACAAAATTCCCAAGACTGGCTAAGTTTCATGGAAGCTCGTAATTTAGTGCGGATGTCGGTGCGAGATGCTTTTAATAGTTTCCACAATGAAACATTGTCTCAAAATATGGTAGAAAACACTAACAGATTCTGGTCATATGTAAAGTACACCAGTGGCATAAAACAGTCAATATCGTCACTGCGCGATAGCGATGGAAATGTTACCAATAATGGTGCCACTAAAGCAGACTTACCAAATACAGTTTTGCGTATTTCCTTCATGAAAGAAAACAAAGTAAATATTACAGAATTCGAAAGCATAACAGCTGTTAGGATGAGTGACATAAAAGCACATATCTTAGGTGTTGTGAAACAACTCAAATCACTTAAGAATGGCAACTCTTTCGGTCCAGGTGGTATACCAATCAGGTTCCTTTCAGAGTACGCAGACACAATAATGCCTTTCTTAGGAATCATATTGTCACGTAGAAGACGGTGTAATTAGATGTATGATGAACACTAACTTCACTAAACGAATATTTATTCAGAACTTGCACATACAAGAGTGTGGAGTGAACTGCCTCCGGCCAGAACACACAGAGTATATATACAGCTACAGAACATTCCAGTACAATGATTCTTGACATTTGTGGATACTTCTGGAATATACTGGAACCGAATATAGAAATTAAAATTGTACAGTCAAGGTGAGTTTTGAGCTCATGACCCTCCATGCAACAGTTCAGTATCATAACCACTACACCACAGTGCTGCTCAGCTTCTTCTGCGAGAATATACAACCACTCACATGACGAAAGGTCTGTTCCTAAAGACTGGAAAGTAGCACAAGTCACACCAATATACAAGAAAGGAAATAGGAGTAACCCAATGAATTGCAAACCCATATCACTGACCTCAATTTGCAGTAGGATTTTGGAGCATATTCTGTACGCAAACATTATGAATCACCTCGAAGAAAATGACTTATTGATACATAACCAACACAGTATAAGAAAATATCATTCTCGTGCAACGCATCTAGCTCTTTATTCCCATGAAGTAATGAGTGCTGTTGACAAGGGATCTCAGTTCAATTCCATATGCCTAGATTTCCAGAAGGTTTTTGATACCGTTCCTCACAAGCGACTATTAATCAAATTGCATACATATGGAGCATTGTCTCAGTTGTGTGACTGGATTCGTGATTTCCTCTCAGAGAGGTCACAGTTCGTAGTGATAGACAGTAAATCATCAAGTAGAACACAAGTGATATCTGGCGTTCCACAATGTAGTGTCATAGGCCCTCTGCTGTTCCTGATTTACATATATGATCTAGGTGATAATCGGAGCAGCCCCCTTAGACTGTTTGCAGATGACGCTGTAATTTACCGTCTAGTAAAATCATTAGATGATCAATTCCAATTACAAAAAGATCTAGAGAGAACTTCTGTATGGTGCGAAAAGTGGCAATTGGCACTAAACAAAGAAAAGTGTGAGGTCATCCACATGGGTACTAAAAGAAATCCAATAAATTTTGGGTATACGATAAATCACACAAATTTAAGAGCTGTCAATTCGACTAAATACCTAGGAATTACAATTACGAGCAACTTAAATTGGAAACACCACATAGATAATACTGTCAGGAAGGTGAAACAAAGACTGCACTTTGTTGGCAGAACACTTAGAAGAAAGTGACAAATCCACTAAAGAGACAGCCTACATTACGCTTGTCCGTCCTCTGCTGGAATATTGCTGCGCAGTGTGGGATCCTTCCAGGCAGGATTTACTGAGGGCATCGAAAAAGTGCAAAGAAGGGCAGCCCGTTACATGTTATCGCACAATAAGAGTGAGAGTGTCACTGATATGAGAGTTGTGGTGGCAGTCACTGAAACAAAGGTGGTTTTCTTTGCAGTGAGATCTATTTATGAAATTTTAATCACCAACTTTCTCTTGTGAATGCAAAAATATTTTGTTGACACCAACCTACGTAGGGAGAAATGATCATCATAATAAAATAAGAGACACCAGAGCTCGAACGGAAAGATTTAGGTGTTCCTTTTTCCCCACACGCCATTAGAGAGTGGAATGGTAGAGAAGTAGTATGAAAATGGTTTGATGAACCCTCTGCCAGGCACTTAAGTGTGAATTGCAGAGTAACGATGTAGATGTAGATGAACTGCAGGTAGCAGTCATCACCTGGTGTCTTGGACCACTGGCACCAATATGACACCTATCTTCAATGTTTCGTATTTCATGATAGCAGTTTAATGTTCAAAAGAAAGTGCTTTAGTGCATGCTAATTCGGTGGGCAACTTCCCGCACTGACAACCCTTGTTGCCATAAAGTGACAACAACATGTGCAAGGTCAATCCTCAAAATGACTCTGCGAGGCATGTTGACAGACTGAATAGTGCACGCAACCGCACTGTCCTGTTGTAATGAGGAGTATGGCGTGCTCTACTGACTGCACTGTGAATGCAAGTGCGCTTTTACTTCCTTTATACAGATGGCTGCATGTAGCAACTGCCTGTAGTCAAAAGAGTATTAAGAAATACGTTTCCAATTAGAAAAACACACACTATGCAAGTCATGGGGGTGGTGTAGAACATTTTTGAGCAGTTTATGCATAGGATGATAAGATGAACAACTTAACTTGCAATCCCCAATAGTTTACTAATGGCTCAAACTACTGAATCAAAATCTACAGCAAATGACAGCATGCAAAGGTGCTAGTAATTTTTTGTATTGTGCGCATGGTAACAGGGTGAATCATGTAACTCAGACAACCCAAATATGAAAGGAGTTACGCGCTCGACACATATTCGAGATGTTGAGCGGATGACAGGTACATAAAAAAAAAATTAAAATTCTAGTTAAGCTTAAGAACAATGTTATTCCTCGAAACTACAACAGTGACACACACACACACACACACACACACACACACACACACACACACACACACCTTCAGCTTGACTGGGTTCTCTTTGTCTGTAGTCAGCATACCTAATACGACAAATATACAGGAATCTATTAAGAGATTAGAAGAATGGTCACTTTTAATAATTAAAGTAATGAAAACATTAAGGTATAATGACAAATTTTCTGCTAGTGTTATTTTGTCTGGCATATAACTGAAAATAAGATGGCTGGTTTTGCTTGCCATCTTACTGTACAGCCAGTATTTGAATCATACAAGTTAAAAAATTCAAAACATTTATACTTACCGTAATATTGAAGCATGAAGATTTATTGTGGAGAAGAGCTATATAATTTCCTAGGGACCATGCAGGGCAACATTTTTCATCTGAAACTTTTTCACATAGTTTTTCATACTCTTCGCCTTCAGTAAGTCGCTTCTCAATTCGGCACATCGATAGAATTGATTCCCAGTTAAACAAGCCACTCTCACCCAATGAGCTGAGTACAACCCGTGAAAATTCAATATCTGTAATAGACAGAGAACATTGTGCAATTGTTTAATAAAGATATGAAAATTTTACAGTAGTAATGAGTGAAGTCCTTCTAAAATACACTCCTGGAAATGGAAAAAAGAACACATTGACACCGGTGAGTCAGACAAACCATACTTGCTCCGGACACTGCGAGAGGGCTGTACAAGCAATGATCACACACATGGCACAGCGGACACACCAGGAACCGCGGTGTTGGCCGTCGAATGGCGCTAGCTGCGCAGCATTTGTGCACCGCCGCCGTCAGTGTCAGCCAGTTTGCCGTGGCATACGGAGCTCCATCGCAGTCTTTAACACTGGTAGCATGCCGCGACAGCGTGGACGTGAACCGTATGTGCAGTTGACGGACTTTGAGCGAGGGCGTATAGTGGGCATGCAGGAGGCCAGGTGGACGTACCGCCGAATTGCTCAACACGTGGGGCGTGAGGTCTCCACAGTACATCGATGTTGTCGCCAGTGGTCAGCGGAAGGTGCACGTGCCCGTCGACCTGGGACCGGACCGCAGCGACGCACGGATGCACGCCAAGACCGTAGGATCCTACGCAGTGCCGTAGGAGACCGCACCGCCACTTCCCAGCAATTTAGGGACACTGTTGCTCCTGGGGTATCGGCGAGGACCATTCGCAACCGTCTCCATGAAGCTGGGCTACGGTCCCGCACACTGTTAGGCCGTCTTCCGCTCACGCCCCAACATCGTGCAGCCCGCCTCCAGTGGTGTCGCGACAGGCGTGAATGGAGGGACGAATGGAGACGTGTCGTCTTCAGCGATGAGAGTGGCTTCTGCCTTGGTGCCAATGATGGTCGTATGCGTGTTTGGCGCCGTGCAGGTGAGCGGCACAATCAGGACTGCATACGACCGAGGTACACAGGGCCAACACCCGGCATAATGGTGTGGGGAGCGATCTCCTACACTGGCCGTACACCTCTGGTGATCGTCGAGGGGACACTGAATAGTGCACGGTACATCCAAACCGTCATCGAACCCATCGTTCTACCATTCCTAGACCGGCAAGGGAACTTGCTGTTCCAACAGGACAATGCACGTCCGCATGTATCCCATGCCACCCAACGTGCTCTAGAAGGTGTAAGTCAACTACCCTGGCCAGCAAGATCTCCGGATCTGTCCCCCATTGAGCATGTTTGGGACTGGATGAAGCGTCGTCTCACGCGGTCTGCACATCCAGCACGAACGCTGGTCCAACTGAGGCGCCAGGTGGAAATGGCATGGCAAGCCGTTCCACAGGACTACATCCAGCATCTCTACGATCGTCTCCATGGGAGAATAGCAGCCTGCATTGCTGCGAAAGGTGGATATACACTGTACTAGTGCCGACATTGTGCATGCTCTGTTGCCTGTGTCTATGTGCCTGTGGTTCTGTCAGTGTGATCATGTGATGTATCTGACTCCAGGACTGTGTCAATAAAGTTTCCCCTTCCTGGGACAATGAATTCACGGTGTTCTTATTTCAATTTCCACGAGTGTATTTCCAGGAATTTGTAATACATATAAAATTAATTTTAAATTCAAACTAAAGTTAATAATTTATTCTGAACATGTATGTATGTTTTGCTCTTCCTTGGTATGACGTTAAGATATTCACCTCTTACTGTGTGGTAAGGTAACACATAATCATTGCTTAAATATTAAGTGATACCACTGTGAAACAATATAAAGTGAAATATCCATTCAAAATCTGTTATTGCAGAGTCTAAACATCGCATTCTTTAATTTGCTGGAAGAAATCTGTAAAAGTGTAGCATAAGACTGTCATAAGAACTACTATGGAACACTGCTTGTATGTTTGAGATCCTCATCCTGTTGACACAAATGAAAAGGTCACAGAAATCCAGAAACTTTCTGTCAGATTTTTAACCAGCAGGCATCTTTTACACAAAAGTGTTAATAAAGGTACTCACAGAACTTAAAATAGAACCACTGAAGGAAAATTAATATTCTCCTCATGAAATCCTGTTGGCACTATTTAAAGATTTCAGACACACTGTGAAACAGCTGTTGGGTCTCTACGAAATACAGATTATATGAACAAGGCATTAAAACATAGGATGCTTAGAGTGACAAAAAGAGAATCATTTATTCTTCAATCTACATTTCAATCAAACACAGAAAAAGAGCAAGTAACAATGGTACTTTGATACCACACATCATGCACTGAACAGTGGCATTGGTTGTATGTGAAAGAGATTCAGACTTGCTTACCTGACCTAGCAACCCTGATTTCGGTCTGCCAAGATTTTACTAAATCAAATCAAGGATTTAGTCAATATGGTTCTTACTTGTAGGGCTTGATAAAAGCCTTCCCTAGATTTATTCATTATTAAGCCCTGTACAATGAAATTCTTATGTAAAGATGTCTTCAACCCAAAAGTTGATCTGTAGTTGCAGCTGCAGAGCCCAGCGAATGTGCTAGCAGCAACTGCAGCAGTTTTCATTTGTTGCATATGATTTAGTATTGTTATTGTCTCACATGCTTCTGTGAATTGAATTCTGTGTATTTTGCTCTGTTCATTAGTTTATACCAACTTATCCTAAGTTTTTGTGTAAATTTTTGTGCATCTGTATTGTGAGAAATAACCAGAGAGTTTAGTAAAAACCAGAAGTAGTGCAGCAGCAGAACCTTGGATTGCACCCAGCAACTCCTTTGGTATGTGTTACATTACTTGCAAACCGCTCAGGTCTGATCACTTACTATTGCAGCTACGAAGAAATTAAAGGCACTCCAAACAGCTTGCAAAGCTGAAACTGAATATTCTCTAGCATTCAGCACTGCAGAAGTAATGACTGCCATAAAAAGACATGAAATCAGGGAAAACCACAAGCTTTGATGGTGTTCATGCAGCATTCCTTTTGCACTGTGGCAATAATGTGAAAAACTGGCTGGCTGCAAAAAGTCTTTGAAGATATAGCAGTTGGTCAGACAGGGTTTATACCTAACAACCCTCATATAATTTGCCTTCCAGAATCAAACTATCAACCAATTTCACTCTTGCCGCTTTTTTTAAAATATTTGAAAAGGTTGTGTTCAAGCATCCTCTTGAGCATCTGACTGCAAATAATAAAACAATGGAAAATCCAGGACATAATGCAATAATATATTGTTAAAGTCACAGTTTTGGTTCTTTTAGGGTTCCGATACAGAGAAGGCTACTTACTTTTAGAATGAGAATTTACTTAATTCATTAGATAACAAATTAGAGGCTACTGGCATTTTCTTTCACCTGTCAAAAGCCTCTGACTGTGTTAATCACAGCATTCTCTTAAGTAAATTAGAATATTATGGGTGTCACTGGCAGTGCTGCAAAATGGTTCGAGTCTTACCTAACAGGAAACAAAGGGTGTCGTCATGAAATACCTGTGCAGTAAGCAATCAGTCTTCATCTGACTGGAAATTTATTACATGTTCCTCAAGGTCCCATCTTGGGTCCGCTGCTTTTCCCTGCATATATTAACGACCTCTTATCTGTTATATTGCCAGATGCTTAGTTTATGTTGTTTGTTGATGATACAAAAAGTGCAATAAAAAGCAAATAATGTACAGATTTACAAATGGCTGCTAATCAAATTTTCACTGACATTAATAAAAAGTTTAAAGCTAATTCACTGTCATTAAACTTTAGAAAGACCCACTATATACAGTTCAGAACCTGTAAGAGATTTCCTTCCAGCATCTGTATAATGTACGAAGACATACAGATGGAAAATGTGGTCAGAGTTAAATTTCTGGGATTACAAATCAATAATAAATTCAGTTGGGAAGGACATACCACAGAACTGCTGAAGTGCCTAAACAAGTCTGTGTTTCCAATAAGAATGTTGTCAGTTGTAGGAGATACAAATATAGAAAAACTTCCACACTTTGCTTACTCCTAGTTTCTTGTGTGGTAACTCGTCAAACTGAGTGAAAGTTTTTAGCATACAACAGCATGTAATAATGTGATGTAGATTGAAGAACATCAAATTGTCAGCAACCATTAAAAATTTGGTTTCAAATAAAGCACAGTTTAAACAAGTTTGAAAGAATTTTTGATAGGCAACTCCTACTCTATAGATAAATATCTTAACAGGGACTGTTGACCAGCTCAAGTAAAAATGTCTGTTAAGACTTCAGTTTTGATAGCACTTTGTCACAACAATCAACGGTAGATATTTTGTGTATGATAAATTTATTAAAAATGGATAACTATGTTCCATTCTGACAGTGTATTAATTCTGTAAATATTAGCAGTTCCAGTTTACTGTAATGTATTCACATATTTTGACAATCTCCTGGCAAATGATCAGGGTAGTGAGTATTATATTCAAAAGTTTTATATTTTTTTATTTTATACTTCCTGACTTGTTCTACACACATGAGAATCCCCTCATTTTTGGGTCTATGGAACAAAAATGAATCTAATCTAATCTAAAAAATGTCATCAATCTTATCCATCCATCTGGCAGCTGCATATAACACTGCCTAGAGGCAAGGTGTCATATGGAAATTTCTGCGAGTCATTCCAAGATTCAAAGTTGGCTGTCTCGTCAGTGAAATGCAGCAATGGATTCACTCATGATCTGTTGTTGTTGTTGTTGTTGTTGTTGTTGTTGTTATGGTCTTCAGTCCAGAGACTGGTTTGATGCATCTCTCCACGCCACTCTATCCTATGTAAGCTTCATCTCTGAGTAAGTACTGCAACCTACATCCTTCTAAATCTGCTTAGTGTATTCATCCCTTGGTCTCCCTCTATGATTTTTACCCTCCACGCTGCCCTCCAATACTAAATTGGTGATCCCTTGATGCCTCAGAATAAGTTCTACCAACTGATCCCTTCTTCTAGTCAAATTGTGCCACAAATTCCTCTTCACCCCAATTCTATTCAGTACCTCCTCTTCAGTTACATGATCTACACATCTAATCTTCAACAGTCACCTGTAGCACCACATTTCGAGAGCTTCTATTCTCTTGTCTAAACTATTTATTGTCCATGTTTCACTTCCATACATGGCTACACTCCATGCAAATGCGTTCATAAAACACTTCCCTACACTTAAATCTATACTTGACGTTAACAAATTTCTCTTCTGCAGAAATCCCTTCCTTGCCATAGCCGGTCTACATTTTATATACTCTCTATTTCAACCATCAGCAGTTATCCTGTTCCCCAAATAGTGAAACTCATCCTCCACCTTAAGTATCCCATTTTCCAATTCAATTCCCTCAGCATCACCTGATTTAATGTGATTACATTCCATTATCCTCATTTTGTTTTTGTTGATGTTCATCTTATATCCTCCTTTCAAGACACTGCCCATTCTGTTCAACTGTTCTTCCAGATGCCTCGCTGTCTCTGACAGAATTACAATGTCATTGGCACCTCAGATTTTTTATTTCTTCCCCATGGATTTTACTTCCTACTCCAAATTTTTCTTTTGTTTCCTTCACTGTTTGCTCAATATACAGATTGAATAACATCAGGGATAGGCTACAACCCTGTCTCACTCCCTTCCCAACCGCTGCTTCCCTTTCATGCCCCTCAACTCTTGTAACTGCTGTCTAGTTTCTGTACAAATCGTAAATAGCCCTTCGCTGCTTGTATTTCACCACTGTCACCATCAGAATTTGAAAGACAGTATTCCAGTCAACATTGTCAAACAGCTTTCTCTAAGTCTACAAATGCTAGAAACGTAGGTTTGCCTATCCTTAATCTTATCTTCTAAGGTAAGTCGTACGGTCAGTATAGCTTTGTGTGTTCCAAAATTTCTACAGAATTCTACTAGTTTTTCCTTTCGCCTATAAAGAATGTGTGTCAGTATTTTGCAACTGCGACTCATTAAATTTATAGTTCAGTAACTTCCACGCCTGTCAGCACCTGCTTTCTTTGGGATTGGAATTCTTATATTCTTCTTGAAGTCTGGGGGTATTTCGCCTGTCTCATACACCTTGCGCACCAGATGGTAGAGTTTTATCATGGTGGGCTCCCAAGGCTATCAGTAGTTCTAATGGGATGTTGTCTACTCCCGGGGCCTTGTTTCGACATAGGTCTTTCAGTGCTCTGTCAAACTCTTCACACACTATCGTATCTCCCATTTCATCTTCATCTACATCCTCTTACGTTTCCATAATATTGCCCTCACGTACATCGCCCTTGTATAGACCTTCCATATACTCTTTCCGCCTTTCTGCTTTCCCTTCTTTGCTTAGAACTGGTTTTCTATTTGAGCTCTTGATATTCATACAAGTGGTTCTCTTTTCTCCAAAGGTCTCTTTAATTTTCCAATAGGCAGTATCTATCTTATCCCTAGTGATATATGCTTCTATATCCTTACATTTGTCATCTAGCCATCCCTGCTTAGCCATTTTGCACTTCCTATCAATCTCATTTTTGAAATGTTTGTATTCCTTTGTGTCTCCTTCATTTACTGCATTTTTCTATTTTCTCCTTTCGTCAATTAAATTCAGTATGTCTTCTGTTACCCAAGGATTTGTACTAGCCCTCATCTTTTTACCTACTTGATCCTCTGATGCCTTCATTATTTCATCTCTCAAAGCTACCCATTCTTCCTCTACTGTATATCTTTCCCCTATTCCTGTCAATCATTCCCTAATGCTCTCTCTCAAACTCTCTACAACCCCTGGTTCTTTCAGTTTATCCAGGTCCCAACTCCTTAAATTCCCACCTTTTTGCAGTTTCTTCAGTTTTAATCTACACTTCATAACCAATATATTGTGGTCAGGGTCCACATCTGCACCTGGAAATGTCTTACAATTTAAAACCTGGTTTCTAAATCTCTGTCTTAGCATTATATAACTTATCTGAAACCTTCCAGTGTTTCCAGACCTCTTCCACGTATACAACCTACTTCCATGATTCTTAAACCAAATGTCAGCTATGATTAAGTTATGTTCTGTGCAAAATTCTACCAGGCGGCTTCCTCTTTCATTCCTGAACTTCATTCCACATTGTCCTACTACTTTTCCTTCTCTTCCTTTTTCTACTATCGAATTCCATTCTCCCACGACTATTAAATTTCCATTCCCTTCACTATCTGAATAATTTCTTTTATCTCAACATACATTTCTTCAATCACTTTGTCATCTGCAGAGGTAGTTGGCATATAAACTTGTACTACTGTGAAAGTGCGGGCTTCATGTCTATCTTGGCTACAACAATGCGTTCACGATGTTGTTCATAGCAGCTTACCCGCGATCCTATTTCTTTTATTCATTATTAAACCTACTCCTGTATTACCCCTATTTGGTTTTGTATTTATAGCCCTGCGTGATGCTGGGAGTATTAGATTAGGAAATTAGACACTTAAAATAGTAAATGAGTTTTGATATTTGGGGAACAAAATAACTGATGATGGTCGAAGTAAAGAGGATATAAAATGTAGACTGGCAATGGCAAGGAAAGCGTTTCTGAAGAAGAGAAATTTATTAACATTGTTTTGAGTATAGATTTGTCAGGACATCTTTTCTAAAAGTATTTGTATGGAGTGTAGCCATGTATGGAAGTGAAACGTGGACAATAAATAGTTTGGACAAGAAGAGAATAGAAGCTTTCGAAATGTGGTGCTACAGAAGAATACTGAAGATAAGGTGGATAGATCACGTAACTAATGAGGAGGTATTGAATAGGATTGGGGAGAAGAGAAGTTTGTGGCACAACTTGACTAGAAGAAGGGATCGGTTGGTAGGACATGTTTTGAGGCATCAAGGGATCACAAATTTAGCATTGGAGGGCAGCGCGGAGGGTAAAAATCGTAGAGGAAGACCAACAGATGAATACACTAAACAGATTCAGAAGGATGTAGGTTGCAGTAGGTATGGGGAGATGAAGAGGCTTGCACAGGATAGAGTAGCATGGAGAGCTGCATGAAACCAGTCTATGGACTGAGGACCACAACCAGTGCTGTATTCGCCTGACCAGAAGTCTTTATCCTCCTGTCATCGAACTGCACTAGTTCCTAACTATATTTAACTTTAAGCTATCCATTTCCCTTTTTGAATTTTCTAACCTACCTGCCCAATTAAGAGCTGTGACATTCCATGCTCTAACCTGTAGAAGGCCAGTTTTGTTTCTCCTGACAACGATGTCTCCTGAGTAGTCCCTGCCCAGAGATCCAAATGGGGTGACTATTTTACCTCTGGAATATTTTACCCAAGAGGATGCCATCATCATTTAACCATATAGTAAAGCTGCATGCCCTTGGGAAAAATTTATAGTTTTAGTTTGCCCTTGCTTTCAGCCGTTCACAATACCAGCACAGCAAGGCCGTTTTAGTTAATGTTACAAGGCCAATCATCCAGACTGTTGCCCCTGAAACTACTGAAAAGGCTGCAGCCCCTCTTCAGGAACCACACTTTTGTCTGGCCTCTCAACAGATACCCCTCCACTGTGGTTGCACCAACAGTACAGCTGTCTGTATCACTGAGGCACGCAAGCCTCCCCACCAACAGCAAGGTCCGTGGTTCATGGGGGGAGGACTCATGATCCACATCTGCATATATTCTCTGCAGACCATTCTGAAGTGTATGGACAGGGGCTAATTTCTACTTTACCACTTATTAGGTCTTCTTCCAGTTCCAGTCAAATATGGAGCAACAGAAGAATGAGTGCATAAGTGCCACTGTGGATGCTTCAATTGATTTAATCTTGTCTTCAGAGTCCCTACCGAATCAACACACAGACAGTTGTAGTATTCCTCACAGTATCCTGGTTCACAAACTCTGTAAGTATGCTTTCATGGGATAATTGGTGATCATCTTCAAGTGCTTGTCAGTTCAGGATTTTCATCATCTCAGTGATGCTCTTCCATGGGTCACACAAACCTGTGATCATTCATGCTGTCCTTTTTTGTATGTTTATTACTTCTGTTAGTCATATTTGGTGTGTGCCCCCATACTTGTGAAATATTCTAGGATTGACCGCATTAGAGTTCTACAGAAAACATCCGTTGTAATGTAGAACTGCTAACCAGTTCTTTCATGTCAACACCTGATGTCCTCAAAGCTGCCGCAGACTGCTGCTAGCAGTTGTTTCAGCATTACACCATTCCTTGCAGTCCAAGTATGTAAGCATAATCACTGTTTGTGAACCACCGCTTTTACTGATATCTGGGATGCCAGTTGAGCATTACGACAGGGTGACTACATAACACCTGAGGTACTCTGGGCCAGAACATGTACTGCAGTTCCCACCCAGCTGGCAAAGGGCATCAACTCAACACCCACCCCAGAGTGATCTAGCAAATTGTGGTCAAGGCAAGCATCGTCTCCCCATCATTGTCCACAGACACAGCCATCAATGTCACACACACCATCCAACAGGACCACTTGCTATATGGTCCGGCATATTGCACTGAGAGGCTCCAGGGTCTACTTGGGACTCTACAGGTCTCTGACCCAACTGGTGATTTCTGTTGTCCGACAACACCAAGCAGATGCTAGGACCTGAGTTTGCTCCCTGGATGACATCATCTTTGCCATAAGCTGCTACTGGGCAGTTTGTCAGCACCAACCACTTATGATGTGACTGAAGTACAGCTGTATCACCAGCACTGACTCAGCATCAGCTGATGCAGAGGTGACTGCCCAGCAAGAATGCTCCACTCTTACCCACATTGTGCCATCTACAGCTAAGGCTAAGATCCTAACAGCGTACTGAAACAATGGACTGTGGGTTTGACACCCACTCTGCCTGATGGAATATGGGCGTACAGCATTGCTGTATTCTGTACAAGATTAATAAAACAATATGGTGGCTGCAACATGAGCACTGCTGAATATACTCCTGCTCCAAATCAGTGAACCCATCTGTTTGGGATAAGTAGGTCAGAATAGCCACCCTGACAACCCTGCACCTGCTCCCCCTGCTCTCAAATGGGGTCAACACTGCATAAAGCTGCAGACATCATTACAGTAGACTGATTGGATTTTCTCATTATTCTACCAACTAACTAGTGTCTGAACCTGTTTTATGTATGACTGAGACTATGTGATCATTCTCTTTCATATTCGTGCAAATTTTTACACTCAGATACTTGTACGAGTTGACTGATTGTTATTGTGACTCAAAGAAGTTGTAATAATAGGCTCTTCTCCCTTTTCTTGTGCCATAACCCTGCATCACCACAGGGTTGGCACATTTATTTACAAATTTGGTATTGTTAATTTATGGGGTAGCCAGATGATTTTCCTGTCGCCACTCCGTTACTCCCCAGAACGGAACATATGTAACCCAAACAAATGCGTATAGTGTTATTCATGTGAAAGTTAGTGAAATTTTCCTAAAAGTTCATGTAACTTAGGTATGAATTGAGTGCTAGCCCAGTATTCACAGAGTGGGCTGGAGTAAACCACCTAAGAACCACATCCAGACTGGCCGACACACTGACTGTCGTCGTCAATCCACCGGGCAGATCTGATCTGAGGATGGCACACCTCCCCATCCCAGAAGTGGTGCTTTAATATGCACGACCCTCTGGGCAGGTAGAATAGTCACAGGATACCACATTTTTTTACATTTCTGAATATTCCAGACACATTCTCATTCTTAGTACTGATTCCAAATCTTATCACGATCTGATTACATGTTTGTGTAACTTTTTTCAGACAATGCTTTATTACAGTTAACTGAATCATTTGCAAAAAGTCTGAGGTTACTTTTGTTTGCCAGGTCATTGAAATACAAAACGAACAGCAAAGGTCCCAACACACTTCTGTAGAATACACCTGACCTGAAGTAACTTTTATACCTGTGAGTGATAACATACTGCATCTTCACTACCAAGAAAACCTCATTCCAGTTACCAATTTTATTTGATACCCTATATGACTGTACTTTTGTTAATAAGCACTGCATGGTACTGAGTCAAATACTTTTTGGAAGTCTATAAATACTACTTCTAACCGACTGCCTTAATCCATGTTTTTCAGGATGACAGAGGAAAGCGGGAGTCAAGTTTCAGATTACCGATGTTTTCAGAAACCACAATATCTGGCACAAAGGAGGGCATTCTGTTCAGTATACCTCATTACATTTGATCTCAGAATATGTTTTATTATTGTACAACCAATGGACATCAAAGACACTGGACACAAGTTTTGTGAATCACTTCATTACTCTTCTTGTAGACAGGTGCAACTTGTGCTTTCTTCCAACTACTCGGCACAGTTTTTTTAACGTATCTGTCATATATAATGATTAATGGGGGGGGGGGGGGGCTAATTCTGCTGGACATTTTGTATAGACTCTAAGAGGAATCCCATCAGGCCCTGGAGCTTTGTTCAGTTTCAGCCACTTTAGCTGTTTCTCAATTACTACTACTCTCAAGTCTCAGAAACATACAAATTTACAGTAGCCATACATTTACATTACATGTGGCCAGTACTTTGCAACCTCCAAGGCACTTGGAGTGGCTTGCAGATCAATCTTCATACAGAATGTAGGAAACAGTGGCTTGTGGTTTGTCCTTGTCCACGATCACAACACATATCTTCTGTTATGAAGCCCTATCTCTTCAGGTTGTCTCTGGATTGTCCAACTCCTGATCATAATCTGTTTAAAGATTTCCACACCAGTCAGCTTTCATTGTGTCCAGGTGGTAGTTCTTCAGCTTCTGGCATCCATCCATGCATGCATGTGAGACGTCGACTTCTTCCATAACTCCAGCCTATCTTCTCTGGTGAAATGGTGAGTTTCTCCGATGTCCTCAGGAAGAACTTTAGTGATTTCAGCTGATGCTGTGATGGATTATGCCCGTGCACTGGATGAGCACTGTTCTGTTCCACTTTCAGTCTCTCCTTGTTGGCAGCCACTGCTCTGCATACCCATGGTGGTGCTAGTCCAGCCAGGTAGTAGAGCTTATCAGTTGGGGTAGGTCTTAAGCAACCTGTGACAACCTGCACGTTTTGTTGAGATCAATGTCTACTTATCTGGCACGAGATGACCTGTACCAGACTGGGGAAGCATATTCGGCATAAGAAAAGCACAGTGCCATTGCAGAAGAGCGAATAGTTTGTGGATGTGAGCCCCACTGAGTCCCCGCTAGTTTGCGAATTAGGTTGTTTCAAGTGAAGATTTTCATTTTGGTGTTCTTGCAGTGAGTTTTGAATGTCAGAGATTGGTCAAGAGTGACTCCCAAGTATTTAGGGGAGTGATGATGCTGGAGATGGATGCCTGACCATCCAATATGCAGCTCACGATTAGCTTCCCTGTTTCTTAAATGAAGGCACACACTTGTGACTTCGAAGGGTCTGGTCCAAGGTGGATCTGATTGTAGTAGCTTGACAGTACTCTAAGTGGAGTTGTCAGGTTTCTTTCCACTGTTTCAAAGCATGAGCTCTGCATAGCAAGGGCTAGATCATCTGCATATAAGAATCTCCTTATGCCCAGGGTCAATGGCTGGTCATTGTTATAAATGTTGAAAAGAAGTGGAGCCAAGATGCTTCCCAGGGGTAAACCATTTCTCTGCGCTCTCCAGCGACTGTGTTGTGTCCTTGAAATTCCACAAAAAAACCTGCACTTTTGGAGGAGGGTGCTGATTAGTCTAACGAGGTGGGCATTCTTGATCATATTGTATAATTTTGCATAGAGTAGCCAATGATGGACAGTATCATACACTGCCGAGAGATCCACGAAGACCATGCCTGTTACTTGTCAGGTTTCAAAGCCATCCTGTTTAAACTGAGTGAGACTCAAAAGTTGCCCTGGAGTGAGATTAAAAAGTTACCTTGTGCAGCTTCTGTTTGGTCGAAACCCTGCTTCTTCGGGTTTGAGAAGAGGGTCTATTACTGATAGGATTCTATTCAGAATCATATGTTTAAACAGTTTATAAAGGCGACTCAAAAGGCTAACTGGTCTGAAATTCTTGAGATGATTTGCTTCCTTTCCAGGTTTCAGAAGAGCTGTCACCCTGCTCTTTTGCCAGATCTTTGGTATTTGGCACCGGTTCATGCAGTTGTTGAAAAGCTGCAGGATCCATTTTCTTGTTGCTGGGCCAAAATTCTTGATTTGCTACACACGGATGTCATTTAAACTTGATGCTATACCAGTTTTGCTCTCCTGCTCCCCTTAACAGCCTTGTACAATTCAGATATCTCGAATGGGAGAGTCAGATCCCTTGCTTGTCCTTGGGCCTCTTGGTCTACTTTTGGCACTTTGATCCTATGGCTTCCTTTCCCATTCATGAGCAGTTGATGTGCTATCTGATCTTTTGTGATGCTGTGGATCTGGTTGGGTCATTATTGAGGCGTCTCAATAATCTCCACACTTTACGACTGTTTCTCATTAGATAAAGTTCTTCCATAGTTTTAACCTAAGAATTCCTTTTGGATTCTTCAAGAGATGTAATAAGTTTATTCCCAGCCACCAGCATTGTCTCACCGAGTGTATCTTCTTCGAATAGTACCTTATATTCTGTAAATTGAGCACCGAGTTCTGAAGTTAGACCAGGTATGTATGATGTTCGACACTAATATCTACATCACTTATCTTTAAAGTGGCACGAAAATTAAATTGGTGCAATACCCTTAATTTTCCTTTGTAAAGGAACACTTGAAAGCATCTCTGCTTCTGCTTCACTACCATCAATTTCAGTTCCTCTATTGTTCATTAGGGTGTGGAAACTAACTTTGGTGGCACTAACAGCTATTGCACATGGCAAGAATTTCTTTAAGTTTTGTGAGAAATCTTTCAGTAAGATTTTGCTGTTTTGAGAGCCAAACTAATTTCATTTAGCATTGCTCTACCTATGCTCCTATGCTTTATTTTAACCTTCAAGCGGGTGCACTGGGTTATTGAGTACCCCATTGAGGAATTTCGAAGTGATGTAAAGCAGGGCCCAGTGACATGGCAGTTCTAGGCACTTGTTTACCTGACCCTCCTCCCTCCTCCCTCCTCCCCCCTCCCCCTCCCCCTCCACCCTGCCTCCTTGACTAAGAGACCTCAGTGTTGTGTCAGTGGGGCACACCATACCCGTGCACTTGTTCTTGTTAAATTTGTTTCTTTCTGACAATTTTTAAAGTGTGCTGCGTTTTGACTATATCTAAGCAAAGGATTGAATTGTAAAAGTACCTTTTCATAACAGTATTTATTACAAGGATCAAAAAATATGTAAGTAATTTTTTTGTACATTTTTCACAATGTATGAATCGTTAGGCAACAATTAGTGTTTTTGGTCTAATTGTTTTTACCTACAAAGATTTTATAGAGCTTGAGGACATACCAGAATGTCTCCAAGAACTCCATGACACAGAGAGACTTTGAATAAATCTTTCTGATGAGGCTGAAAGTGAAGGTGATTGACGACAAAGTCCATTTTAGTGACCAAGATCATAAAACTAGCTCTGAACATGAAGATGAAAGTGAGAATCAGGGAGAAAGACGTTCAGAAACTGGGTTGTTCTTAGGAAAAGATAAATTACCAAAATGGAGTAAAAACTGGCCTCTAAAATAAAAAAACTCTGCAAAGAAATATTACAAAAGTTTCACCCGGCTTCACAAGCTATTCAAACAATATTTCTCATGAAATTGATGCCTTTTTCAAACTTTTTGAAACTGATACAATAGATATGATAGTACCCCATACTAACAAATATATTGACAACATAAGAACAAACTCAAAACATACAAGAGATTGTAGAGTTGTAGACAGATGTGAAATTTTGGCACCACTCAAGAGTTTCTTCTTTTTTGTTCTTTTCTTGATAGGTATAAAGTAAGGACAACATTAAATTTAAGTGAATGTAAAAAAAACTTAGGGAGACAGACAGTACACACATGGATATCCTGGGGGCCACAATAAGCTATAAGAGAGTTCTATTTGTAATGTGTCGCATTGTCTGTCATATATAAATTATATAAAGTATGTCTTCCCTTTATCATTATTTGTATCATGGATTCCTACATTAAGGTGCTGACTAAAGCTTTTGAAACGAATATATAACAATATTACTGCAAAATAGAAACATTTAATTGATTCCTAAATAAATTTTAACTTATCACAGAAGGTGGGGTACTGAATACCCCAGAGCCCACTCATGAAAAGGGGGGGGGGGGGGGGGGGAACGGAGGGGCACGCCCACTCGGAAGGTTAAACCCATTATAGAGTTTTCACTGTTTCTTTAGGTGTTCCTTTACAGAGACTGTATACCATTAAGGGTGTCTTCCACCACTATCTTTTTTATTAGATACACATGAATTCAGTCCTAGGTCAACTATTCTTCTTAACTTGTGCCATAGTTATTCTACTTGCTCCTGACCAGAACTAAGCATTTCAAGTTCATCCTTCAGATGTGACAGTATTGCCTCTAAATCTAGTTTAATCACCATGTTTTGGTTGCCCTTTTGTACCTTGATAAACATAGTTGCTAAAAATGTCTCATGCTCACTGTTACCAGTTTTAACATGGACATCCTCAGAAGTCAGGTTTATTTATTGCAATCTTGGGAGAGCACCCAAATTATCTGCATTAATTAGTTTTCAGAGAAGGCATTTAGAATTATTTCATAGGAAGTCTTGTCATACCAACCCACCCTTGATACTGAGTTTTGCCCAAACAACCTCCCACAAAGCTTGCGTATTTATCTCAGTGTTTTTGGGTTTGTCTACTACATCATATCCATTTTCACCCCAAAAGTGTCACTGCTATGAATTTAGGGGTCTCAGTCAAATTTCTTTACCTAGTATTAAGTGAGCTCCACTTCTTTTCAGGAGTGCTTCAAACTCTGACACTCTTGTCATGAATACTTTGGCAGCTGATAACTAGGATTTAAATAATCTCATATATGGGGTGCATTTCTTTGGATTCTTCAGCTAACATTATTGGGGGGGGGGGGGGGGGGGGGGGGGACCACGAGAACTTGTGTGCACCTCACACACAGTCAGTTACCTGGTAGCCTCTGTTGTGAAGTGCATCCCTGACCCATTTAAGACTGTTACAACTCTCAGCTCTATGGAACAAATCCAGGAAGTCTCACCCTAGCTCGTCACAAAAAAACTTTAAAGTCTCAGGTTTGTCTAAAGATTCCACTTGACTCAGAACCATGGGGCCATGTTTAGTTTTGGAGCTAATGCTCCAGGTTCTGAGGTTCATTACAGAAATGGCAGGTTGGCTGTAATCTGGAATGAACTGATACAGAAAACTGAGGGAAAAAATTGTGAAAATCGATGTTTCTGAACATCCACTCAGCAGCCCAGACTTGGCTCCAACTCTTCACTTTCATGAAAAGTTTCTCGGTTCCCACTGCTTTAACACTGATGATGAGCTTCATGATGATGATACAGTGGGCTAGAATCTTGGGAGGCAAAATTTCATGCCGAGGGTATTTGTAGACTCACTGAAATATGATAAATGCTTAATCTGAACTGTGATAAAACATAGAAGTAGTACAAAGGTGAAGTTCTAAGTTTTTTCCTCTCTAATAAATTCACTTTAACTATTCCATTATTTTATGTGTAACATATCAGGTTACTTTCCAGATAATCATTGTAAAACATATCCTGACACCAAATAAGTGAGCTGCTCGCATTACTAAAGAACTAGTAGTTATTACACATTAGCAAGAGACTGCGTATTTACTCTGCGACACGTTTCACCAAAATCAATCAGCTCTGTGGCAGTGGGTAAGTAGTTTACTATAGGCATGCTACTACGCTCCACCAAAAGGCAATAATGGTGGAGCTCCTCAATTCAAAGGTAACTACAAGCAGAAAGGTCTCAAGCAGTGGAAACAACAAATGCCAGAGTACAGACTCAGTGGATCTTGTTTAGAAGATGTGCATCACTAACTGAACAAATTGGTTAAAATATTTGCATCATCACCCTTTGGGTCTTTTGGGTAAGATTTTGTACAGCGATTTTTCTAGTTGACTGCAACAACATATCTGTCACTAAGCTGATCAATTTGGACAAACTTTTCACAGCATGACAGATTACTATCAAAAAATAGTTACACTAATAGGCCACTTGCTAATGCAATCAGTAGCATTACTTTACTGTAGCTGCTTGTTTTCTTTTTCTTACGTGCACCTTTAAACAGCAGGTGAAGCATAAGCAAACTGTCACGAAAGAAAGAAAATTTGTGAAATTCCACTAATATACTGAAACAACACTGTATTTACTGACATATCAGTATACTTACTTGGAGCAGAACAGAAAAAACCATCACTAGCCAAGTGCACATGATTTTTATGATCACTGCCACTTCCATGTCTCTTAGGATCTTCTCCCAAGTGAGTTAATGTTTCCCATTCGTCTTCCACTGGTGGTTCTGTCTCAATTTGGTGTTCATTCTGCACAAACTGCATTCAAAATACGGTTAAACACAAACCGAGTAAAATAGCATTCCAATTATGAGCATCACAAAAGAGTCAAGCAATAATGTATTTGTTAGAAGTCCCAATGGATGTGAACATTGTTTATGTAATCTAATCATGAGCTGTTAAACAACAACGAAATAAAACAAAGCTTCCACCACAATCTGACCAATAACAACATGTTTAAAACACTTAGAAGCTGTAGTATGAAAACAGTGAAAGTAGCAAAGACATTAACACAAAATTCAAAATTTTGAATTCTCATCCATTATCTTGTTGGCTATTTTTAACAAATGCTCATATTCCAAGCCAAATTATGTACTTGGTACCATTTCTGCGAATTTAATCAAGAGGATTAATTCATTTTCAAGTCTTATCATTCACTTGTCTGGCTCGGTACTTCAGTCATAAAATGCCAGATTACAAGTCCAAAGGTTGCATGTTCAGTTCCCAGTCAATACTAGGATTTTTATCTGTCAGTTATCACTTCTTTCACTTCTGGCTACGTTTGTTGATGTGAAAAATGCCAAGTGACACTGTGGTTTGAAACTGAAGTTAAACTGTAGGTTCCCCTATGACTGGCTGTCAAATTCAGTTCAAAGGTTGGAGGACAGCAACAACACACCATCTCCCAGCAGGACCATGCTTAGTGAAACACTGTGGTATTCAAAACAATCTTCAGACTGAGAACTGTTTTACTACTTGTCATTCACTTATGGTGGAGGCCACATTAAAATCTGTGGCGTATGAAGAGGACCCATATGTTAAAGCCACACAACAGTAAAGGGATAGAACAAATGATAGATGCAGTTTCAGTAACATACCATAGTTATAGTTTTGACAATATAGTGCAGAACTTTCTAGTAATACAGATATACTCAAAAGGTTTTGATAAATGTGGTCACTGTCTTCCTTATCCTGTATGTGAGCTAATGTTTCCTTACCAATTTATTCAAAGCATTGTTGATTTAGGCTTGTTATTTTGTTGTGTCTGTTGGTAAAATGCCACAAACAGTGAATGCCCCACACAACCTCACACAATAAAATTGGGTGAGGTTACACCAGGTGATCAAATTTTCTGATCACTGTTCCCACTACTAATAATCTATCAGTTCCCTGTGTCATGCAAAAGAACCCCCAATCCTATCGTTAAGTGAAATCCAAATTGTTGATCACAAATTGTGGCATGCAATAATTTTACGGTATGTTCAGATACCATGACCTGTAATCACGAAGAAAAAGTGGGCATAAACTTTAAACTGTGACATCACGTATCTGTTTACTGTTCAATTCAAAACACATGTTGCTTCATCACTATTGGAATTTTCTGTGCTATAGGTTCAAGCCATGTATCTCTTGACTGTACAATTCAAAACACATGTTACCTCATCACTAAGACAATTTACTCAAACGAATCATCCTCTTCGATATACTGCTGCTTTTGTGTAGAAAACTGAAAGTGATTTACTTTGACCTCCTGTACCAGAAAGTGTAGCAATTTTGAGTGCCAAAATTTCTGCTTAATTTGTTTTGTAAGCTATTTCAAATGCTTGGTTACTGAATGTTCAGCTTTCTAGTTACTATGTTTGTGAACCTCACTGAGCAACAAAGAAAATTCTTCCACATATGTTCCACCTTTTTTTTGTCACCGGTAGCTGACCCAATAAATTTGCCTTACAGATGAATCCAGTGGCTATAAACTGTACATACATATAACAAATTTATGAAACCAAGTTCTGAAGTGTCATTGCTGTTTTTGTCTGTTGTAACAAATGAATACAAATGACATTCAAGTACAACATAAAACTTATCTATGTCTACTGTTACCTTTACTAACTACTAACTGATGTACTGTGGTCCAATCAGGTCTGGTGCAAGAACAGTTTTCCCATACAAATGACTTTTCACTTGGTGCCCCTTTCCCCTCATAAACTTTCATCAGTGTCAGTTTTCACTGCTAACTGTGATATGCACAGTATAAAAATCTTGCACTTCGATGCACCTGGTGCCCCTCTCAGCTTGGTGTCCCAAGCAGCTGTTACTAATTCTGATATGTCCTGTATAGAAATCTTGCAATTGTGCTGCCACTTGCAACCAGTTCAGATTGAACCCCAAGCAGTGGCTTGTGTTGCTTGGGCCTTAAATCAGCCCAGGGTAGAATCGAGTAGAAAATATTTCAAAATAAAACCTTGTTGTTACTCTGTACTGTCATAAAGCTTTACAATGTTGTTTTACAAAATATAGTTACAGTTCACTGGTGAAACAGCTTCAATAATCTGTAATTACCCTATACATCTGAATGGAGAGTGTATGCCATTTACTAGAGAAATGATACAGTAGCCCCACACCATACTTATACAGTATCCTCTATTTCTTTGACAAATTCCTCATCTGCTGTAATTTTCTTGAGGAAATTTCTTGTCAGATTGCACAGTTTTATTGGTAGTGAACTGTGCCTTCAAATATAGTGATTAAGCAGCACTGGCAGCAATCGCAGGTCTCCATTGCCCAGGCTGTCATTCTAGCTGAGAGATGCAGTAACCTACATTTTTACTGTGATCATAAGCATACAGCAGGTGGTATGACTCTGAAATATGCACACTTACAAGTTATTGGTTGTTAAGTGCAATACATGCAAAAACCTCCTGGAATCTCTTCTACATCTCTATTATACAGCTAAATCAGTTTCATACACAGTCCATACACAGTCCTCCATATGACACCTACCCACAGGGCTTATTAACTCATAATGGTCTCAGTCCCTTCTGTTACCAATTTGATTTTGCATTAATATTTTTTCAAACATATTAACTTTAAGTTAAAGCTTGGGGTCATCAATTAAAACACATGTAAACAAAATAACGGTACACAAATTAGCATTATTTTCCAAAATAATATGAAGAAAAAGTGATTGCAGAGCCATGTATCTGAAATCTAAGGAGACAGACTTAATATGGACATGCCTAACTGGAAATTAAATAATGGATGTAAGATACTGACTATTAATTTTTGCAAATGTTACCACCTATGGTACAAAAGGTGTTCTGTATAATATACAGTATGGAAAGAGGAATAGATGTGTATACACAAACAACAGTCTGAAAGGTCAATTACTAAAAATAAATAAAGGTAAAGATAAAAATAAGACAGAGCATACAAGAAAAGATAAAAGCCTATGGGAAAAGGTAGAAGGTAAAAATGAACTAAAAGAGAATGAGATTATCTCAAAATACAATGATGTGACAAAATATGAAACAAAGAAACAAGAATCATGCAGGAAATATACAAAAGAAGGAGCACTAAAATCGGGAACTTAGCAAAACTTAAACAGGAAGGACACAAACAGTAAAGACCAGATTGTTCAATGTTAGCATCTGAATGTAATCTATGGCAACATATGGTGAAACATGCACCTAATTTTCTACTACTTCACTAGAAGTCTAAAGAGGGTGCTGCATGTTACAGCAGTGTATAATCACATTCCAGGGGAATTAAGTGGATAAGGGCCACCAAGGATGCAGCATTTGAAAATACACAGCTAATTATTCATTTCATCATTACTTTTATATCATTGCCATAAAAGAGAAACATCTTACCACTGAATACACTGCAGAAATTTTTCCTGTATCCTCAAGTTTATCTGGTATTTCATTTGCATTGTATGTACTTTCATCAGCTGAATAAATCACTTTAGCTATAACGTTTCTGTTAATTTCAGTTCTGTTGACCTTCTGACCCTATGTGGAAAAACAATTACAATTACTATAGAATCAGAAAAACATTCATGAGTTAACTCTCCTACTTATGTGAATAACAGTGTAATTTGTAGTGTAATTTTGTTCTGTATGCTGGCATAGAACTTCACACAGCACAATGTGTACATTATTACAAAACTACCACATCTGCAGACCAAAAGGTTTCACAATACTGAACAACACAACAGTTTCACTTAAGTCACATGGCAACTTCCTACGAAGCACTATGTGAGAAAATGATGACAATTCAGCAGACAGTGTTTATATCTTTTCTTGTATGAAAATGAGTAGATCTCACGCCAGTACCCTTGCTGGGTTGTCCACTCTTCCACTTGTCCAGCTGTGATATGTCTTACTTTACTGAGTTGAATCATATTGTCATTACATTATGTATTTGACAGGATAGTCTTGTTTAATGAAGCAAGTCATTCCTGAACATGGTGTGTTTGAGCTCCACTTTGTCTTACAAGAACTTACTGGAATTAGTACAATGTTTTTCCAGTGTTCAGTCGTCACTACAGCTCGCTGGGTGAGCCCACTCAAGCCAGAAGGAACCAACATAATACATTACTCCCAGCAGCCTCAGCCAATCATACAGATTAAATGTATCAAACATTTTCACTAATGTCTTTATGGAAAAGTACAGAAGAATTACTGCGCCCAATAAGTTCCTTCTTCAGAGAAGAAATAGCAATCAGTTGGGGGTAGTTGGAAATAGCAGTGAGGGGCCAGAGTACTTTGTCCACATACTTAGGTGCTTCCATCTATTGTAAGGAAATAAGGGGAAAATGAGGAAAAAGATACCAAAGATAGTTGGAAGTCAAAGATATTTGAATAGGTTTTTGAATATTTGTGATTTTAACAGGCTTCTGAACTGACTGTTCCTTTCTATACCATACAAGAACGCAATGGTGAGAATAAAATTGTAGTTCTTCAAGTGGAAAGTACTAACATCCAGAATTGTGATGATGAGGACATAAAGCATATCACAGAACTAGATTCAATGCACATCATGCTCCACAGCCACTGAATAATTCATAAATCAACTCATTCTTCTTCACCACAGCTGCTAATTTAGTGTTTCGTTCCACTAGCAGTTATGAGCACATTATCTTCAGGTGGCAGGCATGTGCAGTAATATTACAGCAAGATCTTGTTTACATGCTCTTCACAGCTCCAAAAGAAAAATGTGCATTATACAGGACATCATCTTAACCAAGAAGAGATTTTCAGCGACATATTGCTCTGCTTCTGTAAGAAGTAACGTAAATATGGATCTACACAAAGGGATTTCATATATTATAAAAAGAAATAAATGAAAAATTACAATCAGAGTTTAATTAACATAATAAAATTGTTGTGCCTCATGCTACTGCCCCAGCCAGGTTGTCCACCACTCCTGATGGTAGTAAGTCAACACAGTCTACACCTGTGTGTGGCCCCAAGCGGTGAGCATTTTGGCAGTTGTCCACGGAGGCTGCCAGCAGCAATTACACTATTTCGTCACACTTCATCACAGGCACCAGTCAGGCAAGATGATGAAATTGACCCACTTGGGTAGCCAACGAACGTGACACACATTATCACTAACAGCCTCATCCAATCATCATGTTACATGATCAATCTGCACAGTCTCATATCTTGTGCCCCAGTGACACAGCAGCAGCAGATTTCATCATCCAGTGGAGCCAAGAATTCATTTTCAGCAGTTCTCCAACTCTTCACTGGCAGCAACAGAGATCATCGAGAGCACATAAGCCATACATTCCCGTGTTTGTGCTTAGCATCAGTCTGATGAGGGCAGCCACCAGTTGGAGGAGGAGTTGTAACATCACCACCAAACAAAGCAAAGTCTCCAAAGTGGATACTGCAGAGTTTTTCCATGAACTTCCTGCCAGCCTTCATCGTCAGAATCATTAACCTCGATGTTTGTCCCTACACATGTCTATGACAAATATTTTGTCCAGTCCATTGTGTAAGCTACAAAAACATTTCCCCAAAAATTCCAAGATATGCTACCTTAAAAACTTCAGCTTCTGTAACTAATTTTCAGTGACCTGACAATTCACAGAATCCCACGCAGCTGGAATAAAGCTCAGTATATTGAGGAGATTCAGCAACTTCTTAGATTATGGCACATTAATGTGTTGTGGATACTGCTGAACAATGCACTTCCAATAATTTTGTTTTGACACTTTTATAATTCCTTGACTTGTGAGATGAAGTTTGCTGATTGCGTTATGAGAGAGGAGATTATACACCTGTCATCCAGGCTCATCACTGATTTTTACACTTGCATCACAACAAACACATTTTTGAAGCAAGGGGGATTTTCAGCTTTACCAATGATGAGCAACTTCAGTTTCCACAGCCCAACAGCACTGGCAGTAGCGAGTAGCGTCACTTCATATTTACAGTGCTTCCCGCCATGGCAAGATTCACTTTATGCAATATAAGACTCATCAGTCATAAGTTTGAAAAACAGTTCATATTTGTTGGAATTAAATATGTTACACTTTTCCATATCACACCATCAAGTCTGCTACAATTTTCCTGGTCCAGCAGGCCAGCTAAACCCACAGAGCCAAGCTGTAGATGTAGCAAAATTTTCTATTTTCATCTTGCTTGCAGTTCTTTAAGCCAGAGTATCCACAGATTAAAAACATCTTCAGCTCAACATTTCTCACACATTCCACTTTTGGCACTTTGTTGCCCTTTCATAAGCAATTTCTTCACGCTCCTTCTGTTTGCTAGCAATGCCTCATAATTTTGCTGATGGCATCACAAAAGACTGCAAAAATTATTTTTGTGGCAGTTGTATGTTAAAAGCACCTGGTCAAATTTGTAATTATAATTTCCTATGGTTTCATGACAGAGCTTCATTGTACTAGGACAGCACCTACACTGAAATTTGGAAATTTGTGGTAAGGTCCTATGGGACCAAACTGCTAAAGTCATCAGTCCCTAGGCTTACACAGTACTTAATCTGACTTAAACTAACTTAAGCTAAGGACAACACAGACACCCACACCTGAGGGAGGACTCGAACCTCCGACGGGGATAGTCACGCGAACTGCGGCAAGGTGCCTTAGACTGCGCAGCTACCTACACTGAAGCCTAACAACAAGTAGAGGAGTATATTCTCTTAACAAAACAACAAGTGCAGTACAACTCTACAAAAGGAAACTGCTTTGCATATTATGTTTATATTAGCTGCTAACCAAAAATATACTAGGTTTAATGCTTTGTAGATGAGTCTTGTATATGCATTTATTCCTTTACTTGTTGATATGCTCCAATGCACTTGGTGTTCCAGTATAAAGGAACTCATCAACATCACCACAGACAATCACATGCAAGACTGTTTCTTGTACCAGTTTCATTATATAACATTACAATGTATGCTTGTCACCTGAAGATGAACATAATACGATTATGTATGTTAGTAGAAGAAAAAATTAGCAGTTGTTACCAACATTGACTCCATAGGGTACTGTAGTGTACAGAGACTGTATATTATGGTAAGGAAGGATAGGAATACAGCAATCAGTCACAATAGGTTGTTTATTACTCTTGCTGAAATTAGGATATGCAAAAGTAATAGCAAACCAATGGGATTGCAGCTGATTGCTGTACTCCTATCCTTCCTTACCATTAGCAGTTGAGGCAAACGAAAATATGTTTGTTTATTTATTTATCTGCTGTATATTTGTGTCTTCTAGAGCTTAGGAGCAACAAAGCAGCAGCAGATACATGTCAGTAACATCCTGTTTGAAGTGAAATGTGAGATTAGAACCCATGTGCATGGAAGTTGACTGTGATTTGAACACAGGCCTTATACCACTGGACAAATACATTTGTTATCTCCTACAGTAATATTAATAAAATGAGGAATGAAACTTAAAAGAAACGTTAGTAGTTGAAGTTTATTACACACTGATTTGAACAATTATTTAAATTAATGGAACCAAAAAACCAAAACTTACTGAACTGTAACTTCTTTTTTTAAATTTACTAGCAGAGAAAACCAGCATTGGCCAGGCATTTATTTATAGCTGTGCGTCCATGCCCGTACAGCACAGAATCTGCTCTTGTGCTTAATGTTCACGATGACATATCTCCAAAACTATGTTTTCTTATGCAGGTTATGGCAACTTGAGTGTATTTGTGCACATGTCTCGGACTTGCTACGTATGATGAGAGTAAGATTATCATTGTTCCAACATTGTCAATGTTTTTGTCAACTCAAAGGTGGACGATTTCTTCCATGTGTAGTTTCTTGTGATTCAGTCTTATGTAAAGCATCTTTTCCACTTCTATTTTTGCACACATGTCTACCAGACAGTGTCATTGATCATTAAGCAGTAAGCACCAAACTCCTTGAAAGTGACTTTTTATGTTTGTTTCTACACCTGTTTAACGTTGGATTTCTTTTACAGTAAAATGATACCTGTCCTCTCTGCACAGAAATATTAATGGATATTGAAGGGCATCATTGTGTGTCTCTGCAATGCTTTGCAGTCCTCCTCTTCTTAGCTGTATGATTATGGTGTGTCTCTGCAATGCTTTGCAGTCCTCCTCTTCTTAGCTGTGTGATTATGTCACAGATTGTGTTTTCATTGTCCACAATCATGATGGTGACATCATCTATTTGAGGTGCATTACATCGACGTTCGTGTTCTCCATGTGGTCTTTTGTCGGCTGAAATTATAACTTTATAGTAATCAGAAATCGTTTAGTCTAGTGCTGTTTTGAATATGCGAATCAGTTGACTGTATTTGTGTAACACCCTCTGTACATCTTTGACTACATCCCGCGTCAATCCTCTAATATTTGTGATTTCATCTCTGTTAGTGTTGATTGAAGTGACACTGAAAGTAGTCATTTGTAAGTAGGTGATGTAGGCTTTTATATTTTGAAGAAAGTGTTTTGATCCTACAGTTTCCCTGGTCATGTAATGTAAAACTTCCAGACGAGGTGCTTCCAGTGGTCGTAATCGAATTTTTCCATTCATGCAACAGAATCCTGGTGTTTCTCTACTGAATTTTTTCGCATTGCAATAGTACCAGATGTAATCCATTTTTCCAATTATGATGTGTTTGTGTTTGTTATATTCTTTCGTTGGGTCACAGTGGAATGCTTCATTTGTTAGGTTGTACTGTTATCCTCGTCCGCACTTCTCGTAGGCTGATATTTTCATGGCTGGCTTTAGTTTGCAGTCTTTTATTATAAGATTGTGTCACAATTCTTGAGTCTTCAATCCATTCATTTTGCTATTCTTCCGTTTCTCTGCTTCTCACAGTTTTCATTGTCGTTCGTTGGGAACTTAAACGTGCTTCACGGTCTTTGCCTGTTTCTTGTTTTGCTGTTCTTTTTGTTTTCACTGTTTTACTTCAGAACTGGCAAGATCTCCTCCTCTTTTATGTTTGGGCATTGTCTAAAATATAAACCAAATCAACTTTTTATTGACAAATACACTAAGTATGCTTCACACACTCCTGATTAATTTTCGATTTATATTTAGTCACTATAGGTACACTTTTCTTCATAAGTAAGAGAGATGGTTCAATGAATTTTGCACAGCATACAAGCCATTCTTAAACGTGTATGAAACTCTAGAATTTTCCAAATCTATTACAAACTGTGGTAAAAATTGAGGTAATTAACTACAAAATTTGTATTTATTCTAAGCATGAAGCTTAAAACACAATAGATCATTTGTTTTTTCATAAATTAAATAAATTCTACAGTTTCATACACCTGTATGTATGGTATGTACACTGTGCAAAATTCATTGAAGAATCTCTCTAACTTATGAAGAAAAGTGTACCTATAGCAACAAATGCAGCCATCAGTAAGTGAAAAAATGATTAAATTTCACACGTAAAAAAAATTATTTTGTTATGTTTTCGAACTTCCACCGCAATGATCCTGAATCCTTCCTGGTGATGCTGACAAAGTTTTATGAATTTATTTGTAAAAGTATAGACACTAAAAATTAAAATGTCCTGTGATGCCTCTCCTGCTCCAAGTTGGCCCGTTTGATGTCCTACCCCCCTTAAGGTAAAAATGGGAACCTTCTTCATGGACGGGGGATACAGGGCTGCCACACCATAAAACTCCCTCCATCTTACTGGGACTCATTTCTGAGTTTTAGTGGCATACAAACTGTACACTTACTTTTATAATATAATATTGATTACATATTGATCAATTTAAACCGATATTCAGTGAATACCAAGTGTGTGTGTGTGTGTGTGTGTGTGTGTGTGTGTGTGTGTGTGTGTGTGTGTAATACCTGATAAAGTACAAAACAACACCAGTTGAAGTAATTAGTGAATTATGATCATATCCTGATATTTAAAACATATGATATGTACTTGCTGCTTTGTGCAAAATTAATTCATGACAAAAAGTATGGATTGTAATGAAAGATGTTTAAGTTATCACACACACGTACTGAGTGGCAAGGAATAATATGTAGATTTTAAAAAGGCCTACGACTCAATAGACAGATTAGCACTCTGCAAGACACTGGAAGAGTTCAGCATTGACAGAAAGACAAGAGCAATCATTCGGGAAACATTAACTGACAGTCCCCAAGGTTAAATTTGAAATCCAAACTGGAATGCGACAGGGTGACGGACTTTCACCATTACTCTTTAATATCATTCTGGAAAAAATTATCAGGACATGGGAAAAAGAAGTCAAAGGAATCCAAATTGGCATTAGAAAAGATAATAGATTCAATGTGAAGTGTTTAGCTTTTGCGGATGACCTTTCAACCCTCACAAATAATAGAAAAGAAGCCGCTAACGCCATAGAGAAGTTACACGAAATTGCACAAAGAACTGGCCTGCAAATCTCATATGAGAAAACCCAGTACATAGAAAGAGTGCCACAAGACAAATTGCCTATTGTGACAACCCATGGGAAAATCGTACAAGTACCACATTTTAAGTACCTGGGAGAAATCATCCAGCCATCAGGGATCAACCTAAAGGCCAATGAGGAAAGAATAAAAAAACTACAGAAAGAATATAAATTCACGTGGAACTATTATAACAAAAAGTCAATATCCATTAACGCAAAATTGAGGCACTACAACACTGTCGTACTTCCGGAGGCACTGTATGCATCGGAAACAACACAAATAGGTGGGCAAACTAAAATCAAAGAAATAGAGAAACAAGAAAGGAAAATTCTCAGGAAAATTTTTGGCCGGATACAAGAACAAGGGATCTGGAAGAAGAGACCAACATCAGAATTATATAAATACACAGACAAGATTACGGATACAATAAGGAAAAGAAGAATGCAGTTCTACGGACATATCCACAGGATGAATGAAAACAGAATTTCAAAGCAAATTCTTAAAGTCATCAACTCAGGCAGGTGAAAAACAAAATGGATAAAAGAAGTTAAAGAGTACCTCAGACAAGCACACATAACAGTAAACGATGCAGAAAATAGAACTGAATTCAGGAACATCATCAAAAAACAAATTTGACACCACAACACAGAAGAGACCAGGATGCAAATGGACAGTGGAGCGAAAGAAACAACACAGTGAACACATGAAGAAAATTTGGGCTCAGAAAAAACAATCAATTATCGTACAGAAATTCAAGTTCAAACGCTCTCTTAAATGGGAATAATCGAAAACAATAATAATAACATGCATTTTTGATCATTGTAGAGCAGCTTAGTTTACAAATAAATAGTTACTTAACAAAAGCACATATGTTTGTAAGAATGGTAAATTACCTTTCCTTATTAATTTAAAACACAATTCCTGTAATTATGAACATTTAAGACATCATTCAAGAAGACTTAAACATCATTAGAACTGTCTGTGCAGTTCTTGCAACGTGTTTGTTTGCCTGTTTTTCTTATTTATTTTGTTATTAGCGTCAGATGAACTGAGAAGACTACAAGCAGCTGGGTGAAAGAGTGAGTTAACTGTATATACTCACCAGAAGTGACACAATTTGGTCATTTTACAGGATAATTCTGGCTAAATTTTGACAAACGATAAGAAACAGACCTGCCAATGGTACAATTTAGAGTCAGCCTCAACTGGACCAATTTAAAGGCAAACTAGGATGAAACCAGGTCCAGTATTTTAAAAACTTTGTGCAGAAAGATAAAGCCAGTAATAGTAAAACAGCAAGTAAGCTATCAGGTACAAAAAGAAAAAAGTAAGGTAAATGTGTCACACTGTACCTCATTCAGATTCATGAAACTTCCACATAAAAGACAGTGGAGAAACTAGACTAAGAAACATCAGGTGATGGTGATTGAATTTTAGTTTCTAATCTCTCCATTGAATGCAAAGTAAAAGTTAACATTCATTCATTGGGATGCATGCCAGAAATGCAAGGTTGTGTATCAGATGGCTTTGAGTACTCAATGAAAGAAGAGCAAGATGATGTTATTTTTCATTGTGGCAGATCAAAGATAATTTCTCAAGTCCTCAGTGTTCTGGCTCTGAACACAATAAAAGACACGGTTGTATGTGCAGCTTACTACATCACTCCTACCTTGAAAGAGGAGGGGAGGGGGGGGGGGGGGGGCAACCACATACCAACTCCTCTGCAGCATGCACATTGCTGCCACATCCATATTGCATGAAGTGGTTGTCTTGGGTGCGAGCAGTTTCTGGTCCACGCGAACCAGTGAGTAAGAATGGAAGTGGTGTGAGTGAAGACAAGCGCACCTTTTGCCTCTCCAGGAGAGCAGGCGGACAACGTCGGCACCTGATACCCAGGGGTCATATCAACGTCGGACCCTTCTCTAGGTGCTGTGAGCTGGGGACCAAGGCATCTGGAGGTAACATATGTGGCGCCCACCGGTGGATGACAGACATCAGTGTCAGTGTCGACAGAACCTGCATCAGTGTAGAAGGTACCAGTGGGTGTGCCAATAATACCCTAACATCCCTTTCTGCATGACAAGGCACCGCAGGGGTGCTGAGAGGCCAAGCCGCATTGTCTGTCTGGGGCTGGTCCACTGGCAGAGCAGACAGAGACAACATCGGGAGGGTGTGTGGGCACAGCATGGGTTGCATGCTGCCCACCCTAAACTGTGAAGATGGTGAGAGAGGTGTCCACTTGGTGGTCTGCAGGGAGGGGTCTGTGCCCAACCAAGGGCACAGGTGGTTTAGTGGAGGGCCACAAGGCACCTGTCGATACATACTATGAACACATGGCACCCAAGCTGGCTGTGGATGATGCCTGGAATCTAACGTAGATGTTTCTGAACCTCAGGACCCAGACTGCCAGCCTGAAGTTCCGGGTGCAAGCTGTGATAACATCGTTACCGCTGCACGATGCCTATTCAACTGCAACAGATGAAGCAGTGTCCATAGCAGCCCGATTGGAGTAGTTCTGTAAGAACTGAGAAAAAACATATGGGCCTCTGCAAATTCCATGACATATCTGCACATTTGCATTATGAAAGTTTACATGAAAATTTCTGCCTCGCCACTGGATTCAGATGAAAGGGAGTTGCCACGACATGATGGTTGTCATTTCAAGAACAAATATCTTTAAAGGACTGAGCCAATAATTGAGGACCATTCTCTGAAACTACTATATAAGTTAGGCCTTCGACAGGAAAATATTTTGACAGTGCCTTGTCAGTCAAGTTTGCTGTAGTAGCTGGACAATATGCAACAGAACGAAACTTGGAAAATGCATCAACGACCAATAATCAAAAAGTGTCTTGTGCACGGTGCCAACTGGTGATCTTAACGCTAGTTGCAGGCTGGAGGCTCCCCAATGACACTGACGAAACAGGCCTCAGCCTCCCTACACAATGTTGCTGGAATCGTAACACCGACAGTATCCCTTCCATCAACAAGAGAATGACACCATCTAACATGGAAAGGCAATAACAGAAAGTACAGAAGTTCTGCAATGGATCGGATTCCCAGTCTGGTGCAGAGTCAGGCCACCCATGTCATAACCGTACACCACTTATTTAAACACTGGGTTTACAGCTACTGTGGAGCTAGTAATGTAGAAACCATCTGTAGTCTGTTTTGCATCTGTGCAAAGTTGAAAACAATAATTCTTCCTCATCAAACAGCAAATCAGGCCCCATCGGCAGCCCAGACAAGATACCCGCACTTGTCGTGGCTTACTAAACTGATAGTTCGGTAATTTTCACATCTGTCAACACCTACTTTCTTTGGGACTGGAAGTATTATATTCTTCTTGAAGTCTGAGAGCATTTCACCTGTCTCATACATCTTGCTCACCAGAAGGCAGAGTTTTGTTAGGGCTGGCTCTCCCAAGGCATTCTAATGGAATGTTGTCTACTCCCAGGGCCTTCTTTCGACTTAGGTCTTTCAGTGCTCTGTCAAACTATTCACACACTACCATATCTCCCATTTCATCTTCATCTACATCCTCTTCCATTTCCATAATATTGCCCTCAAGAACATCGCCCTTGTATAGACCCTCTATATACTGCTTCCACCTTTCTGCTTTCCCTTCTTTGCTTAGAACTGGGTTTCCATCTGAGCTCTTGATGTTCATGCAAGTGGTTCTCTTTTCTCCAAAGGTCTCTTTAATTTTCCTATAGACAGTATCTATCTTACCCCTAGAGATATATGCCTCTACATCCTTACATTTGTCCTCTAGCCATCCCTGCTTAGCCATTTTGCACTTCCTGTCAATCTCATTTCTGAGACGTTTGTATTTCTTTTGGATCCTTCATTTACTGCATTTTTGTATTTTCTCCTTTCATCAATTAAATTTAATATCTCTTCTGTTACCCAATGATTTCTATTAGTCCTTGTCTTCTTATCTACTTGATCCTCTGCTGCCTTCATTATTTCATCGCTCAAAGCTACCCATTCTTCTTCTACTGTATTTCTTTCCCCCATTCTTGTCAATCTTTCCCTAATGCTCTCCCTGAAAGTCTCCACAACCTCTGGTTCTGTTAGTTTATCCAGGTCCCATCTCCTTAAATTCCACCTTTTTGTAGTTTGAACACAATCTATTGGTTATGAACTATATATTAAAACTGAATAGAGTACACATCTGCCCCTGGAAATGTCTTACAATTTCAAACCTGGTACCTAAATCTCTGTCTTGGCATTATATAATCTATCTGGACCCTTCCAGTATCTCCAGGCTTCTTCCATGTGTACAACCTTCTTTCAGTGGCTTCCTCTTTCATTCATTACCCCCATTCCATATTCACCTACTATGTTTCCTTCTCTTCCTTTTTCTACTGTCGAATTGCAGTCACCCATGACTATTAAATTTTCGTCTCCTTTCACTATCTGAATAATTTCTTTTATCTCATCATATATTTTATCAATGTCTTCGTCATCCTGAGAGCTAGTTGGCATATAAACTTGTACTACTGTGGTTGCCGGCCGCGGTGGTCTCGCGGTTCTAGGCGCGCAGTCCGGAACCGTGCGACTGCTACGGTCGCAGGTTCGAATCCTGCCTCGGGCATGGATGTGTGTGATGTCCTTAGGTTAGTTAGGTTTAAGTAGTTCTAAGTTCTAGGGGACTAATGACCACAGCAGTTGAGTCCCATAGTGCTCAGAGCCATTTGAACCATTTTGAACTACTGTGGTTGGCGTGAGCTTCGTATTTATCTTGGCCACAATAATGCGTTCACTATGCTGTTTGTAGTAGCTTACCCGCACTCCTATTTTTGTATTTATTAAAGCTATTCCGCATTACCGCTATTTAATTTTGTATTTATAACCCTGTATTCACCTGACCAGACGTCTTGTTCCTCCTGCCACCGAACTTCACTAATTGTCACTATATCTAACTTTAACCTAGCCATTTCCCTTTTTAAATTTTGTAATGTACCTGCCCGATTAAAGGATCTGACATTCCACGCTCCGACCTATAGAACGCCAGTTTTCTTTCTCCTGATAACGACGTCGTCCTGAGTAGTCCCTGCCAAGAGATCCGAATGAGGGACCATTTTACCTCCGGAATAGTTTGCCCAAGAGGATGCCATCATCATTTAACCATACAGTAAAGCTGCATGCCACGCGAAAAATTATGGCTGTAGTTTCCCCCTGCTTTCAGCTGTTCACAGTACCAGCAAAGCAAGGCCGTTTTGGTTAATGTTGCAAGGCCAGATCAGTCAATCATCCAGACTGTTGCCCGTGCAAGTACTGAAAATGCTGCTGCCCCTCTTCAGGAACCACACATTTGTCTGGCCTCTCAACAGATAACCCTCCGTTGTGGTTGCACCTACGGTACGGCTATCTGTATCGCTGAGGCACACAAGCCTCCCTACCAATGGCAAGGTCCATTGTTCATGGGGGGCGATATAAGATGAAACTTAACAAAAGCAAGATATAAGATGAACCTCAACAAAAGCAAGACAAAGACAATGGAATGCAGCCTAATTAAATCAGATGATGCTGAGGGAATTAGTTTAGGAAACAAGACACCTACACTAAAAACAAATTTTGCTATTTGGGCAGCAAAAAACTAATGATGAGCAAAGTAGGCAGGATATAAAATGTAGACTTGCAATGGCACAAAAAGCATTTCTGAAGAAAAGGAATTTGTTAACATTAAATATAGACCTAAGTATTAGAAAGTCTTTTCTGAAGATACTTGTCTGGAATGTAGTCGTGTATGGAAGTGAAACATGAACGATAAACAGTTTAGACAAGAGGAGGATAGAAGCTTCTGAAATGTGGTGCTACTGGAACGAAATTTTAGGACATGACATGGGTGCAATTGGGATGATAAGAAGACAACAAACTGGACATGTCACCAACAAGAGAGTAATGCTGGTTCCTGAAATGGGGCTAATTGACACGACAACTGTTAAATGCGAGGAGAAACCTGTGATAAACACAAAGCCTTACAAGTTTCAGAATGGTTCAAATGGCTCTGAGCCCTATGGGTCTTAACTGCTGAGGTCATCAGTCCCCTAGAACTTAGAACTACTTAAACCTAACTAACCTAAGGACATCACACACATCCATGCCCAAGGCAGGATTCGAACCTGCGACCGTAGCTGTCGCGCGGTTCCTGACTAGCGCCTAGAACCGCTCAGCCACACCGGCCAGCCCTTACAAGTTTCTTTGTCCATCACCTTAAGTGCAACGAAGTGCTGGCGGAGTCATTTTTCATAAGCTTCTCAATCTTCAGCAGAGTCATCGTACAGTAGAAACTGCAGTGGGTGTATCTGAGCTTGAACTGTCAATGTAGCCACAAGTTTTTTCAAGGTGGCCGCCGTACATTCCTGCTGCTGGAAAAGTGACTTAACTACCACATCTATGGGCGAGTTACATGAAAAAAAAAGGTCACTAAAGTTGAGCACACAAAAGTTCTACTCATTGTTACTTGAATTCTGGCTCCAAACACAACAGAAGACACGGCTATAAGAAACCAACTATTTATTAAGTCACAGCATAAGTACAATACCAGAACAAGGTCAGCAGCCTCTGGTGGGGGCTCAGAGCAGCCAAACGGTGTGCTACTCAAATAAAGGCATGTATCGACGTACAGCGTGGTAGTGATGGCGGAGGTGAAATAATGTGCAGGTTACTACATCAAGTGTAATAAAAACTTGGGATGCGCAATTCATTAAAATGGTAACACCGAATATGTGGAAGTGTCCGCAGAACTGTAAACCACTGTTGCTTTAGTGGTGGGAATTCAAGCTATCTTCTCCTGTCTGTACTGTGTTAGTGCATACTGTCACTGTGCTTGTTGCAAGTTAGGCTAACTTCTTCTGAAAAAGACATCTAACAAACTCAGGCTGTGCACTGTATTCAGGAAGGTGTGAGGTTCAGAATGGTGGTCAGCACCATGTGGTAATCACTACAGAGCTGTTAAGCATGCTTACTCTGGTGACAGTAATATAAAACTGCCTCCCAAGTACAGCATAACCACAAGCTCGCAAGCAGTACAAGGCATTCCAAGAAATAGTTGAGACCAAACAAAGACACTGAGTATCATCATAAGCTTTCAATTTCTGGCTAGAAAAAGCTAATGCACTGCCAACCTATGTGCAAGAGAGGTAAATTATCCTGGCTGGCACTACCTCCATTCTTAACTTTAGCTGAGTAAACTAGTGAGATGCTGCAGAAAATTATTGCAAATAATGAGTAAAAGATACTTTGTGTGGGTTGGTTGGTTGGTTGGTCGGTTTAGAGGTGAGAGAAGGGACCAAACTACAAGGTCATCAGTCCCTTGGTCCTAATAAAACAATGCCCCAAGTCTGAGAATAAAACGGACAAAACTTATAACACAAAACGGAAAGAAAGGAAAAGCCACAAGAACGAAAGGAAGGCAACGAACACTAATAGGAACAAAAGAGGACAAGAAAACAACAGAGATGCTAGAAACAGAAGAGAGTAAAACATGAAAGCAGATTACAGTGGCTGGCCAACCACGAGAATAAAAAGGGAAAGTCAGCCACTCTGCAATACATTAAAACCTCCACCCTAAAACCACTAGGGTGGAGGACATGGAGGGACAAAGGACATGCGCTAAAACCTACATAGAAGTATAAAACCCACTCTCACAGATTAAACTTAAAACTAAAGCTGCTGTGGAGGCATTGTCACCCAACACAGAAGTCAGGGTGCTGGGAAAGTTAAAAGTCTGCCGCAGAGCGCCTAAAAGTGGGCAGTACAGCAAGAGGTAGACGACTGTCATTTGGGAGCCACAGCGACACTGAGGTGGATCCTTGCGACAGAGTAGGTAAACATGCGTTAGCCACATATGGCCAATGCAGAGCCAGCAGGGGACAACTGATTCCCTGCCAGAGGCCTGCATGGAAGACTTCCACACATTCATAGTCTCCTTAATGACACGAGTTTGTTGTGCGTGCTGTTATGCCATTCTGTCTCCCAAAGCTGAAAGCCGTGCGGTGTAAGACAGTACGCAGGTCAGCTTTGGAGATGCCTATCTCCAGAAGCAGTTTCCGTGTCACCTGTTTGGCCACCCTGTCGGCAAGTTTGTTGCCAGGGCTACGACGTGTCATGGGGTCCACACAAACACCACGGAATGGCGAGATTGTTCCAGGTTGTAGATATACTCCCGAATGGACTCTACCAGGGGGTGGCGAGGGTAGCACTGGTCGATAGCTTGTAGCCGCTCAATGAGTCAGCACACAGGAGAAATGATTCGCCAGGGCATGAGTGGATGTACTCAAGAGCACGAGATATGGCCGGAAGCTCTGCAATGAAAACACTGCAGCCAACTGGCAAGGAGTGCTGCTCAATATATCCTCCATGAACATATGCGAAGCCTATGTGACCATCAACCATTGAGCTGTTTGTGTACACCACTTCAGAGCCTCAGAACACATCAAGAATCGAGACCAAGTGACAACGGAGAGCGGCGGGGTTAACGGAGTCCTTAGGGCCATGCAAAAGGTCCAGACGAAGCTGTGGCTGAGGCCTACACCATGGAGGTGTACGTGAAAGGATCACAAGTAGAGGTGGTAAAGGGAAGGACTCCAGTTCAGAGAGAAGGGACCACACACGAACTGCAATCGTTAGCCCTGATCTGGGCCGCCGATGTGGGATATAGACTGCCGCGAAAGGAGATGGTAATTCGGATGCTCAGAGGAACTATGAATGTGTGGTGCATAACTGGTGAGCAGTTGCACACGTCTTATCTGCACTGGAGGGACACCAGCCTCCACCAGTACACCGGTCACCGGCTCCTGTCACTAATCGAACCCCAAAGTGGTGCACAGGGTCGAGTAAATGCAATGCTGTAGGTGTTGCTGAACCATAAATCACACTCCCATACTCAATTCGGGATTGGAGAAGGGCTCTATAGAGCTGCAGCAGCGTAGAGCGATCTGCACCCCAGTTGGTGTTGCTCAGGCAACGGAGGGCATTGAGATGCTGCCAGCACTTCTGCTTAAGCTGACGAAGATGAGGGAGCCAAGTCAATCGAGTGTCAAAAACCAGTACTAGAAATTGATATGTCTCCACTACAGTTAGTGGATTGTCATTAAAAAAGTGCGGGTTCCAAATGAACGGTGCGACGCCGACACAAGTGTATGACACACGACTTTGCAGCTGAAAACTGGAAGCCGTGGGCTAGAGCCCATGACTGTGCCTTGTGGATGGCTTCCTGGAGGCGTCACTCAGCAACAACAGTACTGGCGCAGCAGTACAAAATGCAGAAGTCGTCTACATACAGAGAAGGTGAGACGGAGGGCCCATCAGCTGCTGACAGACCATTAATGGCCACCAAAAATAGAGAGACATTCAATACAGAGCCCCGCAGGACTCCATTCTCCTGGATATGGATGAAACCATGGGAGTCATCAACTTGGACATGGAAAGTACAGAGTGACAGGAAGTTTTGGATAAAAATCTGGAGTGGTCCCCAGATTCCCCACTCATACAATGTGGCAAGGATATGATGTCGCCAAGTCATGTCGTATGCTTTACGATATGATGTCGCCAAGTCATGTCGTATGCTTTACTTAAGTCAAAAAAGACGGCAATCAGGTGTTGCCATCCGGAAAATGGTGTTCGGATGACAGACTCGACAGACACAAGATTATCAGTGGTAGGACGACCCTGGCGGAAGCTGTGCTGACATGGAGCCAGCAAGCCACATAACTCCCAGACTCAGCCTAACCGCCGGCATACCATACGCTCCAGCAGCTTACAAAGAATGCTGGTGAGGCTGATGGGCCAATAGCTGTCCACATAAAGCGGGTTTTTCCCGGGTTTGAGCACAGAAATGATGGTGCTCTCCCGCCATTGAGATGGAAAGACACCATCGCACCAGATCCGGTTGAAGTTGACGAGAAGATGTCGCTTGTAGTCAGACGAGAGATGTTTAATAATCTGGCTGTGGATCTGATCAGGCCCAGGAGCTGCATCCGGACAAGGTGCAAGGGCACTGAAGAGCTCCCACTCTGTAAATGGGGCATTATAGGGTTCACTGCAGCATGTAATGAATGAGAGGACGTCCCTTTCCAGCCGCCGTTTGAGTGTGCTAAAGGCTGGGGGGTAATTCTCCGACACAAAGGCTGGAGCAAAGTGCTCGGCAATCACGTTTGCGTTGGTACCTAACTCGCCATTTATGGTAACACCGGGGCAGCTGTTGGGGCCTGGTACCCAAAAAGACGTTTAATCTTTGCCCAGACATGGGAATGTGTTGTGTGGCACCCAATGGTAGAGACGTATCTTTCCCAACACTTCTTCCATTGTTTGATAAGGTAGCGAACACGGGCACAAAGCCGTTCAAAGGCTATGAGGTGCTCAAGGGAAGGGTGCCACTTATGCCACTGTAGAGCTCGCTGACGCTCCTTAATTGCTTAAGCGACTTCCGGCGACCACCAAGGGACTGCCTTACGCCTCGAGCACCCTAAAGAGCGAGGGATTGTGTTTTCTGCTGCAGAAATAACTGTGCTAGTCACCTGCTCAACCATCACATCAATGTTACCATGTGGGGGAGATTCAGCGGTGACAGTAGAGGTGAACGTTCCTCAGTCCACCTTGTTCAAAGCCCATTTGGGCAAGCGCCCGTGTTCCTGTCATTGGGGCAGTGACAGGAAGATGGGGAAGTGGTCACTACCACACAGGTTGTCATATGCTCTCCAGTGGATAGATGGGAGAAGTCCTGGGCAGCAAACTGATAAATTAATGGCCGAGTAACTACCACGAGCCACACTGAAATGTGTGGCGGCCCCAGTTCGGACATCTCTGCCTCGGCCAGTAAGCATGGTACCACCCCACAAGGGGTTATTGGGCATTAAAATCTCCCAGAAGTAGGAAAGGTGTAGGGAGTTGATCAATCAGTGCAACTAATACATTCAGGGCTACTGCACCGTCTGGAGGAAGATATACATTGCAGACAGTAATTTCCTGTGTCATCCTTATTCTGACAGCCACAGCTTCAAGAGGGGTTTGAAGGGGCACATGTTCACTACAGACTGAGTTTAGGACATAAATGCAAACTCCACCTGACACTCAATTATAGTCGCTACTGCTCCTGTAATACCCCTTATATCCATGGAGGGCATGGGTCCACATTGCTGGGAACCAGGTTTCCTGGAGGGCAATCCAGATAGCAGGTGTAAGGCTTCCCAGTTGTCATAGGTCAGCCAGGCAGTGGAAAAAAACCACCACAATTCCACTGGAGGATGACATCGTGGGACTGGGAAGGCATGGAACATTCAATGAGGCAGTTTACGCCTCAGAGTCACCTGCTGCCACCGATTTATTGCCTGAGCAGTCTATATCCACTGTGTCTGAGGGTCTGGTGAGATCTAGGTCCTCAGCAGACGCCAAACTCTCCACCCCATCCTTAGACGCAGAACTTTTAGGTAGCCGTGGTGTGGGTGCCTCCGCAATTTCCTTGGTCTTAGGAGTTTTGGTTTTCTCTCGCTGCTCCTTGGGTTTCCCTGGCCGGGAGGACTTCACTGCCTTGTGACCAGCTGCTTTTGGGCTCTTCAGCCACTGGCGGGTGTCCTTTTTCCCACTAGAAGAAAACTGGGAAGGGAGTGACTCAAGGGACCCCTTCCTACTGCGTGAAGCAGAAGAAGACTTACACTTCTCCAGCTTAGAAGTGGGGACGGACGTACACGCCGCACGCCGATGGTTGGGGAGGGTGGGGGGGGTTGCTTCCGAAGTAGATGGTGCAGGAAGCAACAGGGAGGAAAATGCCCCCCGCTAAGGACGCAGGTGTAGTCTTCTGGCTCTGAGGGGTGACCTGGGTTGGCGGAGCTGATGGTGCCAGAACTGTTGTAGCGGCGGCGTAAGACAATGTCATACGCAGAGGATGCAGGTGTTAAATTTTTTTCTTAGCCTCAGTGTAGGTTAATCTGTCCAGGGTTTTGTACACCATGATTTTCCTTTCTTTCTGGAGAATCCTGCAGTCAGGCGAGCAAGGCAAATGGTGCTCTCCGCAGTTGACAAAGATTGGAAGCGGGGCACATGGAGTATTTGGATGTGATGGGCGTCCGCTATCTCGGCATGTGACAGTGGAAGTACAGGTGGAATACATGTGGCCCAAGTTCCAGCACTTAAAGCACCACTTCAGGGGAGGGATACAGGGCTTTTCATCACATCAGTAGACCATCACCTTGACCTTCTTGGGCAATTTATCACCCTCAAAGGCCAAGATCAGGGCACCGATTGCAACCTGATTATCCTTCGGACCCCGGTGGACACGCCGGACAAAATGTACACCTCGCCGCTCTAAATCAGTGCACAGCTCATTGTCAAACTGCAAAAGAAGGTCTCGGTGAAATATGATACCTGGACCATATTTAAGCTCTTATGGGGCATGATGGTTACAGAAACATCCCTCAGCTTGTCACAAGTGAGTAGCTTGTCACAAGTGAGTAACTCCCGTGACGGGGCAGAGGATGCTGTTTTGATCAAGACTGATCCAGATCTCATTTTGGACAAGCCCTCCACCTCACCAAACTTGTCCTCTAAATGCTCAACAAAAAACTGAAGCTTCATCGTCATGAAAGATTCCTCATCAGCTCTCGAACAAACAAGGTACTGGGGCAAATAAGATCCGCTGCCATCTTTAGCCTGACGTTGCTCCCATGGTGTGGCCAGGAATATCATAGATGGTATTCCTGTACATCCAATTGTAAATAACATAAGATAGCCTAGCATATGAGATAAGGAAGAAGCTCAGGAGTCTGATCAATAACAAACTTATAAGGTCAAATACATGATATGTAACGAAGTCAAGCAGAAAATTAGGGATCCTTGAAATTGGGGAGTTTGTATCTTCTGAGGTCTCGAATATGTACACCAACACACTGATCGAAGAGACAATTCCGATAAAAATAACCTAATTCAGAACAAAAAACTCAAGAGGCCTGAAATTCATGTGGTTACTGACTTGCTACAGTTAATCACAAATTTCAACTATTTCTGTTGACACGCAAAAGACTGCCTTACAATGGGAAGTCTTCTGGCAAAGATATTGACAGATTTATCTGAATAATTTAGAGTGTAAATTCTTTCAACAATATAAGTAAACAGCAGAGAATGTTAAGCATTATTACAGATTGCCAACAACATACTGATGTTTGAAGGCACTCACAATGTAATAGACATTATGCATGCAAAGTTCAATAGTTCACACACCATAAGATAGAGAAATCAAAAGTTAGTTAGTTTATCAACTACCCAGACACAAAAATTATGAATCTTGGAGATCAACAAAAATTTGGTATTTTTTTGTTAACGTACAGCCGCACACGTATTGATAACAGTCTTGTCAAAAGGTTGCACATACAAAAGCTGTGGTGTCACCGCCAGACACCACACTTCCTAGGTGGTAGCCTTTAAATCAGCCGCGGTCCGGTACTATACGTCGGACTCGCGTGTCGCCACTATCAGTGATTGCAGACCGAGAGCCGCCACACGGCAGGTCTAGAGAGACTTCCTAGCACTCGCCCCAGTTGTACAACCAACTTTGCTAGCGATGGTTCACTGACAAATTATGTTCTCATTTGCCGAGACGATAGTTAGCATAGCCTTCAGCTATGTTATTTGCTACGACCTAGCAAAGCGCCATGATCAGTTTCTATTGATATTGTAAATCATGTACCGTCAAGAGCGATGTTCGTCATTAATGGATTAAAGTTAAGTATTCCACCAGCTACGTCCGTTTTTCTCAATTCTAATTCCCTTGTCATGTTCCAGACCTCACGCCAGCCTGCGTGAGCTAAAACGCGTGCATAACGGCCTCCCTTAATAACCCTGTGTTGGCTCTCCTGCCAACCACAACATTGGCGACGAGAGTAAAAGTGTTCTTATCTAAATTGCCCTGATTTACTTGTGTAATGGCTTCGCCACAATCTCCAGATATACTGTCCGAATTTTATAGCTTACAGAATCAGCAGACGCAGGCCTTACTTGATGCCCTTTGACAGCTTGTTCAGGGTCAACGTGCGATGCAAAACGATGTGGCAGCAGCCGCTTCACCGCTAACGCAGCCACAACACGCTGCTGCACCCACTTTTCGACCTTTTGATGCTCCACTGGAAAGCTGGACGGAGTAGTCCTGCCAATTTGTATTCCACCTTGCCGCCTACAGAATTCAAGGTAACGAGCGGCAGCCTTTTTTGTTATCGTCAGTAGGGGTGACCACGTACCGTGTGATAGTCAAATTATTTCCCCGACGCGACGTAGCAACTCTGTCCTACAAAGAAATTTTGTCTGCATTAGATGCATATTTCAAAGAATCAGTCAATGTAGTTGCCAAAAGGTATACCTTCTTTCGTACAAAACGTACGGCAGGTCAGACTAATAGGGAGTGGGTTGCAACCTTGCAAGGCCTTACTAATGATTGTGCCTTTGAGTGTCAATGTGGACTCCCTTATTCAGATACTATGGTACATGATGCAATTGCACAGAACGTTTCTGATGTTCGTATATGGGAACAGATTTTGAAACTAGTCAATCCCTCCCCTCAACAAGTGATGGACATATTGGATCAGCAGGACACACTTGACTTTGCTCAGGAGTCATTTGAAACTTCGCCAGCAGTGTGTCAGGTTAATCAGCCCGCCGGGCGAGCTGCGCAGAGCAGTAAACAGCCCTCGCACCCGGCCGCGCCGCTGCCGCCAAGCTCTCAGCCACGTGTGCCGCGCAGGAAAGCAAATGCAGTGATCAAATCATGCTCGCGGTGTGCTACTAAACATTCGCGTGAGAATTGCCTGTCACGCCAAGCTATTTGCTTTTATTGTAATAAAAAAGGACATGTTAAGAGTGTTTGCCAGAAAAAGCTTCGATTGGAATCTCAAACCCGTTCCAGGCCCTTTGCTTCGCGCTGGAATCAGAATCGAACCAAGGATACTCAGGCTTGCGAAACTTCGCCCATGGAAATTCATGTAGTTCATTCCACTCTGCCCAGTGCCACTCTCTCTAACAGTGGCTGTGTTCGTTCCAAAAATAGTGTGCGTCGACATCACCGGAACTCCCGTCAAGTCGCAGTTGCAGTGTCAGTTCACGTTGCACGAGACAGTCGCTCTTGTCGTCAGCAGGACAATAAACTTTTTGTAGACTTGGACATTAACGGCAAAGTGATACCATTCCAGCTCGATACAGGAGCTGCCGTTTCACTGATCAATCAAACGACACTTACAAACTGCTGTGCACACCTCCGTTGCGTGCCGCAAATGTTAAGCTAAGCAGCTATTCAGGTCAAAGTATCCCTGTGTTATGACAGTGCAGCCTTCTTGCAACATACAAAGGACAAACAAAACTTGTGTCATTTTACGTCCTTCGTTCTTCTTCTGCAGTGAGCTTGTTTGGTTTCGATTCATTTCAGTTGTTTAACTTTTGTATAGTAAATCACGTCCTATCAGTGAACTAGACTGTGCCTTCAGACAGTGTTTCTCGTCTATGTGAAGAATTTGCAGATATTTTTGCACCGGGCCTCGGTTGCGCTAAGAACTATAAAGCACATTTGGAACTGAAAGCCAACGCGCAACCGAAATTTTTCAGAGCGCGCAATGTTCCCCACGCATTGCGTGATGAGGTCGCAAAAACATTACACGATTTGGAATCACAAGGTGTAATTGAACGTGTGCAGGCTTCTCTCTGGGCATCACCCTTAGTAATTCTGCCAAAACCTTCTGGCAAATTGAGACTTTGTGTGGACTTCAAGGCAACAGTGAATCCACAACTAGTGATTGCGTATTTTTCCTTTACCCCGCCCGGAAGATCTTTTTGACAAACTGTGCCCGGGTAAATATTTTTCGAAGTTGGACCTCGCAGACGCATACTTGCAAATACTCGTGGACGAAGAATCCCAGCGCGTTTTGGTGGTTACCACACATCTTGGTTTGTATCGATTCAAACGACTGCCATTCAAGTGTATATCCGCCCCTGCATTGTTTCAACAATATCTCCAAACTGTTTGTGTGTCAGTCCCTACTGCAGCAAATTATCTGGAGGATATTGTGATCTCCAGAAAGACGGAAGAAGAACATTTGGCCAATCTCCGAACATTATTTCAGGTTTTGCGACAAAATGGTCTCCGCTTGCGGAAGGACAAATGTGTGTTTTTTGCTCGGGACTTGCCATACTTGGGACATGTACTCAATGCCCAAGGCATACATCCCAGTCCAACACACCTTTGTGCCATACAAGACTTGCCTTCGCCACGGAATTTGAAGCAGCTACAGAGTGTGCTGCGAAAAATAAATTACAACTGCTGCTATGTGCGGCATGCTTCTTCCATTTCAGCTCTGCTTCATCGCTTACGCCGTAAAGGTGTTCTGTTCGTCTGGACGATGGACTGCCAACACGCCTTTCGCCAATTGAAATCGGCGTTGCTTTCCAATACTTGCATTACGCCATTCGATCCCCAGAAGCCCCTCTTGTTGATGGTGGATGCATAGGGTTTCAGGATCGGTGCTGTGCTTGCGCACAAAGATGGATAGCACGAACGCCCTATTGCCTTTGCGTCCAAATTGCTCTCATCTGCGCAAAGAAATTATTCACAGATCGAGAAAGAAGCATTGGATCTCGTATTTGGTGTTACAAAGTTTCATGATTTCTTGTATGGTCATCACTTTACCATAATGACAGACCACCGACCTTTGACATCGCTTTTTCAACCGACCAAGCCTGTGCCTCCACGTACAGTGCAGAAATTCATTCGCTGGTCTGTTTTCCTCTCGCAGTCCCGCTACGATATCTTGTATCGGTCCACTGCTAAGCACGAAAACGCCGATGCGTTGTCCCACTTGGCTCTTGCTGAGGATAGGGCATTCGATTCCTCCGAACTTGCTTGCATGTTCATTGATGCGGAAACCGATGACGTGGTCGACTCGTTTCTGATTGATTTTCGTTGTGTAGCTACAGCCACAGCTGCCGACCCTGTCCTTGCTCCCATTCTGCGTTTTGTTGCTATGCAATGACCCTTGTCAAAGTCACGGATCGGGGACCCGTTGGTTCACTGACTTTTTTTGCTCGCAAGGAGAGACGTTTTGTACGATGTGGTGATTTGCTGTTGCGTTCGGATAATGATCAGTCCAGGGTCGTGGTACCACGTTCGTTACAGTTCTCTGTCTTACAGCTTCTCCACCAATGACATTGTAGTATAGTGAGAACGAAACAACTTGCTCGTCAGCACTGTACTTGGTTCGGAATCGATGCCGCGATTACGAATATGTGCTCTTCTTGCATGGTGTGTGCCGAACAACGAACAACAATCAGCACCACCACGGAAATTCTTTGCATGGCCAAAAGCCACTTCCCCTTGGCAACGCTTACACATCGATTTTGCTAGTCCATTCTGGAATGCTCGATGGTTGGTTGTGGTAGATTCATTCAGTAATTTTCCTTTTGTTGTCCGGATGTCTTCCACGACGTCATCTGCCACCATCCAAGTGTTATCTGCTATCTTTTGCATTGAAGGTCTTCCCCAGATTGTTGTGTCCGACAATGGCCCACAATTCATGTGCGCAGAATTTCAGTCATTCTGCAAGGCCAATGGTTTTCAACATCTGACGTCCGCGCCGTTTTCGCCACAGTCAAACGGTGCCGCTGAACGCTTGGTCAGGACTTTCAAGTCACAGATGTTGAAGCGGCAGACACCTGCTTTTGCTCCAGGCGACGTTGTCTACTATCGCCACTACTGAGGTTCACGGCGTTGGCTCGCAGGGCGCATTCTTCGCTGCCTCGGACGCGCTATGTATCTGGTTTTGGGGGCCTCTGGTGAGGTGCGTCGGCATCTCAATCAGCTGCGCCTCTGTCATTGCACGGGATCTGCCGCTCGCCGCCTGCTTTCAGCGATGGTGCCGTCCGGTCAGCGCTCCGGGGGCCCATCTTCTGGCTCGCCTCAGCCCCAGGTGTTACCGACGCTGCCTTCCATTTTGCCCCATGGCGACGCACCGCCGCCGCTGCCACCGCCGCCGCCGCCGCCTGTTCTCCCGCCGGCAACGCCCGCAGTGGACACGTCGTTGCAACCGCCGGGCACCTCCCTTGGTCACGTGCCACCGATCTCTTCCCATGACCAGTTGTCCTCCAACATGGAACTCTTGCCCACTCCGGACCATATGTCGTCTTCGGCCGTCGGGTGTCCCGGCCCGATGGAGGTCGACCCTTTGGCCCCTCCTGTCTCTCTACGGGCGCGTACACCGCATGTTGGCGTGCACCCTGGAGCAGGTTTTCAGGCGTTTCCTAGCTCCCCGTGGTCCGAATGGCAGGCTGCGGGTGGCACAGCCTCACCTGTTGTTAGGCTCACCACCTCGTCGCATATGTCAACATGGGGTCCTCCCCGCGACGGGCGGAAGTGTTATGCCACCACCGTACGCCGATTTGCAGGGGAGGAATGTGGTGTCACCGCCAGACACCACACTTGCTAGGTGGTAGCCTTTAAATCGGCTGCGGTCCGGTAGTATACGTCGGACTCGCGTGTCGCCACTATCAGTGATTGCAGACCGAGCGCCGCCACACGGCAGGTCTAGAGAGACTTCCTAGCACTCGCTCCAGTTGTACAACCGACTTTGCTAGCAATGGTTCACTGACAAATTACGCTCTCATTTGCCGAGACGATAGTTAGCATAGCCTTCAGCTACGTTATTTGCTACGACCCAGCAAGGCGCCATGATCAGTTTCTATTGATATTGTAAATCATGTACCTTCAAGAGCGACATTCGTCATTAATGGATTAAAGTTAAGTATTCCACCAGCTACGTCCGTTTTTCTCAATTCTAATTCCTTTGTCATGTTCCAGACCTCACGCCAGCCTGCGTGAGCTAAAACACATGCATTTTGGCCTCCCTTAATAACCCTGTGTTGGCTCTCCTGCCAACCACAACAAAAGCATTTTTTCAATGTACAGTATGTCACTTAATGCGCTAAGCCTGATGATGCCGAAATTCACAAAGAGTTAGCCATATTAAAAAAGCTGTCTCTTTAAGGAGTGGCTTTCCCGGTGGTAGGGTTAGGAATGTGTGTACCAAAATATGCAATATCAATGCAAAAACAGTCAAAGAAATCACACTGGTAAAAGACAAACAAATGAATGACTGTTAGCCACTTGGAATTTGATATGTCATAAACTTACTTGACCAAGCTGTTAAAAATAGAAATACCATTGTAGCTAATGTATTTATTCAACAAGTAGAAGTTAGAGACATGCCTAACCAGTACTAGAAGGATTGTCATACCACGATGCACATTATTCACATTATATAACTTAGTTCCATGTACATTTCTAACACCATAAGTAAACAGTGAGGCTGATTAATGACACGACTACTGAATATTTTAAAGCAAGCTTCAAAATGTTGACTGGGGTGAAGTTTAGAATGAGCCTAATGTTAACTCTAAATTCAACACACTTCCTTAATGAGCCTGCATCCATTTTAAAAGCATTTTTCTTAAAAAAAAAAAAAAAAAAAAAAAAAAAAAAAAAAAAAAACAATGTAATAGTGACAAGTCATTAAAGAAATCTCCAAAATGAAAAAAGGACTTGTACCAAATAGCCAGAAGAAGATCGGATGTTATGGGCGCACAATGTCAAGGTCATCAGCGCAGAACAAGAAATGTCCCAGAAATGCTATATTATTATAAACAGTACTGTAACATATTAAATTGCAAAATATTCAAGAGTGTGCACATCTTCTCTAAAACTGACAAATCAGATAATAAAATAAAAGAGAGAGACAGGGAAAGAAGCCATAGAAGATGACATTATTTCTTTTAAAGAGAATGGAAGCACTGTAACAGAAAAAAAACATTAATCCCGTAACCCCATCTAACATAAGAAAGATCATCATGATTTTAAAAAGTAAAATTTCATATGGGGTGGATAATATCTTCAATACGACACAAAAAATCTGTGGCTCTATAATATGAAATGTTATTAGTCACTTGTGTAATGCATCAATAACTCAGGGTGTTTACCAGAAATATTGAAATATGTCATTGCCAGGCCTATCTATATAAAGGGTGACTTCACAGATGTCAATAACTACCAACCAGTGTCACTCCTTACACCATTCTCTAAAAGTTTTTGAGAAGGTAATATACTTCAGGATTGTCACCCACCTGTGTGGTAATGGGGTACTTAGCCATTGACAGTTTGGATTTCAAAAGGCCATTATACTGAACCAGCTCTTCATACATTTTTCTGAGCACATAAAATCTTTAAATGATAAATGATCAGTGACTGTGATCTACTGTGACTTATCGAAAGCATGCTTACTAAAGCATTAGTGTCAATTATAACAATTTATAAGAGGAGTTAAGTTTTTATGGTTTGTGGAAGTTACTGAAAGGTAGTTAAAGGTTTTGCACAAATGGGCTAGCTTATATATATTAGATTTGCTACAATGTTTACGTTCAACTATTTTTTTCCTTAAGAATAATGACGAACTTGCATTTTCATTCACTGGTGTTGTAAGTCATAACACTCTGGGGTAATTCCTCTCTTAGGCGAAAAGTATTCATTGCACAAAAATGCGTATTATGTGTGGAGTTCACACATGTACATCTTGTTGGCATCTCTTTAAGCACCTGGGAATATTAACTACAGCTTCACAATACATTTACTCACTTATGAAATTTGTTAGCAACAGTCCATCTAAGTTTGGTAGTAACAGAGATATTCACAAGTACAGTACTATAAGGAAAAATGATCTGATATATTTTTACTAAATCTAACTTTGGCACAGAAGTGGGTGAAATCTGCAGATATTACTCAAAGACTGGGACTCAAAACCAGATCTCCCGCTTGTCGCGAGCAATCACCGCAACTGCATTGGCCTTCTGAGCATGCTTTCAACCTGACCCAAATTCATGGCTTGTTACACACTACTGACATAGCATCACGTACCCATGAACCACTGACCCACAGTTCCTGATTACTGTAGGAGATTGGGCGTGGTGTGCATCAGCACTGAAAGACAGCATTGCTAGTCATCGACACTACATAACTCATTGATAATCTACCCATGGAACTAAAGTGTCTGACAGATATAACAAGTGTTTTCAAATGTAGATTAAAGATGCTCCTCTTTGACCCCTGCAATAAAGCAGAGGAATTTCTGAGTAAAGATAATGAGTCACTTTAATGAAGAAAGCTGTAAATTACAATGAAATTCAGTCGCACTATCCTCTGTGCACTTGGTGGCTCAGATGGATAGTGTGCCAGCCGTGTAAGCAGGAGATCCCGGGTTCGAATCCCAGTCAGGAGAGACATGTTCAACTGTCTACGTTGACATATGTCAATGCCTGTAAGCACCTAAGGGTTTTCATTTCATTGTAATTTCGTTCTAACGAGCTGCATGGTCACAGATGGTATCTGTTCTTTCGGACGTGTCCGAAAGAACAGAAACCATCTTAATATATATAAAGCTGTAAATGGTCCACATGTAGCCACATAAATATTATTTTTTTGGTGGTTGAAATGTGTTCTATGTTTTTTTCCGTTGATGCATTCCGCACCATAACATTTATTGTGACTTTGATCTACAGAACAACTAGCTAACTAGCCACCCAACCAAAGTTTGTCGGATTCCCATACCTCAAGGCAGCTTTGGTTAAACTTGCACAGACATTTAAAAACACAAAGGTAGGGATTAGTTTCCAAACAAAAAATATTCTACAGAAACTAATCTGATGTAACAGTAATAAAAGTGAACATTTCAGTAAATCGGGCATGTATAATATTCACTGTGGTACATGCCCGAAGTATATATTATATAGGACAGACAGGATGTTCTTTTACTACTAAATTTAAAGAACATATCAGGTAAACAGGTAGCAGCACTTCCACATTCAGTATTCATCTCAAAGAGAATACACATAATGCAGCCAGTATATCCAAATCCTGGACACCATACAGAAGGGCAAAACCATGAATATTTTGGAATAAACAGAAATGTAGGATCATCTCAAAACTCTCAAAACTCACCCAGAAAATATGTTAAATGAACAAGCAGACTTATTTACGAGAAGATTTCTGGACAACTTCAATTCAGTCTTTCAAAAACAGTGAATGGTAGCTGAATGCTCCACGTAACTGCCAGCAGTACTTTCCCTTCATCATGTATCCCATCTTTTCGAGTAGGATACTTCATTTATTTATATGACACTTCATTTCTTACAATATCTGAACACTATGTGATCAATAGTATCCGTACGCCCACAAAGACATACGTTTTTCATATTAGGTGCATTGTGCTGCCACCTACTGCCAGGTACTCCATATCAGCGAACTCAGTAGTAATTAGATATCGTGAGAGAGCAGAGTGGGTGCTCTGCGGAACTCACGGACTTCGAATGTGATCAGTTGCTTGGGTGTCGCTTGTGTCATACATCTGTAAGTGAGATTTCCACACTCCTGTACATCCTCAGGTCCACTGTTTCCAATGTGATAGTGAAGTGGAAACATGAAGGGACACGTACAGTACAAGAGCAACAGGCCGAATTCATCTGTTGACTGACAGAGACTGCCAACAGTTGAAGAGGGTCGTAATGTGTAATAAGCAGATATCTTTCTAGACCATCACACAGGAAATCCAAACTGCATCAGGATCCACTTCAAGTACTTTGAAAGATAGGTGAGAAAACTTGGTGTGTGTGTGTGTGTGTGTGTGTGTGTGTGTGTGTGTGTGTGTGTGTGTGTGTGTGTGTTTGAGGTTTACGGGCACTAAACAGCGTGGTCATCAGCACCCAAGCACATAAAAACAGGAACACATGCAGTGAAAGGACTAAGACGAACAGCGATCAAGGATAATGGCTAAAAGACGCAGACCTGACGCAGTTCCAAATCCCCATATACAGAGGCAAAACAAGAGGAGAAGGAACACACTAAAAAAGAAAAGGAAACACAAGGAAAGGAGAGCAAAAAACCGAAGAAAAACAACGAGGTAATCGTGACTGGCGGACCTCTTACCTAAACCCTGGGTGAGTCAGTCACCCAGCACCACATTAAAACCCTCCCATAAAATCCAAGGCAACAAATTGGACAAGACACAAAACCGTAAGACCTTAACCACAGTCGCTGCATCGTCTTGCAAAATAGAGGGCAAATCCGGTGGCAAAGAAACCACCGCCCTCTGGTCAGAGAATAACAGTCAAGTAAAATGTGGCGGACAGTAATCTGGATGCCACAAGCACTGCAGATTGCGGGAAGGGGGGGGGGGGGGGTGTGTCCTCCCGCCAGAGTAAAAAACCATGCGTTAAGGGACTGTGCCCGATGCGGAGGCGAGTGAGGAGAACCTCATCCCACCTATATGACTGGTAGGACGTACGCCATGGTCGCATAGTGGCCTTTACCAGACGCAGCTTATTGTCACCAACTGCCAGCCACTCCTCTTCCCATTGACGCATAACATGAAAACGCAAAAGGGAGGTTACAGCATGGAGGGGGACGGCACATTCAACAACGTGAGGGAGGAAACATGCATCTTTGGCAGCCACATCCGCCAGTTCGTTTCCCCTAATACCCACGTGCCCCGGCACCCAGCTGAAAGAAACCTCCTTCCCCTGCCGTTGCAGGTGGAGTAGGGCATCATGGATGTTCTGGACGACCGTAGCCACTGGGTACAAGTGTTGCATGGCCTGAAGGGCACTCAGGGAGTCAGAACAGATGAGGAACTTAAGACTGGGAACACATCTCATCTGCTCCAGTGCCCGCAAGATCGCAAACAATTCGGCATCAAAGCTGGTAAATGCCGCAGGAAGCCGTTACTTGATGACTCGATCAGGGAAAACAACAACAAAACCAACAGAGTCCCCCTGTTTAGAGCCATCTGTGAATGCAGGTACATCGTCTGGATGCTGGTTTAAAATATCGTAAAATAAGGAGGTAAAAACAAACGCTGGAGTGCAGTTCCTCCGGTTCTCCAACAAGTCTAGAAGAATGCTGGGCCTCTGAAGCAACCAGGGACGCAGGCGAGTAAAACCTTGTCGTTGGGGGGCCACATGCTCCACACCAAGGGACTCAAGCAAATGCTTGGCACGAATCCCAAATTGTCTCATTGCCCTGGGACGACTGGAAGAGAGACGTTCCACAGGCGGTCGGGCAACAGTAGGGTACGCAGGGGAGGTAGGACAGGCAAGGAAATGACACATCCGTCGCACCATGAGGAGTTTCCGCCGGATGGCTTGCGGCGGTTCCCCTTTCTCAGCACACAGGCTGGGGATGGGACTGGTACGGAAGGCACCAGTGCCCAGCCTGATACCCTCATGGTGTACTACGTCAAGGATTTTCAGATACGAAGGCCTTGCTGACCCATAAACTGTGCATGCATAGTCAAGACGCGATCGGACGAAAGCCCTATAAAACTGCAGCAGACGGGCCTGATCTGCTCCCCAGGACCAATGGCTTAGACACTTCAAAATATTCAGTGCCTTCAGGGCCCGCACCTTGAGGTCTTTAAGGTGAGGCAACCACGACAACTTGGAATCAAAAGTGAGGCCCAGGAACCTCACAGTGTCTCTAAAAGGAAGAACGGTGTCCCTAAGACGCAATTCAGGGGAGGTAAAAGGATGCCAAGAACGATTAAAATGAACACACACAGATTTGTCTGCAGAAAAGGTAAAACCCGTCTTTGCAGTCCATGCCTCTAAGCACTTTATCGTAAGCTGCAACTGCGGACTAGCAGTGACAAGACTGGAGGAAGAACAGAAAACAGCAAAATCGTCCACAAACAAGGAGCATTGGGCAGGACTCCGGATAGTGGACGTGATACTGTTAATAGCGACGGCAAAGAGGGTGACAATTAAAACGCTGCCCTGAGGAACACCATTCTCCTGCACGTACAAATCAGATAGCACATTACCAACCCGATACCGAAAGAGGCAGTGAGAAAGAAAGGACCGAATGAAGATGGGGAGACGGCAACAAAAGCCCCACTTGTGGAGGTGATTGAGGATAAGGCGGTGCCAAGTAGTGTCATACGCCTTATTAATATCAAAGAAGACCCCTAGACAACGCTGGTTACGTAGGAAGGCCGGCTGGATGGCGGCCTCAAGCAGGGTCAAGTTGTCTATAGTGGAATGACATCTCCGAAAGCCACACTGAGAAGGGCTAAGGAGCTGCCTGGTCTCGAGCAGCCAAACCAGGCGGCAGTTGACCATGCGTTCCAACGTCTTCCCAACACAGCTCGTCAAAGCAATACTGCAATAACTACTGGGATGCGTTCGATCCTTCCCTGGTTTGAGGAGGGGAATCAAAATCGCCTCCCTCCACGAGTCAGGGTACGTGCCGGATAACCATATCATATTAAAACAGTTCAGGAGAACTTCCTTGGATGGCAGCAACAAGTGCCGCAGCATGCTGTACCGGATTTGATCATGACCAGGCGCACTACCATGAGCCACAGACAGCGCAGAATCCAGTTCCCACATTGTGAAGGGGCAGTTATAGGGTTCAGAATTTAGAGACCGGAAGTCCAAGTGACCCCTCTCGATGGCAGTGCGGTAGCGGCAGAAATCTGGATCACACTTAATAGTGGCGGTAGAGTCCGCAAAATGCATGGCTAGTGTCTGGCCAATGTCTCTCGGCGCCATGAGGAGACATCCCTGATGCAGCAATGCCGTGACAGGTAGCTGTCTGAGTTTCCCAGAAATCCTCCTGATGGCTTCCCATACTTTCGTAGAACTAGTGGAGCAAGAGATGGAGTTCAAGAACGATTGCCATGACCATCATTTGCTCTCTTTAATCACTCGCCGCGCTCTGGCCCTTGCCACCCGAAAGGCCGCAAGATTGTCAGCTGAGGGACGGCACTTGAAGCAGCGCAGAGCTGCACGGCGGGCTCGGATGGCTGAGCGGCACTCAGTGGTCCACCAAGGGACAGGACGCCTCTTGGGATGACCGGATGACCGTGGGATTGACAATTCAGTAGCATAGGAGATCATGGCTGTAACATGGTCTACCCATTCGTGGGCGCTGGCACGGTGTTCCAAAACAGCCAGTTGGCTGCAAAGTGTCAAGTCAGCTCTGCAGAGGTGGCACCAGGGCGGCACTGGTAATACCACAGCCTCATCCAGGAGGCGAATCCAAAGGGGGAAGTGGTCACTAAAATGGAGGTCAGCAGCAGCCTCCCACAGAGCAGAATCCGCAAGTGCTGGAGAGCAAAAGGAAAGGTCAATAGCCGATGTCAACCCGGAAGCAGTACAGAAATGAGTGGGAGCACCAGAGTTGAGGATGCAGAGTTCTTCAGACATCACGAGACTTTCCAGAATGCGACCCCTGGGGCAAGTAGTCGGAGAGCCCCATAAGACATTATGAGCGTTAAAGTCCCCCAGAAGAAGAAATGGGCGGGGGAGTTGGGTAATAAGGTCCGTGAGAGCCTCAGAGTCCATCGCATCCTGAGGCGGTAAATAAACTGAACAGACTGTGAGCCTCCGACCCACAAGAATGTCAACTGCAACTGCTTGCAAGTCGGTGACGAGAGGGAGCTCAGATGAGGGGTGCATGTCACGGACAAAAACCGCAACACCACCCTTTGCCCTTTTCCCCGTCAGATCATCTTTTCGATATACGGTATAGACCCGTAAAGAAGGAGCATCAGTGGCCCGAAAATGTGTCTCCAAGAGACATAAGCACAAGGGGCACTCTCGTATAAGGAGTTGTAATTCGGCCACATGCGTCCTGAACCCATTCAGGTTCCACTGTAATATGGGAGCCAGTGATCAGGGTGGCTGAACTTTCACCCTGCCTCTGTGCTTTGGAGGTGAGCCCGTACTGGCCGGAGATTTATTCCTGGGGCGAGAAGATCGCCCCCGGTCGACATCAATGTCCATAAGCTCCGATGACGACCCACGGGAGATGTCAGACAGTACAATGGCCTCGTCATCGGACCGACGCTGACTAGTCTCCTCAGGTGGCAAAACCTTCACCTTCTGAGGCTTTGTCTTGGGGGGCTTAGAATGCAGCCTTGTCAACAGTTGGAGCTTTACTCACCTGGGCAGAAGGCGCCATATGGGGAGAGGCAGGAAGTACCCCAATGTCAGCAACCACGGCCTTGTCCGACGTAGCGGGGAGAGCCGCAGGTTGCAAAACAACCGCAGCAGCCAAAGTGCACTGGCAAGCGCAGGTATTAGTGCTAACACTAGCAACCTCCGTCTGCGTAGCAACAGTGGCCAGTTGTACCGGTTTTTTGAGAGCGGAAGCGAAAGATGTTGAAAACACAGGAGGTTGCATGGCCTTAAAGAGCTTCTTGGCCTCACCATAGGGGATGCTCTTCAATGTTTTAATCTCCTGTACCTTCCGTTCTTCGAGAGAGATGGGGCAGATCCGGCTTCAGACAAGGTGACTACCAGAGCAATTCACGCACTTCACAGGCGATGAACAATCAGCTCCATCATGGGCAGGCTGACCACATTTACCACAAGTGGCTATCCCATTGCACCCCAACGTAGTATGCCCAAAGCGCTGACATTTAAAACAGCGCATTGGGTTGGGGAAATATGGCCGTACTGGCAAACGTAAAAACCCCGCTTTAACATGCTCTTGGAGTCTCGGGCAACTGAATGTGAGAATAAACGAGTCAGATTTGACAAGGTCCCCATTGACTCGTTTCATAATATGCTGCACGTCAACAATACCTTCGTCAGCCCACTCAGATTTTAACTCGTCTATGGGGATATCCACCAAGTCCCTACACGTCACAACACCCTTACTATAATTCAAAGTGGATTGGAGCTCAGTCTCGATTGCGTACTCTCCTAGACAGGTTGCTTTCCGAAGGGAAGCGACTTGACAGGAACTGGAAGTCTCAACTAACAGAGTCCCATTGCGCAGTAGCTTTACAGATTTCAGTATTCCTGCAATTCCCTCAAGACCCTTGTGGATGTAAAAGGGAGAAACCCTCTCAAAGCTACCCTCCTCCCTTTTAATAATCAAAAACACATTCTGATTATCAGCATGTGCTCCGTTAATACAGTCTGTTAAATCTCTAGCAACACCAGGCACTGGAGGACTCGCAGCGCGTAGCCGCTTTTTCGATGGGGTATGTTTTCCTACTAGTGGCGCACCCAAGCCACTGGTAGGGGGAAATGTAGAGGTCGAAGGGTCCATTGCGGTCCCACGAGCAGCTAGGGAACTAAAGGTCCGCTCAGACAGAGCCCCGCGTGCCTGAGTAAGCCTTATACAACTGGGGTGCGGCAGGTGCCCCAGAGATTGCCCGCTTGCGACTGTTCCACCCCAACAGCCATGCATCTTCTAGGCGCGGAGCACACTGAAAGATTGAGGGTTTTTTATAGAGGTTGGCCTTCCTCGCAAACCAGGCGGTCAAGCCAAGATTACCATTCCCCGCAGCACACAACATTTCACCGCCGCGCCGTACGATGGTCGCTGAAGCATGGCCGGGGGTTACGGTGACAGGAGACTGGCGGCGCAGACCAGTCCCCAGCTCAGGACCCCGGGGTCGCCAAGCCCGTACTCAGCAAGTGAATGCTGAGCCCCTGGGGGAGAAAACTTGGATTTCATGGTCGAGTGGCTGCTCATAAGCCACACATCACACCGGTAAATGCCAAATGATGCCTTGCTTGGTGTAAGGAGTGTGAACATTGGACGACTGAAAAAACATTGTGTGGAGTGACGAATCACGGTACACAATGTGGTGTCCCGATGGCAGGGTGTGGGTATGGCAAATGCCCAGTGCACATCGTCTACCAGTGCATGTAGTACCAACAGTAAAATTCAGAGGCGGAGGTGTTATGGGGTGGTCGTGTTTTTCATGGAGGCAACTTGCACCCCTTGATTGTTTTGCTATCACAGTACAGGCCTACATTGATGTTTTAAGCACCTTCTTGCTTCCCACTGTTGAAGAGCAATTTGGGGATGGCGACTGCATCTTTCAACACAATCGAGCACCTGTTCATAATGCACGGCCTGTGGAGGAGTGATTACACGACAATAACATCCCTGTAGTTGACTGGTCTGCACAGAGGATTGGCCTGAATCTGATAGGACACCTTTGGGATGTTTTGGAACAATGATTTTGTGCCAGGCCTCACCAACCAACATCAATACCTCTCCTCAGTGCAGCACTCCACGAAGAATGGGCTGCGATTCCCGAAGAAATCTTCCAGCACCTGACTGAATGTATGCCTGCAAGAGTGGAAGCTGTCATCAAAGCTAAGGGTGGGCCAACACCATATTGAATTCCAGCATTACCGATGGAGGGTGCCACGAACATGTAAGTCATTTTCAGCCATGTGTCCGGATACTTTTGATCACATATTGTACCATTGCACGAACTACCACCATATAGTATTTTAGTTATTATTCAAATTTATGGATTATGTTTTTACGACAATTAATGTAGTAGTTGTATTTTTAGATATGAGAAACAAAAATGTATTTGCAATGCATGGATTCTTTGTGGCAGGACACTTTCATGAGCCCCACACTGTGTGTCCAATTCCTTCAGTAATCCAATAAACAATTTTATATAAAAGTCCAGAATGCTTTTGTAGCTATGCCACGATATTGTATGTACCTTCACAGGTATATAGTATTTTGATTTATTCTCAGGTTTATGGATGTGTGTGTTTTTACCACAGTTAATAACGTATGACAGTCCTCATTTTTCCCATTGCCTTAAGCTTAGCATCTAAGAGTATACTTGTATATGCTATCAAAGGTTTTATGTCAAGATGCTTACATTATATCTTAAATATAGTCCTTGGGAATGATGCAAATATGTTGAAGCTGGTTTCCACTCTGTTTTTAACCAGAATGCTGCATGTTACTGACATGGGCAGATCTAGCTTCAAGACATTTAATTCCACCCATTACCTACTGATAAAGTTAATTAAGATGCTGTCTTTATCTGCTTGTTTCATATGTTTTCATAACAAAATGATGTATTTTAAGCTTCACACAGATGATATGTGATGAATGCTGACTTGAGCCATAGAGGTTCACAGTATTTTTATTAACTTTATTAATGTTGACATTTTATTGATGTTGTCCCGAATGTGAAGAAGTTTTTGAATTCTGAACCTAGATTTTTCATGGATGTACTGTGAAAAACCATTTTCTGACAGTGGAATGTCTAATTTTGATGTCAAACAAAGACAAAAATTTTGAAATAACGCTTCACCCAGCATAGGAAACGCAATGCAGCTACTGAACATACCTTATGGTACGTTTACACAACAGACTGCTGTTAGCCTTGTTTTGCTGTGTCTGAAAATGCACCAGCTGTTTGTCATATTAGTGACCTATCCCCTGCAGACCTTTTCCTGTATCCAAAACTTAAAACAGTGTTGAAAAAATGTCATATCAAAATCACTGAGAAGCTCAGCACAATACAACAAGAGAACTGTGCAGCATCCCGGGAAGTGCATTACAGAAGGCTTTCCAAAAATGGAAAAAATATTGGGAATGGTATATTGCCGGTGGAAGGGTCTACTTTGAAGGGTACATTGCTTAAAATGTAGTTAATGAGCAGTAAAGATGTTATAAGCAAAGTCTGTTCTTTTTTGAGACCCCTCATATCTATTGCAGCTTTAACTACATAACAATGACCTCAATTCAAAATTACAGTTGTGTAAATTGTAATAAATACCACAATGGCGAATATTAAGTCATTTAAAAATTCAATGAGACTGTAATCCAAGACAAATACAATTTCATAAATAAATAAATAAAAATAAATAAATAATAATCACAATCTCGTGTGAAAGGAATATTTATGATTTTTTTCAGTGCTGTGTTTCAAAATTAAAACTTTATTTTACTCCTGTAATCAATGTTGGTGCAACAGTTACAAACATCTTTGTAACTCCAAGCATCATACTTTGTAATTCTTTGTATCATGGAGATCTGTGAACTAATATCCCACGTAAAATGGGCTACTATGAATGGCTGTATAAATAATTATATTACAAAACATTAACAGATGTGTCAAGAGTCACTATCCCATTAGTCTTTGTTATTTCTATTTTGACATACAAATCAACAACAAATCTGTTGTTTAATTTAATATATTCATCCAGTAAACTATGTCTTACATCTTAGCAAGGTAAAGTGGCTTAATATCTATAGATCTTTAATTGCAACATACATAGATAAAAGATCACTCTTCTGAGTTATACAAATACAATGCAATTTTAAATTACTGTCATTTACCTTATGATGCTGCCGATGTCTCCTTATCTTTGATATTTCTCTTAAGTCAGCAGTGTCACCTTTTGGATTTACTGAGAGTGGTCCAGATGGTCTCGTTGCATCTTTCAGATTAATCCATGCTGTTATTCTCTGGGATAAAACTGTCCCCCTTGACTGAAATCCCTAAAAGAATTATGCAAAAATCTGAAAACTATGACTTCAAAATATTTACATAAAAATAACCATTATTGTCCAATCCCTCAACACTAAATGTTTTTAACTATTTTCAGTACAGAAATATGACTCTCAAAAACTGCATAATACTCAATAAATCTCATTCAAAAAGATCCTTCAATTTTGTTATGTGTAGTTATATTTGGTCATCAGCATCTACTTTCATACTTTATCTTCATCCAAATCAAAACATTACTTCAATAATGAGAACAAAAATTTTGTAATAGAACACAAAACATAATCTGCAAATTTTCCGTGCAATGAATTTTATCAATGTGATTGTTTCCATGGCTCTCACAAAAACTGTACAGTACAGTTCAAATGGGGGAAAACCAAAATTTATAACTACAGAATAAACATTTCACAATGAGTACAGGATGTACACTTAGGCTATTAAGTCTTATTCTGAAGCACATATCAGTCCTGTGCAAATATAACAATAAAAGAAAGTGTCCAGCTGGTTTTAATTGTTTATTACTCTGAATACCAAGTGATTAAAGTACATAGGCATTACAGCTTTTGTTAAGATTTCTCACGTATTGTAGTGTTTCACTTTTTCTTCCACGGTGTATCTCATACATGAACCTAATTTTAAAAAATAGCTTGCAATATGAAAAGCAACAATCCGTGCATAAAGGGCACACAATAATTTTGGTGTTAAAAGCCAGTTAATTTCATGAAAAAGATGTCATTTTTATTTCATGGATTTATCAAATATGAACAGTTTGTTACTCATCTGTGCAATTTCACACTGTTTAGAAGTGCATGAACATATTTCATAACAGGATTCAACAAAACAAATAACATTTTTGTATCCACCGCCACACCAGCAGTCCTGCTGCCTACAACATAACAACAATTAATTTTCTTTCCAGTAAGCACTCAGAGTTGATACAGGTTTTTGCCATGTATGAGAAAAAACCCATAGCAGTTTCGTGTCCCTGCTATTTTCCTTTACTCCTGTCTAATAACCAGGTCACCTCTACAACTTTTTTTCTGGATTCTTTTGTTAAACAAAGACCTACATCCCTTGACATAACATGTCTAAAAAGCCATATATAAATTTCAATACCATTTTACATATTTCAGAACAGAATTGTATATGAAACTTACTGGCAGATTAAAACTGTGTGCCAGACCGAGACTAGAACTCAGGACTGGTGGAATTGAAGCTGTGAGGACGGGTGGTGAGTCACGCTTGGGTAGCTCAGATGGTAGGGCACTTGCCCGGGGAAGGCAAAGGTCCCGAGTTAAAGTCTCGATATAGTACACAGTTTTAATCTGCCAGAAAGTTTCATATCAGCGCACACTCCACTGCAGGGTGGAAATTTCATTCGAGAATTGTATTTGACAGTAGTTCCTTACTGGCCAAACAGATCTCATCCAGTGCACATTACAAATAAAAACTAAAAAACTAATTTTAAAATAGGCCACATACACTGTTATCATCAATATTAGACTTCTAAAGTAAAATGCATTTTATACACTTGCAACCAGCATAAGATATCTTATACATGTGACTACAGATCTATCAGCTATCATAGAAATATCCAAATGACAGAGCACAAAGCATTCATAAAGTAAGCCATTCTACATGAACACACTATTTGTGAAATGAACCAAGAATGCAAATTTGTGTGCAAAAAAACAGTGATATAAACATTACAATTAATGAAAACTATTTCTTAAGAAAGCTCAATAAAATGGTACAAGTAACTGAAAACAACAGATAATGTACAAAAAACAGAAAATCTGAATTTACTGCCCCCCCCCCCCCCCCCCAGAATATAAGAAAGCAGCCAGCCTTTTTTTCTTTTATCACCATCTTTAGATATGTTTGTAAAACTCATTTACACTGGTATACAAAACTTAAGAATGAAAGTAACTGTCGCATGATGTGTCACTGCCAGGTAACACAGCTCAGTGTAATTCAACCATACGCAGAAAGAAATGTTACGGTATGGTACAGAAGGTAAATAAAAGAAATACACAATGAGATATGCAGAAATGACACTTCTATTCAAAGACAATAAGTACAATGAATCCACCATCATTTATGATGGTCCCCGAACGTTACAAAAGGTTGGACAGGGTTCTTAATAGTGTGTGTGTGATCACCATGGACAGCAATACATGGCTCTGGAATGCACACCCATGCTGACTAACAAGGTTGATAAGGAATTCTTGTGGTATGGCACTCCATTCATCCACCAACATGGTTGACACTTGCTGGATCCATCCAGCAGTTGGTGCGTGTGGACATGGTTAAATACACCTTCCTAATGCATCCTGCATGTGCTTGATTGGGTTTAAGTCAGGGGTATTGGGAGGCCTGACCATTTGCCAAATATCCTCTCATTCCAAGAGCTGCTTCACCTTTGCAGTTTGATGTGGTCATGTACTCTCATCCACAAAAATTAAGTCATGACTGAATGCACCACTAGAAAGACACACGTGGGGAAGGATTAGAGTGTCTCAATAACGTTAACCAGTGAGTGTACCATAATCAAAAGATTTGGAGGTCAGTACACTAAAGCAACATGTGCTTCCCCACACTGTAACACCTGAACCACCAAAACGATTATGTCTGACAATGTTCCTGGGTGCATTACATACTTTCATATGGCAAAAGGTGGCAACACATAATGCACCCAGGAACACTGTCAAACCTGATCGTTTTGGTGCTCCTGATGTTATGATGTGGGGAGGCATAATGTTATGTGAATGTACAGACCTCCAAATCCTTGAAAACAGAGTATTCACTAGTTAACATTACTGTGACACTGTACTACTCCTCCATACACATATCTTCAGGGGTGCATTCTGTCCCACCTTCATTTTTACAGATGACAATGCCCAACCACATCAAATACTGTAGGTGGAGAAACTCTTGGAAGATGACGACATTCAGCAAATGTACTGGCTTGACTGTCTCCTATCTCTCCCCCCCCCCCCCCCCCCTCCCCCCAACTTAACTTTCAACAAGTACGCATGGGATACACTGGGGAGACATACTGCAGCATGTCCACATACACTAACAGTCATCCAGGTGGTGTCAACCATGCTGGTGGAGAAACGAAACATCTTACCACAAGAACACCTTACCAATCTCTTGGCCACCATGAAGCACATTGCAGAGATCACATTGCTGTCCATGGTGATCACACACCCCATTAAGAATCATGTCCCACCTTTTTTAATATCAAGGGGGCCAAATGAATTAATGGTGACTTCGGTATAATTATTGTCTTCAAATGAAAGTGTTATTTCTGTTTGTCTCACTGCATATTTCTTTCAGTTACCTTCTGTACTATTTAGCAGCACTTCTTTCTGTGGGTGGTTCAAGTTTCATTTGAGCTATGCTACTTGACAGTGACACATCATGTGAAAGTTACTTTCACCCTTAAGTTTTGAGTAACATTCGTCTATTATTGTGACAGCTGTTCAGACCTCAAAAATGTTTTTGAGTGTCAAGATAGTTTTGCCCCAAATGGTAATTGTTACATATGTTGTGTTCAAATCAATAGGATTCAAAAATGAAACTTTTTAGTTTGTATGAATATATGAAGATGGTATCTGTTCTTTCGGACATGTCCGAAAGAACAGACACCATATTCATATAGATAAGGCTTACCAGCCAATGATCTTCTTGAGTACAGATGCGCTCACATTGCCCGAACTCTTATGGAAATCAGCAGGTTGACTGCTGTGAGTTATGAGCATTGCAGTTGTAAATTGTAAATGTTTTAGCCAGATAATAGGAGTGGTCCTATAATATAACTTCTACTGGAAAGTGCTAACTATAATAGATAATGTGCTATCCGTGATTTGGATCGGGATTAACATCGCAACCAGCATAAACGTACAGAACTGAACTTACGAGTTGTCGTTGCTGTGTTGAGAACCTGTTACACCTCCTTAATTGATGGAAACAGTTGTAATGGCTCTCTTGTAACATCAATAGGTAGATGATTTCAAACTAGGGGCCCATTATGTTGGTACAGTGTCATGTACCACCCATGAGAACTGAGTAGACCAACCAGCAGTCTGGGAGGTCTCTATGTGCATCATGCCGAAGAGTTACGGTGACAACACGAACTGTTAAACTCAGTTTCTCATATTACACCATCAATTAATTAACTAACAAGGGGAGCCTATGACATTGGGATCACAGATTCACTTCAAACTTTGTACCCCTTTAGCAGGCCCTTAAACCAACATAACATGCAAGTAGTAAGGTGCAGCTCTCTGGTAATTCTGAGAAAATCACAACAGAAGTTTTACGCATCCATTATGTATCTGTTTGTATGTGCATGTTCTGAGAGTCTGTGGTGATCAATTGATTAGTGTACAAGCTTCGTAAGTCAAACGTATATGAGGCAATGGTTCAACCCCTGCTCAAACTTAATTTTTAATCTATATTTTTTTCATCACTGTTCATATTATGTAATTTATATGACATTTGAAAGGTTATATAATTAAAAAAACCAGTTCTATTTGTATGAAGTTTTAGTGAATTTCATGTTATTTGACTACTTGTATTTTAATTAAAATTAATTATTAGAACATGTTTATAACTATCAACAAGTATATAACGAAATGCATACAGTTTTCCTGAAAATGTATGGCTGTCGTGATTTGCGAAATCCATTATACATGCAATCTGGGAAGGTACCCAGAACTACTTTGCACCTCAACACTTCGAGCTGCAGGTATAGAGGCAGACCCCATTTAGCAGTTAACCTGCACATGGGTGAGACGTTGGTAATGTAGCAAGAACAAATAAAGTAGGTGCAATTTTTTTGGAATATCACAGAATTTACACTTGTACTACTAAAATGAAGGTTTAAGTGGGAGACGAACTATCACCTCATACACGTTCCATCTTACAAAGCTCATATGCTCACCACTCAACCACCACAAACTCTGAAGTCCGACACCTATGCACAGATACATCAGTTACATAACAGATGCGTACAACTTCTCTTGCTATCTCAGAATTGCCCAAGTAGTGCACCTTACTGCTGCTTGCACATTATGTTGTTTTAATGGCCTACTAAAGGTGCACAGAGTCTGAAGTAAATCCGTGATCCCAACGTCATGGCCTCCCCTTTTACATTAGTGTCACTTCATAAGCTAAATTATCGCTTTCGCCTGTGAGAGCACAGCATTGTAAATAATATCGCTGGCTTGTTAGTGTTCCATGGACTTGACTAGAGAAGCACGTATTTTAAAAGGAGGTGTACTCCTATTGTTAAAAAGGAAACATCAGCTGCCAATGCTGTGAGATATAAGAAAATATTAATTTTTGTCAGTAAGTAAGTCTTGTAAGAAGATAAATCTCTTACTAGTTGAGCACTGAGATGAACATTTCATGAAATAATAATTGTTATCTTGAAAGGTAAGATATTTCTCAGTTTTGAAGTGAATGTTATCCTCATCTTTCCTCTCTTAGTAGTTACTATAAAAAGTGCAAGCAAGCAGAAGACAGGATTTTGAATGCTAGGTAGTACTGTGTGATCCCTGTTTAATATGACAGTATTTTGGAATGAACAGATTCTCTTTTGTGAAAGTCGAAAATTTGTGGAACTTGCCCTACCGACACAGACTATCATAGCTCTTCAGAATCATATCCATCTGACTTGCTCTTCAATACCAGTGCCAAGAATTTTTCAGAGCTACATTATGATGCAGACCTTGAAAAGCTGTTTCTTATGTTGGCTGCTAAGAAAAACTTTAACCTTGAGTGCGCTCAATTGCACTCTGGAGACGCCACACATTACTGAAAAATTAATAATTCACTCTCTTTCAGCCAAGAAGACAGTAATCAAGATCCATAGCACTAAATATTTTATTTTGAATGAAAAGCATATATTTATTTCAATCATTTAATACTATGAATGAAAGAGGACCTTGTAAGAGTAGGAAACAGTAGTAATAATTAATTTTGCAGCGGAAAGTTTTGAGGCTGCTTATCTGTTTGTTCTTCTTGCTCCTATCAGGAATATTTAATAATTTTTCTAGTGGCCAAGGGAGGGCCATTAGAACATAAACTAAATCAAGTATAATCAGCACAATTAAATGTATGCTGTAGCTGATAACTAAATCAGCTAAAAGTAATGTTGGCCATAAGCTATTAGTATGTTATTTACAATGAAATTACACCGATGCTACACCCACATACAGGTCGCTAGTTTTATGTGGTCTGCATATTGATATTATGAGACAGCTGTCACAACCATTTTCATCAATTCAGGAGGTGTATAGGGTTCTCACTACAGCACCCACAGTCAGTAAGTTCAGTTCTGAATGTTTATGCTTGTTACAATATTGATCCTGATCTAACATTGCCGTTATAGTAGATCTAACATTGTCTGTTATAGTTAGCACCTTATAATAGAAGTTTTACTACAGGGCCACTCACGTTCTCTGGAAGAAACATATACAAGTTGCAACAGTAATGTTCTTGTTTGCACAGGGGATCTGCACATTTAATATTCAATGGTATTGGTTTTAAGATTAGTTTAACTAATTTTTGGGTGACTAAGTCGTCTGTCTGTACCTCAAAGTAAGTTATCACTTTTGTACGGTTTTCTGCCATACGACACACATCAAAAGTGGTCACATAAGTTTTAATTTTTGCAATTTCTGTGGATATTGTGGGTTGGCATCACCATTACATCTCCTCAATCACAAACTTCAATAGCTAAATGTAACAGCAATATACACAGAAGAGCCAAAGAAACTGGTACACCTGCCTAATATCATGTAGGGCCAGCATAAGCAAGCAAAAGTGCCACAATGTGATGTGGAATGGACTCAACTAATGTCTGAAGTAGTGCTGGAGGGAACTGACACCATGAATCCTGCTGAGCAGTCCATAAATCCATAAGAGTAAGATGGGGCGGAGAGGGAGTTTGATTGCCAGCAAAAGTGTTCAAACTCATAAGAGTGCTCTTGGAGCCAATCTGTAGCAATTCTGGACATGTGGGGTGTTGAATTGTGCTGCTGGAATTGCCCAAGTCCATCGGAATGCACAGGGGACATGAATGGATGCAGGTGATCAGACAGGATGCTTACATACATGTCACCTGTCAGTGTCGTATCCAGACATATCAGGGGTCCCGTATCACTCCAAATGCACATGCTCCACACCATTACAGAGCCCCCACCAGCTTGAACAGTCCGCTGCTGACATGCAGGGACCATAGGTGCATCAGGTTGTCTCCTTACCAGCAAACGTCCATCCGCTCGATACAATTTGAAACGAGACTTGTCTGACTAGGCAATATGTTTCCAGTCATCAATAGTCCAATGTCAGTGTTGACAGGTCCAGGCGAGGCATAAAGCTTTGTGTCATCCAGTCATCAAGGGTACAAGAGTGGGTCTTCGGCTCCGAAAGCCCATATTGATGATCTCTAGAGGATGACTCGCAGGCTGACACTTGTCAATGGCCCAGCATTGAAATCTGCAGAAATTTGCGGAAGGGTTGCACTTATGTCACGTTGGCCCCACTCTTGCAGGATCTTTTTCCGGCCACAGCGACATCAGAGATTTGATGTTTTACCAGATTCCTGATATTCACGATACACTCACGGAATGGTCATCATATGGGAAAATTCCCACTTCATCGCTATCTTGGCGATGCTGTGCACTAACTACACATTCACACTCACTTAAATCTTGATGACCTGCCAGTGTAGAAGCATTAACTGATCCAACAACTGTGCCAGACTTCTTGTCTTATATAAGCATTGCCAACTGCAGTGCCGTATTCTGCCTGTTTACATATCTCTGTATTTGAATACGCATGCCTATACCAGTTTCTTTGGCACTTCAGTAAGTCCACAACACATCAGTATATATTCAAAATCATTATGCAATACCAGTACCTTGTCAGCTCATAATGCAAGCACTTTACATTTAACATTGAGCAGATCGGTACTCCGATTAATACAATTCCAATTTCATATGGTTTTTAAAATTATTCAATCCACAAATAATTTATTCTGACAATGTAATTACTTTTTCACTGTGATAATAGCATTGGTAATTTTTATATAGAGATGCCCCAGAAGATGCAACTAAAAATGTTGTGCAAGTCTACAAGAACTACAATACACTGAGGAGACAGAAGTCCTGCATTTATACTGATTGTGGTAGTAAGGCATGCAAGGTTTAAAAGGGCTGTGCAATGGCAGAGCTATTGTTTGTACTCAGGTGATTCATCTAAAAAGTTTGCAATGTGATTATGGTTGGTTGGTTGGTTGGTTGGTTGGTTTGTGGGATTAAAGGGACCAGACTACGATGGTCATCGGTCCCTTGTTCCATAAAAATAAAACCACATGAAGAGAATAAAAAAAACGAACAACAGGAAAGACAGCAGACGAAACAGGACGTGAAATACTCTGACAGAGACCAGACAAAACAAATTAAAACACACAGTGTGACGGTGGTTGGCCGACCGTAGAGAAAAGGAGGAAAAGCCAACCACCAAGAACACTTTAAAAACTCAGTTTAAAATCAGAGGCTAAAAGCCAGAATCAACACTAAAAAACAAACACTCAGATTAAAGGATAAAAACCCCCTGCCCGAATAAAACACAAAACCAAGTCCACCATGGCAGAGTCACCTGATAAAAGAGCAGAGAGCGTGTCAGGCATTGCAAAAGTCTGCCTGAGCACAGTTAAAAGGGCGCACACCGACAGAATATGGACCACCGTCAAGGACGCCCCACAACGACAAAGAGGGGGATCCTCACGACACAGTAAATAGCTGTGCGCGAGTCGGGTGTGACCAATGCGGAGCCGACAAAGAACGACTGAGTCCCTGCGGTTGGCTCGCATGGATGACCGCCACACAGCCGTCGTGTCCTTGACGGCACGGAGTTTGTTAGGGGTGGTCAGACCGCGCCATTCAGCATCCCAAAACGAGAGAACTTTGCGGCGTAAGACTGCCCGCCAATCAGCCGCCAGGAGGCCAATGTCCAGAGATGGCGCACTGGTCTCTTTCGCCAGGCGGTCAACAGTTTCATTGCCGGGTATACCAACATGGCCTGGGGTCCAAACAAAGACCACAGACCTGCTGCTATGGGCAAGAGTATGCAGGGACTCCTGGATAGCCATCACCAGACGAGAACGAGGGAAACACTGGTCGAGAGCTCGTAAACCGCTCAGGGAATCGCTACAGATAACGAAGGACTCACCTGAGCAGGAGCGGATATACTCTAGGGCACGAAAGATGGCGACCAGCTCAGCAGTGTAAACACTGCAGCCAGCCGGCAATGAACGTTGTTCAGAATGGTCCCCTAGAGTTAGTGCATAACCGACTAGACCAGCAACCATCGAACCGTCAGTGTAGACAACACCAGAGCCCTGATACGTGGCCAGGATGGAATAAAAGCGGCTCCGGGTGAACAGTGTGTCGCCGGCAGAAATGCATAACGCAGGTCTTGGCTGCCAAAAACTGAAAACCATGCGCTACAGCCCAAGACTGCGCCTTGCGGATTGCACCCTGTAGCTGACGTTCAGCAGCTGCAATGCCAATAGAGCTGTAGTAAAGGCAGAAGTCGTCAGCATACAGGGAAGCGGAGACAGTATTTCCCATGGCCGCAGCAAGCCCGTTAATAGCTATTAAAAACAGCCACACACTGAGAAGAGAACCCTGTGGCACACCGTTCTCCTGGACTTGGGAGGAACTATATGAGGCCGCGGCGTGCACGCAGAAGGTACGATACGACAGAAAATTGTGGATATAGATCGGCAGAGGGCCCCGAAGACCCCATCCATGGAACGTAGAAAGGATGTGATGACGCCATGTCGTATCATACGCCTTCCGCATGGCGAAAAAGACAGCAACGAGATGCTGACGGCGGGCAAAGGCAGTACGGATGGCCGAGTCCAGGCTCACCAGATTGTCAGCGGCGGAGCGGCCTTTACTGAACCCACCCTGAGACGGAGCCAGAAGGCCTCGAGACTCCAGTACCCAATTCAAGCGGCGGCTCACCATCCGTTCAAGCAACTTGCAAAGAACGTTGGTGAGGCTAATGGGACGGTAGCTGTCCACCTCCACAGGGTTCTTCTCTGGTTTCAGAATGGGGACAACAAGACTTTCCTGCCATTGCGACGGAAACTCACCCTCGACCCAAATGCGGTTGTAAAGATCGAGGAGGCGTCGCTGGCAGTCCACTGAAAGGTGTTTCAGCATCTGAGAGTGGATGCTATCTGGCCCAGGAGCGGTATCAGGACAAGCGGCGAGGGCACTTCGAAATTCCCACTCACTGAATGGAACATTGTACAATTCAGGATGGTGAGTGCGAAAAGACAGACTCCGACGTTCTATCCGCTCCTTAATGGAGCGGAAGCCCAAGGGGTAGTTGGCAGAAGCGGAATTCATAACAAAGTGCTCTGCCAAGCGGTTTGCAATGACGTCGAAGTCAGTACAAACTGCTCCATTCAGTGAGAGCGCAGGGACACTGACAGGGGTCCGATAGCCATAGAGGCGACGAATCTTGGCCCAGACCTGCGATGGAGTGACATGGAGGCCAATGGTGGACACATACCGCTCCCAGCACTCCTGCTTGTGTTGGCGGATAATGCAGCGGGCTCGCGCACGCAGCCGTTTGAAGGCGATAAGGTGGTCGATTGACGGATGTCGCTTGTGACGCTGGAGCGCCCACAGGCGAGCTTTAATCGCTTCAGCGATCTCAGGCAACCACCAAGGCACAGTCCGCCACCGAAGGGACCCAGAAAAACGGGAAATGGCCGATTCGGCGGCAGTAACGATGCCGGTGGTGACCGATTGAACCACTGCATCAATGGCATCGTTAGAGAGAGGCTCAATAGCGGCAGTGGAGGAGAACAAGTCCCAGTCAGCCTTATTCAGAGCCCATCTGCTAGGGCGCCCAGAAGACTGACGCTGTGGCAGTGACAGAAAGATCGGAAAGTGGTCACTACCACACAGGTCGTCATGCACTCTCCATTGGACAGACGGTAAGAGGCTAGGGCTACAGATGGAAAGGTCAATGGCGGAGTATGTGCCATGCGCCACACTGAAGTGTGTGAAGGCACCATCATTTAAGATCGAGAGATCGAGCTGCGCCAATAAATGTTCAACAATGGCGCCTCGACCTGTTGCCACTGACCCACCCCACAGATTGTATATGGGCGTTAACGTCACCCAGTAACAGGAAAGGTGGAGGCAATTGATCTATCAGAGCAGCCAGGACATGCTGCGCGATATCACCATCCGGTGGAAGGTAAAGACTGCAGACGGTAACAGCCTGTGGCGTCCACGCCCGAACAGCAACAGCCTCTAAAGGTGTGTGGAGAGGTACAGACTCGCTGTGAAGAGAGTTCAGGACATAGATGCAGACGCCACCAGACACCCTTTCATAAGCTGCCCGGTTCTTATAATAACCCTGATAGCCACGGAGGGCGGGGGTTCGCATTGCCGGAAACCAAGTTTCCTGCAGAGCAATGCAGAGGAAAGGGTGAAGGCTGATGAGTTGGCGGAGCTCAGCTAGATGGTGGAAGAAACCGCTGCAGTTCCACTGAAGGATGGTGTTGTCCATGGCTGAGAAAGGCTTGACGGGACTGGGAAGGGAGATAACGCCGCCGGGTCACCTGCTGCCTCCAATTTAGCACCTGTGATAGTGCTTTCCATGGCATCTGATGGACCGGTGAGACGGAGGTCCTCAGCGGACGCCAGAATCTCCACCGCATCCTTAGACGCAGAGCTGGAAGGTTGCGGTGGGATGGCTGCCAGCGCGAGTTCCTTGGGCTAAGAGCTCTTCTTGGGTTTCTCACACCGTTCCTTGGGTCGCACCGGCTGGGAGGGCTTCACCGATTCAGTCTCCGGGACGGAGGAGGATCGTGAATCCCTACGACCAGCTGATTGCGGGCACTTATGCCATTGTCGGTCGTCAGGCTTCTCGCTGGCGGAAACCTAGGAAGGTAGGGACCCAAGGGACCCCTTGTGAGCGTGAGAGGCCGAAGAAGTTGGACACTTCTCCGGCTTAAAAGTGGGGACGGACGTCCCCGATGGGTGGGATGGTGTTGCTCCTGAGGTAGGTGGCGCAGGAGAAACCCGGTGGGTAGAGCCCCCCACTGGCGAGGAGGAGGAGGAGGAGTTTTACTACTCGTCGATCTGGCCACAATTGGAGAAACAGACGGGGCTAGCACAGGTGTTGTAGCAGCAGCGTAGGTAGATGTCATTCTCACAGGATGGAGTCGGTCGTATTTCCCCTTGGCCTCAGATAGGTTAGTCGGTCCAGGGTCTTGTATTCCATGATTTTACGCTCTTTCTGGAAAATTCGGCGGTCTGGCAAGCAAGGTGAATGGTGCTCCCCGCAGTTGACACAGATGGGAGGCGGGGCACATGGAGTATTGGGATGTGATGGGCGTCCGCAATCTCGACATGTGAGGCTGGAAGTGCAGCGAGAAGACATATGGCCGAACTTCCAGCACTTAAAGCACCGCATCGGGGGGGGGGGGGGGGGGGGGGGGGGGGATATAGGGCTTAACGCCACATCGGTAGACCATCACCTTGACTTTTTCCGGTAATGTATCCCTTTTGAAGGCCAAGATGAAGGCACCGGTAGCAATCTGATTTTCCTTCGGACCCCGATGAACGCGCCGGACGAAATGTACACCTCGGCGCTCTAAATTGGCGCGCAGCTCTCCATCAGAGTGCAAAAGAAGATCCCTATGGTAAATAACTCCCTGGACCATATTTAAACTCTTATGGGGTGTGATCGTAACGGCAACATCCCCCAACTTGTCACAAGTGAGTAACCGTCGTGACTGGGCAGAGGATGCCGTTTGTATCAGGACTGACCCAGAGCGCATTTTTGACAAGCCCTCCACCTCCCCAAACTTGTCCTCTAAATGCTCGACGAAGAACTGAGGCTTTGTGGAGAGAAAAGACTCCCCATCAACCCTCGTACAAACTAAGAAGCGGGGCGAATAACTGCTACTGCCATCCTGAGACTTACGTTCCTCCCACGGTGTGGCCAGGGAGGGGAACGTTTTCGGATCGTACTTCTGAGCGTTAAACTGAGCCCGAGAACGCTTAGAGACTGCTGGCGGCTGGCCACCAGTGAGAGACGATGTACCACGCTTCATTGCGGGTCATCCGCCCTGATGCCACCTACTCCGGCCAAGGGCCCTCCCCACGGGCGCCACCCAGCCATGGCAAGAGCCACCTGGCAGGATGGCCGTTGCCTGGAGTCCCAATACCCCAGGAGGATAGGCATCTACTCCTTGGCATACGTGGGGAGTTAACGGCGCAGGCATCAGTAGAGCGATCCCTGTGTTGTCAGGGGGCAATGTGATTATGGCTGCATGACAGGAATTAACAGATTCTGAAGGCAGAATGCCAGTTGGAACTAGACGCATGGGACATTCCACTTCAGGAATTGTGGGAAATTCAATATTTCATAATCCATAGTGTCAAAAGTGTGCATTGAATACCAAATTTTAGGCATTATCTCAAATCTAATCTTGGACAGTGCAGTGGCTGACGGCCTTCACATAACAACTCAGAGCAGCAGTGTTTACGCAGGGTTGCCAGTGCTAACAGACAACCTACACTGCATGAAATAACAACAGAAATCAACGTGAGATGTATGACAAATGTATCCATTAGGACAGTGTAGCAAAATTTGATGTTAATGGGCTATGGCAGCAGATGACTGACATGAATGCCTTTGCTAACAGTACATGATCACCTGTAGTGCCTCCTTTGTGCTTGTGACCATATCAGTTGGGCCCTAGACGACCTGGTCAGATGAGTTCCCGTTCCAGGTGGTAAGAGCTGATGGTGGTGTTTGAATGTTGCACAGACCTCATGAAGCCATGAACCCAAATTGTCAACAAGGCACTGTGCAAGCTGGTGCTGGCTCCATAATGGTGTGAGCTGTGTTTACATGGAATGAATTGTATCTTCTGATCCAACTGAACCAATCATTGGCTGGAAATGTTTATGTTCAGCTACTTGGAGGCCACTGATGGACTTCATGTTCCCAAACAACGATGGAATTTTTATGGATGGCAATGTGCCATGTCACCGGACCACAAGTGTTCACAATTGGTTTGAAAAACATTTTGGACAACTCGGGCGAATAATTTGGCCACCCATGTCATCCAACACAAATCCAGCTGAACATTTATGGGACATAATCAACAGGTCAGTTTGTGCACAAAATCCTGCACTGGCAGCACTTCCACAACTATGGAAGGCTAGAGGCAGCATGGCTCAACATTTCAGGGGACTTTCAACAAACTGTTGAGTCTATGCCATGTTGAGTTGCTGCACTGCACCACACAAAAGGACGTCCAACAAATATGTGAAGGTACCCAATAACTTTTGTCACCTCACTGTAAATACAGCTATAGTGGATCAACAAGTTTTCATTCAGCTATATGTTAATCAGTGTTATACATTTTAACATCTATATGTTACTATTTGAAAGTTCTGTAAACTATGTATAAGTAGTTTACCTATGGTTGCCCTCACTTTAAAATTATCTGCAATAATGCAAGTACTGTCAACAATACATTTGTTCTGCATAATGCCTCTTATGAAAACCCACTGGCAGAGTATTCTGTGGGTTGCACAACTGCTGCGGAATTGTGCCTTAGTTTCTGAATACCCACCATTATAAAACAATTCACCAATGCTGAGAGGGCAGCAGTTATAAATGCTACTGAAAATGAAGACTTAGTTTCCAAATGTGAAGACTGTGTGGTTAATGGTTCTGAAAGTGAGGGTTATGATGACTTCTACCATCAATCTTCTGTCAGCAATATGCAAACTATTCCTTCAAGAAATTATGCTATAGAATGGCAGCTATTCTGCTTCTGCAATAAAGAAATCTTTCTGCAGTCAACATCATCTGAAGTGCACCTGAAACTACAATGTATGCAGCCACCAGAGCAACTAGCATAAAAAGTCCACTTGAAGTTATCTATTATACAACAATGAAAACAAAATTACTGAGATGATAAAAACTGAATTTTGCCAACAGTGGATGAATTCTGAGAGTATTCTGTTTCAAGCACATCTTTGGGGATTGTTTCTTGCTGGTGTACATAAATAAAAAAAATGGTTCAAATGGCTCTGAACACTTTGGGACTTAACATCTATGGTCATCAGTCCCCTAGAACTTAGAACTACTTAAACCTAACTAACCTAAGGACATCACACAACAGCCAGTCATCACGAGGCAGAGAAAATCCCTGACCCCGCCGAGAATCGAACCCAGGAACCCAGGCACGGGAAGTGAGAACGCTACTGCACGACCACGAGCTGCGGACCTACATGAATCACATGGAAAGTCTACTAAGTTCATAGGATAAGGAAATTGTCTGGAATACATGTTGTGATGTCTTACATGTTGTACCGTTTGATAAGAAAACAATTGAAGAAGAAAGGCAATATACTGGAAAACTTTCTGCAGTTCATAGCATTTGGGAAAACTGAGCAGAAGTCATCGTAAAATCATTCAAACCTGGAGCAAATGCGAACACTACCTAACAATTGGTAGGGTTTTGAGGAGGTGTTCCTTCAGACAGAATATTCTACATAAAACAGCAAAATATGGGATAAAAATATGAACATTTTGCAATAGAAAATTTTCATATTAACTTTGCAGGCAAAGCAACAAGAGCAGTACTGGAAAAAAATCTAGATATGACAGTTGGGTGTGAACTCACCAGTGAACTACAAGATCAGAATATAACTTGAAACTTTTGTACTTCTTATGATTTTGGTCAGCAGTTGCTAAAAAGGAAAGGGTCAGTATTAGGAATTATATGGAAAAACATGTCAGAACCACCACAGCAAATAACTAACAGGGAAGTTCACAGCTTATTTTACTTTTCAAATGATACCCTTATGGTCAAATGTCATGCTTATGAATGTGAAGCATCATGATGGCCACATCAGCAATAGAGATGACAAAAAGCCAGGAGTTATCTTAGATTGCAACAGAACCAGACACTCTAGGTCAACTAACATGTACTTACATATGTAAACAAAAACCAAATCGTGTTTGATCAATGTGCCAGGAGAAACAAAAGACTAACTGATGGCCAATGTTTTTGACAACGTTCTAGACATTACTGCAGACAAACATTGTGTTTTTTGGACTTTGTAGATCCAGTATGTAACACAAACAGATGGAGAGTATTTGCAGAACAACTTGTAAAATCACCCATAAAGCAACATTTTGCACCAAAAACCAATCTTCCAAGACTGAACAAATCACTGAGGACTGTCAAGAATTCCAAACACCTGGAAAAACTATTCCAGCCTTAGAGTGTACAGCAATAGAAAAAAATGTAAAATGTGTGTGTGCTGTAAATTCTGCCCATTAATGGCAATAAGATGAATTTGTGTGAAATGTGTAAAAGGCATTTGTATATGAGGGTTGTTCAATAAGTAATGCCTCACATTTTTTATTTATTGTTAAGAGTCAGAATTTGGTGACAATATTCATCAACATGTCTTGTCCATGTCCCATTTTTCTATGTAGTCTCCATCACGTTCTATGGCCATACGCCAACGTTGTGGAAGAGCATTGAGTCTCTGCTGGTAGAAGCTCTTGTCTCGTAGGCGTAGCCATGTTTTAATTGCATAATTGACATTCTCGTCATCTTCAAAGTGTGTTACCCATAAAGAATCTTTAAGCTCCAACAATTCAGATGAAATGGCCTTTCTTTGATTCTTGTGGTCCACTGTGAGCATTTGTGGTACCCACCATTAGCACCTCTTTGAATATCTGAGTCTCAGTCATTGCAGACACCCTTCCAATGCTGACCTACAACTGTAGAGCCAATTGTCGAGTTGGGATGCACTGGTCGGCACAATTAATGGCATCCGCATGACTCAGCATGTCTGGAGCAGTGGTTGTGACAGGATGTCCAGGCGTGGCTGATAATGGAGCTCTGTTTCTGCCTTTCCTGAGGCTGCAACTTACTTTACCCATTGCCCAACTGTACTATCAACTGCAGCATCGCCATACACTGCACACAAATGTTTATGGATGTTCACCACAGTTTCTTTTTCTGCACAAAAGAATTCAATAACAGGACACTGCTTGTGAGTCGTATGTTGACTCCATTTTGACACTGTACAATGGCTCTGCCATCTGCCAGAACAGTTTGAAACTTCACCAGCACACAGAACAAACATCAAATGTGAAGCACCAACAAGGACATTTGTCTATGTATATTATTAATGTGTGCCATTACTTATTGAACATTGCTTGTAGTTCACATCTCCAACTTGTGTCCAAACTGTAAGCAATTAATAGCAATAAGATATACACTCATTAATGTTGAAAATAGTGTACCCATAGGGAGGAAAGGTACAAATGCAAAACTTTGCTAATAAGTACAGTGAGATCCGATATGCAAAATGATCCATGTTTGATGCCAATTTGCATGCCCACATATCCTGCAGTGGCACTGCAACTGGGCAGGGGACCCAATTTAAATGGTGCATAGTGCACCATCATACATGTGATGATCACACCCTGACTCAAGCACAGAATGCCAGGTACATGTTATATGATGTTTCTCACAGTTAAGCCATTTTGAGAGGGAACTTATCTTCAGCATGAAAACCACAGGCTGGTCAACACAGTGTGGCTCACCAGATCGATCATTCTGAGTCTTCCATCAAATAATGTTGGGAGCACTGGACGTACCGGCCTGGAGTGACCAGGAAGACAATGAGGCAAGAGGATCGAAGGATCATACAGCAAGCAATCAGGGATCCTATAGTGACTTACTCCAGGAAACAAGAAGTTGTTCAGGTGCCCGTTGTTCTACAAACCATCTCTAGATGCCTTGCAGATGCGAATCAGCAATCCAGGCACCTTTGCCATGCACAGCCATTAAAACACAGACATTGGTGACTCTGTCTAAAGTGGTGTCAAGCCAGAAAGACATGGCCTGCCACAGACTGGAAAAACATGGTATTTAATGGTGAGTACCAATTTGTTTTGGGGTTGGATGATAACTGCATATGGGTATGGAGGCAGCCTGGTGAACAGTACAGTTCCACCTAAGCTGTCACTTGTCACACCACCTGCACAGCCAGCATAATCGTCTGGGGGCAGGGAAGGGAAGGGGGGTGGCATTAGCCTATGACAGCCAATCCCCTCTAACTGTGATACATGAAACCTTAACAGACCAGAATTATGTTGATGACATCTTCAATCACATGTGGAATCTTTTCTACATGGTCTACCAGGAGCACATTTCCAGCAAGATAATGCTCGTCCACATACAGCTCAGTTTCAACTAGACTTCCTACATCGTGTTCTCCACCTCTCCGGGGGCACCACCTTGACAAAGCATTGTCCGTGCGGGTGGAGAGGCTTGCATATCCACGTGAAGATGAGGGCTATGCTGAAGGTAGAGGACCTGCTGCCGTAAAGGCCTCCGCTGATGAATCAGACCAAGAGTGTCCCACAATGTCCCATCTTCCCTATCCACTCCTAGTCCTACCCAATTCCCTGACCCATCCCAAGTTGTGATGCGATCTGTGTCGAGGGGTGAGTGGCACGTGGGAAGATGTGTCACAAACGGAGCCTCAGGGAAATCGGGCGACCTCCCTGAATAAGTAGCCTTACACCGCACAGGGTATTCATGGTGTGGACCTTGTAGATCCCCAAATCTCATGGGACGAATATGGACACAATTTAAAAAAAAAAAAAAAAAAAAAACATAGAAAAACAAACTTAGGGGCAAACTGAGACCTGAGACCTCAGATATCCAAACATCAGGCACTCTCACTACTGAATCAGGGTCTAGACCTGAGCCAGAAGTGGAAACTGTAACCGAGAAGCTAGACCAGATTAAGATCAAAAGCTTGTCTGGAGCCCAGAGGAGGAAACTACTCACAGAACAGAGGAAAAAGGAAGGGAAAGAATGGCTTCCAAAAGACAAATGGAGGGAATTCAACGGACTTGAACCTAAGATCCCCGGGAATAAACTGTCTCAGGTTGAAGGGGATAAGCAGACCACCACTATATCAAAGATAGGTAGCAAGCAGGTAAGGTAGGAATCAGTCTCCATCCTCCCTGGATAAGTGAGTACAGAAAAAATCTAGGCAAGAAATAGGGAAACAGATCCATAGTACAGCTGTCTCGGTTTTCATGATGGCAGTTATCCAGGAAGGCTATCCACTGGTGGCCATCACCTCGCAGCAGGAGGAATTGGTACAGATGACCCTCTTTGAAAAAATGGGGGGGGGGGGGGGGGGCGGGGGGTGCTGGCTCAGGACCCAACTTCAGGAGGGTCTATCTAGATTGCAGTGCCCTCATTTTTGTCTGTGAGGGGGTGCACACAGTGGAATCGCTTAAGGACAAGGTGCCCATGATATCTTCATGGGAAAATGCAAAGCTGCTGGTTAAGATGGCAGCGGAGCTTCTTAAGACCGCAGAGATATCAATATGGGTACCAAAGATCCTTAAGGAAGCCTCTCCTAAGACACTGCTTGAGAAATTAGGGGCCCACAGCCCAAAAGTCTCGACAGAAGATTGGAAAGTGATCAACCAGAAGGTTGCACCAGAAGGATGAACCCTGGTAGTGGAGGTCAGAAAGAAGTCCCTGAAAGCGATGCAGGAGCAGGGCCTGAAATTGTTTTTAGGGTTCTCAAAGACCTCAAGGATGGCAGCAAGATGGAGGCCGGAGGTGCTGCAGATTAATCATTTATAAATGCAGGACAGAAAAGGGGCCTCTGCTGCCCTGTGTCACTGCCTGGGGAGGCAGGATGTGGACGTGGCCCTGACACAAGAACCCTATTTATATAAAGGGGGTCTATTGGGCCTCGGTGTCACTGGAGGTAAGCTGATTTATGCTAGAAATATAAGAAACTCCAGAACATGCATCTATGTAAGAAATGGAATTTCTTTCATGCCAATGAGGGATTTCTGCTCTAGGGACTTAGTGACCATTAAGATGCAGCAATGTGAGGAAGGTATCACGAGGTACATTATTTTGGCCTCAGCAAACCTTCCTTACAAAGACAGCTCTCCTCCTCCCTTGGAGGTGAGGAGACTGGTAGAGACTTGCCATCGGCAAGGTGACCAGCTGCTGGTGGGATGCGACACCGATGCCCACAACCTAGTGTGGGGTAGCAAGATGAGCAACAGTAGAGGTGAGTACCTTCTTGAATTCCTTTTAGCTAACAACTTAGAGGTCCTGAATAGGGGCAATGAACCTACATACAGGAATAGCAGAAGGGAAGAAGTAACTGACATAACCTTTAGTTCCATGATGATGGGCAGCTATGTCAAACAATGGCATGTAGTGTTGGAGCCATCCTCATTGCACCACATGTACATTAAATGGGAATCAGACAGGCCTATAGGAATCCCAGGAAAACAGACTGGGAGACATATAGGAGGAATCTTGATTTAGGCTTACAGGAAATTAAAACCTCAATAAGGAATCCCATAGAATTTGAGGAAGTAGCAGAGGCTGTTACCTTTGCCATAGTGACCTCATATCAGGACAACTGCACAATCACCAAGAAGTGCACAAATAGGAGTGTGCCTTGGTGGAATAACAACTTATAAATGCAAAGAAAACAGGTATGGAGACTGTTTAATATCCCGAGACGTAAAGGACAATGGGCTAAATATCGTGAGGCCCTTGTCAACTACAATCTTGCAATTAGACAAGCAAAGAATGCATCCTGGAAGGCATTCTGTGAGGAAGTGGAGAGCATGGCTGCACAAACCAGACTTCACAATATTCTCAGTAGAGTACCAATCAATCCAGGAGGTACGTTGAGGAAGAAGGATGGGGAATATACAAAGACAGCACACGAGATGCTGGAACTGCTCCTCAAAACTCACTTTCCTCAATAAGGTCTGCAGGACAACACAGTCCAGAATGTGATCCCGGAGAGACAATGGTTCTCAGGCACTTGAAGAGAGGACTGGGAATCGGCCAAGGAGTGTGTGAACTTTAATAAAGTCCAATGAGTGGTGGGAACATTCCAACTGTTCAAGTCACCTGGCCCAGATGGAATTTTTCCAGCTCTCCTGCAACAGGCAGGAGAGAAGCTCATAAGAGTCCTACACAAGCTATTCAGGGTTAGCCTAACAGTAGGAATCATTCCCAATGCTTGGAGGGCAGTGAAGGTTGAGTCCGTCCTCCTCCATTCTCAAAACATTGGAAAACTGGTTAATGTGTACAGGTCAGCTCTCCACCAACTTGTTGGGAAGGTGGAGAAAGCACTTTACTTCCAATGGTAAGGGCAGCAGAGGCGCATGACCTGGGGACCACTACATGCAGGTGGACCAGGGCCATGCTTAGTGGAAGGAAAGTAGAGATTACCATGATGAATGAAAAGATGGTAATTAACACCACTAGAGGCTGCCCACAAGGAGTAGTTTTGTCCCCTCTATTGTGGAATCTAGTGGTGAACGAACTCATTGAGGAATTAAATTCCAGATACTGCTTCTGCCAAGGATATGCAGATGGCATAGTCATAGTAATACTTGACAAATTTACTAACACAGAAATATGGCACAAGGAAGTTTGGACATTGTGCAAAATTAGTGCATCAAACAGGATCTGAGGGTTAATCCTAAGAAGACTGTTGTGGTACCATTTACAAAGAGACATATTCAACACTCAAGTTGGAATCTATAGCTCTTCGATGAAACTCTACCTGTGAAGGGAATAGTGAAATATCTAGTGGTAACCTTAGTTGAGAAGTTAACATGGACCCCTCACATTAAGAGTATCTTCTCCAAGGCAAACAGTACTCTAGTGAGTACTAGAAGGACTTGTGGCAAAAACTGGGGCCTAAGCCACAGGGGTACGCACTGGATATACACCACAGTGGTCAGACCTAGGTTTTCCAACGGGTCCATAGTGTGGTGGAAGAAGGTAGAACAGTGTGTTGCAGCTTGCTAAGGTGCAGAGATTGGTCTGCTTAGCCATAACAGGCAGAATTAGAAGCACACTGACCATTGGGATGGAAGCCATGCTGGACATGCCTCCACTACACCTTTGGGTTAAAATGGAGTCAGCAGCTGGAACACACAGACTTAAAACCGGCAAAAACTGGGTCTCATTAGGATATCCAGAATCACACACTAACATAGCGAGCAAGATAAATATAGGAATGGCTGGAGAAATGCCTGCTGACTATATAATAACTCCCAACTGCTTCGAAAAGCCTTACAATATAATAAATGGAAGCAGGGAGCAGTGGCAAAAAACAGTTCGATGCCATATGGGGGGACATCGTTTGGTTCACTGATGGGTCGAAAATAGACCATGGTGTTGGGGCCAGGGGTGTACGGGGTTCAGGCAAGACTGGAGGGCATCATCTCTCTAGGAAAACTGAAAACTGGCCTCTGTATTCCAAGCGGGAATTACTGCATCAGAGCACGTGTAGAGGAGAATATGCGTAGGTGCTACAAGAATCATAGCATCTATATCTATTCAGACAGCCAGGCAACCCTGAAATCATTGGCTGCCCCTGAAACCAGATCTAAGATTGTTGCAGAATGCCACAGGGCTCTGGCGGAGCTAGGGGGACGCAATAGGGTAAACCTAGTGTGGATTCCTGGCCACTCAGGGATCTGTGGCAATGAACAAGCCAAAAGACTGGCTACGATTGGGGGGGGGGGGGGGGGGGGTCCATTTATTGGACCGGAACCTGTCCTGACAATCACCAAGGCTGTGATCAAATGAGAACTACAGAACTGGCTTAGGAAACAGCACAAAGGAAATTGGACCAGGGTCCATAAACAACAAAAACGTGGTAAGGTAATGATGCCCAAGCCATGTTTTAAAAGAAGCTCTGTAATCCTGAAATTGAACAGGAAAGAGATCAAACTCATGACTGGACTGATGACCTGCCATGGGAATTTCAAAAAAACAGCTACACACAATTGGTATAACAGAAGAGGACCCTAAACGTAGGATCCGTGGTGAGGGTGAAGAAACTGCATCATCACAATCTTCAAATGCATGGCATTGGAGAGTAAAAGATACAGAATCTTCAGGAAAACTAAACCTGAAGAAATTTTGTCTAACAAAAAACTGGCAGAGGGACTCCATGCACTATTTAAGGGCACTCGTTGGCTTTACTAGATATACAGGAAGTGATACCGCACAATAAACTTAGTTTTGGTTTGGGTAATGGCGGGTTAGGCCTAAGCTGTTTTAGCTTCCCTGTTAAAATCAAATCAAATCAATCCTACATGGTCTACCAGGAGCACATTTCCAGCAAGATAATGCTTGTCCACATACTGCTCAGTTTCAACTAGACTTCCTACATCATGTTCTGACTCTTCCATGGTTGGCCTGCTCTCTGAATTTGTCCCCTATAGAGCATGTGTGGGGTCAACTGAAATGGCAGATGCCGCTGTGTTACTCCGTACGATTTGTGGCTCAGTCTGCTTCAAGACAACCATTGACATCTAATCAACTTGATGACAGACAGTGTTGTGGCATGTATTGCAGCAAAAGGTGGTCCAACATGTTACTGGTGTTGCACTGCATTTGTGTTCTTTGATTCACTGCATTTCTTTACTTCCCTTCGTTTTAGATCAAGTGAATCTCTCATCTGTACGTCTAATAAATTTCACTTTGATCAAATGCTTCCCTCTTGGTGTGCTATTTTTAGTGTTCCTGAGTGTACATGTCTTGATCTGTTCCCTAGGCTACAATATGAATGTATCATGTAAAAATTTTACTTTCCCTTATAATATTATTCTGAAAAAGGTGTATTCAGCAGTACACAGATTACTAATTCTCGTATTTTTTGATAACTGAATTTTCTGAAATTAATTTTCCAAACTGTGCTCAATTTTACAGATCGGGTCATATTGACCCAAACAGTATATCCATGGAGCAAATACAATGAACAACACAGTTGAGTTTAAACTCAGATGACAGATGATACATGATGTACAGGATGGTAAAGCCTTACATAACTAAAATAATTTCCTAATGACAAATAATTGCCACAAAAGATTTCTCTATCATTATGTCCCTTCATGCAAAAGATATTAGGCCAGGTGTTACTGACTGCAGCCCAAATTCACTCTTTGCAACCTTTCTCTGTATCGATACTTTTACTCACACTACAATTCAATGGGTGTGTATTTTACATGAACATTACCACAAAACAAAGCAAATTACAGCTGGATAGAATCAGATAATTCAATGAGCAAAAAAAACCTCTGCAATTCTTAAAGCAAAAATGTTTTATAAAACTCAAGCGTACAGGTCCTGTCTCCTCCTGAAGACCTGTGACTGAGGCACATCAAGATGTTCAGTGCCTCCAGGGTCCTTGTCTTCATGTCCCTTACGTGTGAAAATCATGGCAGTTTTTAATCAAATAGGTTGGTCAATATATATATATATATATATATATATATATATATATATATATATATATATATATATATATATATATCCCTCCCCCCCAAAAAAATCTTAAACACACACACACAGACACACACACACACACACACACACACACACACACACTACCCCCCCCCCCCCCCCATCCTTTCCAACACACATCTCTGCAGAAAATTGAAAACTTGTCTCCAACTCTTCCAAATTTCCTAAATGTGAGTTTTAACTGATGAGTAGTAGTTACAGAGTTGGTAGAGGAATAAAAAAATAAATTTTAAATGTCCATAAGTATGGAGCACTACACAAAAGATCTTCCTGTGGATATTATGGTATTCATAACTACACTATGTGATGAAAAGTATCCGAACACCCCCAAAGACATACGTTTTTCATATTAGATGCATTGTGTTGCCACATAATGCCAGGTACTCCATTTCAGTAACCTCAGTAGTCATTAGACAACATGAGATAGCAGAATGGGGCACTCTGCAGAACTCATGGACTTCAAACGTGGTCAGGTGACTGGGTGTCACTTGTGTCATACATCTGTACACGAGCTTTCCAACTCATAAACATCCCTAGGTCTGCTGTTTCCGATGTGATAGTGAAGTGTAAACATGAAGGGACACGTACAGCACAAAAGCGTACAGGCCGACCTCGTGTGTTGACTGACAGCGACCACTGACAGTTGAAGAGGGTTGTAATGTGTAATAGGCAGATATCTGTCCAGAACATCACACAGGAATTCCAAACTGCTTCAGGATCCACTGCAAGTACTGTGACAGTTAGGTGGGAGGTGAGAAAACTTGGATTTGATGGTCGAACAGCTGGTCATAAGCCACACATCATGCCAGTAAATGCCAAACATTTTGCTTGGTGTAAGGAGCTTAAGTATTGGATGACTGAACAGTAGAAAAATGTTGTGTGGAGTGACGAACCACAGTACACAATGTGGCAAATCGATGGCAGCATGTGGGTATGGCAAATGCCTGGTGAATGTCTCTGCCAGTGTGTGTAGTGCCAACAGTAAAATTCGGAGGAGTTATGGTGTGGATGTGTTGTTCATGGAGGGGGCTTGCACCCCCTGTTGTTTTGTATAGCACTATCACAGCACGGGCCTACATTAATGTTTTAAGCACCTTCTTGCTTCCCACTGTTGAAGAGCAATTCGGGGATGGCGATCGCATCTTTCAACATGATTGAGCACCTGTTCATAACGCACGGCCTGTGACGGAGTGGTTACATGACAATGAAATCCCTGTAATAGACTGGCCTGCACAGATTCCTGACCTGAATCCTAAAGAACACTTTTGGGATATTTTGGAATGCCAACTTCATGCCAGACCTCACTGACTGACATCGATACCTCTCCTCAGTGCGGCACTCCATGAGGAATGGGCTGCTATTCTCCAAGAAACCTACCAGCACCTGACTGAACATATACCTGCGAGAGTGGAAGCTATCATCAAGGCTAAGGGTGGGCCAACACCATATTGAATTCCAGCATTGCTGATGGAGGGCGCCACAAACTTTTAAGTCATTTTCAGTCATGTGACCAGATACATTTGATCAAATAGTGTATGACGAACAGATTAACATTAAAATACTTCCTTGAGGGACACCATTCTCCTCTCAAGACAGACAGTACTTCACCAACTTAGCATGTAAAAAATTAATGTGATAAAAAGGACCTTATGACAGATGCCCTGGGAAGCCCCACTGCCAGACCTGTCTTGCAATATTGTGCCTGGAACTAGTATTGTACACTTTCATATCTCACAAAATATTCTTAAACAATACTGTCTATGCAGCAAAGTCTGCTCTATAGCAACTTCCAAGAGGGAGCTGGATAGTCTCTAGCATCCAAATCAAGCAATGGTTGATCATTTCCAATACAGCGCATTGATGCAAGGATTTTGTACCTACCGGGAATATTCACTCTTTTCGTAGTTTAAGGAGAGAGCAAAGTTGCCTTCCTCCATGAGGTATGAAATGAGCCTGTATGCCATATGGAATTAAAATATCGTAGGATTTCCTCAGATTACATTCACAAGTGTTTCAGCATGTCGTATCGCATCCAGTCGCAACTAGGCGCAGTATCACGAGCCTCAGAAAGTGTTAAGTGCAGCTTCCACGTGGAGAAGAAAGAGCAACATACTCTGAATTTCTGGATGTCTCTATGGTTCCATGGTAATGGTGAAGTGTTGGATCCTGACAGGCAGTGACAAACAACTGCGAAGTACTTTGCACTTGCCTGTGGGATGTCCACAGGTGTTGTTCGGAGACACCTCTACTTTAGCAAAGATGCTATAGGCGGCTGGCTGACTGCATTTACTGGAAATCCTCCCAATGGCTCCCCACACTTGTGACATATAGACAAAACACTCACCATTATGTTTTCTTGCTCTCTTTGATTGTACACCAAGCTCTGGTGCCTCGTGTCAAGATAGGCTGCAAGGTTTTCTGCCACTGTTCATTATTTAAACATCACAGAGCCACATGCCTATTGTTCTGCCAAGGTATGGTGTGCCTCCCAAAGTGACCAGAGGATTTTGAAATGGACAAATCAGTGGCATTGTGGATCATCCGTGTGATGTGGTCCATCCTGTGCTAGATACTGTCTCAGTGCTCAGGAACAGCCAGTACAATATAGCGCCTAGTTTGCTCTGTCGATCACCCCCTTGGTGGTTTCCTTTCTGGGACTGTTCTAACTGTTAGATGGATCCAGAGAGAGAAATGGTCACTAGAATGGACGGCATAAGTAATGTCCCACTGAGCAGGATCCACAAAGGTTGAGAGCACAACAATATGTCTATGGCAAAGGGAAACCCAATAGCAGTGCTGAAATGTGTATGGTTGTCAGGGTTGAAGCTACGTGACTCTAAAGACATCACGAGAGACTGGCAAACCTCAACCCCTGAGCCACAGAATTACTAAGGTCCATAACACATTTTGAGCATCACAGTCTCCCAGTAGGACAAATATCCAGAGGAATTATGAGACCTACACTAACCTCTAACCTAATACCACTTTTGGTGGTCATACAACTACATGTCCCTAATGAATTTTAACACCAACTGCTTGAAGACCTATGAGCATGTACACAGCCAAGGTGTGTGTGTGTGTGTGTGTGTGTGTGTGTGTGTGTGTACAAACACAACATTCTCCTTTGGCCCTTTCTGCAGATAGGTTATACTTGAAGTGGAGCATATAGTTCCTTAGCACAGGGCCGTGAGTGAGTTTGAAATGAGTTTCTTACAGTTGCCAATTTAGCCAGTCAATCGGCAAGTTCATTGCCGGGGATCCCAACATGACCTGGGGTCCAAATGAAAATCACTGAGCATCCACATTGATCAAGGAGAGAAAGGGAGTCCTAGATAGCTATGACCAACAGGTGGCGAGGGAAGCACTGGCAGATAGTGTGCAAACTGCTCAAGGAGTCACTACAGATAGTGAAGGACAGTCCTGAGTAGAAGCGGACATGGTCCAGTGCGCGCAAGATGGCTACCAATTCTGCAGTAAAAACACAACAGCCATCTGGCAATGAACGAAGTTCTGCGTATCTTGCATAGGTGTAAGCACAACCAGTGTGACCAGCAACCATGGAGTCATCAGTATAAATCACTTCTGAACCCTGGAATGAACTGAGGAGACAGTAGAATTAGTGGCAAAGGGCCTCTGGAGGGATAGAATCCTTTGAATTGATGGAAAGATCAAGACACATGCACCACAGAAGGTTATGTGCGTGAGCGGAGAAAAGACACAGTAAAGGGAAGTGCTGGGGCTCAGAAAAGAGCGACTGAATGGGGCCAGCCATGGTAAGCCCACATCGCAGCTGTCGCCACAGGAGGTTGATCTCCGTGTCTGGATAAAGGAGACCATAATTAGGGTGCTTTGGGGTGCAGTGAATGTGGAATGCATCAGATATCACGTGTTGTTGGCACAAAACTCGCAGCAGTGGAATCCCCGCCTCTGCAAGAAGGCAAATCAGGGGGCTAGTCCAGAAGGCACCAATTGCAAGTCGGACCCCACAATGGTGGACGAGGTCTACCATATGCAATGTTGAAGGTGGCACAGAACCATAGACAGGACTCCCGTAGTGTAAACGAGACAGGACCAGAGCTTTGTACAGTCACAGGAGAACAGAGCGGTCTGCACCCCAGGTGGTATTGCACACACATCTAAGAACATTGAGATGTAACCAGCACGTCCTCTTCAGCTGGCGAAGATGAGGGAGCCATGTCAACCAGGCATCGAAGACCAGACCCAAAAAGCGATGAGTGTCCACCACCTCAAGGGACTGGCCATCGAGGAACAGGTCCAGATGGAGATTGACTGTATGGCTGCGGCAGAAATGCATGACGCACGACTTGGCCACCAAAAACTGAAAGCCATAGGAGAGAGCCCAAGATTGTGCCCGGTAGATTGCCCCCTGTAGACAGCGTTCTGCAGTGCCCATGACATAGGAAGCAATGTAGATACAAAAATCATCAGCATACAAAGAGGAGGACACTGTTGGCCCAGCAGCCACCACCAGTCCATTAATGGCGGCGAGAAAGAGAGGGACACTCAGCACAGAACCCTGTGGAACCCCATTTTCTTCCCAATAGGAAGTGCTTAAGGAGGAACCAATTTGGACCTGGAAAGAGCGATAAGAAAGAAAGTTACGGAGAAGGCACCCTAATCACCTTTAGAGAAGGCCCACCTGGGGGGGGGGGGGGGGTGGGGGGGTGACAGAGCGAGACATACTGAAGGAAGTCAAAACAATCAGGTAATGATCGTTGTCACATAAGTCATTGTGGACACCCCACTGAATGGAGGGAAGAAGGCTGAGCCTGCAGATGGAGAAGTCAATGGCAGAGAAAGTGCTGTGTGTCACACTGAAGTGTGTGGGAGTGCCAGTGTTTAGGAGACAGAGGTCAAGCCCTGCCAGAACAGCTTCAACTGTCCTGCTCAGGGCAGTAGTTGTGTGACTACCCCAAAGAGGGTTGTGGGCATTAAAGTCCCCTAGAAGCAGGAGGGGAGAAGGGAGTTGTTGAAGAAGGGTGGTTAGGTGGCCAAATGGACCCTGACAGCAATTGCTTACAGAGTGGTATGGAGGGGAACCCATTTACTAACAATGTCCTTATGGACCAAGGTGCAAACACCACCAGAATACCACGAGGGGCCAATTCGTTCTGACAGAAAACGTGGAACCTACGAAGGGTGGGTGAGTAACAATTGACAAAATGAGTCTCCTGGAGAGCAATACCAGCAACAGAGTAGGAGGAAAGAAGGGGCGGCTACTTTGGGAGGTGATGCAAATAGCCATTACAATTCCAATGGAGGATTCTCAAGCTGGAGTCCAAATGGGAAGTGAACGGACCGGAGCTAGTCATGCCGCCGAGTCGCCATCTGTCGCCGATAAGGATGGGGTAATGTCCATAGAGGTGGGATCAGACACTGTTGATTCATTGGCTGGAGGAGGGGAAGGCGGCACCTCAGGGGGTAACACGGAGGGACCTTGCCCTTGTTCTTGTGTTTCTGCTTTTTCTCTTGTGAAGGAAGAGAAGGGCAGACTGCAGCGATGTCAGGCACGCAGTTACACCTGGCAATCTTGGTGCCCAATGGCCGCGGATCGCGCGACCGATGTGGAACTGCAGATCACCTTTCAGGGTGGTGCCAGGAAGAGGAGTCCCGGGAGGGAGCTCCAGTACCAGCAGCTGCTGAAGACGACGAGCGCTTCTCCGGTGGGGGAGGGGGAGCAGCACCCAAAGGAGTGGGTATGGGTACTGATGGGGAGGGGGAAAGGGAGGAGGAGGAGGGGCAATGGGAGAAGGAGGGGGAATGGGAGGAGGGGGAATGGGAGGAGGAGGGGGAATGGGAGAAGGAGGGGGAATGGGAGAAGGAGGGGGAATGGGAGAAGGAGGGGGAATGGGAGAAGGAGGGGAATGGGAGAGTGATGGTGAGGGAGAAGGTGTGGAGCGAATTGGGCAGGGCTTGGAAGAGGTGGGGGTAGGAGGGGGAATGGACATAACTGAAGAAAAAGTAGAAGTTAGAGGCACGGGATGGAGCCGGTCGAACTTTCGACAAGCCTCGGTGTAGGTAAGTCGATCTAAAGTTTTGTACTCTTGAATCCCTCGTTCTTTCACATACACTGGGCATGCTGGTGAGTGTGGAGGATGCTACACATTACAATTGACTCACACTGGCAGGGGAGCACAGGCACTCCTCCATGGAGGGGGTGCCCACAGTCACTGCAGAGGGGATCATTGGTGCAGCGGGAAGATGTGTCCAAACCGTAAGCATTTAAAGCACCTCATTGGTGGTGGAATGTAAGGTTTTACATCACACCGATACACCATTACCTTTTCCTTCTCTGGGAGGGCATCCCCCTCACGGCCAGAATAAAGGCACCTGTATCGGTGCGATTGTTTTTAGGACCTCGCTGAACATGATGGATAAATCGGACTCATCGACGCTCGAGGTTTGCATGGAGCTCCTCGTCAGTTTGGAGGAGATCCCGGTGGAAAATGATACCCTGTACCGAATTCAAAGATTGGTGGGGTGCAACAGAGACTGGGATGTCACTGAGATAGTCACAAGCACGCAGGGCTGCAGATTGGGCAAAAGATGATGATATGAGCAAAGAACCAAACCACATGGTGTTACTCATGTATTCCACTTCGCCAAACATATCTTCAATCGTCTCCACGAAAAACAGAGGCTTGGTCATGGCAAAACTCTCGCCATCTGTCCTGGTACAAACCAGGTACTGAGGGAAAGGTTTCAACCCAAGCCGGCGAGCTTGACCCTTTTCCCAGGGGGTGACCAGGGAGGGGGACTGTCATGTCTACTGTCACTCTTAGAGAGAGCCACAGAATGGCCAGGATGTTGAAGCCTTTGTTGCTTCATGTGCAAGGCGTCTGCCCTAGTACCACCCACTCCGACCAGGGGCTCGCCCCGTGGGCACCACCCAGCCACAGCAAGGGCCATCTGGCACAGCGGCTAGTGTCTGGAGTTCTGATGCTCCAAAGTGGTGAGCATCGACTCCTTGGCATACACGAGGCATTAACAGCTCAGGTACTAGCAGTGTGATCCCTGTGTTGTCAGGGGGCTCAGCCAAGTGGGTACTTAACAGCCCCACCACATGGACTGGCTACCGAGCTGGTGACCTACCAGGAAGGGGGCAAGGGTGCAGGAGAATAAGAGACAGGAATCACTGCACAAATAGGACTTCTATACAATCACGCCACAACTTAAAAATCTTTCACATAAAAAGTTATAACACTTAACTGAGTCTGAGTGGAGTCTTTTGCATCCAGTTTTGGAGGGATTTGCACGTTTATTCAAGGAGAGTCAATATTTGCCAGCTACTGACCTAGTCCACCATGTAATTCCAACTGGGGATTTCAGACCTATGCGCAGAAACTTTATAGAAGTCTGTATAACTTACAGCGAGTTGTGGAAGGGAGTATTCAGCAACAACTCAATGATGAAATTATATAGCTCTCTGAAAGTCCATGGGCATTACCAATAACAATTATTTCAAAGAAATCTGTTAATGGTTAGGAGTAGTACTGACTGAGTGGGGATATGAGGTTAGTAACTGAAGCCACATCACCCGACAAACACCCATGCCTCATATCAATGAAACTGACAGACTAGGGAACTGCAAATTCTCTATCCCTTTATAAATAAAATCAGTTTATCACTAGATTCTGACTGTGCCCCAGTACTGGCCAAAAATTGCTTTTGTAGTGCCTTGCCCGTTATACGAGTTTTCAAGAACGCCTTTTGGTTTAAGGAACACATCCGGAGCATTTCACCAATTCGCAGACTTGTCAAGAGGATGGAAGTGAGCAACATGTTTGGTCTATTTAGATGACATTATTGTACTCTCCATAAAAATCAAGGAACACACTGAGCAGTTAAGATGTCTATTGTCAAGATTTCAAGGCACACATTTGAGCCTGAAATTGGAAAAATGTTCTTTAGCAGAATCGCAGGTTCAGTACCTGTAGCTCAGCTAGGGTGAACACAGATCCACAACTGCCAGAAACTTTCCTGCACCCACTAATGTAAAGGCATGGCAAAGGTTTCTAGGATTGCCAAATTATCATCATCATCATCATCATTTTGTAAAAAACTATGTCACCATAACTAAATCATTAACAAAGTTATTGAAAAAAGAAGTAACTTTTAATGTATTACAGAGTATCAGACTGCAATGCAATTGGTCAAAAATGTATTAACAATTTCACCCTTGCTGGTATACCCTGATTTTGAGAAGTTCCTGTGGGATAGTATGGGTAGAAGTCATACCTGACAATGGGAATAAATTAATGGTTGGTCCCTTTTACTGACCCCTCCGACTGAGATGATACGGAACAGTTCAAATAACTTTGGTCTCCTTTCAAATAGGTACCCCACTCATACAGTTATAGTTGGTGGTGACTTCAATCTACCCTTGATAGGTTGACGAAAATTCACGTTTAAAATTGCTAGTAAGCATAAAACATCAACCGAAAATGTACTGAATGCTTTATCAGAAAATTATTTCAAAGAGTGGATTCAAGAGCCAACTCAAACTGTGAATGGTTCTTAGCAACAAATAATCTGAGCAAATAGGGCGCATCGCAAAGGATACAGGGATTAGTGACTGCAAGGTCATTGTAACAAGACTGAAAGGCATAACATCCAAACCCACTAAAAATAAGTGCAAAATATATCTGCTTCAACAAGCAGAGAAAATTCGCTTGACGCCTTCCTACGACATGGTCTCCACTCCTCCCAATCTGACTATGTAAGCAGAGACCTGATGTGGTTTGAATTCAAAGAAATAGTATTGACAGTGATCTTCAATGCAAGATGCTTTTAGTAGTTTCCACAATGAAACTATGTCCCAAAATCTGTCAGAAAGCCCAGAGAGATTCTGGTTATATGTAAAGTACATCAGTGGCAAGAAATAGTCAATACTTCACTGTGCAATAGCAATGAAATGTTACTGATGACAGTGCCATTAAAGCAAAGTTACTGAACATGGTTTCTGAAATTTCTTTGTCAAAGACAAAAAGTAAATATTCCAGAATTCAAATTGAGAATAACTGCAAACATAAGTAGATATCCTCGGTGCAGCAAAGCAGCTTAAATCACTTAATAAAGGCAAGTATAATAGTCCAGATAGCACACCAATAAGGTTCCTTTCAGAGTATATCCATACAATTGCTCATACTTATCAGTTATATACAACAGCTCACACTCTGAAAGATTCATGCCGAAAGACTGAAAAGTTGCACAAGTCACACCAATACGCAATAAAGGAAACAGTAGTAATCCACTGAATTACAGACCCGTATCACTAACGTCGATCTGGAGCAAGATTTTGGAACATATACTGTATTTGAACATTATGAATCACCTCACAGAAAATTATCTGTTGCCACAGTCAGCATGGATTCAGAAAATATTATTCTTGTTAAATACAATTATTTCTTTTATTCTTATGAAGTAAGGAGTGCTAGCGACCAGGGATGTCAAATTGATTCCACGTTTGTAGATTTCCAGAAGGCTTTTGACACTGCTCCTCACAAGTGCCTTCTAATCAACTTGCATGTGTATGGAGTATCATCTCAGTTGCGCAACTGAATTAACGATTTCCTGTCAGGAAGGACACAGTTTGTAGTAAATGACATAAAGTCATCGAATAAAAAAGAAATGGTATCTGGTGACCCACAAAGAAGTGTTACAGGCCCTCTGCTGTTCCTAATACAGCATATAAACATTTTATAAGACAATCTCAGCAGTCCTCAGAGTGTTTGCAGATGACACTGTCATTTATTGTCTTGTTAAGTTGTCATATGATCAAAAACAGTTGGAAAATGATTTAGACAACATATATGTATGGTGTAAAATGTGACAACTGACTCTAAATAATGAAAACTATGAAGTCACCCACATGAGTACTAAAAGGAGTCTGCTAAATTTTGGTTACACAAAAAATCACACGAATCTAAAGAAATTCAACTTGCTTGCATGATTACAATTATGAATAACTTAAATTGGAATGATCACATAGATAATGTTGCAGGGAAAGTGAAACAAAGACCACAATTTATTGACAGAACACTTAGAAAATGCAAGATGCCTACTAAAGAGATTGCCTTCACTATATGTGTCCATTCTCTTCTGGAGTTCCCAATGTTAACTGACTGTGCTGCCCTTTAATGGCCCCTAAATTTGAAAGACATCTGAAGTTACTTAGCACATAGGCACTGAAATTACTTATGATTACGACGTACTTTAAACTGGGAAACTTCTACAGCTATGTGCATTAAGTAGGAAGGTGCGTGTACAGCAAGCAGATGAGATGCTTATCACGGAGCTCAAAGAAGTGCAAAGAAACAATGCTGACTGTCAGCAATATGCCACTTTCCTGAATTTTGTATCTGAAAATATATTTTTATCATAAGACCCCTCACAGGAATCAGTTGGCGATACCAAAAAGGCTCCAGTTTTGTATCACTGCCCAATGCCACCATAGCATCTAAGCCAGTGACAACGGCAAATGAGCTACAAACATCCAAATTACTACCCGTTACTGGTAGCAAAATCGGCAATGTGACAGAGATATATGTGCACTTGTCACATGTGCATGCAAAGAGCACAGGTAACATAGCTACAAATTCTGTTGTAGACCTTGGCAGAAGCTTCGAGGCCATTTGAAATCGTGACCCTGGATATTATAGGACCCTTACCTTAGACACAACAGGAGAATAATTTACTTTCTCAATTATCGTTATCAGTACCTGGTTTTGGTACCAACTGCTGATGTGACGACAGAGACCATAGCAAAAGCCTCTGTGAATCACTTAGTGTTACAGTCTGGAAGCCACATTGTCATTCTGGCAAACCAATGAATGAACTTCATGTCCACTTCATTTATGGAAATGTGTAAACTGTTAATGATTAACAAGTAATGAGCCACCCCTTCCATCCCAAAGCCAGTGGCCATGGCCATGTTGAACATATTGATAAAATCATTGTCCAAAAGCTATCTTATTGGTTGAACAAGTCATATGACTGACATCATTATCTGCCACATATATATTAGCAGAATTCACAAGCCAAAGGACACAATCCCTATGAGGTACTGTACGGCTGCCCTACGAGTTCTCCCTTTGAATTATGCACGTACTGACTCCAAGAGAAAAAATTGGCATAACAGCTTAAAATGATTTGGCACAGGGTGCAGCAGAGCATGCAACTTCAAAGCAGGTTCAAAGCTGCAATAAAGGAGCACAGTTATTTCAATATCAACTGGCTAACTGGGTCTTGTTGCAGAACCTGGTAATTCAAAACGAGAAAACTCATTTGCAATGTTCCTCTTCATACATGTATATGACTGAATTTATGCTTGCTAAATATTCACTGTCTTCAGATTACTTTGATTGGCTCCCTACCGCTTACGCCCATATACTTGTGACACACACAGTTGTGTGTCAAGTAACACCATTGACGGTACCGAGGTTGCTGGATTTGTTCCAGTCCTTGCCTAACACAGTCTCTTACATGTTAATCAGTGTGAGGGGATCGATTCACACCCACTGAGAACAGGGATAAGTTCGGACACTCATTCTGCAGCACTGTTTCTTACGCTACAAGAAGGGTTAGATCACGAGTGCCCATTCTGTTGGAATCGGTGGGCAGTTGCCATTGGTGGCTACCCAGTTTATTTTTGAGTCTACTACCCTCTACTTCTTATCCTCTGCTGTGCTACTGAGACTATCCATTCTTTCTTCTATTACTGACAGATGGTAGTTTAGGCTGAACTCTCGCAGCAGTATCAGTTTTGCTATCTCATCTTTTCATCCATAGTTCTGAGGCATCATGCCATTCCTCGTTTCAGTGTCCAGTGGTGTCGCATCTACAGTGAATTAGCCAGTGAGTTTCATCATTTTCTTTTTGGACTGTGATACTCAGGTATATATCCAAACTGATGTGTGTCATCCCCATCACCTGATTTTGCACCTGTTCTAGACTCTCTCCCCAGTTGACAATTTAAGAGCAGGCTCATCTACCCCATCTCATAGAAAAGTTCTGTATATCCTTGTTCCATTTCCTACTTTTCAATGGGTAACACACATCCTCTCCTACCTATTCCTCACTTATCAACCCATCTCCATTTCGGTGTCAGACAGACAGCCCTAAACAGTGTGCAATGTTTTGGACTGTCTACAATGCTCTGGGTTGGACAGGTTGTCATGCTTCTAACCTTACCCAGAACATACCTTCCAATTTATCCACAAAACCCTCCACATGTTAACTTACGTTCTACAGTTTTCCTTGCAAAGAGCCTAGCATGAAAACGTCCAGCACTAGCCTTCAGCTTCATGTTTCATTTCCTCCCTTTCCAGCCTGTGGCACTGAAGTCAAGCCTTACATTGTAAGCATTTTGGGTTATGTATACCATTTCTGAGTTGCCACAAGATCCAGTATTTAATGCTGCACAGACATTCAAGCCTTACTGAAAGCTGGCAGCAATCTAGTTTTTCCATACACCAATACTCAACAAACACAAGCTGGCCTGTCCTTGTCAGCAACTGCTTGCTGACAGCAGCAACTCCTATCATCCCCCCCCCCCCCCCCCCCGCATCACCTCAGTTGCTATGAACCTCAACTGAGTCCATGATTCAGTGAATTGGTTGTTGAATGTCTATGAGCCTGTACTAGTGTAAGATGGTTACTGCAAGTCATTCTCAGACCTGCACTTAGAAGTTTATGTAGTTAACAACTTATGTTTCCCCTCATTGATCAGATTAACTATAAGATTACTTTACTCTACTCCATACTAGTCCTCCAGATTTATGAGATAGGTGGTTGTTTCTACAGTACTGCAATATTATCTATAAATTCTCATGATAATTGGATGTTGCCATCCAGTTTTATGGCCAACTGTCTGCTATGCTCTATTGACCAACTCCTAACACATGAGAAGGGTCAAATTAATATGGATCACACTATTCCATATGTCAATGAATGGTACCATCAGACGTACATGACGACTGTGATATCACATAGTTCCATTTCAACTCTTCTAGCTCTTTGTGCTCATTGGGCCTGCTGTGTCTTGTAAGGACATTACATATTATGCTACGAGACTAAGATGCTGCTGTGTTCAGTTATATTTTTCTTTACAATAGGCCTATTTCAGCAAGAATGCCATCGTCAGGTTATCTGTAGGAATACATAGCTGGGTACAATATTCCAGATTTTGAAGTAGATAATTTAACATACTATGGAATAATGCTTTGCTACATACATGAGGTGGTCTTTATGTCCATATGATATCGCTGTATTAGTTTCTGTCACTGTCATATCATTTTGCTCTTTTGACTTTGGTGAAGCTGTATTAGGTGTTAAACTGTAGCTGGAGCAGTTATTTCTGTTTTCCAATTGTGAAATTTATTTCATAATGACATTACTTGAAGTAAAATTTCATATTTCGAAAACCACCTGATGCATGTAGCAAAGCGTTATTCCGTAATATGTTAAATTATCTACTTCAGAATCTGGAACATTGTACACAACCATGTATTTCCACAGATAACTTGACGATGGCAATCATGATGAAATAGGCTTATTGTAATAAAAAGATATTTCGAACACACCAGCATAATATATAATGTCCTCTAGCTCTGTTTTTCATCAGATAAACAGTGTGGCTCTTGTACAAAATGGGCTACTGTAATAAGATTTACTTGTGTAAACATCTGTTTCATTTATGGTCACATTACAGAAATTTTCACAATGATTCTGGACTCATGAATGCGTCTGTCTCTCAGACACAGACTTTATAACTGTGTACTGTACATATGACCCAGAGTGAGCTTTTCTCTGGAGGACAGTGAATACCTATAGAAGAGTTATTGTGTATAGGAAATAACATGAAGTTTGCAGTTTAGCTGTCCTTGTACTTTGTGCAATACGCTATTTGTCTAAGTGAACAGAATACAAACAATAATTATATACTATACAAGGGACTAACTGGGTGTGAAGCTAATGGGGATGTAAGCAAAACCTAAAAAAAAATAAATAAAACAAAATGTAACGCCTATCTGTGCTTTCTGTGCATACTTATCTAAGGTCCAGAATAAGAAATTTTAATTATTTTTGCAATTTTTTCTTTTCTCTGAGCCCCCTTTAGTAACTAGAATAAGTGTTTTACTGGTTTCCTATTTGGATGGAGGACCATTCTACCCCACAAGAAAAACTAGTAGTTTACCTAAACAAGCAATAATCCAATAGCTATTAGCTTACCATGAACAATGCGCTGGAATAACATGTTCACTGGCATTATCTGAAGATGAATTTCTAGATTAGTTGACCTTCAGCCACACTGTAACATACCTTTGTGATAAAACCAGGTATTTATGTAATTGTACTGATTGTTCAAATCATACTAGTTATATGACACATCCCCTTTTCAGAGTAATTAGCAATTAAATCACTTTGTAACTTAGTATAGGAATCCCCTCTAAAGTGGAGCCTTTTCATTGTTTAAATGCCCCCATGGACCAATCTACTGCTCACTGGATGGAGCGTCGTCATTCCCGCATCACCTGGGCACAAGCAGCCGTGCATCTGCCATCTACATGACCACATCACCTCACTGCCATGACTCACTGCGCCCCTCTGCCTTCTCCTCAGTCTATCACAATGAACTTCTAAGAAAAGAACCTACAGTGCAGCCCGCACACTAGGCAGCTAGGATTTCCTGGCTGTGGGAGTCATTACACTATGCCAGCTCCAAGCTGTCAGTTGTGAGCAGGATGTCATGTGGAGAACATCTGTGGCTACCTGCAGTCTCTACGCAACTGTCAAAGTTGCCAAACCTTGGGCTGCATTCCAAAACAAAGTTTACGATTACTCTGGACTACTTATGGGGGGCTGAGGGAACTTACAGTCCTGGAGGGACAAACAGTGTGTCTTCAGACTTATAGCTCCCTCTTTCTCGCACGTATTTACGTAAAACACAGAATTCTTTCACAATATCAACTACAAATTCTCAGTGTACTTGCCAGAATGTCAAAAGCCATAACCATCTAGCCCGAGACAGTTGATAGTTACAGATGCTTTTGTTAAACTCCTTCCACCATATGTACACATTAAGTTTTCAGATATACAAAGTGCCTTGTCCCAGAGAATGACGTACAGCATCAATTCTCCATTGTTTGATACGGGATTTTTCTCCTACATTCAAAAATTTATATTGATGAGCTTTCAATGCAAAATTTATTGCTTAAAAACAGATGAGTCACTACATTTTCTTTATGCTCCAACACCTATGTATGTGAACTTATAATCAGCATTACACAGAGTAACAAGATGGAAAAATAATTTTCATGGTTAGAATAAAGTGGGTCTGAATAATTTGCTTTGCATTTCTAATTAGACAAAAGGTAAACAATTACAATATCTTCCACATGCATCTTGCCCAGCTGATATGCCACGAATGACTGTCAGCTGACTATTAAAGTTGGCTAACTCAGCCAGGCAACTGCAGCCTGGCTGCCCAGTGCTTTATAGCCTTACTGTGGAATGTGAAATGACTTGATGAGTATCATGTCAAGAAGGAATTGCACAACATCCTCAATTTTAGCAGAGGTGTTGTGTCTGGCAGGGACATAACAGACATAGAAACAAAAGAGCAGCCAGCTGCAGGTGGTGGCTCATGTTGGCACTAATGATGTGTGTCGCTATGGATCGGAAGAGATTCTCTCTAGTTTCCAGCGGCTATCTGAGTTGGTGAAGACTGCCAATCTTGTTAGCGAGATGAAGGCAGAGCTCATCATCTGCAGCATCGTCGACAGGACCATGTGGCATGGACTGGGCAGTTTTTTAGGTTACACAGAGACAGTCTTAGGAAAGATCAAAAAGGACTCCAGTCTCAAAGGACACAAGGAGAAGAAATGACGAGAACTGACCAAGCAACAGTCAGTAATGTAGTTGTAAATTGTCTTAGATGTGTTGGAAAAGTACCAGAGCTTCAAACGCTGATAGAAAGCACTGAAGCTGAAATTGTTATAGGAACAGAAAGCTGGCTAAAGCTAGAGATAAATTCTGCCGAAATTTTTACAGAGATGCAAACCGTGTTCAGAAAGGATGGATTAAATAAAGTAGGTGGTGGTGTGAGTGTGTCTGTTGGTAATAGTTTATCTTGTAGTGAAGCTGAAATAAAGAGTTCCTGCGAATTACTATGGGTAGAGGTTATACTCAACAGCCATACCAAATAATAATTGGCTCCATCTACCGACCACCCGACTCAAATGATATAATAACTAAACAGTTCAAAGGAAACTTGAATCTCATTACAAATAAGTACCCCACTCATACAGTTATAATTGGTGGAGACTTCAATCTATCCTCGATTTATTGGCGAAAATACATGTTCAAAGCCAGTGGTAGACAGAATACAATTTGTGAAATTGTACTAAATGCTTTCTCTGAAAATTACTTTGAACAATTAGTTCAATGGCCCACACAAATTGTAAATGGTTGCAAAAACACACTTGACCTCTTCGCCACAAATAATTCTGATCTAATACAGAGCGTCATGACAGATGCAGGGATTAGTGAACACAAGGTCACTGTAGCGAGGCTCAAAGCCATATAAACCAAAACCACTGAAAATAAACGCAAAATATATCTATTTAAAACAGCAGATAAAAATTCGCTTGATGCCTTCCTAAGAGAGAGTCTCCATTCCCACCAGGCTAATTATGTAAGTGTAGACCAGATTTGGCTCAAATTCAAACATACAGTATTGATAGCAATAGATTGGTTCATACCACATAAGTTAATAAGAGACGGGACTGATCCACTATGGTACACAAAACACGTCAGAACACTGTTGCAGAAGCATCGAAGAAAGCATGCCAAATTTAGAAGAATGCAAAATCCCTAATACTGGCAAAGTTTCACGAAAGCTCGAAATTTAGTGCAGACGTCAGTGCAAGATGCTTTTAATAGTTTCCACAATGAAACATTGTCTCAAAATATGGTAGAAAACACAAAGAGATTCTGGTCGTATGTAAAGTACACCAGTGGCATAAAACAGTCAATATCGTCACTGCGGGATAGCGATGGAAATGTTTCCGATGATGGTGCCACTAAAGTGGAGTTACTAAATACAGTTTTGTGTATTTCCTTCATGAAAGAAAACAAAGGAAATATTTCAGAATTCAAAACCATAACAGCTGTTAGGAGGAGTGACATAAAGGTAGATATCTTAGGTGTTGTGAAACAACTCCAATCACTTAATCTGGTCCAGATGGTATACCAATCAGGTTCCTTTCACAGTATGCACACACAATAGCGTCTTTCTTAGCAATCATATACAACCGCTCACTTGACGAAAGGTCTGTCCCTAAAGACTGGAAAGTAGCACAAGTCACACCAAAATTCAAGAAAGGAAATAGGAGTAACCCATTGAATTACAGACCCATATCACTGACCACAATTTGCAGTAGGATTTTGGAGCATATACTGTACTCTGTCATTATGAATCACCTTGAAGAAAATGACTTATTAATACATAACCAACACGAATTCAGAATATATCTTTCTTGTACAACTCAGCTAGCTCTTTATTCCCATGAAGTAATGAATGCTGTTGACAAGGGATCTCAGATCGATTCCATATGCCTAGATTTCCAGAAGGCTTTTGATACCGTTCCTCACAAGTGACTATTAATAAAATTGCATGCATATGGAGTATTGTCTCAGTTGTGTGACTGGATTCGTGATTTCCTCTCAGAGAGGTCACAGTTCATAGTGATAGGCAGTAAATCATCATGTAGAACACACATGATATCTGGCATTTTGCAAGGTAGTGTCATAGGCCCTCTGGTGTTCCTGATTCACATAAATGATCTAGGCGATAATGTGAGTAGCCCCCTTGGATTATTTGCAGATGACGCTGTAATTTACCATCTAGTAAAATCAACAAACAACCAATTCCAATTACAAAATGGTGTAGAGAGAATTTCTGTATGGTGCGAAGAGTGGCAATTAGCACTAAGCAAAGAAAGTGCTAGGTCATCCACATCGGTACTAAAGGAAATCCAATAAATTTTGGGTATATGATAAATCGTACAAATCTAAGGGCTGTCAATTCAACAAAATACCTAGAAATTACAATTACGAGCAACTAAAATTGGAAAGACCACATAGATAATATTGTGGGGAAGGTGAAACAAAGACTGCACTTTGTTGGCAGAACACTTAGAAGATGTGACAAACCCACTAAAGAGACAGCCTACATTACACTTGTCTGTCCTCTGCTGGAATATTGCTGCGCGTAATGGAATCCTTACCAGGTAGGATTGACGGAGGACATTGAAAAAGTATTAAGAAGGGCAGCCCGTTACGTGTTATCACACAACAGGGGTGAGAGTGCCACTGATATGATATGCGAGTTGGGATGGCAGTCACAGAAACAAAGGTGGTTTTCTTTGCAGCGAGATCTATTTACAAAGTTTCAATCACCAACTTTCTCTTCTGAATGCGAAAATATTTTGTTGGCACCTACCTATGTAGGGAGAAATGATCATCATAATAAAATAAGAGAAATCAGAGCTTGGTGTAGGTGTTCCTTTTTCCCCACATGCCATTCGAGAGTGGAATGGTAGAGAAGTAGTATGAAAATGGTTTGATGAACCATTTGTGACAGCAGTACAGCTGACCAATCACAAGCCATCCAATCAGAAGCCGTCCATGGACTACATAAGGCCACCACAGCAGCGAAGACAATCACCTGATGATGATGATGGAGGCTATCGTCGAAAGCTCGAGATTTTATCCTGAATTGACGTGGCAAGAAAACAGAGACTGTTTTACATACTCCCTTAATTGATGAACACTCACATTTGATTTGACTGCATCTTTTAATTTATATCAGCACATCAGGAAGGAAAAACTTGCAATAGTCAGTGAGTGTGTCCGATCCCAAAATGAATAAACAAAGGGTTTAATTCTTACTGGGAACTAGGTGAAATTACTTCTTACATTACTGTGTCACTTACGCAAATTTCTCCCTGTATCACTGACAGCAGCTTGTAAAAACAAGCCATGTCCATTCTCTCAAAGTTCTGTCATGAATATTCCATGTGCATAATGTAATTGGACAACGTGAACCAGTCTGCAGTGCCAAACATGTACACTTGGGGAGCTGCTGGAGAGCTCTATGCCTTAGGTGCATCGTGCAATACAAGCTTTACATTCAGTGTAGTAATCTTAAATGGTTCTGGTGGTCTAACCTCTTTGTCCCAAGCCACAACTGTGTGTAATATAATGCATCCCAACCTTACATATCAGAAACCTTCATTTCAATGTGGTCCAAAAACGACTTTCCACATCTGGTTCCCTGAAACAAGACTATTTTAATTTTAAATATTCCCTGCATACCATAAAAAGGCTACAACCATGGAAACCGCCTCCCGGACTCTTTTGCTGATGAAATTTCTGCACAGTAATGCTGCAAAGTGGCATAACTTTATAGAGGAGGAGGATGTCGTTAGAGTACAAGTTCAGATTAGGAAAGGATGGAGGAGGAGAATGGCTATGCCGTTTTGAAGAAACCATCATAGCATTTGCCTTAAGTAGTTTAAGGAAATCATGGAAAACCTCAATAGGGATGACCGGATGCAGGTTTGAACCATCGTACTTCTGAATGTGAGCCCAGTGCGCTAATCACTGTGCAACCCCACTAGGTCCAAAATTTAATGGTCTTCCCACAACTCATAATGAAGGTCCCTATCTTCAGCCTATATGGAGCACCATCAATTCTAAAGCATATTACTTAACAAATAACTGAGCTATACTTTCAAGCCCTCTCTGGTAGGCCAAGGCACACACCATATCAGTGGATTTCTCTTTCCGGTTGCAAGGGCCGCTACTTAATGATTCTGTCTTTTAATAGATTTTGGTGATGGTTCTCTTTTTCATTCAGGTCCGGTTGACAAATTTATTATAGTTACTTGAGGTGAAATAAATTGATCAGTTTTTCACCAGTTTTCAACATGTGTTAAACACCAACTCTATCAACAGATTGATGGTGTGGCTACAACTAGTCTTCCCACCACCACCTTCCTTCCACCCTCCCATAGCAACCAAGCTATGTATGGACAATTTTGAGGAAGTCACCTTTCAGAGTGTGTAAATAAAATCTTACTGGTTCTTTAGATATGTAGATGACATCTATGTCATAGTGTTTCAGAATACTGAAGGTATTGGCATCATTCAAGTTGTCTGCAGTCTGATATTTTATTTATTTTGAAGATTTGGAAGGATGGTCACTTGCCCATCCTCGATCCTTGACTTTTTGGTCAGGAGAATATTTATTTATTTATTGTGCATTCACTTCACCTGGGTGATGATACATTTGGATGTGCCCTTTAGAGGAAGCCTATTTACATGTATTTATTATTCCCAAGCCAACAACTGCCATCATCAAGCACAAGGTGATGTTCTGTACTTCAGTGCACAGGCATTTACTACCTCTGACCCTGAAACCCTGTACACAGATTTAGAGAATCTTAAAAATATCCTCCACCAGAATCATTAGATCAAATGGACACTATAAACCCACTGACATTTCAGAAGGTGATGAGACAAAGGCAGTGACTCCCACAACAGTTTTTTTTTTTTGTTCTATCCAGTGAATATTTTGATTTAAATCAGACATATTTTATGACAACTAATTTTAAATGTGTTCTGGACCTTTTACAGTGATCAGGTGTATGCTAGGCTATATTAGGGTTCATAATACTGTCACAACCTTTAGGCTGTTATGTTCTCTGCATAGAGGATTTGGTTCAATATTAGGACAAAAGGTTACTGGTTGACACTAAATTAGAGCATGCCTTCATAGACTTCATAAATCTTGTACTGTAGCCTCCTATCTCACTGTTAAAATAACAGTTGTGTTTAGCGAGTACAACCTGTCTAAATCTCACTGAACAATATGTTGTTACCATAAGATAAACTTTGCTTAGAGTAATCTTTGGTTTTAGTCTTCAGCAGTTGATGCTCATTCTTAGTAGCGGTGTTTTATTTCCTTGTTGGCTTTCTTCCCCAGTCTATGGCCATGTGAGTTTCAGTCATAGGACAACAGTCGCCTCACTTGAAGCTCATGATTAACATTGGACTGGATCTCTTTTGGCACACAATTCTTATATGCCACATAATGGCTGTATATAACTAAAGAATTACTTCTACAGTAAATGTAAACCATAGGTCATGCGCCATGTAATTTAGTTCTGTCACTGGTGGGAAAAGGTATCTGGATGGGCTTCTCTGGTCTAAATCTAGCCATAAATAATATTCATGACATACGATTGGCTGAGCCAGTGAAGCATTGAAGACCCACTGTACATTCCAAAGTCATATCTGAACAGAGCTAGCACTGTGCATCAATGTACAGTCATTGGAAAAGAAAGCGTCCAAGGGATTTCTTACTTCATCCCAATTCCATATAAATAGAATTAGTAATTACTGTGAAGTGCCTGAATGCATTAACAGAACAGAAAATGTTTGTTTCTGTCATCCAATACATACTACCCATTCTCGTAAAGACCACAGGGAATACACAAGGAATGGTTTTATTTTTAATAAAATGTACCTCATTCAAAAATTATCATAAGGAGGCTGTGCTACAGGAATTTTTATACAATATTTCATATCAACAAATTAAAGACCAGACAGATGTATGTCATCTGTAATGTAAAATAATATAATGCCTCGATTTTGTTTCCTCTGCCAGTCACTTGTGTAACAAGTTACATCTGCAATAATTTAGCTATCAATATGAACCAGAAAGCTATGCAAAAAATTTACGATTTGAGACATTTTTGGATTTTTGGTATGGTTTAAGAGCTTAAAATTCGCGTGTGTGCACTGCGGACTTTGTGCTACATGGCACTACATTCTCTCATCATGACTGTGTCTGATTATTCACTGGATTGTGCATAGGTAAGAAGGGAGGGATGTATAAACAGCTATTATAAGCAGATCATCGTGGAGCAAAACTCAGTAATTTTAAACTTTTTTAAAATACTTACAGTCCGCCTTGGTTGCTAAAATTTTGACAGTGTATTTCTTCCAGTGTATTCTTCCTGAGTGAAAAATTTCAGGGTAGGTTTCGAAGTCTGATTGGACCATTGCCTTGTGAGACCTACTACCAATGATGAATAGTACAAATATTAATGGGTTAACAGTTTATGTATGGAATGCAAACAGTGTAAGAACACAGGCCAGTGAATTTTGGCAGTTCTTCCAAGCCAAAGCAGCTGACAACTGCCTAGTCTTGGAAACTTACCTTAAGCCTGGTATTTTCGTATGAGTGACAAGTTACACGTGTGCCCATACAGATAAGTGGATTGGAGGAGGTGGCATGAGTATTCATAGAAAGACCTCTCCCAAGCACCTGATAGTGCAGCTGCCACAGCTCACTAAAATAGATGACACTGCCGTCGCAGTGATAATATTGCCAAATCACTTTTGTGGCAGCACATCAGTCACCGCGAGGTCTCCTGGACCTGACAGACTTTAAGGCATTGCTGTCCCTCAATGGCAAACTCTTCGCTGCTGGTGACTTCAAAGCCAAATATTCTGAATGGAATTCCAGGGTTACAAATACAAGTGGACATCACCTACTGCAATTAGTTAGGCAGCGTAATGTGGTCATCCTGACAGCTCGTGACCCACAATCTACCCCAACAATCGCAGCCACACAGATTTTCTTGATATAGTGATATTAAGGGGCGTCAAGCACCTCACCACTGTTATGACAAGATATGCTCTACCATTGGACCATCTCCCAGTCATCTTCAATGTGGAGATCAATGGCACAGAGCCACCACACCAACAACAATGGTAGTCTCTCAAAGCTGTCCCATACCAAAAAGCCACTGGAGCTGAAAAAACAATTCATCAACTAACTGATCTGGCGCCACAGTGCACAGGAGACCACAACAGGAAAGATACTAACCATGCCAGCTGTTCCCGAAAGCAATCTAAAAAGGGAGAGGGACCCATGGAAAATCACAGAAACACCGATTGGGCAAGTGGGGTCGCCACACTCTGATCTGATGGTACTGTTTGGCAAATGAAACAGTTTCTTAGGAAGGGGCAACATATCCATCTCCCGTAAGTCAGCAAGGAAGTTGCTTACGGATTTGATGCTAAGGTTAGTGTCCTGCCAGACATATTCGCAGGCAACTACAAACCAGCAGAAGATGTGATAAATGAACAAAATGCTCACCTTGTGAGGCAACATTTACTTGTATTTCTTGCAGCAGAGGCGGACTCTGACGAGGCCATAAAAGCCATCACTGAGGAACAGGTGGAACAATAACTCCAAACTCTAAACTCTCAGACAGTTAGAGATTGAGGTAAGTTGGAGTATGCAATGCTGAAACAGCCACCACATGCCACCCCCCTCCCCGACCCATCACTGACTATTTACTTTATTCCAAGGACTGGCATAACCTTACTGCTTGGAAACACGCAGACAGGTAAAAGATGCAAGGCTGTCGCAGAATTATAGGCGTACCAGTCTGCTTCCTGCTACCACAAAAGTCTTCGAACAACTCTATGTTAAAAGACTTATGATACACATCAACAATGAGTAATTGACATACTGCTAGAATAGTTTGGTTTCTCATGCGGGCACAGTATGCAGCAACTGCATTTTGTGAAGGACAAAACAGGTACCTTGGAACAGCAGGAGTACTCAGAGACAGTACTCCAGACATCTCCAGGGCCTTCGCCTATGTGTGGCAAGAGGGCCTACTTTACAAACTATTTGTATTGGGGGTGCCAACACCGCACAACAGGCTCACCACGTCATACCTCACAGATCATACCATCAATGTCTGTGGCAAAGTTGGCATACCAACGGCGAGGCCTATACTGGTGCGAGTGCTGAGGGTTCTGTACTTGGCCCCCTGTTATACTCCTTGTATGCCTCAGATATATCGAAGACTGAAAGACTTGCACTGACACCACACACTGCAAGCTCTGTCTTAAGATAGACATCTTGCACCACTCTTTGCAGACAGTACATGATGCCCTAGGAGTCTGGGCTACTATGTGGAATCTAAAGTTTAACACTAAAAAACGTGGTGTAGAGTGTCTCCGGACCTTCAGCTGGTGTGGATCATGGGAGGCCCCACTCTGTGGTCAAGCACTGACAAGTATATTGGGGTGACCCTTGATAGGAATTTCACCTGTGGGCCGCATATCAGAGAGGTTAAGGGCAAAGCACTTTGACAGCTATTGGCAGTATACTTCTTATTAAATTCAGAGTCCATTCTGCTCTCACACTGCAGCATCTTGCTATATCTAGCACTGATCCTCACAGTGCTAGGATATGCAGCTGTGGTGTGGCAGAATGCAGCTGACAGTCATATCTGTCAGCTCCAAGGGAGAGCTCTATGCTTCACCATGCACCTTCCTCACCATGTCCTGACACAGGAACTGCATGACATCACTGGTATAGCAATGCTGCGCAACCAGTTAAAGATGACTTCACGACAGTTTTACAAAACATCATAGTAGTCAGCCAATAGGTTTACTGCAAATCTGGGTCAACAGACTCAAATGAGAGGAACCACTTGATGGTTGGACTTGTTACGACAGCGAACACTCTTGTAGCAGACATAGGATAAAATTTTCTTTTTCTAGAATAAACTGTTCCATCTTGTGATAGGACAAATGCAAAAAAGTTTGCTCAACAGAAACCTCATACTGAGGAAATGCAGGAATAGTGCAACGCATTTAACCTGCACAACCAGACAGAGAGAAAGGACTGTCTACTTGGGTCAAGAGAAAGTCTATAGTTTTGTGGGATGGAGTTCGCGTTTTCTACTGCAGCTGATTTTGGTCTCTGAATAATCTGCATCTTGAGTTGTTACATCAACACAGTTAGATAAGATTACATACAATGTCGCCCTCTTAACATTGTACTCAAGGTGACTCGCACTGGTGACAAGTGATAATTATTGTTTTCACGCACATATTTATTTAAAAAGTTTTTTTTCTCTTAATAAATTAACTGAAAGTAGAATATGAATATCACCCTCCCAAAAATTCCTTCTCTTCTAATTTACTACTCTTATTTCCAACCTCCTTGTGACTCAATTTCAAGGAAATTGTAGTCATTATAAAATGTCTTTAGGCTTTCTTCAAACCATGAAAGTTATTTTAATTAACGAGTGTAAATAAATTTTGTCAGGTGGAAATTAAGATGTGCTTTTTTTTCAGAACTTTAAATTATTTTGCATTCCTTGACTACACACAGCAGCACTCTCCATCAGTCATCCATATCTCGCCTGCACCACTCTCTCCCAGCGTGGTTTCGTTCTGGTGAAAGAAGACGAAGGAGATATGAATGAAACCAGATTAATGTTTAATGTCCCATTGAAGACAAGGTCATCAGACACAGGACACCATCCAGATTGGGGACGGATAGGGAAAGGAAACTGGTCAACACAATGCAACACAACAAAAAAAAAAAGTGAGCCAGAGTGTGTTTTTCATTTATTACATAGGAGATAATGGTTTCCTAGGACATGTCATCAATTATGAGACAGAAGCGGAATTTTGCAGCAAAATAAAAATTCTGCTTTGGCATCATTAAGTGCCACATAATGCAATAGATAAGCAAATCTTGAAAGTACAACAGGGAATACAACCGTGAGCATTTCACTATTTAGTGTTACAGTGTAAACTAAACCATAGCTGTATTGCTCAGATAAAATTTTAATAAGTACAAAATTATATACCTAGTCTCCACAAGACAAAATGACAGCTCACCAACCCCAGCATGGAGTTTAAATATTCAGCTGACCGTACATGCCCCCACGACCAAACAAACACACCTCCCATGGCAAATAACACGTGTGAATGTCAAATATGCTGACTTAGCTGAACCATGAAGTGAAAATCCACATTAAAGCTGGGAGTCAACATACTCAAATCAAACTGCAGCTCACATATTTCAATGATTTCATTGCCTCTAGGTACGCCAACTACACAACTTTCACATTGAAAGGCAGCCAAAAATCTCACTTAAATTGTAAATTGAGAAAAGTATCCCTTATTAGGAGTGTAACGAGGTAAATATGGCATTTGGAAGGTCTCACACTAATACATCCCAGATGAATATTTTAAAATCTTTACTACCTGTCCTTGCATTACCATCAATACAAATGACAAGAAGTCACTGCAAAGCTGGAGGAGGAGATGGCAAAACCATCACTGAATAATGAGCATTTTATTGGTGACTGTACTGTGGATGATGTATTAATAGGTAAACCAAACATAGCTATAGATAAAACAAACACCACCCTCTTGTTCATATTAGTCTGACAGTGTCACTGACTCCATACCAGGAAAAATGGAAATGATTGCATGACATTACCGTCCAGGAGACACCACTGGGATTGTTCAGCCACCTGGTACAAGTCTTTCAATTTGACATGACGTCAGCAAATTACATGTCATTGAGATGAAGATGATGATGAGATGAAATGATTAGGACAGTACAGTCACTCAGTCCCAGAGCACAGGAAATCTTCAACAAAGCCAGGAACTGAATCCGGGGCCTAGAGACAGTAGTGGTACTAACTACTAATCCTCGAGCTGTGGACTCTACACCAAAACGTTTAACAAACATCTAACCCAGAAAAAACACTGAATGATTGTCTGTCTCGCCACTTACTATCATGAGCACAGTATTATTCAATTCATACTGACATAAATGGAAATAAGAACTAGGAATCATCTTCGGTCTGATATTTATTTGAATTGGTATGATGAAAATAATGAAATATAAATCAGGGCAGGTACATACAAATTCAAACTACAACTCTCTTTAGTAACAATGTGTGTGTCTATAATTTTCAAATGGTATAAACGAAGTATGACAAGAAATGCTATAAACTACGTAATGTTAAACACCCATGAGAATCATGTTATTTTGTGCTCTATGGGATGAAAACTGAATCTAATCTAATCCAATAAGTTGGGGGGGGGGGGGGGGGGGGCAGGATGATGATGATGATGATGATGATGTGCTTCTGTGGTTCACAGCCCAGTGCAAGCCACTTACTGACTGACATCACTTGGTGTTATGCACGCTAACTGTTTTAAATATCAATGTCTCACCTAAGTGACTGTAATGGTTTTCTGTATAGTGTAGGATTGCTTTTGTGGTGATGATGAGAATAATTATACTAGCTTTTTCAAATATTCAGTTGCCAAATGAATTGTGAAAAACTGGTGTGTAGTATTAGCATTCCAGCATGGGACAGCATTTCAGTGAATCTGAACTGCTTGGCAAACACTAACTTTGTCATCTTACAATGGCAAAGTCTGGATAGCTGATTTCAAACTCCAAGGAAAATGCACCAGTAAAGAACTACTTGTTTGGCATCTTACATAGGTTAACTCAGAAAAACTTAGGTATCTGTGGAAAGTAATGAGCAAACAAATAAAAGTAACTATCTGACACAAAATTTCCAACACAAAAAATTATCTTTACGAAATACATAATTTAGCATGCCAGAGCCACTTTCTCATGTATTCAGGGAAAACTGGGGAAAACAGGAGAAGAAAGAACATTTCTTTTTAAAAAAAAGTACATAGCAGTTAAACTACAAATCTACTGTATTTAAAGCAATAAGTTTATGGGGCGTTTGCAAGACAGAAATTGTAAAACTTCAGTGGGTACCAGTTCATAGAAGACAAACTGACATGTGCCAAGATCACTGGCATCCCAAAACTGAAAAAGTCTATTTTTTATGATCATCCCAGCACTTCGGGGTTTGTGAAAAATTTATAACAACAGTGTTAACACCAAAACTGATAAATTTTCTACATTTTTATGTGCCTTTCCACAGCTGTGTATGTCCTCTACATGGTGAGCTGCATCCTTGTCCCTTATAAATTTTACATGCTATCCTGACTTTCCCATCAATAAGAGAGATATCATTTAAGTTCAAAGCACCAGCCATATACCACAAACTACTGGAACAACATCATACTATGTGAACTTACTTTTCTCTACAACAAGAGTGCCTGCATTTTGTGACAATAAATCAAAGATGTGTCACATGAGTTTCTGCAGTGTTCCAAGTCTCACAGCTCCAATGTGAGCCTAGAGTACAATAAAATACTACAGTAGAACATGTGAACTGATTGCTGAGTGACCATATATGCCTATTGTAGATATTTAATATACAAAACAAAACAGATGAATGAGGGGAAAAAGTGGTTACCACCACATTGCACAAAATTTAGAAAGAATGTGTTTGCACATTAGACAACAAGGATTACGTACTGACCTGAGGCAATAACACATCAGACTGCTAACTGGATTGTTTGATTTCAGCAGCTAAAATTTCACCATTTCTTAATAATACACTTCATCTGACATGACACTCAAACATATTTGCTGGAACATATCATATTCATTTGATAATGCGATGTGCACTATCACACAAACATAAAGTAAGATTCCTCAAATAACACACCCTACTGCCAAGCTACTGAATGTTTCTCGTGAATTTAAATATGCATAAGTCTATATCATCTCCTGCTCCAATTTCAAAGGATTTCCAAGTGGACAATCAGTCAAGAAATCCTAAACATTTCCCCACTACCAATCAATAAAAGTGTTTCACTTTTTATACATACTGACCCTTCAGAAAATGTAAACAATGTTGTCAATAATAATTCAGTGCAATAAAACAGATCTCTATGCGATAATTGAATTCAGCTACTTTCTCTTAATTTCAAAACTCTCTCAAATCACACTATATTGCATCAATGATGTGTATGTCATGACATACTGGAATAATTAAATAGACACCAGTATTGCTGTTGCAATATTTTGTATACTGCAGTTAAAATGTGGCCACAACTTTGGTTTAATGACAACTTCTATAACATGAAATTTAGTTACTGGATATCATGTCACCCTGTCATGTAAAGAAGTTTTTTGCATAACAAGCTGATCTCATATCCAGTAATTTTGTCTGCAAACATGGCTACCTATTGCAGAACCAAATGATGACTAATTAAATTCAGTTCTCATGCAAAATTTATCTTCCCCAGGGATCCTGAAAATACTGCACTACTGAATGTTTTCAGTTGTTCCATCTTGTTCTGTTTATGCAAAGTTAAAGGCACTGACACTCAAATATGTACACATATATACACACAACCACAAAAATTAAGAGGAATCGTGAAAATTTTTATAGATATGCAGTATTGTTTATTTTTTACTATCTTCAATCTACGATAAATATTCTCCTTAAATTTTGTTTCCATTTTTAACGTGAAACTTATCAAGAAATTCAGGAAAGTGTGCAGCTTCATGATTTAACATTCTTAAGCAAAACATGCTTCTACTATCAATGAAAAGCCTGAATGCAACTAATGAAACAAGTCTGCTTAAATGAGACCACAACTAAAATAATCACCATATGGCTAAACACTTGTCTCCTGTTTTTTACCTATAGAACAACAAATAATAACAATTCTCAAGCACTACTGATACAAATGCTTAGCAGTGAACTTAATAAAATGTATCCCACGACCCTGAACCTTTACACATTGCTGAAAATAATATCTCGAACTAGAACATAGCTGCTGCAAACTAAATTTGGCACTACAGACGTTTGGTAATTAAAATAAAGCGACATTTGATAATGGTTCACAACAGCATAAGCACCTTTTAACAGACAAAGATGTAAGAAAATCTGCTACATAGACTTACTAAACAGTACCCACTACTCATTAGACAATTGTATTTCTAACACCAAAGAGCTGCTTATGTTTTGCTGGAATGCTTACCGAAGTAGGATCAGAGAAATCTGGAGGTTTTCTTGTTGTGACTGGAATGACAATACATGTCGCCGCAAATACAGCAACCCCAATTAGAATTACATATGGATGGTAAGCTATTATACGAGCAAACCTGCAACAGTGACTGTGTATGATACACACACACACACGCGCACGCAGGCGCGCTCACACACTTTGCTTACAGAACTACGAAAATAGTGTAGAGGGATGCTGTGAAGCAAGTGCTCCTAAACACAACTATCATAAACAAAGCTGGAGAAAACGGACTTAAAACTGACACTCACCAGTTCATCCTTTCCATTTAAGCTTCATGGAAGTTAAATCCACTTTGAATACAATCGGTAATATAGCGAACATTGTTAGGGCAGCAACACACCGGTACGCCAGGTTTGTGATATAGTTAATTCACTTAAACAACAATAAATCGCGAAATTCATTGTGCAGTAATCTGCTGTTGTTCACACAATATTTAAAATCATTACTGTCATTTAATCATAAACTACATAAAAAGTTAACGAAAAATTGCTAAAAAATCTGACATTCTGAAAACCATTCCTCTCCCCTGTCACATCTTGTATACTTTTCTGAGTAGTTTCTTTCAGCGCCAATTGGAGACGCTGTAACGCCATATCCTGTTCCGTCTCCCCACTCTATGCACTACGTTCAAATTCGCGCGCGTGTGATGATGGTTCATTTAACACGGCGCAGAATTATTTACATCATTCTACAGAATTCCTGTCCAGTACTTTTTTTCTCATTGCATCAAATAGACCTTCCCTATATATATAGGGAAAGAAACTCTTGACAGGTAACTTATTATCGTTTTAATGATAAGTTTAATGTAGGTGGTATGAAAGAAACTCTTGACAGGTAACTTATTATTAACAACGTGTGTTAAGCAAATCAGATAACGTGTTCATTTTTATAAGGTTAAAATTAAATGCTGTATTCGTTTTTATTAACAGTCTTAAATAAAGAAGTGTGATAGCGAAGCAAAAAATTTCCTGAATCACTAGGTACCGTAATGAGCTATCGCTCTGTGGGCTATGACTGAAATAACGAAGTAAATAATGTTATAACGACTTTTGTTATATTTTTCAGTTGAAACTGAAATTAATACCCTGACATCGACTTATTCCATCCAAACGAACTTCAAGTGCTCCTACTTCGCAAGTTGGTTGTCTTCAGGTTGTGTAGTACTTGTTAGTTTCTTTCAGAGATGAAATTCATGCATATTCTTTGAAATTCAGTGCGTTATTCTGCCGTGGTGTTTCCAACAATGCAGTAGGCAATATTTATTTTTTTGCCACCAATTAAACCAACAGAGTACGGTAATTCATTTGTCATTAAAGTTGATTACAAGCACATAATAAGTGTTTACATAAATTGGATTATAGGTGCTTCAGGTAACAATAGTAGAAAGGTTTGCAAACAGCTGATAATAACATAGTTTCTGTACTCCAGTCCTAGTATGTGGTTAATAAATATCAACCATTTTTTCTGACCGAAGGAAATAACTAACTCGATATATAGGTATTTACTGGAAGATGGAACCAGGCTGAAAGTATTCCGCATACATTTGTCATACTAACTGTTTACCATTACTTCATTGACATTAGCTAACTATTTACATATTCCTCAATTCCTTAATTGTGGCAGATAGTGTTTACTTACATTTGCTCCACAATATCGTTTTATTACGGAATCACGAACATCAAGGTGAATACATGTCAATCCTATTTCTGTATTATGAGCAAAATTCCGAGCGCTGTGTCCGCAGCTCGTGGTCTAGTGGCTAGCGCTGCTGCCTCTGGATCGCGGGGTCCCAGGTTCGATTCCCGGCTGGGTTGGGGAGCATCTCTGCCCGGGGACTGGGTGTTTGTGTTGTCCTCATCATTTCACAGTTATCAGCATCACCATTCGTACCAGTGGCTACATTGGATTGTGAAAAAAATTGGACAGTGTAAAAGTTGGGACTTTGTACAGGCGTTCATGACCGCACAGTTGAGCGCCCAACATAACAAACATCATCATCGTCATCATCCGAGCGCTGTAATGCTCTGATAATGTATTCTGATTGTGACTCTGTTTGTGAGTATTAAGACCATAAATTGAAATATCCGGAATTCACTTCTCAGTTGGTCATGGGATTTTCTTAAGTTATTTATCATTTTTTCCCACACAGAAAGGATCGGCATATGTAAAAAAAAGGCCACGTTATTTCGTGGTTCGGAGTACACGTTGAACTATAAGTCCTTTAACAACTTTCTGGGTCATTCAGTTTAAAGCTCGAAGGAAAGCAAGTATAATCGACTACCTAATGGACCTTGTCTAGTAAAGCACAGTGGTGTTCAAACTCTCTTAGAGTTTAGCGACTGCTTTACTTAAAATTCACTCAACGTACTCATGAAATTGCTATCCTAATTTCGGAACTTTCTATTGTCTCTGTAAAGTTCTTGTTTGTTCCCCCCACCCTGCACTTTAGTTTCCTTATCTAATTTTTCCTTACTGTTCTTATCATTTTGCTCTAAGTAGAGATTAACCTGTATGGGGAGGCTCCAATTCTGTCTTACTTACTTCTCAGTTACTGTCTCCTTTCCAGCTCCTTCAACTCTTTTAACTGTCTTTTCGTTTGTGTACAAGTTGCAGGTAGCATTTCGCACCCTGTATTTTATCCTTCATAGCTACAGAATGCCAATAAGTGTATGCCAGTCAGTACCGCCAAAGTCTGTTTTTTAAGCTACAATTGCTATAAATGCAAGTTTGCCTTTCTTCACTAGGTCCTCGGATCAGGATTGCTTTGCAAGTTCCTACATTTGGCAAAATATAATCTGATCTTCTCTTGCGTCCACTTCTACCAGTCGTCCCATCATTCTACAGACAATTTGTGTTGGTATTTTACAACAATGACTAATAAACTGATACTCCACTAATACACCTATCAGCACCTGTCATTTTTGATATTGTGATTATTTAATTCTTTTTTTAAGTATGAGGGTATTTCCTCTGTCTCATACATTATACATGTCAGGTGCCACACTTCTGTCATGCTAGGTTCTGCAAAAAGTTTAACTAATATTGAGGGAATATCGTTTACTCCAGGTGGCTTGTTTTGTCTCAGGTCTTTCAGTGTTCCGTCCAATTCTTCTCATAGTATCACATCCCCAATCTCGTATTCCACCCACTTCTTCTCCTCACTCCATAATACTGTCTATAAGTTTCTTTCCTTTAAATAACTGTTATGTATATTCCTTACATGTTTCAGTCTTCCATTCTTTGCTTAGTACTGCCTTCCCATCTCAGCTATTGGTCTTCATACAGCAGAATATTTATTCTGTGTTTAGCATCCAGCTTTCCCACAGTCACACCTCTACAGGCTGTACCTTTCTCCTTAGTAGTGTAGCTCTGGGGCCTTTGATGCACTTAGACATTCAACTGTCTACTAAATTCTATCTCGTGGTCGTCATTTTGTGCCCACACATGACAAGGCATGGCCCTCTCCTTTATGACATTATCAAACTTACCAATGACATCGTCATCTTTATATGTGACATCAGCATCATCATATAAGAAAGCACGGCATTCCCTCCCCCTCCCCTTACCCATCCTTCCGCCTCCCACTCCAGTCTCCTGCCAATCGTAACGTAGTATTAAAATGAAGCAGCCGACCACAAAGCAGCTCTCAAATTACGTAAGCTTCACTTAAACTGCGTAAATTGGCACTATCTTTGAAAATGTACAGTATATACATATCGAAAAATACTTAACCTTCACTTGAATAAAATGGCATCATGTTCAAAAAACATATGTAACCTTCATTTGAATTACGAAAAAGTGAAAAATGGCGTTATGTTAAAAAAAGGTAACTTTAACTTAAGTTGATGCCATGTTCAAAAAATTACATAAGCAGCTTCATGTGAGTTGTGTACATTGTCGCCTTTCAACATACACACACTAACCTCTGTATTGTTCACGGGAGTTGTGTACAATGTCGCCTTTCAGCAGACACACACACACGCACGTATACACACACTTCACTTTTAAAAATATTTATGTCAAATACTATCAAATCAGTACAGTACTTTGTACAACTGATATCAGATAAGTCAACACAAAAATACACATTACAACACATACAACATGAATATCACATACCATTTTTTTTTAATTGCTGAAGGCTCTTTACAAACAGCTGACAGGAACATTATAATATTGACAGTGTTATTTTTAAATGTATAGAACAAATTCTAATAGCTATAACTTCATATAGTTCATTAGTTTATTTTCTTAACTGTTGTATGAGTGGAAAATATGACATTAAACTCAAACAGTAACACTTTAAATTCATTTTCTCATATTGCTACAGAAAGTAAAAGATCTGTACGAAAATGGTTTAAGTGATGACTGTTTTGATATAATTTTCTTTATTAGGACAGGTCAGATTAAAAAAATACCTGGGTGCAGTAAAAACAATGTTTTATTAAGAGAGATTTTACATTCATTTTAAATTTATTTACTTCTTATATTTCTTTTAGTGGTGCCCAAAAGTGGTTTTATAATTTTTGTTCCCATACATTTAATACCTTTACTGTACAAACTTGTTGAGTGGGGAATTAGTCTTAAATAAATTTTTGATCTTGTGTCATGAAGGTGGTAATCCATATTTCTGTCAAGTTCGTTAAGTTTCCTAATGAAATGTAATACTTTTAGTATTTATTGGCACAGAATGGGCAATATACTCAGTTTCCTAAATACTGGTTTCACAGTTCTCCCTTGGGTGTTTGAATAAAATTCTTCTGACTGCCTTCTTATGAAGTTTACTGCCTAGTTCAGTTTTGCTAATGGAGAGAAGTTCTCGTTTCCTTTGAGATGATCTAATGATTCCTGGGGTGATCCAGTTGGAAATCTTTCTGTCCCTATTCATAATTTTCGTTTGTAAGGGGAAGTGACAGTCAAGGTAATAACAGAAAATATCTGGAAATACTTCATAATTACTATCTATAGTTTAAACCTCATATACATTTTGCTAGATTTCTTTCTGTATTGAAAGAGGAAAGTGTGGATATTGTGTTTATTGAATTTTCTCCTCTGTACAACATTTTTTTGGGTTGAGGCATGTTCATTGGCAAGTTAACTTGCATAATTAATGCGCTGTGGTCTGAGAATCCTAAATGTACAGAGGATACTGTACAATTGATGTTACTATCTACTTGGTCCAGTCATGTAACACAATGGTTTGTTTCCCTAGTCAGAGAATTGACCATCAGGTCAAGGATGTAGATCGTCATAAAATTTTCGAAGCTTAAATGGCTAGTGTCTTCTAAGAGAAAACTTGTGTTAAAATCACCACATCTCAAAATACTATGAGATTTTCTTTCACTTTATTTTTCTATTACTGATGCTAGATTTTTGTAGATGGAATTTATGTTGCCATAGGGTAATCTGTAAGCTGTTGTTATATAAATGTTCAAGTGAGTAAGCTCTATGCCTGACAGTTCTATTTCTTTTTCAAAACTACAGGAATTGCATATGTGAAAATGTAATTTATTTAGTTTATTTTTTAGTCCCTGTACATTATGAAAATAAATTTTTAGTTCAAGGAATTTTTGTTTGGTGCATTGTACATTGATGACATTTAGTAGACATGACATTGTTAATTATAACTGACTGACAAGGTTCATTGGAATCATTACAGAGGATCTCAACCTCATTTGGAGACACTAAGTTTTCTCCTTTTTTTAGGTGTGGGTAAAAAATCCTCCTTCTTAGATATATTATGCCTTGGTCTTAAATTGACAGTTCCAGGTGGAGATGTCCTTGGTGGCACTTTTGAGGCTGGATCTGCTGTTGCTCATGCTGCACACACACACACACACACACACACACACACACACACACACACACACACAAGAGAAACATACTATGCAAAAAGTGCAGCTACCAGTTGGATGACAGAGAGAAGGAGCAGCTTGGGCTAGTGTGAGAGAGATCTACTACATCACTGTAGTGGTGTTTGATAACAAACCTAACCACCTGCTGAGAGATTATGTAGGTCAACTCCACTAGTATTTTGTCAGATTCCATCTCTCTTGCTCTCTCTATAATGGTTACTTGCATGAAGCACATACAATATAATATACTATAGAAGGAATGAAAATACTCTAGGTACACACTTTTTATATCTTTTGCATCCATACACTAAAATAACAATTAACTTTGTCTTGCAACACTAATCGTTTGCCACAGAGTGAAAACATATGAATCTAATTTACATTCTTGTTAATCCTCAACATTGTTTAGATCATCATCTGTTATAAACAGTAGGTTGTTATGATGTGAGTAAATAAGTGAAACTTCTCTAGCAGCTAAGCAAGTTTTACCAGCGCTCTTCCCATTAATCAGATCGAACTGAAACTGAATTTCATTTCATTATCTATTTCATCTTCAAACACATTCTAGGTTCAAGTGTTTCAACATGATCAGCTGGAGCTTCTTTGTGTGCAGGAGGAAAGTCACATTTCCTTCCTAAGCTCGGGTCTGTTTCTGTTTAATGTACTTAAAATCGTTAGTAAACAACTATGTGATACAAAATAGAGCTTACCTTGATGCTGGTAAGCCAAGGACATAGCCAAAGGGCGGCCGGGGGAGAGGGGTCCACGGCATCGAGACTCCCAATCACCTTAATGAAATTACATATGATCTACTTGCTGTTTAGTGAAAGATACTTTGATTTTCAGTCATATGATGAAAAAGAGATAGGCCCTACACTTCTTATAGTCAACGAGGCCATCAATAGATTTAATGTATCAACTATCGCCCATCCAAACTTTAACCAATTCCAGCCACTACTCACGAACTATAACTTGGCATCTTGCTAGTGGGGGTTGTGGGGCATGGGAAGAGAGACTGTGGACTGCTGCCTCGAAGATATCGGATGTGGAGGCCGAGGGTTTCAAGCTCCACCTCCAAGTATTGTAAGTATGCAGTGGAGGTAACAAGACCCTGTCTTTTGATCTTTTGCAAGCTCCTGATAACCAGTTTTCTTTTCAGGACTAGAATGCAAGGTAACACTCACAATACCGATAGGCCAGCAACCGCATCACCACTCATTTTAGAAAAAATCACAATAAAAATATCGCAACAAGACGTAGTCTACGCCTGCTAATAGTACGTTGCACAGTTGGCAATAAAAAAACTGCAAATCACAATGGCATGTAGTCTGTCAACTGTTGTCGACTACTTTCGAGTCCACCAACATTTGGTACTCCAGAACCTCCACGGACAATGGCTACAGTGAACCATCCATTACCATGACCAAATGAATCATTACTATCTAAACTAAAATTAAGTCGGCAGCCACAGAAAACAGATGGTCCGTCCAGCAAGGCTTGAGCAGCGACAGACTTGACTGGTATACGATTCTTCTTGTCTCCAGATGTTGTGGCAAACTCAATGTTCTCAATCGTTTTGTACACTGTTTGTTTAGAACGGCGACGGTATCTTCTGTACGGCATCTTGGCAGCGGTGCGTTATCCCGGACGGGAGCACTAGCTGTACTAGGTGCTCCCGTCCGCTGAGCGCTAAGTCCACCGCTGGCGCGCTGCCAAGATTGCGTAAGATGTTCGGCGGGTTGCGTAGACCGCCTTTGTAGGCGTAACATGCTGTTGCATCCTTGAGCCCCCGGTTCTAGATGTACCCTTGTCCGGTTCTCAGCTACGCCACAGATCAGTTTGCAAATAAACAATTTATTTATGAAAATATACAATACAGTCATCAACAATCACCGTTCTAAACAAACAGTGTACAAAACCATTGAGAACATTGAGTTTGCCACAACATCTGGAGACAAGAAGAATCGTATACCAGTCAAGTCTGTCGCTGCTCAAGCCTTGCTGGACGGACCATCTTTTTTCTGTGGTTGCCGACTTAATTTTAGTTTAGATATTAACGATTCATTTGGTCATGGTAACAGATGGTTTACTGTAGCCATTGTCCGTGGAGGTTCTGGAGTACCAAATGTTGGTGGACTCGAAAGTTTCCGCTTGCCAAATTATAGTTCCCATGTAGTACTGTACATTGTTGGCCCTACTTTGGTCCAGTTATTGATTTGCTAATAATTTCAGTTCTAACTTGCAGCTGAAATTAATGTAAGTGTTCCTGTTTATTGTTTTCATGGTATGTACTGATATGATAGTTTCTAATTATAGATAAGTTTGTAACAAGAAAGAAGACAAAACTCGATCTTGATTCGTCCACTAGCGTTATTGTAAGTTAAAAAATTTACACATTACTGTAATAGCCTAATTACCTATCTATAGGATTTTAATGTTATCATTGGAGTCGCTATTTGGAGACTGGTAGCATTTTCGGGTTGCAATATTTTGCAAGGCAGTGGAGTGGTAAATATCATTTCAAATAACATTAAATTAATGTCAGTGCACAAAAATTCATTTGAATTTTCCTGTGTCGCCCAAAAGTTGCGTTGATCAACATGCTTGCAGTCCCATAAAAATTGCTCAAAATTCTATTATTAGTAGTCCAGATGGCAAAATATCGACCAATATAGTCATCCAGGCCGTACTCAACTGCAAAAACCAGTTCTAATACAGGACGATTGGCAGGGGTACATAGAGTGTGGATGTGGTATATGATGACAGCACATCCTGTAGTTCATTGGTTTCTAAAAGATTTTTTCAGTGAGCTGTTTGAATTTGTGTAAGCCAACTGCACTCACCATCCTCCCTTCTCTTTCGTCCAGAATCTATTTTCTCTCTTGCAATACTACAATAAATGGAGCTTCTTCAAATGTTCTATGATTGTCTTCAAACTGTGCTGCTTTTAACTTGTAGAAACAATAATATAAAAAAAATATTTGTTGCTTCCCTAACAGTACATATTTTAATTTTGGGAATAGTTATTTGTTTCTTGGGCAAACAGTATATAATTTTAATGCTGATTTGCATAAGATTTCAGCAATATAATTAGTTCAGCTATGTATAAATTTGAAGGCAGCTGGCGACCTCCATTTTCTACTATAGCTCTGTGCATAAAGACAGTTGAATGTCGATAAATCATGTCTTCAATTTTACTAGAAGAATGATATTCTGCTGTGAAATATCTTATTCATTATATTCTTGAAACAGTAAGTCCAACTCTCACAACTCTAATGTATTCGTGAACAAAGTCATATAAACGACGACATATGTTGCACATCATAAAGGAGTTTATTATCATCAGAGCCTGTATAACCACAGTCTAAAGGTGGATTCACACTTGACGGAACGTCATCCTGACGTCCTTCACGTCAAAAGTCTTCTCTGTAGTTCTAATGGTGGCATTCACACACGCCGTCAACGGAACGTCATTGACATGTCACGTCACGCCACGTCAAGGTTTCTCAGGAAGAATGTTTCGAGAGGCCATAGTGTAGCCGGCCGTTGTGGCCAAGCGGTTCTAGGCGCTACAGTCTGGAACCGCGCGACCGCTGTGTGACGTCCTTAGGTTAGTTAGTTTTATGTAGTTCTAAGTTCTAGAAGACTGATGGCCTCAGAAGTTAAGTCCCATAGAGCTGAGAGACATTTGAACCATAGTGTAGCCTACTTGATGAGAAAATGTTGCATTAAGTACACAACGTGGACTAATACGAAAATATTCCCCACTGACTGCTACTGAGAAAAAGTCTTAACACATACTGGAAGACAATACTAAGTTAAAGTATTTTATTTTCTACACTGAAGGAATGTATTGCAAAACATAAGATACATAGCTTGTTCAATGTGCCTTAGTCACAATTTCTCCAGTGGAATAGTAAAAAGAAAAACCGGAAGTAAATCTGATGCAGCATGCAGAAATTTAAAATAATATTCGTAGTAAATTAACGATGTACAGCTGGTAGCAGAAATATATGCAAATATAGTTCAAGTATACTAAAACGGCTCATCTAGACTTAACTGTAGGCAAACCATCAGATTCTGTCAAGATGATATTGGATGCCTAAATCTTGAAAATCTCTTCATAATTTTTATTTGTATCTCGCTTGACAGGTAAAAAAACTGTTGTTTAGACATTCTGAAATATTTATAGAACGATGACCCCTCCTGTTTCAGTTCCATCTAAAGAGTGTGGAACTCTCCTTCACAGTGTCGATTTTTAACATTTTTCCAACCCAGAGTCTCTGCCCCTTATCATCATCATGTACAACAGCAATCATTGCAAACAGCTGTAAACTAAATTTCAGCATTTTATGAAGATCTTCCACAAACTATGAAACACGGCCTCTGGAGAGTATTTTATGAACCAGCTGTACCGCGCTGTTAGGGTAAAGCTTGTTTTTAGTTGGTTTCTATTTAATTAACTAAGTAGTTATTATATTTTTGCAGTCCATGTGTTAATTGACAGGAAGCATGAAGTATTATTAAATACATGTCAAAACAGGCGAACCACACTGGTTCAGTGAGATAAGCTACGACTAATTCATGAAGAAATTATTTTGAATATGCGTATTTGCAGCTTACTCTGCTGAAACCAAGAGAATGGAAACACATATTTTATGCATGGAACCATATATCTCTGTTTATATCATAGTCACTTTCCATGCCACTTGAAAAAAATGATGTAGTCTAATGATTCGTCCTTTCTTACACTTCAGTCGACTTTCTAATACATGTATATTTTTTAAATATAATCAGTTTTGTATCAAAAGCGAATGTGTTGAAGAGTCTTGCCGTGCATAGCTCAGATTTAGCAATAATTGTTGAACTGGACTCTTCTGTGTTGGGATACAGCTTTATTCAATTTGACTGTTTTTAATTACATCTGTGTGATTTTACCTTAAACTAGAGGTGTTGTAGCTTATTTGGTACGTGAAATAATCTACAAATTACATTCCATATAACTTTCCCTCGTTTCACATTCATTGATTTGGCTAAAAGTGTACCAAATAAAAGCACGCTTGTTGGGTAGATATACGATGTATTTCTGTAGGTCAGGTCTTCTTGAGTTTATTAGCACTGTCTTGTTATTAAACGAAAACGGCATTATATAGTAAATATCTGTTCATTACAAGAGAATGGTAAATAAACTGCCCTGTGATGACCGTTTCATACCTACCACAGTGCCTAGGAAGACAACTGTGGTGTCATTTTCTAGTAATTGTCGATTTTTATGGCACTACATGCACACCCTATCGTAAAAACTATGTTGCAGATCGATGTAAACATTACTATTGGAACTCGTCTGATATCGTATTCAGAATTGTTGCTTGCTAGCAGCTCGGGGCTTTGCTATCTCTGTGAGATGGAGTATCAGGACTATTACGTTAGACTGTGATAAAACCATGTTATCATGGATACATACAAACTCGTTTATGTGGGTGCATACATTAGAAATCTAGTTGAAATCAATGTGTGCATCAATGTTAAGATTCCAAAACTGTAGCACGTAGCACTGTGTACTGAGTTATGGTTCATAAACAAATTTTATTGTTATAGTTTCAAGTTGACTGTTGGAATAATAATTTAGTAAGATGTTCTCGATCACTTTAGGAAACTGAAGATTTTAATTAAATGAAGAACACTTTCATATAATTTGAGGTTGAACTGAGGAACCTGGGATGCTTTGATGAGCTGAAGGAATTCTGACTTGGTTTCAGATAACTTGCACATTTAAATACAGGATTGCTGTAGAAAAGAGGTTTTAACGCATATAAGTTAATAAGTTTTTCAACCGAATGTTAAGGTTCTGCCTTGCAATAGTGAACCTTATATTAGAAAGCTGAGCAGTGTTTTCCTAACAAATAGGCAATATTGGAATATTAATTCGTTTGAAAATGAAGCAGAGTTAACATATCGTCGAAAAACGAAATATTTCTAATTGGCATTTAGATATTTGTCATATTCTCAATAGTATATATATAACAAAATTTTGTCCATCGAGTACATCTGGCAGTAAAAGGACTTTAAAGAGTGGCAGTCTGGCAACACTGTAACCACATGTATGGTAACTACCTCTGTCAGCACATATTACTTGTGCTTTACAGTGGATGAAGTTTTGGGGTGCATGCAGGAGGTCGAGGGTTCGATCCAGTGTTGGGGCACACTTTTTTTATTTGATAATTTCATTCTAACATTTCATACTCTAATATACGCTGTTTCTTATGTCACATGCATCATAAATTTACAAAATGTGGTAACGCTGAACATAACAAATACATGGTTAGACAAATAAGAAATAGACAGATGAAACAAATGACCTGTCATAGGACAGAGTAACTACAAAAACAACATCAGTTTCGAGGTGCTAGCGATGATACCACAGTACAATAACACAACACCTACTTGTCATTTATACTATTTGTAATATGATAGCTCAGATGTCGGACATTAGCAACCAGTGACAGTAATAATGTCCATATTAATGACCGCATGACCTTCACAACAGAATACGTTGTCCTCAGAACAACAGATGCTCAAAGCGACCTCCCTGCACGTCCAAACATTGAACAACCCGCTGGATCATACAGCTCTGGGCCCTTCACATCAACATGTAACAAGAGCAGCATGAACACATGCTACCAATTCTTCCACATCCGTCAGCGGAGTAGAGTACACGTGCTAATTCATGTGTCACCACAGGAAGAATTCCAGGTGATTTAGTCAGGTGAACGTGGTGGCCTTACAACTGTATCTCCACGTCCAAGCCATTTCACTGGAAATGATCACACATCAATTCCAGAGTGTGGAGGTGCACCATCATGTTGGAACCATATCCTCTGCCGAACATGTAGTGGAACATCTTCCAGAGCATCAAGCAGATAGTTTGAGGGGAATGCATGATACCTTTGTGCAGTCAACCTGTCAGGTAACATGTAGGGGCCCAAACACCTGTCGCAGAATATTTTGGCCCAGACGTTGATACTGAAGCAAACTTGATATCCACGGTCGCAGGTGATGGGCAAGATAACTTCACACCAATGGTGGGCATTGTGCATATTGAAGACACCCTCACAAGTGAGTGCTGCTTCATCCAACCATATTACGATGTTCACAAAGTCATCGTTTGTTTCCTGTTGTTGTCGGAACCATTCACAGAATTGCACCAACTAATGGCGATCTGCGGGATTCAGGTGTTGTATGAAAGCATAATGATGGGGTTGCAGCCCATGTTAGTGCAGCACGTTAACAACCATGCATTGTGAGACACATAGATAGATGCCTTGCGATGTTATGTGTACTCCACTTAGGTTCTTGGTGTATGACCTGCAGAATAGCTTCCTCAGTAGCTGGAGTATGGCGAGTCCATGGACGACCTCTGTCATGCAATGGTAGAAGGAGAGAACCTGACTCCTGAAGGTGCAGCTCCAGACGACAAAAAACATTTTTATCTGGATGGCATTAATGAAGAAATCTCGCAGCATATTCAAGAGCAGCAACACCAGCCCAGTTTCAGATGCACCAAGGACCAGATGCATGTCCACATATTCATCGTTTGTGTATGCCATACCTCTGCCACACTACTTTAGAGGTTTACAATAAGAAAATGCGATACATGTACACATGTACATTGGAGTCTGTCATGGACGTGTTACTATGCTTGCAACTAGTCTCTGTCTGGTGGACAGCACATGCAGTATAAACAGGCTGTCAGTACTGTGCGCTGCTGCATGGAGTGGCTGTGTGATTTGAGGCACTATCTCTTGGAATGCACGGCCCCTCCTGCCGGAGGTACAAGTCCTCCCTCATGCATGGGTGTGTGTGTTGTTCTTAGCATAAGTTAAAGTTAGTTTAAGTAGTGTTTAAGTATAAGGACCGATGACCTCAGAAGTTTGGTTCCATAGAAATTCACACACATTTGAACATTTTTTCCTGCGTGCTGTTCCACCTAATGCACATTACCCCTCTGACTGATATTGTTCTGTATGATTCATCCTGACACTGCTAATTGTGAAATGTTCAGTTCCAAATTACACTGTTTCTCTAACGGTAATAGATGTTATATTTCCACAATTTCATTTATAGGCTCCTGGAAATGAAAAAAAGAACACATTGACACCGGTGTGTCAGACCCAACATACTTGCTCCGGACACTGCGAGAGGGTCCACCATACTTGCTCCAGACACTGCGAGAGGGCTGTACAAGCAATGATCACACGCACGGCACAGCGGACACACCAGGAACCGCAGTGTTGGCCGTCGAATGGCGCTAGCTGCGCAGCATTTGTGCACCGCCGCCGTCAGTGTCAGCCAGTTTGCCGTGGCATACGGAGCTCCATCGCAGTCTTTAACACTGGTAGCATGCTGCGACAGCGTGGACGTGAACCGTATGTGCAGTTGACGGACTTTGAGCGAGGGCGTATAGTGGGCATGCGGGAGGCCGGGTGGACGTACCGCCGAATTGCTCAACACGTGGGGCGTGAGGTCTCCACAGTACATCGATGTTGTCGCCAGTGGTCGGCGGAAGGTGCACGTGCCTGTCGACCTGGGACCGGACCGCAGCGACGCACGGATGCACGCCAAGACCGTAGAATCCTACGCAATGCCGTAGGGGACCGCACCGCCACTTCCCAGCAAATTAGGGACACTGTTGCTCCTGGGGTATCGGCGAGGACCATTCGCAACCGTCTCCATGAAGCTGGGCTACGGTCCCGCACACCGTTAGGCCGTCTTCCGCTCACGCCCCAACATCGTGCAGCCCGCCTCCAGTGGTGTCGCGACAGGCGTGAATGGAGGGACGAATGGAGACGTGTCGTCTTCAGCGATGAGAGTCGCTTCTGCCTTGGTGCCAATGATGGTCGTATGCGTGTTTGGCGCCGTGCAGGTGAGCGCCACAATCAGGAGTGCATACGACCGAGGCACACAGGGCCAACATCCGGCATTGTGGTGTGGGGAGCGATCTCCTACACTGGCCGTACACCTCTGGTGATCGTCGAGGGGACACTGAATAGTGCACGGTACATCCAAACCGTCATCGAACCCATCGTTCTACCATTCCTAGACCGGCAAGGGAACTTGCTGTTCCAACAGGACAATGCACGTCCGCATGTATCCCATGCCACCCAACGTGCTCTAGAAGGTGTAAGTCAACTACCCTGGCCAGCAAGATCTCCGGATCTGTCCCACATTGAGCATGTTTCGGACTGGATGAAGCGTCGTCTCACGCGGTCTGCACGTCCAGCACGAACGCTGGTCCAACTGAGGCGCCAGGTGGAAATGGCATGGCAAGCCGTTCCACAGGACTACATCCAGCATCTCTACGATCGTCTCCATGGGAGAATAGCAGCCTGCATTGCTGCGAAAGGTGGATATACACTATACTAGTGCCGACATTGTGCATGCTCTGTTGCCTGTGTCTATGTGCCTGTGGTTCTGTCAGTGTGATCATGTGATGTATCTGACCCCAGGAATGTGTCAATAAAGTTTCCCCTTCCTGGGACAATGAATTCACGGTGTTCTTATTTCAATTTCCAGGAGTGTAGATTAATAATAATAATAATAGTAATGATAATGCATTGAGATATATACTGAACAGCATGCAGTTACCAGACTCAGTGTCGAAAGGTGTAGCTAGTGGGACCATTGTGATCACATACAAATAGCAACCAAGTTTCGATATTATTCACAAAGCACGTTACTAGTCCTACAGGTAACATAGCATCCAAACGAAATGTAATGAACCTGAACGAGGCAAGAGTAATAGTTGGTACTAATCCAAGGGATGATTGGAGGAGGGCACAAAGAAAACAGTTTTCGCATATATTAGATGAAGTGGTGTGAATAAATTCATGCCCACGGTATGGAAAGGGCTTCTTTCAAAGCAAACCAATCTTCCATTTCCAAAAATTTAATATGTAAGAGGACCCGCTGCAATCGCTGTTGATGATTAAGTTGCCAGATACCATACCACCTGGACTACAGTTACCAAATAAAAAGTATATGCCTCAACCCAGGATCCAACCATCGACCTGCTGCATGCTAACCCAAGACTCTGTCCACTGCACCACTAATATGTGCTGACAGAGGTAGCTACCATACATGTGGTTACTGTGTTGCCAGATTGCCACTCTTTAACGTCCTTTTCTTCCAGATGTACTCGCTGGACGAAATTTTGTGAGAGACATTTTTTCTATCATTGTCATGTGAGATGTGAGAGGTCGTGCTCCAAAGTCAGAGTGCGCGAAGTTCGCTTCACCATATATATATATATATATATATATATATATATATATATATATATATATATATATATATATATATGGCTTCACAGCACAACCCCTCACATGACAGTGATAAAAAAATATCTCTCACAAAACTTGGTCCAGCGAGTACATATGGCAGAAAAAGGATGTTAGAGAGTGGCAATCTGGCAACACAGTAATCACATGTATGGTAGCTACCTCTGTCAGCATATACTAGTACTGCTGTACAAGTGGTGCAGTGGACAGTGTCTTGGGTTAACATGGAGCAGGTCGATGGTTGGATCCTGGGTTGAGGCATATGTTTCTACTTGGTAACTGTAGTGCAGGTGGTATGGTATCTGGCATCTTATATATATATATATATATATATATATATATATATATATATATATATATATATATGGAGAGACTGAGAGAGAATATATATTAATTATTTTATAGACTAAATACTATTTATATGGGGTCTTCTCAAAGAAAATTATGTACATACAATTTTAAAAAATCAATTAATGTGTTTTCAGAATAAATTAAAAACATAGGTCTCTTTTAGGTCCTCATTATTCAGTCAGAAACCTCCTTTGACAAATTCCTGGCGGTGTCCTCATATCAGCAGAAGCAGTGAAATAGACTGTTAATTGTGTTCTGTACCAGAAGTGCTGACTCAATGGATGCTCACACCATCACCCGCCTCCTCCCCCTCCACCTAAAGATTTCTTTTTTGTGCTCAGCAAACACATCAAGTGGGGAAAGAAATTACAATAGAATAAATGAAAAAAAAACATTGATGAAAATCTCAGTGCTCTCAATCATGCCAATTTTGATATCACACTCTCACATTGTCCCATGCAAGCCCAGAATAGCACTTCTCAGTCCTCCAGAAACAACTGGCAAGTGTACAGCGCTACTATGTCATGGAAACGGCACCAAAGGTTTTGAACAACAGACAATGGCTGGTAGAAATTTGAGTCACCTGCTTTGTGTCAGTGGTTATTCTCTCACTCAGTACCGTGCTTAGTGAAGCAGAAGGTTTAGGTTACATGTTTTGTATTGTGATGCAGTATTATTTACAATTAAAATTTATTTAATTTTGTTGTTGTAGTTGGCTGTTGTAATGGATAAATTCATTGTTCATTCGCCACTGAAGGAAAGTGACTCGATTACGACATACATATGCAAATATTGCATCAGGTGGCTCCGATTCAGCTGTTGTATCAAATGGAGCAAAGAAAACTGGTCATGTTGGTGGTGACCGTTATTTACAAAAGCAGTGGAAAGATAAAAATACAAGTGGATGTTATGCAACAAGATGTGTGGCAAATTATTTCGTTCTGTATATAAGGAAATATACTCGTCTAGTGGAATTTTTGTGAAGACAGCTAAACATGGTGAAGATGTGATTAAACCACTGCTTGAAATCGAGTTTCCTTCTTGGAGGAAAGCATTAGAAAGATTTACTTATCTTGAAAATTCGAATTATCATATGTCTTGCTGTAGCAGGAAAAATGCGCTTGATAAAGGAATGAATGTGCAGATGTCTTAGGATAAGAAGGGAGAAAAGAAGTTCGCAAGAGTATATCTGTTCAGAATGTTTCCTTCTCAGCATTATCTATGGTGCAGGAGGTAACAATCCATGTCCACATAGACCAAAGTGCTAATTATAATGGATTTTTTGAGTTACGTGCTGAAGATACCTCCAGTTTATCATCTTGGCTCCAGCGTACAAAGAACAAATAGCTTTCATGTGACATAACAAACGAAGTATGTTCTATTATGGTTAACGAGATGTTACACAATTTGATAAAATTTGTAAAATATTACCAGTGTTATTTGGTAACTGTGCATGAAACTAGTGACGTAGGTCAACACGAGTAAGTTCTTATTTACTTTCCATGTGGTAGTGGCGATAATTATATAATTAATAAATTGTTTTTTCTGGTTTCTATACTACTGAACCTACAACAAATGAAGTATTGTTAAAATTGTAATGGACATTCTCATGTGTTTTTCTCTAGACATCAAGTCATGCAGAATTATTGATACTGACGGAGCAACAAATATGACCGGAGATTTTTCTGGATTGCAAGTAGAAATCAGAGAAATTAAGTCATGATGTCCGCTGTCTGGCCCATTCTTTGAAACTTGTGGCCCAAGAGGCAATGCAAAATAGACCATGGTGAGAGACCATCTTTAAAATGTGAAAGAAGTGACCTATTTGGTATGCAGGTCCCTCAAGTCACTAGAAATATCTGAATCTCTGTGAGATGCCCATTCATTCTGCAGCTCTACAGTATTTTTGCCCTGTCAGGTGTTGTAGAATATGTTCATTAATAAGTATTTTCCAGAATTATGAACAAGCCAAAAATTTCTAAATTTTCTGTGTTCTTTTGATTTTATCTTTATCAGTCCACTCCCTATTAAAATTTTTGAGGCAATTGATATTTTGAATGTCTTTCTGCGAAATTCCTCTCTACAGATCCAAAAAGCCATGGACAATATTAATAGTGTCCAAGATGTCGTGACGTTATCTCAGACTGATGAAAGTTTTGATGAAATATAGAGTTTTTACTTGGAATTGACCAAAAAATTTGTTTTCGAATATCTGAAACTTCCAAAAGATTGAAAGATTTTTCGAAAACAGGATAATAGTGCTCTACCTCATTCTTCTGCTAGCACCTGTGATTATTACCAGTCAATTTATTTTGTGGTTTTACATAGTGTAATTAAATGTTCTGAGGATCGATTTTCTACAGCTGCTGTGACTTACTTCAAACAAATAGAACCATTTCTTCTTTTCAAAACTAAAGATTACTGTTATGTAATAGAATTAGATAAGGATGACTATGACCCAGAAAGATTAACTTTACACAGAAATATAATGTAAGCTGTGTGTGAATCTAAAAATTATTTCGTTGGCAAGAAAAAGACCTAGTGTGCTTCTTTCCATCAAATATGCACATCAGTGAATCGATGCCAGAGATGATGAAAGTGGTAAAGATCACTTTAACTATACCAGTTTCTACATGTACAGCAGAACGTTGTTTCTTTGCCCCTAGGAGATTAAAAATTTATCTGTGCAAAACCATAACACATGATAAATAGAATAACAGAGCTATAATGCAAGTCCATTAACAAAAGTAAAAAACTTCTGCCTTGACACTGTTGAACTCTTTCATCAAAAGACCCCTGTTCTTAGGAACCCACCAAGATTTGAAAAAATAAAACAGATGTATGTTGACTATGGATTAGTTTTGGTACGTATTAATGAATCAGTATTAAACAAAAAAGAATAATTTGTTTACCTTTATCAAGTAGTGCTCATTCAAAAATACCTGAAACTGGATTTTTTGGAGGGTTAGTTTTTGACATTTGCAAACTGTGAGTTACAGCACCCATATTGGTTTTCAAACAACAGCACACCAGGCCTGTACTATGACTTTGTATGACTTTGCTTACAACCAACACTCTATCTCACTCAACATCCAAACAAAAATTGCGAACTTGGACTTCACTATGCGTCTTAAATTTTGAAGACTACTGCTAGGCTATGTTCGCCATTGTGAATCATGGTCAGTCGACAGGGTGACCACCAATAACCTAAAAAATAACAACATTATTTATTTATCATCATTTTTGTATTTTCTGCACATTTTTACACTAGCCGTAATAGTGGATCTTTCTTTCCATGATACTCTTTGTAAGCTGTTAATGTTACAACATATGGAATATACCCCCCTTTGGTCTTTTTTCAATAACAACACATCCTGGTGAAATCCTTGTCTCTCGAATTCTTTGTACAATATCGGGCTGTCTTTGCATAAACGATTCTATCTAATGCTTGCTAGCTTTCCCATCTTTTAATAGACTATTCAGCTTCAGTTCTATAACTAGTTTTTGGACCCATTCTATCAGTTGTCTTCTAGTAACAGATAATCTAGTCCTCTGACACTCCGAAATTTGCTTAACTAACTTAGCTTCAAATTCTTCACCCAGTGTACAAGAGGCATCCATCTGTCTTTGATTTGGATATTTTGCTGAATTTTTAAACAGTGGAGTGGGTCAGTTTGTTACAATTTTGTTGTAAAATGGAGGGTACTTTGTTTCAACTTGACTATAACATATACAGCAATTTGTTACAGGTTTGCTGCAACCAGGACAATTTGTCACACTTTTACTCTAATATAGGGGGCAATTTATTATAATTGCTGTGTGAGATGGAGGGCAATTTGTCACAGTTTTTCTGTAACATGGACTATTTGATCATTTGCTGTGATACAGAGGGCAATGTATAACAGTTTTGCTGTAAAGAAGACAGTTAGTCGCAGTTTTAATGTAGGGTGGGAAATTTGTTACCATCTTGCAGTAACATGGAGTTCTATTTGTTACGGTTTTGCTGTAACGTGGATGGCAATTTGTTACAGTTTTGCTTTGACATTAGCAATTTCTCACAGTTTGTTGTAACATGGGTCAATCTGCTACAGTTATTCTGCAACATGGAGGTCAATTTTTTACAGTTTTGCAGTAACAAGAAGGAGGATACTATCTAATCAAAAGTATTCAGACATGGTTACCAAATTCACCATTTACAACTATTTGTTGTGAGAGGTGGACCCTCCAATATTAAAGGAGTTGGGGGGTATTTTGTTGTCGGTAGAGAACAAAAATGAGCCAGTCATTACAGTTCAGTGACTTTAAACATGGACCAGACATTGGATATTACAGGAGAAACAAATCCATCAAGGACATTTCAACCATTCTAAGGCTGTCCAAGTCGACCATTGGTAATGTTGCTGTGAAGTAGAAATGTGACGGAACCATCACAGCTAAACTAGGACCATACAGACCTCACACACTGACAGGCAGGGATCATTGGGCATTGTGCAGAGCGGTTGTAAGGAATGGCTTGAAATCATCTGCAGGAATCACTCATGAGCTCCACAGTGCTGTCAGCCTAGGAAGTAACACAGTGACTGTATGTAGTGTGTTAAATATAATAGGGTAAAATGGTTCAGGAACTTCTCATAAGCCACACATCTCTGTAATCATTGCTAACTGATGCTTCTTGTGCTGTGAGGAGCGACACCACTGGCCAGGGGTGATAAAATCACCACCTTCTCTGGTTCTGACTGTTCAGGAAGAGTGGGTTACCATCCCTCCACAGCCATTCACTCACCTCAATGAAAGTGGCCCCAACGGAGCTCAAGCTGTCATTAGGGCAAAGGGCAAACACACCCCATACTAATGCTGAATGTAACAATTTTGCTGTAACACAGAGAGACAATGGCGATGTGTGGGAAAGTTTGTTACAATTTCATTTGATGTTATCTGTAACTGAAATTATAATTTTGATGCATGAGAAACTCTTTACAACTTGTTATGACATAACAACTTACTAGTGCCACATGCAAGTGCTTATTATGCATTTTCCTTGTGAATGCAACATGGGAAATTACAACAAGAAGGCAAATAGAGGCACAACGCAACACGGAGCATTTAGTGAAGAGGTAAAACAAGTAATGGTTTTAGAAAGACCACTGATAGACATGTAATAAATTTTACTGCACTACAGTGATTCTGTGGAAAAAGGAAAACTGTTCCTGCTGATAATCTGTCCAAGTATATAAAGACAAGTTGTAGTTTAACATTTTTAACAAAAATCTCTCAAAGTTCTTGACTGATTTATTTCAGATTTTTACATGATACATCAATAAACGTTCGGAGCGAGATAGACTACACAGTTTTTTAATGTATGTGGTACATGAATAAATATTTACCATATAAAATGCAAAGATTTTTAGCACAAATCTCAGAAAGTACTTGACCGATTTACTTCAGACTTTTACATGACAACCTTTGAACATGTACAGGCTACACACACACACACACACACACACACACACACACATATATATATATATATATATATATATATATATATATATATATATATATATATATATATATATATATATATATATAAGACAAATCATAGTTTAAGGTTGTTTCAGAAATCTCGAAAAGTTCGTGACTGACTTCTAATTTTTACATGACACTCTAAAAAACCTTCACACAGACATAGGCTATAGATTTTATAAATATGTATACATAAAAGTGTATACATTATACACTGAATAGCCAAAGAAACTGGCACACCTGCCTAATATCGCGTAGTGCACCGCTAAGAGCATACAGGGGTGCCACAACATGATTGGAATGAATTCAGCTAACATCTGAAGTAGTGCTGGAGGGAAATGACGCCATGAATGCTGCTGTCCATAAATCCGTAAGAGAATGGTGGCGGAGTTCTCTTCTGAGCAGCACATTGCAAGGCATGCCAGATATGCTCTATAATGTACATGTCTGGGGAGTTCGGTGGCCATTGGAAGTGTTTAAACTCAGAAGAATGTTCCTGGAGCTACTCTGCAGCAATTTTGGACGTGTGGGGTGTCGCATAGTTCTGCTGGAACTGCCCAAGTCCGTAGGAATGCACAATGGGCATGAATGGATGCAGGTGATCAGACAGGTTGCTTACATAGGTGTCGTCTGTCAGAGTCATATCTAGACATATCAGGGGCCCTATATCATACCAACTGCATGCGCCCTACACCATTACAAAGCCTCCACCAGATCGAACAGCCCCCTGCTGACATGCAGGGTCCATGGATTCAAGAGGTTATCTCCATACCCATAGACACCCAATTTAAAACGAGACATGTCTGACCAGGCAACATGTTTCCAGTCATCAACAGTCCAATGTAGATGTTGATGGACCCAGGCGAGGCATAAAGCATTGTGACATGCAGTCATCAAGGGTACACGAGTGGGCCTTTGGCTCCAAAAGCCCATCTCGATTATGTTTCTTCCAATGGTTCAGACGCTGACACTTCCTGATGGCCCAACATTGAAATCTGCAGCAATTTGCGGAAGGGCTGCACTTTTGTCATGTTGAATGATTCTCTTCAGTCGTTGTTGGTCACGTTCTTGTAGGATCTTTTTCCAGCTGCAGTGATGTCGGAGAATTGATGTTTTACAGGATTGCTGATATTCACGGTGCGCTTGTGAAACGATCATATGGGAAAATCCCCACTTTATTGCTGTGTCCATCTCTCGTACACCGACTGTAACATCACATTCAGACTCACCGAAATCTTGACAACCTGCCTTTGTAGTAGCAGTAACCGATGTTATAACTGTGCTAGACTCTTGTCATCTTATATAGGCGTTGCTGACCACAGTGCCGTATTCTGCCTGTGTAAATATCACTGTATTTGAATAAACATACCTATGCCAGTCCCTTTGATGCATCACTGTATAACTAGGAAAGTTGTCAACGATATTGCTTCAAATTTATAGATGGTACACTTATAAATGTACAGATAGATATATGATACTTTCTTAGAAACATATATGGTATTTAAAATATGTATACTATATTAAAGAAAAAAATTGTTAGTAAAATTCACCAAAAGTTCTTGACCAATTCACTTCACATTTTTGTATGATAGTCTCATAAAAGTGCAGACAGATTTAGGCTACATATTTTTAATATGTATGCTATATAAACATATTCTACATGAAGGAGAAATATAGTTAGCAAAAACATCGACATTATCCTGTCTGATTCTCTAATAAATGTTCAGATGGACATAGGTTAAACATTTTTAAATATAAATGGTATATAAACACCAGTATCTATACTACTACATAAAAATAAGCCTTTAGATAATGTTGTTACGAAATATCTCAAATAGTTCTCAACCAATATACTTCCAATTTTTACAAAATGCCCTAATGAACGTTTGGATGGATATAGGCTACACAGTTTTTTAATAATGTGTTCTATAAACAGCGTGTGTGTATGAATGAATACTATTTAAAGTGGAAAATTTTAGTCAACAATCTCTAAAGTTTCTTGACCAATTTTCTTCACAGTTTTACATGCTGCTCTAGTAAACATTTGGAGAGAGACATGCTATCTATATTTTAAACTTACATAACATGTAAATATATCTAAAATTACTTTGTCTACACTAGATTAGTCATTCATTAACGTTGTTACCAAAAAGTATCAAAAAGTACTTGGCCAATTTACTTCAAATTTTTTAAGATACTCTCATAAACATTCAGACAGACATAGGCTACTTATTTTTTAATATATGTGGTGTATAAATATACAGCAAAAATCTCGAAAATTCTTGACTGGTTTATTTAAGATTTTTTCATAATACTCTATTACACGTGAGGGCTGCATATAGATTACCTTTTTTAAGATGTATGTAGTACATAAAAGAGAACATTGTCAGCAAAAATCTGGAAAAGTTCTTGACCAATTTATTTCAGGTTTTTACTCGATGTTTTAACAAACATTTGGACAGATATTGGCTGTGTATGTTTGAAATGTATTTAATGTGTAAATATATATTTAATATATAAAGGTGAAATGCTGTTATCAAAAATCTCAAGAAGCTCTTGGCCATTTTACAACAAGTTGTTACATGATACTAAACTAACATGCAGACGGACATAGTCTAACACAAGTATACATTCTGAAATAAAATAGGAGCAGAAATAAACAAAAATGCTGGCATGTATGTAAATACGTGTATATTTCCGACTTTGCGCCAATGAATACAGCGAAGCTAGGGAAAAGATTTTTTTCAGAGTGTTGGCTCTAGTTATAACACATTGACAGAAGAAAATCCCATCAAAACTATTTAATGTATAGTAACGAAATTTCGGGAATGCATTTGTATAGGTAACATATTTAAGTGATTAACACTGCAAGATCATAGGCTAATGTGAGTGCGAAATACGCCATCGCAAATGTGAAATACTGATACATTAATAACTGTTGTATTCGCCAGAATGTTGAATGCAAGTATGCAAACGTGCATGTATAGTGTTCTATAGCTCCCAGATGTCAGTTTGTGTGAGTAAATGGTTCAAATGGCTCTGAGCACTATGGGACTTAACATCTATGGTCATCAGTCCCCTAGAACTTAGAACTACTTAAACCTAACTAACCTAAGGACATCATACAACACCCAGCCATCACGAGGCAGAGAAAATCCCTGACCCCGTTGTGTGAGTAGTTCCATGCCTGTTGCACTTGGTTGGTTAATACATGGATGGTTAGGGCTGGGTGTGGATGACGCAAGAATTGTCCTCCAGTGATGTGGCATACGTATTCGATTGGAGACAGATCTCGTGATCAAGCAGGCCAGGACAACACTCTGTGGAGCATGCTGGGTTACAGCAGCAGTATCTGGGCGAGCTTTATCCTGTCGGTAGTGTCATGTGGCCGTCCATAGCCCAGTCTTCTTGTGACCACAAATAGTCCAGTCAAATAGCAGATATACCTTGCAAAAGGTGGGGTAGAAGAGTTAATTTTTTCAAATCGTTCATATGGTTGGAAAGATTAGAAAACCGAGTTTTGCCAACAAAATTTCGCTTGGGAAAACTTTCTGCAGTCAAAAAACTTGGAAAATTTCGGCCTTTTTTCAGTTTTTTCAAAATATATCAGTTTTTTGCTCCTATCGTTTTAACATCTATTTCCTTTTTGAAAGAGCACAAAATTCTCTACAAATTTGATTCTTGCCATTTTTTTCTACTCCCAATATCTAAGGCGCTACAGCGCCTCAAAAAATACCAATTTTTCAAATTTTGAGCATAGTGGCAAGATACGTTATTTTTTAACACTATTTTTTCAGTTACTGTTTGTGTAGTATAAATACATTATACATCATGTTATATGTTGGAATTTACCACCTCACTTTCTGGTATTCAATTTCTCTGTATGCAACATGAGGATTGCTGGGCACCCAACTATTGTGATTCTTACATCACTACCTGAAGTTCACTATGGACACCTCAGCCCTGGTATTTGTAAAACTATAAATATAAAACATCATTAAGAGACATAGACACACACACACACACACACACACACACACACACACACACACAGACACACACACACACACACACATACACATGCACACAAAATAAATTCTCAGGAAACTGAACTATTATTAGCTGTAATAGGCAACCTATTTAGGTAGGTAATTATTCTTGTGTATAAAAACCACGCAGTTTACATTAAAAATAAGTTGCTTTATTAAAATTAAAATGCATTGTCAGTTACTAAAAAATGTTGACCGTTCTGGGTGTGTAATACTTGTAATATCGCACTTCAGCGCACTTGAGACAGATATGAGCATCACTTCCAACGTTTTGATGGGCCAGATTCCTCAGTGTCACCAAAAATACTTTGAGTTACGGATTCAGGGTCTTTACATAGAGCTGATTCGTGATTGACCTCTTCTTTAAATAGCGAATCAGCCACAGCAATTTCGTTGATTTCGTCAGCAGTTTCCTCAACATCCTCCATAACATCTTCTTCACTGTCTTCATATAAAAATTTTGGCACGTTTTCACAGATCGCCCAAATACTTTTCTTGCAAATTGAAGAACATTTCAAACCCGCTTGTGTGCAGGAGCACGCTCCGCCACAGTTCAGCTTGCATGAACATGAAACAATGTGAAGAAGTGCTTCAGGTGCTGGATCTTGGATCATTATAACGGGTACTGGACCGTGGTCACTGTGATTCCAGCCCCATTTCTCAGGAGGTTTCCAGTTTCCCATCAAACTTTGGACTTGTTGGTAAGTCCGCAACGAATGATGTTGTGCAGTATCTTGTGTAGGTGGCAACCGAGCAAGATTCAGTTTGTTTTTTGTGGCAGACTTGGCGAATAGCTGGTACCGCAAATGGTCTAGTGTGTGGGAACTGCTGACACCTCCACTATACAATGCGATAGTAACCTGTTCTCTTGCTATTATTATTTCTTCACGGGTAGCATGTGGTTTATTGAACGTGCAGAGTTCTGAGGTTAGGTGTTCATTTTTCGTGACAATACATCAGCACTTAATTTTTCCTTGACCAAAAGAAGCGGATGTTGTATCACATCCGCTAAAGGCGTGGGTGAACAGAATATATTCACTGTCAAACTTGTAAGATGCAGTGGAAAACTACTTGCCTTCTGCATTTCCTCTTCCTGGCTTTAAGAAAAATAAGTTTTCAGTGCCTTGCCCCAAACCGGTCATGAGCACAAGCAGGTCAACATCTTCTCCTACAATGACAACACTTCCAATATCTTTGGTTCTTGAAATAGCAGATTAAACAATCATAACGTCAGCATCCTCTTGTGCCTGGTGCACTTCAATGCTACACTCGAGAAATTCCTTTTTAAGAAGTGTGAGCAAACGCATCTTGTTTCGTTCTTTGTCCAAGAACTTGTCCTGAGGGACTTGGTTCACCATCTCTGATTCAACCACAACGCCAACCGAAGAATGTTTTTTGGACCTTCGAATCCTCTCAGCACTCTTTGTGCTACATTTGTCTCCCTCACATGGATACTCATCAAATACGATAGAAAACTGAGATCCAGAATGAAGTTGCAGGTAAGAAACATTGCTTTGGGCAATTGATTTGAAGCAAACATTTCGAGTCCAAGTCACTTTATGGATAAGGTACCCTCCATCAATGACAAAAAATTTACTCCATCCACCAGACTTCACATCTTTCACTGGAACGAAAGCACTGTAGAATGAAGATTTAGTTCCTTTTCGCATGCCTTTTTCTGTGAATAGCGACATTGGGTAAGGAACAAGTTCATATTTCAGAAAGGCTTTTAACTCTTCTTCCCTTTTTTTTCATCAAACAAATCCTTTGGGAAAGAGTCAAAGGACCAACAGGAGTAATTTTAGTGCTCCAAGCTTTTACAGAATTGAACTCAGAAAGGAGAGTCACAACTTTATCTTTTCTACGGAACTTTACATCGTGGAAATTGTCATCAACTATTCTTTTCATGCCTTTTCCCCCCTCTTCGTGACACATATGACAATTAACATCCTCCGTTCCGACACCACCACTGCTGATAGACATAAAATCACTTTCAGGGAAGGGAGGGTGCACTGAAAACCACTCATGCAGCTTACGCAAGTCTATGCCATCTCGTTCGATGCGACAACTTCTTGCATCTACATGCTCTTCTGATGTTACTGCGCTCACTTCGCAATACGACTCAATTTCTTCACAGATGTTCTGCATGTGAATCATACCCAATGTCCATCTGGTTAATACACTATCCGTAATTCCTCAGCCAGAAGTAAGTCCTCCAGAACTCTTCATGGTTCTCATCAATGTTTCTTGTATAGTCATGTCAGAAGGAACCCCTGACCAATACTTTTCTGATCGCCTGATTGTAAAATATCCTTCCGTTCTGAACTTCTCATTTTCTGATAAATCCATTTTTTCCTCGAGTCTCAACATATCCTGTAAGTAGAGGTGGCCACTTTTAGAGTACATAAAATGTCCAGCTGAATGGTAGTAGGGAAGCATTTTTCGCACGCTTTCAAGATGGAGTTTCTAATTGCCTGATCGATCCGCTTCAGTACATTTTTTATGAGAGTGACCATTTTGAAGTACAGAACCCATAATTTTGCTGTGGTCCCTTACTTTCAATCGTTTTCAGGGCAGTTACAATTTTTTTTATGACTTGTTCCCTGAGAACACTGGTATCCTGGCCAACTGACAGTTCTGACTCACCACAAGGAGTAGACAAGCCATTCAGTGTCCCACGTTCATCTTCTGTTAGTTCAATGTGATCCCACACTTGACAGGCCACAGCAAGGTGACACAATAAATGCGCTCTCACAGCCCTGGAATATACATCTCCTGACAAAATCTTTTCAACGCTGTTTTCAGCGAATATTACACCAAATAAGTCCTTTAATCCACTTCCACCCATTATCATACTGATACATCCCATGAACGACATAAGGAACTGGAAACCTCCAAGTCAGACCTCCACATTATGAAATTCAGGAAGGTCAATCTCCACAATATCCCTTGCCTTCCAATACAGAGACTGGTCAAACGTGACAAAGCATGTAGTCTGTTTATGTCTTTTACATGCATCTCTAGCTATAATCAGAGCAGTATATATGGCGTCATAATGGGTTGGTGATGAATTAAGAAATTGAAGACACTTTATTTTAGAACGTTCATATTCCTTGCCTGCCGTCAAGCGTTCCATGTAACCATTCCATCCTGAAACAACTGTATTCTGAGACCATTTACAATATAACCACGTAATTTCCACTGTTGAGATGACGACCTCACCTTTTGCAGGAGCAATTATGTCCAAACCTTCAATTTTTATAGCCTTCAGCCCTGCAACTTGTGTTCTGTGGAATGTCTGTATGTCATTTTTTCCAGCTTCACTAACAATTTGAGCTGAGGGACGATGATTCAACTTTTTAATATTCTTCTGAGGAAGCAATGCATCATGAGGAGTAACACACATTATACCTCCCATTGCATGAAAAGTACCAGTCCATCTAGGGTGTTTACATTGAAATCTGTATTATCAAACACGAATTGGCAAAATGTGACACTTCGTTGTCTTTCGTTGTCAAGCGGAAGGATTGAAGACACTTCCAATAGGGCAGCTTCCGTATAAGGTGCTGGAAAGCCAAGAGAAGACAAAACCTGGATGAGATGTTTTGAGCCAAACTTCCAGTACAAGTATGCACTAATAGCATTCAAAAGTGATGAAATAAATGAACTTGGCCTCGCAGCACTTACGAGTGCATGAGCAAGAGAAACACATACTTTCCCCCATTTTATGGGAGACCGCTTGTGTTTCAAAATTATAGTTTCAAAGAGCAATCTTACAGATTCTGGTATGACAGACTCTACATCACATAAAAATTTATCAGAGGGAGGGTACTGTTTTACATCGTACATTACTGATCTTATATCGTCTAATATGATGTTTGCAGCTGCTTTGACGATTCGCAGTCTTTCTTGCTGAGGATCTGAATTTCTTTTGGTGTACCAATTTTCACTGAGTAGTTGGTGCCCAACATTCTTGAAACATACGACTGCAGGCTTTGAAGCTGTTTCAGCTATGACCACATCGTCACCATATTTCTGGAAAAGGCGAGCCTTGACAGTTCGAATATCAGGACGAGGTGATGTGGGTATTTGCTCTAACAGATCGTCCATAGAAAAGTGACATTCTTCCGTATTGGTTTCCAGGTAGGCAAATATAGCCTAAATGCCTTCATCTTCTTGTGTTGCAGGTCGGTAACCTCGTTTCTGTCCAGTAGCTGATACACGGTGAAAGAACTTTCTGTAGCAAAATCTGTGGTACCACCCATGTGTAGCAACCAAATCATTTAAATTTTGAATCCGCTCTATCACTTGTTGACCAAATTCATCACCACGTCGTTTAGCCTGTTCTAATACTGCCGATTGCACTTCCAATTTCATTACTTTGTAAACAAAATTTCGTTTGGCATATGGCAATCTTCACTGCTTGGTTAAAAAGTCATCATAATTCCCTTTTGCACATACAAGCATTTCTCTTTGAAATTGAACTGACCTTTTCCCTGCGACCGACGTAGAACGCCTGTTGGTTCCTGAGGATGTCGAAGGCTAGCTGCTATCATTCTCTCATTAATGTACTTCTTGTAGCATGCTTCATGCACCATCGCTTCACTGAGCGTTTTCAAAAAACGGGTGTGAGCAGACTCCCTGCGTTTAGCACTACAATCGATAAGTGTGCTCAGTCCTTTCTTTTTCACGTTGCATCCACCACTCATCACAGTTTTTTCGCAAATGAAACACGAATTCATGTCAGTTATACTCATTTTCAGCATCACACCATATACTGCTTGGAAGCGACTCCAAACTGTAGGACCCTTATTGTTGTGTGCTAATAGCTGTCAGCGCGCTAGATATAATTGCCTTCCGCCCGCCAAAGAATAAATACGTTGTTGTTCGCTAAAGAACAATTCCTACATACTTTTTCTTATAACTGATCATTAACGTCAATCAACTGTAGAAAATGTACGGTACTGCATGCAATCGTATTACATATTGTAACAAAAATAAAACTTCACGCAATCCGACGTAAATGTGTTCGTAGTTACTAAATATGATGCTGTTTGTCCTGGCCCTGCAGCAGAGTGAGATGGTAAATTCCAATGAATAACATGATGAGTAATATGTTTATACTACACAAATAAAAACTGAAATAACAGTGTTCAAAAATTAGGTAATTTGCCACTTTGCTCGAAATTTGAAAAATTGGTATTTTTTGATGCGCTGTAGCGCCTTAGATACTAGGAGTAGAAAAAAATGGTAACAATCAGATTTGTAGAGAATTCTGTGCTCTTTAAAAAAGAAAGCGATAGGAGCAAATAAAACTGAGATATTTTGAAAAAACTGAAAAAAGTCCAAAATTTTCGAAGTTTTTTGACTGCAGAAAGTTTTCCCAGGAGAAATTTTGTTGGGAAAACTTGGTTTTCTAACCTTTCCAACAATATGCACGAGTTAAAAAATAAAATCTTCTACCCCACCTTTTGCAAGGTACAGGCTTTTTTTCTGACAGTTTCACTGGACTATAGAGCGTGTATTTAAACCAAACTTACTCTGCATCCTAATAACGGCAAAACTTGAATATACATCATCTTTCGATGTTTCTCCCATCAGTGTAATTTCTTATATCTATGTGTTTGATAATCAAGGTAGAGACCCAGCCTCAGAACAGAAGTCTTACACGAAAGGCATCTATTTACTTCCAGAACGCCAGTTGACAACAAAGGAGCACATTGAAATGATTCAATAAAATTGTAAAAAACCGTCAGAGTAGTAGAGAAGTTTGTCTTTATTAATTGATGACTGGTTTCGGACTTCTTCAGTCCGTTTTCAGATCATCCTGTAGAAGAGAATATAAGGTGTTACAATAAGAAAGCTATACCAAAGTACAGAGAAGTTTGACAAAAAGTTAAACACCACATTAGTCATATGACAACACTCATGACATACAGGGTGTTTCAAAAATGAGCGGTATATTTGAAACGGCAATACAAACTAAACGAGCAGCGATAGAAATACACCGTTTGTTGCAATATTCTTGGGACAACAGTACATTTTCAGGCAGACAAACTTTCGAAATTACAGCAGTTACAATTGTCAACAACAGATGGCGCTGCGGTCTGGGAAACTCTATATAATGCGTAGCAATAATATGGAGTAGTCTCTGAATGAAATTACCCGAAACCTTTGACAACGTGTCTGGCGGAATGGCTTCACATGCAGATGAGATGTAATGCTTCAGCTGTTCAATGGTTTCTGGATTCTGGCGGTACACCTGGTCTTTCAAGTGTCCCCACAGAAAGAAGTCATAGGGGTTCCTGTATGGCGAATAGGGAGGCCAATCCACGCCGCCTCCTGTATGTTTCGGATAGCCCAAAGCAATCACACGATCATCGAAATATCCATTCAGGAAATTACAGACGCCGGCCGTGCGATGTGGTCGGGCACCATCTTGCATAAACCACGAGGTGTTCGCAGTGTCGTCTAAGGCAGTTTTTACCGCCACAAATTCACGAAGAATGTCCACATAGCGTGATGCAGTAATCGTTTCGGATCTGAAAAATGGGCCAATGATTCCTTTGGAAGAAATGGCGGCCCAGACCAGTACTTTCTGAGGATGCAGGGACGATGGGACTGCAACATGGGGCTTTTCGGTTCCCCATATGCGCCAGTTCTGTTTATTGACGAAGCCGTCCAAGTAAAAATAAGCTTCGTCAGTAAACCAAATGCTGCCCACATGCATATCGCCGTCATCAATCCTGTGCACTATATCGTTAGCGAATGTCTCTCGTGCAGCAATGGTAGCGGCGCTGAGGGGTTGCCGCGTTTGAATTTTGTATGGATAGAGGTGTAAACTCTGGCGCATGAGACGATACGTGGACGTTGGCGTCATTTGGACCGCAGCTGCAACACGGCGAACGGAAACCCGAGGCCGCTGTCGGATCACCTGCTGCACTAGCTGCACGTTGCCCTCTGTGGTTGCCGTACGCGGTCGCCCTACCTTTCCAGCACGTTCATCCGTCACGTTCCCAGTCCGTTGAAATTTTTCAAACAGATCCTTTATTGTATCGCTTTTCGGTCCTTTGGTTGCTTTAAACCTCCGGTGAAAACTTCGTCTTGTTGCAACAACACTGTGTTCTAGGCGGTGGAATTCCAACACCAGAAAAATCCTCTGTTCTAAGGAATAAACCATGTTGTCCACAGCACACTTGCACGTTGTGAACAGCACACGCTTACAGCAGAAAGACGACGTACAGAATGGCGCACCCACAGACTGCGTTGTCTTCTATATCTTTCACATCACTTGCAGCGCCATCTGTTGTTGAAAATTGTAACTACTGTAATTTCGAAAGTTTGTCCACCTGAAAATGTACTGCTGTCACAAGCATATTGCAACAAACGGTGTATTTCTATCGCTGCTCGTTTAGTTTTTATTGCCGTTTCAAATATACCGGTCATTTTTGAAACACCCTGTATCTAAGCTGGCCACATAGCACGTGTGTGTGGCTGAGTGCAACGTGAGAGGCACTAGCGGGCTGAGGGGTGTGGTGGAGCTTAGCTTAGCTTAGCCCTGGGCCTCTTCGCAGCCAGCTGCCGACATGATAATACCGTCCTTCCGTTTCTCTTATCCTATGATGTCCACACACTATATCAGTGGCCTCCAATGGCACACTTGTATCCCTTAGGAGTGAGAAATAAACCAGACAGCATGATCAGTTTCAATTGCAAACTCTTGTGTTTGTCATTTTCCTCATTAACCAGATGCCCATCCTCTCCTGACAAATTTCTTAGCGGCCAGCAAGTACAGCATGCAAAACTGCTTTGTGTTCCCTCCTTGCAATGTGTGACTCTCAATTCTTAAATCCACTTGCAGAGTGGCATAATTCTGTATATTTCTAGCAGACATTTTAATAAAATTATTCATTGTACAATATGTTACACTCTGTCACACTCAAACGCTATGTGGCCAGCGTTCACATGTAATGGATGTTGTTGTACGACTTATGTAGTACATAGATTTTTGTCAAACTTCCCTGTACTTTGGTATGACCTTACTTATTGTACAAACTGTAACAACATATATGCTGTTCTACTGTGTGATTTGAAAATGGACTGAAAAGGTCCGTAACTAGTCATCAGTTAATAAAGAAAAATTTCAGCCCAACTTTGACGGTCTTTTATAATTTTGTCTAAATGCATCTCTTGTGTTTCCTCATTGCAAAATAACGTTTGTAATGTGTAACCCTCACTGCTCAAATGCAATTGGTGAGGAAATACTTCGTCAGTTACAATAACGTATGGAACTTGAATATCAGTGTTTGGTTATGATAGAATTTGCTGGTACGTTCAAAGAGCCTTTTTTCAAGCGCATTACGTAAGTTGGAAAAAATCTCCCAAATCACTATTCTTATGATATGGCCCAACATCAATAGCAATAAAGTTGTATTGAGCGTTTACAAAGAGCCAACAAAATTATGGAGAATGTCTTTTGTACTTAAAGATTAGCGATCTGGTTTTCGAAGGAGCCCGAATAGTAAAGTGATTCCCACCCACAGCTCCTATAGAGTTAGGGAAATTCCATATTTAATAAAAGTCCTTAGCGATGTGCTTCCACATTTATTATGTCCGAGTAGGTATCAATTCGTCCATCAGATTGTCTGTAATTATCTTGCAGGTTTCTAATACGATCTTGTGAAATGTACTATACCCCATGCGATAACTAAATGAAATCGTGTTTCGCTTTTTCAGATGGACTTTCGTCTTGTTCGACAATAAGTTGAATGAATTTTCTGATATTCTTAAACATTCATAAAACTTTGTTCTACCATCCAGCAATTCACTGCGCAGAGTGGCAAATTCCCCATCTGTTCCTCCATGTTTCCACTCCTGATGGACCTGTTCCTGTTTCCTTACTTATTTTTCCTCTTCTTCATCAAAAATTACACTAGTCAGCAAGAGATCGTTGTCTGAGAAGTTCGCTATTCTGGCTACCCAAGTACAATACTGCATGCCAGAAGAAACACTGACCACTGTGAACAGTTACCACTGTTGCATGATGACTGGTGCAGTCGCTTTAACTATCATGTCTGCCGTGCTCTATCAGTGTTATCTCTCTAAATCCGTTTATCTACGGCCGATGATTCCTTAGTGCTGCCAGAGATGATCTCATTCTTTGCTGAGTTGAATATCTGTGTATTGTTAATTACGTCGTTAGCTATGCGTGTTTCTCCTGTTTCATTAAGAATAGAGTCCCAATACATGGCAGCAGATGAAAGGATCTTGATCTCTCCATAGTTCATGCCATGTTCTGTATCAAGTCAATGTGCTAGCAACAGCAGATTTTTCTGGCTGCCCTAATCTTTTGTGGCATCGGTCAATCGTATCTCTCTTTAAAAGTGTGATACGACTGGCCGATGTATGATTTTCCACAATGGCTGGGAATCTTGTCTATTCCTGGTCTCCTTTGGCCCAGGTCTCTTTCACAGACGCCATCATCGTTTAGACTCGTGCATAGAACAGAAGACACATTTCTTCAAGAGCCCAAGGGGGTGTTGGTTAAGATACCGGTGAAGATCGGGCCTGAACTATCACGCAACACCACCAACATAAGGAGGTAGACCATTCTAATAGAGTTCTGCATTTCTCTTGAGGTTTAAGCATGCTGATCAAAATTCATTACGAATTTGCTTATTGGAGTACCTGCAGGGAGAGCTAAGGTCTGCCTCCAAGCTCTCTGGATTTGAGATAGCCCGAGCCCTATGATCGAGTGTTGGTAACACGCCACTTGACTGGGACGAGTGAGGACAGCTCGTATCTCATAGATACAGATCAGAGTGTGTTAGGTTACGAAAACATTGTGACCCAAGATACAATCTTGTTTCTTATGACCCATAACATCCAAAAACGGAATGTCTCCATTTTTATTCACTTCCATAGTGAAACAAGTGGTCAAGTGCTGGAGTTTAGAAGTTCTAAAAACGAAGGAAGTGAATGGCCTGGCAGTGGCAGAGGCCGACCCTCGAAGCGGCTGCTTTCCGACACATATCACTCCTGTGCTTGGAGTACTCCTGTTGTTGTAGTAGACGCTGCCGGATTGCGAATACCACTACTAAAATTAACGGTTATTTATACGGGTTAGAAGCTCATTTGTTGTGCTGACCACTTCCAGTTACGTGCACATTAAGAAATCCATGGCCAAATGGTGTAGGAACTGCTAGGTATGTCATGCAAGGGCACCTTTTTCCGCTGTGTTGACAGGACTGCAGTGCTTGATGTTGCAATGAGTAAACAGTCTACTTGCTGTAACCAGCATACCGACTCCTTGTCGCCTGGCGGCTGCTTATTGCTTCTTCGCTTACTTTGGCTGAGCTGCTATTTTCCACAGGAACACCCAAAAAATAGTGACAGTGGTAAAAATTCTTCCCTCCTTCGAGAGGTCTGGCACCTGTATCTCTACCCTGGACCAGTATGGAACAACACTCGGCATTCATGGACAACAATGTACAATATTTACGGTTGTCTTCCTAAATACTAGACAGCTTGAAGCCCAATGTGAGTTTGCCCTACAGCTCTAGCCCTCTGGCTCATCGTTCATCTATGCTCAATACCCTTCCGAAATCGTCATTTACAAGTAAAAGGTAAAATCTTGTGTTCTGTTGATTATTAACAGTCAGTTATTTCCTTATAAAATCAAATCATATAATATAAGATACAACTGCTGGAACCGCTTCTCGCTACTCAAGACGTCAAGAAAACAACTCTATGTGTGGTTTAACGCCTCACAAGAATCACGCAAGAGCCCCATGCCCTACTTAGCAGGGTTCTACGACAGCTTAAACACTACAGAACATATTTATTACTACTATTAACATTGTAATGTTCACACACGCCAAAATTATCTTTTACTTTTCACTTCAAACTAAGAAAGATATTTAAAAAAACGCTTTCTCTCTTAATAAATTATCCTGAATAAATCTTCTTTGATAGCACATGGTCTCACTCCATTAAATTCCGATGCTCAGCATCTCTTTTGTGTAGTCAGTGATTTTTTTAACCTGTTCGTTTGTAACATCATTCGCAACGTTGTGATTGCAACAACAGTTCCCCTTATGCGTTCCTAGGAAACATATTCCCAAACCTGTCCACACAATTGAACCTCATACGGTACAACCACTCACAATAAGTTGACAGGTAGTTCTACTAATCCCTAGTATTATAATGCTAATTACATACTGAATTACACTCGAAATGCTCATTCTTATGGTATCCATACTCCCATGAAGTACCTTCTGGTGTCTACTGGCACTGTCTCATCACTAACTACGCCTTAGTAGTCTTGTCCACAGTTTAATCCATTTGTTCCCTAAGACAGACGAAGCTTGCGGCAATAATCGATTGATAACAGCTTCCCGTAGCTGGAATTTTGTTCTTTTAGATTCCACTGTGCATCGACAAAGATCAATTTTGGCATGATGTTCAGACATAACGTTTACTCTCAGGTTCACCTACATCAGTGGCGGCCACTGAGGAATTCCATTGGTGGTGCCAAAAAAACTTAGTTTGGTAGCATTGAACTTATTACGAACTTTTGTCGATAATTCATATATTTCATAAGATATTATATCAAACAAAACGTGTAGAGGAACAGAAATAAACACTTATTACAACGTCGCCCTTTTTATGCACAGTAAAAAACTTATATATTCCTGGAGAATCTGATAGCAAGTGTTTGTATAAGAGAGAGAGAGGTTGCTTTAGCTATCTTTTTCCCATGTCTGCACGAGATATATTGTATTGTATTGTAGAAACGACGGAGAGGCTCCGTCCCCGCCGCAGCCGCAGTGGTCCACAACCCCACGACGACTACCGCAGTCCATTTCACCCCTCCGCCGCCCCACACCGAGCCCAGGGTTATTGTGCGGTTCGGCCCCCGGTGGACCCCCCAGGGAACGTCCCACACCAGATGAGTGTAACCCCTACGTTTGCGTGGTAGAGTAATGGTGGTGTAAGAGCCCGTGGAGAACTTGTTTGCGCAGCAATCGCCGACATAAGGGGAACCAGCCCCCATTCGCCAAGGCAGATGGAAAACCGCCTAAAACCATCCACAGACTGGCCGGTTCACCGGACCTAGACACAAATCCGCCGGGCGGATTCGTGCCGGGAACCAGGCGGACCTTCCCGCCCGAAAAGCCGTGCGTTAGACCGCACGGCCAACCGGGCGGGCGCACGAGATATAAAACGTAACACTAATTGTGAAAATCTCTCTCGTACACACAGATGCACACGCGCGCACACATATCAACAACACAATTCTTCACTCCTCACAGGGTATGTTCGGTCACTTTAACGTGGCAGTCGTAAGAAAGGGGTGTGGGTTAAGATGCCGGTGAAGATCGGGCCTGAACTATCACATAACGACACCACCAACCTCAGCTAACAATTGCGCTCTAGCCGTTACCAAATGATTTACGTGTTCCGCTTTGCTTTGAGTTGTGCTTGCTGGTGGTTTCCTTTTCTTATTTTGAAATGAGTCCAGAGAACAATCTTGCTCTGTCACAGGGTTCGAATATGGCTCTCACAACACCAGATGGAATCAGCGATACATATGTACATTAGTACGCCTGTTCTGTCTTCCAAGGAGCACAGAACATGGACGTAGGCTGCCAGCCCTGTAAGAGGGAAGCGTGACTTGTCCCCACTCTCCGCTCTCCACCCCTGGACAACCAAAACTCCTCGTTTGTTTACGTTGCGCCCGACTTCCAGAAAAGTGACCGATACAACATGAGTGCCAGTATGAGAAATAATAGAGCATATGTAAATTATTCTAACTTGTAATCTGGACTTTGCGAAGTAAATTTAATCAAATTACCAACATTTAAAACTAAAAGCATTGTACTCATCAAAAGCAGCAATTCCATGACACAGCTCCTTGACTTTAGGAAGACAGTTTCAAAATAATTAGTAGGAACGGTGTTGTAAATCGATTCGTCGCTTCTCCTTGTTGGCAAATAAATTTGTCATCTCAGACTGAAATGTTCAGTCTCACTCACGAATGACTTTTCCCAGGATAGCATGCCTAAGGCACTCAGTCATTCTTCTTTGATGGTGTTTCGTAGGTATGCTTCAATTCTCTTGAGCATTGAAAAGCACCGCTCAGCTTCTGATATCGAGATAGGCGTCGTGATTAGCAGTTTCAAAACTTTGACAGTCTCATCGAATGTGTCACAAAGTTCATCCTCTAGAATCAGCGAAAGAAACGGAACTGCATCAGTCCTGCTCTCAACTAAGGCCTAGCACGGAAGACTTGAAGCCCACCCTTCAACTTTCTTTTTTCAAGAAATGTACACGTGTCTTTAATTTCAAGGTATTTGTCTGGAAAATCTGTGATGTAGTTGTCAAACTGATTTACATCAAACAAGCTGGCTGCAATTAGGTGTCCATTGAACTGAAAACGTAATTTTATTTCATAAAGGACGGCACCGCACACTTCCAAAGCATCTCTTTTTTTGTGACCATCAAGAATCCGTGGCTTCTTAGCAGGCATCGTTTCGTCATTGTCGAAACTAATCTCGTTAAGGATGGAGTCAATGTCATCTCGGATGTTTTGGATTACCGCTTCGAAGTTCTAGTTGTCTTGCGTTGCTGTGGTCGGTTCAGTTGCCTTCTTTTGAAGCTGATTAAAAAGTACGTCTACATGAGGCATTATCTTAATGAAAAATGGTAGCCAGAAAATGAATTCGTTATCTTGCAGTCTTTGTTTGTACGAACCAGCTTTTTCAATAGTAGAAGATAGTTTTATGCTCACACTTGTTTCAGTGACTTCCATAACAGTAGCAAGATTTTCCCTGTTTTCAAAAACATATTTTACTACTCGTGAATGGTAATTGTATCTCGTCACACACACGGGGGAAGCTTTTTTCAATAATAGTATGCAACACTTTTGATCTCTGTGGCGAGTTAGAAAAGAAAGACGAATTACGGGAAAGGTGTGCAAAAAAGATGCGAGCTTCGCAATTAACAGAGGCTGGCGTAGACATAAGGTAGAAATGATGCACATAACAATGGATGTAGTTTGTATTTCGATATTTGTCTTTAATTAATTTCTGAAACCCATTCGACTTGCCACTCATAACGTTTGCACCGTCGTAACTCTGAGCTATTAGTTTTGCTCGATCATCGCCAATTAATGATTCAGTTTTTTTCACAATACCCTCAACTATAGTATGAGCAGTCTGACTTTGTGAATTAACAAAGTTCCAAAATCTTTCAACAGGTCTTCCCTCAGCAACATAACGCAAAACAATAAGCAATTAAAATTCGCAAGACACATCTGTGCCTCCATCCGCGATTATTGCAACGTAATCGGTATGTTTTATTTCTTTACGAACTTAATCGTAGTACACTTCCAGCGTGCATTGCAGTAGTTCGTTCTGAACAGTCTTAGAAATGTCTTTGAGCACTGATGCTTGAATGAGATGAACTTGAAGATCCAGTTCCGTGCTGAACTGAATTAGCTCGCAAAAAACAAAAAACAAAAAACCCCTTATTTTGAGAGGCATCAGACTCATCGTGGCCCCTGAGAGCCAATTCCAAAGCACCACAGAACCGAATATAGTTTACAATTAAATTCATTATACAGGGTGGTCCACTGATCGCGACGGGGCCAAATATCTCACGAAATAATCGTCAAACGAAAAAGGTACAAAACTACGAAACTTGTCTAGCTTGAAGGGGGAAACCAGATGACGCTATGGTTGGCCCGATATATGGCGCTACCATAGTCTGTTGTGAGCTTTGTTTTGGATGGTAAGGAGATGAGGAGTCCAGGCGAGGTGGCGGTCGAGGGTGAGGCCAAGGTATTTGAGGGTAGGAGTGAGGTGGATAGGACTGCCGTAAATGGTGAGGTATAAATCATGGAGGCGGAAGGAGCGGATCGTGTAGCCTATGATGATCGCCTGGGTCTTGGAGGGGTTGATACGGAGGAACCACTAGTTGCACCAAACGGTGAATTGGTCAGGGTGAGGTTGAATGGTAGGATAAAGGCTAGGAAGGCGGTGTCATCAGCAAACTGAAGAAGATGAACAGGCGGGGGAGGAGTGGGCATATCTTGAGAATGTCCACTCTAGTTCCTCATATTTGAAACATTCTCTACGGAAAAAAATTTGAGACTGAAAAGTTGTTCGAACCTTCTTACACTTTCGAGCATAGATGAGAGTTATATCTCAAGGCCATACAACAGAAGAATGCACGGGCTGCATCAGACATACAGTGTGGTCCGTTGATCGTGATTGGGCCAAATATTTCACGAAATAAGCGTCAAACGAAAAAACTACAAAGAACGAAACTTGTCTAGCTTGAAGGAGGAAACCAGATGTCGCTATCGTTGGACCGCTATATGGCGCTGTCATAGGTCAAACGGATATCAACTGCGTTTTTTAAAAAGGAACCCACATTTTTTATTACATATTCGTGTAGTACGTAAAGAAATGTGAATGTTTTAGTTGGACCACTTTTTTCGCTTTGTGATAGATAGCGCTGCAATAGTCACAAACATGTGGCTCACAATTTTAAACGAACAGTTGGTAACAGGTAGGTTTTTAAAATTAAAATACAGAACGTAGGTACGTTTTAACATTTTATTTCGGTTGTTCCAATGTGATACATGTAGCATTGTGAACTTATCATTCTGAAAAAGCATGCTGTTACAACGTGAATACCACATTAATGCAATAAATGCTCAAAATGATGTCCGTCAACCTCAGTGCATTTGGCAATACGTGTAACGACATTCCTCTCCACAGCGAGCCTTCCGTAATGCTCGCACATGCATTGACAATGCGCTGACGCATGTTGTCAGGCGTTGTCGGTGGATCACGATAGCAAATATCCTTCAACTTTCCCCACAGAAAGAAGTCCGGGGACGTCAGATCAGGTGAACGTGCGGGCCATGATATGGTGCTTACACGACCAACCCACCTGTCATGAAATATGCTATTCAATACCGCTTCAACCGCACGCGAGCTATGTGCCGGACATCCATCATATTGGAAGTACATCGCCATTCTCTCATGCAGTGAAACATCTTGTAGTAACATCGGTAGAACATTACGTAGGAAATCAGCATACATTGCACCATTTAGATCGCCATCGATAAAATGGGGGCCAATTATCCTTCCTCCCATAATGCCGCAATATACATTAACCCGTCAAGTTCGGTGATGTTCCACTCGTCGCAGCCATCGTGGATTTTCCGCTACCCAATAGTGCATATTATGCCGGTTTACGTTACCGCTGTTGGTGAATGACACTTCGGCGATAGATAGAACACGTGCAAAAATTCTGTCATCATCCCGTAATTTCTCTTGTGCCAGTGGCAGAACTGTACACGACGTTCAAAGTCGTCGCCATGCAATTCCTGGCGCATAGAAATATGGTACGGATGCAATCGATGTTGATATAGCATTCTCAACACCGACGTTTTTGAGATTCCCGATTCTCGCGCAATTTGTCTGTTACTGATGTGCGAATTAGCCGCGACAGCAGGTATAACACCTACTTAGGCATCATCATTTGATGCAGGTCGTGGTTGACGTTTCACGTGTGGCTGAACACTTCCTGTTTCCTTAAATAACGTATGTATCACGAAGCAGATACCGTCCGCACTGGCGGAATGTTACGTGATAACACGTACTTGTACGTTTGTGACTATTACAGCGCATTTATCGCAAAGCAAAAAAAGTTGTCCAACTAAAACATTCATATTTCTGTATGTACGACACGAACATGTAATAAAAAATGGGGGTTCCTATTTTAAAAAACGCAGTTGATATCCGTTTGACCTATGGCAGCGCCATCTATCGGGCCAACCATAGAGCCATATGGTTTCCCCTTTCAAGCTAGACAAGTTTCATTCTTTGTAGTTTTTTTTGTTTGATGCTTATTTCGTGAGGCATTTGGCCTGGTCACTATCAATGGACGACCCTGTATATCTATTCTTTTCTACACGTCTGTCGCGGCTGTCAATTATTTGTCTGTATTGCGAATCTAATTTCTGCTGAATGTTGGTTTTGCCTAGAAATGAAAGACTAAACACATTATTCATGTGTCGCTTTGGCATTTCATGTACTTTCATTTTAGACCATGTATACCCAATATCAATTATTCCAGTGTTACACCAATGAACATTTCCCCCAAATAACACATAAGGAAAACAAAAAAACAGTGTTGCTTGTTTTACAACCACAAATCCATTTCTTCTTTGGGTAAATTTCTGGATTGAATTTCTGGCATCGATTTTTTTTTATTTTTTGCTACACATTCAGATTCGGGAGTGGCCTGCCTAGTGTTTTTTATCTGAGAGTCCTGTCGCTAAATGGCGTTTTTAATAATTCATTTACTTTGTCAGTCAACTGAATTTTCCCTTACAGATAACACTGTGTAGACAGCTATATACTGTCAATTACCTGAGTTCACAATAACTACAACGTGTTTGTACAGAACTGTATTACAGGGATGTAATGAGTATGAACAGAAATACTACACCTTCGTTTGGGAAACAGATGCTCAACAGGTGGTGAATACGTTAGTTTTTTTGTCCTGTAGCAACAGTCCTGCTGTTGTGAAATATACCAATATTGAAATAATGCCTCTTAGTTTCAAAATTTAAGAGCATAATTATATTCAAATTACATACAGCTATTTACAACGATATTTAAGTGTATTACTTCTGTATTCGATTTAATTAAGCATTAGTTAGTGTTTAGGAATGCATTAGCATTAACTTTCAGAAAGATTGTGGAACTGGATTATAAGAAATCTGCACCCCTATGAATTCTAAAATGATAGCTAGGTGGCAGATCGTGCTTCTATAGGTCCTGCATTTTACTGCTCTCGGCCGGAAGGAACGTAAAGCTCTGAATCAGACAGGCTGTGGCTGCACCTCCGCCATAAGAAGCGTGTAGAAACCAACGGCCGAGCCTTATGAGTGCAGATGGTGCCAGTCACAATTGGCTCCAAGCTTCAGTAAACTACCGTGAGAGCGCGCGGCGAAACGCACCTCTTAAAACCAGAAAATACATACGCCAAAACATCTTTTATGCGCAGTGCGCATAGATTTTTCTTCTTTTCGCCACAAGTGGTGCCATGGCACAGCGGCACTACCTCAGAAGCCGCCCCTGACGTACATTACACCCATCACGCACATCAGACTGTGGCTGTGTTATACACAGCTCGCAAGCGTGTCAGTGGCTTGAGCTGCAAAGCTGTTGTGAAGATAGTACTACCGTATGATATGTTTTTATATATTCCAGTGCTTTTTCTTTTCTTATTTTCTGTTTTCTTTTCTTGGTACGTTGGGAGATTTATTATGAGATGGATTTTGTAACTTTGTTTTACATCAGCCATCTTCAATTTTTCAATTTCGCACTTTCCATGACCTTTAATTCTTAAATCTTCCACCATCCAGCACTCTGCCAGCATCATGCATTCAAAGTTATTGATCATGTAATATGTGCCTGCTCAAGGGCGTTGATGATGCTATGTGTGCTCATGATCGACAGATGATGATCTTGAGCAGATACTTCAAAGTCAAATTGGGCTGGAGGCTCCACTGATACACTATACTTGTCTCTGGTGTTTTTCTCGTTAGTGCTGATTACTTCTGTAATTTGTGCAGCTGTTTTACTTTTTAGAGGGGATATTTTTAAATAAGTTTCTATCATATTTTACATGTTCCCATTTCTGTCTGTGTTTGGGGAGAGTGTAGCAAAGGAATTGGCGAAATGCCAATTTAACTTTGTTGAAAATGAAGGGGAATAACCAGAATGAAAGAGGCAAATTTAGAAGCCATTTTGGTTTTTGATTCTTAATGTACTAAAGCAGATTCCAGTCGACGTGCTGAACGACACGATTAATGACTTAGAGTAAAATGGAAAGTTAGGAATATTGAGGCATATTCCGCACATTGTGCTGAATGAGAAGGTGAACAGCATCAACATTAAATGTATGACAGAAAGTAGGAACAAAGAAGAATCTAAAGCATTTTCGGTTGGGGCCAGCGTGAATTAAAGGGAAAGTGTAACTGGAAAACACTTAGAGAACACAATTTTTGACTGTGAGACAGGAACAGACGACAGTGTTGCACAAGTAGGGAGCTGTAAGAACCCATGTGAAGAAGACCGAGTCTCTAACCATGAGTTTCTCGAAAGCTCAGCTAGTGAGGCCCTCAGAAAAAAGTAGGCAATTAGGATCTGTCAGAAATGAAGCTGAATTCAGACTCATTGTTGGGAAAAATAGCTATATTTTATTATATTATCATCATTTGCAAGATGATCAGAAAAGTGAAGTAGTATTATCTACTCTGTAACTGGATGTAGTCCTAAATCACGTATCTAAAGTTATTCACTCGAAGTCTGAAAAAGAGCGAGATTTGTTTAAATCTGAAGATAATTTGAAGATTATCAATGAGAAAACCGCTACACAGTTGTCATGGATGAGAGACATTAATGGAAACATTCCACAATGTAAGATAAACACCAAAAAGCGCAGGAATGGAGGAAATGGGCTTAAAGTAAATGTTTGAAATTGGCGCAATTAGAGTGGTGTGGAGGTACTAAGAGAGGCTAAATACTCCCGCAATCATGAGCATCTGCATGACTTGCTCCATTTTTCGCGCAGATACGACGTAAGCCACAAACAAAATGAAGATCGCAGCTACATGTGGTCGCAAAAACCAAATGAACCTGAAGAAGACAGCATTTCTATCAGTGCATCTTGAATCGAAGAAATCACTGAATGAAGATTCGAATCCTCTCTGATTGCCTTTTCGACCTGCACTACGCTAGAAGCTATACCTGCCTGTTGCCACTTAGTGATCTTACTAAATTTTTATATGTCCACCAAATACGCGCTGGTGATAGGAAAGTGGTAAATATCTGACTAGTATCTGTGCTCCATGTATCAAAAAACCTGCTCCAAAGAAACGGCCATATTTGGTTTATATCTTTATAGTGAAATGACATGTGAATCTGAAATATGGCGAGTGTGACGTTGATGGCTTGCTGATAACAATGTATATGCTGTTTACTGGTTTAACTTATGCAGTTAATTATAGTGAATCAAAGTGCTGTGGTATATTGATTTATCGTTCATTTTATTTTATGCTAAACACGCTGCTTTGTCTTTCTCTGAATCAGGATTGAAATAATTTTCATTCAAGTTGGTTGCCTCAGATATTTGCATATTTTCCTTTATTCATGTTTAGTTTTTAAAATCATTAGAATGTCAGGATTAAGAGATGAAGTACTAATTTATTTTGTTTGTTATTGAGTATTTGGCCTCCTATACAGTACTGTCATTCTAAATTCCTTTCAATTTTAGAGGGCAGATTTTTCATAATTTCATTATTTTTATTGCTTCATTAATAATGATTGCGATCGTGAAAAGGATAGTACAGTAGTTGTCAGCTACACTATATTTATTTGGGTTTCGTTTTATTTTGCTTTTAGAAAACAAGGGATTTATCAATCATTCTGTATTTAACTTTTTCAAGTTAAATGTGATATATATCTTCATGGGCTAAATCTGGTTCGCTATAGTAGTCACCACTACGTTTCCACTTGCAATCAGTAATGTTTTTTTTTTGGCCAAAGATGATGCAGTGGGCTTGCCCTAGTCCTCCGAAAGGGTGTTGATCATAACCAATTCAGCTGAGCTTAAGAGCGAGTATTTTCTCCATGATGGCCAATATCTCCAACATTTGTGGCAGAGAAATTTCTATAACTACTGCCAGAGAGGATCACCTTACAGAAGCGCTACAAGTGGGAGAAGGAATGATCAATGAAAATATCTACATTCTGCTCCTGGTTCTGATCGGCTGAAAGACCAAAATGGAATATAATTTTATAGAGTGGTTTGAAGCTCCTGGAGAGGAGTTTGTTTTGTAAAGTTGTTATTATTTTGGAAGTCAGTAGTCTGGATCCTTAATGATCAACGAGAGCTACTTTACTGGTACAGAAAGCCCACAAATCATTAGAAAGTGCGTTACTGTGTGTTGGTATTGAGGTTTGCTTATGCAGTTGTCCCGTTTTTCACAGCGAGTGTTGCGAATTAGTGAGCGTGGACATGTTTGGTAAAAAGAGCCCTCAGAACAGAGGGGAGTGTTGTGGATTAGTGAGTGTGGACATACTTGAGAAAAAGAGTCCTCAGAACAGAGTGAGGAGCCATTAGTTAGCTCGTGGTGGTGTTGGATAAAAGTGACAACTTGACTAGGGTTCACTGATGCCAAACAAATTACGTTTGTTTCCATCCATATGTGAAAATGATGTTTTTTGTGACTCCTTACCTATTTGCTATGGACTGTATTGCTGATTTGTTGTGTAGAAAATGTCAATGGGTTTCTTAGAGGCCAGTTGGGAGCGGTGTATAAGCTGTTAGAGCGTGAACCTTTCCCATCCAGTGGTCAGATCTCAGAATCTTTCCTTAATAGTTAGTGAAGCTGCAACCCATATTTACAATGATGTTATTCTGTAGCTGACGAGAGAATTAATCTAGGTTTGCAAATAAACGTTTCTGATTTAATCCACAGAGCAGTACATCACGTAATTTGTCATGCATGCCGCATATCGCCAAGGGTACATAAATTTAGGACGTAGACATAAGTGTGATCTCATGCAACGCCTCAGAAGCTGTGTCAATACAAGTCAGAGTGTAATGTCCCACAGCCGCCAGGAAAAAACTAACGATCAAGCTTGAACCCACTTTATTATAACTAAACCGCATTCTTGGCATGCATTAATTTCCAAACGCAGGAACAACAAAAAACACAACAATTTTTGTGGTGGCAAACCCAGATAAGATTACAAGTCAATGAAAAGAAAATAATAACCAAAATAGTACTCCACAATTACAAAGATACAACTTTCTACTACGGGCTAGACCGAGTGTCTACTATGCTGGAGCCGACATAGGTATTCGACAAAGCTGTCCTAGCTGTAGGTACACACTGCCCGTCTGACTCTGCTGGCTTGCTTATAACGCAGATTTGGTGGAGTGCTACACGTAGACATATTATTTCCAATTGGTGGATCTCTATCACATGGCTTTTCACGAAGTAGTTCCGTGTTTATGCGGAAAGTCTGTTGTTTACATCCAATGGCGATGTTTCGATCTGAGCTCTTGAAGGGAGCTCGGCAGTCCACCTAGCTTGTCTGTTGTGCGGGCCCTCTACCTGATAACTCCGCCACAGGCCGTGCATTATGAACAGGTGCGCGATCGTGCTGAAAGACGCAATCGCCATCCCCGAATTGCTCTTCAAAAGTGGGAAGCAAGAAAGTGCTTAAAACATCAATGTAGGGCTGTGCTGTGATAGTACCAGGCAAACCAACATGGTGCGCAAGCCCCCCTCTATGAAAAAAACACGACCACACCATAACACCACCGCCTTCGAACTTTTCTGTTGGCACTACACACGCTGGCGAATGACGTTCACCGGGCATTCGCCATATCAATACCCTGCCAAGGGATCGTCACATTGTGTACCGTGATTTGTCACTCCTGACAACGTTTTTCCACTGTTCAATCTTCCAAAGTTTACGCTGCTTACACTAAGCGAAACGCCGTTTGGCATTTACCGGCATGATGTGTGGCTTATGAGCAGCTGCTCGACCATGAAATCCAAGTTTTCTCACCTCCTGCTTAACTGTCATAGTACTTGCAGTGGATCCTGATGCAGTCTAGAATTCCTGTGTGATGGTCTGGATACATGTCTGCCTGTTACACATGACGACCCTCTTCAACTGTCGGCAGTCTCTGTCAGTCAACAGACGAGGTCGGCCTATACGCCTTTGTGCTGTACGTGTCACTTCACGTTTTCACTTCACTATCACACCAGAAACTGTGGACCTAGGGATGTTTAGGAGTGTGGAAATCTCGCATACAGACGTATGACACAAGTGACACTCTCTCACGATGTCTAATGACTACTGAGGTCGCTGATATGGAGTACCTGGCAGTATGTGGCAGCACAATGCACCTAATATCAAAAACATATATTTCTGGGGGTGTCGGGATACTTTTGATCACATAGTGTAGCACCACCATTATTCAAGCACCTGCGCATCATATATGAGCAATAATCGAAGAAGACGTCGAACTAGACAGGGGGTGATTATATAGCGACTTCCATACATGGAGTGTACTATCGATCTCCAGTCTAAAAAAACTCACACAAAGATGGCTGAATGGTTGTCAGCCGAAATCATGGCAAGATGTCCACATCATCTGGCTGCAATCCTACATCTTCATGGAATACTCTTTATGCTAGGAAAATTCCAACAAATACTCTCAGGATATTTGAGATCCACTTCTATAATGTACCCCACATTAGAATCGTTTGGTACACTTTCCACATCATAATTATTAACACTCTCTGTAGAAAGATATACAAAATTGGACACTCGAAGTTACTGCAACATCGCCCATCTGTATAGCCTGTTCATATCAAACTACATGATGTAAGACTGGTCCGTTTTGTCATAATAACTGGCTATGAGTCTTTTGTTGCCAACTGCGTGTCTGCAAGGGCAATGGATTATACCTCCTCTAATACCTCTTTCAAGGAACTAGAGTTGTTTGATACCGGTTATAAGCTGTAATTCACCTTTAGTAACTTTTAGCAGAGCATCCCAAACAGTATCAAGCGAAGTAATATATGTCTTCAGGCAAAGTTCGCGGAAGTTCCGAACACATCAGCAAGCAGTAGCACATCAGTTTTTAAATATAAATCGAGATAGTCTTTTAATATTTTACACTTGATTCCAGTCCACACACTGCAGGCTCTTTGGTATTTTCTTCTATCGTTTTCTCAGTTAGTAAACTTTTAAACTTTTCAGTTGAGAGTAGGTGAACTTCCAGTTAAGTCAGTTCGTAGTCCACATATTCATACAGAAAAATTCACTTTCGATTAACTAGATTAAAGTCTCAATCACAGAAAAAATATGTTCTCATTATCTTGAGTTTATCTGATTTTAGGTGTAACACAAACTTTTTCGAGTAAGCACTTCAAGAAATTTAGTGCATCGATAAATAGGAAATTTATATTACAGTCCTCCTCTTGGTGCACAAATGCAATAAGTTTTGTCAAAAATTTATGTTTCTCCATATTCGATGGCAGAAGATAAACGCGACCTGGATTTATTTTTTTAATTTCTTCATGATCATTATCATCTTTTGTTCACAAATTTTTGTGATTAGAAACAACCTGTCGTAGATTCTCATATTCTGAAATACAACTAGGACTAAATGATAATTAATTGGAACACTCAGCTGTCGATAGGTGTTGTTGATATACCTCGATGGTGACGCTGAAAATGTGTGCCCTGACCGGAACTCGAACCCAGGATCTCCTGCTTACATGGCAGACGCTCTATCCATCTGAGCCACCAAAGACACAGATGAATAGCGCGACTGCAGGGACTTATCCCTTGCACGCTTCCCGTGAGACCCACATTCCCAACTGTCCACAATATACATACGTAATGTACCTAATAGATATTTGCCCATCCACTCATTACTAGCACTCTCTGAGGTGACGATTCCCGTAAGAGTTCGGTCAACCTGTGCGCATTCGCACAGACGAAGGTCAGTGGCCGGGTAGCCTTCATATATAGTTAAATATATGAAGATAGTAACTGCTCTCGAAAGAACAGATACCATTGATCACCGTGTAGATTCTCCGACCTGTCTAGTCGCGCTATTCGTCTGTGTCCTCGGTGGATCAGATGGACAGAGTATCTGCCATGTAAGCAGGAGATCCCGGCTTCGAATCCCGGTCGGGGCACACATTTTCAACTGTCCCTATCGAGGTATATCAACAACACCTGTTGGTAGCTGAGGGTTTCAATTAATTCTCATTTATTATAGAGAAGCTGCACGGTCATCTTCATACAACTGGGACTGTTACTGTAGTCTGAAGTGGGCACTGGAACTGGGATGTGCCGGACCTTCATACGTACTGGAGAAATGGCAAACGTCTCTTTGTTCACTATCACTTTCTTAGAACAGTTCCTGGCAAATATGACAGACCTCTGGAAGTGAAATATTAATTCTTCTTGAGAACTTATTTCCATCTTTTGCAATAAAAAGTCATTTACAGCCTCAGGAATTGCATATAGCTGTTTAGTCAACCATTCCATGCAACTGGGCTTCTGAACAATTTAAACCCTGTGTATCCCTGGTCATAGCTGTAGTGTATAATGAATAGTTTATGCGCATGTACGTGATCAGAATACGAACCAGAGTCTCTACTAGAATTTCAAGTAGCAACTGGTTCTAACTCACATTCTATAACATCATAAATTACAAATGGTAAATCTTACAAGCTCGTTCTTGGCAGTAGGCATGCCATTGTTAACTGGTTTAAACTATGTGCAGTGAGCTAAACGAGTATCTAACGTTTCTGTGAAATGAAAATAAATGAGGCAACGCTTAGATACAATGATGGACTCAAAGAAAGTAATAATGCTATAATATGCTAACCTCGATAGATTTTTATGTAATAGAATTGGCATTGTCAGTATTGGTAACCTGTGACAGTAATAGATTTACATGTTTATTAGCAACAACTAGCAACACTGGAAGCTGTATCGAGGAGGTATAAACATCTTGTGGCTACATAATATAATGTGGAATTGGCTGACACTAAAAATAGCTGTACTAATGGGTGGATAATGCAACGGCCCTGTGTAGACGGTTATTACCTTACAGTGATGTAAGATTTTGCTGGAATTATTAACAAAATGGAGATGTGTAATAATCGAACACCAAACTACGATTCTGTATGTAAGAAGACTACCAACGACACAGTAATGTGATTATGAACAATGATAACACTGCTGAAACAGACTGTTTAATGTGGAAAAGCTCCAAACATAGAATAAAGATATATAATAATTTTGTATGTCAAATCACAAGCCCACAAGTGAACAAACTTGTCAGTAACCATCTTATCGTTTTTATAAAGTGTCCTTATATGCATGTTTGAGAAACGTATAAATCTTTGTTGGCTAAAGAACATAGTATTACCAGACTATACACAACGATTCATAACGCCAGATTGGATGATTTCCGTGACTCTGTGGAAGAGTTTCTAAGAATATTAAACACCAACAAACAGCATTTGCAATGTGCTCCGTGGTACTCTGTGTCAATCTTACTGAACACTCGCTGTGTTGTGTTTAACAGTGTTCTACCACTTCTCTACTGAGATAATAAAAGTATACAAAAGTTGACTGGTGTACAAGTAATACTTCCAGACAGTCAAGGCTGCTAAAAGATTATAAACTACATTCTGTCTGCCTAAAGCTTTAACTGTGTAGCTATAAACTATGTCAAAATTGTTAACACATATGTAGATACTATATATACAGTAAGTGTTATATTAAAGCTGGAGAAACACATTTTTCTCAGTCCAGGGCATGGGTGTCCATAATATCATCAAATATAGATATTGCAGAATTAGGATTGTGTCCCACAGATGATGTTGTTCCACAGTTCTTAAGAAAAGAAACGACTGTGCCCAACACACTTAAACCATTTCCTATTAAATAAATTACTCACTCAAGTAAGTTAATATGTTATGTGAACAGGAAAGAAAACTGGGAGTGGAAGAGACTGGAGCTAAAAAACGAAAACTGGAGTATATAGTGAAAACAATTGCCATAACAGAAAACTATATACTGCAACTGGAAAAAGAAGAAGCCATTGGTGATGTGAAAACAAGGTTTACATAGTACTTTAAACACAGTGTATGAAAATATCCGGATGTGATTGGGGACTACAAGTTAACAGCATTTACTGTAAATACCAATAGAAAGTGGTTGTGCGTAGGAGTACTCATGGAAAACAATAGATTCAAGGACGTTTACCGTATAAGAAAATATACAAAAACTACTTATAAACCTCCATTCACATTTGGATTTAAAAAGGATGGTTCCATTATATATAAATGTGATGGACTGGATATTGTGCATTTAGGAACACAGAAGTCGTTTCCAGGATTTAAAACAAACAGAATAACTACATTTAAGAAGCATTTGTTTGCTAAAATTGTAATTTTACTTTTCTACACAGAAATTTTTTGAAGAATGTGGAGGTGAAGCGTAAGAAAGTATGCTGAAGAGGAAGAAAAATGTTTTAACAATACCGTAATGTAGGGAATAAAAGGCTAAATTAAAATCCATGAATGATTTTGGCTATAAGAATTGCAAGGACGATTGCAGGTAACTGTAAAAGCCACAAAAACTAAGCTGTATATTATTACAACTGTACCAAACAAACATGAAGAAAGAGTTATTTTCTGTCAGTAAATGTATATTCAAATATTAATAAAGATTTTGTACAAGAACATTTGTTTTCTTATTAGCTACTATGCCAAAAATTTGGAAAGAATTTTATTTTTATGTGTCTTTCACATGGTGATGTTATAAAGTAGTCTGAAGTGGTGAGTTGGGTGATACTGAAAAGTAGCTGAAACTAGGTAGCCAAAAGCACAGCATGCCCTGTTCCTTACCTATATGAATAGGCTGAAAACTGTCAGAAGGAAACAGACACATGTATAAGAAATGGCTGCAGAAGAAAAACCAAAGAAGGCTTTATAAATGACCTGCATAAGTACAATTGTTTCAGAAAAAATAATCATTAAGTGGAAGATGAAAGATTATTAATAGTAATATGTAAATTACACTTACTTTTTTTAGCGTTGGCACACACAGCAAATTTTCTGCACGAATATGATAGCCACTGCAGTTCTTCAATCGGTGCTCTGAAGGGGTACTTTATACGTCAGCAGGTGCACATCCTGAAACACTGAATAAAAAACCACACGTGTGTGACAGAAAGCAATCAGCAGGTAAAATATGTAAGATTCTTGACAGTGATATGTATGTTAGTCTTATGTTTTTTTGGAGAGTTCCACACATGTGAAACAAGAAAGCGCCAATCAATAGCTATGACGGTTCAGCGTCAATAGCTTGCAATGGGCGACTGCTCCAGATTTTAAACACCCTTCCAGCTGAGTCAACACTCGCTGACTGCACAAGCAGATTGATGCAATCTGCAAGAATATCTTACTTTACCTATTCGACAAGTCAGGACAATTTGAGTGTTGTTCCACCATGTGAAAACGCACTGCAGCGATTTTGGGGTTACTGTTGACTAATCAGGATGTGTGTCATGTTATGCAGAACCAAGAGTAAAATGGACTGGATGTCAGCAAGACAAGACTTATCAGAACATTCAAAACGCTCAGTCAGTAAGTTTAGTATTGCCGCCTGTCTGCCACGTGTGGCATATTATGCCAAACCAAGTGAAATGCAATGGTGAGAATCATGGGCCACCCAGTACATTCCAAAATGGTTTATAAAAACACCAAGCATTATTTCATCAAGCATATGTTGTTATACAGGGTGATTTTTTCCACCATGTACAAACTCTAGGGATTGAACAATGAGAGACAACAGAACAAAATAGGTCTAATAAACTTATGTCCGGAAATGCCTGGCTTCCATGCTAGGGACCATTTATACAATCATACTCTGCTACAGAGACTCTTGTCTAATACACGCTATACCATGCAGCCACAGTAACAGAAGCATGGTTTCCTGCTAGAGGGTGATAATGTTCCTCATACGTCATGCCCTAGCACCCTCTCCTACCATATTAATTGGTAATGTTGTGCCTGATTCACTTCTTTTGTTGACTCACATTGTAGTGGATGTGATGCAGCAGTGCACACAATTTTTCCATATTCGAATCAAGAGCTTGCAGACATGGTGCTTACTTATGGAAAAACAAATGGCAATGAGTGGCGGGCAGCAGATTATATCAGAAGACCTACCCCTGCCGACAACAACCATAGCATTCAACGTTTGCAACAGTGTTTCGCCGTTTGTCTGAGATAGGGTAGTTGCAGGAAGCAGGAAATCAAGAAGGACGTACCCGAAATGCTCGAACACCAGACTTGAAGCAAAAGTGGTAACACTGTGGAAGGTGACCACTGTGTCCGTACCAGGCAGTACAAAGTAAGCCAGACGACCGGGTGAATATTTTTTGTGACAACCGTTATACCCTTATCACTTATAATGTGCGAAGGGCTTACTGGTGACAAACTTTCCACATCGGTAGCAGTTTTGTCATTGGTTTCTTGAGCAGGCAACCACGATTTTAGGATCTGTGGCATCTATCCTGTTCGCAGATGAGGCCACCTTTACTAGGAGTGGTATCTTCAACTTTCATAACAATCACCTGTGGAATAGTATGCATAATCCCCATTCTATGGTGACAGCGAATCATCAGTATGAGTGCAGCCAGAATGTGTGGGCTGGGATAATCGGAGACTGTATTTTGGAACCAGTCTTCCTGTCATATTGTCTAACAGGCCAGAACTATGAGCATTTTTTGTGCGTGACTTTGCCTCCACTGCTGGAAGAAGGGCCACTGATGATTCGAAGGGTTATATGGCTACTACATGAAGGTGCTCCACACCACTTCACCGTTAATGTCCGGACGCAACTCAGTCATGTCTTCCCTGGTTGATGGATTGCCTGAGACCCTGTACCGTAACTGTGGCTGCATGTTACAGTGTGAATCAGTTTCTGTAACAATGTATGATTAAATAAATGATCTCTAGAATGGAAACTATACATTTCCAGACATAAGTTCATTAGGCCATTTTTGTTCTATATCCTCTAATCGATCAATACCTAGAGTTTGTACATGGTGGAAAAAATCACCCTGTATAATTAACCTACATCAACAATTTAAGTTTATGATTATTAATTTACTTTGAGCGAGGGCATATAGTGGGCATGCGGGAGGCCTGGTGGACGTAAGGCCGAATTGCTCAACACGTGGGGCGTGAGGTCTCCACAATACATCGATGTTGTCGCCAGTGGTCGGCGGAAGGTGCACGTGCCCGTCGACCTGGGACCGGACCGCAGCGACGCACGGATGCACGCCAAGACCGTAGGATCCTACGCAGTGCCGTAGGGGACTGCACTGCCACTTCCCAGCAAATTAGGGATACTGTTGCTCCTGGGGTATCGGCGAGGACCATTCGCAACCGTCTCCATGAAGCTGGGCTACGGTCCCGCACACCGTTAGGCCGTCTTCCACTCACGCCCCAACATCGTGCAACCCGCCTCCAGTGGTGTCGCGACAGGCGTGAATGGAGGGACGAATGGAGACGTGTCGTCTTCAGCGATGAGAGTCGCTTCTGCCTTGGTGCCAATGATGGTCATATGTGTGTTTGGCGCCGTGCAGGTGAGCGCCACAATCAGGACTGCATACGACCGAGGCACACAGGGCCAACACCCGGCATCATGGTGTGGGGAGCGATCTCCTACACTGGCCGTACACCTCTGGTGATCGTCGAGGGGACACTGAATAGTGCACGGTACATCCAAACCGTCATCGAACCCATCGTTCTACCATTCCTAGACCGGCAAGGGAACTTGCTGTTCCAACAGGACAATGCACGTCCGCGTGTATCCCGTGCCACCCAACGTGCTCTAGAAGGTGTAAGTCAACTACCCTGGCCAGCAAGATCTCCGGATCTGTCCCCCATTGAGCATGTTTGGGACTGGATGAAGCGTCGTCTCACGCGGTCTGCACGTCCAGCACGAACGCTGGTCCAACTGAGGCGCCAGGTGGAAATGGCATGGCAAGCAGTTCCACAGGACTACATCCAGCATCTCTACGATCGTCTCCATGGGAGAATAGCAGCCTGCATTGCTGCGAAAGGTGGATATACACTGTACTAGTGCCGACATTGTGCATGCTTTTTTGCCTGTGTCTATGTGCCTGTGGTTCTGTCAGTGTGATCATGTGATGTATCTGACCCCAGGAATGTGTCAATAAAGTTTCCCCTTCCTGGGACAATGAATTCACGGTGTTCTTATTTCAATTTCCAGGAGTGTAGTTATGTATTCTTTTGAGTATGATGCAAAGTTTAGAGACTGTCAACTTGACATGCTGTATTACAGCTTGTCAGCCTGTCTATGGCATCCCGGCAGCAGTCAGCAGCATGTGCATCTTACAAGTGTGTCACCATGTGCAACTTGAGCTGTTTGTCACCTTTCCTGTTTAGAAGCAACCACTGAGCGTGTGTCTTGTGCAGTCTTCCACATACAACTCGAGCATTTTTGATGCAAAAAAATCACTGCTGAAATACAAACCTTTATTGAAAGTTGCAGTACTTTATTTCTCATTAAGGGAAAACAAAGGCATTTTGCTTGTTTGCGACAGGAGTTACAGCTCAGATGTCACAGTTTTTTAATGTTATGCGATATAGAAGAGAGTCACTGCGAATTGTTTGGGTGTTTTACTGCACCTTTTCATATTTCTGAGTTCCCATGTCAATATATTGTTTGCGGAAAATTGGAAATTTGTGGTGAGGTCTTATGGGACCAAACTGCTGAGGTCATCTGTCCCCAAGCTTACACACTACTTAATCCTACTTAAACTAACTTACGCTAAGGACGAAACACACACTCATACCAGAGGGAGGACTCGAACCTCCGATTGGGGGAGCAGGACATTTTGTGGGAAAACTCTATCCTGTGACGGGAGGAACGAGGCTTTTTGTGGGAATATTGTGAAATGACTTCCTAGTATGTCAAAGTGCATTTGAAAATGAATTTGAGGCTGTGACACACAGCCAATTTGTGATTTATATACCTTCTAAATAATTTTTTCAGGGATGATATCCTTCAGTTTTATTTTTCCTTTCTGATAGGGTCATTTTAATCTTTTTATGTAGGCAAACTTTCTTTCGAGTGAGTTTTTTCGGTATTAATTTTGATGCTGCCTGTGTTCATGTGTCCCTGTTTACAAAGCATGATTACCATCGTATGACACTGTAATACAAGAACTGTCAACTCTGACCATGATATCGAGATCGTTGTGTGTATAGTCGAGCAGCATTTAAGAGGCATAGTGTGCGCCATCTTGGCAGTTTTTATTAGGATGTTGAGCGAGATAGTGTGTTTGTTGTAAGTAAAACGAAAGTATTGGTTACAATTAATTACCTGTCTCACTACTCCTACCGATATACTAATAATTACTCAGAATCAAAGTAAGGTTTACCTTGTATCACATAGTTATTTATTAAGAATTTTAAGGACATTATTATTTTAAATATTGAATAAAACTACACAATCAGGATGATGGTAGTCACCATGATAGAGGGCTAATGTCAGTCACCCTGTAAACTGACAAGTACTACCGCAATGCTATTCAATTTTATAATTTTTTTATGTTTCAGATGGTTCAAGAATCTATAAAGAAGGCTGACAAAGTTAGACGGACGTTAGAAGATCTAAAAAATGCATAACACACCGTTACTGAAGCTTAATCAATTACAAATGCTGCTGAAAATTTAAAATATATTTTGGTGCCCTGTAAGATTATCGACTGTAAATGAATCAGACCTGAACTCAGGAAGGAAATGTGACTTTCCTCCTGCACATGAAGAAGCTGTAGGTGATTATGTTAATACACTTGAAGCTACAGTGTATCTGAAGATGTGACTGTCCATTAAATGCAATTCAGTGTTGTTCAATTTTGCTAAGGCAGAGGCAGCTGTTAAAACTTGGTTTCCCATAGAGATGTTACACACATATACTTTAATTGTAACAAGCTACTGTTTGCAATAGCTGATATTTTGAAAAGTGTTGAAAATGCATAAGATTGTGTATTAAATTCATATGTTTCCATTGTGTGAGAACATAAGAATGACAAATGATTTGTGCTGCAAGTCAAAGTCAACTGTGATTTTAATGTCTGTCTAAAATTGTACAAAAATATCAAATGTGATTTATTGTTGAAAATCTAAATAATATTTATATCTAGAGTATATTTTCTTTGATTTTTTCCCCCCCAGTCCTCTGTGTAATATGTTATAATGTTATTCCTCGATCATTTATTGATGAACACGCAAAGTATTTGATATGTTCTGACAGAAAAAGAATCACAATACGAACAAGGAGATGTGTGACACCTATGAAAGCTGGTATACATGTTTGTACATCTGAAATATGATTCTTAAAATTTCACATCAGTCGCATAAGAGGAGCGGCAGTAGTGTCCCTACGAGGATGCAAATCAGGTCTACTTTAAATACATGCTGTAATGGCGATGAGCGTAAGTTGCCTCTGAGATTGGACATGGTGATTTAATGTTAGTCAAGAATGCCTTTAAGATGACAAAGACGCCATTATCAACACGTCACTGAGTTTGAACAAGGTCGTGTAAGAGGGCAGCGAAATACTGGATGTTCCTTCTGCGATAATGCAGAAGTAACTGGCAGGAATGTAACCACTGTATATGGTTGATGGCAGCAGTGTTCACAAGAATGTATGGTCACAAGAAGACTGGGCTCCAGACATCCATATGGCACTACCACAAGGGAAGACCATCAAGTTTGGTGTATGGCTTTCGCACATCAAAATGCAGTTGCAGTAGCAATTTGAGCAGCTGTAAGCACCACAGTAACGCAACAAATTGTTAGAAACGGATTACGTCAATGACCACTCCAAGCCAGATGCCCTGTAGTGTGCATTCCACTGACCCCAAACCACCCCTTTTTGCGAATTAAGTGGTATCAAGCAAGAGCTCATTGGAAGACAGGGTGGAAGTCTACTGTGTTTTCTGATGAAAGCTGGTTCTGCCTTGGAGACTGTGATGGCCGTGAGTTGATTTGAAGTAGCCCAGGTGAGGCCCTGCAACCAACCTGTCTGCATGCTACACACACCAGAGCCACACCTGGATTTTTGGTTATGGCGCATATTCATAATACAGCAGGACAATTCTCGTGGTTATCCCACTCATCCTGATTGCAAAGAAGTACATCGATCTGGTGATTCAATCTGTTATATGGGACATTATTGGATGACGATTCCATTGTCATCCACAACCAGCATTAATAGTCCCTCTAATGACTGACCCAGTGCAACAGGTATGCAACTCCATCCCATGAACTGAAAACTGCACCTCTACAATTCAGTGCATGCATGTTAGCATGCTTGCATTCAACATTCTGGCTGTTACACCAGCTATTAACGTACCAGCATTTCACATTTGCAATGGCTTATCTAGTGCTTACATTAACAGGCGATTCTGCAAAGTTAATCACTTGAATATGTTACCCCGAGAAATGCGTTTCTGAAATATCATTACTCTACCTTAATTTTTTTGTGTTGGGAATTTTTCCTGAAAATGTAAGTTACACATTTTAGTTAAATAAAACAGAATAATTTACTGATGAGCCAGATTTTAGAAGTTTACATAGTTCTGGTTTTGAAAATATGCTTTTGAAGTTGAAAATGATTTATTACAACTTATAAAGTTATACCATAATGTAATTTTTGTTTCTGTTATTGATAAGCCAGAATTTCATCAGTGCTTGTTGAAAAATAATGACTCTAAATTTTTTTATCTGAAAATACTTACAGCTTTTTGAATAAAACATTATTAGCATTTCACATCTTTATTCTTCATGTTTACATATTTCTTTCTCTACATAGTCACCCTGACAATGAACAAATTTCTCCCAACAAGAGATCAGTTTGGTGATACTGTCACAGTAGAATATTTGACTTTTTCGATGGAGTCACAACCTCACCTCTGCATGCATAGCTTCATCACTATCAAGTAGTAGTCCTCAAAGGCGTTCCTTTAATGTTGGAAACAGATGAATATTGGATGGGGCCAAGTCATGGCTGTATGGAGGATGATCAGTGACAATGAACCCAAAATGTCAGATTGTTGAAGATGTCACAGTGTTTGTGAGTAATCTGGGATTGCCACAGGGAAGGAGAGAAAGCTCTATGTGAGGGCAAACATTTCGAATTCGAAATTCGATTGCAGCATGCTGTTTCTCACACACTGACATAGCTATGTTACACACTGCCATGTTATGTGATACAATTCAGATCTCTCTAGTGGGTGAGGACTGCATATATGGAAACATGAAGAATAAAGATGTCGAATGTTAATAACGTTTGTTTAAGCTGCTTACATACGTTTTGACATTGGAAATACTATTAGGGAGACTACTTTTGCACATAGCACAAAATTCAGTTGTGTGTGCGTGTGTGTGTGTGTGTGTGTGTGTGTGTGTGTGTGTGTGTGTGTGTGTGTTCTCACGTTTCTTTATTATAAATAGTAGTGTGGGAAATACTGTAATATAATTGAATTGGACACTTCTGAACATTGTAGGGTTTCGCAAAAACGTATTAATTGGCTGTAAAAACTTTCCAATCAGCATCCTCTCACACTGTGACTGACTGAAAAATATTTTCCATGTACTTGTATTTTTAAAGTTTATTGACACCGCTATCTTTGATTTTTAAATGCCCTGCCTACCATCATCTTATATATTTTTAAACTTCTGACCATTCATCATCTTCAACATTTAAACTTCCTGCCATCCACCATTTAAATCTCCTGCTAATGGCCACAGATATCACTGACTGTACACACCCCTATTCTAATATTTTAAGTTTTGGAAACAACTTCTAAATGATATGATGCAGGGCAAGTAGCTGACTTTCTATCATTATGTACTACACAAAGTAGAGCTTACATTTACACTTTTTCTCATTTATAGTTGAAATCGAGCTCTGATTTAACAACTGGACGAATTTGAGTGTTACCATTACCCATGTAGTAGTACAGTTAAGCTGATTTCTCCAAAATGAGTAATAGTACTATCTCAGTACATTTTGCATGTGGCCAGATGAAACAGATTGACAATTCTTTTTACAAGTAACAGATTTACAACTCTTCACTGAATAACTGCTTTTGTTGCATTGTGCATCCTTTAGTTCACCACTTCCACAGGAGTAGAAGACAAAATATCGATTTGGCAGGCAGCATTACTTTTCTAACGATCCCCCAAAAACACTTGTGAAATGTTTTATTATGGTTTTATAAGAAATTAAATCCGTTCCTATCAATAATGCCCAGTTTTTACACAAAATAATCGTTTATATTTTATGGTTTTTGCTTAATCTAATACAGATAGCGAAGCAGTATTAAGGAATCATTGTGTGTTAGAAAAGGTTGCTTATAGAGAAAAATCCTGTTTTGAGTTAGATATTAACATTCTGCCATCTCAAAATCGTTGTCATTTATCGACTTTTACATATAAGGACCGACATACATCGTAACTTTCAACTCATGGGAATATCCTTGCAGATATTTCCAGGATTTTGATATTGTCTCCTTTCACAGTTGCTATTTTGCGTCAGTTTGCGTAATATTTAGGGTGTGAAACAAGACTTCTCTAAGCATATATAAAGATCATTAATTCTGCTTCCAGGACAAAGCAAAAAATTTGATCTGCGGCAAAATGCCATCAAGAATGAGGTTCTTCTAGGATGTGGAAAGAGTCGATCAAAATGCTGTTGTGTCAATACTACGTTCAGTAGATGACGACGATAATAAGTTATCATTCCAATGAATTATAGGAGTTCTTTGTATGATGTGGGGAGTAGCATATCTTAAATGGCAGAAATATTTCCTGAAGTTGAGCTAGGCCAGACCAGAAAACCTTGTACCCCCATAAAGGAAACTTCAGGTTCTGTGAACACACACTTCTCGAGATTGATGAAAATACTATAATCCTCAAGAAAGAACTGATGAAGATGTTGAAAATCATCTTGCAGGGATTTGGAAAAGATCAAAATGTCATTGACATAGCAGAAGACGAATGAGAGATAGTGTAAAATACCATGTATAAATCTTTGCCATATTTATGTTTTATTACATAATCCATTGGGCATAAATTTGTAGTGGTATAGTCCAAACGGTGTTATGATGGCCGTTTTTCTGATATACTTTTTGGCTATAGGGATTTGAGAGAACGCCTTGGCACAATCAACTACGCTGCATACAGATGCATCACAAATTGTGTAGTTGAAGCCTGCAGTATGGGGGGAAGGGTAACTGTCTGGTATGGTACGAGCATTTATAACTCGATAGTCGTCACATAGCCTCCATGTATTATCTTTCTTTTTGCAACCTAGAACGGCGATACCCCATCACTGTCTGACGTGGATATGATGTCCTCTAATCACATTTTGTTCATTGCCTATTGTCCTTCTTTGAACTGACCTGGCAGTAGGCGACTTGTACAGGAGAAGATAGCCTGTCCAGGAGTTGTTTTGATGTGATGCTGTGTGGTGTGCGAACGTCCTTCATGTGCTTTGGCAGTGTCTTCAGAGTGGGAAATTCAAGCAATAATTGAGCACCAACAGTGATGCTGGAGATGCCATAGAGTTCACTGCTTGTCAAGAATGCAGTAGTGGAAGGAATGGGTTGCTTCTCGCATTTCGGACACCTGGACTGTTCGCGTTTAGTGCACGAAGCCGCAGAGATTTCCGTATGAGGCAAAGTGAGCTCACCACACTCGTCACGAACTGGCCAAGGCGACGAGACAGATGGAAAATTGTTAGTGTGCACTGTCACTACACAACTACTGAGTTAAGTCCGGCATCACCTTGTAAAAAAAGTGGAAAATCAGCTGCAAGATCAGTCCACTACCTTCAGCAAGAATGAACTTCCATCATGATCAGAAGGAAGGGCAGAAATGTAGTGCAATTTCACGTTCCCCATACATGCTGATGCTGGTATTGTTTGCTGCAGTCAACGCATGGTGTGTGGCTCAAGTCGGTTCGGAGCACAGGTGCCACGGGAAAACTCGATTAGAAATTTGTAACCAGTGTTCCTGTCCATAATAAACAGCCTTCTGGAATGTTGTAGCACTGCGACCATCGCATTGCTGCAATGCAAGGTACTGGTTGTGTTTGGGCATATTTCGTTTGAATGACGAGTGGGAATGTTCACTAATGCTAATCACTCGTCTTTTGGCATCCATTTTTTCGCGTTAGCGGCAAAATTTTTGTGAAACCAACATCAAGTTGAAGAGTCACTTGTGTTACTGCTGAAACTTGCTTTTTGCGTCCTAGAGATTTGTTGTGGGATGCGAATTGATGTTGGATTTCAGCACAGGTATCACATTTTGTTGTGTGCATGTTGTGGAGCAATACGCCTCAGAGCTAGCTTTCTCCAGTGTAATCATGCGCATTACACGTCTGCTTGTCGTTACATTGCAGGGAATGCACGATCAAAGGCCGCTCTTGGATGCACACGATAACTGATCACAACAGAAACTGTCTTCAAGATAAATAGCCATAGTGCCCGCCTTCTTAGATGAATCTGCGAATTGTAGATTGGTTTCAGAAGCTAACACAGGGAATAACTTCATGGGAAGCTTGTTGAGCCACATAACTCATAAAGCATTTTGAGTCAACAAGTCCTTACGTGCAAATGAACATAATTACTATAGCAGTTATGAAGGCTTCAGATGCACACAAGTTTGGGATGAGAGCATGTATTTAATCGTTCATGGAACGGTAGAGAATAATGTTCAATTAGAGCCCGTCTCAGGCATATGATTGTTCATGCATAGCCAGCTAGTACGGATACTAGTGGGCCATGCTTCATGTAGCACATGCTCCACATTTTCTATGTGTTCAGAGTCTAGTTGCATTAACCCTAACATGTATTTATCAACGTCTCAGTGCACTTGATGTTTGTAGACTATTGCTTCCACTTGAACAAACCACAATTCACAGCCTGTCCACCAAAATGGCTGCCGTTTCACATTACCAATGTAGTGGCGGAGACGAAGCATGATGCAGGTTCAGATTGGCGTAACGGCTTATTTGCTCAGCTGTGGTCGAATTAGAAGCCATTGGCGTAGAAATTAGTATATGTTCCTGCTTGATTGATGCTGCGAACAGTTCCGAAGTAGGATGCAACTGTGATGGATCTGGCCCTGTTGTCGCTGGTTTACCCATGTTCTAGTTGATGGTCACCCACGTAGGAGATAATGTGAGGAATTTCTGAGTTAACTCAACTACAAACGAACAACTCTGCATAGAGCACACCAAATAATTTATTAATCATCAAAACAATTGCGAGGAACACAGGTGCATACGAGTATACACTTAACGTATGTTGAAGAAGCCATAAATACACCTCAAAGAAGTTTGTCACCAGTCATTTCACTGGAGATGTGGTCACCATAACTTCTTTAGCATCTCTGTACCTTCGTTAAATTATATTGCTGATAATTGAGGAATTAACGCATTATACTTGTACTAGGTTGATTATGTAATTCAGAATATCAGCTTTCGAGATTTCTGTATCACAAAATAATTTTTACGCTGACTGAACTGAACTGGAGCAGTTTCTGGAGAACCTCATATCAGATCTGTTAAAATCCATGTAAAGTATATTCTCACTTAATACTTCATTGCGTAATATTATCGGTGCCCAACAAATTTCAGTTAATAATTGAGTTAATTAATATTCCTTAGGTCAGCAATGAAAACAACAGAAAAATAAAAGAACTGATGGAAATAATTCAGGCACTTAACTTATCAATATCAGTGTCACAGAAAACAGCAATTATCCAAAACTTATATCTTTGTACTGTGGAGATTTCTTATTACTTTACTACTTAACAGTTTTTTTTGAATCAGCTTCATTTAATCAATTCTTTACTGGTATGAAAAACGCTGAAAGAATGTATACATAATTAATAAGATGTTTCACCACTCCCAAGTTAACAAGCATTGAAGTTGCAATATGTTTACTTAGGGGATATAGAGAAGTGTTTTGAAACAGAATGTGTCCATCTCAAAAGCTTCCTTTCGAGTTCTGGATATAAGAACGACCTTCTTTGCCTGTCTTAAATGATATGCTATGAGAGAAATATCTCTTTGATATTTCTCCATCTATCCAAACATCAGAATCGCTCTTCAAATTTATTTGAGCACACAAGCAACAAACTTCTCTGGTGAATGATTCTTCTCAGTTCTTGGGAGGGTTAAGAAATACTTGCGTGCTTCTGGGACTCTGGAACATTTGAATCACCTTCGTGCACTAGCAACAGAAAACAACCTGACTGTGAAACTAGACTTTCAGAAAATGATAAATGTTTTTGCTGATAACAAAGCAAGAATGGAGCCATTGAACTACTGACATTCTTTGTTGATACAGTAATCCTTTTGTTGTTTCTACTGAGCTATCATTGGCGTGTATGTGTGTGTGATTAATAATAGTGCATGTTTGGCGCCTCCAACCTGAATTTTGGTCGCCCTGCAACCAGTCTGAACTGAAGGTTAGTCACCATAATTCCATTAAATATTTTCCTGTTTCAAAGTCTTCTTCTTTAAATAATATATACCTATTTTAAATAACGTGTTTACAATTTTGCTGCAAATTTTTTTTCAGAATTACAGTGGGACCTCACACAGCGAGCATAATTCGTTCTTGAACCTTACTCATAGTCCAAAAGACTCATTAAGCGAAACAATTTATCCCGTATAAATAAATGTAAAATATGATAATCATGCGGGAAAGTACTTAAAGTTTTATTTTATTCATGCCATTTATTCAAAGAAAATTATACATACAGTATTATATACTTTATTAGTCACACTACATAAGTAATTCTTTTTTAGTAGGAATTTATCTATAGTCATTTATTTCTGCTGATGCTTCAACACCTGGCGAAAACTCGCCAGTACTTTATTGGGGGGATGATTTTCAACGTGCAATGTAACCGATCCCCATGCTTTTAGCATTTCTCTTATTGCACCAGTAGATTGCTGCTACCGCCTCTACCTAGTCCTCAGAAAAATTACTCTCCGCAACTTCCTGCTGTGAAACACACTGCAACTCCATAAGCTCTCTAGTGATCATTTCTTGGCTGTGATTTTCCACAAGATCATCGTTATCATTGTTACCCACTTCTAGTCCCATGCTATTGGCCACAGACACAATCTCGTTGGCTACAGGCTCCACAGGTACTGGCTCAAATGCCTCTGAGTCACATTCAGCTACACACTCTGGCCAAAGCTTCCTCCAAGCAGATGTAACCTCTTCCCACGCCTTTTCGATCATCTTGATGCAGGCAACGATGTTGAAGTGATATTTCTAGAACTCTCTGAGAGTGAGATTGGTAGCTTTGGTCAACTCAAAGCAATGCTCAAAGAGTGCTTTAGTGTAGAGCTTCTTAAAATTAGGTGTAATATGCTGGTCTATGGGGTGGAGCAACGAAGTGGTGCTGATAGGCAGAAATCGTATCTTGATGAATTGAAAGTGCTCAAGGAGGGGTTCTTGTAGGTCTGGAGAATGGCAGGAGCGTTGTCCATAACAAGCAAGGCATGGAGTGGCAGATTCATTTGAAGCAAATATATTCATTGATCCAATCACAAAAACGATCTTGTGTGAACCAAGCCTTGTTATTAGACTTTCACATCACATTTAACCTGCTCCTCTGGAGTTTACACTCCTGGAAGGCTCGTGTGGTCTTTCAATGGTAAACAAGCAGAGGTTTGAATTTCTAATCGCTGTTTATGCTGGAACAGAATAGCAATGTGAGATGGTCTTTCATTGGTTTGTGATTTGGTAATGTATTCTCTGCTGTTGTAATGGTACTGTTTGGCGTCTTTTTCCAGAATAGACCCGTCTCGTCACAATTAAAAACCTGTTGTGGCAGATCACCCTCAAATCTACTAGCATCATGAAGCTGCTGAAAAAGTTCTCAGCTGCCTTTGTGTCAGACTTGGCTGCTTCGCCTTGCCTGACAACACTGTGGATGCTGGTTCTTTTCTTAAACTTCTTGAATCACACACGGTTTCCCTTAAACACTTCTTTCGTCGCTGATGATCCAGGAGTCTTCTTAACGAAGTCGGCGAAAATCATTCTCACCTTCTCACAAATAATGTTGCCATTAATAGTGTTGCCTTGCAATCGCTCTTCATTTATCCATATAAGGAGCAACCTTCCAACATCGTCCAGAATACGAAACTGTTGTTTAGATATTCTTGTCATTCCCTTTGAAGCATGTATCTCCTTAACTTTGTCCTTGTTCTGAGAATAGTGCAAACAGTTGGTATAGACCGATTGTGAATGCAAGCTAAATCAGCAGTTCTCGTTTTTCAACGATTTTACGTTTCATTCCTAAGTTTATTTTCTTTCTGCTATGGTCGTCTTTCTGCAGTTCCATCTTCTGTGAAATTTTTTACGGAGATTATTAAAATTTGCGCAAAGAAAAAACACTATATAAACACAAGTTTACAAAAGTGTGTGACCACAAGCTGCACTACGATGGTAGCAGAAAGAGTTCTAACATCAGACTGCAGTATGTACTAAGGACATTGTTCATAGGCCACTGTCGACAATGAAAGGTCTTCATATTGTTGAACGTTTCCCCCTCCGCGCACGAACAGCTCGTGACATCACACTAAATCTTTGTCACTCATTATACGAAACATCGCTCATTAAGCGACTCATGTTTTTACAATTGTTTTTGCTCCTTATGCAAAATGCGCATTATGAGAGGTGATCGTTAAGCGAGGTTCCACTATACTTAATTTTGTGGAGGGGGACAAAACATTAGTGGACTCATGGGCATAACATTACTCAACCGAGCTAGGTGGCGCAGTGGTTGGCACATTGGACTCGCATTCGGGAGGACGACGGTTCAATCCCGCGTCCGGCCATCCTGATTTAGGTTTTCCGTGATTTTCCTAAATCGCTCCAGGCAAATGCCAGGATGGTTCCTCTGAAAGGGCACGGCCGACTTCCTTCCCCGTCCATCACTAATCTGATGAGACCGATGACCTCGCTGTTTGGTCTCTTCCCCCAAACAACCAACCAACCATTACTCAAATACAGGGATGGGTAGATTTCTGGTGCACTGAACAAGATAAACTCGTTTTATAGGTATAATTAACAGCCCATATTTAACCTAAACTCTGTAGGAGGTTATTACAAGCAGACTCTCACCAGAATTTTTTCCTTGCTCATATAAAAACTCAGTCAAGACCACCTGTAAGCGTTTACCATGCTGTGGGAAATTGTTTGGGGTGGGGTGGGAGGGGGGGTGGAATAATAATCCTTCACTCTGACTATTTGAAACTGCTTACAAGATACTTTTGGTGCACATTTAGATTATTACAAATACTAGTTGTACTTGCTCTGCCACCGATGCTACCACAGTTCTTGGTGTAACATATATTAGTCAAGAAAATAAGGGCATCAACAGTAATGACTTATCATCTGTTTCAGGGGTGGCATGATAAACAGTGAGCATGATTACATACCTCAACCAGCTTCTTCCATCGTTTGTGTTTGATATAGTGAAATATGTAGCTAGATTTGTGCTCAAGAAACCTAATAGAGAATAGAACTTTTGCCAAATGGCACTACATTCTAATATTTCAAGTTCAAATAGTTTGAACAGAAAAACAGAGATTTCTTGTCTATTTTATCCAGTGATGTTGCTTATCTGTGCACAATGAGCATTATGGTATTAAAAGAAACACCGATTTTTAACATGAAGAATCTTTTGAAGGAATTAGTTATGTTTGCTTTGGAGGACATGTGGAATGATTATTTTCTTTAAGCTGAATGAACATGTTTCAAACAGTCCTCCCCTTGACAATCAGATTCACCAATTGAAAAAATGCTGTACTCATATACGTTTCAAAATAAGGCTGTATCTTGTAGTAAGACTCCACAATGAGAAGGTAAAGCATGCTTGGATTAGGAGTGTGCTTATTAAAAATAATTTTCTTTGAAACCCAGCCCATTGAGCACGAAAATTCAAGTGGCGTGTCAGAGACGGTGTCATCAAATGTGTCTTTATTTGGTTTTCTAAAACAAAACCAGAGAACAATACAAAAACTAGTCTTGGGACAGTAGTAAGGATCAGACCTGAACCAAAGGCTGAGTAGTCTTGAGTGCTATCATCCAAGTAACGAGAGTAACTGATACTAATGGTGTATGGCAGGTCGCTTATTGCATGGACAGTGGCTGATTGGCTAACGTCAGTACTAATTCACTCAGAAGTGGCACAACATTCAAAGTCTTTTCTTAGCAATTATTTTTCAGCACAAACTACACAGTAAACATCAAGCTTTTCAGATTGTTTCTGACCATGCTGTATACATAAATTTATTTTAAAACAAACATATGGTCAGTGGTTTTTAGACGAGACTATTTTTGTATGGAAGCTTATAATACAAGAATGATTTACTGCCTTACTGTGGTTTTTTCCTTCATGATACAGCCTCATTTTAAAATATACACAGGCACACTTTTTTCAACTGGTGAATCTGATTGTCAAGGGGAGAACTATTTGAAACACGTCCATTCAGCTGCAGGAAAATAATCATTCCACATGGTCTGCAAAGCAGACATAACTTCTTCCCTCAAATGGGTTTTCATATTAAAAATCGATGTTCGTTTTAATAGGCTGTCACTTATTTTGGACAGATAAACGTCGTCATTGGATACAAAAGACAAAAATACCTCTGTTTCCTTCTTTTCAAGCCATCTGAACTTGAAATGTTAGAATGTAGTGTCATTGAATTGTGGTAGCAACAGTGGCAGAGGAAATACCACTAGTAGGTGCAATAACCTGAATTTGCACTAAGTCTCTTGTAAGCAACTTTAAACAGCCAGACTGAAGGATTGTTATTCCACCCCCACCCCAAACAATTTCTTATAGCACTGACAACACACATACAGGTGTCTTGACTGTGTTTTTATGTCATTAAGAAAATAATTTCTGGTGCAGATCTGCTTGCAATAGTCTCCTACAGAGCTTAGGATAAATATAGACAGTCAGTTAGACCTATAAAACTGATTCATCATGTTGAGTGGACCACCAGTAATGTACATACATACTCCCAGCAGATGCTCTTAATATAAACAGCCAATAATTTACTTGTTTTACATCCAGCATACGTCACTGTGTGTAGCAAAAGTCATAATATATGAACGCTTATTTTTGTGTAAAAACTACATGCTATGGAGAGAAAAAAATCATTTCTTATAAAAGCATGTAAACATTTCGCAACTATTCTTGAGGCATCATCATAAAAGTAATGCTGGCTCCCAAATTTATATTTTGTCTTCTACTTCTCAGAGAACATTGAAATAAGAGAGTCAAAGTGCAATTAAAACAGGTATTCACTGAAGAACTGTAATTCTGTCACTTTAAAAAAATTCTGTCAATACGTTTTACTGTGACACATGTAGAAACGACAACCATCACATTAGGAATTTTGCAGAAATTAAATTAACTGTGTTAATATGATATATGTGTAATTGTAATACAACAGTTCATTTTTTTTTATTAAAACCAAAACTTGATTTCTGTTATAAATGTTAAAAACTGTAACTGTCAGCTCCTCTTCACTTAGCATGCAATGAGTGTAACTCGACTAGCAGCTCTGTAGGAAGAGACATAGATATTGGTTTCAGTATAATGACATCATGTGCAGTCTATTTTATCTATCTTCTATGTTTCCTGCCATCTCCCATCCTTATTTTTTAAATTTCTCGCCATCCACTATCTTGATGAAGTCATAAATTCATGCTCATGAATGACATCACATGTGCACATATCAATCTCACTGATAACATCATTTCTGCAAGTGATGGACACGTGATGACTTTCAGCAGATGCTTGAAGGTAAAAGCCAGCTGGAGGTGCCATACAGTATTGGCTACTGGTCACAACCATGAAATCAATCCCTTGTACTGTGACTGCTTAAATGTCACATAGTTCAGTTGAAAATGGAAAATGTTGATCCATTATGGGTTGTTGTTAATGGTGAAATTGTCATTAAGTGCAGGTAGGTGAATATTAACCTGAACATTTGCGGTGATAAGACCTAGTGTAAAAAATAACTACAGGCATTAAAATTTATTGCTAAAGTATATAAAAAAACTTCAACGCTGCACTATGTAACATCTGTGGTTTCTACGAAACTAAATAATAGCAACCTACAAAAAGCACAGATGCATTTAAGAATCACTCACTATTAAGCAAATGGTATTAAAAGGGGGATGAATGTTCCCCATTATGAGCTTTTACTACATCAATACCAATTACCAGTCTGTAGTAACGACATGAACAAACATTCGTTTTTTTCACATTTGCTCAGTGGTAAGTGATTCTTAACTTCAGCAGTACGTATAAAAGATTGCGGTTATTTCCTTTCATAGAGCCCACAGACATTATATACCACAAACATGGTTAAACCTTTTTAAACACTTAAGCCATATATTTTTATGCCCGTAATTATTTTTTACTTTTCATCAAGGAGTTCAATTTGACATTCACCTGCTGCTGCTTAATGGCAATTTTACCGTTGACAACAAATTACAATGGATCAAAAATTTCGATTCCCACCTGTGTTATGGGACTTTGTGACTTCCCCATTTTTGTTTGAGTGCTAATAATGTGAGTAATGATTTTTTTTTAATTTCACAGTTGTTCAGTTAATGCAAGTTTGATAAATATTTTTAAGAATCTTATAACTTTTCAGTTTTTATAAAATCCTATTCAATAAAGGACTGCAGGACAGCTACATAGGTTTGAACATTCTTCATTTGCTGTGAACCCTATTAATTCATTAGAACTTTTTTAGTAAACAACAGTTTGAAGATTCTTAAATATTAACTTACTGCATTTTTCGACGTGCACCTGGTAATGATGTGGCAGCTGACGCCACAAGCTGGTGAAGATGAAGTTCTGCATGGTGTTTCCACACCTGATAAGTCGTCACTAGATGAAACATCTCTTTTGTCAGCTCATTGCAGATTCTGTAGCATTGAACAAAGTCACAATCGCATAATAATATTTGTGGACATTCATCACTGATACCTAGCCAATTCTTTGTCACTAAACTTTGAAAAAATACGCTGCATGCAGTTCAGAACTTGTAAGGGGTGTCGCACGAGTACATGCCTAACATACAATGACAAGCAGATAGAAGAAGTGAACAGTGTTAAATTCTTGGAATTACAGCTTGACAATAAATTCAACTGGGAGGAGCACACCACAGAACTGCTGAAGCGTCTTAACAAATCTCTATTTGCAATGCGAATTGTGTCAGACATAGGGGATATAAAAATGAAAAAGCTGGCATACTATACTTACTTGCATTCCATAATGTCATCTGGGCTTATATTTGGGGTAATTCTTCAAGCCAAGCTAAGGTTTTCTGGGCACAAAAACGTGCAGTAAGAGTTATATGTGGTGTGAACACAACAACATCCTGCAGAAGCCTGTTTAGGGAACTAGGGATTCTAACTACTGCTTCCCAATATATTTATTCCTTAATGAAATTTGTCATTAAAAATACACCACTTTTTCAAAGCAACAGCTCAATTCATGGAATCAGTACTAGAAATAAGAGTAATCTTCACAAGGATTTAAAGTCACTTACTCTGGTACAAAAAGGTGTGTATTATTCAGGAACACACATTTTCAATAACTTGTGAGCAGCCAGAAAACGCCTAACAACCAATGAAATTCAGTTTAAGAGAATCCTAAAGTATTTATTGTTGGCCAACTCGTTCTACTCCATTGATGAATTTCTCAGTAGAACCAACTGATTTGTGTATGTGTGTGCAATATAACTTCTGCACCATTTCAGTGCAGTATTGTGTTCATTGTAAATAAATGTGTGTATGTGTGTGTGTGTGTGTGTGTGTGTGTGTGTGTGTGTGTGTGTGTGTGTGTGTGTGAGTGTGTGTGTAAGTACAATCTAACTTCTGCACCATTTGAGTGCAGTAATGATTTTATTGTAAATAAGTATTGTAGTAGTTCTATTACATGTTTATTACCTTATAAATAAATAAAACTTTTTAAAATCAGTGAAATAGTGTTTGTAAAATGATTCTTTCATATAGCGTTAATTTCAAAAAAATTACGATCATTCCACTTGGGACCTGTGGGAGGTACATTAGCTTATTATTTTCAGTTGTGAATATTTGTCATGTATTACCGGTATTGTTTTTCTGACATGTTCTACCTCCTGGAGGACCTCCTCACTATGGATCAATTTGAATAAAAATAAATCTAATCTAATCTAATCCAACCTACAGCCTGGGTGCATACACTCTTGGCGATGTGCAGCTTGCAAGACAAATTACGCGAAATTTTATTTTTTCAAGGTGATCAACCACACACTGAAATTGTACATTTAAATTCTTAGAACTTATGAGAGATGAAAAGCTTTCTTGGAATTATAACGTTCAAGATCAAGAAGCACAATGCTGCTATCTTCCTTATAAGAATGAAGTTCACTGTCTCTGAGACAGAAACGCGAAAGTTTGTTTACTTTATTTACCTTCACTCTACTATCTCGAGTTATGTTATATATTGGGATAACTGTGTTCACTCACCAAGAATATTCTTAGTCCAGAAAACGGCGGCTAGACAAATCTGCAGTGTGAGTTCGCGAACTCCATGTAATCCGTTGCTCTAGTGTCTCAGAATTCCAACTCTGCCGTTCCTGTTCATACACTCCATCATGCTATCTGTTACTGACTCCTTCAGAAGAAAATGCAACTTTTATTTTCTCAGCACAAGACAGAAAATCGACAAGCATTGAATTTAACAGGTTTAATTTTTAATAATAACCACCAAGTCGTCAAAACTAAGTTGGAAGGTTTCCTTGTGGCACACTCCTGTTTTGCACAGGAGTTCCTCACAGCAGTCGAGAACCTTTCTCTGTAACATGTAATTTATTTACATGTTTTTAAATTGTTTCTTTAATTATTAAATATTCTAATCAACATTCTGTACACTACTTACAGACTCGTACCATGAGCAAGTGGCTTTGACTTACATGCTTCTACAGAAAGTGATAAATAATAAGTAATATCGTAATGTATATTGTTGTTGTTATGGTCTTCAGTCCTGAGACTGGTTTGATGCAGCTCTCCATGCTACTCTATCCTGTGCAAGCTTCTTCATCTCCCAGTACCTACTGCAACCTACATCCTTCTAAATCTGCTTAGTGTATTCATCTCTTGGTCTCCCTCTACGATTTTTACCCTCCACGCTGCCCTCCAATTGGTGATCCCTTGATGCCTCAGAACATGTCCTACCAACCGATCCCTTCTTCTTGTCAAGTTGTGCCACTAACGTCTCTTCTCCCCAATCCTATTCAACACCTCCTCATTAGTTATGTGATCTACCCATCTAATCTTCAGCATTCTTCTGTAGCACCACATTTCGAAAGCTTCTATTCTCTTCTTGTCCAAACTCTATATCGTCCATGTTTCACTTCCATACATGGCTACACTCCATACAAATACTTTCAGAAACGACTTCCTGACACTTAAATCTACTCGATGGTAACAAATTTCTCTTCTTCAGAAACACTTTCCTTGCCATTGCCAGTCTACATTTTATATCCTCTCTACTTCGACCATCATCAGTTATTTTGCTCCCCAAATAGCAAAACTCCTTTACTACTTTAAGTGTCTCATTTGCTAATCTAATTCCCTCAGCATCACTCGACTTAATTCGACTACATTCCATTATCCTCGTTTTGCTTCTGTTGATGTTCATCTTATAACCTCCTTTCAAGACACTGTCCATTCCATTCAACTGCTCTTCCAAGTCCTTTGCTGTCTCTGACAGAATTACGATGTCATCGGCAAACCTCAAAGTTTTTATTTCTTCACCATATATTTTAATACCTACTCCGAATTTTTCTTTTGTTTCCTTCACTACTTGCTCAATATACAGATTGAATAATATCAGGGAGAGACTACAACCCTGTCTCACTCCCTTCCCAACCACTGCTTCCCTTTCATATCCTTCGACTCTTATAACTGCCATCTGGTTTCTGTACAACTTGTAAATAGCCTTTCGCTCCCTATATTTTACCCCTACCACCTTTAGAATTTGAAAGAGAGCATTCCAGTCAACGTTGTCAAAAGCTTTCTCTAAGTCTACAAATTCTAGAAACGTAGGTTTGCCCTTCCTTAATCTAGCTTCTAAGATAAGTCGTAGGGTCAGTAGTGCTTCACGTGTTACAACATTTCTACGGAATCCAAACTGATCTTCCCCGAGGTCGGCTTCTACTAGTTTTTCCATTCGTCTGTAAAGGATTCGCGTTAGTATTTTGCAGCTGTGACTTATTAAACTGATAGTTCGGTAATTTTCACATCTGTCAATACCTGTTTTCTTTGGGATTGGAATTATTATATTCTTCTTGAAGTCTGAGGGAATTTCGCCTTTCTCATACATCTTGCGCACCAGATGGTAGAGTTTTATCATGGTGGGCTCCCAAGGCTATCAGTAGTTCTAATGGGATGTTGTCTACTCCCGGGGCCTTGTTTCGACATAGGTCTTTCAGTGCTCTGTCAAACTCTTCACACACTATCGTATCTCCCATTTCATCTTCATCTACATCCTCTTACGTTTCCATAATATTGCCCTCACGTACATCGCCCTTGTATAGACCTTCCATATACTCTTTCCGCCTTTCTGCTTTCCCTTCTTTGCTTAGAACTGGTTTTCTATTTGAGCTCTTGATGTTCATACAAGTGGTTCTCTTATCTCCAAAGGTCTCTTTAATTTTCCTGTAGGCACTATCTATCTTACCCCTAGTGAGATAAGCCTCTACATCCTTACATTTGTCCTCTACCCATCCCTGCTTAGCCATTTTGCACTTCCTGTCGATCTCATTTTTGAGACGTTTGTATTCCTTTTTGCCTGCTTCATTTACTGCATTTTTATATTTTCTCCTTTCATCAATTAAATTCAATATTTCTTCTGTTGCCCAAGGATTTCTACTAGCCCTCGTCTTTTTACCTACTTGATCCTCTGCTGCCTTAATTTCTTCATCCCTCAAAGCTACCCATTCTTCTTCAACTGTATTTCTTTCCCCCGTTCCCGTCAATTGCTACCTTATGCTCTCCCTGAAACTCTGTGCAACCTCTGGTTCTTTCAGTTTATCCAGGTCCCATCTCCTTAAATTCCCAACTTTTTGCAATTTCTTCAGTTTTAATCTACAGGTCATAACCAATATATTGTGGTCAGAGTCCACATCTGCCCCTGAAAATGTCTTACAATTTAAAACCTGGCTCTTAAATCTCTGTCTTACCATTATATAATCTATCTGAAACCTGTCAGTATCTCCAGGCTTCTTCTATGTATACAGCCTTCTTGTATGATTCTTCACCCAAGTGTTAGCTATGATTAAGTTGTGCTCAGTGCAAAATTCTACCAGACGGTTTCCTCTTTCATTTCTTTTCCCCAATCCATATTCACCTACTACGTTTCCTTCTCTGCCTTTTCCTACTACCGAATTCCAGTCACCCATGACTATTAAATTATCATCACCCTTCACTATCTGATAATTTATTTTATTTCATCATACATTTCTTCAATTTCTTCGTCATCTACAGAGCTAGTTGGCATATAAACTTGTACTACTGTAGTAGGTGTGATCTTCGTATCTATCTTGGCCACAATAATGCGTTCACTATGCTTTTTGCAGTAGCTTACCCGCATTCCTATTTTTCTATTCATTATTAAACCTACTCCTGCATTACCCCTATCTGATTTTGTGTTTATAACCCTGCACTCACCTGATCAGAAGTCTTGTTCCTCCTGCCACCGAACTTCACTGATTCCCACGATATCTAACTTTAACCTATCCATTTCCCTTTTTACATTTTCTAACCTACCTGCCCGATTAAGTGATCTGACATTCCACGCTCCGATCCGTAGAACGCCAGTTTTCTTTCTCCTGATAACGACATCCTCTTGAGTAGTCCCCGCCCGGAGATCCGTAATGTATACTATAGAAGTTATTCATTTAGTTGTAACGATGCAACATTTAACCATTAAAGCCGGGTTCACACACGCAACGAAAGTATCGCCACAAGTCAAGTCATTCTGAAGTGGCGGTGTGAGCTACCGTTCACACAGGACGCCACAAATTCTTCATAATTGCGCAGTTTGCAAAATGGCGTCACCTGTGACAGCTGATTAAACGGCTGTACATATCACTAAATAAGATGTTTTGGAAATATAATAAATGTAAAATATTACTTACCAAAGTGTTTCTCGTCTCTCTTGTCTCGGCTAAATGTTTTAAGAACCGGTCTGCAGCTTAAAGCCAAGCAAGGCTGGGTTTATGAATGCCATCTGCAGACGCACCACTCTTAAGTGATTTCAGTACTTTTTTATGTTCATTCACGTAAGCATTTCGAATGCTTCGAATTTTTAATTTTGTTGTAGCAATATCAATTCCAGGTACATATTCACGCATACTGTTTAGTAAACAGTATGCAGTATGCGGCATCTCTCAATTTTCTGTCTTTGTATGATTCGCTTTTGTGGTTCCAAAGTCATTCTCGTTCTTGATACACCTCCAAGAATCTCATAATTGTCGCTGTTGACCACTTCTTCGACATATTAATAGCAAACGCAGAAACAAAAGCACTATCTACGAACTAATATGCACTAGAAAGGTTTGAATACAGTCGCGAGGTAGCAATCGAATGACGTTATTCGACTGTGGAGAAGGCAAAATGGTGCAACAAATTGGAACAAAGTTCGACTTTTGTGGCGTGACAAAAGTTGCGCTCCTTAAATGGCGCCACCGAAAACTAGGAGTTCACACATGCAACTGCAAAGCAACTGCAGTTCGCCATTAGCAGTGGCGATTATTTTGTTGCCTGTGAGAACCCAGCTTAATACAATTTCTCGGCTGTTGCCTTCAAAATCATTGTATGTTTAACAATTATTTTTAATGACTGTTCGAACTGCAATTCTAACATGCCCAGAATTAGAAAATACAATATGTAACAGATAAATGGAAACAAATATGTTAACGGCTCGCACAAAGCTATTTGATATTTCAATATCTTTTGCAAGTTCCATTACGGTTGTAAATATTATTCATAAATTGGCTTTGGATACCGTATTTCTCTGTTTTGTTGTCATAATACGACTCTCTACTTCTATTAGATTCATTAATATGATGCTATATTATGAGTGGTCCTCTCTACTGCTGAACTCGTGCACGAAATTGTCATCAAGGTGTAGAGTTGCGTTAATATGAAACTTCATAAATGTTGTCTTTGCCCGCTACTTTACTTCTCTGCTTCAATGTCTTGAAATAAGTTAGTGAATATGGCGTATCAACATCAGTTTACATCGGTAAGTTAAAAAAACTCGCGATTTTTATGTAATTAATCAAATACCAACATTATTAAACATTTATTGTTTTTAAAAACGAAAAGAACGCAAGTTGTTCAATTCATTATAAAAGTGATCTTGTGCCGCGGAGAGATCGTGGAACAAGGATGTTGGAGATCGTAACAACGAAGATGGCCGTTAATATATCTGAGCGCTACAATAATTGCGCGGATCCTTGTGTTGACTTTTAATTACTGTTGTTTATTAATTATTAGAGAACACTCAACAGTGAAGTGCCGTTGGTATTTTCTGTGTTTACAGATCAATTTAGATGTCTCTATGTACATATGTTTCGTGCCATCAACTTTTTTTTTTGTTTTGTTATTGTTTGGAGCTTGCGCAGTATATTGATGTTACTTCACCGCCAAATAATAATTTTTCTGTAATTGCTGTGTATTTTATCGACTTTTTTTATAGATTACTTTTGGGTTTTCCAATGTATTTGTCGTACTTTCGCAGTTTAACTGCAGAAATTGGTGTTAACTGGAGCCAAAATCGAAATTTCGATCAATCAGTGCTTTGTAACAGCATCTACGTTGACTTCTGTAAATATTGTATTATAAAAGTTCCTGCTGATAGTTTGTAGATTGTGGTGGTAATAAAGGTGTGTTTTCCGAGTTCCAGTAAGAAATGAAGATCGTTGTTTAAACGGCGATGTGTTTTTTTCAGTCTTACGTGAAATGGATTACAGATCAGTTCGTGTTAGTGTTTTTATTTTAATCGAGCGTCGCATTAATGAATCAGTTAATGTATGTTTACAAAACACACAGGGTGACATTGTCACTATGAGGATAATTGTCAGTGATAAACAATGTAAACTTAAAAGAATGTTTGTATATTTTTGGCTTCAGGAGACTTTATAGTATATAAAAACAGTAATATCTCGTTTAGTTTGTGTACATTGTCATTACATTGTACTGTTTATACGAATGTTGTATGTGTGTGAGAGAGAGAGAGAGAGCCATACAAATATTGTTAAAACTTTTTCAGCCCGGCATAAAAAGAAGTATTTTGGACTGTGTTTCACGTGGAACACAACTTGCAGTTTGGAAGCAAATTATAAATGTATTTTGCAGATTTTTTTGTGCAAATACACGAGTAAATGTTACAATCAGACAGAAAGTACATGTTAATTTTTAACAATTTACCAGTGATTAGAACACATTTTGCTATATTGTAATATAGAAAAATGTAGAAACATCAAGTCTCACATGAGAATGTAACAGACAAGTTTGTAACTACTAGGCTATTTGTTACACTTAAGATTTTGTGTGTATAACAATACGTATTATGTAATAATTGTGTTTGCTGATGCATTGTCACGAAACTGTGTGGGACCAGTAACTGATTTTAAAGGGTTAGTTAAATACAGGTATAAAATTACTCTAAATGTTTGTAGGTGCTTGTAGTGTTTTGTTTTTCTGTGTGATTTATTTTCGCATGGTTGTATTGAGTTTGTAACTTGGCAGAAACTCTAGTATGTGTATGGAATGCAATTTTAAGGTGTACAGATTGAAGAAATTGGGAATTGTATTTGACTGCAGGATATCATTCATTCTTCATTAACACTGTTTCTTGTCTGTGGTATGTTCCTTATTTCTTGTTCGTTTCTGGAGCTCTCTATTGTCCTTTGGAAGATAGTGCTATATTTTACTTTTTGTAATATTTTGATTGGAAACTGGCTCTATTTGATGTAATGAATTGCTGATTGTATGGGATTATACTAAACTTATTCATGTGCCAATAATAATCATTCAACATCAGATAAAGTATTTACACGTAGCAAGCAAAGCAGATAGCTGTTTTTCATTGCACCAGCACTGCCTTTTCTTTTTCTTGTCCCATCCATGTATCCTAGACATATTAAATTTTGTGTGTGCTTAAAGTATGAAATTGAGCTGTACTTTGTTGCACCATAGTGATTCCAGAAATTATACTTGAAAGTTGTGGCATGAAAAAGATATGTCATTGCATAAGGGTTTCAATTAGTGTTTGTTATTAATGTCACTGGTTTATACGTAGCAGTGTACTTTGAAACTAAGCGAACTTATTCAGAGTTTGGGTTATATATGGTACAAAATGCCATTTGTTCACTTAATTTTCATGCACCTGTTGATTTGGAATGGGGTGAAGAAGTCACCTGTGACTACATACATGAGTGCCGTGTGAGTTAATATTCAATTTTAAGAGATGTGTGACATTCATTTAATTCGAAATAACTGTACTACAACCTTAAAACTGACCGAAATCTCTTGGTAACACATCACTCTGTTGGAGTATAGACTAGCATGAGAAACCTTGTTATATGTATGAATATCATGCTCTAATCATGTTTCGACTTTCCCATGGAGAGATTTAGACCACAGAATGTTGAAAGCTAAGAAATATGTAGTGTAAATTTCAAAAATGTAGATTTCTGCTGTGAAGACAATACTAGCCTGTGAAGGTCAAAAGTTCATTGGAGACTTTATGAAAACGTAACAGCTTACCCTCCTAGTTTTAACCATGTCAAAGCATTTATTTATGCAACTTCACTTCATTATTTTTAAAGATGTCACTTGCCACATGCTAATTGGAAAGATTTAACCTATTGGATTTCCAGTAACTTCCCAAATTGTATGCTACAATTGACTAGTTGTTTGATGGCAATGGCACTCCCCCTCCCCTCAGGAATACACAGCTTCTTGAGCCCCTCCAAAAAAAAATTATATATATAGCAGCACTGAACAGCCAGTCATACATATTCTGTTTGTTCTATATTCATATTCTGCAAACCCCTGAGGAGTAGATGATGGAGGATGCTTTCGCTTTCACAATGTAGTTTGTCTGTCTGTCAATTCAGGTTTTTCAGCATTTCTGTGGTGCTCCCCTATGAGCCAAGCAAAATTGTGACCATTTGTGTTGCCATGCTTTTATATATATAATACTCATGTGAATCATATTCAGTAATGATCCCACACACTTTAGCAGTTTTCTGGGTATTGTCTAAACAGTCTCATTTGTAGACTTATTGCATTTTCCCAGTATCCTAGCACTGGACTTAAGTTTGTCACCTACTTTGTCTACAGTTGGGCCTTGACGCTATGATCATTCCATTTCGTATCCCCACAAACTTTTACACTCAGCTATTTGTATAAATAGCCTGGTTCCAGCTGTGGCTCATTGGTATTGTAGCCACAGGATACCAGTAGTACTTTTCTCAGTTTGGTTAGTGCCAAGTTTTCCATTTTTGAACATTTAAAGCAAGTTGCCAATATGCACACCATCTTGTCAAGATAACACTATTTATACTATTTTTATTTTCAGACAGTACCTCTATATAGATAACTCTACCACCTGTAGCTTGAGGTTACTACTCATGCTCAACAAGAATGGTGAAGCTCCTAGTACACTTCCTTGTAGCACATCTGAAGTTAATTTGACTTATGTTCATTACTCTCCATCTAAAATACCATACAGAGTCCTGTTTACCACAAAATTTTCAATCCGTTCACATTTTTCAGACACTTATATGATCAACTTATTCCTCTTCTGACAGCTAAACAATATGCCTAAACTTCTGAAAATCACTAGTGGAGAACCCAGGGATTTTAGGAGGGAGTTCAAGAGGTGTACGGTGAATTTTGTTAGTTTCACAAACCTTGGAGGTGCTTTATTTGGCTATGCACATGAAGAACATCACAAAGATTTGCTGGCATTGTTTGATGTGAGAAGCAATTTTCATGTTATTGAGCAAATAAGAGTAAACTCTAATTAAAATTGCTTTGATGTGGGAGAGGGGTGGTGGCTGTTTCCAGCATGTAGCCAACCACACTTAACAAGATGCTACACATGGTGCTCAATAAAGAACGAAGATTGGCTTGCGGCTGGCCGCTACCATTCAGTCTGCTGAAATGTCAGTCACAAGGTAATTTTAATGTGTTTTGTATGCTGTGTTAGTTATCCTTCAATCATAAGGAAAGCCGAAGTAGTAGCACAATTTCTGAATCCAAAGCAGAGCCCCAATAATATTGGTGGCTAACAGTTTGTTTATGACGTCCTTACTAATTTTGTACCATTGCCCTGTAGTTTACTTACAGTTTCAGCAACAATTATCCACTCTCTTTTGCCAACATATGTTGTCATGATATTTTTCTTTGCATCATTAATGTTTGGAATAATATGCACATATGTCAAGAAGTGTCAGCAACAGATGGGTCTAGTCACCTGCATGGCATAAAAATTGTCATGAGTGATACTCAAATGTAGGGAACATTTGTGACTTTTCACTCCTTGCAGGGTTGCAGCTGCAGTGAAATCTGTTGTCCCAACCACACAGAGTAATATACTTAAAAGTGCATTTGAATTATGGTCAAAATCTGAACAGATTTCATCTCTTTCTTAGTAGTAAGTCTGATAAGTGTGTTGTGTAGCAGGTAAGACCACCTCATGTTTGTTCTTGATGTAATTGATAGAGTGTACAGTAGCAACTGAAGTTACTTTCCTCAATTTTTTTTTTTTTTTTTTTTTTTTCATTGGCCTATAAGGAGTACTGCAGGCTGGTCACTGCTGCTAGGGTCCACACTTCAACAGTCTAGATTTAACAGTAGTGGAATGATTCTCATGTGTAAGTGGCTCATGGGAGTTACACCTGTTCTACAAACAAGAGATGATAAGATAATTGTAATAATACACAGAAAAGGCTGTGACCAAATGTGCAAGGTGTGGCTGGAGATTTAAGCATATTGCACAGTAACTGTCCTTGTACTGTAATTAAATATTGCATGGCTAGCATATTCCAAGTTTTTTTCTTGAAGGCACATCAGCAAATTATACACACAAGAATGTTGTAGATGTAGGTATTTAAACTTGCGCCCCTTAATTAATATTTGCAATCTTCCTGATTTGTGTTCTTCTAATTGCTTGGTACTGTGTGGCACTATGTAGCTGCTGTTGTTAACACCATTATGGCTTATTAGTTACCTTTTTGATGTTGAAATGCTTCCCACATACTAAAATTTATCCACATATTCACATTTCTTTCTCCCAGTACAAGTATTTTCAGAAACAAGTTCACAAGCAATTATTTCAGTTTTCATCACATTAATATTCAACTCATACATATTGTATCATTCATGGAAATTGGTCCTGCTATCTTGGTGTTGCCTCCCCCCCCCCCCCCCCCCAAACACAGGCACATAACTGCAAAAATTTGCATGTATATTACTTAAAAAAGCTGTTTTCTATACCATCAGAACCTTTGCAAATTAGAGGCTCCTCTCAGCTCCTTATTTTAAGTTAACACCACCAGCATTCTTCAGCACGTAATTGATAATTGCAGATTCTAACAGTGTCTCAGAAAAGCACAATCCACACAGACCTTGCATGTTATCTCTTTTCGGAGACTTTGTCATAAATGATAGAAATCTTTTTACAGTAATGTCCACAGTACATCATGACTCACTTTCAAAAAGCTTCTCAAAATCAATAACGCAGATATAGAGACTGCATTATTGTTCAGTACTTTTCTGCTAAAACTGGCACAGTGAAAACAGAAAATCAACAGTGCCACAGTTCTTTTGAAATTCATACAGAACACTTGAGTGCAATCTTTTTGCTTTTTCTTCTAGTAAGTTAAATAACACTCATTTGTAGACTCTCCAACATACATTGAGTGAAATTGTTGCATAGTACGAATTATAAATCCAAAACATTTTTGTTTACTTGTAAATGGGGCATATCAGTGAGGATCTGAGGCGCTTAAGAACTACTTTCTTCTAAGTATATTTTGAGGTGCTGTACATATGCAGACATGGAGTTGTGGTCCACATTATGAGGAAGATGAGGCAATGTTGACCTAGTTTGGGTCCTCAAAAGCATGTGTTTGAGTGGGCATTAAAAAAAACCACCAGTTTGTTGGAAAATCTTCAGCAATGGGAACATGTACCACATGACATGTAGATGTAGATGACATACCAGCCCATAGTGTCAACTACTTTCATCTATTGAGTGCACTTTTGGGTTTGTGTTGAACAGTTAGCATTTATCTTCATATTAGTTCAAATGTAGTGATGGCTATTCTGCCATTTGTATGCATTGTAAATAAAAGTAAGAAAAAAATATTATAAGAACAAATTAGAGCAAAATCATTCAAGGTATATCAGATTTATGACAAACAAAAGGTGGACTCCAAGGCCCTAGAGCATGTGTTGTGGGCCAGATGGAGACTACAAATTGGTGACACTGCAGAATACTCTATACAGAGTCAGGGTGTTCCTATCGACTCACTGGTCTTGTAGTGAAGCTTGGCGCATTATTGTGGTGTCAAATTCATGTGTTGTTGGTCACTGACAAGGTGGGCAAGAATTCTCATCAGTTATTTAAGCACTCACAGATAAATTCCAGCATTGACAATCAGAATCACTGAAACACCCAACAGATAATGCCTTTAAAGCTACAAAAGCAGTGAGTGTCGCTTTGTTTGTTCATGGTGTATTTAGGTGGCCAGAATTGAGATACTGCTGCTTGCACCACATTTTCGCATTGCAAGATTGCGGTAATACATTTTTTATAAACAGTTCTCACACACTCAGAAGGCCTAATTCTCAAACACTCTAAAAGCTCAGTAGAAATTCAGATGGGTTTCTTTACAGTTCATTGATGAGACTCTTTGGAACCAAATTCATAGAAAGTTGTACACAAAACCCTGATGTAAGGGCTTAATGCACAACTAGTATTGTCTTTTTCAATTATTTTACTAAATATTTATCATTATATGTGTGTGCCACATCTAACTGCAGCAGAACCAATTAAGGAATAAATTGTGTTCTGGGGGTGTGACGGAATGGAGGGGATAGGACTGGAGGGTAGAAGCTTGAAGGAATTTAGTTCACCAGATTGTGGCCTTGTCCTCCTCTGCTTCATAGGTCTGCAAACCAAAGAGCAAAGGTGATTCTCCATTATCCCTACTGCAATGTGGCACAAGAAAGAACTACAGAGTGTTTCACAAAATTATACTGATCTTTTCACAGTTTGTCTTGTGTGATCACTGGCAGTGCAGTGTACAGCCATGCCCAGGGGTGTTTATTTTCCACAAAACACTACGTGGTATACAAATATGAGTTACTAATACCATACTAAGACATATGAACAGAGTCTATGTAAATCCCTATGTGCTGTTCAACACTGCTGGAGGGGAAATCAATTCTTAATCACCGTCTACAGCAGCTGCAGTGTTTGTCTGGGTAAGGCAACTTCCTCCACCATGAGCACTCCTTGTTTTTCAGTTGACAGACACTGTACTTAGCCAGCATTTTCTTTCCAGTTCTCATATGTGAACAGGTGAAATTACTTTATGTAACTCTTGTTTAGGTGTTGGAACGTGAGCTAATATGTAAAATACATTCCTGTAAACAATGACGGATAATTGTATAATTTGTAAGTGTGATATTGTCTGTGACCTTTTGGTGATGATGGGAAAGTGATTGGATTGGTAAATGTGGTACCTTGCTGCTTTCTGGTGATGACAGTATATTACAAAGTTGCGTTGTGGTGGTGTCACTTGGTGCCGAATTAACGAGTGACCAAAACATTACTGCTCTTCTCTTGGCTTTAATTGTTTTGCTGGTTGGCTTCATAAATCTCCTCTATTCAGGAATTACTGGCACTTGTAGAGTGGGCTGCACTGAGTAGAACCACTTACCACACATCCACAGTACTTCGCCCAAAGTGGATGTGAATGTCTGATGGAATAGGACTACTCATGTTCAAATGTAGAACAGTAATCTAGTGTAATGCGTCGCTTGACTTATGTTGAAATATACAGGGTGATTCAGCTGCCCTTACTAATATCGTTTTATACAACCCGCGACATTATATTTTGACTTTGAAAACCATGCTCAAGATTTTCATATTCTCTCGTTTTCTATGTGCAAACCATTAGTCCTATAGAAAAAAATTGACAGGGCCTTTTTGCAGGAAATTTTAAGTAGTTAAATTGTGTATTGGGATACATTTTCGCTAGAAGCTGTAGTTTTCTAATTATTGAAGAAAAATGTGCAAAAGTTACCTTCAAATGCAACCCTGTTCCCACACACTGTGCTCACTGCTCAGGATTTCTAGTTTTTTGTTCATGGCACTCCCACTTACTCCCATACAAAATTTTGTGACTGCACGAATTATTTCCTGCATTCAAAGTGTTTTGGTCTTCATTGTCAGACTTTATTACCTCACCGGCTTACTTGACCACTTACAAATTGTGGAATTGACATTTGTTAAAATTTTTCTTAACAGTTTTGTGAATTTTAACAGCACAAAATAAACAATTACATTGTTGTATTTGTCAGGCCATCTGACTGTAAAACTACTGTGCTTGTAAGGCTTAAGTTTGGATCAAATTTTCAACAGAATTGGTTTTAGTGTAATGTTTACGAAAGGTGTTTTTTCTTTCATTACCCCAACGGGTACATTTAAATTAATAATGTAAAAAAGTAGCAGACTATGCTGGTGGCGTAATAGCCCGATCAATAGAGACAAAAAAAAGTTCCAAAATCAGGAATAGATTGTGTAGTCAGAAATTTTTGTACAATTGTAGGGGAGAGTGCCATGAACAACATCGTGGAAATCCTGAATAATGAGAGATATGTGCATAACAGCTCACTTAACAGCTGCAAATAAGTACTCATTTAATAAACTAAAAAGAGTCATTATTTTGTCTACTCACATAATAGAACTGGGTAGGAAATACTAGGGATGTATAATCTGTCTGAAAAATGAAGAAAATCAAGCAGTGTTTGTGGTGGGGAAACTTGCCTTTCCCAATAGAACACTACAGCTCCCATGCAGTTTCTCCTATGGAAGTTTAGAACAGTGTGGAGAGATTTACATTGATTCCATTGATATGGTCTGCTTGCGTATTATTAGTAACACATATCTGTATTCCACATAGTGTTAATACATTTCATGGAAAATGAAAACCCCTCAGGCATGTCTGTGCACTGTGTCGCCATTGTCTGTTAAGGCACTCTGAGGAGGGTCAGTATGACACTTCATGAAACACCCTGCAGTCACTTTTCTTGACATAGTGGGAAATCACATGCTCACTCTTTAGTTTGGAGACCTCTGGAGGAGGGAAGGACATGACCACAGTCCACTAACCTGCTTTCCCTCCTACTTCTATCCTCCACCTCACTCCCTCCACCCTTTTACGCCTCCAAAACACAATTTATCCCTTAACACAGCCGTACTGCACTAAGATATGGTACACGCATTTAATATTGGTTCTTAACCCACTTCATTTAACAGTAGATAGTAATTTTATACCTCTGTAACATTATTTTTCATAATCTGTGATTTTTCAATTGCTTGCATCATGAACACTATTAATCCTGGAGAAAAAATAAGTAGTACCTTTCTTGCAGGAAATTTAGTACACACAGTTTAATTTTGTACTAGGGAATATTTTCACTAGAAACTACAGTTTTCAAGTTACCCAAGAAAAACAAATAAAGAAAGTAGCCTTTAAACCAACCCCATGCTTACACCCCACTGGTAAAGATTTTTAGTACATTATTTATGATAATCCCTCCTACCACTCTACAAAAATTACAACTACAATATTTTGTCCCCAATTTTTGGTCTTTGTTGACTGGGCTGTATTGGAAGGAAGAGACATTTATCAGTACCTTGCCGATGCTTCATTTTTGGTGTTCTCTGTTTCTTATTTAAATGCTTTACACAAAAAAAGCAAACCATTCTTTCACTTCAGAATCTGTCTTACAGGCTCTGTGTATTGTGTTAACCACTCTGGTTGAAAATATATTCATCTCAATACTTTATTGTTTATTACTGACTGATTCCACACCGCATTATGACCCGTTGTGGAGTACAACACTCAACAACTGTTCACTTGCAAGCTGTCATTACTCAGGAAAAGTTAGGTTGTACTTCTTCGTCACTTTCTTCCAACAGGGAAATCTGGTGTGTCTACATGTTGTCCCTAATGCTCAGCATAAAAACAATCAGGCTGATTCCTTTCCAAATATTACTTGTTGAGAAATGCACATATTATGCTTTAACAACTGGAGACTGGCATTCATTGCATTGACCTATTTCCTAAACAAATTAAATGAAAGGTAAGCATTAGATCATTTACACTTAAAACTGAAGCCTATAAAGAAAATTAAATGCATAATACTGTTAGAAATGTATTTATACTTTTTAAGGTGAATGGAGAAACTTAGTAGAAGGAATAAATTTGGGTTGTTGATGGGAACCAGACCTAGCCATCATTGTCAGTGTTATGTAAGATAGTAATATATTTGTTTACCACCTTAGCAGGCTGCATAGAAATATATATTTTGAAAGCTTGTCCCTGCATCATGTTAGTTTCTAGGCTCTTGTGTGTAACCTCAGCTGTGTTTTGTGTTTAATACTGAACATTTATCAGTGTGAAATCTGAAACATTTAAGTAACAAATCCATAAGTGTGTGTGATGCAACTGGATCTCAAATTGCTATGCCACATAAAGGTTTTTGGGTGGTTCCAGTTATGGACCTGAAACTACTCCACCACTTATACATGTTCTAAATGCTCCAAAAGTGGGCCAAAATGGATAAATGATGTATAACATTGAACTATAGTTTCTGTGACTTTAAGGTATTGTTTAATAGGAAACCAAGGAGGAGAAACACAGTGTGCAGGTATTGTACTTGGTAGATCAGTGGACTTGTAATGTTAGGCATGTGGAAGGCTCAGGTCCTAGGATTATGAGAGAGAGAGAGAGAGAGAGAGAGAGAGAGAGAGAGGGGGGGGGGGGGGGGGGGAGGAGATGCATGCTATATAGATTTCACTGGCACGAAGTAAGGATCATATGAGTGTTTTACCTCTGTATACAAAATTCATACAAAATGAGCATAAAAATAGAGGAATTAGACCAGGTAAAACACATTTCAAGATTTTTTGGCACTCCTCCTATATGTCTAATATGAGAGAAAATGCCATTGCAGTTTTCTGTGATTGTATTGAAAGAAAAATTTAATTAAGTGTAAGTTACCCAAAAATTAACAGAAGGTGCTTAAGAAAAAATACAAGGGCTATATGGAAAGCAACTATTGTTAAGCTGTAAACAAAATAATGAAATCGTTAAAGCAAGTTTATTAGAAAAACATCAACACAATAGCTTAGTACTACTTCTATACATAATTGCCATTCAGATGTAAGCATTTATCGTTCACTTAATGAGTTTATAAAATCCCTCTGTATAAAATTCTGCCCTCTTATGCATTTGGAACCCAGCCAGCACAGAACTTGTTTACCCTTGGTAAACCACCACCTTTCACAGGTCCTGAGAACAGATCACCCATTGAATTTCGTGGTTATTAGAAAGGAATTTTGGAGCACATTGAGCCCCGGATTTGTGGTATGCTAATTGTTTGATCAGATTTCTGCAGGGAGATGAAACAACAGTGGTCTTAGCCTGCTATTACTCACACCACAGCTGAGTTTATTGTGCAGTTTCTTTCCATCATTCAAGTAAAACCAGAAAGTACCATTAAATAGTAGTAAGAGATACCTTACTAGTTCTTTATTAGACACAGTTTCTTCAGGAATTACTTCACTGAACATTCAGTGTCTTTTGGCCACCGACAATTTGCATTAGAAGATTAAATATGGTGTGGTTTCATTACCCTCACCACACAGGTTATGCTTAGGAACTTCTTTCTCTATGCTCATCATGTGCAGGTTTTTCTTAAAATTCCCACTGGCAGTAATTATTCTTACCATGAGTGTATTCTGTCTCATGTTCAAGTCCAAGATTGCAGAACTTCTCTTGAAAATTGGCTTCAGTATAATTAGCTTGCCAAGTTTTTGTGGTTTGGTTCTTAGTCCAATTCTGCTTGCTGCCTACTGATGCAGCTATGTGATTTTGATTTTACCATCACATTAGTGATGGTGAGGAAAGATTCTGGTCCAACAAATGGAGTCATCACTCCTGTCCTGGCCAACCTATAAGTTTGTTCATTTCCACCGATTCCTCAGTGATCAGAGACCCAGAGCAGGTTTGCCATATTTCTTTCTCCTAACCTCACCAGGGCTTCATGGTATTCTGCAACAATCTTCGGTTTTGTTGAAGGGGTTGATAGAAATTTCAGAGCTCCATGGCTGTCTGAATGAATGTAGGTTCCATAATCCTTGTAGCATGTTCACAGATTCTCCTCTGCACATATTCTGATAGCAAATATTTCCACCTGGAATACCTGGGCCAGTCTCCATAGAGAAACTGCTGTCTCAAGTCTAGGCTGTACCCTGTATACCCCAGCCCCCACACCTTGGTCTTTTTTTTGACATATCAGAAGACAGTGGCTCCAGAAGACAGTGTCTCATCCTCCCACTGCTGCCTACTTCCAACTGTTACCTCAAAAGGTTTATTGAAGCAGCTGTAACTTATTGTATAGTCAGCTGGAAAATTTATATTTACCACATTCATTTATTGGCGTGGGGTTCTGAATATCCTAAAGGCTTCTGGTTATTACCAGTTTTTAATCTGTATTCCCTACAGCGGCCTCCATTGTAACCTAAAGGTGTAAAATGGGACATGTCCAATATGATCTCCATCCCAGCTGAGGGTTTGCTGCTGGTTCCACATGTTATGTGGCACATCTGTACCTTGAGCCCTCTTAGTAGCCACCTTCTGTTCTAACGTGTTCCACCATGCTGTAGCCCCATAAATAAATAGGTTTTATTACAGAGATGTATCTCCAGTACATAGGTGTGGGGCTTAGATCCCAGCTCTTTACTACAGCCCTTCTAGTGCACTCTAATAGTTTAGTCAGTGTCATTCTCTCTTCTAGGTCATTGCTAACAACAGGCAGACTGCCACTTCAGTTACTTGTAAATAAATATCATTGATGCACACCACCTTTACTCATTACATTCGATCCACATGTAGCATAAATTTTGTGATGAATGTTGAAACTTTGGATTTTCAGACACTGAAAACTGTATTTCAAAGCAGATTTCACATTTTATGGTATTTTGAGTTTGAATGCTCATTTATGAGGGCCATTGAAGGTGAATGAGAAGCATTGTCGCTCTTACAGTTTCTAAGCACACTGACCTACTACTATGTTAGTCAGTGTAGTGACTGTTCCATTCTTCCCAATACTTCCTGTGATTTTCTGTGAAGCCCTCATATTTCATCTGCGGTAACAAGTTTACATGTTACAAAAAGGCTGTTTGTGATTGAAAGGAGCATTTCTAGTTACATATATATGCGTAACAATAGAAATACACAGGTCCATTTACTACTTCCATTACTTTGCAAAATAATAATAACAATCTGTTTACATAGGTAGAGGTAGCACTACAGGATGTAATTTCTCTCTCATCTTGTGACTCAACAGTGGAAAAGTTTCACAGTCTTAAGTGGTGGGAAAATCCTGCTTAACTTGTCAATGGGTGTATCACGTTTATTGATGAAAAAAATCGTATTTGCTGCTTTTTATGCTACAGCCATTTAGCTAGTAGATATAGGATCATGCACCAATGTTATGCAACAGGATCTCTAAATGATTTGTTCTACCAGGTATGAGACTGTGAAGCAGGATATCCTAAAATGCTTCAGGTATGATGGCCAATATGTAGACACTGAAATCTTTTCAGGCATTAGGTAAGTTTATGAAGAAGTGTTTAATATTGTAATGTGTTCATTGAAACAAACATTACAGCATCCTCTGCTTATATATGTTTGTCATTTTTCAACTTCCCATTGTTCTTGTTTGACTAGAAACTCCATTTAGTGATCATGTTTGCATGCTTGCTGTAGTGAATACCCTTTGCAGTCTTTATCACTGAACATTTTGGACCATTCCACCATGCAGTTGTTAGTTCAACTGCAAGCTTATCCTATAGTGTATGCCTATTTGTTCGCTTACTATAAATTACAGAAATCTTCTGTAGTTTATTTGAAAGGCTTCTGACTTTTGTGTATCACATGATGCAGAACAATATTTTAATTCTACTTTGTTCAATTCTTGCCACTGGTGGATTTGTGTGCATATTAAACTGTTACCTCCTATTATTTTTAGATGGCTTTTTACCAGCATGTGATTTTTTAGCTCCTTGTGCAGCAGAATGTGTGTGGATGTCTGGTTTTTTCCCTTTGTAGTGCATACTTAATATCCACTCATTTCTGAGATAAGGTATTTTAGTATTCTAGCAAGGCTGAGTGTTTGTCTTTAAACTTTAAAATTCTGTTCCGAGCTTCCTGTACACTTAATTAATCCCCTCTAAGTAGATAATGTTGTTGCAAAATAGACCAGTATTTCTGCAGTAAGCATGGTAGCACAGTGGACTTGTACCTCAGAAGACAACTTGGTGCATAGTGTATTCATACTGATGAGCAGCCTTATTCATCCATCCACATGTTTCTCATTATTTCTCCAAACAGGTTCTGGAGATTTCAGTACTTGTTTCACCCTGAACACCATGGAATAATCTTTCCCCCACCTTTTTCCCTTAGAAATGTCTCGCATGTTGTGAAAACAGTAACAAAAAAATTCAATTTGGTTGTCTGGCAGTGGTATTTAAAGCTTAAAATTCAGTCTTTCTGTACTCCTTTTGTTGATGGGTGTGTGTTTATCATAACTACACTTTGTGGCACCTTAATACTTATAATTAACTGAAAATTATGGCTTTGTGTCTAAGTTATTAAATCAAACCACAAATCGAAAATTCTGTGAGTTCAGTTGGTTGCAGTATATTTTTCAATGTTCATTATAGTTTTGACTCATGCAAAAGATTTGTTTGGATGAAAAATGCCAGCTTGCACTTTTCTGTGAATCTGGTATGTATTTGTTACACTGTCCAGCACATAGTTCCATGTTAATCAGTCTCACTACACTAGTAACCTTAGATTTCACTTAGTATAAATTTGGTTGTTGTTGGTCTGGAATCGGATAATACATGTGTTGTCAAACTGATTGTGTGGTAATCCTTACTGTTATTTGCTTGTGCTATGTTGATAGATGTACCATAATTTTTATTACAAAACCTGCAAATTTTTTTCCTGTGTGGCTAATTTGTGATATCAAGTTGAGTCTGATCTTACTTTCTGTAATCCACACAAATATCAGTAGGCCATTTGTGCTTCTGCTGTTTTAAAAGTTTTCCTGTATTCATACAGTGTGATAGAATCTCCTAGTTCTTCCATGTACGTACATTTCTTTTCCGTATGTTGTTAGTTTGTGGCGTTTCCTTTAGTTGGGTGTGTGTATTGTATTCTTTTCAACAGGTTGCTTTACTGTATCTGTTACAGCAACCTATTGACTTATCATCATCATCATCATCATCATCATCACATCAAAACCACAATCAAGTCCAAACTCAAGAGCAGGCTTGTCAGTGAAATACAGCCCTTAGAATTGAAAGCACATTTATTATGAACTTTAGCTTACAGCCAGAACAGAACTGACATCCCAGACGGAATGTGAATCTACTTGTACATGGAATGTCCCAGAATATACAAACATTACAAATGTAAGATATTTCAGGAAGGTTCCAGAAATGATCAGTACTAAGTAACAAATAACTGTTGGTGTTTGGGTTTGAACTGGTGAGCCACAACATGTCAGTCAGTGATGCTAACCACCATGCAACACTGAATAAGCCACAGCTACCAGCATTGCTCCCTCTCCTGCCAAAACACCAACTCACTGTTTCAATTCTCACTTGAGTCAACTATAGCACACTGGATCTAGATCTTGTCAATGCTCCCTCAGTACAGTGGCATTGGTGGATCCTTGTTTCCTGGTCATGTTGTTACATACTCATTACTAGGATGAGCATCATAAGTTGTCCCTGCAGTCGAAGCTTCATAATCGAGTGGGTCTTCAGTTTCCTTGAACCTCCCATCATTGATCTGCGACTCTGGGCTGTAGTGCTTTATGAGGAGGACATGGACACTGGCTCTATGCTTTTGTCTTTTTGATGAAGGGTCATCCAACAAGTGATGAAGGATACAATACAGCCCAGTAATTGTTCCAATAGTCCCACTTATGCACAGTCATAAAAATCCATACAAAGACTCCCAGGCTGTATCTCACTGGCCATTGTGTGGCATTACAGCACTATTGTTCTTTCTCCTGTATGTTCAGAGTCCATATGTGAACCAGTTGCCTTACGTCTTCAGTCCTGGTGACAAGATGTTTCTCACCGTCATCCTGAGTATCACCTGATTTAGGCAGGAGAAGGTATTCATTGTCATTTTGGCCTCCTGACCATGGAGCAAAAAGAACATTGTGAAGCCAGTAGTATCTTGCTACATGGTATTTTATTTGAATGTCATGATGAGCAGTATTATACCCCAATCTCTCTGTTTGACATCGACATACATCAGGAGCATATCTGTCAATGTCTTATTAAAGAATTCTGTGAGACTGTTTGTCTGTGGATGATAGACAGCCTGTGGGGATGACACAGTGTTAAACTACCTCTGATATTAGGCTCGACTGGAAAACTTATCGACAGTCAGAGGTCATCATGTGGGGTGCTCTGTGTGTCAGAATACTGTCTCTTACAAGGAACCTTACTGTTTCCAGAGTTTTGGCAGCCTGTCCAGTTGTGGTGACAATGTAATTGGTGAGGTAACAGATTATTTTCCATCGATTCTCCATTGCTGACTTTGGGAGTCTCCCCAAGACCAGTCAGACCTGCATCTGATGCTGTCTAGAGACTTCATGAATCGTAGGTGACTAGATGTTTGGAGTGTAATGGAAGTACTCCAGTGTAACTGACTGTACATGAGATGGGAGAGAAGAACCATTTCCGCCCACATTGGGTCATAGTTCCTCATATACACTGCTCCGTTTGCTAATTTGAATTCTCCTTTGGTTAATTCCTTCCTCTTTGAGGCTTCTTTTGTTTTCAGCAGTGCTGGACATTCCATCTGTTTAGTAGCAATGTCTTTTATTGCAGTAATGACTAAGGTTTGATCCAGGCTGCAGTGTTCCACCAAAGGATTCCTTAATAGGCAGTCATTGTCCTTACGTTTGTGTCCACTGTGACAGTGTACTCTTGAAGCATGTGTCATCTTGACAACCAACCAGTTGGATCTTTCAGGTCAGTCAATGAGCATAGAGTATGATGGTCCATCACAATGGTGAATTGTTTGCCAAATAAATAGGGCTGGCACCTGTTGGTGGCCCAGACAACTATAAGGCACTCTTTCTCAATTTTAGAATAGTTCTTCTTAGACTTGGAGAGTACTCAGAAAGCATAAGCTGTCACCTTTTCAACACCTTCCTGAACTTGCACTAGAACTGCATCTATCCCGTAACTGCTAGCATCAGTGTGAAGTTGTTTATCACCACACAATGTTAGGACTGGAGAAGATATCGGTGCCTCCTTAAGTACAAGGAAAGATCTTTCTTGTACAGGACAATTTGGCACCTCCCTATAGTAGGGGACATGTTTTTGTATAGAAGTCCTTCACAAATTGCTGGTAGTTCTAGCACATTCCAAAAAACTTCTCACACCACAAATAGGCCGAGGAGTTGGAAAATCTGTGACTGCTCTTATTTTCTCTGGGTCAGGGTGGACTCCATCACCATTCACTAGATTCTTCAAGATTTTTGTTTCTTGGGAGAGTGAAGAGGTACTTTTTTGGGTTCAGGTGGAGACCTGCAGTCTGTACACACTCCAACATGGTTGTCAGGCAGCTTAGTTGGTCTTCCAATGTTTTCAAATAAACTACAATGTCATCCAGATAGTAAACACACATCATCCATATAAGGTGTCACTGCAGGATGCCATCTATGTCTGAAGGCGAATGGAGAACTACACAGTCCTAACAGCATAAGTTTGAACTCATAGTCAGGAGTTACGTAAACAGTCTTTTCCGAGTCGGACCCATCTTCTGCGATTTGCAGCACACTTTTAACATGAATTTTAACTCACCATCTCAGATTTTGGTGAAAATTGGTACAAAGCAAGCCTACATATAGATTAAGAGAAATACCCAATTTTATTAAAATCTATTGACCCATTTTGAAAATATGTCACTGTGAAGTTGTCAAAAATCACCAAAAAACACTACACTGCCATAATTTCACATTGTTGTGGTAACTATCCTAATTAAACTAAAATGGTGGGAGAGGTGTCATTTTACAGAATTTTCCACGAGCTTTCCAGTGAGATACAGCACATTATGGGATCGAGATTTTTTTTAAAAAATTTATATGAAAATTTAAATTTGTAATTTCTCAAAGTGTATTTTCAAAAAAATTTTAAAATTTATTTAATGCTTCACATTATTGTTAACTAATTCCTCAACTATTAAAGCAGGACTGTCATGGGTTCACACCTCTGTAAAACTTCAAAAAATCACATTTCACCAAAAAATGACACTTCTGTAAAATTTGTAGATTTAAGTGGACATGTACATCATTTACCAGTAAATAAATTTACATTTTTTCATAAATTTATTTGTAATATCTGTAAAAGTCACTAGTGACTGTGTGATTAAATATTTGATCAGAAGTACTAGAAGTAAGTTTTTAATACAATTGTAATCTGTAACTGTAATGATTAAGATGTGATTACTATATGTAAAAAGAAAAAAAACTGGGATAGAAACTCCAGTTTTTGATTCCAACAATCATAAATAGCTAACTGCTATTATTGTAGCTGTCCAGCTTCTGCTATGCCAGTTCAGGGTCAATCCATCTGTAACTGTGAGTCTGGAGGTGTTATGATTCAGTTGCTTTAACCCTATAAGTCGTCATGCCGATTTAGTGACAGTTGGATGTGAATGTTGTTGATTAATGTGGTGGTACAAGCTTCATTAATATTTTGTAAATTTTTGGTAAGTGAACAGAATTGTTATGAAGTTATTACTCATTGTTTCAGTATATTGTTGTAGGTTCTGTATGGAATCATTTAAAATTTTAATTGCAGGTGGCAGTGGGTAAGGAAAAATGACATTGGACTCTGCAATGTTGCAATCGTTTAAAGAAACAGAGTCACTCAGTGAAAAAATTAGAGAGAGTAAGAAATGTGCCTGGATGGATGTATGATATTTTCCTGATATCCCAAAGATATCAAAAATTCATTATAGCAGATTGGTTCATTGACAAATAGTCAAGAACAAAATTAGTTGTTGGCATCCCACTTAGTAAATAAATCTACTTCATTTACTTCCAGTATGATGGACATGGAAGAATTATGGGCAAATTTTAAACACATTGTAAATCACGCATTGGAGAAGTGTATGCCGAAAAAGTGGGTTATGGACGGAAAAGACCCACTGTGGTTTAACAGCGCAATTTGGAGAATGCTCAGGAAGCAAAGACAGTTGCACTCACGGTACGAGAAAGATCGGGAGAATGAGGACAGGCAAAAGTTAGTAGAGATTTGTGCTGCTGTAAAAAGAGTGATGCACAAAACATACAACCACTACCAGCATCATACCTTAGCAAAAGATCTTGCTGAAAACCCAAGGAAATTCTGGTCTTACATAAAATCAGTAAGCGGGTCGAGGGCTTCCATCCAGTCACTTACTGATTAGTCTGGCCTGGCTATGGAAGACAGCAAAACGAAAGCTGAAATTTTAAATTTAGCATTTGAGAAATCTTTCATGCAGGAGGATCATACAAACATATCGCTGTTTGAGTCTCGTACAGATTCCCATGTGGAGGATATAGTGATAGACATCCCTGGGGTTGTGAAGCAGCTGCATGGGTTGAAAATAAATAAATCGCCAGGTCCTGTTGGGATTCCAATTCAGTTTTACAGAGAGTACTCTACTGCATTGGCTCCTTACTTAGCTTGCATTTATTGCGAATCTCTTGCCCAACATATAGTCCTGAGCGACTGGAAAAAAATGCAGGTGATGCCTGTATATAAGAAGGGTAGAAGGACGGATACTCAAAATTACAGACCAATATCCTTAACATTGGTATGTTGCAGGATTCTCGAACATATTCTCAATTCAAATATAATGAATTTCCTTGAGGCAGAGAAGTTACTATCCATGCATCAGCACGGCTTCAGAAAGCATCGCTCCTGCGAAACGCAACTTGCCCTTTTGTCACATGATATCTTGCGAACCATGGATGAAGGGTATCAGACGGTTGCCATATTCCTTGACTTCCGGAAAGGGTTTGACTCAGTGCCCCACTGCAGACTCCTAACTAAGGTATGAGTATATGGGATTGGTTCCCAAATATGTGAGTGGCTCGAAGACTTCTTAAGTAATAGAACCCAGTAAGTTGTCCTCGATGGTGAGTGCTCATTGGACGTGAGGGTATCATCTGGAGTGCCCCAGGGAGGTGTGTTAGGTCCACTGTTGTTTTCTATCTACATAAATGATCTTTTGGATAGGGTGGATAGCAATGTGCGGCTGTTTGCTGACGATGCTGTGGTGTACGGGAAGGTGTCATCGTTGAGTGACTGTAGGAGGATAGAAGATGACTTGGACAGGATTTGAGATTGGTGTAAAGAATGGCAGCTAACTCTAAATATAGATAAATGTAAATTAATGCAGATGAATAGGAAAAAGAATCCCGTAATGTTTGAATACTCCATTAATAGTGTAGCGGTTGACACAGTCATGTCGATTAAATATTTGGGCATAACATTGCAGAGCGATATGAAGTGGGACAAGCATGTAATGGCAGTTGTGGGGAAGGCAGATAGTCGCCTTCGGTTCATTGGTAAAATTTTGGGAAGATGTGGTTCATCTGTGAAGGAGACTGCTTATAAAACACTAATACGACCTATTCTTGAGTACTGTTAGAGCATTTGGGATGCCTATCAGGTCGTATTGAGGGAGGACATAGAAGCAATTCAGAGGCGGGCTGCTAGATTTGTTACTGGTAGGTTTGATCATCACGCGAGTGTTACAGAAATGCTTCAGGAACTCTGGTGGGAGTCTCTGGAATAAAGAAGGCATTCTTTTCGTGAATCGCTACTGAGGAAATTTAGAGAACCAGCATTTGAGGCTGACTGCAGTACAGTTTTACTGCCGCCAACTTATATTTCGTGGAAAGACCACAAAGATAAGATGAGAGATTAGGGCTCGGACAGAGGCATATAAGCAGTCATTTTTCCCTCGTTCTGTTTGGGAGTGGAACAGGGAGAGAAGATGCTAGTTGTGGTACGAGGTACCCTCTGCCACACACCGTATGGTGGATTGCGGAGTATGTATGTAGATGTAGATACTGTAGAAAATCTTTAAATGACAATGAAACAAACTATGTTCCTCCACCTTCAGCTGTTATGGAGACACTAAATACATCTCTTCAGAAATTAGGTGAGTCTCCTCTACATAATACAAAACTTCAGATGAAGCAGTATTCCACCAAAAAATTAAAAACCATTGAGTTAGTGCTTAAAAAACTGTTTTATACCAAAGCAGAGGATTCCTCAGAAAATGAATGTGGGTCACTGGGATAGTATGTAGTAGGTAACCTGAAAGCTAGCTTTTGTTCAAGTAGTAGGAAAAAGAAAGTAATGCTACTAACTTGTTTGCCTGAGTCTTGGAGTATTAGGAAGATAATGCATGAATTTAATGCTCCCAACTACGTGGTATGCCAGGCAAAAAGGCTTTTGAAAGAAAGATTTCTGATCAAAAACCAGGAAAGAATTTGTCACAAGAAGCTGTGCATACAGTGCATAATTATTTTTATGAGAATGACATAATAATGGCATAGCAATACCAGGAAAGGAAGACTGTGTAACTGTAAAGGGGAAGATGGAGAGAGAACAGTAATATCGGAAAGACTTGTTTTGTACAATTTTATAGAAGCTTATAAAAGTTTCAAAGCTACATTTCCAGTAATGGAGATTGGGTTTTCTAAATTTATAGAACTGCACCCAAAACACTACATTTTAGCTGGTCATAGTGTAACACACCCAGTATGTGATTGCACTTCACATCAAAACTTGAAAGTCATGTGAGAAAATGCTGAGCTCAGTATCTTAAACAATGGAGAATTGACCTTTTACAAACACTGTTTGGCAAAAGTGCTGTGAAACCCAGCATCATTCCACTGCATTATGGAAAACTGTAGTTCTTGCCCATTAAGTGACCCAATAAAAAGAACAGTGCAAAGTACATTTAATGATAATGTGGTTGAAAATGTTACTTTTTGACAGTGGGTTTCAGTAGAGGGATGCAACTTAGAAATAATGCAGAAGACCTCACTGGAGTTCATTGAATCATTTTCTGAAAAGAGTACACAGATACTCCATAATTTCCTAGCAAAGCAAGGAAAACTTGAATGAGGGGGACTGTGTTGTTGTACATGACTACTTCTGGAATTACACTTTTATGATCCAAAATGAGGCCCAAGGTTATCACTAGCCAAGTGATCATGCAACAGTGCACCCCTTTTTTGTATATTACAAAGCAGAAAAGAAAACAGAGCACATGAATGATGTCATAATTTCTAACTCTCTTAGAGCATAATACCATAGCAGTTCATTGTTTTCAAAAAAAGCTAGTTCAGTTTTTAAAAAAAGTAGTTTCATACTGTTATACAGAAGATATACTACTTTTCAGCTGGTAGTGCAGCCCAGTACAAGAATAAAAAGAATTTTGTAAATTTATGCTTCCATGAAGATGATTTTAGCATTAAAACAGAATGGCATTTTTTGCCTCTGATCATGGAAAATGGCCTTGTGATGGTGTCAGTGGCACTGTTAATATATTAGCAACAAAAGCAAGTCTGCAGAGTCGTATGGCAACCAAATTCTTACTCCACAACTACTTTTTGATTGGCCAGTTAAAAACATTACATCCACACATTTTAAATTTTCAGCACAAGGAGCGTACATTGAATCTGAGAGATATCTGGAAAAGTGCTTTAGTCAATCTATTTCCAAAAAAGGGACACGGAAGCTACATGCTTTTATACAGATTGCATCAAGTACATCAAAAATATTGGTAAAGACTTTTTCAGAGACAACAGTATCAGCTGTTGATACAGATACAAAATCTTCAGAAATTCTGGCTTTGAAAGGCATTCGTGGATATGTTACTGATGTCTATCACGAGAAATGGTGGTTAGATTATATTTTAATGAAAGACAAAAATCTCAATGAAGTTTAAAGTTACTTTCTTTCACAGAGCTGGCCCATCACTGTCTTGCGCATATCCTATAATTCCAGATATTCTGTGGTTATCTATAAATGATATTCTTTGTAAGGTAAACCCAGTAACACCAACAGGAAGAATATGTTAGATGCCCGGGGATGAAACTATAAAAGCAAAAGAAGCCTTTAACAGGAAGGTCAATCTTCAAACACAGACTGTTTAAATCAAGTTTTGCTAGTGACATCTGGAACGTGTGTGTTAATATTAAGTTTGAGTGTGTACATAGATGTATTAAGAATGAAATTATGTATATTTCTGCTTAAATTTCTGTGAATTTTTGAAATTTTATAAAGGTGTGAACTCATAACAGTCCCACTTTCATAATTAGGGTAATAGTTAGCAATAATGTGAATCATTATATACAGGATGTCTCACCTAACTCTGCCACCTCAAATATCTCTGGAACAATAATAGATATTCAAAAACGATTTTCACCAGCATGAACATATGGCAGGGGCTTAGGAAACCAAATACTATGCGAAATTTTAAAATGTAAACAAATACTATTTTCAACACAAACTTGTGTATTTTTAAATGGACACCATCTATTATTTCGTATGCAATTCATAGCATGAAAAATCACAAAAGTAATGGCATTGGTTGTACAATATGTCAATTACAGCCCGAGAAATTGCAAAGGGAAGTTGACTCTTGAAATAAATGAGGCACACAGTTAGCGCACTTCCTGAGACTCAAGAGTGCACCTCACACTGCCTGTGTCAGAGGCTCACACAATGGGAAGGTATGCACAATCCACAAAAATAAACAAGTAACACATCCAACACAAAGTTACGTTTTTCAGATTGTAAATGTATGTTTATTCTAGCAAACTGACAACTAGAGCTACAATTAGAGATAACACACTTGAATTCACTTTGCTAAACACATTTACTAGTGCCCTATCACCCACAGAAACTGTATTCTTGTGCATTATATCCAGCATAGAAAATACACCCACATCTTGACCAATGAAACTGTCACGTCCACATATGTTTGAAGTGCCCTCTGTTTGCATCAATATACGTTTGCAGACAGTTGACGAGATAGTGTTGCACAGATTGTAGAGTTTCTACAGATATTTCTGCACACACTGCAGTAATACGATGTTGCATATCCTCTGCTGTCATTGGGGGGTTCTTGGTGCACTGTCTCTCTCACTGCGCCCCAGAGAAAGAAGTCTAATGGCATCAAATCAAGGGACCGTGCTGGCCATCTCACAGTACCTTCCTGCCCCATCCACCTATTTGTAAATGTCGCATCTAGAACGTCTCTGACAACTTTTGCATTGTGTGCGGGGGATCCGTCATGTTGGAACCACATTTATAGATGAGTTTCCAGTGCTAGATCCTCCATGAGGAGTGCTAGTGTGTGTTGAAGAAATGATGCATATCACTGTCCATTCAATGTTCCGTGCTAAAAATAGGGACCTACAATACAGTTAGCAATGATACTGCACCAAACATTGACACTCCACTGTTGTTGCTGAGCAACTTGGTGAATCCAGTGGGGATTTTGCATGGACCAGTAGTGCATGTACCACAGATTCACATTACCATGATTTGTAAATGAAGCCACGTCTGTGAAAAATATATTGCTTAGGAATACTGGATTACCTTGCAACTGCTGAAGTGCAAAATGACAGACTGCAATGCTGGATTCAAAGTCATTTCTGTACAGTTATTGGTGCAGTGAGATATGGAACAGATGAAATGGATGCCGATGCAAGATTCTGCACACACTGCTGTGGCTTATTCCTACACGTTGTGCAATTTCTCGTACACCCACCTGAGGACTGTGCGCTACAGAAGCCAGAACAGCAATTTCGTTTCCATTGCCAGTCGCTGGTATTGTATGTCAATGTTTTGCGGGAGCCCAACTTCCTGTTTCTGTGAGTGTCTTGCAAATGTTGCCAATGGTTCAATGTCATGGACACCGCTGATCTGGGTAGTGTTCAGCATAGACTGTCACAGCTGTGGCTGCGTTTCTGTGACATTTGCCGTAAATTAAAATAATATCTAGTTTTCTTCATTACTGAATGTCGGCATATCGACTAGATGACGGCAAATGTAACAAGCTACAAGAAAACAGGTTTTAATGTAGCATATGTGACTTTCGTTACAGTAGGAGAGGTGTTCAGCAGACCCGATTAGGAGACACTTGTACACTGAAGGTAGAGCATGCCATGGTGATATTTCTATGTTTTACAGCAGGATACAGGTGGCAGTGCAGGCAACCCGTGCTCTGAACACAGTACTACATGCGATGCATTATGTCAGAAACTGTGACACCATTGCTATCCTTTACAAGCCATATATTTCAAAACTTATGAGGTTGATAAACATGAAACCAAGTGTGTTACCACTAATTGTACATCTAGTTGTCATTTCGCAACAATAAACATTATGTGCAAGACATCTGTCATTCTGACACAGCATTATTTGACACATTATAAGAGGTGGACCGGTTCAAGTAAGGTACAGCTCAAGAAGGGGCTAAATTATCCCCCTTTAGGAGTGCCATCAGTGAAATATGGGCCAATGATGTGTTGTCATACAATACCACACCATACATTAACACTCCACTGACGTAGTATGTCAATCAAATCACGATTACCGGCAGCGTGAGGTGCACGCTTGAGTCTCAGGACATGTGCTAGCAGTGTGCTTCATTGATTTAAAGCATCAACATCCCTTTGCAATTTCTCAGGATGTCATTGACGTATTGCGATGCAACCAACACCATTATTTTTGTGATTTGTCATGCTATTGGTTGCATACAAAATAAAAGGGGGCATCCATTTAGATATACACAAGTTTGTGTTGAAAATAGTATTTGTTTACGTTTTAAAACTTTGCATAGTATTTGGTTTCCTAAGCCCCTGTCATACGTTCATTCTGGTGAAAATCATTTTTTAATATCTATTGTTGTTCCAGAGATATTTGAGGTGGCAGAGTTAGGTGAGACACCATGTATAATTTTTTGAAAGGTTTTTGAAGATGTGCTTTTTGAGAAATTAAAAATTGGAATTTTCATTTAAATGTGAAAAAATTGCCTTGAACCCATATTGTGTTGTATATTGTAGGAAAGCTCATGGAAAATTGCTCAAAATAACAACTCTCCCACCATTTTAGCATAATTATGAGAGTTGCTACAGCAATTTTACATTGTGATGGTGTAGGGTTTTTTGATCATATTTGACAACTTTACATTGCCATATTTTCAAAATGAGTCAACAGATTTTAATAAAACTGTGTATTTTTCGTAATGTATATGTTTGCTACCTTTGTGCCGAGTTTCATCAAAATCTGAGATGAGTAGGGCACTAATAACCTTGTTGTTGTGCGCCCTAAAACACTAATCATCATCATCATCATCATCTGAGATGAGTCAAATCACTGTTAATTTAAGATACAATTACCTCAGTGTCCTGTCTGGATTTCCATAGTTAGACATACTTTGCTCCTTTCAGTCTATAATGGCATTAATGCACAGCTGTGGAGAGACGACATTCTTTCTGATTTTGGTCAGTCATCGGTAGTTGACACAGAAACACCATGTGCCAGCCTTCTTTTTCACAAGGATTACAGGAGAGGACCAATAATACTGAAGGTTCAGTGATGTCTTGCAGCGTCTTCTCCACTTCCTCCCAGATTATCCGTCATACAGTCAGTGACACACTGTATGAGTGTTGGCAAATTGGTGGATGATTCCCAATGTTGATATGGTCATTTACAATGGGCCACTTGAACTGCCAATTCTCCACCCTGGCTTTGAAAGCAGCCAAAACTTGATGCAGAATAGTTATTACTTGCCAACATTTTTCCTGACAGGCCATTTCCTATTGACATTTCATTAGTAACTTCCTCCCCTGTGTTGTCTGTAATGGTGACAGAGCACAATATTTCATCAAAAAGGTGCCCTTTCTGGACTGGTCCGGCTGTCCCTATGAACATATTCTCAAGACTGAGTTGTGGCTGTTCGTGACAGTGATCTAACATTCTCCTTCACCACATAAAATGCTTATGATCATTGCTGGCATGTAAATTTCTTTTGTAAGCCTGAATAACTTTTTGCAATTGGCAAAAGCTTCTCAGTTTAAATGGGCCACAATTGCCTAGAGCAGTCTTTGTTATATGTGCTTGTCAGAATAGCTTCATCATTCTGGAGCTGTGATCTTCTACAGTCTATGACAGCTTGCGGTGCCTGTGAGGTTGTCTGTCACAAAACAACATTATGACTGCATTATGTTAAAATGGCAAATTTGAAGGGCTGTTTTCTGTCATTGATCATTAATCATGTAAGATGTGTTCTTGTTGGCTGGGTGTCTTTCCAAGTTGCGGCCTTCAGCACTACTGCTTTTGTAACATGAAACACAGTTATCTTTAGCTGATGACAATAAGCATCTGACATTAAAGAAAAGGAAGCAACTACATGGGTTGGCTGTTGGTGGTGATGTTAATTAGGTTTCCTGTCATCATGGTAACTGTCATCCATGAAGGATTTTCACCTCTCGTGACCTAACTTCCATAGATAGTTATCTTGCTTAGCTTTCCTGAAATTGGTGGCTAGTCAAGCTGTGGGTACCCAGCAAGAGGAACAGCCCCAGGAATGGCTCCAGCATGTTGGGGAGCGATCTGGGCCCTGGTTCAGGAATGAATTTCATCTGAGAGGTCGACTATAATCATCTGCAGTTGACTGACATGAGTAGTGCTGTTGTGATGTTCTAGCACTTGTCTTTTTTCTGTACAGTAGTGTATAACTTGTCTAGGGCATGCATGGCGAAAACAGACTAGTGTGTTGTCCTCCATCCTCTAAATGTCTGTTCTTGTGTGGAGGTGTTTTGCTTGGCAAAGGAATGTTGGGAGGGTGCTGTTTTGTCATTTGACAGTGGCTGTGTAAGTCTGATTTAGTTGAGTTCATTCTTCAAAGCACATTCGACTGGTGGCACAGACTAGTGCCAAATATTGATGCACCTCTTCTTCAACATTCTCTTATACCTTCTAACATGTAGGGTCAACATTCATTGCTGATGTCTCTTGTGTACTTGGTCAGACTGTTTTGGCTGCCATAAAATGCTGTATCATCTCTTCTCTTATGATGTGATGTATGAGAGAGGCAAGATCATTGTGGTCTTTCAAAACTGCCATAGCAACTACATTTGGGAGTTGATCATACCTCCTTTGTGCGACTTTTTTTCTCGATGTTTGCTACTAGAAGAGCTCGGTACATGTCTTCTTTTATTTCTTTCATCAAATGTGAGATTTTATTGGTTTCTGTCATATTTGGGTTCACGATGTTACAAAGGGCCAAAACATTCTCTATATATGAGTAAGACTCTCATTTCGTCATGATGTTGGGTCCTGTTATTCAATTGTTCTTCTGCTAAGTGGACTTGCTGCTGATTGCTGACATTCATTTTTTTTTCCAGTTTGGCTTGGTATTTACCTCAGCTATTGAGCTTCTCTCTATTGTTCTTGAACAATTACTGGGCTGCTCCATCAAAGTAAAAGTATACATTCACCAAATGCATCATGTCATACTACTTGTTGTATATAGTGGCTCGATTGAATCCTTTCAGCCATTTCATCAGGTTGTGACAGGTGTCTCTGGAAAATACTGGTGGATGCCTGATGTGCAGCATACTTTATGCTGCCTGATGTGCAGTGTACTTTATGCTGGCTTAGAATCCATTGGTCTCCTGGATATAAGAACCTTTGGAATGATGTACCACTTATATTCTGAGTCCTGTCTGTGTAGGCAATGGATTTTACAGTGTCTAATTGGAGCAATGGTGATATAGATGTTTCGAAGTACCTGTCATTGCCACCAAATAGTATTGCATTGAAACAATAGTCAGATCTGATTCCAAAAACAGGGCTCTCAATGAAATACAATACTTAAAACTGAAAGAACATTTATTATGAACACTAACATCCAGTCAGAACAGAACTGATCTCCTCGGTGGAGAGTGCAGTTATTTATACAGACATCGAATATTCCAGACTATACAAACATTACAAATATAAGATATTTCAAGAACCTTCCAGAAATGACAAATACTTAAAAACAAATCATTGCTGGTGGTCGGGTTCGAACTGATGATCTGCAGCCAGCACCAACACCCTCACATTTATCTCAAATTCTAAAATATAATTTAATGCTTATACATGACGCATTACTCTTATTTTCTGCTGTCGTCTTAAAGTTTTTGTTTTTGCATCATTGTATTTGTGTTGATTGTTTCTTATCAGTGTGAGAGTTATCTTCTGGCATCATCCACAAAGCAAATTTCATCTAAGATGTGCCTTTTATGGGCTCTGCAATTTACTCACTTCTCAAGGATAATGAAAGCATCATGAAAATTAAAAAAAAAAGTAATTAATTGGTATGCTGATGAATCACAAATTTTTCAGCCCAGATTTAATGCAGTGATGATTTGACCTGTTTCTTTCTCCATCCTGTTTCTATTCACTACTCTTTGGTATATTTTCCCTTGCTGTTGTACAGTCAGAGCAAAGCATACACTAATGTTGCAACAAGGAATGTGTGTCATGTCATCGTGTCTTTTAAGTGGTTTGTTGCATGGGATAAGCAGATAGTTTTGGTCAACTATTAGCTGCATTTACACTGAGTTTAAAGACATTTCTGTGTGCAACTTGTTTCACGACATGTTAGCAACATTGTTTGCTGTTCACATCCCATCGACTCTGGCGTCAAACATTTCTACATACGTATTCACTTTGTTGCTACGCAGAACTGGCAGCAAGCATTTCATATTGTGAAGAGGAAGAATTAATGGTATGTTGTGCTACATTAATAATACTTGATGAATAAGCAGACAAAGAAAAAGACATAGTCATCATTTGTGGACAGAAACATAGTGTAGGAGACGTGATGGTAGTGACATCCTGTGTGAGCTGAATTTGGGAGAAGGTTCTGGTTTTCATAACATCTCTAGAATGTTGTCGTCTGATTTCGAAATTATGATGAATATCACAGAGCCAGTTGTTTCTAAGAAAGGTACAAATTTAAGAAAAGCAGTTCCTGTATAGCAAACACTAGCTGTTACTCTTCATTTTTAGCAACAGCAGATTCCTATCAAAGCCAGCCATATATCAGATAGTTCCTAGAGTTTGTGAAGCTTTGACTGAAGGACTATGTAAATGTAATTTGGTTATGGTAATAGCACTGAAACAGATATTAATACAAATTATTGTTTTCAATGCAGAAAACTTCTTTAACCTCAATGTTGCTCTCACTTGCAATGAGTATGACAGGGGAAACTGCTGTTGATGATCCCCCTGCCACCTTTATGTTTAAGTACTGACTGCTGCCTCCTGCATACATACATTCATTTCTGTCTCATAGAAAGCATTGTGATTTGTTTGTCATCACCCTTTTGTAGGGCGGCAACTCATGTAACTTGCTGATGACAAATTTTCAAAGTCAGATAACAAATCCTATTGTTGTTACTGTTCCTGTGGTATTGAGAAATAAGAGACTTCATTGTTTTATCTACTTTACTGCTGCTGGTATTGAGCAGTGCAGCAATGTTTTGTACGGAGTCATGCTTATGTTTAATATTTTTATACCTGTGACTTTGAAGATGCCAGAGCCACTCCTCTGCCTCATAGAGTGTGACAAGTTCATAAATTTCGCTTCTTGTCCACTCCATTTCTTAAAGGAACACATGGAAAGAAATGTGCAACACTGCAGACTGAAAAAGAACAAACAGTAGTGCTGTATAGCGGCGTTTAGTGGTGGCAGGCCAGGAATGTTGTTCCTTTGATCTGTACTGACACAGCCATGGAACATTGGTTTTGAGCTGCCAACATGTTGCAAACTTTGGTAGCCCAGTACTAGCAGTGAACAATGTTGCAGAACGTGTTCCAAACTCAGTGTAAATGTGCATTTCTGTGCACAGAAGCACATGTGTTGTTGCTCTGTGGCTTAATTGGGCACCTAAGAGCAAAGCTTACCTGACCAATTCTTTAAACCAGTAGCGTATATTCTAGTTCATTACTTTAGAAATTGTTGAAATTATCAGCAACATTGATGTATTATCATTTGTTGCATCAACATATTAAAAATTCTTCAGTTTTCTTTTTAGTATGGTATAACTTTTTCTTGTTATTGGCAACCATAATTATATTTTGATAACAGCAAGCATTGATGTTGTTATTGAAACAAATACTATTTCAATTTTTATCAGCCATTGGTGAGATTCTCAAATCCATCATGCTAAATTTCTTCATTTTCATTTTTGGTTGCTGACAATGTGATTTTGGGTTTAACTTACTTACATATTTGAAAGTATACACATGCGCAGTGTGAATTATTCTGCAATTCAGCAATTTGCTATAAATATCATGGTGGTGGCAGTGGCAGCGACGGCAGTAATGATGGTAGCGGTAGTCTTCAGTACAAAGACACTTTGGTGCAGCTCTCCATACCAGTCTGTCCTGAGCAAGTCTCTTCATCACTGCATAGCTAGTTCATGAACCTGCTTACTGTGTGTGATCCTTAGTCTCCCTCTTTTCTTCGCAGTTCGATTCAGTACCTCTTCATTAGTATTACGACCTTCCCATCTGATCTCCAGCACTATTCTGTAGCATCACATTTCAAGAGCTTTATTCTCTTCTTCTCCGAACAGTTTACCATTCACATTTCACATCTTTACAGTGCTACACTGAAGATAGATACCTTCAAGAAAGACTTCCTAACATTTATATTTGATGTTACCAAATTTCACATTCTCAGAAAGGTTTTTCTTGCTGTAGAAGCCTGTATGACCAAGGGAAAAATAAGTGCTGCCTACAGGAAAATTAGAGAGACTTTTGAAGAAAATGAAAGCAACTATATGAATATCGAGAACTCAAATGGCAAGTCCATACTAACAAGGGAAACTCCCTGTTGCAATCCACCCCTCCCCCTCAGATTTAGTGGTAAGAGGGGCCCAGTGCACAGTCCATCAGAAACTGAACACAGATCAAGCATGAAGACGGGAAGAAGGTGTACAGGACTATGGAAGGGGGAAGAAAAAAAAGGGCAAAATAGAAACAGTGAGTGGTCCAAGAATAAGAAGTCCAATGTAGAGCAGCCGCAAAGAGAAATGGCGAGCCATGTTCCAAACTCTGTCATGCCAATTTTTTTATTTTATTTTATTTATTTATTTTTGCTGTTCACTTTATTCAAATTTTTGTCTGTGTCATGGTGTAACATCCGTTTGCAACTGTGAGGTCTAAGGTGGGGACCTATAATGACAGTTGATTCTGCATAACTACTCTATTACCAGCCAAAAGGAAGTGGCTTTCGAATAGGAACCACAAACGTTTGATGACAAAGCAACAAATTAACCAAATCCTCCACTGGAAAACATGTCTGGTGTGTCGTACAAGGCATTGTGACAGTATGTGTGTCAAACGATATGAATCTCATATCAATGCACCTAATATGTACAACTGGTAAGAGAGGTATGCCTCGTTGCCTGATTTAGGTCATCGTATGAATGTGAATGTAATCACTCCCAAGGAAATGATAAAGACAGAATAGTTTGTCAAATAAGTTGTAACAAATGAATGCAATATTTTCACAGTCACACATTTTCTATGTGCTCTGTCAAAATATATGTTGTTAATGTTTTTGAAGTTGTGTTCTGTTCCGGAAGTCTGGACTCTTGACATCCTTTGTTGTAACATAGGTCACACCTGTTTATTTATTGCTTTCATTTGTGTGAGATGTCTATGTGGTATCTTGCCTGCTCTCACTATTCATCACACTTACTTACAACAGTAACATATTCTAACCACATGACTCATATTCTATAACCAATGTATAGTATTACAACTGCCAAGACTGCAGGAAGCATTTCAATGACCAGATGGACAGTTCGTAATGTTGTGGTAAAATATATAAATGGCATGAGGGATTTTGGAACAGAGGTTGCCCAATTGGCAGTCCAATACCATGACCACTTACCCATGATGCCATTACAGTTTCAGGCTGTTCTTTATTGCACTTCTTGTTGTTGGACTATTCACTGTTTGTATTTTGCTTTTTGTCACAGTTCAGTACACCTTCCTGTTTACATGCTCAACTTGGGTTCAGTTTTTGATGGGCTGTCCACTGAACCTTCTTATACTAAATCTGAGGGGGTGCAATGGGGAGTTCCCTTGTAAGCAAAGAAGGGAGAACTAAATGGTGATAGAAATGTATAGAAGACCTATAGTAGGGAAATGAAGACAGTGGTATAGAAAGTGAAGAGAGAATAAGTGAAGGTGAGATGGGAGATTTGGTGCTACAAGAAGAGTTCCACACAACCCTAAAAGAAGTGAGTCAGAACAAGGCCCTGGAGTAGATGACAGTCTCTTTGTATTAATGCGTGTTGAGAAAACTGTTTCATATGGTATGTAAGATACATGAAACATGTGAAATACCGTCATAGTTAAGGAAGAATATAATAATCCCAATTGCTAAGGTGACAGGTGTGAATATTTCTGAACCATCAGTTTAAGAAATCATGGTTGCAAAATTTTGGCATGAATTATTTACAGAAGAATGGAAACCGGTAGATGCCAAACTCTGGGGTTATCAGTTTGGCTTCCATATAAATATGGGAAAATGACAGGCAATACTGACCCTACAACATATCATAGAAGATATTTTAAAGAAAGCAAACCTATGTTTATAGCATTTATACATTTAAAAGAAGCTTTCAAACTTCTGAATCTAGAAATCGTACAAAAACCGACACTGAAAAACCTTTATGAGCTGCATGTCTGTTTTAAAAAAAAATCATATTGTGTTGTTCTTTGGATGCTGAGCATAAAAAAAAGATCATGTGAACTTATTTTCTACTCATTATGGCAGAAACTCCTGTGGATAGAGGACAAATAAAAACAAAAAGCCAAATTCAAAGTAGTATTGTGCTATAGTAAGAGTTATTCTTTCCTTGTGCATGTTAAGATAACAGTGAGGAATATGTCCACTGTGGACAACCTCTGTATTTATTGGTGCACAACTTGAGGCCGTTCAGAATTTTAGTTGGAATGTTTTTACATTCCTCCAGCATCAATATTTTTTAGGGTGTGAGGTGATCAAAGCCTCTGTGCTAAATGATTAACGTGGTCCCTGGCATGGTCTCTAGATGAAGGTCCAGCCACTCAATTTGTGTGATGCCTTTGCCCTCCTGTGCCTCACCAACATAAGTAATTGTACTGGGGTGAGTTTTGAAAATGAAATGAGGTACACTATGCCATAGACCACTAGAAAGCCAAACATATTCCTATCTTGATAAAGGAATTTTCCACTATGACCAACTGCATTACAAATATATGTGGTGGTTTTCTTACATTCTTCGTGACAAGTGACCCAGACCATGAATCAGTATCCACTGTAATTGTCACGATACAATAAGTTGTGTTCATGTTTATGTTTTCTTTGTCCCCTACATGTCAAAACACCAGAATCCCTCTGTACACTGAACTGTGATTAATCTAAACTTGTTCTGACCACCACCAGGTGGTGTGAGTCATAATGTTCAACATATCAGTGCATCTGCATGACAAGGCAAGGTTGGGTGACAGTGGAATGCTTTGTGTCAGCTTTTGAGATATCAGTTCTACACTGTCAGTTGTCTTTAAATGATGAGAAAAGAAGGCTCACTGAAGCACCAACCTGTTCTTTTTGCCACTTGGGCCTTGTTTTCATCTTCTTTGCCTGGTATACATTTGGTGTCCTATGTAGCACTTGTACATTGCTATTCCTTTTGCTAACAACAGCATTCTTCACCTACTAACATTCCAACACAACTGCATGATGGTGGCATTTGGATCCATTGCAAGTTGGGTGTGTGGCCTTACACAATCCTTATCACTTTGGTGAAAGCCTGCAGCCATTCTTCAAGATGACTGTTCACTGTAGGTGACAGTGTGGCATACTTAGGTACAGACACTTGTAGTTTCAACCTATACGCTAACTGCAACAGATTTTCCTTCGAGATAGACGGCTAATCAATACCTTTCGCATTGCAGCTAAATACATGGAAATTTCAATCTACAGCAGTTGTGGAGCAGTGTAGTGTTCCTGTGTATCACTCCATATTCCCAGCCCCTCCCTCTCTGCCCTGCTTCCCTCCTGCCCCCCTCCCCCCTACCCACCATCATGTTGGGAAATAGGCAGAAGAATAAGGAGAATAAAATTTTGCATATATTAAAGCAATAGTTGAAGGGCTTATTTCAGTAGTGGTACAAGTCCATTTTTGTTCATTGTGAAATAGAGTCCTAAAGTTAAATGAGTGCTGAAAAATCTGCAGTTGAGATACCAGAAATATTCAAGCATATGGCCTCTTGCTAGAGATGAACCTTTCTCTCTGTTTATTTGGATCATTAATTTCAGAAGCATTATAGGCCGAAAAGTGGAGGTAATGGACTTGTACCAACTACTGAAATAAACCCTTCAGTTAAAGTATGCTTCTTGAAATGTGGAGGTGCATGAGAATTATATTATCCACCAGTCAGTCCCAAAAAGTTGGGAATGGACCATTGAATCATGTGAATGTACCCTAATAGGAAGAGCTTACAAAGTTTGTCACATTCATTAATGTCACTGGCAGTCCAAATCTGACTTAAACTGCTAAATACCATTAGCACCAGTCAGTCATGAAAATTTGAATGATGGCAATACAAGGGAAAAAGAAGTCAGGATTTAATTAAAATAGATGATGTGTGTAGTTTTTGTTTTATTATTATTATTATTATTATTATTATTATTATTATTATTATTATTTAGCATTTGACGCTGTTGAGTAATCACAAGCACACTATAAATTACAAACAGAAAATTATAAACAATCAGTATAACAAACAAAACCAAAACTTAAGATCATTTTCAGGTTTTCCAACCACTCAATAGCTTTAGAACCAGCCTGATGCAGTTCATCTAGGGATCCAGTGAAAACGTACAAAAGACAGTCCTGAATGGTATTTGATATTGTCTGCACCACTTTAAACTTCAGTTACAGCTTGGAGTGTAACACCTGTTCTTCCTGTGCCACATCTGATTTCATTGCGTCTGCTTCAGGTGGTGTGAGAAATATTCAAACTCCAGGCTTAATACTAGGGGTTTTGACTCTCAAAGGGCTTTGCTCAGGGTGGAGATGACCCCTGATTTCCAGGCAGCTGCAGGATTGAAATTGTTTGTTAACAGGCTCATGGGGGATTCTCCAGACTGGTTGACAACATTTCAGTTGCCTTGTAGAATCTTGCTGGTTTATATCAAGTATGGGGAGAAACTGGTTCTAATGCAGTCTTGTTCATGACTGCATGAGCACTTGCTATCTTTATATGTCCCATAGAATGATGTTGGTTAGCAGAGGGAGCCATTTAACAGGCTGTAAGCAGAAGCATACCAAATAAAAAGAATATGGCTTCTCAAAGCTGAACATTCACTAAGTGGAATCATAAATTGAGTAATACTTAGCTGATGATTAAATCAAAGTCAGTGCTGTTGTTCCCAGAATGTTTGAACTGAGTCCCCACAGATTTTTTAATTTTTTAAAAATGTATGATAACATAGCAGAACAGTGTGCTTCATCATTATGACTTGTGTCTGCATAACGTAAATCAACAAAAATAAATCATAATTTTAATTGTTGCCTCATAATTAATTGCACTTCTTCTCTTTCTTTATCTTTTCAGGAGGAAAATGAAGATGACTTAGAAAAACTACGGCTTGCTGCTCTTAAATCATTGCGGACTGCAAAAGCAGTTCCTAAAGTTGTCAGGAAGTTTAAGAAGGTCAATAAGAAGTTTATTTTTAAGGGCCAAGGAATTCGAACTAACTGCTATAATGGCAAATCAATGAAAAAGGTACATCAGAAATATTGATTTTGTATTCAGTGTTCTATCATTTAGTATCATTGCAGATTCTGAAAATATGAAACCAAACTGTCTACAGGCTATTTAACAAAATTCATTTTCTGCATATGTGTATTTTGCTCTTTTATACAATTATGTACGTAATAAAAAAAATACCTAAGTTTGATTGCAGTTGTGAGCATTTATATAATGCTACAAGTTTGTAAGTAATTACTTTTTTCTGGAAGAGTACTTGTCAAAAAGCTAATGTAGCTATTTCTTAGACATTTTATGTTATTTGGAAAACGACTGAACATTTAATTGCAGCATATAGAAAGCTCCCTCTTATCTCCAGCAATTGACAAGGCCAAGACCAAAGCACCCTATGTAAACAATGAAATGGAAAGTGGCAATCTTTACCACAACAATGTCAACAGGCCAGAATCAAAGACAGAGACAGTCTGAATTGCAACTAGAGAGGAAGACCATGTGCCGAGCAAGGTCATTATCCAATAATCCATAGCACAATGATGCTAGTAACAATAATACCACAGCAATACCAAATCTGAGTACAGAACTGACTGACAATTTGCCGGGTAGCCGTATTTATATCGGACTCCGACGACACTGTTGCCAAGTGTATTCATGTGGTGAGAGCTATGAGCACAGTACCACGACTAGACTGCCCTCTATTGGCCATCTAGGTCCATTATCTCCAGCAGACATTGAGTTTCAACAGAGCTGGATACAAGACCTTCCATTTCCTTCCCCTCCAAAAAAAGTATGTACGGGTGGAAATGCCCCGGACTGTGCTGTGAGGGTGGAATGGAGGCAGGGGAAAGTCCGGTCCCTTTGGCTGATGGCTGTGTGCAGGGAGGAATTTTAGCAGCATCTATTAGGACATTGCTACCAATGAGAATGCCATAGGGTTCCACCAGTGAGTGGATGTGGAAATGATTGTTGGTGCAAGAGTCATAGACTGCTGCCACAAATGCTGGCCATGAGGCAACATTGTTGCCAGACAGTGGTGGAAGAGGTGGTGGCAGGTGCAATGCATGCATTTGAGGTTGGAACTGGTTGTATTGGCCTCACTCGAGCCTCTTCCGTGTTTGGACTGATGTAACATGCTCCCAATGGGTGTCCACCACCATTTCTGGTATCCAAGGCTCAGTACTCTCCCACAGGATTGGGCCCACACAGCTGTGCCAGGTGCATATCACTGGGGCAGCCTCTGGGCTCTGAAGATGTAGCAGGATCCATGGTTGTAGCTTGTGGAAGAACTTGGTGTGGCTATGATTGTTAATCGGCATGCTTCGATAAGTGTTAAAAACGTGGTGAGAGTAGACATAGTAACAGACTATTTGACAGCTTTCTTCATTTGCTGCTGAAAGGTCTGAACAAAACATTCTGCTTCACCATTTCAGGAAGAATGGAACAGAGGGCTGCAGATATGTTTTATGCCATTTTCCATGCAGAAAACTTTGAAGGCAGATGCCGTGAATAGAGGCCCATCGTCAGAAACCAACGTGTGGGGCAACACTTTGATGCCCAAAACCTGAGTGAAGATGGTTAGGTGAGGCTGGCATTAGTCATGGTGGATGCCACACGTACAACATATGGGTACTTTGAGCAACCATTCTGAATGAACAGCCTCATTAATCTTCAGCCCTGGACCATTGCTTCAATGTGCTGTCGATTTCCAGCCAGCACTCATGTCAGCGAGTTATAGCACTTTCATGCGAGACATCCTTCAGTGTTCCCAGTACAGCAACCTGTTTGCACAAGTCTGCCGGGATGATCAACCGATGCATGTCTGTCTCAGTATCCAAAAGAATGACATCGTTGACAACCGAGAGTCTGTGAGAAATATGTTTCCGGGAGCTGAAATCGTTTGACAACTGGTGGGTGAAGTTAGTTGGCCAGCCATGGATCACGCAGTAGAGGGCAAAGTGCAAGGTGTGGTCCTGGAGCACGGCAGCGGTGCCATGAGCGGCCGTAATAGGGAAACCGTCCAATGTATGTTGCTGGTCAGTATTGATGTCGAAGCAAGAGGACCTTTATTAGTCAAAATCAGGGCCAGGGCCAGTGGGTAGATTTGACAATGTGTTGGCATTGGAATGTAGTGCTGTGGACTTGTACTGTATGGTATAATTGTATACACTCAGGAATAATGCCCAGCACTGGAGGCATTGGGCTATGCTCCATGAGACTGAAACATGGATCAAATAATGTCACCAATGGCTTGTGATATGTAATTAGGGAGAACTGTGGCCCAAAAAGATAGAAATGAACTTTCTTTGTCAATGAACACTATTGCCAATGCCCCCTATTCAATCTGGGAATAGTTTCGCTGTGCAATGGTCAGTGTGTTTGATGCATATGCTACTAACTGAGCTGCTCCCAGCCATCCCCATTCCTGTGTGTGAAGACTACACTGATGCTATACATTGATGCATAGATTGCAACAACCAATGGGTGAGCGGGAGAGGCAGGGGCAAGGGGCAGATTTAAACATAATTTTCAAATGTGTAAAAGCCTAGTCACAGGCAGGGGTCCAGTTGTAAAGCACACACCTTTTATGCAACTGATTGAGGAATTGTGCATTGTGAGTTGTGTGGGGTAAGAACATGGAATAATTGTTGATTTTACCCACAAAATCTGCAATTCAGGTAAGTTTGTCAGGTGGTGTAAGGAGACTGTTGCAGTGACATTCCAACCAGTTGGTCTTTATTGTGAGCCAGTGCCCCACTTACTCCACTTCTGACTGAAAAGACCAGCACTTCTCTAAATGACAATGCAAGCCTACATCTGACAGGGTTGTAAAAAGTATACAGAGAATTTGCAGATATAGAGTCCTGTGAAAATGAGACCATCCAAGTAATTCACGCAAGCCAGAATATGCTATGTCATCTGTTCCAGAAACCTTCAGAAAATTGAGCAGGTTGAGGCTATTCCAAATGGGAGCTGCTTGTACTTGCCACAAACCAAAAGGCATATTAATGACAACAATGTTCTGTGATTCCTCATCTAAGGGTTAAGTGTTGGATGTTTTTAATGGTCACATGATCCTGCTGTGGAAGTTTTAGAGTCATTCAAAGATAGTCTATGGTCAGTAGCACAGGAATACCCAGATTATGCAGTATTAGCATGTGGTGACTTAAACCTACTGAGTATAGATAGCGACATCTGTGAATTCATTGCAGGTGGTACAGTCAGTCAGTCTTGTGAAGTACTTCTGAACACAGTTTTCCGAAAACTGTCTTGAGTGGCTAGTTCGATAGCCCACATGCAGTGGAATTAATTTAGTCCTGGTAGCTACAAAAAGGCTTGTCCTTATTAATAGCATCATTATAGACACAGAGGTTACTGACCATGATGTCATTGTAGTGACTATGTTTACTAAAGTAGATAAATAGATCAAAAAGGTTAGGAGAGTATTTCAGTTAGAAAGAGCAAATAAGCAGTTGTTAACATCCCCTTAGACAGTGAATTGACCACATTTAGTTCCAGTGTGGCGAACATAGAGGAATAATGTGCGAACTTTAAATGTATTGTTAATTGTGCTCCGGAGAAGTGTGTGCCGTGTAAGTGGATTAAGGATGGGAAAGACCCACCACAGTTTAACAGTGAAATTTGGAAACTGCTGAAGAAGCAAAGGCTGTTGCAGTCTCGGTTCAAAAGAGAACACGCAAATGATGACATGAAAAAGTTAGTTGAGATTCATGCTTCTGTAAAAAGATCAATGCGTGAAGCATAAACAGCTACTGCTATCATATCTTAGCAAAAGATCTTGCCAAGAACCTGAGATAATTTTGGTCCTATGTAAAACTGATAGGTGGGTTTAAAGCTTCTCTCAAGTCACCTGTTGACTGGTCTGGTGTGGTAGTAGAAGATAGCAAAAGGAAAGCCAAAGCTTTAAATTTCGTGGTTAAGAAATCATTCACATGTGAGAATTGTACAAACATACCATTGTTTGACCATGACACAAAATCCCCCATGGAGGACCTGGTAAGAAGCATTCCTAGTGTAGAGAAACAACTGAAAGATTTGAAAGCAAATAAATCACCAGGTCTGGATGGAGTTCCGGTTCACTTTTACGAAGAGTACTCTACGGCACTGGCCACTTACTGAGCTTGCATTTATCGCGGTTCTCTTGTCTAGTGCAAGATACCAAGTGACTGGAAAGTAAGACAGGTGACTCCTATTTATAAGAAAGGTACAAGAACTCACTTGCAAAATTACAGACCAATATCCTTACATTAGTTTAGTGCAGAATTCTTGAGCATATTCTCAATTTGAAGATAACAAATTTCCTTGAGAGGGAAAAACTCCTGTCAACAAATCCACATGGTTTTTAAAAGCATTGCTCTTGTAAACCTCAGCTTGCCCTTTTCTCCCACGATATTCTGTGAACTTGGATTAGGGACAACAGTCAGATTCTATATTCCTAGTTTTTCAAAAGATATTTGACATTGTGCCCCATTGCAGACTGTTAATGAAGGTACAAGCATACAGAACAGATTATCAGACATGTGAGTGACTCAAAGACTTCTTAAGTAACAGAACCCAGTACATTGTCCTCGACAGTGAGTGTTCATGAGAGACAAGGGTATCATCAGGAGTGCACCTGGGAAGTGTGAGAGGACCGCTGTTGTTTTCTGTATACAGAAATTATCTGGTGGGCAGAATGAGCAGCAATCTGCTGCTGTCTGCTGATGATGATGCTGTGGTGCCATTGAGTGAGTGCAGGAGGATACAAGATGGCTTAAACCAAATTTGTAGTTGGTGTGGTGGATGGCAGCTGGCTCTAAATATAGAAAAATGAAAGTTCATGCAGATGAGTAGGAAAAAACAAACCTATAAGGTTCAAATACAGGATTAGTAGTGTGCTGCTTGACACAGTTACATCAATTGAATATCTAGGTGTAACATAGCAAAACAATATGAAATGGAACAAACAAGTAAGGATTGTCATAGGGAAGGCAAATGGTGAACCTCGATTTATTGGAGAATTTTAGGAAAGTGTGGTTAATGTGTAAAGGAGACCAGATATAGGACAATAGCACAGCCCAGCTGCACGTAATGGTTGCATGGTTTGAGGTGCCATGTCATGGATTGTGTGGTCCCTCCCACCAGAGTTTCGAATCCTCCCTCAGGCGTGTGTGTGTGCGCGCGCGCGTGTGTGTGTGTGTGTGTGTGTGTGTGTGTGTGTGTGTGTGTGTGTGTGTTGTTTTTAGCACAAGTTAGTTAAAGTAGTGTGTAATTCTAGGGACCGATGACCTCAGCAGTTTGGTCCATTAGGAATTCACACACATTTTAACATTTGAGTACACCCCACTCATGAGTACTGCTCAAATGTATGGGATCTGCACCAGGTCAGGTTAAAGTCAGACATCGAAGCAGTTCAGAGGTGGGCTGCTAGGTTTGTTACCAGTAAGTTTGAACGTCATGCAGGTACTATGAAGATGCTTTAGGAACTCAAATGGGAATCCCTGAAGGGAAGGCGACATTCTTTCCAAGAATCACTAATGAAAACATTTAGAGAACCAGCATTTGAAACTGACTGCAGAATGATTTTATTGCTGCCAACCTAAATTTCACTAAAGGGCTATGAAGATAAGAGGTATTGGGGCTTGTGGAGAGGAATACAGGCAGTTGTTCCTCACTTGCCCTATTTGCGAGTGGAACAGGAAAGGAAATGACTATTAGTGTTAGAGGGCGCCCTCTGCCATGCGCCATACAGTCTCTTGTGGAGTATATATACAGATATAACTGGAGGTAAGCATCACTAAGGACAATGTTCTCCTCTAGCAAGTTTGGTGAGGAGGTCTTCTGGCCAGGGGATAGGATATGTTTCCGCCTGTGATTGAGCATTTATTGTAGCCTTGAAATCTTCATGCAGTCTGAGAGAAACTGTGGGCTTCCTCATGATAATTAGGGGAGTGACCCATACACTAGATTTCACTGGCTCAGTAACCCCAGCAGCCTGGAGATGATCTAGCTCCTGCTTTACGTCAACACATAAGGTAACCGGAATTGGTGTGGTGCAGTAAAAATGAGCCACTGCATCCAGCTCAAGGGTGATGTGCATCTAAAAGTCTGAGGCAACCCTAAGTCTGGCTAAAATAGAGATGCAAGTGCAGTACAGAGATCATCCAGTTGCTGGAAAGGAGCTATGATTGACACGACCTTGACTTCATCAGAAATAGAAAACCCTAATGATGCAAAGGTGTTCAAATCGAAAATATTGGTAGCAGATGGGTGGTTGACCACAAGTAATGTGATAATGTGCATAATGTTTTGTAGGCTGCAGTGACTGAGAGTTGCCCACAAAGAGGAGTAGAACCACCCTATAGGCCACCAAATGCTGTGAGGGCGGGTACAATTCTAGTGAGCCCAGCTGTTCCCATATTGCCTGATTTATTGGAGAAACAAAGGCCTCTGTGTCCACTTGGAAATAGATGTCCTGGTGAAAAATGCAAAGTGTGAAAAACAGTTTCTGTGTGAAGGAGTCACCTGGGAAGGCCACTGACAGCAGTGCATGTAGCATGTGTATGGTGCCCTACTGCACTTGTGGGGTGGGATGGGAACAGGTTGACAACTTCGACACATTGAGAGGATATACTCCTCTTTGCCAAATTGCATGTGGGGACCCCCCGCAACCCGGACAGTCTACTTGGGAGTGAGCCAAAAAACACCGCAGGCATGGTCCCCGTGTTTGTTGATGAGGGTGACCATAGGCTTGGATGCCATAGAGACATAGGAAAGCAATAAATCACAATGCTGCTGCAACATGAGGATGGAATGTGTGGTTGCCTGTTAACAATCACAACTTGTGGGTTTTCCACGAGTTGTTTGCTAGTAGGCTATGCGATCTCAAATAGTGTGCAGTGCACCAGATGTCCCCCAATGATGGGTTATCCAGTTTGAGCACTGCTGTGTGGACCTCAGGATCGGATGTCAGCTGAACCATGACATGACAAATCGAGGACTCCATGTATGAAGGCAGAGGCTTCACTGGTGCAAGTGAAATCACATTATCATGTCAGTGACCCAGGAGCAGTACGATTGTGCAGGCTGCTTATGTTATTGGTGAAACTCAAGCCTGGAGGCAACTACATGATTTCTCTGTGAATAATAATAATTACTGAACAGAATGCATATCTCCTGCAAGGAGGGTGTGATGAGATTAGACAGAGGTGCCAATTTTCGGGCAAAAGAAATGTCCGGTGATGCCCAAGACAGAAATAACGATTGCTGCAATGAATCATCCATGACTTGAAGAGCTATGAAATGTTGCTTCATTCAATGCAAAGGTGTGTCCTGGTTGTCCGTATCGTCACTGAGAGGTGGAAACAATGGAGGAAGAATGGGGGCATTGACTGCAGGGGGCATGTGAGGACTGCAGCAAAGTGGCCTTGTGTGCTTGAAGTTTGCCTGAAGCTGAAGTGAATTTTATAAAAAGTCTATCTGAAGCTGCAGTTGTTGCATTAGCTGCTGTCATTGCTCCAGCAGGCAAACCAATTAAGTGTCCAAGCCGCCAAACAACTTCCTTTTTCCTCATTGCCAATGTTATATCTACAAGTAGCTGGATATCAACGCATGCATCAGAATCCAGGAGAGAAACACATGAAGCTGCAAGGTGGAAGGGCCACCTGCAAAAGAGAACATGACACCAAATGACAGCCAAGCTAACTAGGGCAGACAGGAGACACAAACAAGGACAAGATCAAAGCAACCTATGTAAACAATGAAGTGTAAAGTGGAAATCTTCATCACAACAATGTCAACAGACCAAGAGCAAAGAGAGAGACAATCCGAATGGCGAACAGATAGAAAGACTAAGTACCAACTGAGGTTGTTATCCAGTAGTCTGTAGCATAACAATGATAGTAACCAATAATATCAGACATGAGTACAGAACTGACTGACATTTTGCTGGGCAGCCATATTTTCATCACCCATGAGGAATACTACTGGCCAGCGTATTCACATGGCGGGATGAGTGGGGCCTAATGCTGTGAGTGAGTGTAGCGCTGTGGTAAGATTGTACCCTCTAACGGCCATCTAGATCCATTGACTCCAGTCAGCATTCAGCTTCTGCTGAACCAGATACCAGATGTAGGTAATGCTATAAAAGCAACAGATTGTATGACATAATCTCTCAGTTTAATTTTCTGATGTTGTGCAATGTTTTTTGAGACTTAAAACCTCATCCAGTTTACTGTTCATCTGATTGATTTTATGGTGTTTTGAATAGCAATCTTCTCTTTCCGTTAGTGCATGAGAACTGTCCCACAATAACATCACTGCAAACATTTGCTGTCACAACACTTCTCTGCAAATATTTGTTCAGAAGTTTTGTGATAGTGAATTTTTATTGTGAAGAGAACTATGTAATAGCAGCATATTTCCTTAGGGGAAATGTGGAAGTAGAGTCAGAAGTTTAGGGTCAAACATCCTACTAATGTAGATGTAATTAAAGATGGAAACTGTTTGAACAGAACAAGGATGAAGCAGGAAACCAATTGCAGCTTTTTAGAAACCAGACTGGCATTTGTGATTTAGGGAAATGTGGAAAACCTAAATTAGAATTATTGCATGCTTATTTGAACTGTACTCCTGAATATTTGTCACCTTTGTCAATGAGAAATATGGAAGAAAGGGGTGATTACTTTAAATAATGTTCTTTGTAAAAGTAACGACTGGTTCAAAAATATGAAGATCAGTATGTTTTTCGTTAGACCAAAATGTGGAAACGTATGTTTGTAAATTGCTGCTCCCTAATAGTAAACTATTAGTAATGGACATAACAGGGAACAGAGCCAAATTCCTATATTTTATTGGAAATACATCACCTAAGCTATGCAGATCTGTCTCCTGTGCAAACTCATTCCACACATTTTGCTATATACCTATGGGCCACAATAGCTTGTCTGCAGAAGGTAGTGGTGTGGCTTATATTTTAATCGGTCTTAAAGTTTTGACTAAATTAAAATTGATGAAAGTTGCAATATTATGAAACAAACAGATAAAATAGTTTGGGAATGTTACCAAATGCATATAGCTGGGGTGGATTTTATTGAAATGTCTCTCCAGAATTCTTTAGCTGATATAATACCTGCATGTGAAGACATAACTGATGTAAATATTTATCCAACTGAGTATAGACATAAAATGACCATCTGCAGAGTGATCATATGCTTTTTTATTTAATTATCTTGATCACAAAGTTGTCTGTACCAGATTACCAGTTTCAGCTATGCAATAGCTATCTTCACAATTGGCAATAAGTAATAGAATAAAACATTACAGTTTACTGTATTAAGAGATAAAAATCCAAAACAGAAATTATAATATAAAGATGATATGCCTTTCATTCTGGTGCACTGCAACAAGCCATAAACAAGTAAAACTAACAGAATTCAAAGTTGCAATGCATGCTTCAACCAATACTACAGAATGCAAATGCCATCTGTTGTGTACATAATTCCGCGTAGTCAGCGCATACACAACTTTCCCACTAGAGTGTGCCCCGCTAAGCACAACAGCGCAGACGCAGCGCTCGTCTGTCTCCGCACTGCGAGATGGCACTGTCTTGGAGACGGACCAAATTCTGCTTCCGTCGATCCGCGTGTTAATATGTCACACAGCCAATGAGATTGCTGCTAACGTAGAACCTTTTCTCCTCATGGATCACACTTGCGCAATGATACTTGAATGCGCGAGGTATTATAACGAGTGTACAGACCTCCGATTAGTTAGTCTGCATTTGTCTGCACCAGTCTGCATTAGTCTGTACCAGTCTATAGTCAAGTTTCAGTCTGCGCCTAATAAGATTATCATGTTCCTGTTCATGGCCATGAAGATAAATAAATAGACACTTTGCCAAGTATCAGAGATATGTGAAATAAGATTAACATACCAAGACCAAAGGACTTCAGATTGTCAATTGTAAACAGCATCCAGAATCAAGTTACGTAATGACTATGATTTTTATTATTCTAATAAATGTGTGTGAAAATTAATCAAGTTCTGTTTAAAGCTGGTCACCGTCAATCTGCTACTCTAAGCGTGCAAGTGGCATTTCTATCGTCTGACCTAATGGCAGAAGATAAACACACCACGATAAGACCATGAGATATATTGCTGACACTCGCCTACTTTGTTAGAGTGACAAGTCAAATAATCTGATGGTGTGTGTACTGAAGGTCTTACAGTATGCACACCACACCATCCTAGAGTTTGTTAATGCACCCATAACATACAGATAATTTTATGAAGTAATTAAAAGAAGTTTCATTTAGAGGTACAGTTCTTAAAAATATTCTCAGCTGTATGTAAGCAAGCAAAAACACATTTAACCGTATAAAAATCTATCAGCTTTTGGAAAGTTTATAGCTGATCATAATTTAGTAAATTGTTCAAAAAATTAAAAAAAAGTGCATAATTTGAATATGCCATGCTGACTTTATAATTAGGAGTCATAAAGGAAGAAGATGAAACAACATTTAAGGGCATGTGTATTAGTCTGTTTCACATATTCTAATTTATATTGTGCTTATAAAAATGAAAATGGAATGCAGGTTGGGTGTGAACTGACAGCAAAGAGTAAATTACAGCAACATTTCTAAAAAATAAAAGATATATGGCGTATTTTGTATTGGGATGATAATGAAGTGTAGCAGCCTTTGCTGGATGGCACAGGCTACTCATGAGTATCTTGGCTACTGTTCTTGTTGTGCTGTTCAACGCAATGGACATTCTTGCACTGTGTGTTGATGCAGAGCTGTAGGTGATGGGAGTACTGTTGACATCTGCAAGCCTGTGACAGCACATTATGAATTCAAATGTCAGGAAATAGTTCATCAAAGATTTTGAAATAAAAGTTTTCATTAAAATCACTTCACTCATTAAGGACATGATCAGGTTGCTGTCTCTTATTGCCAAAAATTTTGAACTCCCCCAAAATGTTATCGTTTCTACTTTTAAGTTTTCATTAAAATCACTTCACTCATTAAGGACATGATCAGGTTGCTGTCTCTTATTGCCAAAAATTTTGAACTCCCCCAAAATGTTATCGTTTCTACTTTTAAGAATAGTCTGTAAAATTTTCGAATTATGTGCTATGTATGTTATATACCTGCAATAAAACAGCATTAGGTGATCACTAAAAACAGAATAATTGCACTTTAAATCTTGTTTCGAAAGTACGTCCCGTCTGCCCAACATAAAAGCAATTACAATCATCACATGTGATTTTATAAATGCCCAAATTATAAAATTAACTGTGCTTCAAGCCAATTTTATGGTGAAGACACAGTTGCAAAATGTTGTTAGGAAGCCCAACAAGATTTAAAGAGCGTATGTACACTGAGGTCACAGAAGTCATGGGATACCACAGAATATCATGTCAGACTTCCTTTTTCCTAGTATAATGCAATAACTCGACATGGCATGGACTCAACAAGTCATTGGAAGACTCCTGCAGAAATATTGAGCCATGCTGCTTCTAAAGCTGTCCATTATTGTGAAAGTGTTGCCATTGCAAGATTATGTATGTGAACTGACTTCTTGATTATGTCCCATAAATGTTTGATGGGTTTCATGTCCTGTGATCTGGATGGCCAAATCATTTGCTCAAATTGTCCAGACTGTTCTTCAAACCAATTGTGAACAGTTATGGCCCAGTGATATGTTTAGAAACATGTGGTCCATGAAAGGCTGCAAATGGTCTCCAAATAGCCAAACATAACCTTTTCCAGTCAGTAACTTGTTCAGTTGGACCAGATGAGGCAGTCCATTCTGTGTAAACACAGTCCATACCATTATGGAGCCATCACCAGCTTGCACAGTGCCCTGTTGAGAACTTGGGTTCATGGCTTCATGGGGTCTGCACCATACTTGAACCCTATATCAGCTCTTTCCAACTGAAATTGGGACTCATCTGACCAGGCCGCAATTTTCCAGTCATCTGGTGTCCAGCTGATATGGCCACAAGTCCAGGAAAGGCACTGCAGGTGATGTCATGCTGTTAGTAAAGGCACACCTGTTGGTGAGCTGCTGCCATAGCCCATTAATGCCAAATTTTGCCACACTTTCCAAGCAGATATGCTCATTATACATCCCACATTGATTTCTGCAGTTATTTCATGCAGTGATGATTGTCTATTAGCACTGACAACTCTATGCAAATACTGCTGCTCTTACTCACTCATTATGTGAAGCCCATTGGCCACTGTGTTGTTTGTGATGAGAGAAAATTTGGTAGTATCGGCACACTGTGTCGGCACTGTGGATCTCAGAGTATTGAATTCCATGACAATTTCCAAGATAGAATGTCTCGTGCATCTCGCTCCAACTACCATTCAGCATTCAAAGTCTGTTAATTCCAGTCATGCAGCCCTAATCATGTAGGAAACCTTTTCACATCAATCATCTGAGTGCAAATGACACCTCCGCCAATGCCCTGTCCTTTTATACTTTTTGTACATGATTCTAATTCCATTTATAATTTATGTGCATGTTGCTATCCCATGACTTCTGTCACCTCAGTGTATAGCTGCAATAAAATAGCTTTTGATGATCACTTAAAAAATCAAAAACTTAGAATAATGTATATAGTACATAATCTGAAAATTTTGTACACCATCCTAAAGGTAGATACTTTAGGATTTTGGAGGAACTTGAAACTTCTGGCAGTAAGAGATAGCATCCTGATCATGTCCTCATGAGGAAAATGATTTCAACAAACGCTTTTACTTCAAAATCTTTGTAGAACTTATTTCCTGACATTTGAGTTCATAGTGTGAAGTGTCATTGTGTGCATTAGAAGGCTTGCAGAGGTCAACAGTGGTGTTGTCACCTACAACTCAGCGTGGATGCACAGCAAATGGGGCAGCACACTGCTCCCTTCAAAAATGTCTGCTACATTGAACAGCACAACAAGAACTGTAGCCAAGATAAACTAACATGGAAGTAACCTGCACCACCCAGCAACGGCCGCTATATTTCACTACCTTCCCAGTAAAAAATATGTTATATGTCCTTTATTTTTTTGGAAATGTTGCTGTAATTTACCCTTTTGTCACTTCACACTCAGTCTGCTTTCCATTTTAAATTTTTTCATGTTTTTTTTATCCACAATACAAACTGGAATATGTGAAACAGACTAATACACATTTCCTTGAAGGTTGTTCTGTTTTCTTCCATTATAAATACTAATTTTAAAGTCATCACAACACACCCAATTTTAAAATGATTTTTTTTAGTCAAATTTTTTTTGAATAATTTGCTAAATTCTGATCTGCTGTGAACTGTCAGAAAAGTAATAGATTTTTTATATGGTTAAATGAAAGTTTTTTTGTTTCTTACTTACATACAACTGAGCATATTTTTAAGAAATGCACATCAAAATAAACCTTCTTTTAATTAAATTGTACAATTATCTGTACATTGTGGATGCATCAGTGACCTCTAGTATGGCATCTGCATTCGATATATACTGCTTGATGTGTGAATGGAAACTTGTGCTAGTTTTTCATGTTTATGACTTGTTACATTGCAGTAGGATGATACGTATATCATATCACATTTATATTATAATTCCAATTTTGGATTTTAACTACTTAATGTTGTAAGAGAGTAATGCTTTCTTCTTTTACTTCCTGTACAGTCTGAAGACTAACTATTGCATAACCAAAAATGGTAATCTTTTACAAAAAACTGTGATCAAGACAAGTAAATAAAAAAAATTACTGAACTATGATTAGCCCTTCTAACCATAATTTGCAACCCATAGTAAGCAATTTGCTTCATTACAAAGAAATGCCATCATGAAAACCAATTAGAATGTTAATGATCATGATCAGTCCACTCAATGTAGATATAACTGTACTCCAAAAAACATGTGACTCATCTTGCAACTTCACTTCTCAAAGAATACTTATTTGTTTGGTATACATAGCAGAAACAGGAAACATTACAGAAGGATGAAATAATAATAATAATAATAATAATAAAACCTTACAAAACTGTAAGTGGCCGGTAAACAAAATTCCAAAGGAATTATAGTGTGAAAGTGTTAGAGACTGCAGGTATAAGGAACGGGTTGCGAGAAGGGTGAAGTCAGATGTCAATGCTTCTAGTCATGTTAATTAAGAGGCAGGTGTCCAATTATATGACACTTTTGAAGAAAACTATAATGTGTCATCTCAAAGCAGCCTTTGAAGTGGTATGGAACAGAACGGTTGTCAGTGAACTGTTCTGCAACCACATTCCTACAACAGCGATTCAGATTCAAGTAGCAGGTCATCCTCTAAATGTTACATATTGAGAATAAAGCAGTATCAGCAAAAATATCCAAATCTCCCAACACTAAAGCATAAATTTGTCAAAATAAGTGAAAAAGGCAATGCTAACAGGTGAGAACAAAGATGATGTGTGAGTTGTTCAGTGGTCTAACAACAGACAAAATTAGTTTCTGTGAAGTGTACTGTTCATGTTTTATCACAAAATTTGCTTAATGGAGCAAATATGTATTTCTGAAGATTGCACACGTGTAAAAGTTATCTGATTATTGTTAGAGCATTGAAGTATATAACAAGTATTACTACAATGCCTTAATGATTACCACTGAACTATAAAAGTTCAAACTTTTATCATATTTGTTTTCTATATTTCTCAAAAGAGCAGTGGTTGGAAGTGTTGGTCAATTGCATCTTTTAAATTCAAATATATTGAGACAATTACAGTTTGACTTTCAAGATTTTATAAACTGTCACCTGCTCTCTAACTTATAAGGAAGCAGGTTTTCATTTTTGAAAGTGGTCAGCTGGCAAAATTTTCCTCTATTTGCCTTTTCTTTGTTATTCTTAATGGGTTTTAGTAGATTTTTTAATCCAGCCTGTAATAACAGTTTTTCAATGTATCAAGTGAATGTGACTGATTTGACTGTGTCTGTATTTTATGTGTAACTGCACTCTGGCGTCAGATATTGCACTGAGTGTACCATAACTCTAACTTGTGCAAACAGTCTGATATTATCTGAACTATATTAGCAATTACCAGTTGTTGTAAACATGAATTTTGTTTTTCAGAATTTCAGAGGTAACTCAAACCAGAATTTCAGAGGCAACTCAAACCAGAATTTTAGAAACAACTCAAACCTTATTACAATAGTTCCTGTGGTGGAAATGTCTGGGGCCTCTGGGAGTGAATGTGGAGGACAATCTTCAGAAATTAAAGATTCAGAAGTTAATCAAGGTAAATTATTTTTTTGAACATACAGTTTTAGATGTGGGAAGTCTGAAAATTTGCCTGAAATTATTTGTAATGAAGCCTTTATGGATGAAGTCAGTCATGCAAGAGCCAGTAGTACCCTATCTCGAGGCAAATTTGTCTCTTTGATTTGCACTTGGGGTAAGTTTAATTTCTGATTAGCTCCACCATTTATTTACACATAAGTTAAATAACTAACTGCAATTTAATGGCACTGTAAGCTGACAAAGCATTATCTACAGACTGTTCCTACATAAAACTCCAAGTTAATTGTTAAGGAATTTATTTCTCTAACTTTAGAGGTACAATACTGAAGCAATGGACAGTTTAACTTTGCATTTAAAAACTGATACACAGTGTGCGGTGGAAGTATCAGTGGACAAAATGTGCAGAGATTGCTTTATAGTGATATGGGGGAGAGGCAGCAGATAATGTATTATGCTGGTAGTGGGGAGCTAAGAATTCTGGGCAACAAATAGCAGCACATTACTGAAAATATGACATGCTATTATACAATTAAGTCAGGAGAATGTTATAATGTCTTGTTATAATAATAAATAAATCTTGTGTTTATTCCTAGTTTGGGCAGTTCCTACTTTGTCAGAAGTTTGTTGTCTCTTCAGCCACTAATAACTGGAATTAACAACACTGGGATCTAATATCACCAAGTTTCTTTTTTATGAGTGTGACATCATCAAATATGCCACCTGTTTTGATGTGACAAGTCTTTCACCTTGAGTATGGAAGTGGCTTAAAAACAATTTTCTGCAGTGATTGTATTCTATAGTTCTCATAATAATGTAATAAAGCATATGTGTTGTAACCTGTTTACTTTATGTTTCTAGTAAAGAAATGGCAGGTCAGCTTTCACTGTGTTGTGTGCGTGCTGTTTACAGCTCACATAAACCGTTATGTTCAAAATAAAAACAACACAAGACTACTAGAGTCTCACTGGATACAATAATGTGTCATTCCAGCTATTTTGTGATGAAGCTAAACACCCATCAGAAGACAACACGCTATGTACTACATTTTAGCATGCTATCGAGCTGTGTACTGTAGCATTGTAATGGATTATGTCTTTCTTTTAGGGTGGTAATGAAACTGTAGTTCACTGATTTATTGTGGAATTTTAACTAATCCAAATAATAACTTTCATTAATCACTTATTTCTTATACAGACATGTTATTTGTCATGTATTTTTTTAATACACTACCTGTAGCTATTAAAGTTTGCTACCATAAATGCTCCAACTTGTGATGATTTGTCTTTTATACAGAATCACCCTATCAAATTTCCTGAATTTTGAGTTTATGAGCAGATCTCTTCATGGCAGGGGTTACATTATGTTTTATCACCTGACAACAAAAATTAATTCTTCCTCTTTTATATTCTTGTCCTCTGTGCTCCCAGTGTTGTAGGCATTATAGTGATAATAGTGTTGAGGCCAATACTTTGCGGTGCTCACTGTCATGGATAACCAATAATAGTGTGAATTTATATAACTGCTTTCCCTTACATTTCCATTCACTGAATCTCTCAGGGCTATGGCTTCAAATAGAAAAGTCAGCCTCCTGTTCTACAGAGAGAGAAGTGACATATAGAATTCTAGGTGAATCCAATGTAAACAAAATGATAAGCCAGTTAAAAGAAATGGATTGGACTCGTGTAATGGATAACAAGAAAACAATTAATAAATGTTTTTCCATTTTCCTGACGGAGATCAAGCATATAGTAGAAATGACATGCCCCTTGGTAACCAAAAGGTACCAGAGTAATATTACTCACAAGCAACAAAATACTAACAAGTGGTACACCCCACAACTTAACAAATTCAGAATACTACTGATGAATATGAAAGACAAATCTCATAACAGTGATAGGGACAAGGAAAATTACACTAAAATGAGAAATCTTTACAGATTAGAAATAAAAAATGCTAAGTGCTGTGCAAATGATGAATATATTTTAAATTCTAAAAATAAATGTAAAGCTGCCTGGACTGTCATTAAAAGGTAAATTAATAATACCACTAAACAAAGGAGTATTCATGTTGGCTGCAATATTCTCAATGAGTATTTTGTAAATAGCGTCACTACCCCACCCATCAATTTTGCCTCTGATGCAGAAGCATTGCTCACTTGTGCAAAACAGACAAGAAGTGAGTAGTTCACTTGGACCCGAATTACATTAAATGATAGCCATAAGTCAATAAACAAATTAAGTAATTCCAAAACAAAAGACTATTATGGACTCAGTAATCCCATCATAAAATGTATAGCAAAAGAAATTAAAATGCCACTTCTCTCACTATCAAACAGAGTACTTGAGGAAGGAATATTCCCCGACTGTCTTAAGCTCACAGTTGCATTGCCTATGTATAAAAAAGGTGAAAGAAACCTCCCAAATAACGACAGACCCATTTCAATAGCACCAATCATATCCAAGTTAGTAGAAAATTTTGTGCATAAGCAGATATACAGGTATTTTGAAACCAACAAAATCTTAAATGAACAACAGTTTGGCTTCAGGTCACACCTATCAACTGTAAAAGCAGTAGAAGCTTTGGTGAACAATGTTTATGGAGGGCATGAAAACAGGGTATCAATTTCTGGAACACTTATTGACCTAAGTAAAGCATTTGAATCGGTGTCACATGACATACTCATCAAAAAAGTTAAAATACTATGGCATTGAAGATGATACACTCCGTCTATTCAAATCTTATCTAAGCAATAGGTTACAACTTGTGTATGCTAATAAGCAGATGTCAGAAATACTCCCTATAGAAAGAGGCATACCCCAAGGCTCTGTTCTTGGACCTTATCTGTTCATTGTCTATGTTAATGACTTCTCGAATTACTTACTGTGTAAGAACATACTATATGCTGACGATATGACATTAATAAGTACAGGAGAGAACTGGACAAAAATAGAGAAATGATGCAAATGGTTAATTATTGGTGTCAGACTAACCAGCTGTGCATAAATAAAACAAAAACAGAAGAAATAATATTTAATCTCAAAGTAAGTAAAAATGAAAACAAAATAGTGGAATTACTTGGACTGATCATAGACCAAAAGCTCTCATGGTAAGGACACACCAATTCTCTATGTAGTAAACTAGCATGAGTACTTTTCTTATTGTATAAATTAAGAAACAGTGTGAGCAAGCAATTGTTACTCCACTCATACTATGCTTTTTATCATTCCCAACTGAAATATGGAATATTGCTTTGGGGTAACTCCCCAGGGGCTGAACGTATTTTCAGATGGCAGAAGAAAGCAATCAGGTGCATGGAAGGGTTAGCACCCAGAGAGTCCTGCAGAAATTATTTTATATCTCTTGGTGTAATGACAGTGCCAAGCATGTACATATGTAACTGTTTAATATATGCCAGAGAAAATCTGAAAAAATTGAACATGAGATGTGATGTGCATGCACACAGTACAAGAAATAGTCACCTGCTGGACTTGCCTTCCACAAGAATTGCTGTAGTCCATAATAAGTATAAGTAATTAAGCATGAAATTTTTCAATAAGTTACCATGCTCAGCTCATACAGTACCAATAAATAAATATAAGAATGCATTGCAAACCTGGCTAAAAAACAACGAATTCTATACAACTGAAGAATTCTTAGAAACTAATCATCAAAATATATGTTTTACCTAAGTTGTGAAGAAAATGTTTTGATATTATATAAGCTAGTTATTTACTGTGATTCTTTTCTTATGTGTGTATTTAATTATTGTATAAAACATTGTTTTACATAATGCTGAAGAAAAGGTCTTTAGTTCCTTTTCTCCCCTTTCTGTAACTATTTGAATATCGTACTGAAACTAAAACCCTCTGTAAACTTTGACAAAGCCAATTGAATGAAAAATACTGAAAGGTTAATAAAAATATTCCATTCTATTCTATTGAAACTGCCATTTGTGAAGTATTCAGTTAACTGTGTTAATAAAGGCACTGTAGAGTTTGTGACACAGTACTGGCATTCTTGGTGGAACTTTACATAAGTTGGTAATGTTGCACACTATTTCCATGAGTCTAAAACTACTTCTAGTGTTGCAAATACATTATTTAAATTGTGTACTAGATTATTATTCTTTTTGTTGCATGTGAGGTCCACCAGTTATGCAAAACACAGTTTTTTCTCAGTATCCAAACATATTTCGGCACCACTGTGCCATCATCAGTAGGTTTTCGTTTTTATTTATTCTGTAATGTGAACATTTTTGTTAAATGATTATAAAATTATGTGCATCTTTAGTTCAAACATTCGATCGTTTCTTTTTGTAATACATTTACATTTTGTGTGGCATGAATTTATGGGTCACTTATGTGTTAATTAATAATGGTAGCTTGTCATTGGCAAGCAAACGATGTTGGTGAGAAAGTTTTTTTGCAAGTGGTTAACCTATCTTCTAGGATGTAATTTAGTTTGTCGCGATGTTTTCCCGCCTATATTCATTTTTACTTGTGTTTTACTGGGGCAAGCACTTCCATTCTCCACATTATGCTGAGGTGTTGTGATGCACATGTAACTACAACAAGTATTTTCCACAAATAACATAGTAAAACACTTTTCACTTCACCAAAACAAAGTGTGATTGTGGTTTGTTGTGTGCCCCAGCCCAGTCATTGTTCATTTGTTCACCAGAGAGTTTTGCACCAAATTTGAATTTTGTTTGCATTTCATCTTTGTTTGTGCATGTGTGTGTGTGTGTGTGTGTGTGTGTGTGTGTGTGTGTGTGTGTGTGTGTGTGTGTGTGTGTGTGTCTACACTAAAATTTGGAAAGACGCACCATTTAAACACAAAAGGAATACCATATAAAAGACAACACACACAGCTAATAAGTGCACAGAAAACTCACACACATGCACACACAAAGTTAAAATGAAAACAAAATTCAAATTTGGCGCCAAACTCTCTGGTGAACAAATGAACACTGACTAGGCTGAGACACACAACAAATCACAACCACACTATGTTTTGGTGAAGTGAGAAGGGTTTTATTAAGTTACTTGTGGAAAATACTTGTTGTAGTTACGTGTGCATCACAACACCTCAGCATGATGTGGAGAATGGAAGTGCTTGCCACATGAAAACGTAAGTAAAAATGAATATAGGTGTGAAAACATCGTGACAAACTAAATTACGTTCTAGAAGGTAGGTTAACCCCAGCAAAAAATTTTCTCATCAACATCATTTTGTTGCAGATGACTAGCTAACTGTAGTAATTAACACAAGTGATCCAGAAAATTTATGCATACCAAATGTAAAGGTATTCACAAATAGAAACGATCTAACGTTTGAACTAAAAATGCACATAATTTTATAATCATTTAACAAAAATGTTCACATTACAGAATAAATAAAAATGAAAACCCACTGATAATGACACAGTGGTGCCCAAACACATTTGGGTACTAAGAAAAAACGGTGTTTTGCATAACTGGCAGACCTCACATCCAACAATTTTAACCACAAACACTGCCAACACAAGAAGCTGCAAATCAAAATGATGAATATTATTCTTTTTAATTTTAATTTGGTCCATTTTGTGTTGGTTTGCTTTTTCAGTTACTTCAGGGGTCAGCAATGAACATCTCTCTTCCTCATTTGCCCTCCTCATTGTCCACCTTGCCCCTTGTCACTATTGTCAGGCTGTAGAAGGTTTCACAAAGACAACTTTGAAATTCAGTAATTGCAGAAATATCTTAATCTATGGATCTGAGTGGAAGAGTGGTGCTATAAGGTTATCTCAGTATTTTAACCATATGCTGAGCTAGGTAACAACGTGATAAAACACTGGACTCACATTCTGGGGAACAGCTGCCATGTTTCCTTTGGATAGAAAATTCCTTCCATGTTCTTCCTCAATCTAAGCCTGTGCTCCGTATCAAATGACCTCATTATTTCAGTACATGTATGTGTTTCCAAGTTATTTTAACAATGAGATACTTTCCCTGAGCGACTGACATCAGATAGAAATTGGAGACAGAAGGATGTGTACCCTCAAACATACACAGTATTTCTTTAGTTTGTATTTAATGAAACTACATTGACATATTTTTGTAGATGTGGTGTTAGATTCTCCTTTCATTTTTTATGAATGGAGATGAGCAGTTCGATACAATGATGGTCTCCATAAATGAAATAGCATCCAGAGCTTCCAGAATTTTGTAAGGATATAAATTAGTTAATCAAAAGGGGAGGCATATAATTTCTTTTGAAATTTCAATTTTCAACCAAGTACATGAAATATTAATGTCTCTCAACAAGACTGTGAAATAGTCAAACAGAATACATCTTTCATGATGAGGTTTCGACTTACAGTTTCCCATCATTTTTAAAAACAAATAGTATTTTAAGTCAAGCATATGAGCCATAATGTGCAGAGAGAGTGTGCAGTAGAGCCCAAAGCTGAATCTTATAAATACTATTCATTAAAGAGATATGCAGTTTGACTGGTGCTTAGTGCTAGAATTTTTCCCATCAATTCTTACGCCCTTCACTTCTGGTAACTTGAGTACGTGAAAATGTACTAGGATGTTTAGGATTCTAAGTTAAACTGTATGCTGATAAAAACTAACTACAAGCAGCAGCCCCCATGTTGGAAGAAGGAAAGGACATTTTACAATAAATGTGGTTTTGATACCAACTTTCATGTTTGACACTATAATATAAATGGATGGATAAAAAATCTACTCACTTTTGGAGCCTGTGGCTTCTTCGTCTGGCTGAAGTGTTGCAGGGGAAGGAAGAGGGATCAAGGAAAGGGACTGGAGAGGTTTAGGGAAAGGGGTACAGTTCAGAAAAGTCCCCTGAAACCACGGGTCAGGTGAGACTTAATGAACGGGATGAGAAAGAAACACTGATTATTGGGGACTGCACCAGATGAGATTTGAAAAGCTCTGAGGTCAGAAAGTGAAAGATGCAGAGAACTAAAAAGGCATGAAGGAAGGAATAGTTACTGTGGCGAAATATTGAGATGGAAGTAATTAACGTAAATTAAGGCCAGGTTGATGGCGAGAACCAAGGAGATGTTGTAGCACTAGTTTGCACCTGTTCTGAGAAACTGGTGTCTTGGGGAAGAACCCAGATGGCACATGTGGTGAAGCAGGCACAAAGGTCATGACTGTCATGTTGTAGAGGATGCTCTGCAACAGAATATTGTATGTTACCAGTGTACATCCTCTAGCTATGCCCATTCATCCTTGCTGATAACTGGTTGGTAGTCATGCTTATTTAAAAGGCTGAATGGTGTTTTATAACATCTGGTGTATGACATGTGTCATTGTACAGATGGCTCTCCCTTTGATAGTGTATATTTTGCCAGTTACAGGGCAACCTACCCATGTGACCAACCCCACCGCAGGACTTGCTGTATGCCCCCTCCTGCCATCATCTACTCCAGTCCTGTAACTGACAAAATATGTACTATCAAGGGAGAGCCACCTGTGTAATGACACGTCATATACCAGCCGTTGTGTAAACACTGTTCTGTCTTTTACATTGACATGACTGCGGTCCAGTTATCAGTCAGGATGAATGGGCATAGACAGAGGGTGTGTACAGGCAACACACAATATCCTGTTGCAGAGCATGCTCTACAGCATGACATTCATGACCTCTGTCCCTGTTTCGCCACACGTGCTGTCTGGGTTCTTCCCGCAGACACCAGTTTTTCAGAACTTCACAGGTGCGAACTAGCGCTACAACATGTCCTTGCTTCTTGCCATCAACCTGTCCTTAATTTGCATTTATTCCTTCCATCTCAATATTTCTTCACAGTACCTACTTCTTTCTTCACTCGATTTTAGTTTGTTACATCTTTCATTTTCTGACCTGTCAATTTTTTGCCATTCCCCCTCCTACCTCTGATACATACAATGCAGTTAGCTTTTCACTCTTATTAACCAATGCATGATGTTTTATTAGTAATCTCTGGCTTGCATATTACCCTGTCTTCCACCTTTCAGCTCTCAGTTTTTCAAATCTTGTACGGTGCAGTCCTATCCTGTCTGGCAAGTCTCCCCTGATCCAAGGTTGTAGGTGACTTTTCTGAACTGTACCCATTTCCCTAAACGTCTCAAGTCCTTTCCTTCACCCCTCTTCCTTCCCTCTCAACTCTTCTGCCAGAACAAGGAGCCACTGGTTCAGAAAGCTTGTAAAAGTTACACCTTTTTGTGTGTGTGTTTTCTGCTGTTGATTGGTGAGTAGATCTTTTTATCTATCCATTTATATTGTCAACTTTCATGTTTGTAATGTTATTTTATCCACGTTGGATCTTGTGAATTCTTCAGCTATTAATGACTGTATGCAAATAATGCAATGAGCCACAAATGTTATTAAATTGTTTTATTTCAATTGGTTTCAGGCTATCGTGCTTATTGACAGATGCCTAACATTTACAACTTCATTGATGTTTTGGTTAACAGCATGTCATATGCTCCTACTCTGCATGAGAATATTTGAATATTTAGAGCCACTTTACGTATTGTTTCAAAAAACATGCCCATGTTCTTGCATTTGCTTAGATATACTCTTACATGTGTTCCAGTAGATAGCAACTAGTTTTGTTGTGATCCTGATGGTCATCAAAGGAAATGTATATGCTGTTGCATTGCAAACAGCACACACATTGTAAATATGTTGCTGTGGCACACTTTGCTTTAAACTCGATCAGTGTTTCTGGTTACAGTGCAAAGAGTATCCGTTAAGCATAGATATGAAGATATAATTCATTTCCTATTGAGCACCAATATAAACCAAGCAAAGACGACATGCGGGATGTGCAACACGTTAATAACAGAAAAATGCTTGTACTCTGAGATTCAACTTGTTGTTAAAGGCTATATGAAATGTTGCTTTTTTTTTCCAACAACTGCTAGCAGAAATTTTATCAAAATATAAGTCTTCAGATGGCATAGTATGAATTACACACATGTATGTGTACAGGACCTTTTGATGCAAATACGAAAGTTAAAAAGGTGGAGGGTAGGATGAAGGCAACACATTTGCTTAATATTGGAGTACAGATTTGCGTAACTTTATATTGACAGCATAAACAGGTTGTTTTGTATTTTGTTCAAGTGACATAGTATATGTTTAAGGAAGTGTTGAAATAAAGAAAAATTGTTATTAGACTACTCTGAGTGTGTTGATTTTGGTGTCTGTTCTCATTCTGTTTTCTGAGGAAATTATGTACAAATTGTTTGTTAACTAGCTCCAGTTGCTCATTTAGAATGCTTTCAGGTGAACTGAGGATATGAATATATATTTCTAGTTCCTCCAAGAGGTCCATTTCCTTGTTTTTATTACTAGTATGTAATACCTTGAAGTTTATGTTGATACATGTGAGTGGCTATTGCAGATTTATTTAAAGTTTTTAGTCTAAAGGCATCCATGTGTTCATAGTGTGAATATATTTAAGCTTTTGCTGGTGTGGCTAAGATAGAAGCTGGGCAATTGTTACAAACAATTTTGTAAATTCCAGATTTTTTTGTGGGTTAGGCTGGTGATTATGGTGCTGTGGGTTATGTTTTGTTGCACAGTTTCATTGGTGTGGAAATTTATTTGAACTTCTGTCTTTCGGAAAAGATTTACAATTTGCCACAAGATTATGTCTAGGAAGTGAATACAGGCAAATAGTTCCTTTTTTGCTGGTGGTTGTGAATTTATTGCAGGTAATTTTATGTTTGTAATTTTATTGTATAGGCAATAAATTATTTGTGTCACATTCCAAACTGTTTATACATTCAAAAACTGCGAAGTGAAGCTTATGAAGACAGGTCAAGCTCTAAAGTTTAACAAGGACTCTCTAGCTTTTAATGTAATCCCTGACTATGTAAACATTAACATTAACAGTTAGAGTAAATCTGTTGTACAAATGGCCAAGTGTATGTGCATAGTAATGTGGTTACCAACTGAAATCAAATCCTTCCCTCAAACAAAAAGACACTCTTAATAAATAAATTTATAAACTGCACCTCGATCTCCACAATCGGATGCCTCCTACAGAATTCTTGCACATCTTAGATAAGATCAGTAGACAAATAAGCAAAGAACAGCTAACCACCTCCATAATACATAAAAAGAAAATCCAGCCACTTACATCAAAATTAACACATTGTCCTACTGACTCTCCTTAAACCCCAGACATTGAATTTTATGATAGAGTAGTAAACACCACCAGTATTTCATTTGATGAAGATGTACTTAGTTTACTGAATAAAGGTCTCAGGCATAACATTGGACTAAAACTCGATGACAAAATTTCAAAGAATTTATTGTCAACACAAAAATTCTACATCTACATACATACTACGCAGTCCACCATACAGTGCGTGGTGGAGGGTACCTTGTACCACAACTAGCATCTTCTCTCCCTGTTCCACTCCCAAACAGAACGAGGGAAAAATGACTGCCCATATGCCACTGTACGAGCCCTAATGTCTCTTATCTTTGTGGTCTTTCTGCGAAATATAAGTTGGCGGCAGTAAAACTGTACTGCAGTCAGCTTCAAGTGCTGGTTCTCTAAATTTTCTCAGTAGTGATTCACGAAAAGAGCACCTCTTTTCCTCTAGAGACTCCCACCCGATTTCCTCAAGCATTTCTGTAACACTCGCGTGATGATCAAACCTACCAGTAACAAATCTAGCAGCCCGCCTCTGACTTGCTTCTATGTCCTCTCTCAATCCGACCTGATAGGGATCCCAAATGCTCTAGCAGTACTCAAGAGTAGGTCGTATTAATGTTTTATAAGCGGTCTCCTTTACAGATGAACCACATCTTTCCAAAATTCTACCAATGAACCGAAGACGACTATCTGCCTTCCCCACAACTGCCATTACAAGCTTGTTCCACTTCATATCATTCTGCAATGTTATGCCCAAATACTTAGTCGACGTGACTGTGTCAAGTGCTACACTACAAATGGAGTATTCAAACATTACGGGATTCTTTTTCCTGCTACACAATTCTCCAGGTGCTGTGGATGAGCTGCATACAAGTTACTGCAATATCTTGGCAAATAAAAAAGTTTTGATTATTTATCATACAACATGTGTGCCTCATTGTGTGTTATCATGTGTAAAAATGCTTTGTTTTGATATCTTGAATCTTTTATAAGATATGATGACTGTTACGACCACACGGTTCGTGATGTGTAAGGGAGAGAATGGGTGTGTTGTGTGCATTTGTCCATCAGATATAAAACCCAGTAACTCAAGAATGAAATGATATATCATTCTGCTCTCGATTTTAAGTAAAATTTTATACCGTATCAACATTTCATTCACTGCAATGTATGAGCTAAAGTCAACCATACACAAAGTTTGCAGAATGCATTTTTATCTCTACAAACTCTTAAAATTTTGTGCAATGTTTTACTTAATTTGGTGCACTGCAGTAAGTGCAAGGGATTAGAAAAAGAAATTCGTTCTTATTTTCAGAAAATAGGATGATAAGTATTACTTATTGGCTGGAATGCTGTCTCTAGGATAAACACCAGCATATGGCAAGCAGTAAAGCCATAACAAAATTACTCTCAGCATGGAAAGTAGAGCATTTCTGTAGCAGTGAAAGAATTAAGAGATAAACTTATTTATTACAAAAGGCATGTTGGAGAGACAAACATCAGTTTCAATGATACAGTAAATGAAATAGCATCATTTTCAAATGCCATGAGGGACGTGCACCTAACTTCAAATTCACCATTGAACATCAGACAGATAAGGGTATCAGTTTCCTTTATCTTAGAATAAAAAAAGCTGAATCATAAGCATGATTCTGAAATTCATAGAAAACCACCAGTTCTGCTGGTGGTTTGCTACAGAAATGCTCTACTTTCCATGCTGAGAGTAATTTTGTTATGGTTTTACTGCTTGCCATATGCTGGTGTTTATCCTAGAGACAGCATTCCAGCCAATAAGTAATACTTATCATCCTATTTTCTGAAAATAAGTTTGTATGCATTCCCTTTCTAGGAACAATCTCATAGCAAGTCACAAATCTTTTCCGATGGATAGGACTTAAAATCAGTTTTCACGCCAATAATACTGTGCAACAAAAAATAATCCATAGCAACAATCTAGACCTCGAAAAATCAGGAACCTACAAATTGTTTGTAACAATTGCCCAAGCTTATATCTTGGCCAGATCAGCAGAAGCTTTGAGATGAGATAATGTCAACACATGGATGTCTTTAGACTATAAAATTTAAATAAATCTGCAATAGGCACTCATATGGAACAACATAAACAGTCTGTTTCTAGCATTAAAAATAACTTGGAGGGCTGGTCCTGGCAGAGGTTCGAGCCCTCTCTCGGGCATGGGTGTGTGTGTTTGTCCTTAGGATAATTTAGGTTAAGTAGTGTGTAAGCTTAGGGACTGATGACCTTAGCAGTTAAGTCCCATAAGATATCACACATTTGAACATATTACACACTATTAATAAAGGTAATAAAATGGATCTCTTGTAGGAACTAGAAAGATATATTCACACTTTCAGTTCACCCCAATGCATTTTAAATGACACACTGGAACTAGCTAACAAACAATTTCAACATAATTTCCTTGGGCTGTTCACACAAAGTAAACACAGCATAGACCTCAAACAGTAAAAAATCTGCACAAGAATATCCCCACTGCAATAGAAAACCACCAACAATACATAAAATTCTAACTTCTGCTATAGAAAACAAAGAGAAAGAACAGACTCACTGAGGTTAGCCTAATAACATTTTTTGTAAACACTTTATCAGCTTCTAATACATACTGCTATGTAACTTGAGAAAAATTGAAACAACCTATTTATGATGTCAGTATAAAGTTATATAAATGTTTACTCCAACGTTAAGCAACTGTGTTGCCTTCATCCTACCATTCACCTTTTTAATTTTGTATTTCCTATTGTTATTACCAAAAAGTCTGTGTATATAAATGTGTGTACATATGTCTTAATTTATAGTATGCAGTCTGATAACTTTATGATCTTTCATTAAAATTTCTGCTATGAGTTGTTGAAGAAAATAAAATGAAAACAACCTTTCTATAGTCCTTTAAAAATAAGTTTACTCTTGGAGTACAAGCATTTTTCTGTTATTAACATGTTGCCATGGAGGTATAATAAGGGGAAGTGGCACTATAAACTGCTTTGAAGCTGGTAGAAAGAAACTTCCACATGGGAAAAATATATTAAAAACAAAGATTCCAAGACTTACCAAGCGTGAAAGTGCCGGTAAACAGGCACAATAAATAAAACACACACACAGAATTCCTAGCTTTCGCAACCGACGGTTGCTTCTTCAGGAAAGAGGGAAGGAGAGGGAAAGACGAAAGGATGTGGGTTTTAAGGGAGAGGGCAAGGAGTCATTCCAATCCCGGGAGCGGAAAGACTTACCTTAGGGGGAAAAAGGACAGGTATACACTCGCACACACACACACACACACGTACACATATATCCATCCGCACATACGCAGACACAAGCAGACATTTGTTGTGATGCCTGGATAGGTGGTGTGTGGGTTTGCTCCTGTGACCTGCTTCTGTAATGTAGGCTGAGAGTGAAGGAGGCGAGGAGCAGGAGAGGTGAAGCACTTTGGTACTGCGTATAACTTTAACACTTTTAATAGAGTCCAAAACACAAGTAAATATCAAATGCGTACATAACTTTGCCTAGGATGAGCACATAGGTGTGAAGCCATAGACCATGTCTAATCCTGTGAAGTTAGGATCACTGTTCTGTATAATCTCAAAACTAACAAATACTCATTTCTGTCCAAATTTTAACTGAATGTAACTAATACAAAGTGTCAATAGCAAGCTAGCCCACTCGGTAGTAGAAGCAATATTTCCAGGCTATCTGCTGTTGATGACAATACACAAAAATCAAGACGGCACTCACTGAGCTCCACAGCATCGGCCAAAGAACGCTGTGGTCAGTGTAGTTAGTCTTCTCTCATATTACCAACTTGCGAGAGCGTGCACCTATGTTGTGGCATTGTAACTATCGACGCCACACATTTTTTCTATAACACAGTGTCAGAAAGACATTTTCAGATGTTTTTCTGATCTTAAAGGCATATTTGGTCCATTAATACGATGCATTTGGCCTCTTTAATGTAAATTCCTTTTTGTTACACATTTTGTATAACTGAGAAGTGAATTATGTGATGTGAAAAGGCTGTTTTTGTAATCCAACAATTTCTTTAATAAAAAACTACAAAACTGATGTTCTGTCTATGTCCTCTTCCTGAAAATGCTGAGAACACATTTTACTATGTCTGGATGGTTTGCAATATTTCCTTCTCACAGTTCTCATCCAGAGTGCTCTTCAAGTTGTAGTGATAGGAAATCTAAAGTAAAATAACAGAAATAAAATCACTACAGTAAAAGTAACCAGCACAACTAAGATTCATATACACAAAAGAAAATACAGCTTGAAGGAAATGTGACACTTTAGACTATAATTAGACCAACTAGTATACTTGTAAATGATGCAAGATGATATTTTTTCATATTTTTTGTATCTAAATACTTCCACCAGAAGCTAATGTTTGGTGCTACTAAGATGACGGACGTTAGCTTCAAGTTCATAATGTCTTTGACAACACCCTGTATTATACCTCACCTGTGTTACACATCACACACATCATCTGCTCAATAGGTAATGAATTATATCTTTGTGTAGTTGATACCTTTTGCACCGTAAACAAAAACATCAATCGAGTGTAAAGAAAATGTGTGACTCCTTAACAGTTTAAAGCTCATGTGCAACTCCATAACAGTTATTCAGAATATTATGAAGTATTGTGAAGTGTATCACAGTGGTGCATTTACAATGTGTGTGCTCTTTGCAACACAACACCGTGTACATCATCTCTAATAAGCATCAGGGCCATAAAAAAACTAGTTGCTATCCTCTGGAACACATGTTAAGTGTTTAAAACTATTTCACCTTATATCTAAATTAATGTAAGCACAGAGTCATGTTTTTATCAGTGAAACAACAGATAAAGTGACTCTAAATATTAAAATATTCTTGTGCACTGTACTAGCAGATGACATGCTGCTAATCAAAACAGCAATGTGACTAGAAATGTTAGCCATTTGGCAGTGGGCATGGTAGCCCAAAACCAGTTATGGGACTAAAATAAAGCAATTTAAAAGCATTTGGGGCTGACTGTTATCCACCAACCTTTATGTCTGTGTGTATGTAATTTTGTCTATGAGATTGTCCATGGAGATCTGTCCTAATATTATCTAATCTTTTTATCACTAAGCCATCCAACAATTCCAAGCAAGTCATTATACAAACTTTAAGATGAAAACTGTACAGTGACAGTGTTAGTTTGAGTTGATTATTATAAGCAAACTATCTGCTGTTTTTCTGATTATCTTTGTATTACTTAATGCAGTGTTTATTAATGAATACCGAGTGAGGTGGCACAGTAGTTAGCACATTGGACTCACATTTGGGAGAACTACAGTTCAAACCCATGTTCGGCCATCCAGATTTAGGTTTTCTGTGATTTCCTTAAATCACTTTAGGAAAATGCTGGAATGGTTCCTTTGAAAGGGATGGCCAGTTTCCTTCCCCAACATTGACCCAATCCGAGCATGTGCTCCGTCTCTAATGACCTCAGTGTCACGACGCATTATACCCAATCTTCTTTCCTTCGTGTATCAGTGGATCAAATGGCAACTAGTGCTGCCAATAGCACACTTAAAATCCAGCATTTTTCAAGATAATTTTTGTTTGTTTCTGCTATTGTGGATCACAATACACATTACAGCCACAATATTGTGATGGTGGAAGGTAGTTTTCATGGAATTCATTGTCAAGAATAAACAGGACATCAATACATAGTACAAAAGTAGGAGATGGAAATAAATGTTAAAACTCAGATAGCCTGGAGTCGGTCACAGGTAGAATACATGAAGTGGCATGAAAAATATAGTGATTTCCATGTAGGTCTGGAAGTAAGAAGCAGAAACAATCACTGTGTTTAAAAGCTTTGCTGGTGGCTGTGACAAATATTAAGTGCTTCATTAGTGTGTATGACAAAAGGAAGATGCCTTGAATATGAAATCTGTATATACCAGGCTCAGAAGTGTTGTACTGTCATGTAAAATTTCACTGCCTAAGTGGGAAGGGAGTACGGTGCTGTGAAGATGTTTGTGGATATTGATGTGGGAAAATAACTATGAAACAGGGAACAGAGAGGAGCAGAGACTATAATGAAACTGGGGATGGGTGGTAGACAAACCAGGAATGTTTTGTTCTTACTGCAATGTACTCCATCCCCACCACTGGTAAATACCACAACTTTAAATGCAAAGCAACATGTGAAACCATGTGTACTGTTTACCAACTAACATGTGATTACATCATCCCTTTTTATATCGGAATGATCTCTCTCTCTCTCTCTCTCTCTCTCTCTCTCTCTCTCTCTCTATATATATATATATATATATATATATATATATATATATATATTCTTTTCCATCCCCCCCCCCCCAGCCTGTAATTACACTTGTCATTTCTCTTCCTCATTAACACATTTTTATTTCTCATTCTGTCTGAAGCAGACACATTGCTTACCAATGTACTTATTTGGACGTTCTCTTCTCTTTCATGACTTCTTCTTCTTCTTTATCTTTGCTTCCCATCATTCTTACAACAGGTGGGTTCCTCTCAGGAGGTTTTAGTGACCTGTCCCTTCTTTCCAACCTTCCTTTCTTTCTTCTGTGAAGAAGAAACTTAAAGGTTCATAAAGCTGAGTGCAATTTTGTACTGTTAAGTGTGTCTGTCAGCAAGTACTAGAGGTCTGCCTGCTGAAGGTAGTACTGGCCAGCCATTGTGTTCCCTTGTAATTTTACAAGTTCATTCCAAGATATAAGAAAAGGCTGAGAATGATAGGTAAATTAGAGAGCATTCGGAAACATGCTACAGCAACATGTATGCATATTGTTGAAGACCATAATGCTAAAATTTAGAGTTGGCCTTTATCCAGCAGGGGATTTCAAAAGAGTGATGAAGATGATGAATGTTAGTAGCAGCTTATATAACAGAAACATGAGTCACTATTTTGTTCTGATGGGCCCAGATGCATTTCATTATACTTACATTCTGTCAGAGTAGAGTTCAAATCACATTTTGGTTATTTATATGTATGTTTCTGCAATTTCCTTGATTAAGCTGATGCTGGAATGGTTTTTTGCGACATTCATAGCTGATTTCTTTTCCCATAGTTAACCTGTCTGAGCCTGTGCTCTATCTCCAATGACTAGATCACTGTAATAAATTAATCGCTAATCTTGCTTCCTTCTTTCGGTCTTAATCTACATTCCATTCCTCTGCAGACGTTATTGTTTACTACTAAGAAAATATTAGGAAAGTGTATTTCATTCTAAATATAACTTCATAGTAAAACATAAATTTTTTATGGGATATGCTGCAGAGGTTCAACTACCTAAACTGAAAATGTCTTTATTTGTATCCATTGGGTTTTTTTCTTTTGTGAAGCTCATGCATTATGTTATAAATGTAACACTGTAGTCTTTGTATTTGTGGTGAATGTGTGTTGTGTGTTGCTGTGTTTTGCAATGATGTCAGTGATGATGGTGGTGGTTATGATGATGATGATGATGATGATGTCAGTGATGATGATGCTGGTGGTTATGATGATGATGATGATGATGATAGGAGTGAAGGGAAATGGTGAAACCTAGTGCTGGCACTTACTTACTTCTCTCTAATAGCAACAAGAGGATTGTGGAGCTTAAATGCCCAAATCTGATTGATGGATTACAGTCAACAGTTTCACATGTCCTCACTGGGTAAGATAGGTGGAAGGGATAGTAAGAACAGGGAGATAAAAGTTAACATAAAATATAAAATAAGTTTCTGAAAATAACAAAAAATGAGTTAGCTACAAGAAATGCCCTTTGGGAATAATGGAAAAGGTGTGTGTAGAAAAGAAGCTGGAACAATTTTCATTGCAGAATATAAGTGATAGTTCGCATTTGATGCTGGAGTTTGGGGTGTTGAGATTGTAGTTCAGGAAAACCATGTATGGACAGTAATATTATAGAGAATGATTTTACATAAGATCAGCACCTAACAACAGCAGAGGTGATGAATGCATAGAAAAATTTGAAACAGTGTATAAAGCAACAATAATTATATCTACAGTAGATTAAGTAGAGGCTATGTGGAAAGATATGAAAGTAACTGTGACAATTAAAAGAGAATACAACATAATAGATTAAAGAGTAAGGAAACATGATGTAGGAAATATTTTGAGGCATCATTCGAGGTACAGAATCATGAAACAAATTGTGAGGAAGAGAGATAAAGTAAGGTGACAGTATATGGAAATACAAAACTGATATGAAACATGAATTGTGGAGTGTCAAGCAAAAATTAAAAACATTTTTGGAAAGCTGACTGAGAAATTGAGCGAAAGAGGAGAAGGGTACAGTTTATATTTTTGTACCTTTTAATTGTAACAGCAATATACATAATTTTGAAAGTAATAGGAGAACAAGGATGAATCAAGATTACTGCCCCTCATTTCTGCTAAGCAGATACGCTTGGTTTGATTATTTCAACTTAGACCTTACCGTATTTCATGTTTACTGTCAATGACTTTTGACATATTCTTTTTGTAACATTGTTTTCAGTACCACAGTTTCAAAATCCTTTATGTCACAAGACTCAACTCATACTGACATTCTTTCTGTGTGGCTGACTAACATATGTTTCCTGAAATAAATGGCCACACCTTCACCTTTATGTTGTATTCTGTCATGAAATGATCCTAGAGTGCAATATTGTAATCAGATTAATGAATTCTATTCATAGATTTCTAGTGTTCCATAACTACTGCATGAGAAGCCAGTTCTGTAATTAATGATTCAAAAACATTGGCACTTTTTATTTTCGGCCTTCTACTCTGTGATTGAAATTTTTTTCTGTTGTTGGTGTATTTATGAGCCACACATGAATTATATACACTGAAATTTCTAGTGTTGAAACTGCTGATGTCATTGACATTTACACTAAATTTTTTCTATGATTCAGTGTAGTCACAGAATTTAATGTCACACCTTATATAACTGCACTGCTTATTTTATGATGACTTCTACTGTAAAATTTGATGGTTACAGTTTGCCCTTGGCCATTTGCTTGTAAATTAATATTGTATCCTCATCTTGCCAGAATAAATTTAATGCTCATTTTCGTAATGTTGAGTGCTGAATTATGCACCATCTATATTGACTTTCTTGTTGGAAGAAACTTTTTGTACTTTAACATAAGTTGGAAAACCTGCTGTTATGTCTCATACTTTTAATTTCTGTAGGGAAACTCTCCTGTCCTGTCTTCATCACACTGCAATTGTTCTTTCCATGTGACTCACAAATACTGCTCACTTCACTTCCACTGTTCATGCCAGAATGTGCTACAGTGGATGTATTGTGTTCCAAATGTACACTTCTTTCACATTTTTGTTGGATTTCTGCTTTTTTGAATATGGGTGTTATGCAACACATTTGCCCACTTATTGAAGAAGTCAAGATTTATTTTGGAAATTTCAGCATAGTTTGCATCAACATTGTCTCACATTATGCTGCTTAAAATCTGTTTGCACTCATTTTTACCTTATTGATAATAAGTAATATACATTTATTCAGTTTCAAAATTTAATCCTTAAAATTGGTGAACACTATCTTCTTATGAGTGAAATGAAAATTTTTTGTGCAGAAATACGTAACTGATTTTTAAATTTGTCAGCACTTTGGAACTGATATGTGAAAGAGAGAAAAAGTATTCATGGAGTTTTGTCAGACATAATGCCTGCCAAAGGAAAAGAGCAGCCAGGGAATATGTGCCAACTGAGACATTTAATTCATCTCTCACTGCCGAATGGAACTGAACCAAAACCAAAAAACAATTCAAACTTAGGAGTAAATTCCAAAAGTAAGATAACAGGTATGTCAGATGTGTGGTTGAGAATAGTGCAGTAAATGGAAAATAGTGTTAGTGTTTGCCATCAAGTTGGTAATGAAGTCATTACAGACTGTGTACAAGCACGTATTGTGGAAAAAATGAGGAAGGATATCAGGCATGTCAGTTTCTAACTTACCATCCTGAAATTTGTCTTAAGTGATTTTGGGAAACTAAGAGAAAACTAAATCTAGATAACCAGTTTGGGAACTGAACTGCTATAATGAGATTCCAGTGCCTTAACGACTGTACAAAGTTGTTCTGTGAATAAATGGAAGAGAGACAGGGAGGATGAATAAAAAAAGAAATAAAGCCTGTACATTTGTAATTCAGTGGTTCAGATGGTGTCAGAGTATTAATAAAGAAATTTGGCATTTAAAGTGACTTTGACCTTCAGAAATATTTTGTGTGCAAGTATTGAAAGCACCTAGTGACAATGTGATTAGGATCTCTCATAGCTGACTACATGGTGATGTTTTACAATTGAATAACTCTAATACCATGTGCATAGTAAAGCAATACTTCATTGATTCAAATGTCTCTTTTTTTCTGAACGATATATAGCAGAAATTTAAAACAAGTAATGGAATGACTTACTTAGACTTAGTTTGTCCAGTGCTATTTAGCATATCGGGCAACAAGTTTCCTTCAGTCTACTCAGTCAGTTTCTACATTTCCAGCTCCCTACCAGTTCGTATCCATGCACTGAAGATCCTTTGCAAAAGTTCATTTCTAGGTGTTAAAATGTCTTCCTCTAATTCTGTATCCATCTGTTCATTTCCATAACAATCCTTACTAGGGGATTCTTCCATTTTTTATGTGTAGAACATGCTCCATTCTTTCAGCCACAATTTTATACAGACTGCGTAGACCACCTCTTCTCAGCAATTCATCATTTGAAATGTGGTCTTAATAGCTGATCTTCATAATCTGCCTCAAGTATTGTTAGTGATAAACATTGAGCTTGTGTGTGCTGATTTTGCTGACATTTTCTGTGTCTCACATGCGTATATGGCCATCAGTAGGATGGTAGGGGAGTACAGCCAAAGCTTTGTGGATATACTTACAGAGTTTAATTGCCATGTGCATTTAGATGGCATTTGTTGGAAGGCTTGAGACATAACAAGTTAGAAACTTCTCCTTCTGTTATGTTTTCTACTGTCTTGAGTAACTGAATTCCATATTCAATGAAAAAAAAAAAATTACTCAAATATGTTAACCCTCCTAGTACCACTGGGGGCAATATGACCCCATAAGTACATCGGAAATGTAGATCTTCCTTGTTTTTGAAACTATTATTTTCAAACTATGGCTTCCTCCATCTGAGTCTATTGTATCCAATGATGTTTTGTTCATTTTTGTATTTACAACACATTAAAATGTATTCATGATTTTTGCATGGAATGCCAACATGACCCCAATCTAAATTTCTTTTTGTTTCTTGAGCATAATATTTATGAAAACATGATCATTACTGGTGACATTGAACAATTGTAAAATATTTTTTTAAAATTTTGGTACATTAAAATACTGCCAGTATATTCGGTGTCAATCATTTGGGGTCTACGTGACCCTGGTGGTACTCAGTGAGACAAAAATCCTGGTAGCACGGGGGTTAATTCAGTTGGTTCTATCAGTGTTGCCATCTATAGTGACACAATTAGTTTTATAACGAACTTGCTTAGTTAAAAGTTCTAGATATCTGGAAATTCTACTCCCGTATGTAATGGAAAGGCATTTTGGGCAGATCCATAGAATTCAAGGTATTGTGACTATTCATTTGAAATCAGGTACTCCATTCTTTCTGAAAATGTAATTTGCATTAACTAAAGCTAATTAACTTACAAAATAACTGGTGCTGAAAGTTCAAATCAACATATTTTCCATTGCTTATTTCACCTTTATGCTTTCTAGATTCTGGCCTTCGATTTGGTACTTTTCTTACTATATTTGTTCAAAATCAGATAATACCCATTACTTATTACTTAGGCCACTAATTAAGATTTTGCATAATCTATCATAATCCGAAATTATTTTGAATGTGGATGCCATACTCATAGTGTGTGTATTCTGAACACGGAATTGTAATGGTGTTGCATATACTTTTATAATTTATTAATCTGAAAACTTTTCTTAGGCCAGGAAATAGTTAACTCTTATAGTCCATTCAATACAGCAAAATCTAACCTAGCAAATTTCCAAAATATTATGTAGTTTCTGTGCTTAGCAAATATCTGTATGGCACTCGTTAAATAGGCCACCCCACCCCAAATTCATCAGTCTCAGGTGAGCAAGCAACTGTGTAACAGCTCTGTGAAACTCTGTGCTTATAAATCATACACAACTTCTAAAATGTACTGTATCCAAGTCAGATCTCATGTCATGTAATGTGTCATGTATTGTCTCAGTGCCAGTATCTTGTAATTATTTCACATTGTGTATTTGCATTCGACTATGATTAACTTTGACAATGGTGTATTGGTAAGATAACTGCCCAGTTCAGTTGTAGAAAGTGTTTAATATGAACATCCTTTCATTGTGCTATCTCATCTAATTGTAATGTTTCTTGCTCAGCCTGAGAAATGTTATGCTACTAAGGGGAAATTATTATTTGAATGAACATAGTGACTAATACTATGAGTGTTCTGTTGATTGTCCTTTTTACCACACTAAACAATTGCTAATTATTTTCTCAAGGGTAGGTCTACTGCACTAAAACTGGATAGAAAGAACTGTAACTAAGTGCAATATGTAACATTCCTTTATCTGCATTTAACAGAAATTTGATAAACCTGAACTGGCCATCAACCGTTAACCATTCAAACCATGGACCTTGCCGTTGGTGGGGAGGCTTGCGTGCCTCAGCGATACAGATGGCCGTACCGTAGGTGCAACCACAACGGAGGGGTATCTGTTGAGAGGCCAGACAAACGTGTGGTTCTTGAAGAGGAGCAGCAGCCTTTTCAGTAGTTGCAGGGGCAACAGTCTGGATGATTGACTGATCTGGCCTTGCAACATTAACCAAAACGGCCTTGCTGTGCTGGTACTGCGAACGGCTGAAAGCAACGGGAAACTACAGCCGTAATTTTTCCCGAGGACATGCAGCTTTACTGTATGATTAAATGATGATGGCATCCTCTTGGGTAAAATATTCCGGAGGTAAAATAGTCCCCAATTCGGATCTCCGGGCGGGGACTACTCAGGAGGATGTCGTTATCAGGAGAAAGAAAACTGGCGTTCTACGGATCAGAGCGTGGAATGTCAGATCCCTTAATCGGGCAGGTAGGTTAGAAAATTTAAAAAGGGAAATGGATAGGTTAAAGTTAGATATAGTGGGAATTAGTGAAGTTCGGTGGCAGGAGGAACAAGACTTCTGGTCAGGTGACTACAGGGTTATAAACACAAAATCAAATAGGGGTAATGCAGGAGTAGGTTTAATAATGAATAGGAAAATAGGAATGTGGGTAAGCTACTACAAACAGCATAGTGAATGCATTATTGTGGCCAAGATAGATACGAAGCCCACACCTACTACAGTAGTACAAGTTTATATGCCAACTAGCTCTGCATATGATGAAGAAATTGAAGAAATGTACGATGAAATAAAAGAAATTATTCAGATAGTGAAGGGAGATGAAAATTTAATAGTATTGGGTGACTGGAATTCGAGTGTGGGAAAAGGGAGAGAAGGAAACATAGTAGGTGAATATGGATTGGGGCTAAGAAATGAAAGAGGAAGCCGCCTAGTAGAATTTTGCACAGAGCACAACTTAATCATAGCTAACACTTGGTTTAAGAATCATGAAAGAAGGTTGTATACGTGGAAGAACCCTGGAGATACTAAAAGGTATCAGATAGATTATATAATGGTAAGACAGAGATTTAGGAACCAGGTTTTAAGTTGTAAGACATTTCCAGGGGCAGATGTGGACTCTGACCACAATCTGTTGGTTATGACCTGTAGATTAAAACTGAAGAAACTGCAAAAATGTGGGAAATTAAGGAGATGGGACCTGGATAAACTGAAAGAACCAGAGGTTGTACAGAGTTTCAGGGAGAGCATAAGGGAACAATTGACAGGAATAGGGGAAAAAATACAGTAGAAGAAGAATGGGTAGCTCTGAGGGATGTAGTAGTGAAGGCAGCAGAGGATAAAGTAGGTACAAAGACGAGGGCTGCTAGAAATCCTTGGGTAACAGAAGAAATATTGAATTTAATTGATGAAAGGAGAAAATATAAAAATGCAGTAAATGAAGCAGGCAAAAAGGAATACAAACGTCTCAAAAATGAGATCGACAGGAAGTGCAAAATGGCTAAACATGGATGGCTAGAGGACAAATGTAAGGATGTAGAGGCTTATCTCACTAGGGGTAAGATAGATACTGCCTACAGGAAAATTAAAGAGACCTTTGGAGAGAAGAGAACCACGTGTATGAATATCAAGAGCTCAGATGGCAGCCCAGTTCTAAGCAAAGAAGGGAAGGCAGAAAGGTGGAAGGAGTATATAGAAGGTTTATACAAGGGCGATGTACTTGAGGACAATATTATGGAAATGGAAGAGGATGTAGATGAAGATGAAATGGGAGATACGATACTGCGTGAAGAGTTTGACAGAGCACTGAAAGACCTGAGTCGAAACAAGACAACATTCCATTAGAACTACTGACGGCCTTGGGACAACCAGTCCTGACAAAACTCTACCAGCTGGTGAGCAAGATGTATGAGACAGGCGAAATACCCTCAGACTTCAAGAAGAATATAGTAATTCCAATCCCAAAGAAAGCAGGTGCTGACAGATGTGAAAATTACCGAACTATCAGTTTAATAAGCCACGGCTGCAAAATACTAACGCGAATTCTTTACAGACGAATGGAAAAACTGGTAGATGCAGACCTCGGGGAGGATCAGTTTGGATTCTGTCGAAATGTTGGAACACGTGAGGCAATACTGACCTTACGACTTATCTTAGAAGAAAGATTAAGAAAAGGCAAACCTACGTTTCTAGCATTTGTAGACTTAGAGAAAGATTTTGACAATGTTGACTGGAATACTCTTTTTCAAATTCTAAAGGTGGCAGGGGTAAAATACAGGGAGCGAAAGGCTATTTATAATTTGTACAAAAACCAGATGGCAGTCATAAGAGTCGAGGGGCATGAAAGGGAAGCAGTGGTTGGGAAAGGAGTGAGACAGGGTTGTAGCCTCTCCCCGATGTTATTCAATCTGTATATTGAGCAAGCAGTAAAGGAAATAAAAGAAAAATTTGGAGTAGGTATTAAAATTCATGGAGATGAAGTAAAAACTTTAAGGTTCGCCGATGACATTGTAATTCTGTCAGAGACGGCAAAGGACTTGGAAGAGCAGTTGAACGGAATGGACAGTGTCTTGAAAGGAGGATATAAGATGAACATCAACAAAAGCAAAACGAGGATAATGGAATGTAGTCAAATTAAATCGGGTGATGCTGAGGGAATTAGATTAGGAAATGAGACACTTAAAGTAGTAAAGGAGTTTTGCTATTTAGGAAGTAAAATAACTGATGATGGTCGAAGTAGAGAGGATATAAAATGTAGACTGGCAATGGCAAGGAAAGCGTTTCTGAAGAAGAGAAATTTGTTAACATCGAATATAGATTTATGTATCAGGAAGTCGTTTCTGAAAGTATTTGTTTGGAGTGTAGCCATGTATGGAAGTGAAACATGGACGATAACTAGTTTGGACAAGAAGAGAATAGAAGCTTTCGAAATGTGGTGCTACAGAAGAATACTGAAGATAAGGTGGATAGAGCACGTAACTAATGAGGAGGTATTGAATAGGATTGGGGAGAGGAGAAGTTTGTGGCACAACTTGACTAGAAGAAGGGATCGGTTGGTAGGACATGTTTTGAGGCATCAAGGGATCACAAATTTAGCATTGGAGGGCAGCGTGGAGGGTAAAAATCGTAGAGGGAGACCGAGAGATGAGTACACTAAGCAGATTCAGAAGGATGTAGGTTGCAGTAGGTACTGGGAGATGAAGAAGCGTGCACAGGATAGAGTGGCATGGAGAGCTGCATCAAACCAGTCTCAGGACTGAAGACAACAACAACAAACAACCTTTCAAAAGTGGCAATATCCAGCATTAAATACTATGTAGGCTACTTTATTTGAACTATTCTTCTGTAATCAACAGTATTCAGCATGTTACAGTGATTGAGAGAAGGAATTCCAGCTGCTGAGGGCAACAAAGCAGATGAAGTGAATTATTTACAGACTGAAGAAGCTTTTCTACTTCTGCTGGTGATGTCTGCATTTACATTGCCATTATTACAGATAAGGTCGCTGAGATATGGAAATTAGTCAACATCTTGTAGTATCTTCTGTTACACATTAATTTAAGTATATACATCTCTACTTTTGTGCCCTTTGTTTTTGTTTTGTCACTATTTATTATTCACCCTACAGAACTGGTCATTCCATCCTGTGTGGCAGTCATCAATTGTAACTTTGTAGTGTTTCTGCCAGATCCATAAGTGTAGATTGCTCATTAAAATCTATACGTGCATTGGAGTTGCCCCTAGTTTTTCTCATGAAATTTATGACTAATATTAAAATGAATGGCGACAAAATGGAACTTTGTCTGATGCCTGTCAGAAAACTAAGGAAAGTGTTGTTCCCTCCTTCTGTTCTTATACAGCAACGCAATCGTGATATAGATTTCTTAAAACATCAATGACACTGACAGGAATTCCATATAGCCCCACAATGGAATGAAAGGTGGATGATAACGAGAAGTATATGCAATAAGTCACTGAGACTATATTGATAATTATCTTTTTTTATAGGCTAAGTTTATAATGCTGGTGGTAAACAAGAAATACAGAGTTATTATATAAACTGAAGGAGAAAAAAAGGATGCAGAAGTGTCTGGAAGTAATGCCTAAAATTATGTTGTGAAGGAGGGAGAACATGCTGGAGGGGGGCGGGGTGAAATGGTAGGTGAAATGTTTTAGTCACAAAAAAAGTACAAGGAGAGATGGCTTCAGTCTATTAATTCTCACTCTAAATCCTCCAAAACTGCCATTATTTCAAAATTCTTTTATGTGATGAGGTGCAACAAGTTAGATAATTGACAAAGATGTGGGACGTACTACTCGCGGTTCTAGGCGCGCAGTCTGGAACCGTGCGACTGCTACGGTCGCAGGTTCGAATCCTGCCTCGGGCTTGGATGTGTGTGATGTCCTTAGGTTAGTTAGGTTTAAGTAGTTCTAAGTTCTAAGGGACTAATGACCACAGCAGTTGAGTCCCATAGTGTTCAGAGCCATTTGAACCATTTTTGGGACATACTAGACTTCTTATGGGTGTGAGATGTACCTTTTCTCCTATGGTTTGTTTTAGACAGGGAGCTGCCATTAGCTGTTTCCTGTACTGAAATTCTTCACAGTTTCTACAAAATAAATCAATAAAAAGAAAAGTGGACCACATTAAGTTGCTACAATCCCATACAGATCTTTAAGTACAGCTGTCGCATTTAATGTAGTGGCTACAGACCTGTACTGGTCTGCCTACACATGAGTCTGTGTGTGCTACTGTCCATGACTGGTACTTCCATCTCCCCTTATAGATGAATTGGAATTTCAGCAGTTTAAATTACTTCATGCACATGAATGCTAAAATACTAATTATGTTCACAGGTACATGATGACTTGCAGCAATCCTGCACTAGTGTAGTTGGAAGTTGAGCCTTCGTATTAAGTGCTGCCATTTCATATACATAGATGACAGATGTAAGTACTGTATTTTTATTTGTTTCAGTGCCATCAAAATTCAGCCGATATGATGATGACAATTCAGATAATAGTGATGAAGATTTTATGGGCTACTGTGGTACAAATGGAGTTGAAGAAGATGAAAGTGCAGAGGAAGATTCTGACATATTGTTACTAGATACAAATGAAGAAGAAAGTCTGGAAAAACTAATGGATGAATTAGAAGAAGAGATAAAGAAAACTGAAAGGACTTCACCATCTGTAACAAGTGCAGATGACAGTGAAACGGAGGTACCGGAAAAAAGTGTTCTGCAGGAAGAAACTGATGTAAAAGTTTGCCGTGATCAACAACTGGAGTCTTGTGTGAGTGATGTGTGTGTTCAGCCTGATGTTGTGAGTGAAAATTCTGTGACAATTAGTGGTCTGCAAGGAACAACAAAAGGAGTGATCAGCAGCACTGTGGATGCTGCATATGACAATGGACAACCACTTTCCTCTGTAAAAGCCCAAGAAACATCTACTCTGCTAATTTCAGTGCCAGTATCTACAGTGAAGACCACAGAAAATGAACCAGCTGCTCAGGCTGAAAATTCCAATATTACTTTAAAAATGTCTCAAATATCAAGGCATTCACCACCTGATAATAAGTACATCAAATGTTCCAATAAGAGTGTAATAACCCCAAACCAGTCCCCTGTTCATTCACCTGGGCAATGTAGCCATCCAGAAAATAGTCAAAGCCAAGGGTCTTCATTGTACAAACCAACCTCATGTAGTCCTGGAGCAACCCACAATACAAGCAGAGTTTCAGACTCATCTTCAATATATAATTCAGTGTCTCAAGTGGAAAGATCTCAGGTTCATGATAACAGATCTCAAAGCACAAAATCCCCAGTCTATCGACGATCGCGAACTCCGGCATCACCATCTAGGACTACTACTTCAAAAATGAGAAACTCCTTCAGCCGATCACGCAGTCCAAGATCTCCATTGCGAATTCGAAGGTCACCTGCACATGCTGTGAAATCACGAAGCCCCAAGTCACCTGTACGTAAACTAAGTCATCCTAATTCTAGATCACCGATTTATGATTCACGACCATATACACAAACGTCACCAGTTGACTCTCTTCAATCACGGAGCCCACATTCTCCTTGCAGTAGTGATAGGTTTCATAGTCCCTCTCGCATTCATAGGTCTTTGAGAATTTCTACATCAAAATCTCCAGTTCACCAAGTGAGGTCACCTAGCCCAAGACCTTCCACTCATTTGCGAAGATCTTGCAGTCCGAGATCAAGTCCTATCAGGCATACATCTCGGTCTCCAAGATCAAGTCCTCATAACCAGAAATCTCGTAGTCCAAGATCAATTGCTCACAAGCAACAATCCTGCAGTCCGAGGTCTGCTACTCACATGCGAAGATCGTGCAGCCCGAGGCCTGCTGCAAACGTACATAGATCTTGCAGTCCAAGATCAGCTGTGACTATGCGGAGATCTCGTAGTCCAGGACCATCATCAACTATGAGATCTCATAGTCCAGGACCAGTGATAAGTATGCGGAGATCATGCAGTCCGGGGCCAGCAATGACCATGCGGAGATCAGGCAGTCCAGGACCACTGACGAACACACAGAGGTCACGAAGTCCAGAGCCACTGACGAACATCCGGAGGTCACGGAGTCCAGGGCCTGTGAAGAACATGCGGAGGTCACACAGTTCAGGGCCGGCGATGAGCATGCGGAGGTCGTGCAGTCCAGGGCCACAGACAAGCAGGCGGAGGTCACGCAGTCCAGGGCCACAGACGAGCAGGCGGAGGTCACGCAGTCCAGGGCCACAGACAAGCAGGCAGAGGTCATGCAGTCCAGGGCCACAGACAAGCAGGCAGCGGTCACGCAGTCCAGGGCCACAGATAAGCAGGCAGAGGTCACGCAGTCCAGGGCCACAGACAAGCAGGCGGAGGTCACGCAGTCCAGGGCCACAGACAAGCAGGCGGAGGTCACGCAGTCCAGGGCTGCAGATGAGCAGGCAGAGATCATGCAGTCCAGGGCCAGGGACAAGCATGCGGAGATCACGGAGTCCAGGGCCAGTGACAAGCATGTGGAGGTCACGGAGTCCCGGGCCAGTAAAGAGCAAGCGGAGGTCACGGAGTCCAGGGCCAGTAAAGAGCAAGCGGAGGTCATGCAGCCCAGGGCCAGTGAAGAGTAAGCGGAGGTCATGCAGCCCAGGGCCAGTGAAGAGTAAGCGGAGGTCATGCAGTCCAGGGCCAGTGAAGAGCAAGCGGAGGTCACGTAGTCCAGGGCCAGCAACGAGTTTGCGAAGGTCCCCCAGTCCAGGGCCAGCAACGAACATGCGGAGATCACGCAGTCCAGGGCCAGCGACAAGAATGCGGAGATCACGCAGTCCACAGCCAGTGACAAGCATGCGGAGATCACACAGTCCAGGGCCAGCGACAAGAATGCGGAGATCACGCAGTCCACAGCCAGTGACGAGTATGCGGAGATCACCCAGTCCAGTGCCAGCAAGGAACAGGTGGAGGTCACGCAGTCCAGGTCCAGTGAGGAGCAGGCAGAGATCACGCAGCCCAGGTCCAGTGAGGAGCAGGCAGAGATCACGCAGCCCAGGTCCAGCGAGGAGCATGCGGAGATCACGCAGTCCAGGGGCAAGGACGAGCATGCGGAGATCACGCAGTCCAGGACCAAGGACGAGCATGCGTAGGTCACGCAGCCCAGGGCCAAGGACGAGCATGTGTAGATCACGCAGTCCAGGGTCAGTGACGAGCATGCGTAGATCGCGGAGTCCTGGGCCAGTGACGACCAAGCGTAGATCGCGCAGTCCAGGGCCAGTGACGAGCAAGCATAAATCACGCAGTCCAGGACCAGCAAAGAACATGCGTAGATCGCGCAGTCCAGGACCAACAACAAATACACGGAGATCTCATAGTCCAGGACCTGCAAGGAATGCGAGGAGATCTCGCAGCCCGAGACCAGCAATGAGTGCACGGAGATCCCGCAGTCCTGGACCAACAGTGAGTACGTGGAGATCTCGCAGTCCAGGACCTGCAACATGTACACGGAGATCTCGCAGTCCAGGACCTGCAACATGTACACGGAGATCACGTAGTTCAGGACCGGCAATGAGCACACGGAGATCTCGCAGTCCAAGACCAGCAGTGAACACACGGAGATCTCGCAGTCCAGGAAGGGTAGTGGGCACACGGAGATCTCGCAGTCCAGGCCCGGCAGTGAGCACACGGAGATCTCGCAGTCCAGGAAAGGCAGTGAGCACACGGAGATCTCGCAGCCCAGGAAGGGCAGTGGGCACACGGAGATCTCGCAGTCCAGGAAGGGGAGTGGGCACACAGAGATCTCTCAGTCCAGGATGGGCAATGAGCACACGGACATCTCGCAGTCCAGGAAGGGGAGTGGGTACGAAGAGATCTCGCAGTCCAGGACAGACAATGAGCACACGGAAATCTCGCAGTCCAGGACGGGCAGTGAGCACACAGAGATCTTGCAGTCCAGGACCGGCAGTGAGCACACGGAGATCTCGCAGTCCAGGACGGGCAGTGAGCACACGGAGATCTCGCAGTCCAGGACGGGCAGTGTGCACACGGAGATCTCACAGTCCAGGACGGGCAGTGAGCACACGGAAATCTCGCAGTCCAGGACCGGCAATGTGCACACGAAGATCTCGCAGTCCAGGACCAACCAAGAGTACAAGGAGATCTCGCAGTCCAGGAGTGGCTAAGAGCAAACGGAGATCTCGCAGTCCAGGACTGGCCAAAGGCACACGGATATCTCGCAGTCCAGGACCGGAAATGAGCTCAAACAGATCTCACAGTCCAGGACCACTAATGAGCATTCATAGATCTCACAGCCCAAGACCTGTAACATGTATGCAGAGATCTCGCAGTCCACGGCCATCTTCTAGTACCCGGAGATCTCGCAGTCCGAGACCATCTACCGATACCCGAAGATCTCGCAGTCCAAGACCAGTTAACAGTACTCGAAGATCTCGCAGTCCAAGACCAGCTGGTAGTGTGCGACGATCTCACAGTCCAAGACCATCTGTGAGTGTGCTGAGATCTCACAGTCCCAGACCAGCAGTGAGTATGCGAAGATCTCGCAGCCCGAGACCGATAGTGAGTACTCGTAGATCTCGGAGTCCAAGATCAGCTTCTGATATGCGGAGATCGCACAGTCCAAGACCACGTACTAATCTGCGCAGATCTAGAAGTCCAAGCCCTGCCACGAATATACGGAAGTCTCGCAGTCCCAGAACAGCAGCTAAGGTACAGAGATCTGTTAGTCCAACACCAGCCTCTAATATGCAGAGCTCTATTAGCCCAAGACCAGCCACAAATTTGAGAAGATCTCTGAGTCCAAGACCAGGTACTAATATTCGGAGATCTCCCAGTCCAAGACCAATGGCTATTGTACGAAGATCTCTCAGTCCAAGACCACCTGCTAAAATACGGAGATCTGTTAGTCCACAGCCAGCTGCTAAGATACGAAGATCAGGAAGTCCCAGACCAACTGCTAATGTGTGTAGATCTGGCAGTCCAAGAGCAGCCACTAAGGTACTGAGATCTAATAGTCCAAGACCAGCTACTCATGTGCGGAGCTCTGGTAGTCCAAGAAGAGTTGCTCTGATAAAGAGATCTGGTAGTCCGAGACAAACTGCTCAGATGTGCATATCTTTTAGTCCAAGATTAACTGAACACAGGAGGAAATCCTCTAGTCCCAGATCATGTACTCGCGTGCAGAAGTCATGTAGCCCTAGGTCAGCCAACCAAATACGGAGATCTTGTAGTCCCAGACAAGTCAGCCAGATGAAGAGATCTCGTAGTCCCACTTGCTCTCCAGCTAGAAAATCTGCATCGCAATTCAGAAAGCTGTCAAGATCACCATCTAGGAGATATTCTGACAACCATTATTCTCCTTCACATTCCAGATGCTCTAGAAAGCAGTCATTATCACCAATATCCAGAAATTACGGTTCACCAGGTAGGTCTGGCTCACCAAGGGAAAGACAAAAGTCACCACAATGCAAAATATCTCCAGTTAGAATGCAGGCACATGACCGGAGAAGTATTACATCACAGAAGAAATCCATTTCTCCAAAGTGCAGGAGGCATTCGATATCACCAGGAAAAGGATATGTAAAGTCACCCATCACCCAAAGAACATTTGCATCACCCAAAAGACTCTCACCAGATGTGCAGCGGAAGAGATCACCTATAAATTTTCCTTCAAATAAGTCAAATGTTTCAAAACATGCCATGCAGAGAAGCAAATCACCAGTTTCAAGAGTTTCGAATTCGCCTCCAATAAGTCTAGAGCAACTACATTTGAATAGGAAGCATTCAAAGGGTAGGAGCCCATCTCCCTGTCCAATTAAAATGTATGGTGTGTCAAGTACCAGAAAAAAGTCCCCAGAAAAACTACAAAGAAAATCGTCTCATATGTCTTCTAAAGACAGAGAAAATGTGCATTACACAGCATCACCATATGACCACCAGGTCTCTACTTCTCCAGAGGTGAAACCTTCTCACACGGATAAATGTTACAGAAGTCCACAAAGAAAAGCATCACCACATTTAATGGCATCATTTTCACCTCTCTCTCCACAGAACTCATTCTCTTTCTCAGGGGCTCATGAAGATGATCATTCATTACGGAGAAAAGATGTAGGTTTAATTCATGGAAAGCCCATGCATGACAATCGAAAGAATAATACATCAGTAGAAGAATTGTATTGTCATTCAGATAACCCCTCAACCCAGAAAAGTCGGAGTCAGACACCAAGCCTGAGCCCGTCACCTGAGAAAAACTCTGAGTCAGAAAATAAATACTATACAGTGCCTCTCAGAATCCAAACCTCATCTCTAGGTTACAAGAATCCCCCTGTTTCTAATTCTTTGAAAAACAATGACATCAGTTCTTCGCAAGGAGCTTCAGCATGCTCAGTTACCATTGATAGTGGTAGCAAAGTTAAGTCGTTAAGAAAAAATCGTGATGAAAGTGTTACACCGACCAGATCAGAACCGATGTCCAAAAACTGCACAAAAAAAACAGAAAGAAAAACTTCACATAAATATAGGATGAAAGATAAAAACAAGAAAGGACATATAGTGGCTATGTGTCAGGATGAACCAAAGTCATTGGCACTAAACTCTGATGTTATCGACACAGGTAGAAGTATGGTGAATGATAATGTTCCTATTCAGGAGACTACAAAAAGAAAATTTGATTCCTCAGATTCTCGTGAACATTCTTGTAAAACAAATAGCTTGGATCAGTTATCAGAAACTGAGGTAGAGAAGGAAATGGAAACTGTCACTAAAATAGCTAATACCCCCGATGACAGAACCTTAGATGAACTTGAAGATCTTTTGGATTTGGAATTAGATAAATCAGTTGATTTATGGGAAAGTGATGAATCAGAAAATGAGCATTTTCATCAAGAAACAAAGACCCTGGTGAGTAGGCGTGCTGTGTTGATTTTTGTCGTATTGAATTGTTAAAGCAGAAATAAAATTGTTCTCCAGTAAATGAGGTTTTGCAATTTCAGGAAAAATCTTTAGATTTAGTTGAAGATCAGCACTCAAGAACTTCTGGTACGGAAAAGGACAGCGCAGTTTCAAAAGGAAGACTGAAAGACACCACTGGTGAAAAGTTAAACTTCTCTACCATAGGAGGTAAATACATACCTAAATTGGCAGCATCACCTTCAATAGGGATTGTTTATTTTCACAAAAATGTTCCATTTTCCAAATTATCATATGTTGTGCCACTTTTCATTTGTGAAAATTTGATGTTAAATACACGGTTCCAAGATCAAACAGCAACAACTGTAAAGTATTCGATAAACATGTTGCAATGTTTGTCATTCATAAAGTCTTTTTATTTAATGGCAAGTATATCAAGTGTAATATTAGCTTAAGTTCATTTTTCTTAATCCCTTCCACACACGAGCGCTCGCACGCGCGCGCTGCGCGCGCCCACACACACACACACACACACACACACACACACACACACACACACACAGCAAAGTGAGTGTGTGTTACCTATAGTGCATTGTCAGTATTCTGTTGCCCACAGACTGTATATCTTGCATCTCCAGTAAATTCAGTGACTTATTAAGTGATGCTGAAAATGTGATTGCTTGGAAAATTAAAGAACAATTTCTTGAATTATCAATAATTTTTACTCTCACACTCTGTTTACTTTTGCAAAAAATTCTGTGTTTATTAGTCCACTTCGCATATATTGTTCATTTGGTGTGATGAAACACATGTAGAGTATGATAATATTTCACGGTGGATGTCCATTTTCAGTTATTATTCTCAGTAATTAGTTATATGTAGAATTACCATTTTGTTTCATCTTTGAATTTATATAAGCTTTATCTCCTCCACTGAGAGCAAACAATAAGCTAAAGATCTAATGAGCCACTAATCTTGGTTGCTTTATTTCTCGAGCAAGCCTGCCATCCTTATTCATTAGCACATTCATGTAAGACTACTTTATGTAAATTACCAATTACATTTACGTATATATGACTCAAGTGATGTGAAACTGGAACTAAAGACCTAGAATGGTGCATATAATTCTAGGTTACATGGTAATTTATTTGCAAAATTTTTAAATGAGTCGGTTATAAACAGTACTTAAGGTGATGCAGGTTGATTACTTTGTGTATCTCCCCCATGAAATTTTCATGGCCATACTTTCATATCACAACTAACTGGCCCATATGTGATATGACAAATTTGTGAAAATGCATATTTGTTTGATAGCAATTACAATTCATTCTAAATTCTTCACACTTGTCAGACGCTTTAACGAAATAATTGCGGCCAACATGTGTGTGTGTGTGTGTGTGTGTGTGTGTGTGTGTGTGTGTGTGTGTGTGTGCGTGTGTGTGTGTGTGTGTGTATGTGTGTTCAGTCACTTTTCATACAATTCTGTAGGGCATGCTTTTTCACTTTGGATATAATTTCTAGGCTTCTTGTATCTTATAAGTCACTATTATCCTGTTAAATCTTGTTTCTGTTGCCCTGGAACATCGGAAGTCGCATTTTATGTGTTGTCAAGTCTCACTCGCCTGCTTAATATGTGTCTCCTCACACCACCAATTTTGTAACCATTTTTGCGAGCTTGTGAATGTCACTGTGATTCAAGATATCCTATACTCAGAAAACTTATCAACAAATTTTTCCTGTGTTTATAACCTGAAATCAACAAATTTTTCCTGTGTTTATAACGTGAAATGCAACTTTCGAGTTTCCTGCATTATGACATTAAATGTCATTTACATATAACTTCTAAATTCAGTTTTTAGATTTCTTGTGACATTCCCTTAACACAATCCACTGAATTTTATATACAAAAATCTGAAATTTGCCTGCAGTTGATGGGTTAAGAATGTCAGCACAAGTTGACCTGCAGTAACATGGAATTGAACTGTTGCATTTTAAATATGAAATTCTATCTGTGCACTATATTTTAGGATGAGACCTGGCCATTAGCATTGCTAATATTCTAATTTCTAATTCCTGCCCATAGCAACTTTTCATGAGCATTAAATCGTCTTCATATCAACAAATATTTTTTTTGTGTTCGGGGGGGGGGGGGGGGGGGGGGGGGTGTAAATTCTTTTTGTCAGTATCCTATACAATGAATGTGGATATTCTGGTTTCAGTAGTCTCTTTGATGCACAGTGCTTACAACTCTACTTTGAATAAATAAATATTTGCCATGACTTAGAAATATGGAAAAGTCTTGATCACACAATTGTTTATTAAGCATTGGCCTTTAAGAATTTCCTCATCAGACTGAAACTGTAAAATAAAGTGTACAAAGAAATTAATGATAACAAATATGTACTAACATAAGTATGTATTTTAATGGTCCATACACAGAAGTTTCAATTAATATTGTACTCACATTTAAATCAAACTCTACTTCTCCTCACATACACAATGCTACTGTCAAATATGCCTAGATGAGATCTCCATTATTTTCAGTCTATGTGCTCACTTTTGTGAGCATTTTATGAAAGTTAGTTTCATGTGTCATGGATCATTTTTCATGATAGATCATGATGATGTTTAATGAGTCCTTTTACATTCACATTGCAAATTAATTTGTATGTATGGTTACATTCTGAACATTTCTATGTTGTTGTTGTTGTTGTAGTATCCTCCCCCCCCCCCCCCCCCCCCCCTCACCTCCTCCCACCCACCCATCCTGAAAAGAAAGGATATAGAGATGTTGAGAATCAGTAAGTCTTACCCACCACCTTTTACACATTACAATAATAGAGGTTTAATTTAAATGTAAGTATGATAATAATTAAAATTCTGTATAAACATCACTATCAAGTACACCTACCTTACGAATACACTTCGATGTTGATCGGTTTTGAATATGTTGTACTGTAGAGCAAAATAAAGGACAAATATTTTTTTTATATTTGCCCATATGGTCATTAAAAGGGTAAGACACTCCATTGAAACAAAAATTGAGTTTAATATATCTGAATGAATACTGTTGAAATGGTTATATGTAAACTTCAAATAAAAGTTCTATGATTTTGAATGTATGTTACAACAGTGTACCCATATTTGCCAAAACAGTTTTTTGTTAAATCTCTTCCCCTACTATTTTGTTTCTCATGTTAACATTTGAATAATTAACAAAAGGTATAGCATCATTAACACCAAATTCATTCATATATGATGAAGGGGTATTCCAAAGACTCATTCGTCAGAAATTATCTAGAAAATCTTCGTATTGCTGTATGTGTGCCCCCATATGTGTGTGCTTCAATAAAGCTTATTTCTGACAAATGCATCTTTGGAGTGCCATTTCATCATATGTGATTGAGTTTGATATTAACGATGCCATTAATCAAATATTGAAATGAGAGACAAAATAGTGGTTGAGGGGATTTTGAAAAAATGACTGTTTTGACAAATCTGGATGCACCATTGTAATGTGCATTGAAAACCATAGAACTTTTCTATGAAAAAAGTTTTTTTTATATATTTGTTATCATTTTAGCAGTATTCATTCAGAAATATTAAACTTAACTTTTTTCAAGGGAGTGTTTCAGCCCTTAATGACCATATGAGAACATACACTCCTGGCAATTGAAATAAGAACACTGTGAATTCATTGTCCCAGGAAGGGGAAACTTTATTGACACATTCCTGGGGTCAGATACATCACATGATCACACTGACAGAACCACAGGCACATACACACAGGCAACAGAGCATGCACAATGTCGGCACTAGTACAGTGTATATCCACCTTTCGCAACAATGCAGGCTGCTATTCTCCCATGGAGACGATCGTAGAGGTGCTGGATGTAGTCCTGTGGAACGGCTTGCCATGCCATTTCCACCTGGCGCCTCAGTTGGACCAGCGTTCGTGCTGGACGTGCAGACCGCGTGAGACGACGATTCATCCAGTCCCAAACATGCTCAATGGGGGACAGATCCGGAGATCTTGCTGGCCAGGGTAGTTGACTTACACCTTCTAGAGCACGTTGGGTGGCACGGGATACATGCGGACGTGCATTGTCCTGTTGGAACAGCAAGTTCCCTTGCCGGTCTAGGAATGGTAGAACGATGGGTTCGATGACGGTTTGGATGTACCGTGCACTGTTCAGTGTCCCCTCGATGATCACCAGAGGTGTACGGCCAGTGTAGGAGATCGCTCCCCACACCATGATGCCGGGTGTTGGCCCTGTGTGCCTCGGTCATATGCAGTCCTGATTGTGGCGCTCACCTGCACGGCGCCAAACACGCATACGACCATCATTGGCACCAAGGCAGAAGCGACTCTCATCGCTGAAGACGACACGTCTCCATTCGTCCCTCCATTCACGCCTGTCGCAACACCACTGGAGGCGGGCTGCATGATGTTGGGGCATGAGCGGAAGACGGCCTAACGGTGTGCGGGACCGTAGCCCAGCTTCATGGAGACGGTTGCGAATGGTCCTCGCCGATACCCCAGGAGCAACAGTGTCCCTAATTTGCTGGGAAGTGGTGGTGCGGTCCCCTACGGCACTGCGTAGGATCCTACGGTCTTGGCGTGCATCCGTGCGTCGCTGCAGTCCGGTCCCAGGTCGACAGGCACGTGCACCTTCCACCGACCACTGGCGACAACATCGATGTACTGTGGAGACCTCACGCCCCACGTGTTGAGCAATTCAGCGGTACGTCCATCCTTCCTCCCGGATGCCCACTATACGCCCTCGCTCAAAGTCCGTCAACTGCACATATGGTTCACGTCCACGCTGTCGCGGCATGCTACCAGTGTTAAAGACTGCGATGGAGCTCCGTATGCCACGGCAAACTGGCTGACACTGACGGCGGCGGTGCACAAATGCTGCGCAGCTAGCGCCATTTGACGGCCAACACCGCTGTTCCTGGTGTGTCCACTGTATCGTGCATGTGATCATTGCTTGTACAGCCCTCTCGCAGTGTCCGGAGCAAGTATGGTGGGTCTGACACACCGGTGTCAATGTGTTCTTTTTTCCATTTCCAGGAGTGTATATATAAAAAAAAAGTGTCTTATTATGCTCTATGCTACAACATAGTCAAAGCCAATCATAATCAAAGTGTATCCCTTGGATAGGTTTACTTGTAAGATGTATAATTATGTTAGAACATATTTTTTATCTGTAATTTCTTTGTAATCTTTATTCCACAGCTTCAGTCTCAAGAGAAAATTAGGAAATGCATAATGGTTAATAAAGAATTGTATAACCAACAACCTTCCATATTTCAAAGTAGTGCCAAATCTGAATGGCCGCCTGCATCTACCATGGTTGTATTTCTCCATCACATAATGGGACATAAATATTTGTCAAAGCACTACTTTACCTTGTCTGATTATTAGGATTTGAATCATTGTGAAGTGGTATCAGCCTTTTATTTTTGATAACTATTAATTTCCAGAATGAGATTTTCACTCTGCAGTGGAGTGTGCGCTGATATAAAACTTCCTGGCAGATTAAGACCGAGACTGGAACATTTGCCCTTCTTGGGCAAGTGCTCTACTAACTGAGATATCCAAGCACAACTCATGACCCACCTTCACTGCTTTACCTTCATCAGTATGTCATCTACCTTACAAACTTCATAGGAGATCTGTGAACCTTGCAAGACTAGCACTTCGGGAAAAAATGATATTGCAGAGACATGGCATAGCCAAAGCTTCTGTGAAGTTTGGAAAGTAAGAAATGAGTTACTGGCAGATGTAAACCTGTGAGGATTGCTCATAAGTAATATTTGGGTAGCTCAGTTGGTAGAGCACTTGTCCAGGTCTAGCACACAATTTTAATCTGCCAGGAATTTCATATCAGTGCATCACAGCTGCGGAGTGAAATCTCATTCTGGAAACATCTCCCAGGCTGTAGCTAAGACATGTCTCCACAATATTGTTTCTTCCAGGAGTGCTGCTTGTGCAAGTTTCACATGAGAGTTTGTATAAAGTTTGGAAGGTAGGAGATGAGGTACTGCAGATGCAAAACTGAGGATGGGTCGTGAGTCATGCTTGGGTAGCTCAATTGCTAGAGCACTTACCCATGAAAGGCAAAGGTCCTGAGTTTGAGTCTCAGGTTAGCATACAGTTTTAATCTGCCAGCAAGTTTCAGATATTAATTTATTTGACAGTTTTGTTTATAGGCCTTGTTTTTATCTCTGTAAAACTCCTGTATTACATTCCTAAAGCATTTGACTTTTTCATGCACTTAATCATGCAGATCTGACAGCATTGCATGACACAGAACACCAAATGACATTAGCTTATCAGTAAGCTGTGTCACCTTGAAAAATTACGATGTATTCTACATCTGTATCTATATTCTGCAATCCACGGTATGGTGCATGGCAGAGGGTACCCTGTACCACTATATGCTGCTACATGAGCACTAATTTTTTGTATCTTATCTTGGTAGCCTGATGGCAGTAGAATTGTTTGGCAGTGAGCTTCAAATGCCAGTTCTCTAAACTTTATCAATAGTGTTTCTCGAAGAGAACATTGTCTTCCCTCCAGGGATTCCCATTTGAGTTCCCAAAGCATCTCTGTATCACGTGAACCTACTGGTAACAAATCTAGCAGCCTGCCTCTGAATTGCTTCAGTGTCTTCCTTCAATCCAACCTGGTATGGATCTCAAACACTCGAGCATTACCCAAGAATAGGTCGCACCAGCATCCTATATGCAGTCTCCTTTACAGGTGAACTACTCTTTCCTAAAATTCTCCCAATAAACCAAAGTCAACCATTCGCCTTCCCTATCACAGTTCTCACATGCTCGTTCCATTTTATATAATTTTGCAACATTACACCAAGATATTTAAATGACTTGACTGCATCAAAGAGGACACTAACAATACTTTATGTGAACCTTAGAGGTTTGATATTCCTACTCATCTGCATCAACTTACAGTTTTCCACATTTAGGGCAAGCTGCAATTCATCGCACCAACTGAAAATTTTATCTAAGTCATCTTGTATCCTCCTACAGTCACTCAACTTCAACACCTTACCATACACCATAGCATCATCAGCAAACAAACACAGATTGCCACCCAACTTCTCTGCCAAATCATTTATGTCTATGGGGAACAGCAGTAGTCCTATCACACAGCCCTGGAGCACTCCTGATGATGCCCTTGTCTCTGATGAACATTCGCCAATGTGGACAACATGTTGTTGTGGTCTTCAGGCCAGAGACTGGTTTGATGCAGCTCTCCATGCTACTGTATCCTGTGCAAGTCTCTTCATCTCCGAGTAACTACTGCAAACCTACATCCTTCGGAATCTGCTTAGTTTATTCACCTCTTGGCCTCCCTCTGCTATTTTTACCCTCCATCCTTCCCTCCAATACTAAATTGGTGGTCCCCTGATGCCTCAGAATGTGTCCTACCAACTGATCCCTTTTTCTAGTCAAGTTGTGTTACAAATTCCTCTTGTATTCAGTACCTCCTCATTAGTTACATGATCTACCCATCTAATCTTCAGCATTCTTCTGTGGTACGACATTTCAAAAGCTTCTATTCTCTTCTTGTCTAAATTGTTTTATTATCCATGTTTCACTTCCACACATGGCCACACTCCATACAAATACGTCCAGAAAAGACTCCGGACAGTTAAAACTATACTGGATGTTAACAGAATTCTCTTCTTCAGAAACTCTCTCCCTGCCATCACCAGTCTACATTTTATATTTTCTCTACCTCAACCATCATCAGTTATTTTGCTGCCCAAATAGCAAAACTCATCTACTACTTTAAGTGTCTCATTTCCTAATCCTTCAGCATCACCTGATTTAATTCGACTACGTTCCATTATCGTCGTTTTGCTTTAGTTGATGTTCATCTTATATCCTCCTTTCAAGACACTGTCCATTTCTTTCGACTGCTCTTCCAAGTCCTTAGCTGTCTCTGATAGAATTACAGTGTCATTGGCAAACCTCAAGGTTTTTATTTCTTCTCCCTGGATTTTAATTCCTACTCCAAATTTCTCGTTGGTTTCCTTTACTGCATGCTCATTATACAGATTGAATAACATCGGGGATAGGCTACAACCCTGTCTCACTCCCTTCTCAACCACTGTTTCCCTTTCGTGCCTCTCGACTCCTATAACTGCTGTCTGGTTTCTGTACAAATTGTAAATAGCCTTACCCTACCTATATTTTACTCCTGCCACCTCCAGAATTTGAAAAAGAGTACTCCAGTCAACATTGTCAAAGGCTTTCTCTAACTCTACAAATGCTATAAATGTACATTTGCCTTTCCTTAACCTACCTTCTAAGATAAGTCATAGGGTCAGGATTGATTCGCGTGTTCCTACATTTCTATGGAGTCCAAACTGATCTTCCTCGAAGTCAGCTTCTACCAGTTTTTCCATTTATCTGTTTATATTTTGCAACCGTGACTTATTAAACTGATAGTTTGGTAATTTTCACACCTGTCAGCCTCTCCTTTGGAATTGGAATTATTATATTCTTCTTGAAGTCTGATGTTATTTTGCCTGGCTCATACATCTTGCTCACCAGATGGAAGAGTTTTGTTGTGGCTGGTCTCCCAAGGCTCTCAGTAGTTCTAATGGAATGCTGTCTGCTTCTGGGGCCTTGTTTCAACTTAGATCTTTCAGTGATCTGTCAAACTTTTCCCGCAGTATTGTATTTCTCATCTCATCTCATCTTAATCTACGTCTTCTTCCATTTCCATAATATCACCCTTGTATAGACCCTCAGTATACCCCTTCCACCTTTCCACTTTCCTTCTTTGCTTACGACTGGTTTTTCATCTGAACTTTTGATATTCATACAGGTGGTTCTCTTTTCTCCAAAGGTCTCTGTAGGTGGCATTTATCTCGCCCCTAGTGATATATGCTTCTACATTCTTACATTTGTCCTCTAGCCATTCCTGCTGACCCAATTTGCACTTCCTGTCGATCTCATTTTTTGAGATGTTTGTATTCCTTTTCCTGCTTTATTTACTGCATTTTTATACTTTCTCCTTTCATCAATTAAATTCACTCTCTCTTGTGTTACCCTAGGATTTCTACTAGCCTTCAATTTTTTACCTACTTGATCCTCTACTGCCTTCACTATTCCATCTCTCAAAGCTACCATCTCTTCTTCTACTGCATTCGTTTCTCCTGTTCTCGTCAATCGTACCCTAATGCTCCCTTTGAAACTCTCTACAACCTCTGGTTCTTTCAGGTTATCCATGTCCCATCTCCTGAAATTCCTACCTTTTTGCAGTTTCTTCAGTTTTAATCTGCCATTCATAACCAGTAAATTGTGGTCAGAGTCCACATCTGCCCCTGGAAATGTCTTAAAATCTAAAGCCTGGTTCCTAAATCTCTGTCTTACCATTACATAATCAATGTGAAACTTTACGGTGTTTCCAGGTCTATTCCACGTATACAACTTTCTCTCATGATTCGTAAACAAAGTGTCAGTGATGATTAAGGTATGCTCAATACAAAATTCTACCAGGCAGCTTCCTCTTTCATTCCTTAGCCCCAGTCCATATTCAGCTACTACTTTACCTTCTCTTCCTTTTCCTACTACTGAATTATAGTCCCCCATGACTATTAAATTTTCATCTCCCTTAACTATCTGAATAATTTCTTTTATCTCATCGTACAGTTCTTCAATCACTTCATCATCTACAGAGCTAGTTGGCATATAAACTTGGACTACTGTGGTAGGTGTGGGCTTCGTGTCTACCTTGATTGCAGGATCTTCAACTGCCACACCAGACTCATCAACAAGGAACCAAATGGAAGCCTTAATCCCACTTAGTGATTTTACATAAGACCAAAATTTCCTCTGGTTCTCTGCCAGGTCACGGTGGTAGTTGTTGTACACATCATGCATAGCTCTTTTCACACACACCTGAATCTCTACTAACCTTCACTTGTCGACATGTGTGTGTTCCTTTTTGAAACAAGAGTGCAAGACCCTCTGCTTCCTCAGCATCACTTGAATTTTGTTATTAAACCATGGCGAGCCTTTTTCATCTTTATTCCACTTACTAGGCACAAAACTCTCCAGACAAGATTTACAATCTGCTTAAACTTTGTCCATAATTCCTCTACATCCATCTTATTGCAACTAATTGGTGTCAATTTACTTTCTTAAGTGAGATGTTTATAACTACTTATCTGCTCTATCTAGCAGATAGCACAACACTCTCCTAGCCTTCTCGACTGATTTATTAACTTTTGTAATTACAGTTTTTCTAATGACATTATGATCGTTAATCCCTGTTTCTATTCTGACATTGTTGATAAGATCCAGCCTATTTGTAGCTACGAGGTCTAAGATATTTCCATTTTGTGTGGGGTGCCGAGCTAGCTGCTCAAGACATTACCATAAAACATTAAAGTATTTTGCATGTCTGTCTGTCTGTCTGTCTGTCTGTCTGTCTGTATCCCCCTGCAATGAATCCATAGACATCCCAATCTATACTAGGTAGGTTAAAGTCACCTCCAACAAGTATTGCATGATCTGGGTATTTACACACTATTGACCCTAGACTTTCCTTGGACGACTCTAGAACTGTCACAGCAGAATCGGCTGGCTGATAAAAACATCCAACACTTAACTTAGTTTCACTACACCTGTTATATACGACCAGATAATTTCACTGTCACACTCAACTTTGATCTCACTAGAGACAGTACTTTTGTCGGTTGCAATGAACACTCCCCTCTCCAATGGCCTCTAATTTGTCTCTTCAATAAATTTTCCACAACTCGCTAAATATCCCAGAGCTTTCCACTTCGGGTTTCAGCCAGCTCTTGGTCCCAAGAATAATTTGAGCATGAGAACTTTCCTGGAGGGCAGTAAATTCAGGAACTTTATTACAGATACATAAAATTATGACAGTCAAAGTGTCTTTATTCTGAGCATTGTTTGACTTCCCTTGCTACATATTGATTGGCGAGTGTGCATCAGAGCACCTCAAACAATTGCCCAGCATAAAAAACCCTGATGTGCACTCAACAAGTACTCTGCTACCCGAGTACCTGCTTCCTTTGTGTAGTGCACTCCTGATGTATCAGGTGGAGTCCTACAAATTCCCACATGATAACACAGGTCTAGAAATTTGCAGCCAAGACTGTCACAGAGTCGACGAAGCCTTTGGTAGACACCCTCCACTTGGCTCCAAATCAAAGGACCCTGATCAACTCTGGGAACAACACTGCAAATTGCAAGCTGTGCTTGGACTCTGCATGTGAGGCCAGCAGTCTTAACTATTTCTGCCAGCCACCTTTATGAACTGAGGATCACCTCAGAACCCATGCGATAGGCGTCGTTGGTGCTGATGTGGGACACAACTTGCAGACGATAGCTTCCTGCATGCTCAATAGTCACAGGCAAGACTGCCTCCACATCTTGGCTGTGGCCACGCTAGCAGCCATATCGAGTGCACATTGGTTTTCTTTCCAGCCCTGAATGCTATGTGCCTAAGGGGTTCCATAATGCGCCTAACATAGGTACTCCCAATTACTAGTAAACCCCCACACCTGTGTGCCTGCTCAGACCCTTCTGAATGAGTGGCATCCTGTCCACTCACATGGTGAATGGGCAAGGCCAGGCAGCCAGTTCCACATTGGCCCTCCACCTCGAGTGATGTGGATGCATTACCACCCACCACTCACCCTCGTGTGAGTGCAGATCCAGTGTGTTGGGTGTACTAGGAGGTGCTTTGGAAGCAGAACTGGTGGGCAAAACAAGGGACACCTGAGGTGTCTCATACAACTTGCCAGATTCTCTGCCACTGCTACATCCTGAGGTGGTAGCCTGAAGTTGACTGAACCAGCTCCTCCTGCATCTGCACACCGCATGAACACATCCTAACCATCCTAGCAAGACTAACAGAAGTAGTAAACTATAAAAGCAACAGAATTCCTTATATGCAACTTGCTACCCTCCTGATGTGTCACTAATAAATGCTGGTGCATTACTGGGCTATGTAGCTGGTTGATCAGTGAGCAACTACTGTGCTACAGACCGAAGTGCAAGATTAAACCTCTTAAACAGAAAAACACACATGAAATTTAATAAATATACTGTGTGGAAAACACAGAAAAGAATAAACACTTAACTTGCCACTCTGTACTTGTATATCAGTTGAGATCTGGAGCCTTATTGACTGGCTTACTAAACAAATGAATGGTTGCTTTCAAAACAAAACAAAATTATAGTGTTTTGTCATGTATTTCTAATTTTCTTATTCCTGTAGAAACAAAAAAAAAAAAAAATCCATATATCCGGGTGTCTACTGATCATGAAAGTTATGAAATTGAGTAAAATATATATATATATATATATATATATATATATATATATATATATAAAGTCTTTTTTATCTGTAGCTTTTATGTCCATCTGTGCAAGCCATGTTATCACAGCCTTTGCTGCTGCAGTTTGGAACCTTGAGGGGCAGATGTTCAGGGATAAATTAGCAGGTGTGGCTTTGTTAACATAAAGCTATATAAGGTGTATACACCTAATGGAAATGACATGTAAATTATAGCACCACCCAAGACAGTGCTACCATCTAATGTGTTCCTTGATGACTATCAGTTTGAACAGCTGTTTCTTTAATTCTATTCAGCCCCTCTTCTGTTTAAATCTCTTAATCTGTGTCATTATTAGAAAGCCATTTCTTTAAAGGTTCTTAATAATAGAATTTAAAACTATTGCATTATTAATCTTGTTTTAAATGTGGTATGGACTGTCAGAGTAAAAGCAGTTGTATCTGTTGTTTGAGCTTTTTAAAGTTTGGTTTCCTTATGCCAAATGAGTTTTTAGAGTATTACTCAATACAAATAACATAAGAATATTAATTTACTTTTGACGTTAGTGCCAGTGGAATTTCATGTGTAAAAACACACGAAATAGGAAAGAGACATATAATGCTCGTTCATTCCTTAACTTCAGAGCAACAGTGTAAGTTGCATTTTGCTGCAGAAAAAGCATTGCCAGCACAATCACAAGTTTCTTCTGAAACGAATTTTAATAACAGTAATGAATTGCCATAACTGGCCCCTGCTAATACTTCCAGAACTTCAAATGAAAAAGATTCCAAAACAAACTCATTGAAACATTTTTTAGTTACTGATGAGGTAATAAAATCTGAAATTATATGGGTTATGAATAAAGTCATGTCTCATTCTACAGTACTAACTTCTGGAAACAAAACATTCATATTCTAAATTATATTCCCTGGCATTAGGATTGCTAAAAAATGGAGTTACACAAGAATAAGATGTTATGTTTAATTACTTATGAACTTGCCCTCTTGTTTCCACCGAGCGAGGTGGCGCAGTGGTAAGGCACTGAACTCACATTCCAGAGGATGACGGTTCAATCACGCGTCCGGCCATCCTGATTTAGGTTTTCCGTGATTTCCCTAAATCACTCCAGGCAAATGCCGGGATAGTTCCTCTGAAAGGGCACGGCCGACTTCCTTCCCCATCCTTCCCTACACCGATGAGACTGATGACCACACTGTCTGGTCTCCTTCCCCAAAACCAACCAACAAAACAACCTTGTTTCCAGCATCACTTAACTAACAATGTCAGGGAAATGTGTCTCATATGAGAGTTTAAACAAAGTTGTTGAAAAGGGATAAATGGATTTCATGGTTATGTTTCTGAGATGGAACATATTCTGTCAGTGTCTACAAGATACTTAACATCTATATTTTTGAATTCTGCAACATCTTCTGATTTACATAAAATTCTGTATGGTTTGTATTTTTCACCCGAGAATGTAACTTCAAGTTTCAATGGATGGGCCAAATGTGAACTTTTGAGATGTTTCACAGTTTGCAAGAATTTCTAATCAGTGGAGAAGATAATCAACCATGAATGTTTTATTGTGGCACTTCTTCACATCACAGAGTGAACAACAGCCAAAATAAAACATTGAGAACTGCTCCTAATAAAAGTAGTTGGAATATTCATGAATTACTTAGGGCTACCTGATACTTTATGAAGGATTTTTCTCCAAGGAGGGTAACCTTCTCAAACATCACTGAATTTTTACAAGTTTCCTTTCAAATTTTCTTGTATAAGCTGTGTTGGAAATATTAAAGTCGTGAAAAGACCTCTTGAATTTATTCCACATTTGAAGAATGATTTTGCTCAAGTATGCGGGAGATTCAAATATAAAAGGTAATTGTGCTATTGTACTGTGCAAGCAGTTCCAAACGAGATGGTGGTGTGGGGATCTGGTCAGTGTGTAAGGGAGAGGGAAACAGCTTGGTTTGCTGCTGCACTCTGTTCTGGCCTCAATACAGCTATGAGTGAACAAGAGGTTCCTTCATCTGTTGTGCAATGTTTTATCATAAAGATTTTAACCCATGAAGGGGTTAAACTCTTGGAGATTTTAACTTGTTTAAAGGCACAGTTTGTGGATGCTACATAGTTCTAAAACTGAGTGTTTATTTGGGCCAGACAATATAAAGGTGGCTGAGAAAGTGTAGAAAATGAAGGTCATGCTTGATGCCCAAGGTTAAGTCTTTCAGATGACATCTTCTGAGCTGGTTGGTTGGTTGATTTGGGGGAGGGGACCAAACAGGGAGGTCATTGGTTCCATCGTATTGGGTAAGGACAGGGAAAGTAGTTGGCCGTGCCCTGTCAAAGGAACCTTTCCAGCATTTGCCTGAAGCTATTTTGGGAAACCATGGAAAACCTAAATCAGGATTGCCAGATACAGGTTTGAACCATTGTCCTCTGAATGTGCCACCTCACTCAGTCATCTACGCTGTTTGAGAGCTTAGTGAAGGTGATCACCAGTGTACAGTTGAAGAAATTGCAGCGGAAGTGGATATCAGCATTAGGACTGCTCATACAATTATCAGTCAACAACTGGGCTTTAGAAAAATTAGTGCTTGATGGGTTCCAGAGTTGTTAACACTTTGGAGACCATCCATTTAGAAGAATATCAAGCCTAGAAAGTGGCCATTTATGCTGTTATTTGAAGCGTTACTGCCACATATGTATTTGATGTATCCTGAAGAATTATACATACTGAAAACGGACCAACCTTCAAGATTTATTTTTCATATTTAGTTCTTTGACAGCTTACAAATTTTAAAATAATGACAACAGAAAGTGTAGCTATCCTCTTAAGAAAATAGTGCGAGGCAAGTTACTGAGCAATTTATCCATCTTGAGCTTCCAAAATATTTTGCTCATTCAACAAACATAACATAGTTGTAGCAGAATTAGAGCAAACTGTGAAACCAATGGAATTACATCAGTGTGATTATATTGGGTCAGCCATTCACAACAGCAGCTGTTACATTTGCTAATTTTTTAAAAAATAATTCTAGTAAATGACAACAGAGTGCAACACAAGTCAAGGGACCAGTAGTGAGATGTCTGTACAATGTTCTTGTATGAAATCAGTCCAATTTTTGAGTGATAGGTGACTCACCTGTTGAGAAAATCATGGCTGGCCTGTACTTGGGTGTGTTGTTTCAAACACAAAGTTGTGGCCCAAGCTATGCTTGTACTTGGTCTCCAAAGTGTTAATGGAACAACAAAAACAGGTCAGGTTGAAGATCTCTGAGAGCCTTATGAACTGATTCTGGTAAGAAGGGGAGGATTTTCTTAAGCACATCGTCACATGGGATGAGACGTGGGTCCATCATTAAACTGCAGAATCCAAAATGGCAAGGAGGAGTGGTGAATAAAGGATGAAGCCTGCCCAGTGAAGACCAAAACTTACCTCTCAGCTGAAATCAGCTGAAAAGTTATTGAGACTGTGTGCTTTGACAACAGAGGAGAGTTACTCAATAACTTTCTTCGTTACAACTTACTACTACCAGTCATTAAAGTCACCTACCAAAACAAAAGATCAGGAATGTACGTCAGAGATGTCATCCTTTTCCATGAAAATGCTAAGCCCCAGCAAGCAAATTTGACAAGGGACAAATTGGAGGACATGCACTGGGAAACCTCAACCAGCTTCTCTACAGCTCCCTCCCCCCCTCCCCCCCCCTCTCCATGTGTGTAATTAGCTTATGTTGCAACCTCGTGCTTTTTATGAACAAGGAATATTCAAGCATCCAAATCACTGGCAAAAATATGTAGAGCATGTCAGAAGCTTTGTAGAAAAAAATTGAAGGTGTCAGTTGTCTAAATAATTCATTGGTAAAGAAAAAATTCTGTTAGTGTCTGAAACACCTTCATATATGAAAGACCACCAGAAACTAGAAACTTTGAAAAAAAATAAACATCATTTAGAAGACCAACTACTTCATGCAACTCGAGAAGTTTTTAACTAAGTATTAGCTAAATGACTCTCTCCCCTTTTTGCACCAAGATGCTGAAATGGCAGGGAGCTTGGATCTGTGAGTGGTAAGGTGCTGAGCGTTAAGAAGATACTCATTTTCAACACTCTTTTTTTTGCCATGGGCAGATTTAAGATGAACGATATTTATTAGTCTCACGGGCCAAATTTAACACAATGGTAAAAAATTAAGCTTGAGGGAACACCACAGTAAGTCACCAAAATCTTAAATTACTATCCTTTGGATGATTCAGAGAACTCCTTTTTTAAAATTTATGACAAAGCAAAGCCTCTGCCACTTAGTAAACATTAGAAAATCACCCCAGGTGTACTAAGTGCATTTAACAATTACTTTGGCTACTTGAAAATCAATGTTACAGTGACCACAATATGAATAAAACTTCAAGCTTTTAAAAAGAAACTTTAAATATACAATATATAATGTCCACATTGCCTAAAAATCTGAAAGGGAGCAATGGCAAAAATCAACAAGTGTAAGCAGTTGTCCACAAGAGAAACCAGGGACAAATTCAAAGCAAAATAAAGGGGCTGAAATACATTGATTAGCCAATGCGTCTTGAGCTACACCCACATCCCAAATGGTTCCTTGATTCAGTAAAGATTCTAAAACAGACACTTAGAGTATACATTAAATTTACATAACAGACAAATTGTAAACAGAACATGTGCTTCCAACCATAACAGAGAAAATCTGTGCAAACAACTGAGTCTGTTCGGTCTGCAAGAACTTTGGTTAACAGAATAAAATTTACATAACAAAATAAGTTACAATATGCACGAGTCTTTTACTTCTGACTGAGGAACCCAAAGAAAATAACGTAGCCTGTTTGATGCACAGGTACTTAAAGTTTACAAGCAGTGAAAAATATTAAATATACCTAAACCAACAAAATATATGCACAAGTGGCACAGAAAAAAGGAAATCTCTTTTTTACAATTGAATCAATGTAAAATGTGGACACATCCTTATTTCCTGGATGCTAATCCAGGTTGAGGACATTGGCCAAAATAGTGGCAGTAGTATAAGCAAGGCCATCTTAATGGTAAGAAAACCAAACAAAACTCAGTAACAATAGCACAGTGATTTTCATGAACTGTAATGGGCACTTTATTGCACACAAGACCTGGAACTCACCATTTATTCCAGTGTCAGGCCAGGGTGAATTAAGAATGGTGTATGTGGCCATGTCCACCAACCAAGGGAGCAAGAAACAGGCCCAGTTGAGCTCCAAAGTATAACCTGCTACCACAATAGCAGAGGGAAGTAGCGACTCTCCAATAAACGTAGGCACATTCCCCAACGTCTGCCATCTAAACATGGTGAGCGGACCTGCATGGTTAAGAAGTTCAGGCCATGATGGAGAGAGACTGCTTCACTGACAGTCAACCTCCAGCAGACCACCACTTAAATCCCACCCAAGGTGCAGCCAGGCCACCACATGCTGGGATGCCAGAGGAGCCATAGCTAGGCAATGGATCCAAAAGAACCTTCAAGATTGAAAGAATCAATATGATTGTCCATGCATGGCTCAGATTTGTTCAATTGAATGTATAGTATTCATAAAGAAAACTTATGGAAATGGCAACAAATGCTAGCCATTGATGCTAACAAAGCATGTAATTGTTAAACAACTTTTTGTGTAGATACTGGATTGGGTGTCACTGTTGCTAGTAAGAACTACACGGAAAAAGGATACCCTTATTTTGAGAAATAAGTGCACAGGTATTTTGGAAAGTCTGTGTGAAAAAATTGCTGAGAATAGTCCTTTGAAATTAAAGATTGTCAAAGGTGGCTCCTGTTCATCATCTGAAATTATGCCGAGCTCGGCTCATGTTCATCGTCTGAAATTATGTAGAGCTCCAGTTTGAGAAATTCCTCAGTGACAATTGCACTGGAAGTTTTTGTGAATATTGTGAAAAGCAACTGAAACAATTCAATCCTAAGGAGGACAGACTTGATCACTTTCTGATGAATTAACTGCAAAGTTTGAACCATGAACTTCTTCAAGTTTATATAGAAGCTGTTATGCATGTTTCATGGACATGCTGCAGTTGAAGGAGACATTTATATTAACAGATAAGTTTTACTGGAAAACCTACAACAAGATGCAATTGTTTCAGAAAGAAGTGTTTACAATGCGATACAATAGTTAGGCAGTTTAGTTAATTGTGAGCAACAACTGAATGTGTATGTCTCAAAATCGATGATACTAGCTGTGAAAAATGGTTCATCAAAAAGGGTACAAGCCTTAAGAAAGAAGGAATCTGATGCAAATGAAGCAAACACTCTTAAAAGAAGAACAATTCAAGAAATAAAAGAGCTCAAAGAAAAAACGATAATTACAGAAAAGACAAAGAAAGAACCTCTATTTTTAGGTATTGTAATTTCAAGTTTAGTTAAGAAACTTAAACTCTGAATATTTTACTGTGAAACTTAACATTTGACATTTTTTTTTCTTTTATAATTGTTGTATTGTCATAAGGAAAATTAGAAGTTTTCACTATAAGACCGTGTTTAAACAATTTGTATTTTTCATTATGTAACAATAATATATATCTGAAAGTAATCATACCCCATCCTAGGTGATAGGTGAATGTTTTTATAGAATTTGATGAATGATATATTGCAAGTCATACATAGTCACATTGACATTGAGTTTAAGGGATATAGGAATTATTACTACATTCAGCTGTCATTTCAACCAGCTTTCAGGTTCATTAAAACATATTTTTTTCATTTTGCCATGGACATTTTCAAGAGATCATGAATTTAACTAAAGAGGTAATGAAAAAGCCATGAAGAAGTCATAAATTTGATCCTGTGAAAATCAGTAGATAACACTGTGTATGCATTGTAAATTGCCAAAACATAATTCACTGGCTATGTTACACACTGAACCATAGTCTCTCTAAGTTGGAAAATTAGAGTAAGCTACCTATCATAAAACTGTGCATAATTTCATAGGTTATTGTGTTAGGCCATTGTGTTTTATCATGTGGAAACAGTAAACCTATTAAGTATAAATACCAAAGAGAATTGTTAATGCTGATTTTTCAATAACTTTATTTTTCTTTGATTGAACAAATTAACAAATTGTGAATTTGGGTGTTCTATTGATGATAGTAGTTTGTCAAATCACTTAATGTAGATGTCAGAACTTAGTGTGTGGTATTTTGCACTCTACTAGCTGTTGTTGATCTCCACTAGTACATATCTGTACTAATGAAACAGTTGTCAATGGTCTCTAGATATCGCTTTGATCTCATTGTAGGGGTGCCAAGCCAAGTATGTTTTTACACATTTAGTTTGGAATAACATTATTTTCTTAAGACTATTCACACATTCATCATTTTAATTATTCTTTGTCTTATTTATGTCTGACTCTTTTTGATTGTTTAGATATTGTACTTTCTTATTTGCATCTATTGCCTCTCATTTCTCTCTTTATTACTGCCGTACTTATCTTCGTTAGTTTCTATACCCTTTAGCAAAATCAATAGCCTCTTTGGGATTGGATTTTGCCTCTTATCTCATGAACAAGTTCGCTTCTTCCTGAACCATTGATTTGCCGCTTTCCCATACATCTGTAGTGAGTCACTGATGATCTGTATATTCAATGCCACATTTCTGTAACTTCTGTTTTCAATTATCACTTTAAAATCAAAAGAAATTACTACTTTCAAAAGTTTGAGATTTGTCATCTTTATAAGCTTTCACCTTTTCTAAGTCCATAAAAAGTTCCTGCATTTGAATTCTTGTAATGATTATGAGGGACGGAATTTGGTCTAGTAGGAGGACTTCTGACTCGGCTAGAGTGTTGTGTACATATGAAGATAGCTACATGTAAAGTTCTGCACAAAGACAGAATACTTTGCGGTGATGCTAGTGTGCTGTCTCAGTCACATGCAACACACCTCTGGCTGTTTTGTATCCTGACACTGACAATGCTTGGATATTTGTCACAGGGAATATTGTTGCTACTTCCAGCTCTTTCCAAACATTTATGTATGTGAAACACTAGCATTTATTAATGTAACATTTGTTTTGTTTGTTTTATACCACCAATAATCAACACCACAGTGGCAAAAGGGCCAGCCATATAGAGCATGGGAAGAACAATTCTTTAACTGCCTCTGTGTGTATGCTGTAATTGATGTAATCTTGTCCTCATAATACCTATATAATTTATGTAATGATAAATATATCTGAAAATAGCTATTCTTATCGTGGTTTAGAGCTGAATGTGTGTATAGAATTTGATGAATAATATACTGGATGTCATACTTAGCCTCACTATTCATATTGACATACAGTTTAAGTGATACATGAATTATTATGTACAGTTTTCATCAGCTATGCCTCCAGTGAACATTTCAAACATTTGCCAATTTCTTAGTGCTGACATGAAACTAACTGTTAAACATTTAACTTGTCCTATTTGCACACACTGCAGATGGATGTGAAAGAATGATGCTATTTGGTTTGTGTGTCATGTGGTACTCTGTCTCTTGCTACTGTATACTATCTGACCTCTCACCTCCTCATAGGTACAGTACTACAATATGTGCTAAATTTAATCTGAAGTGTACAGTCAAGTCTCTTTCATTTAATTTGCTTGCCAGTAGAATATGCATTCCAAGTGTCTCCTGGAGCTTCAGCAGCCAAAAAATTCCAAATAGTGTGATAGTTCTCTGTGTTGACAAGTACAAAGGTTTGGTCAAATGGATCTGTGTACTGTACAATAACTGTGTGTATCATTCTCAAACCAAACAAAATAATTTTATTGCTATTTGATTTTGTTGGTCTTTAAACAGTGTGAAACAAAATCTGCAGCATGAAAGTTCACACTTTTCATTCAAGTCTTATGGCAATATGAAGCCAAATGAGTTTGCTACCTGTACTTCCAGTGAACATTTCGAACAATTCCCAATTTATTAGTAATTGTGCACTTCTTATGCACCACAAAGCCTTACATCATCAGTGCTGCCCCTTTTATATACAGAGCACTATATTCTCTTTATCTCTTCACAGAATGCAAAAATTTGATATGAAGTTTTTTTTTTTTTTTTTTTTTTTTTTTTTTTTTTTTTTTAAAAAGGTTATTTAGTAGTCTCTTAGAAACATGGAACACATTTGCTTTGAGAGCTGCATAGAAGCATTATTTAAATTTTCATAAAATGATCAACCACCAGATGCTGCTAGGTATTAATGCAGTGTTTCTAAATGTCTGAATATTATAGTCCATTACCATTGAGATGCTGTAAGAAAATCCTTTAAATACGGCAAGTTAAATAAGTATACTGTTTATGCAAAACATAAATTTAAAGCTTTGATCTTGATGGAGGCAGCAAAGGCACACACTAGTGCATGGGACACTCGAAGTTTTGCTGCATGAGCTGTATCAGTACTTGGGGCTCTTTCGTGTTAATGCTGGTCTTGGGAAAGGGAGGGAGTTGGGGGGGCGGGGGGGGGGGGGGGGGGGTTGTAATACATTTCCTGAGTAATGGATGTGGAATTGTAGTTCTGTCTATTCTAATTTCTATGATACATATAGTATGGTGAAAACATATTAATAATAATAATAAATAAGAGTAACACTAAATGTGCCTGGTAAATTTTTCTAGATTCACCTGGTGAAGAAAGTAAGGTGATAAAAGTTACATCAGGTGGATCGGGCAAGAGGAAGAAAAGATCAGACTCTCGGAAAAATTCGTCTAGAAAGTCCAGCCGCAGAGAAAACAGAAATAAAGTGGAGCAGTTGGGAGAGCAGTGTAGCCCATCAAAAACAGAATCAGCAGATGAAAGCATGGAGCATACTGATATAACAGACGGTGACCTCAGGGCAGAGCTAAGTCGAAGACGAGCAGAAAGATTACTTAAGGTGAGGAAGTTGCTTACTTCTTGCTTTTAACATTACAAAATTCGTATTTTTTTCCTAAATATGTCAAGAGTTGTCCATTTAGTAAAGCTTAACATTGTAGGCAATGTTTTCACTGCAGGAAGTTCCTTTTGTTCAAAATTCTGGTTTTGTTTGCAAATGGAATGTTTTAATTGACTAGGCTATCCATTCGTTATTCTGAGTGAAACCAGTCTGTAGCACTTTCATTAGTTCAGCTAAAACAGTGGTATACAATTGGGATACACATATCTCGGAAGGGTTCCAGGGGATATGTGAAGACATCTCTGGGGTTACACCAAATTTAAAATAAGCATTATACATGTGCATATAAATATGTACTTCTTTTCACTATTTAAAACTGATTAATATATTGTTGTGGATTAAGTTGTTCCAGATGCAATTAACACACACCTAATTAAGCTGATGTGTTGTTGGGAATACAAAGTTGAGCATAAAAGTTCCCTCCAAATCAATTGAAGAGGAAAGGAACATTGCCAAATTGTAGTGATGGTTTAAATTACATATTACTGAAAAAGTGTGATGACATCACTAATTAAACATTATTTGAATCTAGCCGTTAAACATTTATTCAGCCATTCACATGTGTGAAAGGTGAATACATTATGCAGAATATTATGTCACCCTGTACAAACGTACAAACCATACCTGTGCACACAAACCTGTTTCAATTTTATTGCCTTTGAAAAGTAGCAGGTAATATTTCATGGGTGTGAAGTAGTAGTGTTCACATGTATACATGGGTGCTTCAACTTCACAGTTAAGCCTCTCTCTAGCTGTCACTGTAAACAGGCTGTAACCGCTTATGCACCCTTCTGGACTGCTAGGAGTGACAATTGGAGTCCATAGTGCATTCAGTTCTGAGCGGAAATATTTGGTCATTTTGGCATTGTTAAACCATTATTCTTGACTGGACTCTGTTATTTTGTGTCATCACTGTGTGTCATCACTGTTGGACTCTGTTATTGTGTGTCATCACTGTTATTGTCTCTCCAATATTTAGTTTCTATTGAGATACGTTGGGTATCAATGCTGAAACGCTCAGCTGTGTGGTAATGGAAGAAATATGACTGGGTACAAAGGAATCCTCAAGATTTGAGTGTGGTATACAGTATCTGCAAGGATGATTTATATTCCAAATCTACAGTAATTAAAGAAATTAAAAGTAAATTAGTGAATGACGTTAAAGATTTCTCACGGAAAAAAGTACTTCAGACACATGACACTACATACAGCATTTAATTAAAGAGAATTGTCTGTGATGGGCCAGGAAGAGAGAGAGAGAGAGAGAGAGAGAGAGAGAGAGAGAGAGAGAGAGAGAGAGAGCTTCAATACATTTAAATAGAAATATTATCCATGTATTTAAAACCAACCAAAAATCCACATTTAATGCCAGAAATACAAAAAATTTGTAATACTTAAGTAAATGTATACACTATTTGAAACTACCTCATTTGTACAACTATAAATGCATCTAGTATAAGTTAGCAACCCTAGTCATGGTTCATGTATAATCAGGAGGGCTGGAAAAGCAACCAAGTGAAATCACTGAGTGGAAAACATTCGTGTAGCTAATCTGATTACAGAGACTAGCTTCATTCAGTGATTTCATTAAAATGAAAAAGATGATTGAACAAAAATGGTCAAATGGCCAACTGCTAATCAAAACTAAGTAGTTCTCCCATCACTACTGGTATGAAGTACAGTATACAGAACAATGGCTGGTCCCATTTCTTCCCTATCTCAACTCTGTTTAAATAAAGCTAGTAATTACTGTGAAGTGCCTGAATGCATTAATTTTTCTTTTCTCATAGACACCTGCTGTAAGGAAAATATTTGTTTTCATCACTCAATAGGAACTTCACATTTTTGGGTCAGTTGTAGAGATTAGAGAAGGAACTGTTGTATAGCTTGCAAATATACATTATTCAGAAATAATCAGATGAACTGTGCAGAGGGACTGTTTTAAAATGGTGTCTCTATAATAAGTATTTCATTTCAACAAATTAATCTCCCAATTTATAAAAGTAGTCTGTAATATAACATCAAACACTGTCTTGATTTTTCTCCTTTGCTGGTCACCTTTGTAAAAATTACATATGCTTAGCAGCATTTAATTAATAATATGTGACATGTATAGTATTGTTTGTGTGTTTAAAATTCATGTGTGTATGCCCTGCATTTTTTTGCTCCCTTGTGACAGCTGCATCTGCTCATTCAGTAATTTGTGTGTTAGGCAGAAAGGACTGTACAAATCACTGTTATAAGTGTTTCCTTGTGTGGCACAACTTAAAAGCTTCAAAATTTTTTGAAATGTGTGCAACAGCTATATTTTCGACAATGCATTTGATTCAGTGTATTCTTGCTATGTGATGCATTTCTGGGTAAGTTCTGAAATGTCGGATTAGACTATTTCTGTGTAAGATGTATACAACTCATTAGGTGCACCAGTTTTATTCTCACTACACAGTCAGAATTCAGTCGATATTCACCTTTGTTTTCTGGGGTATGAGACATGCTGCTCATTAGTGCTCAGAGAATCATCAGCATCTCATTTTAAATTTTCAGTAATCTGGTTATGTATAGGCAGACTGATGAAAACTGCATATTAACTAGTAAGTGCTTGATTTGATTAATTTCTGAGTAGTTGACCTATGTGCTCTGGATTTGACAGTATTGTATTTATACATTTTTTCCTTTATTGTCTTACCAATACAGAGTCTACCTACAGGCCTTATTTCTTTGGTATTTACAGTTATTGTTGTAAGTTATTGTGCATCATTTGTGTTAAAGTTTGATTTCCTATTCTACTGTGCTGGTAAGATTGATGTTTGCTGTGTAAAGTAAAACCTGTATTAATGAACCTGTTTTTAATTGATATTTCCATTGATGCTAGTGAAAGTACCATAAGAACAGTATTACAGAAACTCATAATTAATAAACCGTGCTTTAAGAAAAGTTTGCTTTTGAGGACTGACTATGAAATGTTCTGCAAAATTAAAATCTGCTTTCACAAACAAAGTTTCCAGATGGTTTGCGACTGTTTCTTCCTTTTTTCATTTCTTTAAAGTGATGATGAATTAGTGATAGAGTAAACAGCAGTAATTTTCAAGTAATTCTTTTGGTTTGTGAGTAGATTATAGAACCCCTAAAATAATTTTGTGGAATGAGATATTGAAACATTCCAGTGGTTCTACAGAAAGAGAGAACCCAAGAAATCAGGCTGATGCCTGGGACTGAATTGCTTACTGAATGAATCAGTTCAAAGGACCTTTTAGTATCTTGTATGTAGTTTTCAGGGGGGAAGGTGTGGCTGTGGATATGTAAAATGTGGAATAGTAGAAGGAAAATGCTTTGCTATACTTACTAAAAATCTACATTTAGTACAGGTGAAATTGGGGTCATTTACAATTGATGGTGTTTATTAGAATGTAAGAACCCTAAACAGATGTAGCAGGAAGAAAGATTGTACTTACTACTGACTGGTGCATTCCACATTCAAACATAACCTTATTCCTCAGGAACATTAATGTTGTGTTTCATCTTTCTCATGCACAAGCTTTTGGTCCTGGGAACTATATTTTATCTTTCAGTGTGGATGAGCCACTTCTGGCCTGTGGTAACCTCCGTGAGGGATAACTTCTGTCAGCACACTACACTCAAGTAAAGAAATAAACCACTACCACCACCATGTCATTTATTTTCTTCTTTTTTAAATTATTTTGTAAAAAATTTTTCTTCAAGAATGCTTCCTTCAAGACTTCAGTCTGAGATTTTGCATATTACTTGCAAGTAAAATCCATATCAGTTTCATGAAAAATGTATAGTACTAACATATATTTCCGAATTTGCCAACAAGAAGTTATTTTTATGTTAAGCTATATTTTAGGTTCCAGAACAGGGTGAGTTTGTGATTAATGAATATGTATATGGCCTAAAATCATTCAAATTGTAGTTCAAGATTACTCCTTAGGTAGAGGAAAGCTAATCAGCTAAAGTCCCATTGAAGAAAAAATGTGTTGGCCCAAGGAGACTGATAAAAAGAGCTTTTACTGTAATGGTTTTTTTGTGCTGTGTGGTTATGTGCAGATGCTGCACTGTCAGTCAATATCACTATGCATACTTTTTGACATACTTTGTCTACTGTGTGTGTGTGTGTGTGTGTGTGTGTGTGTGTGTGTGTGTGTGTTGTGTGGTCATTATTATTATTATTATTATTATTATTATTGTGGACTTACAGTTTGTGTAATAATTGTTTGAGAGTGTTTCATGAGTGATGTAACATGCTGCTGTTCCTAGCAAAATTTATTGCCGTAGCATTCCAAGTTATCCAAGAGGTTTTAATAAAAATAATATAAAATTACAGATTTCATTTTCTCAGTAGTTATAGGAGGTACTCTTTCTACTTTCTATTACAATATTTGCCTCTGTTTTATTTAAAATCAAACATCCTTGTAGACAAAAATATATTTTCTCCGTGTGCTAGAACTTATATGTATTACCAAAGTACAACTGCTAGAGTGATGTCTAGGTAAGAAGGTAGATAGCAGGGAAATGTACAGTGCCAATGAGCAGTGTTCCATGGGATGCCTCAGCCGATAATATCATTCTGCCACATCCGTCTATAATGTGTGATTTGAGGTGCACATAAAAACACTTAACATTGAATATCATGTTAATGTAGTTATGTTGGTGGTGTTAAGCCATTGTAGTATTGATTATGGATAATGTAAAGCAAACACAACTGGTATTACATTAACACACAATAGCATGTATACATATTTTTGAGATATACAGTTATCTTTGTAAACAGAATGAGATTTTCACTCTGCAGTGGAGTGTGCGCTGATATGAAAATTCCTGGCAGATTAAAACTGTGTGCAGGACCGAGACTCGAACTCGGGACCTTTGCCTTTTGCGGGCAAGTGCACTACCATCTGAGTTAGCCAAGCATGACCCACGCTCCATCCTCTCAGCTTTACTTCTGCCAGTAACTTGTCTCCTACCTTCCAAACATTACAGAAGCTCTCTTACAAACCTTGCACAACTAGCACTCCTGAAAGAAAGTATATTGCGGAGACATGGCTTAGCCACAGTCTTGGGGATGTTTCCAGAATGACAGTGAAAATCTCATTCTGGAAACATCCCCAGGCTGTTGCTAAGCCATGTCTCCGCAATATACTTTCTTTTGGGAGTGCTAGTAGTGCAAGGTTTCCAGGAGAGCTTCGGTAATGTTTGGAAGGTAGGAGACAAGGTACTGGCAGAAGTAAAGCTGTGAGGACAGGGCGTGAGTTGGGCTTGGGTAACTCAGATAGTAGAGCACTTGCCCACAAAAGGCAAAGGTCCCAAGTTTGAGTCTTGGTCCGGCGTGCAGTTTTAATCTTCTAGGAAGTTTCATCATTGTAAACAGTTATATTAACATTGTATTTAAGTCACAGCATTTATTTTTCACTGAAGTCCACTGAATGTTTCAGGCAGGATCATTACATACTGCACTCCCTACAAGGTTACTGCAATCTGCATTTCGGGGACTTGTTAGCGGGTGAGTAAACCTCTTCATTCTCTGCCAGGAAAATTGTGAACCTGCTTTCACATTTGGAGACAATTGTGGAAATTGTTTCTAAGATATATCTCCTGGTTAATATCTATAAAATTACTGGATATCAGAGTGTTAAAAATTTGGTGATTTCAGATTTCAATGAAAGTGTGCTTTATAACAAAAATGTTTGCAAATTTACTTGGGTGTGAGACTCATACTTGTGCACTTCTCCAGGAAGTTGTAATTTCTGATAAATGCTTATAGTGTAATTTTCTGTGGCAACTAATTGATAAGCAGAATAAATTTATGGAGAACATTAACACATTTCAAAGAGCATTAGTGATTGCCATGCATGTGCTGTTCATTAGTTTCTTAAACATACACTGGTAGCTGTTGTTTTTAAAAGTAAATCAACCCTAAAAAATTATCTATATCAAATGAGCCTATGACCATTTCCCATGTATTTATGGCTGTCACTAAACAACATAATATATGTTTATGAATTGAACTTGTTATTTGGTTATTGTATTTAATCTCATCTTGATCATTTTCATATTAGCTTTTTTCAGTAATAGCTATAAGAAAATTAATTTTCTGATTTTACTTGCACACACTTCATCATAATTACATTCTTAAAAAAACATATTTGTCCTTTGCATGCTGCAAAGTATTTCTTCTGTGAGTGTATCACTTTCATAAAATAAAGAAAAACTACCTTCACTCACAAATTGTAATTTTAATCCAATGCATGATCCATTTTGAACTCTGGGGGCTCATCTTCAGGTGCTTGACAACCTACACCTTTTTTTCCAAATTTAAGTCATCTCTGGTCCTAGTAAAATTACAATTATATATTATAAATTAGCACATTGTTAACTTACTGTTTCCAGTAGTGGATACATGTTTTTGAAGCACAGTATAAGTAAACATGTTTATGTAGGTATACACACATTCCATTTTACAGCACATTTGTAAACATGAGTTAAACAGATCAAAGAATTTCAAATGTAAAGATGCTGCATTTCTATAAATAAACAGACACTATTATTTCAAAGAAGATACAAATCTATTACATTTATTACATTATTAATTATATAGAGATATTGTTTGTAAATCAAATGTTTGTGAGTATGTCAAGTGTGGCTGTTTGTTATCAAATAGTTTCCCTGTTAAATGTGTGTGCCTTTGAGGAAAAATACTTTTAAAATTACTGAAAAAACTGTGGCTGCTGAACTCTGCCAGTTCATTCAAGATGTTTTCAGAAGATTTTTCCTTGTGTAACATTATTTCTAATTGTTCTAGCAGATGAAGATTTTTTAACATGGTTTTGTGTGTGGCGTAGAGTTTGCTATTGGGGATGTCACTTTGTCTGTACCTGTTAAGGTACATATGGTTAGCTATTGTGGTTAAGTCTAAAAGCATCAGTGTGTTCCTTGTAGCATGTATGGAATGTTTTTCCTGTTTTGCATATGTAAAATGCAGGGCAACACCTACATCGTAATACTAACTTCTAATGTGTTTTCTAATTGGTGTGTGTGTTTTCTGTGTGAGGTAAGTTTTTAGAGTTCCATGGATCCATGTGTAAACAATTCACATGATATAGAAATAATCAAGTTTTACAAATTATTGTTTAGCACATGATTACATTGAATTTATGACACGAAAGATAAAAAATATAGATGAGTAACAGAAACTTTGAGAAGTTTAATGTAGAGTTACCATTCACTCTTTGTTAGAAATACACACACACACACACACACACACACACACACACACACACACACACACACACACACACACACACACACACACACACATTAAGTTATGCTGAACATAGACAAGGGATCATATTGTGCATTGTGACTAAGAAATTTATCTATACTATAATAATATCCATTTGGAAGTAACTGCCTTAGGTTTTCTTGAAACTTGGTTGTGTTTCCAACCAGATCTTTAACCTGTGATTGTAGGGGATTAAAAGTCTTCACACCACTGTACAAAACCTATTCTGTGCCATACTCTGTTGTTTTTTTTAAGTGGCTATCAAGTTTCCTCTGGGTGTTGTAGTTCTGGAAGGAACTATTGGTTTTGAGCAAGTCGCTGTTCTTAGTAACAAAACATATCAGGGGAAAAATAGATTGCACAGCTGGTGCAAAATTTTGAAGATTTCTAAACAGATTTCTGAATGAGTGCCTAGGATAGACTCCACTCGTAATTCTTATGGCTCACTTCTGTACGTAGAACACACTTTTTTTTGCTAATGTTTGTTTTTTTCCCCAAGAATACTATGCCATATGTTATAAGTAATGACAATAACCAAAGTATGATCTCCCTACTGTGAGATATAACTCTTGAGGCAAATATTGCTTTGCTTCATCCACAGGTTGTGGAAATGGAAGTGTCACTTCAGTTTGCTGTCTATATCCACACCCAAAATCCTGGAGGTCTCAACCTTCGAGTCTTGGGCTGATCCATTTTTAGATTTATTTTGTCTGCAACATTAGTATTAGAGGAGAAATGAAAATAATTTGTCTTTTTTTAGATTGACTGAAAGACCATTAATTTAAAATCCATTTACCACATCTGCAGGTGTCTTCTTTACTATCTCACTTAACATGTTTCCTGAAGGGTTTGGTGTCATGAGCAAATATTGTGACCTTTCCATGTTCTACATGTAGTGGGAAATCATTTACAAATCTTAGAGTGGTGACACCATACTGAGCCCTGGGGCACCCCAATGGCAATGGAGGCCCAGTCTGAAGATACATTGCCAGAGTGAATTCCTTCCATGATTACCTTCTGATTTCTACTATACAGGAAAGATTCGAGTCATTTGGCTACTGTTCCATTCATTCCTAAGGTTTTGGCTTTGTTCTGGAGAATACTGTACCTAACACTGTCAAAAGCTTTTGACAGGTCACAAAATATTCCAACTGTCATCACATTGTCATTTATGAATTCCTGTCAACAAATGTGTGTATTTCATCCTCTGTTAATACTCCTATCTAAAAACAAAACTGGCTATTGCTGAGGATGTCGTATTTACTAACAAGGGAATCTCTCCGTCTCTCTCACCCTCCCCCCTCAGATTTAGTGATAAGAGGGCCCAGTGGATAGCCCATCAAAAACTGGACAGCCCATCAAAAACTGGGCACACATTGAGCGTGAAAATGGGAAGAAGGTATGCTCAACTGTGAAAAAGAAGCAAAATAAAAACAAGGAATTCTTGAAGCTTAACAGGTGCCGTATAGAGGGAAGACAAACAGCTGTGTAATCGTGGTTAAGTGGTCATAGTGTTGGACTGTAAATTGGCGGAGCCATGTTCTGAACTCCTTCACACCATTTATTTTTATTTATATATTTATTTTTTCACATTATCATGAACTGTACATCTGGTCGTTGAAATATTTGTTCTCTTCTTGTAGTCTTAGCAGCTGTCATAGTATACATTGGCTGTAGTATATGAGTCACGTGATAAGAACATGTTACTGTAACAAGTGAATGTGATAAATGGTGAGAGCAGGTGAGATACCACATAGATGTCTCACAGGAATGAAAACAACAAATAAATGATTGTGAACTATGTTACGAAAGGGAATTCAAGAGTCAAAATTTCCAAAACAGAACGCAACTTCAAAAACATTAAAAAACATGTTTTGACAGAGCACAGAGAAACTGTGTGCTCGTGAAACTGTTGTGTTCATTTGTTGCAGCTTATGTGACAAATGTTTTCATCATTTCTTTGGGAGTGATCACATTCACATTCCTCTAAACTGGGCAAGGAGGTATGTCTCACTCTTACCAGGCATACAAATTAGGTGTGTCGGTGAGAGATCCCTATCATATGACACACGTACTGTCACTAATGCTGTGTATGACACACCAGACTTGTTTTCCAGTGCAGGATTCGATTGACTTGTCACCTTGTCATCAAACATTTGCAATTCCCATTTGAGAGCCACTTCCTTTCAGCTACTAATAGAGTAGTTGTGTATAATCAGCAGTCATTATGGGTCCCTTCCTTACACCTTGCTGTTGCAAATGTATATTACACCATGACACAGCCACAAATTTAAATACAGCAAACAGGGGGGCAGGGGGGGGGGGGGGGGGGAATTGGCTAAGGGAGGTTTGAACACAACTCGCCCACTTGGCAGTCCAACACCATGACCACATAACCACGACGCCATTGCTCTGTCAGGCTGCTCATTATTGCGCTTCTTGGCCTTGGACCACTCGCTGTTCCTATTTTGCTTTTTTTTCACAGTTCAGTATACCTTCTTCCTTTTTTCATGCTTGATCTCTGTTCAGTATTTGACGGACTGTCCACTGGGCCCTCTTACCACTAAATCTGAGGGGGGGTGTGATGCAGAGTTTCCCTTATAAGATGCTCAATGATTCCGCCTTGCATTTATTTCTCCAATACCTTAGAAAAAATAAGAGTACTGAAATTGGTTGATAGTTTGTAGCATCTGCCTGTTCTCACTTCTAATAAACTGGCTTTATAAGACCATATTTTAATTTGTCAGGGACTACTTCTTCCTCAAGTGACATTAAAATATGGCAGAGGACTGTACTTATTTCTCTGTAGCAGCAGAATTTTTGCTTTTTAAAGACAGTTATTTTTCTATTTCCTTCACTGTCATTTTCCAAAAATGCATCTCATCTCTTTTGCTAGTTCAAGTGTAAGTAAGAATTTTATAGCTTTATTTACTGAACCCAAGCACTCTGCTGGATTTGTAATAGTTATGAAGTAATAGTAGAAAATATTAGCCTCCATTTCAGGGTAATCTACTTTACTGTAACCATTTCTTAGACCAATCATTTCTTTTGCAGCTGAACTATTCCCTGCCTCATTTTTCACATATATCCATATTGTCTTCATTTTGTTATTAGATTTATCAGTTTCCTCTTTTAAGTACATCGTTTTGGGTTTTTGTATTTCATACCTTAATATCTTAAGAGTACACTTTATTGCCTCATAATTTCAGAATTGTGTTACAATCTAGCTGGTGCATACAATTGCCTTTTTGTTTTATATGAGATTTTAATGCCCAGAATAATCAATTGTGTAAGTTTATTGTTACAACTAACTGTTTTTCTTCAGAAAGACTTTTAGATTGATTAATAAATCCACCAAACTTTTGAGTTAACATCTGCTGCATTATATTCTTCAGACCAGTCAATTAGTTGTATTTTCTGTCTGTATGTCTCCATTGTCTCTTTGTTTATTAACCTCAATGTTTTCCAGACAGGTTTTGATTTTAAATTGAGACTGAACTGAAGGACAGTAAGAATTACAGTATCAAGATCTGATTGTCCATTTAAGACCTGACAAACTGTCAAGCTGTTGTGCCTAGACCTATCAACAAAAACAATATCAGTTAAAGGACTAGAATGGTCAGTCACCTTAGTGGGAACATCTACTTCATGCACTAAATATTAAGAACTCATCAATTACTCTGTTAGTTTCAGCCAAGAAAGTTACATTAAAGTCACCTAGTAATAGGATTGAGATTTTTTGTACAATTTTGACAAAACTACTTGAGATTCCATACAGGTGCCCTGTAAATTGATAATATGGCAACTAATGTATTATTTGTTGTCAGTTCTGTGCCACACAATTCAAAATATTGCTCAACACAAAAACTACTTAAGTCTAGGGCTCTAAATACTACATAATTTCTAGCATAACTTGCTACCCTGCCTTTCTCCATGAGTGGTCTGCAAAAATGAGATGTTAAACAGAATCTACCAATGCACAATATGTGAATTCCACTAGTGGCATGGTGTTCAGTGAAGCATAATATAACAGGTTGCTTTTCATATTCAGTATAATTTAGATTCATTACTAACTGATCTATTTTACTTTCTACTTTGTTGATTTGTTTAATGTTCAATTGTGGACTTCACCTGCTTGAACTAGTATTATCACTTAACTACTTCTCATTTGATGATAAAATCTACCAATAGCAAGAAGGGTTAGCTATGGGTGACAGCATCTCAAGACTCCTGGCTGACATATTAATCAACCAGTTAAAAAAAATAAATGTTTTGAAGGGAAAATTAAACTTGCTGAAAAAATTGTCTTTTACATAAGATCTGTGTATGAACCACTACTTATGTCTGATGACACAAAAGCTGAACTTGTTACATTATTCAGTTCACTCCACAATAAAATGAAGTTCACAGTTGAACCAAAAACAGAGCAATCCATAAATGTCTTAGACATCACAGCTGTTAATGAACAGCAAGAACATAATTTTTATATTTACAGGAGACCAACCTACACTGATATTACGATACACAAATCATCACACCATCCAAACACCCACACAAGTATGGTGCCTTTAGAAACATGTTGAACGTGATACCCAAAACATTAACACAAGAAACTGACACAATTAAAGCAATTGCAATAAATAATGGGGTATTCAGAAAAATCTATTGACACACTTTCCAAAAAATACAGGCCAACATCAGTAATAGAAGCACAGCAATAACAACTGCCACAACACGTATCTTCACACACCTGTTTAGATACAGTGTCACAAAAATATTGCCAACTTATTTAGAAAAACCAGTATAAAAATGTCCTCATCCAAAATCAACACAATTTGGACACCACTTATGTCATGCAGTAAACAGAAACACTCCTATAACAGAACACAGTGGAATATATAAATTACAATGTAACAGTTGCCCTGCATTTTATACAGACAAAACAGGAAAAACATTCCATACATGCTATGAAGAATCCAGTGATGCTTTTAGAGTTAACCAATTTGACAAAACCACAATAGGTAACCACATGCACCTTAACAGACACAGATGAAGTGAGATGCACAATAGCTAACTGTACTCCACACACAAAACCATGATCAAAAACTTGACCTGCTAGAACAATTCGAAATAATGTCACACAAGGAAAGATCTTCTGAAAACATGGTGAATGAACAGATGGAGTTTATCAGATACAGTTTCTTCAGTAATTAGAAGTTTATTTTTCCCTAAAGAAACAAATATTTTATAGTGCAGCCATTTGATAATGTACAGACACATTTGATATATTGACAAATGTTTGTTGTAAGAATAATATTTCTGTACAATTAATAATTTAATTGCTTTGCAGCTTTACATTTGAAGTGTGTATGTTTGTGTTTGTTTGTGTGTCTATGGACCTGCCAGCGCTTTTGTTTGGTAAGTTACATATATATAGGGAAACATTCCACGTGGGAAAAATATATCTAAAAACAAAGATGATGTGACTTACCAAACAAAAGCGCTGGCAGGTAGATAGACACACAAAATTCAAGCTTTTGCAACCAACGGTTGCTTCTTCAGGAAAGCGGGAAGGAGAGGGAAAGACAAAAGGATGTGGGTTTTAAGGGAGAGGGTGAGGAGTCATTCCAATATATTGATCTGCCAGCGCTTTTGTTTGGTAAGTCACATCATCTTTGTTACTGTGCTTCAAAAACATGTATCCACTACTGGAAACAGTAAGTTATTTTTTGATATGTTTTAGTTTTGTTAATTTATATTCACAATGTGCCAATTTGTAATATACTGTTGTAATCTTACCAGAACCAGAATTAACCTAAATCTGAAAAAAGTGGATAATTAAATTTTCATTGAGACATATGAAGCTCATCTTTATCCATGATTATGATAGAAGTGCAAGAAATGAATAAAAATTTGTGCCACGGCCAGGACTTGAACCCAGGTATCCTGCTTACGAGGCAGACGTGTTAGCCATTACACCATCATAGCAGTATAAGTAACACTGCTGCTTGGACTAGACTAGTCCATTGCCTTCCCTAGCATAAACCTCAATTCATGTCTTCAGTTTGTGTTCAGCTTCTGTCATTATCATACTGAAAAAAAAAAAATGATGTAGACTGTCGTAGCACCTGAAGGTGAGCCCCTAGGGTTCAAAATGGATCGTGTGCTGAAATAAAATTATGATTGTGACTGAAAGTGGTTGTTCTTTATTTTTCCTCTTCTAATAGTAATCAGGAGCACTTCCTTTGGTGTTTAGACAGAGATTTCCAGTTCAGTTGTGCAATGTGTAGCTGGAGTCAGCCCTGACAAATACTGCACAGCACATCTTTCTTGCAACACTCACTGTCAATGGAAAGTATTGGTCTGTTTCCCATTGCAAACAAAATTATTTTTGAAGCATTATTGTTTGTGTGTATTCAATAGAGCAGTTCCCAAGAAGTCTAGTGTGATATTTGTTTTATCAATAGATACTAACAGGGACAGTAAAACATGAACAACACCCAATTCTCCAGCAGCGACAGCACTGCCTAGGCCCAAGCCAACCACTACAGCCATGCAGCAGCACTGCTCAATCACTGCTGGAATATTGGTTATTCTCGACGGTTTACCATATCGATAACATGAATATTGCACTAAACTACGAGGGTCACTCTAAAAGAAATGCACACCATTTTTGTAAAAATACAGTTTTCATTTTGCATGTGTGAAGGTCTAACAGTGTGTAGATACATCCTTCCCACTTGTTTTTAAACTTAGTTCAACCTGTTCCTGTGAGTGGCACTGTCACAGTATGTCTTCAAGATGGCTGCTATACTTGACATTCGTCAGAAGCAATGTGCTGTCATAGAATTACTGTGCTGTGAAAACGAGACAGTGGAAACATCCACAAGAGGTTGAAAAATATTATGGAGATGCTGCTGCCGATCACAGTACAGTTAGTTGGTGGGCAAGCAGGTTACATGATGAAAGGGAGCACGGCAATATTGAAGATTGTCCTCACAGCGGCAGGCCTCATACTGCACACACTCCAGACAATGTGCAAAGAGTTAACGAATTGGTGACTGCTGACAGACGCATCGCAGTGAACGAATTGTCAAGCTGCGTTGGGATAGGGGAAGGAAGTGTTTGCAGAATACTGAAAGTGTTGGCGTTAAAAAAGGTTTGTGCCAGGTGAGTTCCCAGGATGTTGACAGTGGCTCACAAAGAAACAAGAAAAATGGTATGCAGCGAACTTTTGGAATAGTACGAGAATGGTGGAGATGAATTTCTTGGAAGAATTGTAACAGGTGATGAAACATGGCTCCATCATTTTTCACCAGAGACGAAGAGGCAATCAATGGAGAGGCATCTTCTGCTGCAAAAGTTATGGCTACGGTGTTTTTTGATTCCAAAGGACTCTTGCTTGTGGACATCATGCCAAGTGGAACCACCATAAATTCTGATGCTTATGTGATGACACTGAAAAAACTTCAAGCTCAACTGAGTCGTGTTCAACCACATCGGAAAAAGCAGCATGTTTTGCTGTTGCATGACAATGCACTGCCACATGTCAGTCAAAAAACCATGGAAGTGATCACAAAACTTTGATGGCCAACACTGAAACACCCGCCTTACAGTCCTGACGTGGCTCCATGTGACTATCATCTCTTTGGAAAATCGAAAGAATCTCTTCGTGGAACAAGGTTTGAAGATGATGACTCCCTTGTGCATGCTGCCAAACAGTGGCTCCAACAAGTTGGTCCAGAATTTTACTGTTCACGTATTCAGGTGCTGGTTCCAAGATGGCATAAGGCAGTTGAGAGGGATGGAAATTATGTGGAGAAATGAAAATATTGTTCCTAAAGGATGTATCTACACACTGTAAAACTTTCAATATGTAGAACAAAAGATGGATTTTAAAGAAAATAGTGTGCGTTTCTTTTGGAGTGACCCTCGTAATTTGGGATGCCTTATTGAATGAGCACATAAAATTTCAGTTTAAAAATCATATCGTTTGTAACGAGAAACAAACTGACACTTTCCGTCAACACTGAGTGTCGTGTAAAAGACATGTTGAGCAGTATTTTCTGGGCTCACTCCAGCTACCCATTGAAAAAAAAAGGAATTAAAAACATCTCAAAACACCAGAGAAAATGCACCTGATGACTCTTAGGAGAGATTCCCAGTATATATTTCTCCCACAGCAGGAAGTACTTCGACACAGAACTGCACTCTTGCTTAAACAGTTGGCACCTGTTAATATTTATTGCAATGCAACTGAGATGGAAAAGTAAAGACATATCAAGGTTTATTTTTGTTTTGCCTTTAAATCCATTATAATTATGTAGAGGCAGCTAACAAGTAGCTGAATGCACATCTTGATGTTTTCATGAGAGACTAACTGATCCATTAAATTTCAGGAGTGCATCCACATGAATTCTTCTTCTTCTAGTATTTTGGTCATATACCTTTTGTCCAGATTAGAACTAAGTAATCGTACTGTAATTTTAAACCACATATATACAAGTGCCAGAGACAGTGATTGGCAAAGAGTATGCATAAATTGAATCTGTGGCTACATGGTTGATCCATGCAGGAATATCAGTGCATCATTAGTAGCTGCACTACAGCAACATATTTACAACTCTATTAAAGAAAATGACAGATTCCATGATTAGTCCAGGGTGAAACAGCTGCCTATGTTAATTAGATTCTTTGTCAAATGAAGTTGAAATTCATTTGGTGAAGAGTTTAATTAGCTATCCTCACTTGGACAAATCGTGGAATCCAGCACTTTCCATAATAAACTGTTTCAACAGTGCAGCTAATATTGGTACATTGATATCCCCTCATGGATCGGCCGCATAACAACAGTTTCAATTTATGCGTGCTCTTTGCCACTGACCAACATGTGTGCTGCTCGTGTACCTGTGGTTTAAAACAACTGAACAAGTACTGAAGATTCAATCTGTTGGCTCACTCTGAAGAAATAATAATAATAATAATAATAATAATAGAGTTCATGCACTCCAAAAATTTAGTGGAATGGGTAAGGTGGGTGACAGTCTGTTTTTAATTAATATCTGTAAGGAACTTGTAAAACTTATCATCGAAGCATCATTGAGAAATATAAGTGAAACTTTTATAACAAAATTATTTGTCTTGATATAGTGTTGGGGATAGTGATAGATTGAACTTACTATATTTTAAGGTGGTATCACAATCATGCATGTTTTGTTTAAATTTTAGCAAAACTGCCAAGAAAGAGGCCAGTGAACGCAAATCATGTGACAGAGAGCTGCAGAAAAGAGGTAAGAAACTCAGCGTGTAACAATTTCTTTTTTCATAAAGAAAAACAGATAAAGAATACATGGTGTTTGTCTAATAAATGTCTTCTTACCAAAAGACAAAACAGATGGACGAAGAGTTATGGTTCTGAAGTCACCCCCTTCTGAAGATCAGGATGTTGTGAGCCTCAGTGTCACCATACCAAAGGGTAATCAATTTTATTATGCCAACAGTATTTAGATTATCCCATAGTATTCCTAAGTGAGCTGCTAGCTTCCTTACTGCTAGACAGTATGTTACATATTGATATTATTATTGTAGAATTTTAAAGGGAAGTAACGAACATTGGGTACCATTTTGATTCAGTGTGCATATACAGATGTCTGCTAGTTTCCTTGCTTTCATTTTCCATTTACATTATTTTTGTCAGAATTTATCTTGCAGCAATCAGTTTTTCCTATTTAGTTTGAGAAATCTACCTGTTGGTGTGTTACTGATATCACATTACACATGTTACCATTACGCCCTTCATCTCCCTCAACTTAGTCAAATGAAAAGTTCGTTCAATACGTGAGGATTAAAGATATTAATGGGGAGTTCTGGAATGTAAATAATGAAAATAGTAAAAGTTGTAATTCACTGTATAGCTGAAGAGTTGAGCGGTCAATATAACACGGCTTTGGGATGATGTTCTCCTTCAGAGCTAACTACATTACATACCTGTACTTTATTCATAATTACTTTATAACTGACTTTTACTAAGGAAGTACTGGTGTGAAGCACTTGCGGGGCCATGGCACACATTTGGATGATCCCCAAGAGACCTTTAGCCACAGCAACTACCTGTGGTTGCCAAATTTTCACTCCTATCACTACAACACACCCCACTTGCATTACTCAAATGCTTCATTTTCAGGCTGCTTGCTGTCTTGTGTGATTTTGATTATTTTCATTTCTTACAGCTGTAGGAGTTGTTATTTCGTGCTCCTGTTGTTTGTCATGTGACGGTAACATATTAATTACAAATCTAGCAATCTCTTTCTAATAATGAAACAAAAAAATATGCCAAATTAGCTCTTGCAAGCGGTGCATCATGCATAATCTTTAATCCAAATTATTTCATGTTACAGATCATTCACAGAATTATGGTGTGGAGGGATTGAAAATATGATTTTTTTCATGAGATTTTGTTTGCATAATGTGTTCACCTATCTTCAATAACCAAAATAAAATTGCATATCAGAAATTTAGTAATTTCATCAGCAATATAAGAATACATTTTTATAAATTTTACATGTTTCATCTTAAAAATTTATTGTCATAAATGAAATGTAATTGGAAATGTAGTGCACCTCTTCAAGAACAAATTAATGCATGTTCCATCTTTGTACATTAAATAATTTGCCAACTTGGCCAAGTTGAATGAAATGTAAGATTACACATTTGTTCTGTACTGGATGTGGCAAATCTGTTCCATAACTTCACACGTGCCTGCCTGAGTGTCCGTTCCAAACACACACACACACACACACACACACACACACACACACACACACACACACACACACACACACACTTGGAGTACATTAAAAGATAGCAAAATTTTCAGTTTCGTTTCTGCATGGATCAGCCACTCAGTGCCTGAGTTATTTGGTGAGTTATTAGCTTTACTTGTTTCGTTATTTATGAAGGTTAGAATTGTTGTTGGGGTTTGGTATATATTTCAGTTACATGATGTGACACTTGGTAACTATTTATATGTAGTTGATAAACATGTTTAATGTTCATTATCTCTAGAAAATGGACATTTACTACAATATTCAGGGTTGCCCAAGAGTTTGCAACCTAAATGCAGAACTTGACGGTCTGACCTGCAACCAACATATGAATATGTTGAAGAGCATTACAGAGGAAAGAAAAGAACGTACAGTTCTAGGGCAAGAAAAAAGCATTTAGAGACAAATGACTCAAAGTGAGCATTGCTTATGTGTAAGAGAAACCAGTCTGTGATAGATTATGTCTGATCTTTGTTACAAAGTACACAATGGTCTGATATACAATCAGTGATTGTGCTACTGTGGCGGAGGGACACATGATTTGGATTGTTGAGCTGCCGTTAAAAATGGCTTCTCAATGGCATGCTCTACCATTGGGTATAAAATGTAGCCTTTGGCACCAGTTTGGTGAAAACCTGTGGAAAAATTGCTGCAGAGTTGGTATACAATGACTGGATTCACAGGTGACCCTGCCTCCTACAGGGTAGGATATACCTGTGACAGGAGTATTTGGTGGGTGCATGTAACTGGTCTTCGACTTAGATCTTTCACACAGATGTAAGCATGTGGTAAGGGTTTGGATGTAAGAATGGCATAAGAAGAGACAAGAATGTCTTGTAGGTTGGAGGGTCAGAGGTATTCTACTGTGAAAGATGTAGAAAATGTTTTGGGGAGTAAAATTCTTTATTTCAGGGTAAGATGAAAGGTAGTGTGCAGCTTAAGTTGGAATATTGGGTGTGTGGGAAGAGAGTGTGCAGGATATATAACAGTGGACCAGGTTTAATGGTGATGACTTTCCCTTAGGGCTTTGGCAGTTAATTTATTTTTCTCTTCAGTTATGAATCTAGTGTATGTATTTCAGCAGTAGTAGTTTGACTGGGCAATGTTGCCATGCATGTGTTTGTGTGTGTATTGTATAGTTAGCTGTGTAGGAGAAAATCATCCAAAAGCTTAGGAAAGTTTACACCTTTGTTTATGTGCCCATTGATCTCTCAGTGCCTCAATACACAGTGTTTTGTTACGTTTTATCCTTCCATATTTTTTATTTCACCAAGGACTTTCCATTACCAAGTGCAACTTGCTCTGCATCATAAACACATTAGTTTGATTCCTTGCATTTTTATGTGACCTTAATTAAATTATTTTTGAAACTCCAAAGTCTCGCAGACATGTAGCACAAGCGCTTGTCGAAATGTGTGTTTCCCCCCCCCCCCCCCCCCCCCCCCCCCCAGTTATCATGAATGTTTCACCATTCAGGTGAGTTGGTGCCACTTTTGGGTATTGTAAGAAACCAGTAGCTACATTCATTTTATTGTATATTTGTTCAGTTACAGTGTGTTTCTTTAGTGCAATGCACAGAAAAGCTTTATTTTTAAAATGCATCTGTTTAGTGCTTAACATAGTGTTTCATTTTCTTCTGCGTACTTCTGGTGTGTAGGTTGACATGAAATTCTAAATTTTGTTAGCACTATAGTTTGCTGTTTAAAGTAGGTTGTGTGCTGCAAATAGTGATCTGGTGAATGATCTTGACACTTGTTCAAATTCTCATGCCTGGCATATGTTTTAACGAAGTTCCAGTAGGTTTTATTATTTTCTGAATACTTTTAAATCCATTATAGCAACATGTAAGAAAGAAAATGTCTGTTGGTCGAAGATGAATAACAGGGTGCAAAAGTTGTGTAAAATGAAATTCTTAATTTTATGTTGAATTATAAGGCCTATTTGTTTTTGAAAATTATCAGTTAACAGTCTGCTGTATGTTTCTGGAAGGTATTAAATTTTTGTAACTGTATGGCTCTAGGGATAGAAAACCTGTGACCCAATGGCTACATCATTCAAACTCAGGAGGATGACAGTTCAAACCTGCGTCTGGCCATCTAGATTTAGGTTTTCCGTGATTTCTCTAAATTGCTCAAGGCAAATGCCAGGATGATTCCTTTGAAAGGACATGGCCAGCTTCCTTCTCCTCCTTCCCTAATCTGGGCTTGTATTCCATCTCTAATGAGATGTTAAACACTAATCTCCTCCTCATCCTCTCTTGGGAAAAGTTGTATAATTGCTTGCAAATCAGGATCTAGTGGCCCTGATAGTCTGTGCCTACCACGTTTGGGAGGAAGACGGTTCAATCCCGTGTCAGGTCATCGTGATTTAGGTTTTCTGTGATTTCCCTAAATTGCTCCTGGCAAATGCTAGGACGGTTCTTTTCGAAAGGTATGGCCGACTTCCTCCCCTAATCCAATGAGACCGATGACCTCACTGTCTGATCTCCTCCCCCAAACCAACCAACCAACGTACCACGTTTGTAGCAGTGTCTGAACTTCTCTGACTTTCAGTCAGTCATAGTGTGTATTCTGTGGATGCACTATTACATACCTCATGCTACTCACACAGCCACTTTTTTTTGCGATGGGTTTATTTTGACAGTCCTTTATCCTCCTTTTCACTTCCTTCTCTTGCCAAGTTTCTTATTGTTCTTTCCTGTCTTACAGCAGCACCTCACACAAAATGTCACTTGTATTTTTGCATTAGTGCAAATCCATCTTAGGGATTGCTCCTTCCCTGTTTGTGTTCTCTAGTTGACATTTATCTCTGTCCAAACTAGCATGGGTTCATACCTCACTCTCCCTCGGCTTCCTCCTCCTGCCCTACCTCTCATTCATATCCCCCCCACACACACACACACACTAAGAGAAGAGGTGATGTATATGGTCTTGTTTAATATTTATCCCATACTTATTACTTCAGTTGCAAGTGTTTCCATTTATTTCATGTCTGTCTTGCTCCCCACCACACTACCATTTCACACATATATATTTGTACATATGTATTCTTTAATCTCCCATAGAAAAAAACTGACACCAGATTTTAAGAAATATTTTAAATGATATTAACAGTAGTTTTTACGTTGTTTAGAAATGTGTGTGTGGGGCTTTAAATAAAAAAAAACTTTAAGAATAGATTGGAATGACCTAATGTAATTAGGAGGTGGTGATGGTGATGATGATGATGATGATAATGATAATGATAATGTAGGGTAAAGATACCTGAATATTTCTACATTTATTTGTGAATGACAAGCTGTGGAATCTTATTTTCTTAAGCACATAATATGAACTTACAAAGCATCCTTTGTTTACAGATAAAAAGGATAAAAACTCTCCATCAAAAGTACCTGTTCACTTACGCCTTGGCCTTCCTAGTAGTAGCTGGGACACACAGAATTCCCATTCAAGACGAAGAGGTTATCGTAAGGTGAAGCTTAAACGCAGTGTGATTGTTTCATCTGAGAAAGGTCATAAGGTAAAGTTTTTCAGTATACAACGGAGCAGTTGCCTATATGAGTATGGTTACAATTATTTTTCATCACCTGCTGCATAATTGTAAACTGATTCATTGAACTATTCACAGCTACATTTTTTACTCTGTTTTGTTGATAATATTGCGCATTCCACTTGTTGAACATTTAAGTTTTTTGAATTTAGATGTGTATCACTTAATTAATTCCTGTGCAGTAGCCTGCCAGAGCTGTAAAAATGTTCATCTTAAATGCAATCATCATTATGAGATACATTGAACCAAAGTGCAGCAGGAGATTTAATTTTTCTTGTATGTCTGTTGTTTCATAAAGAAAATGCTCAATTTAAAAGTGTACATAGGACATGTTTGCTGTCCTTGATTGGACTGTAAAAGAATCTTCTTTGAAATGCTTCACACATTCAGATTAAAATGAGATTGTAATTTGATTTCGTGTGAAGCAGGTCTTAATGAGCTGCTCATGTTGCATTTGCCCTATATATTTTATCATGAATTTTTTAATGTGCTAGTACATTTGAGAACTGAGTGCTGAATATTTTTATTCTCCATGACATTACCTGATCAGTCACATTGTTTTCTTAACATAATCTGAATTCACTGTTGGGGATGCATTTGGTTGCTTAATAGTAATAAATTTATGACTAGATTGTCGAGTTCAGCTACAGAAAAGATAGTACCAACAGTGACATTAAACAGTAGCTTCTGTATCCTTACGATGCAAGGACTGAGCATATATGCAAATATTGAACATTTGCTCCAGTGACTGCTCGGCTCAAGCTTCATTGTTCGAAAAGTGCTTTAGGATTCTGATGAGAAAAATGTTGTTCAGGTATATTATTAATATTGAATTAATTTCAGATATGAATTATACAAAAGGTTTCTTCATATATTATCATTGATGTAGCATAAATCCAGCATTGCTTTGACCAAGGTGCTAACAGCAAAAATTTGAGAAATTGAGCCCTACTATTATTAATACTTTTAATGAAAGAACAATGATGGAGAATGTAAGCTGAAGTTGCTATTGAGAAATGCTTGCATGTAAAATGGGTTACTGCACAGAACCACTTGGAAATAGTAGTAGTAGTAGTAGTAGTAATAATAATAATAATAATAACAATAATGAGATAATCCATACAGTTTAACTCAATAACTGCATAATTTTTGTCTTTCTGAATGTTGAATGAGTCTGAGAGTGAGAGTTGAATGCTTATGTGTGGACATGCATAGCATGAATTAAGGTTACTTAGTTATACAGTCTGTGGATAGAGGTTAAAATAAATTTAGGTAATTTGTCTTTCAGATCATACATTGTTGCCTCATGCATTGATTGGATAGCATGCACTATTGTTGCTTAGTTATGCAGAGTGTGGATAAAAGTTAAAATAAATTTAGAAAATTTGTCTTTCAGATCATACATTGTTTCCTCATGCATTGATTTACATAGATAACAATATGACTACATTTGACTCAGCAAACAAAATTAAATTGATATACTCTGATGCAGAGATTAGTTTTTCCATTCAGATTGGTGCTGAGTGTCATACTTCAAAAAACATAAGTCCAACTTGATTATTTTTTCTCTCTTTGTTACATAAATAAAGGGATGTACATACATTTTTAAGTTACAATTAGTTGGCAGATATGTGGAAGCTACAAAATGTTTTTTTTTTTTTTTTTTTTTTTTTTTTTTTTTTTTTTTTTTTTTTTGTTTTGCCTCAAATACAACATGTTACCTGCTAAGTTTCAGAAGAAAACTCTTTTCAAATAAGTTTCTTCTTTGTACTGATGTTGAGACTGAGTAGAGTAAATCATACAAGACAATGTTCTTAGTCTGTGTTCTAGTCATTGTAAATTGTTATTTTAATTTTACTCTTTTTTTCCTTGTTATTTCATTGTTCTTTGTCACAAAAGTACAGCAGTTACATAAGCAAGAAATGTCAGTCTGCCACAGTATGTATAAAAACAAACACATACAAGCATTCCATTAAAAAAAGAAGTTAAAAGTTGTCACAACACTATGAATGTGGAAATGTTTTATCGATTGTTAACTTATATATTTTTATCAAATTGTTTAAAAAATTAGAAGTATTCTCTTCATGGTAAAAAAATTATGTTGAAAATGCATGTATTTATTAGTAAGAATAAGGAATACGCATTTCTCAACCTGTTTCAGACCAAAGGATTTGTAAATTTTAAACAGTGTTATAGCTCCATAAAATGTGAACTGAGAAACCACAAATGACAGCTTTGTCATGACTAACAAATTTAAAGCAAGTCAATTTTTGTTTTACTTGCATCTCCATATCCTACCATCCCATTCATTTCTTCTGTATTCTATTATTTTAAAATTTCCATTCAGTTACTTTTTCTAAATTATGCACTTTGCCGCAGTATATACTCACAGTAGTCCTTTTTCAATATTATAAATATTATAACTTATTTGTAGATTATCTTCATCTTGGAAGGGATGTCTGTTGCAAATTCTCCAGACACTCTGTAGCTTATGTAGTAGCTACTTTCTGTCCCTGTTGTAGTCATCCGACCACTAAGTTCTAAGTCTCGTATAATATTTCATAAGAGCCTGTATTTGATCTATTAGACCTCCTTAATTTATGCAGAGACCTGTTACTTTCAGATGTGAGTAGTTGTCACTTTGTTCTTTACGTTTCCAGCGCATCAGTAGTTTCTAGCTGATGAGTGAAATATTAGGAAAACAAAATTGCAGTAATTTTTGATGGGTGAGCATGTAGCACTTTTGGGTCTGTAAACTGGATACAGTTCGAATCAATCAAATTCCACTATAAATAAGATTCCATGAAAAGTATTGCCTATACCAGGATGGCTTTGCTGATAGTGATATTCAGGTGAAAAAAAGTAAGTGAGCAGATATAGGTTACGCTAGCATTATATATTTCAGCGGTATAGTAATCCATCCAGAGTTATGAAATGGAAGAATATTTGTAGTGTAGATAGAGTTAAAGATTTAATTAAAGTACCCAAATGGTTGGGTGTTTCTGGATTGCAGATTTCTCGATAACATGACAGTGTATTGTTGCATCTGCAATCTCTGAGAGCAAATAGGGGCTTAAATGCAATAAGAGAAAGTTTCCATTGGGTGAATTTCTGAAAATTTAACAATTTACATGGCATTTGGCTCAGATGTGCAAAGGTTTCCATTGAGCTGTTAGAGGTAAAAATATCATGAAGTGTAGATTTCCGTATGCATTGAGGTGACTGTGGTAAGTGTGACCATTGATGACCTCATTCATTTCATCAGAATATGTCTATTTTATTCATTAAATGTATGTTGAATTGCGTCTGAAGCAGTCGTCTGCTTCGTGCCAGTAACAGGTATTTTCTTTGGAAAGGATACAGAGTTCTTCAAAAAATGGAAGAATATCAGTTCTCTGTGGAGAAGCATTTTGCGTATAGTTGTAGAAAAGACCTTGTCTTACTGTTTTTGTACCATCTACCAAAATTTTGATGTAGGTCACAAACAATAGCCCATTTAAAGGTAACTTTATTGTATCTGTTTAGTGTTTTAGTAGGTGAACATTTCTGCAGTATTATAAAAATTTTGCCACATTGCATTCAAGGATTTACAAATTAAATCATAACAGTTCACTATAACATGCAAAGTTCCACACAACAGTGACATAAATTTTAAAAAATGAAAGAAGTGGAAAACATCAAGGTAGATTCTTCTTTACAGCCTTAATTCAAAGATAAATTGTTTTTTATTTCCTCTCGTTTTCTACAGTTTAAAATTTTTTTCATTCCCAAAATAACCCTGTATTGATTCCATAAACATTGCTGCTATTTTTCCCATTCTTTCAATTCTTTATGTTTGTTACATTCTCATTCCTTAAGGATTGTTTGTTATCAAGAGATTTTCTTCATATAACTTAAGCTTATTATGCATGGTTTATTTTTATTGATGTGAATAAAGTGTGTATAGTTCCAGTGAGTGCAAGGTTGTATACAGTGTTCTTGATAGGGAAATATAGTGATGTATGGATAAAATATAGCGATGTATGGATACACAGCTAGCTGAAAGGGGTGTTCGGCTAATCAGCCAAAATTTCAGTGGGTATGTCTGCATGTTCAGGGGTAATATGAATATTATGCTTTACACATCAAATCACAAAGCTGTAAATAACAATTATGTCACTGACAACACAGAAAGTGAATGGCATGTTGTGAATTTGAAGCTTTGAAAATGAGCTTGTGTTTAAATAAGCCATAGTACCCATTCTTTTTGTATTTTAAATACTGAAATTGTTGTAACTCTCATAAACTAATATTATAGAGGCATTATAAAATGCAGATTTTTGTTGCATAATTTGTTACCACTGTTATGCTCTTTTTTGTTAGAGAGCTGTGAGATATTTTTAAATTAGTGCAATGTACTGCATAGTAAATTTTTTTTTTCATATACATATATTGTAAAAACAGATGTCCAAGGAAACATAACTTTGTACAACCAATAACATTCTTCAAATAGATGTTTAGGTAACGATACCTCTTTTGTGAACATGCTGTTCAACACAGTTGTGCACTGCTAGCTTTGGAGTTTGTAGTGTACTGCTATAACAAAATATAATTGTATTTCTGTACATTGCTTTCAGCTGTCAGTAATGTTTTGATATTTGTGAATATCGGCTCTTAAATTATCAGCAATTTTTTGTACGGTAAAGGTACTTTATTTTACACTCAAATGCTGAATATGTAACAAAAAAACCCTTACAAAATTTGTTCACTTTGCTGTATGTGACATATGCCTGACACTTTTAAGTGTGAAGTATTCGTAAACTACATGTGACATTGCCAGAGGGATGTTAATTGTTGTTGGCATGTTCCTGCTGCACATCATTTTATAAAGTTTCTGATTTTGTTATATAGTGTAATCTGTGGCATAAAACACAAATGTGTTTTTTTGTACATATTTGTACACAAAAAATGTCCCTCATACTGCAGTGTCCATAATATTAGGAAGCTGCCTCATACACTGATGGAATGATACAATTCTGGACTTCTGTGTGGTGGTACATGGATTTATTTTGTTGCTTTGTTGCTACAAGATTTCTCTGCCTACCATTCCAACCAACAGCAAATACTAATTAGTTCCTCTTTGAAGGTTACTGAAAATAATTCCCACAAATGTGCTGTGTCACTGTAGTGCACACTATAGATTGATAGTATGAAACTATATCTCCTTTTATGTGAACCTTATTCTCTAAATGCTAATTTTTGTTGTAAAGAGAATGAAACATAGAACAACTGTATTTGAAGTTTTGAAAAGGGCATTTTCTTTCTAAATATAAGCTCCACACTACAGTTAATAATGGTTTCATGCTGCATATCTGTCTTTGAATAATTTGATTCAGCCTTTTTTTTCTTACTTATTGGTATGTGTATTATGTGAACATTTGCAAATCTTATTGTAGAGGACTTGTTGATTGTTCATTAGCTTCTGTAGAAAGCCACTCCCTATTGCAGACAATTATACATGACTGTCCTTGTATATCTGGTTTTAATTGTTTTCCTATCTGTTTTATGCCAGACAGTACAGACTATTATCATTGAAATTTGTGACACATTTAACATAACCTGTTAGTAAATTTTGGGAACATTATGGAAATTTTCCTGGGTGCAGGAAGTGAAAATGTTTGGAAATATTTTTTTTAGAATTAATGAGATTTGACAGAATGTGTTTGCTGCAATGAGAGAATTCATAAATATGCTGCTTGGCTGTAATTGACCAACTCAATGCGAAGCTGTTATAGAATTACTGAAATGTTTAATTTGGAACCACTGGAAGACAGACTCTACTCTTCTCGTGAAAATTTGTTTGTTAGATGTGGGAATCACTACTCATAATTGCTTGTAAATTAATTTTACTGTCAGCCTATTACCAGGATTAGAGGAGTTATTTATTATTCTATCCATAGTGGATAAAAGGTTATGTTGTAGAAAAAGTTGTGGCTAGTAGTAGTAACGAATTCTCTTTGCTATGCATTGTAAAGTGGCACATAGATTATCTATATATGGAGACAGTGGAAAATGGGAATTTGTTAGGTAACTGTTGTAGCACCTTTTTATTTGTGTGTGTGTGTGTGTGTGTGTGTGTGTGTGTGTGTGTGTAAGATCACTTAAAAAAAGGGGGGGGGGGGGGGGGTTATATTCAGTGGACAGACGTCAACACAGTACTTAAAGAGGCATAGAAGGCTTTAGATAGGTGGGAAATGCTTATGTGCATGTTTCTTATATGCAAATGTTCTGTTATGAGAACTGGTTTCTGTGACATTGCATTTAGGACTGGTTCTTCTTGTCCTGTGAAGTTTCCTGGCCACAGCATATTTACTGTGTTGAAGTAATGATAAATGCATACACAAAACAGACATTTTGACTTTATTAGTTGGTTTCTTCTGAATGTATTGGTTTCATCTATTGTTCAGTACACATCCTTCTTATCTCATTGTCAAACTTTTTTCATTCCCTCAGATTACATGAACTTCCTCATAGTTGAAAAGTTAAAAGCAGTGTTTTCGTAAATTTTAACATTTGTATCTTCTTCATTATATATATTAATCTCTGCGCAAGTGTCATTTCTTTTGCTCTTGGTAGTAAATCTTACACATCGTTAATAATATAGTTGTTGATGACACAATGACTGTTCCTCTTTGCATTTGTTTGTGAGTAGAGAGAGGAGAAGGGTGCAAAATTGGTTTTTTGACTTCCAGCCATCATTTCTGCTGTTTCAGATGTTATTTTGAAGTAGTGCAAATAAATATACTTACTGATCTTGGTGACCGTTTTCTGGATTTTATGAAACATATACAGACTTATTTTCAAAAAGTAGTATAGGTTACATTCCAACTTTTGTGATCGCGTCACTCAGAACAAACTCATTTTGCTTTATTTCAAAGCATCTTCAGTGGTTGCTGTAACAATTTTATTTTTCTTACAAATCTTTTTGACAGGATTGAAAACAGTTACCATGCTTTGCATTACTACTACTAAACAGTATTAAACTGCAATGATTATTCATGCATATGAGCCTTATTCCTGACCCAGTGAAGCTCCAGCAACATTTTTCTTATTATTTTTAGTATTGGTAGACATAATCTTATGATTATGCATCTTTATTCTGTATTCGTTTTATTCTGTGACATGGCCAATGTTTGGCCCTCAAAATAATTTAATTTTTGTTTTGAACTGACTATGCGAATGTAGACGAGATGTGTCTCAAATTCAAAGATATAGTAGCAACAGCAATTGAGATATTCATACCTCATAAATTGGTAAGAGATGGAACGGATCCCCCGTGGTACACAAAAAAGGTCCGAATGCTGTTGCAGAGGCAATGGAAAAAGCATGCGAAGTTCAGAAGAACGCGAAATCCCGAAGATGGGCTAAAATTTACAGACGCGCAAAATTTGGCACTTACTTCAATGCGAGATGCCTTTAATAGGTTCCACAACGAAAAATTGTCTCGAAATTTGGTAGAAAATCCGAAGAAATTCTGGTCATATGTAAAGTACACAAGCGGCAAGACGTAGTCAATACCTTTGCTGCGCAGTGCCGATGGTACTGTTATCGACGACTGTGCCGCTAAAGCGGAGTTATTGAACGCAGTTTTCCGAAATTCCTTCACCAGGGAAGACGAATGGAATATTCCAGAATTTGAAACACGAACATCTGCTAGCATGAGTTTCTTAGAAGTAGATACCTTAGGGGTTGCAAAGCAACTCAAATCGCTTGACACGGGCAAGTCTTCAGGTCCAGATTGTATACCGATTAGGTTCCTTTCAGATTACGCTGATACTATAGCTCCCTACTTAGCACTCATATACAACCGCTCGCTCACCGATAGATCTGTACCTACAGATTGGAAAATTGCACAGGTCGCACCAGTGTTCAAGAAGGGTAGTAGGAGTAATCCATTTAACTACAGACCTATATCATTGACGTCGGTTTGCAGTAGGGTTTTGGAGCGTATACTGTATTCAAACATTATGAATCACTTCTAAGGGAACGATCTATTGACACGTAATCAGCATGGCTTCAGAAAACATCGCTCTTGTGCAACGCAGCTAGCTCTTTATTCGCACGAAGTAATGGCCGCTATCGACAGGGGATCTCAAGTTGATTCCGTATTTCTAGATTTCCGGAAAGCTTTTGACACCGTTCCTCACAAGCGACTTCTAATCAAGCTGCGGAGCTATGGGGTATCGTCTCAGTTGTGCGACTGGATTCGTGATTTCCTGTCAGAAAGGTCACAGTTTGTAGTAATAGACGGCAAATCATCGAGTAAAACTGAAGTGATACCAGGTGTTCCCCATGGAAGCGTCCTGGGACCTCTGCTGTTCCTGATCTATATAAATGACCTGGGTGACAATCTGAGCAGTTCTTTTAGATTGTTAGCAGATGATGCTGTAATTTACCGTCTAGTAAGGTCATCCGAAGACCAGTATCAGTTGCAAAGCGATTTAGACAAGATTGCTGTATGGTGTGTCAGGTGGCAGTTGATGCTAAATAACGAAAAGTGTGACATGATCCACATGAGTTCCAAAAGAAAACCATTGCAATTCGATTACTCGATAAATAGTACAATTCTCAAGGCTGTCAATTCAACTAAGTACCTGGGTGTTAAAATTACGAACAACTTCAGTTGGAAGGACCACATAGATAATATTGTCGGGAAGGCGAGCCAAAGGTTGCGTTTCATTGGCAGGACACTTAGATGATGCAACAAGTCCACTAAAGAGACTGCTTACACTACACTCGTTTGTCCTCTGTTAGAATATTGCTGCGCGGTGTGGGATCCTTACCAGGTGGGATTGACGGAGGACATCGAAAGGGTGCAAAAAAGGGCAGCTTGTTTTGTATTATCACGTTATAGGGGAGAGAGTGTGGCAGATATGATGCACGAGTTGGGATGGAAGTCATTACAGCATAGACGTTTTTCGTCGCGGCGAGACCTTTTTACGAAATTTCAGTCACCAACTTTCTCTTCCGAATGAGAAAATATTTTGTTGGGCCCAACCTACATAGGTGGGAATGATCATCAAAATAAAATACGAGAAATCAGAACTCGAACAGAAAGGTTTAGGTGTTCGTTTTTCCCGCTCGCTGTTCGGGAATGGAATAGTAGAGAGATAATATGATTGTGGTTCGATGAACCCTCTGCCAAGCACTTAGATGTGAATTACAGAGTAGTCATGTAGATGTAGAAGATATCATTATTGACATTGAAACCTAAGTAAACTAAAAAAATTTTACCTTGCAACTGAAGGCTGAATTTCTTATTATCTGAACAATTTACGGTTGCTGAAGCACTGCATTAAGTTAAAGATTTGTCTTCAGTAACCTCAAATGATTCATGTTGCGTAGCTATAGTCCAATCGTGTGCATAGCCAAACTTCCTAGATTTTGTGTTTGGGATGTCAGAAGTATAAAGATTGAAGAACAATGGAGCAAAGACTGGGCCTTATGGTAGCCCATTGTTGAGAATTTTGGTAGAGCTCATTTGTTCTCCAGTAATCACTTGAAAACCTCTCCCAGCAAGCATGTTATCGACAAGTCTGATGATATTTCTGCATGGGATTATTTGTATGAGTTTGTACAGCAGGCCTTGTCTCCAGACCGTGTCATAGGCTTCATCCCAGGTCTATGGATGCAAATGATGCTTTTTTTGCTTTTTCTCGTAGCCTGCCTCTATGTGTGTTGTCAGGGAAAGTACTTGATCATTGCAGCTTCTATGAGGTTGAAATCCTGATTGTTCGTCTGGAATTAATTCCAGTAATTTTGGGCTCAGTCTGTTATACAGGAGTCTCTTGAGCAGCTTGTACATGACACTGAGCAATGCGATTGGCCTGTAAATCTTCGGCTGATCGCTTTGTTTTCCTGGTTTAAGCAGTGTAATGATCTTTGAGTTCTTCATTTTCTGTGGTATGTTCCCTGTTGCCATTATATTTGAGTAAAATTGTGCAAGCCATTTTTTGGCGCATTTCCCACAGTGTAGAAGGAATTCTGGGTGTATTCCATCCAATCCAGATGCCTTTCCTGTCTTGACACTCTTCAGTGTTTCTCTGACTTCATTGGTGGTAAATTTGAAGGAATACTGGTCCAAAGGTGTGCTGTTTTTCTTAAGAACGCTAAGCTCACAGTGTACAATTCTTGTGTGTTTTTTGTCCTTTGGCGCTCTAGATGTTGCCTGTATGTGAGCTGAAATCCTATTTGCAGAAATATCTGGTGAGTTATAATGTAGTTTGTTAACTCCACCTAGTTTTTGGAGGAGACACCAGGTCTGCCTACTAGATGTCTGGAAATCAAACTACTAAACGGTTTCAATCCATTTCTCTCGCCATGCATTGTGTAGGCTGTGCAACAGGTCATCTGCAATCTCAGGGTCTCCACTCTCAAGAAATCTCTGATACTTATTTTCACACTCTTTGTACCATCTTGGTGCATATCATTTATGGAACCCCCTCGGGACAGCAGCTTTCGCTGCACTTTTAACTGCACCTATGAGTCTGTCCTAAATACTAGCTGTTGGGTGAATCCATCCAAAGCACTTATCCAATTTTTCCATGTAGATATCCCTCTTTGCCTTTCTGAAATTCCACCTTGGGCATTGTACGGTTGTTATAAGTGGGATGTTGATTCCAACTTCAATCAAGACTGGGCGGTGTTGACTAGGAGGGAAGTCTATTAATACACATCTTGTAGTTCTTAGTGGTGTATGGATGTTGCCAGTTGTCACAGAGCATAAGTCTGGATTATATTCCTTTCTCCAAGCTGCAGACTGAAATGTTCCTTGGTCCTTTGGGTTGAAAACTAATAACAGGTTGTTAACCCTCTGCCCAGTTAGTAAGAGCCTCGCCATTTATGTCACCTGTTCTGTATTTCCACCGAGGGTGGTGGCTATTAAAATCCCCCATGTATATCGCAGGTATGGCAGGACATCTTGAGGCCAGGGAATGGTTGGTGGTTTGTACACACTGCTCACTGACAGATTTCCTGTTTTGACAACTACTTCATGTATGTCGCCATGCACTGTTGCTGAGCACAAGTGGACATCCCCAATTGATGATCACACTTATGTAGCTACTCCATATGCATGATGATACATTGGGGTAACTGGAATCATACCTCTCCATTTAAGTTGGTCTTCGTCTTCAACCTGAGTTTCCTGAACTGCAACAAGATCAATGTTGTCATCACATAAAATCTTACTTAGTACTTGGCATTTAGCCCAGCCTACTCCTTCTATATTGATATGGCAAATCTTGAAGATAGGTCCAAGCGCCCTCGTCTGTTGACTTTGAGAGGAGCCTTTTCTGTGACCAGTCATAATGATTTGACTCATATCTGCGATATACGATGGATATTAGCCAGGAGATCAGTGATCAAGATCAATGATTGTTTGGCTACCTCAAAGTGAATGTTCTTTAGCACCACCTGGGAGACGTGGAGCTTATGGAATGCTATGGACACGAACAGCTATTGTCTCCCATATGCTCTACTAAACAACATGGAAATGTTGACCTCAGCAGCAATGGTTTAATGTGTGAATATAAGATGGTTCTGTATTTTTCAAATGACAAATTTGGGAAAAAACTTCATCATATAATTGGGTTAATATAGTATATTACCTGTATTACTGTTACTGAAGAAACAAGGAGGACCAAAATTTAAGAGACACTGTGTAGATTCCCTTATCTTTCACAATCGATCGTATGAGTTAAGCATCTTTGCTGTGTGGATTTCAGGATTTTAATATTGTGAGGTACAGCTGTTTCTCAAACATTAACAGTCAATATATCAATATAAAGTCTTCTCATTTACACTGTGCATTTGTTATGTGTATACCACAGTTTAGATGCCTCTAGAAGTGTGAGTATGGAGTTTTGTGGCAAATTTGTGGATGATTTAGTTTGATAAGCAGTGACTGTGGTGATCAAAATTGAGAAACAATATTCAGTCTTTCAAGGAGCCACAATATCCTAAATATCTTTACATCATGTAACTGCAAAAAAAAAAAAAGACATGGATTTTGTTTCATGGATTTACTAAACTGCATTCATCATAAGAATAAACGTGATGTAAACATTACACTGTGTAGTCTGCCACATTTATTTGAACCTCTTTGGATTTCATTTCACGTGGAACAGAAACCAAGCTGTCTCGAGTATAGTCAGGTTTTATGCTGTGCATTACACACACATTGACTCAGTGATGATACGGGGCAACAGCTTTATTAGCATATTTAACTGGGACAGCACTGGCCAGCTAAGTGGTCCAACTAATCTGCAGTGATGTGAATAGGTGCAGTTAAGGTGTAAAAAGAGACTATCAAGAAACAATATAGCTTCAGATGTCATTTAATTTCTTAAGTGACCATTTGGAAAACGTAACATGCTCTCATTCTTAGCTAACACAGTATTATATTAAAAACAAGAGTGATGAAAATTCCTAACTCAAACACAGCATAATTTTTCCGTGTGAGCTGTATTAGCATACTGCAGGGATTTCAGCATTCAATTAAATATTGAAGCCACTGAAGGTATTACTTAGTCAGTCTTTCAGTACTTAACAGAGCAGTAATCTCTAAACTGCTTCTGTATCCGAATCTGAGGAATACATTTCAGTACTGGAACTATCATCTGCTATGTTGATAAGGAGACAATCAACAACAGAATCCATTAAGCCACCCAAAAACCCACATTTTCTCCTCTTCTTCTATGATGTGCTGTTAGCATTTCTCCAGCATTCTGCAGGGATATGGGAAAAGGCTGTGTGCATTAGTTCCAGTACATCTGTCGGCTTAAATTTCTTGTTATTTCTAATGACAAATCCTTTACCTTGGCTCGAGATTAAACCTAATCGGTTCTGATTGCAGTGGTATGGTGGCAATTAAAAAAATTCATCATTTGTAGAATGTGCTCGATGCCATGAAAAGTTTTTTTTTTCTGTGTTTCATGATACTTATCACTCTGACTCATGTGAGACCACATATGTGGTATAAAACAATGGACAAATTAAAAATCAATTACTCTTTAGTATTTGACTTTTAATATTTCTCCCAAAAATTTAATTGTGTTATCTTTATTATAAAATATCAATCATTAAGAATTTATATTTACAGTATTAACTGGAATTCTGCATGCAACATTTAATTCGAAACATGAAGATGTGCATTTTTCTTTAGAATGGTTATTAAGTATGTGTTCACTAGCATATATTGGATTAATTTCACCTTTAAATGATGTAGATATTTGAACTGAGCAAAGAAAAGAAAAAAAAAGGCCACAGCGAGATTCAGACCAGTGACCTAAGGAATACACGATTGGCAGACTCTTTCGCTACTGATTAAGCCACTCCTCTATAATCCGTGAATTCCGTACATTTAGTAAACAGTTTTTTAAAAAAAGTTCAAAGCAGGAAGCAGTGTCAGCCCATTTCATAGTACTTATTAACAACATGACAATCGGAACACAACCAATGTTTACAGAGACTGCAACTGTACATGACTTTTGAAATGAAAACTACACAGCAAAAGTATGATTAAGAAAAACATTGATGGCTGTTAATATTTTAGAATATCTTAAAATTTCACTTGCAGTAGCTTGCTAATAAGAGATCTAATATATAAGTTGGATGTACTTCCAAGACCATGACAACACCAGTGTACATGTGCTATGACTGCCGACTAATCATTGTATTTGTGTTTGTTTACACAAGGTTTATTCTTATGATGAATGAGATATATCTCATGTTAAATTAGTTAACTATATCACCAATACAAAATCAAACGAAAACAGTAAGAAAATGAATACTTTCGTATTTGATATGGGATTAACAGATACATAATTTTATCTGAGGGTTAGCTCACTTTTTTAAAATTAAAAATAATATATTATTTCTTCAATGTTGTCTAGATTTATCCATAATGTGACTCACAAAGCTATAATCCATATGCTGGATATAATTAATTCTGAGTTGGATGATTTTTTTAAAAAACAAGATCCATCATCTGTTGAGTTGTTAATTGTGTCACAAGTCTCATGAACTAGGCAGATGGCAGAACGTCAGCTTTCACTTACCCATTATTAAGAAATATGCAAATACTGTTGCTTAAGCATGTGTCCTCTTTCTGCAATTAATCCTTTGAAGCACCAGCTGCTGTTTTATTTTTCTGTGCTGAACACATGCAGACAGAAACATTGGATTATTATTTCCATGCTATGATTAGGCCTGCATTGGTTCTTACAAGTCAGTAAATGTTGCCAGTAGGCCAACATTCTACATAATCTTATTAAAATATTGTCACGTAGAAGAAGGTGTAATTAGATGAATGACAAACACTAACTTCACTTAACGAAGGTTTATTCAGCACTTGCACATACAAGAGCGCGGAGTGAACTGCCTCCGGCCAGAACACATACAATATATATACAGCTACAGAACATTTCATTACAATGATTCTTGATATTTGTGGATACTTCTAGAATGTACCCGAGCCGAATATAGAAATTAAAATTGTACAGTCCGGGTGAGTTTTGAACTCACGACCCTCCATGCAGCAGTTTAGCATCATAACCACTACACCACGGTGCTACTCAGCTTCTTCTGCGACAATATGTTCTCGAAAAACTTCAAATGATGTTTCAGTATTTCTTGAATGAAGTATTTCGTGAAATTACCTTTCTCTGGTCATAGTAATACTGATAGAATGTCATTGGCCTTTCTTTTCAATCAGTTTTTGTCAGCCAATGAAACATTTAAGTCATCTATCCACTGTGTTGTTTTCATCAAGTCACTGTATTATTTTCAATAGTTATGTGGTATGCTGACAATTGTTATGTTATGTGCGTAAAATTTGTTTTATTCTTTCATTTAATGTCCATCACTTTCGATACAAAGTCTTAACAATAACTACATAAAACTATGAGTTAATGATGTAAACAGAGTAACTACAAGTGTTTAACCATGATTCTTCAGTGGAACACACAAGCATTGCTTGGCTTTTGAGGGTACAATAGTCAGTCAGACTATTCATATTTTAGTACTTTGTAATTTTCTATGTAGCATTGTGAATGTACTGGGATAACACTTGTAAAGGGAGGAGGGGTAGGGGGAGAGTTGCTGAGAATGTAAAAGACACAGAACATAAAAAACACAAATTTATTACATTAATGCCAATGGCCTTGCCGCGATGGTAACATTGGTTTCCCTGAGATGACCGAAGTTGAGCACTGTCGGTCTTGGATAGCACTTGAATGGAGTACCGTCAGGGTCCGCTGATTGCTGTTGGTAAGTGGGATGCACTCAGCCCTTGTGAGGCCAGTTGAGGAGCTATGTGACTGAGAAATAGTAACACCAGTCATGAAAACTGTCAATGACCAGGAGAGTGGTGCACTGACCACAGCCCCTCCGTATCCGCATCTCGTGACATCTACGGGCTGAAGGTGACACAGCATTCCTTCGATACTGTGGGGCCTTCAAAGCCTGTTAAGATGGTGTTCTTTCTTTCTTTCTTACTTTTTTTTGGATTTCTCAAATGGTGACTGTTATTGTTGTTACACTTTTGAAGCAATTCAAAGAAGTTTTCCATTGTCTTATAGTTCATTGAAAATGAAGTGGTGTTGATTTCTTGTCTTATTACTCTCTTCAGTTTGTCAGTGGTTGCCCAGAAATAAGTGCAGGCCATTGGGTTAAGGTATCCCACGATGGGAAAGGAAAGCTTCTCATATATACAAATTAGGTGGTATGATGGACCAGTCAATGTCAATACCAGTGTGCAAAAATATCAGATAACTGAGGAGTATCTGCAGCACTTGAGCAATATTTCCTTTAATAATTTGTTGACAAAAGTTAAAAGTAATGTAATTTTTGTGTACTTAGTTTTGTGGTTTTATTGCTTTTTGGAATTTAGTAGCTAATTCTGCTGTATCTTGTTTATTGTGCTGAGCTTTTAATCGACAAAATTACAAATCTCCATAAAGGTACATCCCAACGTCTATTGGTGTGTAGAAAAGCGCCCCCAATGAACTGTTAATTTTTAACAAGTTTATAAGTCTCATGTTATTTCTCCTTTACAGGAGAACACAGTACTTAAGGAGATTATTTAAGTTATTTTTGAAGTTAAGAGTTCATTTATTTGTCTTTTGTATTATACCAAATGTTTGGGACCCTTATATGACACTCACTCATATTCGATCTACATTTATGTTTTTTCTGTGGCCAGACCCCCAATCATGTTGCCAGAACACATCAACTTTATCTGAAAAAGAGAGAGGAGGGTCCATGCGCTGCACTGTAATCATTTTTATCTTCTTTTGCCAATAGAAATATGATCTAGGAAGCATAATTCCTCACATAAAGATAACAGGCCACAAACTGTTCCAGTTGACTCAACCAGACCTTAAACAGTTTGTTAGGATTTTTTAACTGAATTTTCCTTTGACTAACTTTGCAATGTACTCAGTTAATATAAAAAAGTCTAAAAAAATTTATGGACCCCCTACTAGAATTGGAATGGTATCTCTCTTGACAAATTAAAAACATTGGAAGCATCATTGTTTTGGGCCAGTATCCAGATTGCACTCTGTTTCTATTTGGCTAGATTTGAAGTTATATTAGATTTTTTATGATCATCAATGTATGGATGTCATTCTTAAGGTTCCAATGATGTGTTATGTAAAGTTCCAGTTCACTAGCAAAAGTTGGACATGGTAAATACCTGTAAAACATTGAGATACAATATCTTGCATGTGGATAACCTCTAGTGCCACACTCGCTCCTTACGTCACCACCACCCTCTTTGTTGAGCAATTTTGCAAACAGCTCAAATTTCTTTTTTCTGTTGTTATTGAGCACTGAGAGTTCCATACTATATCTGATTAATATTGAATATTAGTGTTACTAATGTACAGTACCTCAAGTTTATACTATTACCTTAGATCACAGACTAAACAGATTGACTGTCCTTACATCAAACAGGCAACCGTGTAAATAGTGACACTCTGCTACTTGTTGATCTATGCATGTCATGGAATTGGCAACACTGTTTCTAAGGTGAAGTGTCTGAGGGTGGGTTTGCTGGCATTAATCAGGACATTGTGCTGCATGCCAAGTGCTTCACCCCATAGCCGATTATAGTTGAAGATCGCGGATAAGCTCCTGTAATGCTACAGCTGAAAGTTATTTCTGTTTCAGGGATGCTTCTTACAATTATATGCTAAATAATAGATGAACTAAATAAAAGTGACACTTATAACATTTCTCACAATTCCGTGTATTGCCATAAAAGCTTTCTGATAAACTGTCAGCTGTATGCGATCGCATAGTTTACACACTTGTCACCAACTATGCTATCTGTTCTGTAGGTTGTTTGATATGGATTGTGGTGGTAAAAAAATCAATTACAGCTGTCTCAGTAATTTGTTTCCTGCTTTGCTCTTTACTGTTCTTAATCACTCGTCAATATGATTGTAGCGATTCTCTCTGATTTCTGATATCAGATGTCAGCAGCAGTAAAAATACACTCCTGGAAATTGAAATAAGAACACCGTGAATTCATTGTCCCAGGAAGGGGAAACTTTATTGACACATTCCTGGGGTCAGATACATCACATGATCACACTGACAGAACCACAGGCACATAGACACAGGCAACAGAGCATGCACAATGTCGGCACTAGTACAGTGTATATCCACCTTTCGCAGCAATGCAGGCTGCTATTGTCCCATGGAGACGATCGTAGAGATGCTGGATGTAGTCCTGTGGAATGGCTTGCCATGCCATTTCCACCTGGCACCTCAGTTGGACTAGCGTTCGTGCTGGACGTGCAGACCGCGTGAGACGACGCTTCATCCAGTCCCAAACATGCTCAATGGGGGACAGATCCGGAGATCTTGCTGGCCAGGGTAGTTGACTTACACTTTCTAGAGCACGTTGGGTGGCACGGGATACATGCGGACGTTCATTATCCTGTTGGAACAGCAAGTTCCCTTGCCGGTCTAGGAATGGTAGAACGATGGTTTCGATGACGGTTTGGATGTACCGTGCACTATTCAGTGTACCCTCGACGATCACCAGAGGTGTACGGCCAGTGTAGGAGATCGCTTTCCACACCATGATGCCGGGTGTTGGCTCTGTGTGCCTCGTTCGTATGCAGTCCTGATTGTGGCGCTCACCTGCACGGCGCCAAACACGCATACGACCATCATAGGCACCAAGGGAGAAGCGACCCTCATCGCTGAAGACGACACGTCTCCATTCGTCCCTCCATTCACGCCTGTCGTGACACCACTGGAGGCGGGCTGCATGATGTTGGGGCGTGAGCGGAAGATGGCCTAACGGTGTGCGGGACCGTAGCCCAGCTTCATGGAGACGGTTGCGAATGGTCCTCGCCGATACCCCAGGAGCAACAGTGTCCCTAATTTGCTGGGAAGTGGCGGTGCGGTCCCCTACGGCACTGCGTAGGATCCTATGGTCTTGGCGTGCATCCGTGCGTCGCTGCGGTCCGGTCCCAGGTCGACGGGCACGTTCACCTTCCGCCGACCACTGGCGACAACATCGATGTACTGTGGAGACCTCATGCCCCACGTGTTGAGCAATTCGGCTGTACGTTCACCCGGCCTCCCGCATGCCCACTATATGCCCTCGTTCAAAGTCCGTCAACTGCACATACGGTTCACGTCCACGCTGTCGCGGCATGCTACCAGTGTTAAAGACTGCGATGGAGCTCCGTATGCCACGGCAAACTGGCTGACACTGACAGCGGCGGTGCACAAATGCTGCGCAGCTAGCACCATTCGACGGCCAACACCACGGTTCCTGGTGTGTCCGCTGTGCCGTGCGTGTGATCATTGCTTGTACAGCCCTCTCGCAGTGTCCGGAGCAAGTATGGTGGGTCTGACACACCGGTGTCAATGTGTTCTTTTTTCCATTTCCAGGAGTGTAAATTTATCTGAATATAAGCAATCATCTTTGAGCTGCAGTGCTACACAGTAATTGTGGATGGCCCAGGTATACATGCACCCACTACTGTCCTATTCATTGTGATTTTTTTTCCATCCCAGTGCTCCTGCCTGGCATTAAAATGAACATGTAGAATAAAACACAATGACTTCACTGCACCAAATAAAAAATTAACTGATGAATAACAGGTATAGAAGGCTCATTGCAACTCCTAATCAAGTAAATGGTTTGAGCACAGTTCCAGTAGCAAATGTAACTTGGGTACCATTGGGTATCATGTCCTACCACCATGGGCATAAGCCCATTGCATACTAGATGTATATGGATTAGCTGAATTATAATGACAATACCTTTTCCCCACTGAGACAGCAAAAAAGCTTAAGAAAGAGTTTAGGTTTCTTTTGTAAATATTTCTGTAGCCATTATTAACCATGACTACATTTTGCATTTGATTACAACTAGCTGTAAATGAATGTCATTTCATCTGTGCACTGAACAACTGTATCTTCAAGAATACTAATTAAAAAATTAAAATTTCTTAGAGACTGTAAACATCTTGAACATACTGTCAGCACATATACTACTCAGGTTGAACATGTTACCTCCTGTGATTTAAATGAGGCAGTGCGATGAAGGAAAGACAGTGAAATCAATTAGTGGACTGTGAGTTAAATGGGGCAGTGCGATGAAGGTGAGACAACAAAATTGACTAGTGCAGTGTACAGAATTTTTATTTGTCACTTCAACACAATATAAATAAACTACATATTTTTCAGTGCCTTAAGTTTTGATAGAGTTTTACAAAACTTCACTTTGAACATAGTTCTGCAGCTATAATGTAAGTTACATTTAGCGAGGTGATTTAAAATCTTCATTTCATGAAAATTTATTCCCAGCAATCGAATGTCCCAAGTTAGGGAACAAAAAGAAGTCACTTGGAGCTAAGTCTGGTGAATAGAGTGGATGAGGAACCAATTCAAAGCCCAATTCATGCACTTTTGCCAATGTTATCTCTGATGTGTGGAATGGTGCATTATCATAGTGAAAGAGCACTTTTTTGCATACCAACATTGGTCTTTCAGCCAATGCAAGTTTCAAACAATCCAGCAATGAAGCATAGTTGGATCTAGCTATTTTTCTCCCCTTTTCCAAGTAATCTTATGAGGATTATTCCTTGGGAATCCCATAAAACAGTCCAGTGGCCATCATCTTCCCAGCTCACAAAATGGTCTTTGCCTTTGACGCACTTTCACTAGCCTGTGTCCACTGTTCTGATAGGACAGCCATTTTGACTAGTGTGTAGTGATGAATCGAGGTTTCATCAACAGTCTCAAATCGACACAAAAAGTTTTGTGGATTGCAATTAAACATCACCAGACATTATGCTGAACTGTTGTGCCAGATGCACTTTTGCTCAAATGCGAGAAATTGTGTCACACTCCTTGCACACAGCTTCTTCATAGCCAATTTTCTGTGCAGGATATTGTGCACTCACTCAGTTGAGATGCCTACGTCCCAGGACTCTCACAAAATTTTTATCACGGATTTTGTCAATTGGCCGCACTACTACTTCAGTGCATGTCCAGCAACATTTAAATTCATTAATCCAAAAGCAAAAGGTGTTCAATGATGGTTCAGCATCCATGTAAACTGCATCCACTTCTTCAAATGACATTGTTTAATAATTGCATGAAACTTGGTCTTCTCAATTTTCAATCACAGTCAACACACTGACCAATTCAGATGGCTGTCAACAATGAACTGTACATTGCTGAAATTCTTTATACAATCCTTGGAATAATCAAGCTTATTAACTATGAAGGTGCAGCAAAAGTGTTTCATTGTTTCATGGAAATTTACCAGGCTTACTAAACCACCCACATAACTGTCTCACAGAAAAATGCAAAAATATATTGATATTTCATTTATAAGTTTGGTGATGCAAGCACTGTTATTTTCGTAAAAAGAAATCTTTAATCAAGTATTTGCTGACAGAGCTTCTTATTTTAAAGATTTCTTGGACTAATTTAGATACTTTGATTTCCAGATCATTACATAATTTAATGAGTGTTTAAGAGGCTGTTCTGCATTACATTTCAGTCCTTAAATTCTGGGAATGTTGTCTCTACTCCAAGGACACCTTAATCCTGATTAACACTGAGTGAATGAACATGAGTGCATTCTCTCATGTGCGAACACTAGGCAGGTGTGAGCAGTGACATTCAGCCATGCTTGGTTCATAGTTCACTCGGTATCTGATGTTTTTTAAAACATTCAGAAACACGTGATTTCTACTATATTCTTTCATGTTACATTATTTAATTTGTAAGTGAAACAAATCCTGTCTATAATTATGCATTCCCTCTACTGCTTAGCTTTTTCATAGTGAAAAACAACTTACTACCAAATGCACAATTTCAGTGTTTATAAGCATCTGTGTGATGAAGTTCTTGTTATGCTGTGTTCTCTTCCATTCACTACCATATAAATGCTCATGAAAAGACACCAACAAACAAACAAAAAATGGTAGAAAGCACTAACAAATTGTTCAAACACGAGAATACATTCTATTGTGTTTGGTATGTACTCGCTGGCATTTGCTCGTGTTTAGCTTGTTGTCAGTCAAAGGAAGCTTCTGTCCACTTTGCTTCAGTGCAAGCATCTTCCAATGTTTTGTATATGAACAGATTTATTGTGATCATCAGTAATTAATTACTCTGCTTTTAAATTTCCTTCCCAAGTCTAATGAGAAGCCAGTGAAAGGCATCAACTGACAAATGTGAGAAGTTTTGAAGCAATGCTAAAGAAGGCTGGAGCTGCAGTTCAGCTTTAATTGCATTACCTCAGTGCATTACATGATTATGTAAAAATTCAGACACCTAATAGCTATTTGCCTAGTCCTGTTTGTTTCCTTTGTCAAAAACAGTAGGCAAAGTAATCCTACACTATGTGATCAAAAGTATCTGAACACCCCCAAAAACATACGTTTTTCATATTAAGTGCATTGTGCTGCCAGGTACTCTATATCAGTGACCTCAGTAGTCATTAGACATCATGAAAGAGCAGAATGGGGTGCTCTGTGGAACTCACAGACTTCGAACGTGATCAAGTGATTGGGCATCACTTGCGTTATACATCTGTATGCGAGATTTCCACACTCCTAAACATCCCTAGGTCCACTGTTTCTGATGTGATAGTGAAGTGGAAATGTGAAGGGACACGTACAGCACAAAAGCATACAGGCCGACCTCGTCTGTTGACTGATAGAGATCGCGGAGTTGAAGAGGGTTGTAATGTGTAATAGGCGGACACCTAACCAGACCATCACACAGGAATTCCAAACTACATCAGGACCCACTGCAAGTACTATGGCAGTTAGGTGGGAGGTGAGAAAACTTGGATTTCATGGTCGAGTGGATGCTCATAAGCCACACATCACATCGGTAAATGTCAAACGACACCTCACTTGGTGTAAGGAGTGTAAACATTGGGTGACTGAACAGTTGGAAAATGTTGTGTGGAGTGACAAATCATGGTACACAATGTGGTGATCTAATCGCAGGGTGTGGGTATGGCGAATGCCTGGGGAACATCATCTGCCAGCGTGTGTGCAGTGCCAGCAGTAAAATTCGGAGGCGTCGGTGTTATGGTGTGATCGTGCTTTTCATGGAGGGGGCTTGCACCCTTGTTTTGTGTGGCACTATCACAGCACAGGCCTACATTGATGTTTTAAGCACCTTATTGCTCCCCACTGTTGAAGAGCAATTCGGGGATGGTGATTGCATCTTTCAATATGATTGAGCACAAGTTCAAAATGCACTGCCTGTGGTGAAGAGATTACACAACAATAACATCTCTGGAATGGACTGGCCTGCACAGAGTCTGGACCTGAATCCTATAGAACACCTTCATGATGTTTTGGAATACCGACTTCGTGCCAGGCCTCACCGACTGACATTGATACCTCTCCTCAGTGCAGCACTCCATGAAGAATGGGCTTCCATTCCCCAAGAAACCTCCCAGCACCTGATTGAATATATGCGTGCGAGAGTGGAAGCTGTCATTAAGGCTAAGTGTAGGCCAACACCATACTGAATTCCAGCATTACCCAAGAAGGTTACCATGAACTTGTAAGTCATTTTCAGCCAGGTGTCTGGACACTTTTGATCACATAGTGTATCTCAGTAGAAAAAATTTATAGCTTAGCTATAACTTGTGCCATTATCAGGTGAAACCTGTGTGAGAATTATTTAAAAAAAAAAAAAAACAGTGTTGGTAGAGCTGGCACACTATACTTGTTCACTTTTCTGTTGTGACTACATGTTCAGAGGTACAAACAAATGGTAGTTTCTGTGCAGGAAGTTCAGTTGCCCCATTATATCAACACGTAAGATTGACAAAATTCAGAGGGCATTGAGTGCTCAGGGCTCTTCATTAGTTCTTATTCATAACTAATATATTTATTCACGAGATTCAAAATGCATTCCTGGAACCTTTCTTTATCTTTGAGAGGATAATTGAATATTTTTAGTCCAGCACATGTCCATCTAGTACCTCCACTTGTAGCCACATGGCAAGATGACTCAATGCGCTAGTGGTGCTATCTCAGAAACAGCTCTACTTTGCAGCTGCCAACCAATGGAAAGCAACTTTGTGCTGCTTGCTGTCTGGCAAGGTTGCACAAATTTCACTGAAAGAAGTGCCATCTTGTGGTTGGCGTCACGAGTAACGGTGTCACATTGTCGCCGATTGGTGGTTGTCCTGATGAGGGTTGACTATTGTATCAAGTGTTCAGGTGTTCAGTCAATCTGTTTCTTATGTGATCTAGGCTGCTACTTAATCCAAAATAATTTGTAGTCAGTGAAATGCTAATGAGTTAGTTCTTTTGAAAAGGACTTAGCTGATTTCCTTACCCTTTCCAAGTTTGTGCTCCATCACTAACGACCCTATCGTCAACAGGGCATTAACCATAATCTTCCTTTAGGGCATTACGAGCTTCACATTTCCTTATTTACATTTGCATTACCATCTCATAGTTGTTTTACCTTAATTTTTGAGCTGGACTAGCTTGTATTTACTCCTATTATTCAGTCATTTCCAATACTACATTAAAAATGATCCATCACTACTCTAATACTTTTCAAATCCTGTTTCCAACTTAATAACACTGAACTTTTGATTGAAAATGCACAGTATTAATTTTGTCTGTCATCGTGTTATAAGCATCTTCTTGGACTGGTGAAAGGGCCACAGCATATGTAGCTGTGGTTACTGCAAAAATATATAACTTTGATAACAATTAAATGTTTCATCATTTGGTAGTAATAATTGGTAACATTAAAGTTCTTTCACTGTTCCATTAGGTCTAGGGTTAAATGCTACCAATTAGTGCTGATAAAATATAACAACTGCTACCATACAATTGGCTATATATTAGTTACATTATTTATTATGAGGTGTGCAAAAAGGAATTTAAATTTATTGTAGTGTGTTGTTAACATAATTTTGATGAATGGTGAGAACTATGAGTTATACTGCACAGTTGAATAATGTGTATATGAGTACTTAATTTCTTTGTTTGCTTGTGTCAAGTGTACAGTCATGTAATGAGAAAGTAGTTGGTGGTACATGATTCAGATTTTCCTCTCATTCATTTGTGCTATTTCTCATTGGTGAGACATAGACCTCTTCATATGTTATGAACAATACTGACAGATATGAGACTGAGAACATATAAACCATTCAGTTATCTGATACTAGTGAGTGAGTGTGTCTAGCTTGTATTCTGTAATATCTGCCTGTAAAGTGGCTAAGCCACTTTTCTCCCTTTGGAAGCAGTTTTATTATATGTGCACATACGTACCAGTATTCTTGCACTGGTATTTGTGGTGAGATTCTACCATGACAGAACACTTTACAAGTAAATTACCACAAGTCCCATTTTCATGTGTTTAATGCCCTTCTGTATTTCTAATTTTATATTATATAGATTTAACATGTTCATAGGTAACTTTTGGCCTTTTTTGAGATTATGAATGAACCATGCCATGTATTTGTGTCTCTAGGAAAGTCTGAACTCATATTTGCACCTTTGTAGTCTGATAAAATATAATGTTGCAATATTTGTATTTGATGCAGTTATTACTCGTATCTGATGTGAAGTTGCCATTCATAATTCTTGAGAAAGTAATCTAAAATGGATGATAAATTACAAAGAAAATTTCAAAATCCGTAACAGTATGTTGCCGAGATTTGTTAAGGAAAAATTTCCAACTGCTTTGTAAATATGAAAGAAATTAAACTGCTTAAATGAAGAATTATTATATATATAACTACAAACCAGATGATGGACAGCTTCTTCACTGGCAGCTTAGGTTACATGTGGAGGGAGCTGTGTGACTCATTCAAGAAGTATTACTGCTCATTTGTCCCATGTTGTTGTTATTTCTGCAGTGAGTAACATTGTTATCCAGAAGGTTAATATTTTTTCTACAGGTCCTTTTTTGTACTCAAGTTTGGTAAGAATTTATGATGAGAATACTGCAGTGTATATATGTGGGTATAATCCTGTATAGGCTGTTATCTTAGACAAGTCTTAACATCGGTTGTAAAACTTTTTACCTGCTGTATACTTCTGTATATGCTGTGTGTTAATGAATGCATTGAAAAATGTGGGATATATTTGCAAGCTTGCAAACATTCATTGACAGAAAAAGATGGAAGCACATGGAAAGAAACATCCAACCGTGACACTGTCTGGTGTGTTCAATAATTATACATTGGAATGTGAATCTTTTCAGATCTGTAGCACACGTAAACCTTATTTGTTGAAACTGTTTACACTGGCAGAAGTTATAAATTGTGCTGTCTAGGCTTGAGCCATATAAAATACATTCACTAAGCTAAGATTCTCATTGGAAGCCAATTTGTTAGTGTTTTGTGATACACATAAATATTTTGTTCATACTTGGTTTTCCTGATGCTATATATTGTGGAAATGACAAAGCCATTTTTACACATATGCATAAGATGAAAATTTCTCTGTAAAAGCAGGATGACTTTGAACATTTTAAATTCATTTTTGTAAATTAAACAGAAACTTCTCAAGATATTGGCATGAAACTTTTTGACAAGTTGCAAGAGGCGTCTATTTTTCCTGCCCCCTCCACTCTTCAGTTTCGCCCCATGGGTGAGGTTCACTTTGAACATGGAAACATTTGCCTATTCTGTGGGAGTCATGTCAATTACTGTTAAATGACACCCCTGTCATATGAAAGAGCATGATATTTTGTATATAAATGTAGTTTTGAAAGTAACTTATTTAGAAAAAAATTGAGTATTTTTTATCAGTTTCCTTTAATCACCTGAAACATTTCATATGATTCTGGCTTGATTTGGTAATAATGGAAATGGGGGCTGAGCTTCATATGAAATAAGAAAATTATTTAAAAACACATCTTTTCAAAAAAGTCTGTATAACTTTAATAAAGGTAATGAAAAAAGTTATCACATTTTATAGAAATACATCTGTAAACACTCTACAGGAAAGGAAGTCGTCAGGAAGGTGTGTCCACTCTATGAGATGTCACAGACATCAAATTTAAACTCAGAATGAAGCCTTCCCCTTCTATCTACCTTAGAATCAGGTAGAACACTACAAATGCTATCTTTCTCAAAACCTGACATATTGGGAACTTAAGGCCATACAAAAAAAGTTTCATCTGATTCCACCTTGGAATGCCATTTTCCTCAGGAATGTAATTTCATTGTGAGGGATAACAAGTCCAAAACAATATTTTACACTTTTTTTAAGGAAACTTCACTAAAACATATTTTCCATGGAGCACTCCACTGTAACTTGCAGAATCTAAAGCCTTGTAAGTGTGCTCTTCAGCTTCATACTCTTTAAGTAGCAGTGCTCTGCCTGCAACTGTCTCCTTCTTCACTGTCATCACTTCCACTTAGGTTTTTCAACAATTGATTTTTCTTTCTTCAGAAGAAACTGCAGCTGTTTAGTTGGATGATTCCACTTTTCCAGCTCACAACTGTCTCACCTTGACTTGTGGAAGGTTTCGCATGTTCATAGAAATCATCTACACAAACACTTTCCAGCCTCAGCTGCTACTTTCTCTGAATGTGTATTTTTTATTTTATGGCAAAGGATCCCTTTAGGTAATTTGAATATTTGGGAGACTTCATTTAGTGACATCTTCTTATCTCGAATTAACATTAAGGCTTCGTCAGTATTACTTTTTGCATAGTTCCCGTAGCTTCGAGAACTGGGAGATCGTTTGTAGTTCCTGACTGTATCAGCAAACTAAAAACCAAACAAAGTCAATTTTGGCCTAATTTTGGGATATTTTCTTCCACTAAGTACACACAGAAAAATATACATGAATATTATCAATAACACCTACCTGGTATCTTCCAAATAAGATTAAAACAACACAAGCAACACACACAACACCCATTAGCCAGCACTGAGCAACTGATGTGTCAAAGAATACAGAAGGCACTGTTCAAACTCACCCCTTGAAAAACGAGTCTTCACATATAAAGAATAAATATAACATTTTATGCTTTCTGTAAATGTTCATTTAAGTGTTAACCTTGCCCATAAAAACTCATTTCAAATTCTAAACTAAAAAATGCTTCTGATAATAGGCAAATGTTGTGATTATGAAGGAACGTATGTTTCCAGAAAATTATTTTACTTTCTGGCGTTAGTATACAATGTTATTTCATATTGACTGTCATACCTTCTGAAAGTATCGATTATTGGCGATATTTAATGATTCTGAACGTAGTTCGATATTTACACATTAGAGGGTAGAATTTACTTTAAAAAGACGCTAAGTTGCTGTTCAAAGTAGCCTCGCTTTACGGTTTATATTGTTGATCAAATGGCTCTCTGAGTTCATCTGCTGTATGTGGTGCATAACATCTACATTTTTCACTCAAATACAACTACAGTGGCACTTTCCTGCCTGTGCTGTGTTTTTGTGTCATGGAAATCATGTTGCTAATATTAATAGAACATATCCAAATTTTGCATGTACTACATGAGACTGACCTGAGACCAGATCCAGTCATGAGAAAAGGATAAATCACAACACAGAGCAGATACAATTGTAACAATAGTTTTGTCATTTGCACAGTGGATTAGTGTCTTTCATTCTCATTACTCACATACTGTCAGTTTTCAGTTGAGCTGTTCTGTTTTGATAAATGGTTCAACATCTGGAGAGTATTTTATCAGTAGGTTACTGCATGACTGTACACAATACAGTTGTTGCAAGACTACTTTTTAGTTGTTTTATGTTTCTGTGTGTAGGATAGTTATTCCACAATCTTTCCCAAGGGGATCCTGGGTTCGATTCCTGGCTGGGTTGGGGATTTTCTTTGCCTGGGGACTGGATGTTTGTGTTGTTCTCATCAGTTCATCATCATCATTCGTGACAGTAGCTTGAATGGATTGTGTAAAAAAATTGGGACTTTGTACAGGCGCTGAAGACCACGCAGTTGAGTGCCCCACAAACCAAACATCATCATCACAATCTTTTCCTGATTAAACTCCTTATGTTTGAAAGTTGTGTCTACTTGTTTCCAAGCTAAAGGAACACCAGCTCATACAGATTGGATCCACTGAACTTTCTGAATGTATCCACCAACATTTTATGATTGTAGTCTTTCCCTGCAGATACACATACCAGATCCAGTTATGGGGGATTTTTTTCCATGTGTGCTTCTTTCTTCTGTCAAAGACTGTATTCACTACTTAGTCCAAATTTTGCTGGTTTTTTTCTATGATTAGTAAGTAATATGAATACACATCAGTGTATTCTATGTAATTTATGGAATATTTCTTAGGGTGTTATGCTATGCTTTTCTGAAATCTTTCCCAACAGAAATTATTAGCGTAATTTGTAATTTTTGAAAGTTCATGGTTTTGATATGAGGTATTTAACTGTGTGAAGTGATTTTTTTTTAAAGCAATGATACTTCCTGAGATTTATATATACATTTGCTTTCCATTTGTGATGTGTGATTTTATGTTAATTGATCTTTAATTGGTTGCATTTGTTTTAAATGATCTAGGTTTAATCTTGGATTGGACATAAGGAAAGGCAAAATATTAGAAACGAGAAGACGTGTTTGAAAATTGTTGGACAATATTGGACAGTAATCATATTGATTGTGCATTTTTTTGGGATACTTTATTCCATTATTTAACTGTTATTTCTACTGAATTTACAATGTAAATAAATTAATGAGTCATATGTTTACATCTTTGTATAAATGTAAATGAAATATTCCTTTGTTGTTTTATATATACACCAATAAAATATTTATTTGTAGTCATAATTGTATATATTGCATGTATATAAATCTAAGACTTCTCCAATTTATAAATCATTGTATTTGATATACATAAAGATTTCAGAACAACAGAATTATGTGGAGGAAATGAACTGTATTTTTTCTACAAGATGTTTTTTTTTATCTTGTAACTACACTTTCTCAAGTACCTGATATAAAATAGCTACTTCATTTTTACAATAAACTGTTTGAGTGTAAGTAATGACTGCTTTCTGTTATTCAGTTGTGCCCAGTACCATTAAACCTGTATTTCCACAAAACATTACCTAATTTTCTATAATGTTATCAGTAAAGTGCTTCCAGAATTTAATCAGAAATGAAGACTGTTGGCTGAATTGTAGTATAGGTGGGAATTCTGATGGTATAATATATCCCTGTTGGAAGAGACTGAAACTTGTAAAATGATATGCTACTGTGTCTGAAATGAAAAATAGTTCTCCATGCAACAAGATGAGGTTATTATCTAGAACTTAATTATTGAGAATCAACTCGTAATTCTTTTGCATTCAACCAACACAATGTTGCAGTAAGATGAGAACGTGTACTGTACTTCAAAACAGGATTCATCGAAAAACTAGCAAAGTTTTCAGCATTGTTTATTGCCTGTCAATGACTCAACCCCTCTACTATTTAGTGATCTGTTATCTTTATGCATAAATTATTTACATTCTGCCAGAACTATCATGTATGTAGTTTTTGGACGAATCCTTTTTTGAGCTACAGTACTACTTGTGTGCAAGTGTGCATGCGGCCACCTCCTCCCCCCCCCCCCCCCCCCCAACCCTGAAACAGGCAACCGGTATTCCTAAAGGCTGCTATCCTGAAGGTATCCTCCATTGTGTTGTAAGTCTGATACTAGAAGAGGCAATGGGAATTTAAAAGAAAAATTTTAAAAATACACCCTTGTGTTACTTCTCTACATAATCATCATAAAGATTTAAGCATTTATCATATTTTGAAGATTTGATAAATTCCCTCAACATAAAATTCAGCCTCTGCAACTTTTACAACCCAATGTTTACACAATTGGTTTTAACCTAATTTTTGGTTATGGTCTCATTGAAAACATATTGAGAAGCCAGCAGAAAATTGTTTGACTTTGAGATAATGTGAAACATCAGTTTTCATGAATCTCTTTGTCAGTTTTCTGTACTAGTTCAATGCTGATTACAGATTGACAGCCACTTCTAATATCATCGTGAGGATAAGTCCTTCTAGTCTTAAACAAACACTACCATAGTTGTCTGCAGCTCGTGGTCTACTGGCTAGCGTTCTACATCTGGATCACAGGGTCCCGGGTTCGATTTCCAGCCTGGTTGGGGATTTTCTCTGCCCAGGGCCTGGGTGTTTGTTTTGTGCTCATCAATCATCATCCTCACCATTCGTGACAGTGGTTAGAATGGACTGTGAACAAAATTGGACTTTGAAAAAATTGATAGTTTGTATGGGCACTGATGACCATGCAGTTGAATTCCCCACAAATCAGTCATCATCATCATCATCATCATCATCATCATCATCATTACCATTACAATTGTCACGTAACATCTCCAGTCATCACCTTCGGTTCATGTACAATACACACCTCTCAATGAAATTGTGACACAAAACACTTTATTACAGCTTAAGTACAGGGTCTTCGGGGGTTATTAGAATTATATATGTTACTAGCTTGGACCGTGGCATTACGCATGGTTTAACAGTTATTTATAAATAGATGTTAATGCCAAAACTCACTATTCAGGCTCATGCACTATCAGAAAAGCCATCCCTTGTTATATCTTTAAAAGTAAAGCTTATTTACAAAATCCTCTACATAGAGGTATATGAGGGGAATTCAGAAAGTAGAGGCACATTTGTGAAAAGCTGTACTTATTCTGATGATAGAAAACTGAAACATATTAATAGTAAGGCTTATTAAAAACTTTCAGTGTTCGGCTCCACAAATTTAAATTATATGTAAAGTTTTACTCCAGTGCATGGGAAATAAACATCCCAGGTTGGGACGCATAAACTAAAACCAGAAGACGAGATGGTCTGATTAAGAGGGGGGGGGGGGGGGGGGCCTGCAAATCGCACACTACTTAAGTAACATATTCAGTGGGAGTTTCAGTTGCAACACTCATGTTAAGCAATGTGCCTTTTTTGGTAGCAGAGCTCTATGTACACTAACCTACTACATGGGGCAGTGGTTCTGTCCCTCCTGCTGCTACCCATGATACATAGGAACTGTGGTTATTTTCTGGCTAGCTCTCATACTGAATTATAAATCGTTGAGATACTTCCAGCAGTACGTGAAATATGACTGAACAGCATACAAGTTCTCTAGGGTACTGTCATTATGCATCCCTGAGGGGAAACATTAGATTTGTACCAGTAAAAGTGCATCTTATTGTTGTATTCAGTGAGACCTCTGTCAATCACACACACACACACACACACACACACACACACACACACACACACACACACACACACACACACACAAAATGTGCAAGTACATATCCAGAATTCATTAAAGGAACATATCAGTAATATGAAAATAAGAAACATCCAGCAACAGGATTTACTTAATTTTACAAAGCTTAATATTATGGCAGGTGTCATTTGGGTCAGCTCAAATTAGAAAGCATGAAAGGTAAACCAGCTTGAATTCTCTTTACATGCACAGTTTTTCCTGCATTTCCAGTCACTGTGGTAGACTTCAGTTAATGCAACACAATAATTTGTCTGACTCATATCAAAATTGTTTGGTAGATGTTGATGGTATATGTTTTTGTGTCATGAATCCAAGGTGAAAATGGAACACTGTTGCAGCATCATTTGTCAGAATGAATGTGGGAGACAACTGAAAAATCACATCCAATGTAATCATCGTAAGATCAAAGTAGTCTTACCTTTTGATTAAGACAGTAAGAAATTCCACATTACTCTAGGAAACTACAATTTGCATTATTTCTATTTCTGGATGCTGAATATAATGATATACAGGCATATGTCACACTGCTTAAGAAACTGGACTTTTAATTTGAAGGGGAAGGCTTAAAATCCCTGTTAATCCAGCCTGATTTAGATTCGTTCAGGTTAAACAACATCAGGAAAATGCTGGGATAGTTCCATGAGTACTGCCATGACTGTCACCCCAATTCTCCTTCAGCTGAGATACTGCTTAATGACCTTGATGTCTACCAAGAAAATTTCAGGATAGTTCCTTTGAAAGGGCACAGCTGATTTCCTTCCCTGTTCTTGAGAACAATTTGAGCTTGTGCTGTTTCCAATAACTTCTTGTCAACATGATATTAAACCCTTATCTTCCTTGACATTCCTGAAATTTTGAATAGACATTTTATGGTTCGCAGGACCACTCTTATTCATTTAGCAGCTTTTCTGTAGTCTGCTGTATTCCTTTGCTAGGTAATGTTCCTCAATTTTGGTCTTCCTCTTATTGAATCTGTTCCTCATTTCTCATTATAAAATGTCCTGCATGCCCATCACGAACTGCATTTATTCTTTGAAAGGCAAGTGATGCTATTTGGTTCACAGGGAATTCCAAAAGTAGAAACTGTGTAGCTAATCAAATGCTATTAGTTTTTCTATCCCAAAGGAGTGTACTCCTAATTGTACCATAATACATTCGATGTAAGGTGACTCATCTACCAAGGTTGTGGTTTTCCAAACTTGACACTTTTTAAAAGTTCAGAGAATCTCTTGTGGAAATCATCCAACCTTTGTAACATGCTGTTCTCCATCTCTCTTTGCTTTATCTTTTTGTCACCATGTTTTTCCCCCCTTACCTATAAACTTAATTTTACTCTTTTGCTTCATTCATTAGGCTCCAGCATGTTTTAAATAAAACTTTTTTGCTGTTCATTGCATAATATTTCTCTCATTCCTGCTGTTGAAAAATGCTACCTTTGCATCAGTACATTCATTCTTGTGTTTCTTGTAGTCTCTAGAAGAAAACTAGAAATAATAGTGCCATATTTATTTCTTGCATGTTCCAACATTCATGTGTGGATATTCGTTTTGCAATTATGAGTTACACATACATCAAAATAATGGGATGCTATCATAGTAAAAAAACAGCAAGGTTTTTTGGAACACGTACAACAACAAAATACGGACCTACAAATACATGGTCATGTTACCTCACAGTACATAAGTACTAGATGTCAGACCCAAAGATAAAGCACTTGTTACTCTTACAAACAATCATGGATTGTGGTTCACATTTTTGAGCCACTGCCTCCTGATGCTATGAAAGAGCACAGAAGTTAAAGGTTGAATTTTTATATACAGGGTGTCCCTGATGTTTCAGCAGATATTTGCAGTTTTGTTTTTACAACATGTAGCTGAAGTCAACCCAAACAATTACTGCTCATCACATCTTTCATATGACGCCCAGAATTGGCAGAGAACACTGGTTTGTCTCACTTTCAAACAAAATTACTTTTACACTCGAATTTTACGTGCCCATTTGACAGAGCGATCCCAGATTAGTCTAGTGCGATATTTGTTGTATTGATATGTACCAACAAAGACAGTAAAACATGAAGAATAACCAGTAATCCAACATCAACAGCACCATTTTGGCCCATGCTGACTGCTGCCAGCCATGCAGAAGCGCTGCTCAATCATTGCTGGAGTACTGATTACTCTTCATGTTTGCTGTTCTGAAAACAAATATGGCACTATACTAATTTGGGACCTCTTTCAAATGGACATGTAAAATTCCACTTTAAAAACCATTCTGTTTGTAATGGAAAACAAACCAACACTTTCCATTGCTGTGCTTGTGTGAAAGAAATCATGAGCAGTATTTGTCTTGGTTGACTCCAGCTATATATTGCAAAGATGAAATTGCAAATATCTGACAGATCGCCAGAGGAAATGTGCCTGATGAGCCACAGGAGACACACCAGTTCAAAATCAATTCTCAAATAAGTTAAGTTTTAACTTCTACCCACTTTTATAGTCTCAGGAGGACATGGACCAAAAATGTAAATTGCAATCCATATATGGACAACTAGATCCTTATTTTTGGATCTGACATGTAGTACATATATACTGTGAATGGACATGAACTTTTATTTGTAGTTCAGTATTTACTTGTTGTATGTGTTCCAAAAATTCCTGATGTGTTTTAATATTCAATCCCATTATTTTGATGTGCATGTAACTCATAATTGCAACTGAAAGAATAGCTTGCACTTGAATGTAGATACATGCAAGAAATAAATATGGCAATATTATTTCCAGTTTCCTTCCACAGATTGCAAGAAAGACAAGAGTGAATGTACTGACACAAAATGCTGCTTTTCAGCAATGAACAGCAAAAAGCTTTAATTAAGAAGTTGGAGCCTAATTAATGGAGAAAATACTAAAATTAAGCTTATATGGAAGCAAAAGCCATGAAAAAAAAGAGAAAGACAAAGCAAAGAGAGATAGAGAATAGCATGTCACAATAGTTGTCTGATTACTGTAAGAGATACTGTGAAATTTTCACATGTCAAGCTTGGAAAACCACAAACTTGGCAGATGAAAAGACCAAGTCACCTTACATAGAAAACATTACAGTACAATTGTGAGTACACTCGTTTGGGATATAAAAACTGATAGCAGTGTATCAGCTACATAGTTTCTACTTTTGGATGGTGATGATTCAAACCTGCAGCCAGCCATCCTGATTTAGGTTTTCTGTGATTACCCTAAATCACTTAAGACAAATTCTTGGATGGCCCCTTTGAAAGGGCATGGCGGCTTTCCTTTGCCACCCTTCCCTACTCTGAACTTGTGTTGTGTCTCTAATGACCTCGTTGTTGATTGGACATTAAACATTAATCTCCTCCTCCTCCTCCTGCTCCCTGTGAACCAAAATAATTGTGTCAATTGCCTGTCAAAACATAAACATGCTGGCCGTTTTATTATGAGAAATGATGAACAGAAATGGAAAGTGGGAGATTAAAATTGAGGAAAATGACCTAGCAAAGGGGACAACAGGAAAACTGTTAAATGAATTATGAGTGGTCCTGTAAACCATTAAACATAAGTTCAAAATTTCATGAACCTCAAGGAAGGAAGAGGAGGGTTTAATGTCCTGTTGACCTTGAGGTCATTAGAGATGGAGCACAAGCTCAGACTGTTTCCAAGGATGGGAACACGTATGGAACCTAGTGTTTATGCTTAAGGGGTAGAGGTAGAGTGTACAGAGCTTGTGAGTGACCTGAAGCCTCCTGACATATTAGAACTGTGTGCCAAAACAGAAGTAGACCCCCAAACCTGTACATTTCAAAGGCAGCTCAGATGGGTTTGCCATGGAATATGAAGGGCTAGGTTCAATTTTAGAGAGCCACATCACTGTAATATATTTGGTTGTTTCATTGAAGTGATTACTATGCTACAGCACCAGACATATATTCTGAATTAGGTAAATTGTTCCTAAATGTCATAGGGAGGTTGCACATGATAGTAGATGCATGTGGCTCAAAACAAGCACAAGACTGATTTGAATATGTTTTATCTCGAGAACCATCCATAGACAGTGTGACACCTGTCTGAATTCTATCGCATAAGCAGGATTACAAGATATGAAGTGTTACGTGTCAATATGTACACTGCCTCTGCGCACCAGTCTTGTATTTCTCACAAGGACCAGTTAAGCAAGACAACAGTAATGTTTTTGATAAATAAGACTATCCACATATTAAAACAGCCCAGAAGTCAGTTCAAATGTTTTGACATCTGGTGTTCTTCATTCTCAGAGGCATTTAGAGATCTATTTTAAAATTCTCACTTAAAACTGAGGAATGTTAAATGGTTCAGAACATATATGAGTGAAGCTGCTATTAAAAAAAAATGGCTCTGAGCACTATGGGACTTGACTTCTGAGGTTATCACTCGAAGGTGCTATTCCTTTGAGATAATATTGCCTCTGATGTTGGTCATGTGTATGATCTTTTGTGGCATAGTGTAAAACTGCGGAACTGTCTGACTTTACAATAAACAATGTAAAAACATTGTAAAATGGAGGAAGCCTCCAAAAACATTGTTTGGACTGTGGAATTGTTTGTGTTTACAATCAATGTTAGAGTAGCCTAGAAAAAATTTGAAATTTAGTAATTCATAATCTTAAACTGGCACTTAATTCTTCTAGACTCAGCATGCTGTAGCACAAAATAGATATTTAATCAGATTTTTCAGAATAGCTTCTTATTGTTCAAGCTTATAATTAGGTTCATATTTGAAAAGAACATTTCTAATCTCCATACCATAAACAACTTTTTTATCAACTGCTGGCAAAATTAATGCAACAACAGCTTCATCCTTGTTAATCTGGTGCATCTTACAAAAACTTATATAATGTTCTGACTTTTCCCCCCCTATCTTCTTTTGTTAACAGCATTCTCGTTCAATAATGTCTTTTGATGTCATTGCCAGTTTTTGGAGTGTTAGCCCACACTGTGGTTACAAAATTATAATTTAGTTAAACTTAGGGGGTCCTTCAGATATCATGAGATCAGCAGCATTTCACAAATAGTGCCAACATTAATACAGAACAGCATATATATGTAGGATAACACTAGCATTAATTGGAATCTATGTGTCTACATGAGTTACTGAATACAGTAATCTTACTGTTAACAAAAACACACTGAAACCTAACACTTCCAGATTTGTTCATTATGAGGATAAAAAGTGTAATTTTGTCTTCGGTGTTAATATAACTCATGTTCTGACAAAATCGAACAAACTGTCACATTTTTGCATGTATTTTCACATATTGAAGCTAACAAAGGATGAACTGATTTGTTTATAATTTGAAGATGATGAATATCATGTAGGATGCAAATGAAACTTCATTTCAGGTACAAAATGGCTGTATGTTATGAAATCAATCTCGATATGTTAAAAGAAGGTAAAAGCCATGTAGGAGGAGGTGGTGTCTACTCATAAGAATGTTAGATTAATTATGCTTAATTGATATATTCATTGTTAATCATTGGCAGGTGTCTGCAAACTATAACTTTTACAGTGGAAACATGTCTATGAGTTATGGGCTAAGAGGCACATTCAGTGGTCTGAAATAACACAAACATTTTCAAAGTGAAATACGTGATAAAAGAGATAAGTATACATTTTAAGTAAGAAACACTTTCAGAAATGCATGTGCTTGGCTGTAATTGTTATGCACTTTGCACAAAACTAGATGAAGTGGTCAGAACACATGATATTGTCTATACAAACATGAAATTGATAAATCATTACAAAAAGGCTAAGGGAGAGGTAGATGGCAAAGATAGTGACCAGAAAGAATGGTCAGTAGCTACAAATGATGGATGTGCCAGGTATGTAATTGAGTATACAGATGACACTACATAGCATTATAGCCTTTATTACCACAGACTGTATAGAATATTCCTGTGATAATGGCACAGAATTTCAGAGAGGATTGGTAGGAAACCCTGTCCTGAAACAACAAAGTCATAAGTAGAGATTATTTCAAATGTATTGTCAGACTGCTGGTAATATCAAAAATCCAAGTGGACACAGTTTTTATGATAGTTTTACTTGTCTGCAAAAAATTCCACATTTGGAAGAGGTTTATGAAGAGTTGCCCTAATTACTGTGCTGGTATTCTATTGCACAATGAAGGTCCATTGTACCAATTCTAACAACCCCAGTGATGTTCAAACAACAGGCAATGAAACTTCTTACAGGTTATTCTCTTTAATCTTTACATGTCTCTAATACGGAACAATGTTCATATGATCCCACAAGAAGAATTCATGTCAAATTGAATCAGATGAAAGAGTTTTCCACAAAATAGGACCTTCTAAATTTGTTTTTGGATATGTGCCTCCTTGAGTAAACACAATTCTTCTTGTTTTTACCCAGACCTGTTTTGCTGAAATTACAGCATCATCAGTGGATTTTTTTTTCTTTTCTTTTTATAATAAAAATAAAAAAATTCTGCTGACGATGCTGTAACATCAGCTAATCATGTCTGGGTGAAAAGAAGAAAAAATTGTGTTTGCTCAAGGTGGAATATAACCAAAATCAAAATTACTTGTTAGCATACACAGACACAAGAGTGAGCTGCAATGCCAAGATGAATACAGAACCTCCTCTTTTTATAAGCTTACAGGAAGTATCTTACACAAATATTCATGACCAAATTGTGCAAGTGACCTGAGGCTCCATCAAATTGGAATCACTATCATGCACAAAGATTAAGCAAGACATATTTCAACAATGTGAAGAGAGTGTCCTTTAGAACTACAGTGTACCCTGGTACAGTTGATAAAAATATGGGCTTAATAAGCAGAGAATACAAATGTATAAAACGTGATATTGACAGAAAGTGCAGAATGGATAAGCAGTAATGACTAGAGGACAAACGTATGTTTACAGAAGTGTGTACTATTAGGAGAAAGATACATATTACCCACATGAGAATTAAAAAGGCTTTTCGGGGAAAGAGAAGTAGCTGTACGAATATCAGGAGTTGAGATGGAAAACCAGAAAGAAGGGAAAGCTGGGAGATGAAAAGAGCGTATAAGGGGCTATATGAGGGAAATGAATTTGAAGGCCAAATTATAGAAAGGGACGAGGCAGTAGATGAAGATGAATGGGAGATGAGATATTACAAAAAAAAAAAAAAAATTGACAGAGCACTGAAAGGCCTAAATGAAAACAAAGCACCTGGAGTAGATAGCATTCCCACAGAATTGCTGATATCCTTGGGAGACATAACCATTGTAGGGTGTATAATAATTGTGTGTTATTTATCGTTGTTCAAAGCAGAAAAATACGTAAAGGCTTATTATAAGTTAAGTGATCATTTTAGAGACTTTGACACATTAAGCCACAATATTTGGAAACGCCAACAGTCGAGCAAGGGAAGCAGACACGTGTGTTGACATTGGTTACGTTGGTGCCCAGCGTGAGAAAGCTGATGACCAGTGGAATTTGCACAGCAGCAGTCAGCACTTTGACAGATCAATGACTGAGCAGAGAGGCTATGCTTCCAAAGAGAACAACAACCAGTGCAGTTCGCACGTCAGCGGTCAATGCTCCAGGAACTGTCAGTATACTGAACTCACGTGCATGATGTATCTGGCGATGCGGAGGACGACGACTAGGCAATGCCTGACCACGCCAGCATGGAAAGCCAGCCTGTTTGTTGACATTGGTCACATTTCTGCCCAACATGAGCAGCACAGATTAATGACTGAAGAATCAGTCACTGCCCTAGGAACTTTGTGACATTGGCAAAAACACCGAATAAATACCTCTGACAAACTGACCCTTTAGGAGGCCCTTTGAGGGGAGAAAGAAGACACAAATAAACATTGCCTGGATGGGCAGACCAATGGTTAGTCAGTGGATGTCGTACAACTTAGCCACTAAGCTGCTTCACAGTAGAAGAAGTCGATACCACGACAATAGGTCAACGCAGGCGATGCCATCCCAGATGTTACCAAAAGTTTGAGCAGTGCTTACCCGGGTGGCTGGTGATGACAAAGTGACTGTGGCCTCATCAAAAGGGTCACCTGTGAACTTAGAGACTGATGAACTCTGCCAGAAGATGCCAAACCTGACGGTCACTGGTTCAATTCTGAGGATGGAGCACACTGCGTCACACTGTAGCTGCTTGTTAATAATGCAATGAGTGAATTCACAAGCAGAAGGCAGTGCTACTGCAGAGAGATGGGCACGGTACTGAGGGAAGAATATGCCGTCGGCGTGCCACTGCAACACGAGCAGTCACCGCATCAGCTGTCACTCGAATCTGCACGCTACATCTCCACCGCTTTGCAGCCACTCTGTCTATATAAAGGGTCTTATGTCTCAATAACTAACTGTTAGTGGAACCATCAGTCTTTCACTCACACATCACCCACTGAGCCAAGGAGAGAGCCCACTCCACCACCCACAAAGTGTTGCTTTCCCTCCAACTGCCCCTGATAAAATAATGACCTTCACTCACCTCTGTCACTGACACTCAGTATCTAATGTCACTATACCCTGACCTGCTACATAATGACAAAACTATTCCACCTGGTATGAAAGACATAGAGGAGTTAGACAAAAACATGGAGACACCAAGAAACACAACACATCACCATGACTATTATAATGTGGAAACCCATTAGCTTTCAAAACAGTTTTCAGTCCTTTCAGAATGGATAAATACAGGTCCTGTATGGTTTTCAAGGAAATCTTACACCATTCTTCCTGCAAAATAGGGCTCTCCAAGTTACAGCACAAAGGCTCATTAATCTTGAAATATGGTGACTGTGGTGGGCGTGGGAGATGTAACAATTCATACTTGTGCTGCATGAACATGGGTTCTGTCATTTTAGAACACAGCATCACCTCCGGGGAAGAAATATTGAACCATGTGGTGGACCTGACCTGCCAAAGTGGCCACATAACCCTTGTCACTAATGCAATGCTGTTCAGACTATGGCTGACACTTGAAGTGTGTTGAGGACGTTGCACAGTTGACATTTGTAATTGAATACAACAGTGTGATCTGCAGGCTTGACTAGCACCTGGATTTATCTTCATGCATACATTTCTCACCTCAGACTTCAAGAAGAATGTAATCATTCCAATTCCAAAGAAAACAGGTGCTCACAGTTTAATAAATAATCACTGCAAAATACTGATACAGCTATTTACAGAAGTATGGACAACCTGTTAGAAGCCGACCTCTGGGAAGAGGAGTTTGGGTCCCAGAGAAATGTTGGAATATGTGAGACAATACTGACACTGTGACTTAGCTTAGAAGATTCATTTAAGAAAGACAAACCTATGCTTATAGGTAATGTAGGCACAGAGAAAGCTTTTGACAATCTTTACTGGAACATACTCTTTGAAATTCTGAAGGTATCAGGAGTAAAATAAGGGAACAAAGGGTTATATATAACTTGCACAGAAACCAGATGGCAGTCATAAAAATTGAAGGGAATGAAAGGGAAGCAGTGGTTGAGAAGGGAGTGAGACAAGGCTGTAGCCTATTGCTGATGTTATTCAATCTGTACGTTGAGCAACCAGTAAGCAAGCCAAAGAAAAATTTCAAGAAGGAATTAAAAGTTCATGGAGAAGAAATAAAACCTTTGAGGTTTGCTGATGACAGTTGTAATTCTGTAAGAGACAGCAAAGGACATGTAAGTGCAGTTGAGTGGTATGAACAGTGTCTTGAAAGGAGGATATAAGATGAACAAGGGTAATGGAATGGAGTTGAATTAAATCAGGTGATGCTGAGTAAATTAGAGTAGGAAATGAGACATTAAAAGTAGTAAATGATTTTGGCTATATGGGCAGTGGAATAGCTGATGGTGGCCAAAGTAGGGAGGATATAAAATGTAAACTGACAATGGCAAGAACAGTGTATCTGAAGATGAGAAATTTGTTGATATTGAATATAGATTTAAGTGTCAGCCTGCATAGCTGAGTTGTAACGTGTTTGTCTACTGTGCAGCGGACCCAAGTTTGATTTCCGGGCGGGTTGGAGATTTTCTCCACTTGTGAACTGCGTGTTGTGTTGTCCTCATCATCATTTCATCATAATTACTGGAACACAAGTTGCCTAATGTGGCTTCGACTGAAACAAAACTTGCGACTTGGCACCCAAAGTTCCTTGAATGGGGTGTCATGGCCATCAATGCCATATGATCATTTCATTTCATTTTTTATATATTTAATGTTAGGAAGTCTTTTCTGAAGGCACCTGCCTGAAGAGTAGCCTTGTATGCAACTTAAACTTGGACAATAAGCAATACACAGTAGAAGAGAATAGAATAATGCTACAGTAGAACGCTGAAGATTAGATGGGTAGATCATATAACTAATAAGGAGGTACTAAACAGGATTAGGAAGAAAAGAAGTCTGTGGCATAATCTGACTAAAAGAAGGGATGGATTGATAGGACACATGCTGAGGCATGAAGAAATCATCAGTTTAGTACTGGAGGGAAGTGTGGTCAGTAAAAACTGCAGAGGGAGGCCAAAAGTTGAGTACTGTAAGCAGGTTAAAATGGATGTGGGTTGAAGTAGCTATTTGGAGATGAAGAGGTTTACACATGATAGAGTACTGAGAAGAGATGCATCAAACCTGACTTCCGACTGAAAACTACAAGAACAACAACAAACAGTCACTGACTATGCCTGCCCATAACTCCACTGCAAATATGTGCTGATGGTTCTTTGCAACTGTAGTGTGGACATTCCCAGTCACCCTTACATGGCTACTGTGTTCCATTTCGGGTGAAATGGGCTTCATCCAAGAAATGTACATATACAGGGTAGTGAGAATCGACCATACAGTACTGCAACATACATTACGTCAACACAGTGGGAAGTCCAAAGGCAACAGGAATTGTAGAATGCTGTTGTTCTCAAATTACTTCCTGTACAATACTTTAATGCAACACCCATTTCATATACAACTGTTCAGCTCCTAAGTGAAGGCTATTTGTACACATGAGCAAGCACAACTTCTTCCAAGTTGGGAGTTTGTACAGTTCTTTGTCTTCTCCAGCCATTTTGTTGTTGTGGTACCACTTGCACTGTTTTCCTTACGTGTGGGAACATTCTTGGAAGCATGGTGATTCTCAAATGTTTGATGTGGCTACTTGGACTGATACAAATTGTCAGTTTCCTGTTATTTCCCATTGCTTATATGTACACAGAATCATGTCTGCTAATTCCATTATACTTTATAGCTTTAGTTATAAAATTTTTTGTTGATGATACATTCACAGCTTTAATTCTATCTGCCTGTAACTACAATGAGCTAGACACTCATATTTAACTGCGATATAAATGTGCACTTAGGTTTATACCTATAAAGATGCTAACATGAGCCTGGTAAGGAGTTTTTGGTCATTTTTCCTTCCTTTTTATGGATACTCCTAGGTGTTTGGAAGGTAGGAGACGGATACTGGCAGAAGTAAAGCTGTGAGTACCGGGCGTGAGTCGTGCTTCGGTAGCTCAGATGGTAGAGCACTTGCCCGAGAAAGGCAAAGGTCCCAAGTTCGAGTCTCGGTCGGGCACATAGTTTTAATCTGCCAGGAAGTTTCCTAAGTGTATGTTTTTTTTTTTTTTTTTTTTTTTTTTGCAGTGGACACGAAACCTGGCAAAGAAACTAGTCTCATCCCCTCAAAAAGCACATTATGATACAATGATTCTTTGTCGATAGTTTTAATATGATACTTCAGATTTTTTGTGTGGGTGAGCAGCAGAAATATTTTTCTTACAGGTAGGTAATGTATGCTTCAGGAGCTAATAGAGGTATTTGAATGAAGCAATGGAAAGTCCAGGTTGGGATATCAACAATTATGGAAAGATAGATTTGTACTCACCATAAAGATGAAATGTTGAGTTGCAGACAGGCACAATGAAACGATTGTTACACATTATGCTTTCAGATAAAGCCTTCATTGGAAAAGAAAAACACACACACACATTTACACATGGAAGCACACCTCCACATGCACATGACTCTATCTCTGGCTGTTCAGGCCAGACTGAAAGTGAAATGTGTTCAATGGGAGTAACAATCAGTAGAGGAGCATGAAGGGAACTGGTAGCAGAGTATAGGTGGGGGAGGGGAAATAGTGATGCCTGGCAGAATACGCAGGATCTGTAGACAAAGCTACATGGTGCAGCAGCAGGAGGCTGTGGGGGAAGAGGGAAGAGAAATAAAGGGAGCAGAAAAGAGAAGAACAGAGAAGGGGGAAAAGATCAGCAGATGTATTGCCAGAGATCAGTGTATAATGATGGTGAGGGGATGAGTTGGGAGGCGATGAAAGGACAGAGAGGGTGGAAACTTGGGTGGAGGGTGTGGGGACAGTAGGTTATCATAGGTTGAGGCTGGGGTGATTTCAGTAGAAGAGAATGTGTTGTGAGGATAACTACAATCTGTGTAGTTTATAAAAGCTGTTACTGTATGGGAGGATTCAGATAGCCCAGGTAGTGAATGAATAATTGAAATCAAGCATATTGTGTTCAGTTGTGCATTGTGTAACAGGGTGGTCCACTTTATTTTTGGTAACAGTTTAGCATTGACCTTTCATTCTGGTGGATAGCTGGTTGGAAGTCATACTGATATAAAAAGCTGAGTAATGATTGCAGCAGAGCTGGTACACAACAACATGTCTGCAGTCACAGGTGGCATGGCCTCTGATGAGGTAGGATAAGCCTGTGACAGGACTTGAATAGACAGTGCTGGGTAGGTGTATTGGACAGTTCTTGCACCCAAGTATTTCACAGGAATATGATCCCTGTGTTAGGGGTGGGGATTGGCAGAGTCACAGGGTTGGGCTAGGATGTCACGGAGGATGGGTGGACAATTGAACACCACTTTAAGAGGGGTTACAAGGATCTTGGGTAGGATATACCTCATATCAGGGCATGATGATAGATAATCAAAGACCTGATGAAAGATGTGGTTCAGTTATTTCATTAGGGGTGGCATTGGGTGATGAGGGAGTCACTACTTTATAGCTGGATCTTGTAGGTGGTGCGAGGATTTGGGGTCAGGACTTGAATAGACAGTGCTGGGTAGGTGTATTGGACAGTTCTTGCACCCAAGTATTTCACAGGAATATGATCCCTGTGTTAGGGGTGGGGATTGGCAGAGTCACAGGGATGGGCTAGGATGTCACGGAGGATGGGTGGACAATTGAACACCACTTTAAGAGGGGTTACAAGGATCTTGGGTAGGATATACCTCATATCAGGGCATGATGATAGATAATCAAAGACCTGATGAAAGATGTGGTTCAGTTATTTCATTAGGGGTGGCATTGGGTGATGAGGGAGTCACTACTTTATAGCTGGATCTTGTAGGTGGTGCGAGGATTTGGGGTCTATCAAAATGTGGGTACTGTTTGTGGTTGGTGAGTTTAATGTGGACAGAGGTGTGGATGGAGGTATAAGAGAGAAGGAGGTCATTGACCAGGAAGGTAGCACGATGGGTTGAGAAGGACCAAGTGAAGTGCAGGGGAGCGAAGATGTTGAGGTTTTCAAGGAAAGAGTATACTGTGTACTGGCCCAGAGACCAAATCATGAAAATATAATCCATAAACCTGAGTCATATTAGGCAGTTTGGGTTTTGGGAGGCTAGGAAAGCTTCCTTTAGATAGCCCATAAACATGTTGGCGTAGTAGGGTGCCATGTAGATTCTCATTGCTGTGCCACAGATTTGTTTGTATACTTTCCCTTCAACTGAGAAGTAGTTGTGTATTAGGATATAGTTAGTAAGGTGTATGAAGAATGAGGTAGAGGGTTTGGATTCAGCAGGACATTTGAAGAGGAAGTGTTCAATGGTGGCAAGACCATGCCCGTGAGGGATGCTGGTGTATACAGAAGTGGCATCAATAGTAACAATTAGGGATCTATGAATTATTGGGTTGGGGACAGTGGAGAGCAGGTGAATAAAGTAGTTAGTATCTTTGATGTGAGAGGCTAGATTTTGGTTGGAGGTGTTGGTCAATGAGGACCATAATTTTTTCAATGGGCGTTCAATAACCAGCTACAGTGGGGCATCCAGGATTGTTGGGTTCTGTATTTTGGGAAGTATGTAGAAGATTGGTGTGCGGAGTGTGATAGGGGTGAGGAGTGAAATGGAGTCAAGTGAGAGCTTCTGGTTAGGGCATTAGGCTTTGAGCATTGGGAATGGAAGTTATGTTCTGAATTGGAATCACATGGTAGACTTTATAGGTGGAGGAGTTAGACAACTGACAAAGGCATTCCGTCAGTTAGTCACTGTAATTCATAATGACAGTGGTGGAACCTTTGCCTGCAGGATCGATCATTAGGTCAGGATCTGTTTTGAGGCTTTGTGTGGCTGTCCTCTCTTTTGCTGAGAGGTTGTTCTCAGGAGAGACCTGAGGAGGGATGATGAGGCCAAGATGGAGGTAAGAAAATCCTGTAAGGTGACAAGAGGTTGGTTAGGTGGAAGGGGGAGGATCACAGTTGGATGGTGGTGTGAACTGGGAGAGACAGGGTTTGTTGTTTATTGTTGGGATTGGGTTGGCTTTTGTTTTAGTGACTGGTGACAAAGAAGTGTATCCATTGCACTGATTGGTCGAAGCAGAGTGAGTCTTTGACAAGTCCAACATATTTAAACTTGGGTGTAGGGCTGAAGGTGAGGCCTTTGAATAGAACTGTAACTTGAGTTGGACTGATGATTTTGGTGTAAAAGTTAACAACAGTGGTCTGGGATTGTTTTGGCTCCAGATTTAGTGGCGTGTTGGAAGGGATCTTTGGGCATATGGCAAGTTGACAAGGCAAGGTAGGCAGCATGTGTGTACTTTGAGGGGTTGATGAGGAGGAACACTGTGGCTAAGATAGGGGTTGGACAGTGGTGCCCCAAGGTGGCAGTAGGACGTCAGCAAGCTGGATAACTTATGGAGATGGTGTCTCAAGTGTTCTTCCAGGTGCTGGAGTGTGAAGGGCTCAATTTCAGAGATATGATGTATGTAGTACGGATTGCACAGTAGCAATGTCTTGTGGAGGGAGCAGAGGTTGTTTGAGGGTGTATGTGGCATGGAGATGTGTTTTTGCAGTGCCAGGTTTGTGAGGCATAAGGAGTGTTGGAATCTGAAAAGGTGAAGGTCACTGCAAAGGAAGGTGTGGGAACTAGAGAGGAATTTTTATAGTTAAGTCGTTGGGGGGCATTCTGTAATTTTGTCAGCATTTAAGGAACAGGATGTGGGACTGGGTTTTAGCCAGGGAATGGGATACTTATCTGAACTGCTGCATAAAGATGGAGCTGGGTCCATCGCGGCAATGATGGCGTTGGGGAAAAGAGATATGAAGTGGGAAATGAGTAAATAAAAGCGTTTGGTGGTTGTGAGGGTAGCAGGTTAAGACTCCATTACTCGCACGATAATTCCTATTACGGTCCCATGTGCGGATGACAGGTGTCATCCCCAACGTAAACTGTAAATTTGGAAACGTTGAATGGTGCATATGAATGATTTTAGGAGTTAAATCTAAATATAACACACTTAATATACAAATACAGAAGGTATACACTAGGTGATAAACATTTTTGGCAACTGTTATGAAAAAGCTCCAATAACTCTCTGACAGCAGGCAACTTATTATTCTCTCTGCGGATATCTCTATCAAGGTTACTATCAAACCTCAGACATCTTAAGTGCCAGCTGAAACTGTCTTCAGTCTTGCATAAGTAGCATGATTCAAGTCCACTGCCTTTAAAGTTATCCCACAACACTGAGAAACTCTTTCTAGAACGTCTCGGAGACCCATACAGAAATTACAAATCTATGAAAGCTCTGACCTCTGTATAATCTGTTTCTTTAACATTCCTTTCCCTAGAAAATTTACCACGAACTACATGTTACAATAATGAGTATTATAGTTTCATCCAAAACTAACTTCGTAACATCTGTTTCTGTCTTTGTCATGTAATCTTCATTTTTTGGTCCAGGTAAAAGTGTAATAATATTGCAAGATCCTGTTGTAACAATGGTAAGTTGTTTAGCTTCCCTCCATTTAGCTATTCCACTTTTCCTGAAAGAAATATGTCATCTTGAATTACTTCTTCCTGTGATTCATATTGTCACGTAGAAGAAGGTGTAATTAGATGAATGAAGAGCACTAACTTCACTTAACGAAGGTTTATTCAGCACTTGCACATACAAGAGTGTGGAGCGAACTGCCTCCAGCGTCTGCGCACACTTCAAGGAGGAAGATGTCCTCGTCTGGAAACGAAGTACTAGCCCGCGAGGCGCTTCTCCTTCTAACATGATGGTTTGGACAGAAAAATTCTTGGCTTTATCGTATTTGCTTGACTTTGTGCTTTTTTGTGATTTTTATTTTTATTTTTTTAAAACAAAAGAAAGATGAAAGGATAGTAAGAGGGACAGTGAGAGAAGTGGAAAGCGAACGGCCTAAATGGCTGGCCGGTGGTTTCAGCAAAAGTCTCCGCTACGTCTGATGATGGCCTCGCACGGTTTTTCATTACTGAACTTGGCGGCTTTGGTATTCACGTTGTTTTCGCGCGATTTCTTCCCTGGCTAGCTAGCAGTCGGGATCCTCCTTTCTCCTACCAGACCGGTATTCTTCCTTCACCCATAGTTCTATGATGTCCACTAGGTCGTCCCATTGAGAGGGCGTGAAGACAGGGTGTGAGTTAATCGTGGCTAACTCTTTCCTCGTCACTGCTTCTACCAACATGTCACGGTATCTGTATGTGCGGAGGGGGATCGGTCGATGGGGGAGGGGAGGCCTAGGCTGGTTGGGTGGGGTGAAGGGGTTTGGGTGGTCTGAATAGGGGTATGACCTGTTTCGCAGTGACGCCGCGATGCTCTTGAGGACGGCCTGCACGTTGTGGGCTCCAGGAAATGGTAGGCACAGCCTCTCCTTCCTTGCTGGCTTCTCATCGTGCGAGTAGTCGTGCTTCGCTGTGGCACCATTGCTTGCAGCTTCCTCCTTGGAAGGGGGTAGCCGAGGTGTCGCATCGTCCGTCTCCATTGGCGTCACCTCCAGCATTGCTGCAGGGGGCGGTGCGGCGGACGTCTGCGTGCCGACTCACGAGCGAGGTGGCGGCGGGGACCGGCGGCTTCTTCTTGATAGCTCGCAGCTCTTCACGCAGCTGCTGGAGCTGGCGATGCACAGCTGCGAGCTCCTCCTTTAGTGCGGCCCTTTCGGCCGCAGAGGCGGCTTGGAAGCCGGCCATAGCTCGGTCGGTGGCGGCGCGGCTCGCACCCCTCGCCGGTACCGGGGCGGCGGGGCGGAAGTCGTGGCGCTCGAAGCCGCCGCAGGACGTGGTGCGGCGGGCAGGCGGCGTGACTCCCTGAGGTAGCCGCAGCTGCGTGAGTTGGCCGCGTGTGGCCCGCCGCAGTTCGCGCAGCTGCTGGCCACCCCACGAGGCTTCGTGCAGCCGCGCACTTCAAGCACGCGACGGCGTTCTTGCACTCGCGCGCAGTATGCCTCAGCTGCTGGCAATTGTAGCACTGCAGGCTCTTGCTGTTCTGCTGCGTGCGCTTGCGCTTTGGCTGCCGTTGGCGGCCGCCGTTGAACCCCATCGCATGGATGAGAGCTTCCAGTGCGGCGGCAATCTGCTTCCCTTTCCGTACAGCCATGACGTTGGCGTGCGCGGTGACGGTGACGAAGTGAGCCGCAGCGAGTTGAGCAGCGGGATCCAACTGCCTCCGGCCAGAACATATACAGTATATATACAGCTACAGAACATTCTAGTACAATGATTCTTCACATTTGTGGATAGTTCTAGAATGTACTCAAACCGAATTTAGAAATTAAAATTGTACAGTGCAGGTGAGTTTTGAACTCATGGCCCGCCATGCAACAGTTTAGTATCATATCCACTACACCACAGTGCTACTCAGTTTTTACTGCGACATTGCCCCCTTCTTAAAAGAACAGCGTCTCGGTGTTACGTCCTCCTAGTTCGGGAACGAGTCATCGGTCCTGCATACCCCGACTCCCGATGACTGATGCTGGCCCTGGTGGTGATCTTCTTAGAACTTCTTTTGCCACTACGCTTTTCGTCATCTTTCTACTTGTTGCCTGTCGCTGAACGTTCGAATTTACCCTGGGTTGCAGAATCCTTATAGGACTTCATTCGAAGGACGTGGACCGTTTCTCTGATCTTTCGTCGTCTTGTGTCGGGGTCGAAATCTTCAACTTCGTAAGTAACATGAGGCAACTGTCTTACAATCTTATAAGATCCAAAGTAGCGCCTGAGGAGTTTCTCAGAGAGACCAACCTACCAAACAGGAGTGATGATCCAGACGAGGTCACCAGGCCGGTAGACAACAGGGCGGTGGCTCGTGTCTTACCGTCGTCGATTGTTTTCTTGAGCCTGCAGCGTGCGGAGTCGAGCTAACTGCCGAGCTTCCTCAACTCTGGTTAACACGTGGCCGATGTAGTCGTCGTCCACATCATCAGGATGTAACGGAAACACACTGTCCATCGTCGTAGTCGTCTCACCCCCATGCACCAGGAAAAATGGCGTAAACCCTGTCGTGTTTTGTTTCGCGGTGTTGTAGGCAAACGTCACGAAAGGTAGCACCTGATCCCACTTGCTATGCTCAACGTTGACGAACATTGATAGCATGTTCGCCAAGGTCTTATTAAGGCGTTCAGTAAGCCCATTAGTTTGCGGGTGGAAAGCAGTCGTCATGTGATGAGTAATGTTGCACCAACGGTTTATCTTTGTCACAAGATTCGATTGAAAAATTTTCCCTTGATGCGAAATTAAAGACCTAGGAGCACCGTGTTTTAATACAATGTCTTCCACGATTAATTTGGCTACCTCGCATGATTCGGCAGTTTTCACGGCTTTTGTAATGGCATAGCATGTCAGATAATCAGTGCTAACAATAATCCATCTATTGGCACTTGCAGACGTTGGAAATCGTACGAGGAGGCCAATCCCAACATGCTGGAAAGGCGTTTCGGCTGGTGGAATTGGTACGAGTCGGCCAGGTGGTTTCTGAGGAACTGCCTTTCTCCTCTGGCACTCTCGACAGTGCGACACATAGTGATGGAGACTCCTAAATAAACCTGGCCAGAAAAATCTCTTGCGGATAGTATCGTATGTTTTAGTAAATCCTAAATGTCCAGCCTCAGGTGTGTCATGGAATTTCTGTAGAACATATAAGCACATGTGTTTAGGAATCACTGGTTGCCACCTCTTTTCAAACGGATCAAAATTTTCCTTGCAAAGTAAAGCGTTAACTACCTTAATTTGTCCATTCACATCCTCTGACCGATTTAAGGCAAGAATAATTTGAGATATTTTGGCGTCCTTCTTCTGCTCAGCGGAGAGATCCTGGAGTGCAGCGAGACAGTCACTATCTTCATCAAAGTCTTGATGGACTTGCGCAGGGTTTCTTGAGAGACAGTCGGCTTCTTGTTGCTTTCTCCCACTTTTGTACACAACGGTAATGTCATAGTCTTGAAGACATTGTTCCCACCTGGCGAGTCGTCCTGTTGTATCCTTAAGACTTGTCAATTAAAAAAGAGAATGATGGTCTGTAACAAATGTGAATGGCCTTCTATAGAGATACTGTCGAAATTTCCACATGGCCCAGATCAAAGCAAGACATTCTCTTTCTGTAGTTGAGTGGTTTCTCTCGGTTTTTGTAAGTGTCCTAGAAGCATAGGCTATAACAATCTCTTATCCATCCGAAATCTGCACCAGAACAGCACCGATCCCATACTCACTGGTATCTGTGTGTAGTTCTGTAGGTGCTCTCTCATTATACAGACCAAGTACAGGGTCAGTTGTCAGGGCTTTTCGCAGCACATCGAAAGAATCTTGTTGAACACCACCCCAGATAAATTTTGCATCAGCTTTTACAGCTCTTGGGGTGGCCTTGCTTTAATACAAAAGTCTTTGATAAAACGACGGTAATAAGAAAATAATCTGAGGAAGCTTCTCACATCGACAGTACTTTTAGAAATAGGAAATTCCGTTATAGATTTCACCTTTTCTGGGTCTGGCCGCACACCTTCGTTTGACACAAGGTGTCCAAGTATTTTGATTTCTTTTGCTCCAAAGAGATATTTTCTTGGATTAAGTTTCAGTCCGCCCTTTTGGAGACACTTAAGAACGGCCCTCAGTCTTTATATGTTCATAAAATGTCTCTGAGAACACTATAATGTCATCTAAATAACAAAATCACATCGTCCACTTCAGATGCCTTAGAAGATTATCCATCCGTTCAAAAGTTGCTGGTACATTACACAAACCAAACGGCATTACCTTAAACTCATATAGGCCCTCAGGGGTGATGAATGAAGTTTTCTCACGATCAGCCTCATCTACTTCGATTTGCCAGTATCCCGAGTACATGTCTGTGGTTGAGAAGAACTTGCCCCCTTCAAACAATTTAGTGTATCGTCAATTCGAGGAAGAGGGTAAACGTCCGTTTTAGTTATCGTATTAAGCTTCCTGTAATCAACACAAAAGCGCCAACTGCCATCCTTCTTCCTGACGAGGACCACTGGTGATGACCATGGGCTCTGCAAAGGCTGAATGATGTCATGCTTCATCATTTTCTCTACCTCATCGCGAATTATTCGACGTTATGTTGCTGACACATGGTATGCTCACTGGCTCATTGGTTGATGGTCTTCAGTGCTAATCCGGTGCTTCACCATCGATTTGTCTAATTGATCTGCACCTGTGGACTGAAGCAATCAGCGAACTCAAGTAGCTTCTTCTGTTGTTCCCTACTGAGATCTGGTGATAGTCGAGGTAGAAGATCTTGTATCGTAGTGATAGCGCTAATTTCGCCCACAGATTTAGCATCGGAGGTTTCTATGACGCTCAGCTGTTCTCCAATTAGTAACTCGGCATTTTCTACGCACATGCGTCGTGGAAGGATCTGCGGTTCTCAGCAACAGTTAACTATCCACAGTTCGCCCCATCCGTTCTTAAACGAGAAAACAGAGGCTGTGCTGATCAAGTTATTCTTCAGTGGTATGCTTCTCTTACATTCCACTACAAGATCCATGGGTTGATGCATGGCATGACACGTGACAGTTACCTTTCTAGCGCTGACTGCAGAAATGATCACTTCATCCAGCACGCATAATCTCCACACACTTGGATTCGCATCTTCCTATCCACATTATGCCATCTCATCTACCATAATCTTCGAGCGACCACAATCTACACTCCTGGAAATTGAAATAAGAACACCGTGAATTCATTGTCCCAGGAAGGGGAAACTTTATTGACACATTCCTGGGGTCAGATACATCACATAATCACACTGACAGAACCACAGGCACATAGACACAGGCAACAGAGCATGCACAATGTCGGCACTAGTACAGTGTATATCCACCTTTCGCAGCAATGCAGGCTGCTATTCTCCCATGGAGACGATCGTAGAGATGCTGGATGTAGTCCTGTGGAACAGCTTGCCATGCCGTTTCCACGTGGCGCCTCAGTTGGACCAGCGTTCGTGCTGGACATGCAGACCGCGTGAGACGACGCTTCATCCAGTCCCAAACATGCTCAATGGGGGACAGATCCGGAGATCTTGCTGGCCAGGGTAGTTGACTTACACCTTCTAGAGCACGTTGGGTGGCACGGGATACATGCGGACGTGCATTGTCCTGTTGCAACAGCAAGTTACCTTGCCGGTCTAGGAATGGTAGAACGATGGGTTCGATGACGGTTTGGATGTACCGTGCACTATTCAGTGTCCCCTCGACGATCACCAGAGGTGTACGGCCAGTGTAGGAGATCGCTCCCCACACCATGATGCCGGGTGTTGGCCCTGTGTGCCTCGGTCGTATGCAGTCCTGATTGTGGCGCTCACCTGCACGGCGCCAAACACGCATACGACCATCATTGGCACCAAGGGAGAAGCGACTCTCATCGCTGAAGACGACACGTCTCCATTCGTCCCTCCATTCACGCCTGTCGCGACACCACTGGAGGCGGGCTGCACGATGTTGGGGCGTCAGCGGAAGACGGCCTAACGGTGTGCGGGACCGTAGCCCAGCTTCATGGAGACGGTTGCGAATGGTCCTCGCCGATACCCCAGGAGCAACAGTGTCCCTAATTTGTTGGGAAGTGGCGGTGCGGTCCCCTACGGTACTGCGTAGGATCCTACGGTCTTGGCGTGCATCCGTGCGTCGCTGCGGTCCGGTCCCAGGTCGACGGGCACGTGCACCTTCCGCCGACCACTGGCGACAACATCGATGTACTGTGGAGACCTCACGCCCCACGTGTTGAGCAGTTCGGCGGTACGTCCACCCGGCCTCCCGCATGCCCACTATACGCCCTCGGTCAAAGTCCGTCAACTGCACATACGGTTCACGTCCACGCTGTCGCGGCATGCTACCAGTGTTAAAGACTGCGATGGAGCTCCGTATGCCACGGCAAACTGGCTGACACTGACGGCGGCGGTGCTCAAATGCTGCGCAGCTAGCGCCATTCGACGGCCAACACCGCGGTTCCTGGTGTGTCCGCTGTGCCGTGCGTGTGATCATTGCTTGTACAGCCCTCTCGCAGTGTCCGGAGCAAGTATGGTGGGTCTGACAAACCGGTGTCAATGTGTTCTTTTTTTCCATTTCCAGGAGTGTATAATTGCCTGAGAGGCTTTCAGAAAGTCCCATCTGAGAATGACGTCATGACTACACTCTTGTAAGATGATGAATTCTAAGGGCTAAGTATAGCCACTTATACCCACATGAATGGTACATCTGCCTGTAGGTTTTACGTATTTCCCAATAGCCACCTTCAGCAGAGATGTTTTGTTGTCGACGAATACGGTTTAATGCAACTGGTGACAGTACTTCTCTGAAATGACTGAATATAATGCTCCAGAGTCCACAAGAGTAGTGGGACGAAGTTCGTTGTGGCACATTTTGTTAGTGTGGGTTGCCTACATCAGGGGTAGGTATGCACTCAGGGGCAAACATTTTAAGTGCTTTTCCATGTCATCCTATTGTTCTCCTTTGATTGACAGGTACTTAACCTATTGTTCTGCTAAATGGTTTTCCATGTCACTGCAGTTAACCTATTGCCCCCCTCCCCCCACCCCCAGCCCCTCTCCCAAACCTCCCCCCTCTCTGCTACAGGTACACTTTCAGGTCTGAATTAACCTATTGTTCTGTTAAGTGCTTTTCCATGTCACCCCCATTTCCTTTTGATTGACAGGCACTTAACCTATTGGCCCCCTTACCCCTCCCCTCCCCTCTCCCCCTCTCCCCTCCTCACTGCTACAGGTACACTTTCAGGTCTGAGTTATTGGAATAGGACCCCTCTCGCTCTTACCAGATTGATTGACTACTTAATTAAACTGATCAATTATTTACCCTCTCTGATGGGAAAGTGTCACGCCCCCTGGCAGGAAGTTCAAATTCCATCAGGACAATGTAACCTCTAATAATTTAAGAAAAAATGGCGGGATGATAGGTCACATTGACTACTGAATTAAATTGATCAATTAATTAACATCTCTGGTGGGGAAGTGCCATGCCCCCCATGCCAAACCCCTCCCAGGCGGGAAATTCAAATTTTGTCAGATTTTCACGAGTTACACGCCCACCTGGACTTGTTCTGAAATAGTTAAAGTCTTCACCACGATCCTCAACCGACCGCCACGTCCGCTTACCATTTTGGGGGGCTAATATGTACTAACGTGCACTAACATGTACTAACGTGCACAGAACACGACCTGATCCAAGATGGAGGCCGTGACATCAGTTGATGATGCAAATGCCACTCCACCCTGGCTGGCAGTTCAAATTCCATCTGACAATGCAACCTCTACTAACGTAAGAAAATGGCGGGGGAAAAAGGGCACCTCCACTAACCTAAGTCATCCGATCGCTACCTCCTCCTAAGAATTGGTGGGAAAAAGACCTAGTTGTTCGATCATTTGGGGGGAATTCGATTGCTCTGTGTGGAATATTGTTTAAACAATTTAGACAGTGTATGGAATATATGGAAGTGGTATATTGTTTATTTATAAAAAAATCAGTTTGTGGAGGTTGGATTTCTCTTGCTCATCATTCTCCGCTGTTTGGAAACATCTAGGTCTTGTAAGAAGCAGTTACATGGGGCAAACATGTTGCATAACCTAATGTTCGGCACTGTGTCTTAACCTAATGTTTGGCCGTATGTCGGCTTAACCTATTGTTCTGTTAAGTGGTTTTCCATGTCACCCCCACCCCCTTAAACTTTTGTACTGCGTTTTACATAAAAATTATGCAAATTAACTTAGTGTTCTGCACTTAACCTGCTGTTCTGCTCTCCGTCACCCACTCGTGACTGTTACATGTAACCATCGCGAGAGCGTTACATATCTCATTGGAAGTTTGAAGTTGGACACACTTGCAGATAGACGACGCGCTAAACGGAAGGGGCTGCTCACTAAATTCCAAATGCTAACTCTGCCGAGGATGCAGAGCATATACACAGACATACAGAAAACAGGGCAAACGCTCTCCGAATGTGGAGGTAACTGGATATAGCAGAGTACAGTGCTATATTACGCCTCTCCATCAGTGCATTTGGGCTAGGTGTTGGCAGCTGTGCTACATTTACAGGCAATTTTAGAACACAGAACGAAATGTTATGTCGTGATCGCATGGAAAGATCTGACGTAAAATAGACTGAATTGCGGAAAACGATGAGGGAATAGGTATAAATTGACACAATATACACAGAAATGCTGTGAGATTGAGGAAGTACTTGCTTATCTTCTGGTTCGGGCTGAAGAATTTGTACATGGGAAAAAGTTTGCGGCAACAGGAGGAATCCGGGAAAACAGCGACTTCGAAACGAAGGGAATCAAGGAGGTAGTCAATTTTTTTCCCTCGAGGCAGTATTGTACTGTATGTCTGTTGAGGTACTAGTGATACACGCGAGTTGACTACTGTATCTGATGCTTTTCAGGAGGAAAGAGAACGATTCACCTCTAAACTTACTTGCATCTGCGTTAAAGGATAACAGAGAGCGGACAGTTTGATCGATTGAGATAGAGCTGTAACGAAGTACGATTTAATGGTTGACTGATTCATTTCAGAGAAGAAGTTGCTGCAGGTCAATTTTTTCCAGTGTTCTGTCCGGATGCAACAGTCGCATAACATAGCCTGCATTCTACTCGTATACAGCCACGTGATCTGTATTCGGTTTAAATCACTGTCTACTTGCGATCGTTAACAATAAGCATGTCGGTCATCAGAGGACTTGCATCTCAAGTGTGATGAAACTTGACACATCGTCTAAACGAACTTTGATTTATGCGATCGCCCCTGTCGCATCTTGGGTGTAAAATCTAGACTTCAGCGTAATAACTAAGTTAGCGATAAGAGATTGTCAGGTGTTGCAAACCCCGTGTACACATTTTCCTGACAGATGTGCTGTTTACAGAGTTAGTGATGAAATGACTTAATTTTGACATGTCGGACGCTGCTGCTATGCGTTTGTCTGTTTCATGTAGGATGTATCTGATACTAAGGATCATTTTGTATAGGCCTCATGCAGGCATCGTATAATTTCTGAACGCTGTTCGGATGTGAACAGTGGACACTATACTTCTGTGCAAAGCTATATTGTGCTCGTATCACGCAGAGCAAGTGTTTTACGGTTCGATGACATAGTTTTTCGTAGAGAAACCATGCGTTTGAAGTATATTTCTCACAAAGGAATACTAACAAGGCTACATTCCATACGTCTGATAGGTCGGAAACGCAGGTGATATAACATTATAGGGCCATTTTAAGTGCAGAACGCTGTAGCCTTAGGAGTGCATGTGTTTATGTTATCTCTTACCAGTACCTTACAGGTATCGATCCTAGACTCTAGAACAGTACTTTAGAGTTGATAGTTTGTTTGATTTACGTAAAAAAAGCGTCGAGCTCCATCACACATAAAAATCAATAGTTTATTGTTGTTCCTAACTGTCTGCTTTAACATCATGGCACTTTGAAATCCGTTACTATACATCGACATGGACGCGTCTCGATATGGGTGAGGACTCGGAAAGCTCCATTCATTCACGAGAGGTGGAGTGTAACGGTCTTCTTCTGGTTGGTTGTAGATTAATTCGGTAATGGTGCTGCAGGGCAGGTTGGTCAATGACAGTGTGAGGAGGGTCTTTTACCATAAGACAGCGAAAATGCTGTGTGGCTCCCATACGCATAGAGATAGATCATAAATTAATCACTATGCTCGAAGTGTTAGAAATATGTAGAGCGCTCTCTGGTATACTTTGATGATGTATGTGTTCGAGAATTAACATTGAATGGACGTACTGAGCAGTCATCTATCTACATTCACAATAATACACGCAGGATGGAGAAGGGTTGGTTTAGTTATTATACTGAAATTGGGGAGACATGCTGTCACATTATTGGCCGGTGTTGAAGTTACTGTAAAATTGCTAAAATTGTTCACACTGTCAACTGTGATGCTTATTATTACAGTACATAGACGGTGTCTTTTCCATCTGTGTATTGGCGCGCTGTTGGTTACCACATAATGACTGACTGACAGCACTTGTCTGAGTTGGGGAATGAGTTTTGTGGATGGGTGACACCTTCTGAGGGCTGCTAGCGGCAAAACAGTGCTCATGTACATAACTGCAATATGAAGAATCACTCGAAACTGAACGTACAGGTATCAGCTGTTCCGTCGGTGTGAGAGACAAGTCTACATGTAGAGCTCGTGAATAACTTTCGGATTGTATTTTGGGGACTCTGCACAAAGCGAGCAGGCTCTTCCAGTTTACTTCTGTTGTAAGTGTCTTTTATTTAAAATTAGCCCATGTGTGGCGTGTTATGGTATCCCTCGTAACACACAGGAGGCAGTAGCAGCAGCAGTTTGAGGTTTAAATTCTGGGAGGGCCTGCGTATACAGTTAGGAATGCTTGGATGGCTGCACGCTAAATATTCTGGGGAGCATTGTGAAATCTCTTTCTCTGCGCTGGACCACACCACAGCTGTACCTCATTACGCCAGCATCGGTGTCTAGCTGACTTCTAAATCGGATAAACTTTTATAGTTCGTAATTTTTCTCTGTTGGGGGGGTATTGAATAACGATGATAGCATGTTGGGCTGACTGATTTCAATGGATGTGGATCTGTAGTACTTGTATGTAGTTTGGAGACACAACATTGCCCGCATTTCCACTGAATGGTCAAAACACAGTCCTGTTGTATTAACTCAGGTCGTTCTGTTTCTACATAGGTTGCAGAAGGTGGTGGATATGTCTTTCTCTGACTTCTGCTCTGTTCTGACTTAAATTGGAACGATCACGAGGGGAAAGCAGTAGAAATTGAAGCAGTTGCGAGATGCGTAGGGGGTGACTAAAACCACATTGGAATTTTACTGCAGCAGCTAGGTTCAGGAAAGGTGACTCGTTTCGAGAGTGCCAGAAATATGACTGAGTAGTGGTTGTAATGATTAAAGGAATTGTCAATAGGATCCAATGCAGGTATGTGCTTTAATGGAAAGACCAGATTCGAAATCATGGACATCATTTCTAGCGGATAGCGTAAAACTAGTGATCTGAAAAAGCTAGTGTACATTTCATACGACATTAATCCTCATATCATCTACCACTACTACTGGTTGTGTTCCTTATCAATCAGTCATCGCCTACAACTCAGTAGATATATCTAGGAACCTCTGATATGGTCTCGAGACAGAATGCGCTACAAATACTATAGAATTATCTAGCTGGGGCGATGTGGGGGAGTCGCAAATACCGTTTACATACTACGTTCCTTAGCCGAATCACTTTTAATATGCGGTAATTTTAACCCAAGGGTGCATCATGGGCTTACACGCTCCTACGATCACCGTCACGGTATATATCCGGAAAAAACCTCATTGAGAGGTAATGTCGTATCTGGATTCGTAAAGGGGTATAGCTTTTAACCTGGCTACTTGTGTGCACCTATAGAACCAAGATCGCTCGTCACAGTAACATGCAGTAGTTGTTGTGATCAGGTTTTTCTTTAACATCTTGCCGATTACGTGTCTCTTTCTAAGACAGTGGTAGCACTTGCAAGAAAAACATAAGAGAGATGTCCACGCATCGTTGATTTTCGGTCAGTATTATTTCGTATCATAGGCAATGATCTGTTGACAAAGTATTATACTTAGTAGTAGGGGATGAGTGATAAGTTTGCATTTCAGCATCAGGTTTATAAAGTATGTGTTTGTGGAACGGAAATGACTATGTCCAGTCGTAAGGAGGGTATGGTTTTGACTTGGAGTACTGTGATAGCAAAGGTCAACTCATAAAAAAGGTATTGATATTTATATTTCCAGAGTCACTCCTGACAGCATGGTGTATTTCTGATACTGGGCTCATTGTCGAATGACATTCAATTGAGACCGCGATCGTAAGATGGGTGGCTTTCGTGATCAAGTGGAAATTTGATAAGATTGTGTATGGAGGTGTATTTGCGCTGGACCGTTATTCCCTCATATGTAAATTGTTCGGTTCACTGCTTCTGCACATTTCGTGCCTTTATTTAGTTGAGAGAAGATCGATTGTGGTGTGTGCATCTGTCATGTGGAAGACATGGTTGCCTGTTCTCTAGACCTGGGAAAGACCTTAGCTGGCTTGTAAATGATAGGGATGATTTGGAATCACACCTACACCTGTTACATCACCTACATCCGTATTCGAGAGTAGAAATAACATTTTCATCTATTTGTTTCTACACTACTGGCCATTGAAACTGCTACACCACGAAGATGACGTGCTACAGACGCGAAATTTAACCGACAGGAAGAAGATGCTGTGATATGCAAATGATTAGCTTTTCAGAGCATTCACACACGGTTGGTGTCGGTGGCACCACCTACAACGTGCTGACATGAGAAAGTTTCCAACCGATTTCTCATACACAAACAGCAGTTGTCCAGCGTTGCCTGGTGCAACGTTTTTGTGATGCCTCGTGTAAGAAGGAGAAATGCCTACCATCACGTTTCCGACTTTGATAAAGGTCGGATTGTAGCTTATCGCGATTGCGGTTTATCGTATCGCGACATTGCTGCTCGCGTTGGTCGAGATCCAATGACTCTTAGCAGAATATGGAATCGGTGGGTTCAGGCGGGTGATACGGAACGCCGTGCTGGATCCCAATGGCCTCGTATCACTAGCAGTCGACATAAAAGGCATCTTATCCGCATGACTGTAACGGATAGTGCAGCCACATCTCGATCCCTGAGTCAATAGATGAGGACGTATGCAAGACAATAACCATCTGCACGAACAGTTGGACGACATTTGCAGCAGCATGGACTATCAGCTCGGAGACCATGGCAGTGGTTACCCTTGACGCTGCATCACAGACAGGAGCGCCTGCGGTGGTGTACTCAATGACGAACCTGAGTGCACGAATGGCTAAACGTTATTTTTTCGGATGATTCCAGGTTCAGTTTACAGCATCATGATGGTCGCATCCGTGTTTGGCGACATCGCGGTGAACGCACACTGGAAGCATGTATTCGTCATCGCCATACTGGCGTGTCACCTGGCGTGATGGTATGGGGTGCTATTGGTTACACGTCTCGGTCACCTCTTGTTCGCATTGACGACACTCTGAACAGTGGACGTTACATTTCAGATGTGTTACGACCCGTGGCTCTACCCTTCATTCGATCCCTGCGAAACCCTATATTTCAGCAGGATAATGCACGACCGTATGTTGCAGGTCCTGTACGGGCCTTTCAGGATACAGAAAATGTTCGACTGCTGCCCTGGGCAGCACATTCTCCAGATCTCTCACCAACTGAATACGTCTGTTCAATGGCTGCCGAGCAACTAGCGCGTCACAATATGGCAATCACTACTCTTGATGAACTTTGTTATCGTGTTGAAGCTGCATGGGTATCTGTACCTGTACACGTCATCCAAGCTCTGTTTCACTCAATGCCCAGGCGTATCAAGGCCATTATTAGGGCCAGAGGTGGTTGTTCTGGGTACTGATTTCTCAGGATATATGCACCCAGATTGCGTGAAAATGTAATCACATGTCAGTTCTAGTGTAATATATTTGTCCAATGAATACCCGTTTGTCATCTGCATTTCTTCTTGGTGTAGTAATTTTAATGGCCAGTAGCGTAATTACTCAGTGGTTTACAGCACGCTGCACCTCACTAAAGTTTGGGGTTTGTAGAGAAATAATTTCGAGCCTATATCTTGGGCATTATGTTGCGCTAGCGATCGGTAGGATGCTGCCTAGTGCTTGATATCGAGAAGTACCGCGAAAATGCTATAATATTGTAATTGCCGAGTCTGGAGATGTCTGTAGAAAAGAGAGCAGGTTCGATGCAGTAACAGTAGCGCGTTTGTGCCGAGGGGAAGGATCTCGAATTTGCAGAAGAGTTCTGACATCGACTTCGGTCCGCTGAGGGTGCTCTGATGTAAAAGGGATGATTTTGTATGGCGATGAATGTTGTAACTGCGACCAGGCCGGTCGCGGGGTAGCACTGACGGAAGGCGCGGCGGGACCCGCGGAGAGGCCCGCGAGCAACAACACAACGGGAGAGGACGGACACGACCAACGAAGGACAGAACGAATACAACAAGTCCGAACAACAGAGTCACAAGGAAACAAACTCGTAGTCTGGCGTGGGACCTGTTGTCTCGCGGTGCGTTTTTTGGCGTGGGCCAGTCCGCGCCGGCGCACCGTAAGGCACAGAGGTTCGCACTGGGGCGTATCGCTTCCAGTCGGACGTGCCCACAAGGGAAGTGATGCGTCATATATAGCCTCTCCTTCTCAAGTGGCACTTTCCGCCTTCAAGTGGTGCCGGACGTTAAGCTCGGCATTTCTCGGGCTTGCCCGGGTGTGCCTTGCGACAAAAGGAAGAGCTGCGACCCAACCCGATGCGAAAGCGAAGGGTGCGTGGCACAGGGGGAGCTGTGTCGAGGGACGAACATCTGTCCCTTTCTGTTCGCAGGGCCCAGACCAGCAGGAGCCCTGCATGCCGGCGACTTCGTTCGTCGGCGTGGGATCGCGGCGCGAGTCGGCAAGGGCGCTTCGCCGCGCCCCTGGGTAACCGGGGCGTGTTCTGCCAAACCCAGGAGGTGGTGACACTGCCTGGGCCAGGTTAACTGGGTCCAGACCGCCCAACGTCTGGGGGACCGGCCCGCCACCTGAGTAGGAGTGGGTCCTTGGCCGAAGGGTGGAAACTCGGGCTAGTAGGCGGCGAAGGGCGAGAGGTGCATCCGCCTCTCCGGAGTGCGGGGTGCAGTTGCCGAGGAGCGTCGCGTGAAATCGCCGATGACGGAGCCATCGATGGGGACCAGTGCGCTGGCAACGGCGCGCTGAACCCGGCAGTTCGAGAGGGCCCTTGACCTTGGGGCGAGGTCGGTGGGCGAGCTGCAAGAAGTCCCCCCCCCCCCCCCCCCCCCATGCCAGAGGAGCCGGTCCGGGGTAAGAGACGGGCTCCCACCTTTTTTATATCACTCGTAAATCATCGCGACGACAGATACGAGTGATCCGAGTGCGCCTCAACGTGCGTCTACTGCGCCTGATCCCTCTCCTCAGGACGAGCTGGGACAGGTCGAGAATGAGTCAGTTATGCAAAGACTTGCCAGAATAACTACGCTCATCGAGCAATCTGTAAAAAATGGCAAGATCAGCCAAGCCGGAATGTCAGCCATTAAAAATGAATTGGCAGCTTGGGCCATTGTCCATGCAAAACTAGAAGGTAGGCTAGAAGAACTAGTAAAAGAAAACAATAGACTAAGAAAGCAGCCAGTGAAAACTTGGGCGGCAGTGGCAGCGCAAGCTCCCACCAAGCCCAACACCACCAGAGAGACAATAAACAAGGTAACTAAGAGGCCAGATACGGCAGTCTTTTTGAGAACACTTCCTGGACAAGACACAAGCATAAAGAAAATACAGGAGTTATTCACGAAAACCGTGGACCCTGTGAAGGAAAAAATAAAGATAAAGAGAATCAAACCGAGTAGGAACTCAGTCATCGTAGAAGTTGCCTCGGAAGAGGATAAAGAAAAGCTGTTGAAGAACCAAAAGCTGAACTCAGTGGTGAAATGTGAGCCACCAAGAAAAAGAAATCCTCTGGTCATACTTTATGACGTGCCATCTATTATGACGAACAAAGAGCTGTCAGAGACAATCAGGGCACAAAATTTTGAGCACCTAAGCGTTGAAGAATTTAATAATTGTTTCAAACTTAGATTTAAAACGGGTCCACGAGGTCGTGATGTTGTACATCATGTCGCTGAAGTGACAGCACAGATGTGGAAGAATATCACAACAATGGGCAGGATCTATGTTGGCTTCCATGCCATCAACACCAGAGACTATGTCGTGGTACCTCGTTGCCACAACTGTGGTGACCTGGACCACATTCTCAGGCTGTGCACCAGGGAGCCGGCGTGCACCAAGTGCGGAGAAAGTGGCCATAATTGCAAGGACTGTAAAGGTACACAAATCTGCATACCATGCAAAAGCAGAGGGAAGAAGTCTTGCGGAGCTGTAGGTCGGAATTGCCCAACATACAGAATGTTGGAACAAAGATTAATCTCCAGAACTGATTATGGCTGAACTCGGCATACCAAACAGGATGCCGAAGCATAAATCCCCGAGCAAGAGGAGGAGGGACGCTATAAGGGCAAGTAAATTCAAGTTATTTCTGAGGTCGCTTACGGGCGCCGGAAAAACTGAAACAACAGATATAGCCATTCAAACTGAGCCCCAATGGGTGAACATAGCAATACAAACAGATCTCCCTATAGCAGCAGCTCCCTCCTCTGAAAGCCGGGGAGCAGAGCCGATAAAACATCAGAAACGGCAAGGGCATCCTGCGGCCATAACAGTCTCTGAAAAGAAACAGAACAAGCATGAGAAACCGATTCAAGAAAATGAAGTAACTAGCTCCAGCATAAATTCCACCGAACAGAGTACTCCAGTGGTCAGATTGCCACCTGTGGATCCTGTGAGGGTCTACCCTAATTTAGAATATACTATGCAGCTAGCAAGACTTGAACAGCCGGCTACCCTGACCACAGCCCTGAGACATGTGGTTCGTGTAGGACATGAAGAAGGAAGAAGGGTAACCTTCTCGGTGATGGAAGCTGTTGACAGAATCCAACTAAAATCAGTGAATCTCCCCACCGACTTCGGAGCCCTGCGGGACCTGCTACGAAAAGTCTTCGAAAGGAGAGGGGAGAAATTCAACTTAGACAACATTTATGAGCAGGCAGTTCCAGCCAATGGAAGAATTGCATTTGACTGGTCTAAAACCTGGCCAAATGACCGCATACATACATACTTCCCTTGATGACAAAGCTTAACATAGGACAACTAAATACACATAACAGCCGACTCGTAATGCAGGAACTCCGAAGGGAGGTGGAGGAGAGGAGATTGGATGTGCTCTGTCTACAGGAGCCGTACTCCCAAGCTGGAAAGGTCGCTTTTGCTGCCGCAACATGGCAGATAGTTAGTAAAGGAGAAGTCCCGAAAGCGGCGATAATAATAACAAATAAGCTCCTGAGAGTCACCACGCTCTCTCAATTCACAACTACCCACTGCAACGTCGTGGAGTTGCAATCCCCAACTGGAATCGTCTTCATAATAAACATGTACTTTCAGTACAGTGATAATATTGAAACACACTTAGATCACCTAACGAGAGTGACCACGGCGTTGCGGGGGAGAAAGTTGATAATTACAGCTGACATAAATGCCAAATCCCCCCTGTGGTACAGTGGCACACGAGATGCAAATGGTGAGAAGGTAGAAGAATTTATTATGGCAACACAACTTGTGGTGGCTAATAGGCCGGGCAATCCTCCTACCTACACGGCGGGAGGAAGACAAGGGACAAATATTGACATAACTCTAACAACACCGAATGTTACAAACATACTCCAAAATTGGAAGGTAATAGGGAATGCCACCACAAGCGACCATAATTTAATAACTTTCACCATAGGGGATAGAGAGTGCCGCTGGGCCATGGGGTGGGAATTGCAATATAACTTTAATAGAGCAGATTGGGAGCGGCTAGCGAGGGAGTGCGACATTCCTCCTTTACCGGGAGGGGACGCACAACAAGATATAGACGTAAACGACAGAACTGACGACATAGTGACCGCCATAACTAGAGCAGTGAGGGCTGCTGTACCAACCAGGAGGAGGGCCATGGCGGCCTCTCCGTCACCATGGACGCCTGAACTAGAGGAAATGCGTCAGTCTGTCAGAAGGCTAAGGAGGTACTACCAGCGCAGTGTCGTCTGGCAGGAGAAACAAAGATGGCAGTTGCGGTATAGGGAGGCCAAGCAACAGTTCCAAAAGGAACTACGCGAGGTCAGGACACGGAGCTGGGAACGCTATGTGCTCAGTCAACTTGTGCTGGATCCATGGGGACTTCCCTACAAGTTAGTGAGGGAAAAGATCCGCTCTCCTATGGAGCTATCAACTGTCAGGCACGGGGGCGGGATGACGGAGTCCTGGCAGGAAACTGCTGGGGTCCTCCTCCAGTCCCTGTTGCCTGATGACTATGCGGACGGGGAAACTGAAGCACAGCGGCAACTGCGAGAGGAGGATCAAGTGCAATATAACAACGATGCAGCGGTCTACCCCTTCTCGGAAGAGGAGGTGGCGGCCCACATAAAATCTCTCAAAAGAGGGAAAGCTCCTGGGCCAGGAGGTGGTGCAATTCCTGGCCCCCCAGCTGGTTGCGCCATTAACGCATTTATACAATGAATGCCTAAGGCAACAACAGTTCCCAAGGAGATGGAAAAAGGCAAATGTTGTCATTATAAAGAAAGGACAAGACAAAGATCCAGCGGAAGTGAAGTCATACAGGCCAATCTGCCTGTTGGACTTGCTTGGTAAAATATTAGAGAAGTTGCTGGCTGACAGACTGGCGGCACACAGAGTTTTGTGTAGGATGAGCAGCAGGCAATTCTGTTTCAGGCCGGGGCGATCGGCATCTGATGCAATCGCCCTAGCAGCCGAGGTCTGCGGCTCAACCCCGCATAAATACGTGGTGGGCATCATGGTGGACATCAGTGGCGCCTTTGACAACCTGTGGTGGCCTTCGCTCTTCTCCTGCTTGCGGGAGAAAGAGTGTCCAGGGCCGCTATATGGTTGCCTGAGGAGCTATTGCGAGGAACGAGAGGTCTGGCTATCATCCTCTAGCGAGAGAGTTAGTAAAGTGATCACGAAAGGATGTCCCCAGGGATCGGTCCTTGGACCGCTCTTTTGGGACATCCATATGGAGCCTTTATTGGACAATCTACAACAATGCGAGGATGTGCTAGAGGTGATAGCCTACGCAGATGACCTCCTCCTGTTGGTCGGTGGCCGGAGCCGAGAAGACATTGAACCTAAGATAGAAAGGGCCATAGAAAAACTTCAACAGTGGTGCCACACCACCAAAATGACAGTCTCACCAAGTAAGTCAACTTACTTACTGCTGAAAGGACAACTAACCAGGAACCCGACAGTCAGAATCGACGGTTCACCAGTATTACGAAGACGTGACACACGATACTTAGGAGTCATTATTGATGAGAAATGGAACTTTGGGAGGCACATTGAAACCGTAACCCAAAAGGCCCTACAAATTCTAAATAACCTCATTTCCATAGGACATAAAAGATTTCACCTCCCTCCACACCTCATTAAACTATATCATAATAGTATCTTAACCTCAGTGGTGGGTTACGGCTCGGGAGTCTGGGCGCACAGACTCACGAGGGTTGTGCCTGCCATGGCAGTGAGAAGGGTGCAAAGAAGTATGATATTACGATCTGTGGGGGCTTATAGAACGTCTCCAGGGGGGGCCCTGTTAGTCATAATGGGGCTCTGCCCACTAGATATAAAGATAAGGGAGCAAGCAGCCTGGTATTGGGCAAAAAAGGGGAATCAAGGTAAAATTGAAGACATTATGGGGGTGAGGGTGGCAAATAAGAGGGAAATTATGAAAAGGGGAGAAGAATTATGGCAGGGGACTTGGGAAACGGAGGAAACCGGACGTAGAACTTTTCAGTTCATTCCAGACGTGAGGGAACGCTTGCAAATGAAGTATTTTGAGCCAACAAGGGGATTGATCCACTTTCTCACTCGACATGGACCCTACCCGACATACCTATGTCGGTTTGGGAAGAAGGCAACGCCCGCGTGTGACTGTGGCGTTCCGGAAGGTACTCCTGAACATGTGATCTACGAGTGTCCTCTCTTCAATGATGTTGCAACCACACTCCGAGATAGACTACCAAACCAAGACACATACCAACTTCTAAGACGCGAAGATACCTTTCAACTGCTTAACACTCTGGCAAACGAGGTATCACGTAAGGTGTTGATGGAATACCTGAGGGACATGAATTAACATAAACTCAGAAATACACACCGATCTCGTCTGGATCCCTGTTCCCATACCGCCTGTGCGCGGACTGGCCGACTTTCCACCATAGTTGGGATCCGCCGCGTGCAGGAATAGGGGGAGTAGGGGTCAAAAATGGAAAGCACCGGATTTGACTTAGGATAAGCTTAGTTTGTAGGAATTAGACTAGGATATTTACGTTTAGGAAACTGCAGCGAAATAACATCTTGGCCTGCCCAGTGCCAGGGGCATGCTCTTCGGGTTTAGCTCGAAGAGCAAGGCAATTATCAGTAGGTTTATACTCTCTGCGCTGGCATATATGTGACGCTGCAGATGTTAGAACTTAGTGATAAGAAGTAGTATTTAATTGTAGGTATAGACAATAATATTAGTAGTGCCCATTATTGTGTAACACCTGTAGCTCACTTACAAGTTAGAATTAAGAGCTGCATATTTGTAACAATCATTGTATAATAATACAGGCCCACTAATCAACTAAGGGAGTGGGTTATTATGTATAACTATTATTGTAGTTGAAATAAAGTTTTTTTTTTTAAAAAAAAAAAAAAACTCGTATACGAACCAGGAAAGCAGTCTAGCGCAAAGTGAGGTGTAACCCGACGTAAGCGAGATTAGGCTGACTAGCTGTTGCCTTGCCGTTGCTGTTAACATGGTGGGCAATTGCCCATATAATTTTTGAAGGGTCAGTGGACTTTCCCATTATGCCTTGTGTCTGAGTTAGGGTGTTTTGAAGTAATGTTGGTAGTCCTGGTATTATGTTATGTGTGATGTGTATTTGTTGTTATGTGCATTTGGTTATACTCTGAAATGGCGAGTTAGAGTGTTCTTGGGATGTTTGTAATTTACATGTAGTGCATCAGAGCCCAGGGTAGAGATGAGTAGGTGGGGGCGAGGCTTTGGAAGATGCGTAGAATGACTGAGTTTTTTATTGTATGAGTTGTGTTATGGTGGGCATGTTTGTGTTATGGTGGATGACTGAGGCGAACCATGGAGTGGAGGTGATAATCCCGTGAGCCTTGTTCTGCAGGATCTGAATCTTTTTTAAGTGGCTGTCTGCTGCCATACCCCAGACCTCACAACCATACAGTAATGAAGGAAGAACCACCATCTTCCATATAAGTAATTTAGCTTTGGTCGTCAATCCATTACCCTTTAGTAATGGGTAAAAATTATAAATACTGACTGGCTGAGCTTTTCTTTTTTTGCTTTATTGTGATTTTGATCACCTTATACAAAGGTGGGCTGTCAGCAGCATAGTACGCCGCTCTTCAGCTCAAATGGTTCAAATGGCTCTGAGCACTATGGGACTCAACTGCTGTGGTCATTAGTCCCCTAGAACTTAGAACTACTTAAACCTAACTAACCTAAGGACATCACACACATCCATGCCCGAGGCAGGATTCGAACCTACGACCGTAGCAGTCGCAAGGTTCCGGACTGCGCGCCTAGAACCGTGAGACCACCGCGGCCGGCCCGCTCTTCAGCCTTGAGTATTACAATAAGTAGTACATATAGGTGGCACAGAGAATACAATCAAAACGGCAGGCAAAAAATGTAGACACTAGAAAACAAAAAACATGGAGCCGTTCACGCTGGACGAGAAATATCACTAACACTAGTTGACACGGCGCACATAACATGGAAGACGGCGACGGCACACGTGAACAGTGGCTGCGTGACGGCGAAAGAACACTACACACAAAGGAAGGCACACACACGAGACACTGATGGCGATGATCTCCGGCGCGCACATGTTCACTGAGCGTGTGCGAGTCCTGGGACCTGCTAAGAAAGGAGGAGGAGGAAGGGGAGTGGGAGAGGGAGAGGGGAGAGCAGAGATGCCGTGGGCAGGGGAGAGAGGGGGAGGGAGGAAGGGGGAGGGGAAGCCTGGGGGAAGAGGGGCGGAGGAAGCGGGATGGGGGAAAAGGAAAGAGAAGGGAGGGAGGGTGCCTAAAGGAAAGGACGCAGGAAGTGGGGGGAGGATCAAAGTTGATAGGAGGGGTAGATGGAGGGGAGGAGGACATCATCAGGGAGGGGGAGCTGGTCACGCGTGTGGAGGAAGGCACGGTAGAGACGGCGGGATTCACAGAGGAGGAGGACGGCCTGTGGGGGTAAGGTAGGATGTTGGGGGTGGATGGCGACAGTAGGGACGTGGGCCTCCACGGCCTCAGACAAGGTCTGCTGGAGAAAGGAGGCGGCATGGGTTACATCATCAGGGTGGTGGTAGGTGAAGGCGTGGCTATTGACCTGGGTGGAGAGGGTATCCCAGTAGGCATTCCAGTTGGCGCGGGAATAGTCATGGACGTACTTAGGGGGAGGGTCACTACGAGGGTCGGGTCGGGGGCGACGATCGTCTAAAACGGTGAGGAAGACAGGGAGATGGTTGCTACCAATAGGCTCTAGAACATCCACCGTTATGGAGGTTGGGGGAGGAAAGGATAACATAGGGAGTGGAGTTGGATTCGCGACGGGTGTGTTGGGGGATGGGGATGAGGTCGCCTTGAAGGGAGGAGAGGAACCGATGCCACCGCTGTAACTGGGCGACGGAACGACTATGGATGTTGAGGTCGGCGGCGATCACGTAGGAGGAGAAGGTACGGTCAATGTGGGAGAGGAAGTCGAAGGGAATAGGGGCGTTAGGGCGGACATAGATAGTGGCGAAGGTAACGGTAAGGCCGGGGAAGAAGAGACTAAAAATCAGGTGTTTGGTGGGGTCGGGAAGGAGAGGTTGGAGCCGAACGGGGATCTGGCGGTGGTGACCAATGGTAACTCCGCCACACAAAATCGGGAGGGGATTATCGGAGGGGTGAAGGAGGTAGGGCAAAGTGTGGACGGTGTGGTGGGGTTGGAGGAAGGTTTCATTGAGGAGGAAGGCATCCACACAGTGGGTGGCAAGGGTGTGCTGGAAGAGGTTCTTGTTGGCGGGAAGGGAGTGGATGTTCAAAACGATACGGTGCTGTCGCACCATGACAGGGAGTTAGACAAGGGTGTCAAGACGGGAGAAGGTGAAATGGGCCTGGTTGTTGGAGTAGGTGGCGTACATTTTTAGGTGGAAGACGGAATGGGCAGCGAGGGATATCTGTTGGAGGGTGTGGGGGCGCTGAAAAGGATGAACATTCTGAAGAACGATGGTGAGGAACCTGATGATGTCCTCAGTGGTAGGGGGTGGGCGAAGGGAATTGCCGGGAGGTGTCGGGGGCGTCCAGAGGGGGGACAGGGACGGTGAGTTCAGGAGTGGTAAGAGGGGATGAGTCGGGCCTTACTTTTGTGGGAGTAAGTAGGATGAGGGAGGTAACAGGTATTACAGGAGGGGGGGGGGGGGAACTGGAGATTGGGGCACTGCTGTAAAAAGTGGGCTTGCCTACAGTGCGGGCAGGTGGGGGACTCGCGGCACTCAGATGTCGTGTGTGCATTATACCGCAAACACCTTTGGCAGCGGAGGGATTGAGGAGCGGAACTGGAAGGGTCAACTTGGTAGCGCTGGTGAAAGAGAAGGGCACCCTCCTTCAGGAGACGGCCGATGGAGGGGGCATGTTTGGAAAAGACCCGCATATGGCGGGTGGGGTCGGGGGAGTTATGGATGTGGCAAACTGCACTCCCCTCCAGATGGGGATGCGCCTTGAGCTCCGCCAACACCTCTTCCTCCGTGATCGCCAGGCTAAGCCGAGTGATCACGGCGATGAGGGTCGGCGGGCGACGCAGGGTTTGGGGTTGGCGGGAGGGAGGTGGGGAAGAAGCAAGGGTGAGGGAGGCATTAGGGCCAAAGTGGGTGACAGGGATGTGGGAAAGGAGATCTGTGTGGAGGGTAGGACTGGGGGAGGAGATGAGCACCGAATCACGGTGAGGAGTGAGGAAGGAGATGGGTGCACCAGGAAATTTCTGGCGAAGGGTGAGGTTCCGGGCTTCAAGAAGGGAGGGATCAGGAAGGGAGAGGAGGTAGCGGTAGGAGGAGGGGGTGGAGGAGGAGGAGGAGGAGGGGGCAGGGACAGGCGGGGAGACATCCATGGCATCATGGGTTGGGGAAGGGGGATGAGGCGGAGCCTTTTTGGGAGTAGAGGAGGCAGGGGTGCCACTGGGGCGCTTGACGGCGGCGGGGGAGGTGTGGGGGATGGGAACGACTGGAATGTGGCGGGGAGTGGCAGGTCCCAGTGCTGGAGTTGGCGCCGGAGATGGTGAGGGCGATGGCGAAGGCGACAGTGAAGACGATGACGATGAAGGCGAAGGGGAGAGTTGAGCGTGGGTCGTAGCCCTGCGGGCAACCACCCTAGCGGGGGCGCGGAAAGGGAAGGAGCAGAGGGAGGGAGTGGAGGGAAGGGATCAGAGGAGGCGCAGGAGGGAGGAGCCGGGGATGGGGCGACAAATAGGGAGGGAGATGGGAGAGTGAGGAGTGGGGGGATGGACTGAGGGGGAGTGATGCGGCACACCACGTGATAGTGGTGTCAGCGGCGGAAGAGGAGGTGTATATGATGGCAGTGGTGGTGGCTGTAGAAGAGGTGGTGGGGGTTGACATTATGATAAGGGGAAAAACACAGGACAAGACAAAGAAGCAAACGAGAGACGGGCAGGGCGACGAGAGACACAGAGTAGAAGGGGATAGAGAATGACGAAGGACGAAGGAGACTGGGGCCGAAGCCCCACTCTGCTGTCGCTGGCGGGGGGGCGACCCGGCTGGCTGGCCGGTGGGGACGCCTCCGCTGCTGGTGGCGGTGGTGGTGGTGGTGGTGGTGGTGGCAGCTAGGACCTCTGCTGGCTGCTGGGTGCTGGCCGCTGGTGGCTGCTGGCTACTGGCGGGGACCGCTGCTGGCCGCTGGCTGCTCGCGGAGACTGGTGCTGGCGGGGATCGCTGCGGGCTGCTGGCTGCGGGCTGCGGGCGAGGACTGCTGCTGGGTGCCGGCGGGGACCGCTGCTGGCTGCTGGCGGGGACCGCTGCTGGCCGCTGGCTGCTGGTGGGGACCAGTGCTGGCGGGGACCGCTGCTGGCTGGACTGCTGCAAGTCGAAGGGCTGGCTGGCTGGCTGGCTGGCTGGCACCTGCAACACCTATCTCTTCGACTGGTACCGTACTAGCACAATCGAAGGGCGGTATTCAAATGAATTACCGCCGGAGATGACTGACTGAGCGAGTGGCCGGCGTTTAAGTACGCTATTGGAGGCGCCGCTATAGGCCGCGGGGGCCACGTGTTCCACTGTGGCGCCCCCACACTAAAAGCGGGCCAGGAGGCGCGCCACAGCTTAAGGCGCGATGGTGCAGAGATCTCTATGGATCTTCCATGGATCATCCATGACGTCTGGTGCGGATTCAAATTCCGCGGCGCGCGGTACCAGACTGAATGTCACGTCTGTAGAAAGAAAGCTAGACAAGTGAAAGACCTTAATTTGCTTGTACATTATAGGGATGATTTGGAATCTGTTAAATTAGCGACATCGGTATTCACGGGTGGAAATATCATTTTTCATGTGTTTGTTTCTAGTTACTCAGTGGTCTAGAGCACGATCCACCTAGCTAAACTTTCGGGATTGTAGATAAATAATTTCCAGTTTATGTCTTCGGAATTATGTTGCGTGAGCGATTGGGAGGATACTGCTCTGTGCTTGACACCGAGAAGTACCGCGATAATGATATAATATGATGTGTAAATACTTGTGTTCTTGTAATCTCCAAGTCTGCAAGCAAGCAGGCAGGCAAGTCTGGACCAGAAACAGTAGCGCGTTTGTACCAAGGGGGAAACTAGCCTGTTCAAAAATGGTTCAAATGGCTCTGAGAACTATGGGACTTCACATCTGAGGTCGTCAGTCCCCTAGAACTTAGAACTACTTAAACCTAACTAATCTAAGAACATCAGCCATGCCCGAGGCAGGATTCGAACCTGTGACCATTCATCCGTATTTCTTCTTGGTGTAGCAATTTTAATGGCCAGTAGTGTATAAATAAGCCATATTTTTCGATACACGTATAGGCCTTTAACAGCAAAGTCCTGAGAGGTATATTCGGACACTATATTGTGACAGTCGGCTGCTGCATCAACAAACGAGAACATGGTCGTCCCGAGGGTGAGGAGCGGAGCGGGGAAGCAAGCCCCGCCTCCCTCTCTCGGGACTGGTAGCTTACGCCTGTGCTCTGTGCTCCTTCGAAAGCACAGATCTAAAGTAACGCTCGTAAGAGGTCGCCAATCTCGTCTAGTCTTGTGGAGCTCGTACTTGAACCCCGCCTTGGACCATATTTAGTCTCTTCACTCATTTCAAAGTGAGAATACAACGATCAACGCACAACAAAAAGAAAGTGTACACAAGACATTCGCTAAAGGCTACAGAACAACTGTTTGCTGAGACTGGCACTATCGTAAACGCGTAGTTCGCGCCCGACGTCTGCCCGTAGCTTTAGGAATCATAAACCCAAACACCCTCTACCTAAAACTGCCACGGTATAGTGTCTGCATATAACATACTCCGATAACAACGACACTCGTTTCTTGGCATGCCATACCACAAGCAAGCGTACATTTTATGTTCAGCCGGAAAACAAAAAAATTCGTACCACTGGGAAAAATCACAATACTGTGAAATACAAAATAACAAACAGGCGTTTACTTACTTCTAAAACAGATTACGCCTTCTGTAGTTACTGGTAACTAAATAATCAACCACACCTTGCAAGTCAATGGTCTTTGTCAGAGTACTTTCTATCAAAAGAAATGACAAAGAACACAGGCGTTCTTCAGACACTACATTCATTAAATAACTATTTACACGTCCCATTCACGAAAATGTTCTTTCATTTGAAGCAGAGGAAGCTGGGATGGTCACGTCAATTTGACTTAATTTGTACAAATCATGTAACGCAAGTTTATACTGCTTTAATAACCTGAGCAATGCAAGTATACTGTCAGTCTTTACTCTGGTATGCTGTTAATATCTAGTAATAAGGTTTTTTTAGTATCTGAATTTCTAACTCCGATTCAGTATTGCATGAATAATTTTGTGCCAATGGCAGTAACGTTTGTTTATCCATAAAATTTTCACTTTTTGGGCTTAGGCAAGTGATTTCTTTAATTATCCAGAGTTTGAAATAAAACATCTCTCAAGTTCAGTGTCAATTACATGTAAAACTTTATCAAATGCTAAAGATTTGAAATCATTTGGTTGTATAGGTTCTATGCTGTATTTATTTGACAGGTCACAGACATATATGCGATGATGTTTTGCCAGTTTCTGAATTCTACTGCCAAAAGAGGAATCTGTGCGAAAATCGGCACTGATTTTTGTTGCCACATCTACACTTTCTTTCCACACGTAAGTGAAACCTGAGTCCGATTCATGCATTTAATTGAACTGATCCCTTGGAGCTTCTATTAAGTTGACTGCAGCAACAATACCAAAGTCTTAGCCCTGAATGAAATCACATAGTGACTTGCACTTTTCTAGCAAACATGTGAACGGGCATAAATAAAAACAAAAGGAAAATTTAACTTTGCACTAAATCCTGATGATTCTGCAGCTCGTTCTGAATTTTCCACCTAATTGTTTTCTAGGGTTACAACAACAGCTTCGATTGTCTTCTTCACAGTCAGACGTGAAACATATTGACATGCCCATCTACTGACACTTTACTTTTTTAATTCCTCTTTTCCAAATGGTTCAAATGGCTCTGAGCACTATGGGAGTTAACTTCTGAGGTCATCAGTCCCCTAGAACTTATAACTACTTAAACCTAACTAACCTAAGGACATCACACACATCCATGCCCAACGCAGATTTTGAACCTGCTATCGTAGCGGTCGCGCGGTTCCAGACTGTAGCGCCTAGAACCTCTCGGCCACCACAGCCGGCTCCACTTTTCCAATCTTAATTTTTATTTGTGTATCAAAAAACATTTGATGCACTGCTGACCCACTCATAGAAACATAAGAGTCCCTGGAGTGTCATACAAAAATCTGTAGCTGGCTTCATCGCTACGCATGTTGCTATTATGACGAGATTCTACTTATGGTTCATGCGGTGTGTGTAGATGGCTTTTGGAACTTCCCTATTTAAAATGAGCATGAACACCTGCATAAGAACCACTCATAACTGCAGCTCCATCGTATGTTTGTCAGTCATTTACATTAATTCCAGAGTTTGCTAGTTTTTTTTATGTAGACTAACAAAGAAGAAGTATTAAAGTTTTTTGCAAGTTCAAAGCCTAGAAACCTTTCGTATATGTGACCATCTAAACAGCACCGAATGACAATTGATGGTTGCTCGGTTTTTTAAGTCTTGACTCATCTATCATTTGAACAAAATACTAGGCTTTTTTTACTTCATCTGAAGTATGTTCTAACTCTATGTTGCTAATGGTGCTAAGAATTTCGTTTTGCATATCATGATTGTCCCTTTTACGTGCAAGTTTTTTGCTAACACTCATGTCTTTTTCCGTACAAGGTCCATTAACTCTAAAATTTCACTTATTTGCACTATGTTTCTATTCATTAGGACCTCTTTGAGCTATTCCCTGAAGCCCTGTGTATCGAAGTACTTCAGCAATCGTTTCTATGTATTTCCTGTTTTCTTGAACTTGTAGAGCACACGTTTCATGTATCAGAGCAGCAACTGATGCGCTCTCTTCAAACTTACTTTCTAATTTTTGAAAGATTCCCAAACACCAGAGTTTTTGCGTTTGAAGCTATTCTCATGCTGTTTAAAGCTAAAATTAGGCTCTGTTACTGTCTTCCAATTAGAGAAACCCTCACTTACAAAACTAAGCAATTCGCCTTTTTTGTGCCTAGAGCTTAGGAACAGAAGAATCGACAGACAAAACAATTTGCAGCGTCGTGTACGACACTGTATTCTAGCCATCGGTGAATTTTGTACCAACCTGGCTGGAAATTTCTTTTTCTGTCCCCAAACAAGCGAAAAGGAAAATGCCTTAATAGAAGCTGTTTAGGTTTGTCCGTGAATTTCGTTGTATCACAAACTGAAGCATACGGGTTAACACTGCTGGTGCTACTGTTAGGAATAGAAAATAAATCTTTAACTTTATTTTCACTGAGTTTATCATATTCGAAGTCTTTCAATTCTTTTCCTGCTTTTCTTCATCATCACCAAACACAATTTTTTCTAAGTCACTTCCCTGGATCGTGGAGAATAGCCTTTGCAATTACAGGAGACGTTGTAATGTCATCGTTTGGTTCAGTTACTTTTTGTTACCGAGTGACGAAATCTGATGTGCTAGGCCTTTTTGCTATGTTACTACGTTCATTTTCCGTAACTCATACAATTCACTACCAAAAACAAAACAGAGATCACAATGACACCAAATATGTTTTTATTATTTACTGTTAATTCAAACTATAGACTACATGCGAAAAATCAAAACAATGACAACGAATATGTTTCTATTGTTTACCGGTAGTTCAAACTATAGAATACACGCGCAAAAACAAGACAGACAGTGGGGAAGAACCGTTCGTTCGACAGATCGATCGATCGAGTTTGCTCACTCGTCGGTCAACAGGTACGGCTCAACGGGTATGTTGATGTTAACTTCGTCATCATAAAATCCATTACGAATGAATTTGTTTTATCTCATGGCTTTAATACAGGGCAATTAAAAATTGTTCAATTGTTGAACAAAGTAACAGAGTGGTTTGCCGTATGTCTACAACTGTATAGCAGTTTTATTAATTTTATAAAATAAAATTTGACTTCAGACTTTGATTCTGATATTCGTCCGTCTTATTTGGGTGGGCCAGAGGGTGAGCCAAGAATTTTTTTTTCTCGGGGGGGGGGGGGGGGGGGAGGGGGCACGGTCCACCCTGGCCAATCCCTGGCACTGCTGCTGTTTGTGTGGCATTTCGTCTTCTGCAGTCTGTTATACGTTCCAGTGGTGTGGAGCGCTCTCTGGCTGGAGGCTTCCCTCTTCAGTTTGCATGCTGTGTCCCATGATATCATGGAAACATGGAATACAGAAGAAAAGTGATAGATCATATTTTACAGTTTTTGGTTTTTGTAATTACTCATTTGTTAATAAATATTGGTAAACATTTGTTTTACACCAAAGAACCAAAGAAACTGGTACACCTGCATAATATCATGTAGGACCGAATCTTGCAGGGCTGTGCACAAATCCGTAAGAGTACGAGAGGGTGGAGATCTCTTCTGAACAGCACGTTACGAGACATCCCAGATATGCTCAATAATGTTCATGTCTGGAGAGTTTGGTGGCCAGCGGAACTGGTTAAACTCAGAAGAGAGTTCCTGGAGCCACTCTGTAGCAATTCTGGACGTGTGGAGTGTTGCACTGTCCTGCTGGAATTGCTCACATCCGTCGGAAAGCACATTGGACATGAATGGATGCAGGTGATCAGACAGTATGCTTACGTATGTGTCACCTGTATCTAGACGTATCAGGGGTCCCATATCACTCCAATTGCACACACCCCACACCATTACACAGCTTCCACCAGCTTGAACAGTCCCCTGCTGACATGCAGGGTCCATGGATTCGTGAGGTTGTCTCCATACCTATACATGACCATCCGCTCGATACAATTTTATAGCTGTACACGTCCGTCCGCTCGATACAATTTTAAACCAGGCTCGTCCGACCAGGCAACACGTTTGCAGTCATCTACACTCCAATGTCGATGTTGACGGGAGCAGGCGAGGTGTAAAGCTTTGTGTCGTCCATTCATCAAGGGTACACGAGTGGGCCTTAGGCTCCGAAAACCCGTATGAACGATGCATCGTTGAATGATTCCGACGCTGCAGTTTGCGGAAGGGTTGCATTCTGTCACGTTGAACGATGCTCTTCAGTCGTCGTTGGTTCCGTTCTTGCAGGATCTTTTTCCATCCACAGCGACGTCGGAGATTTAATGTTTTACCGGATTCCTGATATTCACGTTACACTCGTGGAATGGTAGTACGGGAAAATTCTCACTTCATCGCTATCTCGTTGATGCTGTGTCCCATCGCTCGTGCGCCGACTATAACACGTTCGAACTCACTTAAATCTTGATGACCTGCGTTTGTGGCAGCATTAACAGATCTAAGAACTGCCCAGACACTTGTTATCTTATATAGGCGTTGCCGACCACAGTGCCGTATTCTCCGTGTTTACATACCTCTGTATTTGAATATGCATGCCTGTATCAGTTTTTTTGGCGCTTCAGTGTACTTTGTTCGTGATGTAGATTAATGGTATTGAGGTTAGGAGAAGTATAACATAACGAATTGAAACTTAACATTACGAAATAAAAGCTAAATAAATTTCGTTATAAAAGTAAATGCTACTTACTTGTGATGGTGAACGTTGATGAATTCAATTTATTCGCACAGTATATAGCACTTGGTTAAAGAAAGTAAACAACTCCAACTCCTGTTGTTCATAATAGTAAAATTAGACTGTCAATAGACAGTGCCGCCTACATTGTTTATATCGACGTGCATGACCGAAATCTAGCCACGCGCGATTAGCCGTGAGGTCTCAGGCGCTGCAGTCATGGACTGTGCGGCTGGTCCCGGCGGAGGTTCGAGTCCTCCCTCGGGCATGGGTGTGTGTGTTTGTCATTAGGATAATTTAGGTTAAGTAGTGTGTAAGTCTAGGGACTGATGACCTTAGCAGTTAAGTTCCATAAGACCGGAATCGCGTTGTAGGTTACAACTTGCATGAAGAACTGAAGCAACTGCAACAGCTATCGTGCATGTTAGTTAGAGAAACTGTCAACAGATGGCACGCACCTTCTGCATTTATGAAATTGACTTAAAAATACATTTCCTTAAAGAAAACATTAACTTTAAACTATCTGTGTACTTTCGTAATTAGTGGTGAAGGAAAGCTTGAAAATAACGTCTCACTAATTGATTTAATACAGGAGATATGCTGTACCAACAAAGAACACCATTCAAAAATAGTATATATGACTTTCGGTGGGAAGAATTTAGGGTATCAGATGCTGCACCAGCTATCCGCACGGTCATGTAGCCGTTGATACAGTATGGCTCAGAAATCAGAGCGTTTACGGTTTGGAAGGTGATGAAAGAACACAAGGAAGAAGAGAAAGAACGGTCACTGAAGAGACTAATACTTCAGAGAATAGTTCAAACGAAAACATTACAGGGTTGTGTGATGGAAGAAATGCTGTTAGGCAAAATGAAACAATGACAAGGCCACGTTGGCATATCAGCTATTCAGGAAAGGTCACATTGCTACTCACTTAAAAATGACACATTAAGTTACAGACTGGCACAACAAATGGATGTTCCACGGGGATATGATCGCTGTGGCAAGAGGTTGGGAATGGAAGTGGCATAGGGATGGGCTAGGATGTTGTGGAGTGTTTGGGGGTTGGGGTGACGGAACACCACTTTAGGAGGGGTGGGAAGGGTCTTGGCTAGGATCTCCCTCATGTCAGGGCATGATGATAAATAATCAAAGCCCTGATGAATGATGCGGTTCGGTTACTCCAGTCCAGGGTGATATTGGGTGATGAGGGTGTGCTACTCCTTTGTAGCTGGTGCTTGGGGATGGTGGGAAGATTTGGGGTGTTTGGGTATATAGCATGGGAAATCTGTTTATACTAGGTTTGGGGGATAGTGCATATTCGTGAAGGTCCTTATGAGACCTTCAGCATACTGGGCAAGGGAGCTGCTGTCGCCACAGATCGCCTCCCCCAGATGGCTAGGTTGTATAGGAGGGATTTTTTGGTGTGGAAGGAATGGCAATTGTCAAAATGCTGGTACTGTTGGTGTCTGGTTGGTTTAATGTGGACAGAGGTGTGGATGTAGCCCTCAGAGAGGAGGAGGTCAGTGGCCAAGAAGTATCATGCAGGGTTGAGAAAGACCAAGTGAGGTGGATGGGAGAAAAGATGTTGACATTGTGAAGGAATGAAGACAGGATTTTCTGGTCCAGAGTCCAGGTCATGAAGATATCATCAATGAACCTGAACCAGATCAGGAGGTTCAGGTTTTGAGAAGGTAGAAAGGTTTCTTCTACATTGCCCATAAACATGTTGGCATGTGGGTGCCCATGGCTGTGTCATGTATCTATCTGTATACCTTCCATTCAAAGGAGAAGTAATTGTGAGTTAGGATATAGTTAATAAGGTGTATGAGGAAGGAGGTAGTGGATCTAGAGTCTGAAGGACATTGGGAGAGGTAGTGTTCAATAGCAGCAACACCATGGACATGAAGGATGTTGGTGTATAGGGAAGTGGCATCAACATTCACAAGTAGAGATTCACAAAGTAAAGAGGTGAGAATGGTGGAGAGTCAGTGAAGAAAGTACATAGTATCTTTGATGTGAGAGGCTAGATTTTGGTCAATAGATTAGAGGTGTTGGTCAATGAGAGTGGAAATTGATTCAGTGGGCGCACAATAACCAGTTAAATGGGGCTTCCAGATCTGTAGGGGTATGAATTTTGGGGTGCATGTAGAAGATGTGTTTCTGGGGTGTGGTAGGGGCGGGAAGGGAAATAGATTCAGGGTAGAGGGTAAGTGGAGGCCCTAAGGATTTAAGCTGGGATTGGAGGTTATGTTGGACTTGTGAGTTGGGATCACTCTGGCAGAGTTTATGGGTAGTGGAAACAGACAACTGGTGGAAGCCTTCTCCCAAGTAGTCACTGCTACTCATGACGACTGTGGTGGAACCTTTGCCTGCTGGTTGGATAGTTAGGTCAGGATCTGTTTTGAGGCTGTGTATGGTTGACCTCTCTTCTGCTGTAATGTTGGTGTTACAAAGGGACCTGAAAAAGGCTGGTGAGGCCATGTTGGAGGTAAGGAATTCCTGAAAGGTGACCAGAGGATGGTTATGTGAATGGCGGGGAGGATCACTATTGGATGGTGGTATGATCTGGGAAAGACAGTGTTCAGTGTTGGTATTATGTCGGCTTTGGTTGGAGGAATTCGTGATGAAGAAGATTCGGAGAAGGGCAGTAGATCCTTGAGAAGTCCAACGTATTTAAACTTTGGTGTAGGACTGTAACTTGAGCTGGGTGGATGATTTTGGTGGAAAAGTTAACAACGGTTTTCTGCGATTGTTTTGGCTCTGGATTTTGTAGAGTGCTGGAAGGGAACTTTGGGGGAAGCGCAAGTCAAAGAAGTCAGCTAGGTACGATGATAGGTACACAAGAAGAAACTTTGTGGCTAGCATAGCGGTTGGATAGTGACGCCCCAAGACGGGAGTAGGATGTCAACAGGGTGGATGATTTCTGGAGGTGGTTTGTCAAGTACTCTCCCAAGTGCTGGAATGAAGAGCTTTAATTTCAGAGATGTGACGTATGTAATAGGGATTGTGGAGGGAGCAGAGGTCTTTGTGAATGAATGGTGAGACCAGAGAAAGGAATTTTTATGGTTAGCCCATTGGGTGAGGGGAGGATATTCCATAGTTTAGGCAGCATTTAAGGAATGGGAGGTAGGACTGTGTTTAACCATGGAAAGGGATACTTTTCTGAACTAGTGCAGGAAAACGGAGCAGGGGTCTATTGTAGCAGGGATGCCTTTGGTGAAACGGGAAACTGCGAGCGAACTGGGCAAATAAGGACGTTCAGTAGTTGTGAGGGGAGATGGTTAACAGAAAATTATGCATTAAAATACGTACAAACACTTAAAATACATACAGATACGGAAAATACTGAAGAAATACGTAAAAATACGAAAAATACACGAAAATGTATAACAATATGCACAAATAAATACGTAAAAAACTTTCTAAAGCGTGGAAAAAAAGACTGAATGCATACAGGGTGTTACAAACAGGTACGACCAAACTTTCAGGAAACATTCCTCACACACAAATAAAGAAAAGATGTTATGTGGACATGTGTCCGGAAACACTTAATTTCCATGTTAGAGCTCATTTTAGTTCCGTCAGTATGTACTGTGCTTCCTCGATTCACCGCCAGTTGGCTCAATTGAAGGAAGGTAATGTTGACGTCGGTGCTTGTGTTGACATGCGACTCATTGCTCTACAGTACTAGCATCAAGCACATCATCAGTACGTAGCATCAACAGGTTAGTGTTCATCACGAACGTGGTTTTGCAGTCAGTGCAGTGTTTACACATGCGGAGTTGGCAGATGCCCATTTGATGTATGGATTAGTACGGGGCAATAGCCGTGGGGCGATACGTTTGTATCGAGACAGATTTCCAGAACGAAGGTGTCCCGACAGGAAGACGTTCGAAGCAATTGATCGGCGTCTTAGGGAGCACGGAACATTCCAGCCTATGACTCGCGACTGGAGAAGACCTAGAACGACGATGACACCTGCAATGGACGAGGCAATTCTTCGTGCAGTTGACGATAACCCTAATGTCAGCGTCAGAGAAGTTGCTGCTGTACAAGGTAACATTGACCACGTCACTGTATGGAGAGTGCTACGGGAGAACCAGTTGTTTCCGTACCATGTACAGCGTGTGCAGGCATTATCAGCACCTGATTGGCCTCTTCGGGTACACTTCTGCGAATGGTTCATCCAACAATGTGTCAACTTTCATTTCAGTGCAAATGTTCTCTTTACAGATGAGGCTTCATTCCAACGTGATCAAATTGTAAATTTTCACAATCAACATGTGTGGGCTGACAAGAATCCGCTCGCAATTGTGCAATCACGTCATTAACACAGATTTTCTGTGAACGTTTGGGCAGGCATTGTTGGTGATGTCTTGATTGGTCCCCATGTTCTTCCACCTACGCTCAATGGAGCACGTTATCATGATTTCATACGGGATACTCTACCTGTGCTGCTAGAACATGTGCCTTTACAAGTACGACACAACATGTGGTTCATGCACGATGCAGCTCCTGCACATTTCAGTCGAAGTGTTCGTACGCTTCTCAACAACTGATTCGGTGACCGATGGATTGGCAGAGGCGGACCAATTCCATGGCCTCCACGCTCTCCTGACCTCAACCCTCTTGACTTTCATTTATGGGGGCATTTGAAAGCTGTTGTCTACGCAACCCTGATACCGAATGCAGAGACTCTTCGTGCTTGTATTGTGGACGGCTGTGATACAATACTCCATTCTCCAGGTCTGCATCAGCGCATCAGGGATTCCATACGACGGAGGGTGGATGCATGTGTCCTCGCTAAAGGAGGACATTTTGAACATTTCCTGTAACAAAGTGTTTGAAGTCACGCTGGTACGTTCTTTTGCTGTGTGTTTCCATTCCATGATTAATGTGATTTGAAGAGGAGTAATAAAATGAGCTCTAACATGGAAAGTAGGCGTTTCCGGACACATGTCCACATAACATATTTTCTTTCTTTGTGTGTGAGGAATGTTTCCTGAAAGTTTGGCCGTACCTTTTTGTAACACCCTGTATAGCATGGGAATATGCACATGTTGTGATAAGGAAAGAGTAAGGGGAGAGGGAATATTGGTTAGGTCGAGGTTTACAATTTCATGCGTCACAGGTGGGTGTGCAACATAGACGCAAAAATACGCGAGGATGAGAGAGGAAATGTGATCACTAGGAATAGTTAAAATTATTGGTGGGAAGAATTTAGGGCACGAAAAGCTGCACCAACAATCAGCGTGGTTATGTCGCCATGTGTTGTGCGTGGATGAGACAGGTGACAGTGTGGCTCGAAAATCAGAGCATAAGCGGTTGGGAAGGCAATGAGAAAACGAAGGAAAGAAGAGAGAGAATGGCCTCTGAGGAGAATAATACTATAGAGAATAGAACAAAGGAACACATCACAGGGTTGTGGGATGTGCTGCCCTACAAATAAATATAAGTATAGATTTTGGGGAATTCTTGAAAATTTTAAGTAGCTATGGCCACAATGTAAAAGTTAAGGGAGCAATGGACACATCGGGTAGTGGGTACTGGCAATGTTGATATTAAGCAAACGGTTATGCAAGGCAGGTTTATGACACTGCTCTCAGGTGAGGAAGCACAGCCTGGTAGGCACTGTAAACTAGTGTGGAGACAGATGTGGAGCAATCAGGCACATCATAGGGCACTGACATGCTACGAAAAACTCATATGTTGCAGTTACAACAGTAGCTAGCAACCCATATGTGAGGACCAAACCAGGCTAGAAAAAGCTGATGTTATGATTATTAAAGACCACTCCATTTGTCCCCCTACAGAGGCTTTTTCAGCGGCGTAGGAAAAGGGGTATAAATACGGGAGCCCAGAGGCTCAAGGTAAGCTGTACCATGTCGCCATTCCGTTGCATCTGGAAGTGGAGGGAATGATGATTTGTTTAAGTTGTAGGCTAACAACGATGACCGTGTGATCATAAATATAAGCGGCTAGCCGGCCCAATGTCAAACCGCCAATCTCCGAGTATAGATGCAGTACAGCCAGGGTGAAGTGGGTCTGCAACTTGGCACTGCATGGGTGTTGGCACCAGGGGTGCAGCTAGTGTCTGCTCTCTGGGAGATGTTTCCCAATGGACTGCAAGCTATTGTCTGCAAGGGTGGAGCTGGGACGCGATCTCGCAGCCTCTGGCGTCCAAGGCTGTCCTCAGTCACCAACCAAGCCTCCCAGTGCAGGAGACTGGAGCTGCTGAGGATCTACTACAACGACAGCTGTTGACTGTTTCCCTTCAGCGCCGTCCATGGTGACCACGAGTAGCGCTTGAGGAAATAGCCAGCTGCACTCCATAGGGCAGGCATGGGACTTCCATCTCGGCCAACACGTGCTGCCGGTCACCCCACCAGATGAGGACAGGAGCCATTATGCCTGGAAGGATAGAGCAGCCAGGTGCCAGACCAGCAGATTCCGGTACAGGCTGCTGCTCTGACACACCTTTGCACGCCATAGCGCCGCTTAGATCACCAGAGACACTGTATTCTTCATCAGAATAAAGTCAGTGCCAAACTTGCCTGCGTATCTCTGCACGTAATGGTGTAATTCACAAACCACATCTCTCAGTCATCCTGACGCATTACAACCCCTGAGATCAGGAGGTTGTAACAATTTGGCGTCAGGGTGGCCGTTCGCTTCATAACACAACAAATTGTGTCAGAAACCGTTCGTCCACGTCCAGCCCTATAGTCTGGTGGGAGATTTGGTTCTGGTGAGTGGTGAATGAGGCGGAGGCACCTGACATGGGTTTGGTGGTACCAGCTTAGCACAATGTGGTGCAGTGAGTTTATTTTTATTTATGTTATTTTTGGTGTTTACTCTTGGTGTTGGAGTTACTTCTTACCAAGAGACCTTGAGTAAAGCACAAACGTTCCAGGAATGTGCCGCTGATATGTTCAAATGGTCCAAATGGCTCTGAGCACTATGGGAGTTAACATCTGAGGTCACCAGTCCCCTATAACTTAGAACTACTTAAACTTAACTAAACTAAGGACATCACACACATTCATGCCCGAGGCAGGATTCCAACCTGCGACCTTAGCGGACGAGCGGTTCCAGACTGATGTGCCTACAACCGCTCGGCCACACCAGCCGGCTTCGCTAAACTGTACTAGAAGCAGAAAAAGTGTGTGGTGTTTTTGGGAGAAACTAGGTATTTTGTCAATGGAGCCCTACGAGCCTGTGGAGGCATTCTCAGATGAAATCTGTAAACTGAGTGAAAAGACAGATGGACAGACCCAGAGAGCAGAAGCCAATAGGGTGTTGTTGAAAGAGGTAGAAAATAGGGCAATGGACGTTTTTCTGCTTGGTATACCGCAGAGATATTATGGAGGGTAAAAATGGAAAATCTGGAGGACTTACAGTCACTTCTAAGGATCGCAACACATATAGTAGAGGTGGATATTGCAACAAAGCAAAGAGTGGACCAGCAAGTGTTCGTTTCTGAAATCAGGTGTTACAAATGTGGTCGGTAGGTGCATATAAGGAAGCAATAAAAATGAAATGGCTCTGAGTGTTATGGAACTTAACAGCTGAGGTCATCAGTTCCATAGAACTTAGAACTACTTAAACCTATCTAACCTAAGGACATCACACACATCCATGCCTGAGGCAGGATTCGAACCTGCGACCGTAGCGATCGAGCGGTTCCAGACTGAAGCGCCTAGAACCGCAGGAAGCAATAGCCATAGTGGCAGTGTGATTGAAGAAGTGGGAAAGATGGGAAGCACTGGCAATGGAAGTAGCTGTCAAAATGAAAACGGGAGTGCTTCAACTGTCACAAAGCAGGCCTGAGGGAAACATTATATGTGGTTGAACAGCTCTTAAGCAGTGAAGAGTTGAATAGTTCATATTGTTTTGTCCACAGGAGTTTGACGCATGTGAGTGACATTAATGGAGTATGGATGATATTAGTTAGTATGAATAACTTTGGTAGAGGGGAGATGACTCTGTCGTATGATGCAGTAATAGCCACTCTGGAAGTGTTGGAAGATGAGGACCTCTACAAGTCGAATTTAGAGGAAAGCCGTAAGCAAACCGTCGGCATTGAAGTGTTATGAGAGAAAGTGATCGAAGGGCTATGGAAAGCATGTTGTTGAAGTTCAGTGATTTGTTTTTTGCAGACAGAGGTTTACCAGCAACACTGGTGACACTACATTGTATACCAACAGGGGATATCACACTAGTTTAGAGGGAGCCATAACATATAGCAAGGCACCTGCAACCATTAGTAGAAGAGTTTATTGTACAACAAGCAGGAGACTCGATTATAGAACTCAGTGATATCCCCTGGAGAGCGAATATAGTGGTTGTTGCAAAGAAATCGGTGGACGTAACAAGAAAATACAAATTTTTCTGTGACTACAGATATCTAAATTTCACGAACAGTTTCGGACGCTTATTCAATTTGAAACGTCACAGAAACATTGAATAATATGGGACAGCGTCAGTTCTTTACAACTATGGATCTCAGGAGCGGGTACAATCAATTGAAAGTGGCGCCTGAGGATAGGCCGAAAACAGCACTGGTAGGAAAACGACTTGTGGTAAGATCTTATGGGACCAAACTGCTGAGGTCATCGATCCCTAAGCCTACACACTACTTAAACTAACTTACACTAAGGGCAACACACACACCCATGCCCGAGGGAGGTCTCGAACCTTCGACAGGGGAGCCTCACGAACTGTGGCATGGCGCCTAAGACCACACAGCTACACCGTGCGGCAACTCAGTCTGTGCTGGGCCGCTGGATAGGATGGATATAAGTCTTTATTTTGTATGCAATGTGATATATTGTTTATTTAAACAATGTGAGTGCCCATTGATTGAGCAATAGACAGTGGCTTCAACCAGTGTGTTCACCTCGAGGTCCGAATACCAGTTGACCTAGTTCACAACACCACTACCAGAGGATGCTGGTGAACCTCTCCCCTTCTCTCCCCTCTTTCCTCCCCCACCCCACCGTGATATAATCCAAGATGGCAGCCTGGGGAAAAAAGGCTCAGTCTGTATCGAGTTGCTCGAATGTCGAATGAGAGGACATCACGGCGGTAGACTAATGTAGTGTGCACAAGGCATTGTTTAAATAATTTGTGTAAGAATAATCTTTATTTATTTCTGAAATCGCAATACACTTCGAAATTAATGCTGGCGTTTAAATAATGTAGATGATGTTTGAGACGGGTGTTACGATTAATCAATGAAAAACTCCAGTTGGGAAATGGGGCCAAAATTAGTTGGGTAATGTCGAGTTGCAATTTACAATTTCTTTATTGATTACTTCAACCATTAAAGGCCATTTCTTTATCACTTGACCAGGAACAGATCCAAAAAGCTAGTATGCACGAGTGTCTTTTCAAAACAATTTAATTTACAGTTCACGGGCAAGCCATTTTACTTAAAACCAACTTTGATAAAACATTTGATAACAAAACAAAATTTTCCAAGTAATTATATTATAAACTTTACTTTACCGTTAATAGCTAAGCCATTTTACTTAAAACAGAATTTGATAAAGTATTTAATAACAAAATTAAAACTTTCCAAATAATGAAACAAAGAAAACAATTTGCATACAATTTCGCTACCGAACATGTAGGGAGGCAACTTCTTTTAAACTTTGGCACAACAAGGTATTAAATTACAAGATCTCGCTAACAGGGAGGCAGAACTAGCATTTTCAAACGATGCCAAGTAGATTAAACAACCAAAATAAAGATACAGTCATTCACATTTTGCAATAATTAACCATTTTAAAGCCACGTAATTTTAATAACCCAACAATGAAAGGCAAACTTAACCTTTTTAAACAGTGGCGAAAAAACAATCAGCGTAAAATACAACCATTTAAGATTTTACAATAACTAACAACTTTAATACCATGTCCTGCCACCAAAATGTCCTGGGATAGAAATAATTAACCGACCGGGTGTAAGGGCGGCCACAATTGTCTCCCGAAGGATGTTCAGGCTAGAAGCGCACTAACAGACCCACAACGCCTTACATTCAGCAATCACATCGACCTCACGCGAGGGCAGGGGAGGATGAATCAAATCAGGAACCACAATCCCTGCCGAAAAATACACTTCCTCCCAGGCAGTACTAATAAGAAGCCAAAATATCACTGTCATTAATTACACCGGCGACAGGGACAGGAAATCCGAACGCAGGAGGCCACAAGGCAGAAAAAATGTAATCTAAAAGAAATAATTACTGCCCAAAAACACACTTCCTACCAGGTAGTACTAATAAGAAGTGGAAAAGATCACTGTCTATAAATACACCGGCGACAGGGACAGGAAACCCGAACGAGGAGGCCACAAGGCAGAAAAGACGCTGGTTGCACAAACCAAAATTCTTCAGTTAACATCTAAACCTTTAACCAACTTAACTTGCAGTTTATCAGAGAAACAGCTGGTGAACTCCGATGCAAAGTTTCCTCACAACCGACCGTGTACACGTCGCCAGTGTACCCAACAGGACACAGCCACGCGCTCTGTCACACGAGCCCTCGTCTTCTCTGCATCCACGGCGGCGAAATACCACTACTCAGGTTAGGCGAGTTACTAGTCCATCATTCCCGCCTCCAGACGGAAAATTTAAAGACATACATTGTCGCTCCCAATGTGTAGTGACTCGGAACAACAGCCGTCGCCCACGGGTGCTCACAGCAAGAGCTTACAGTCTTGTCCGGTCAACTCGTCCCACTTGACTCGCACCGCCAGGATAGACCACGCGGCTTCTCGGAACAGCAGCCAACCCTCCACCGCCACTCCACGGTATCATCGTACGACATTCTCTAATTCCCGCTTTTAAAAACCGACCGACCGACTCGTCACCGCTAGGGAACCAACCGGTCATCCCCCTAAAGATCTTATTTCCTTACACAACGCTAACTGGAAGCAACGACTCGAACATCGATAAGACCAGACACGCCGCCAGAGGGAATTCTCATCAGAATCGTACGCAGCATATCGATAAATATGAAAGAATCCATTAACGATGGAATGTAAGGACTCAGAACAATCTTTACAGCGCGATATATGTTGAGAGCCGAAATACGGCTCAGTTAAACAACTGCAGTATTTTTTTATTCTGATAGCGAAAGGAACCACGTGAATACACTTTCATAGATCACGCTAAACCTATATCAAGAACTTTCTTGCTCGCACTCTGTGCACCAGAGTCACAGCCACTGGAAGAAGCCATATGCTGGACCGCGCCACGCTTACCACAAACCGCTAGAAATACCACCAGCAGGCGTCCTCCATCCATGTAAACTTTCTTTGTGCCACTCGGATACCCCTCGTCATTGCACATGAACTGCTTAAGGAGTTATAAAACTGATGTTTTATGCAATCTGCAGAATATTGTCACATAAATATCTTGAAGATATCACAGGAGCTAAATGTAGCATTGCATAAAAAGAGAGAGACTTTGCAGATGATGCAAGAATATTTGAACAATTCTCGACGTAATTACACTTTCATTCCGAGAAATGCCGCTACACTTGGACATTAGCTCTAAAAAGATCATGGCGAGTTCTGACTCACTTGTGTAACCTGCCAGTTTTCATTCAGCCTCCCTACCTGAGCCATTTAGCGCTATATTCCTCCACCCAGGAACACTTCCTTTGTGCTACACGGATACCCCTACTCATTGCACATGAACTGCTTCAGGAGTTATAAAACGTGTGTAAGCAATGTGGAGAATATTCTCACATAAATATCTTGAAGATATCACAGGAGCTAAATTACCATTGCATAAAAGGAGGAAGAGACTTTGCAGATGACGCAAGAATATTTAAACTATTCACGACGTTATTACACATTCATTCCAAGGAATGCCGCCACACTTGAACATAAACTCCAAAAAGATCATGGCGAGTTCTGACTCACTTGTGTAACCTGCCAGTTTTCTTTCAGCCTCCCTACCTGAGGCATTTAGCGCTATACTCCTCCACCCAGGTACACTTCTTTTGTGCTACATGGATACCCCTTGTCATTGCACATGAACTGCTTCAGTAGTTATAAAACGTGTGTAAGCAATGTGCAGAATATTATCACATAAATATCTTGAAGATATCACAGGAGCTAAGTGTACCATTGCATAAAAAGAGAGAGACTTTGCAAATGATGCAAGAATATTTCAACTAATCACGCCGTTATTTCACCTTCATGCCGATGAATACCGCCATACTTGAACATAAACTCTAAAAAGATCATGGCGGTTTATGACTCATTGGTGAAACCTCATAGTTTCCATTCAGCCTCCCTACCTGAGCCATTTAGCGCTATACCCCTCCACCCAGGAACACTTCCTTTGTGCTACACGGATACCCCTACTCATTGCACATGAACTGCTTCAGGAGTTATAAAACGTGTGTAAGCAATGTGGAGAATATTCTCACATAAATATCTTGAAGATATCACAGGAGCTAAATTACCATTGCATAAAAGGAGGAAGAGACTTTGCAGATGACGCAAGAATATTTAAACTATTCACGACGTTATTACACATTCATTCCAAGGAATGCCGCCACACTTGAACATAAACTCCAAAAAGATCATGGCGAGTTCTGACTCACTTGTGTAACCTGCCAGTTTTCTTTCAGCCTCCCTACCTGAGGCATTTAGCGCTATACTCCTCCACCCAGGTACACTTCTTTTGTGCTACATGGATACCCCTACTCATTGCACATGAACTGCTTCAGGAGTTATAAAACGTGTGTAATCAATGTGGAGAATATTCTCACATAAATATCTTGAAGATATCACAGGAGCTAAATTACCATTGCATAAAAGGAGGAAGAGACTTTGCAGATGACGCAAGAATATTTAAACTATTCACGACGTTATTACACATTCATTCCAAGGAACGCCGCCACACTTGAACATAAACTCCAAAAAGATCATGGCGAGTTCTGACTCACTTGTGTAACCTGCCAGTTTTCTTTCAGCCTCCCTACCTGAGGCATTTAGCGCTATACTCCTCCACCCAGGTACACTTCTTTTGTGCTACATGGATACCCCTACTCATTGCACATGAACTGCTTCAGTAGTTATAAAACGTGTGTAAGCAATGTGCAGAATATTATCACATAAATATCTTGAAGATATCACAGGAGCTAAATTACCATTGCATAAAAGGAGGAAGAGACTTTGCAGATGACGCAAGAATATTTAAACTATTCACGACGTTATTACACATTCATTCCAAGGAATGCCGCCACACTTGAACATAAACTCCAAAAAGATCATGGCGAGTTCTGACTCACTTGTGTAACCTGCCAGTTTTCTTTCAGCCTCCCTACCTGAGGCATTTAGCGCTATACTCCTCCACCCAGGTACACTTCTTTTGTGCTACATGGATACCCCTACTCATTGCACATGAACTGCTTCAGGAGTTATAAAACGTGTGTAATCAATGTGGAGAATATTCTCACATAAATATCTTGAAGATATCACAGGAGCTAAATTACCATTGCATAAAAGGAGGAAGAGACTTTGCAGATGACGCAAGAATATTTAAACTATTCACGACGTTATTACACATTCATTCCAAGGAACGCCGCCACACTTGAACATAAACTCCAAAAAGATCATGGCGAGTTCTGACTCACTTGTGTAACCTGCCAGTTTTCTTTCAGCCTCCCTACCTGAGGCATTTAGCGCTATACTCCTCCACCCAGGTACACTTCTTTTGTGCTACATGGATACCCCTACTCATTGCACATGAACTGCTTCAGTAGTTATAAAACGTGTGTAAGCAATGTGCAGAATATTATCACATAAATATCTTGAAGATATCACAGGAGCTAAATTACCATTGCATAAAAGGAGGAAGAGACTTTGCAGATGACGCAAGAATATTTAAACTATTCACGACGTTATTACACATTCATTCCAAGGAATGCCGCCACACTTGAACATAAACTCCAAAAAGATCATGGCGAGTTCTGACTCACTTGTGTAACCTGCCAGTTTTCTTTCAGCCTCCCTACCTGAGGCATTTAGCGCTATACTCCTCCACCCAGGTACACTTCTTTTGTGCTACATGGATACCCCTACTCATTGCACATGAACTGCTTCAGGAGTTATAAAACGTGTGTAATCAATGTGGAGAATATTCTCACATAAATATCTTGAAGATATCACAGGAGCTAAATTACCATTGCATAAAAGGAGGAAGAGACTTTGCAGATGACGCAAGAATATTTAAACTATTCACGACGTTATTACACATTCATTCCAAGGAATGCCGCCACACTTGAACATAAACTCCAAAAAGATCATGGCGAGTTCTGACTCACTTGTGTAACCTGCCAGTTTTCTTTCAGCCTCCCTACCTGAGGCATTTAGCGCTATACTCCTCCACCCAGGTACACTTCTTTTGTGCTACATGGATACCCCTTGTCATTGCACATGAACTGCTTCAGTAGTTATAAAACGTGTGTAAGCAATGTGCAGAATATTATCACATAAATATCTTGAAGATATCACAGGAGCTAAGTGTACCATTGCATAAAAAGAGAGAGACTTTGCAGATGATGCAAGAATATTTCAACTATTCACGCCGTTATTTCACCTTCATGCCGATGAATACCGCCATACTTGAACATAAACTCTAAAAAGATCATGGCGGTTTATGACTCATTGGTGAAACCTCATAGTTTCCATTCAGCCTCCCTACCTGAGCCATTTAGCGCTATACCCCTCCACCCAGGAACACTTCCTTGGTGCTGCACGGATACCCCTACTCATTGCACATGAACTGCTTCAGGAGTTATAAAACGTGTGTAAGCAATGTGGAGAATATTCTCACATAAATATCTTGAAGATATCACAGGAGCTAAATTACCATTGCATAAAAGGAGGAAGAGACTTTGCAGATGACGCAAGAATATTTAAACTATTCACGACGTTATTACACATTCATTCCAAGGAATGCCGCCACACTTGAACATAAACTCCAAAAAGATCATGGCGAGTTCTGACTCACTTGTGTAACCTGCCAGTTTTCTTTCAGCCTCCCTACCTGAGGCATTTAGCGCTATACTCCTCCACCCAGGTACACTTCTTTTGTGCTACATGGATACCCCTACTCATTGCACATGAACTGCTTCAGGAGTTATAAAACGTGTGTAATCAATGTGGAGAATATTCTCACATAAATATCTTGAAGATATCACAGGAGCTAAATTACCATTACATAAAAGGAGGAAGAGACTTTGCAGATGACGCAAGAATATTTAAACTATTCACGACGTTATTACACATTCATTCCAAGGAATGCCGCCACACTTGAACATAAACTCCAAAAAGATCATGGCGAGTTCTGACTCACTTGTGTAACCTGCCAGTTTTCTTTCAGCCTCCCTACCTGAGGCATTTAGCGCTATACTCCTCCACCCAGGTACACTTCTTTTGTGCTACATGGATACCCCTACTCATTGCACATGAACTGCTTCAGGAGTTATAAAACGTGTGTAATCAATGTGGAGAATATTCTCACATAAATATCTTGAAGATATCACAGGAGCTAAATTACCATTGCATAAAAGGAGGAAGAGACTTTGCAGATGACGCAAGAATATTTAAACTATTCACGACGTTATTACACATTCATTCCAAGGAATGCCGCCACACTTGAACATAAACTCCAAAAAGATCATGGCGAGTTCTGACTCACTTGTGTAACCTGCCAGTTTTCTTTCAGCCTCCCTACCTGAGGCATTTAGCGCTATACTCCTCCACCCAGGTACACTTCTTTTGTGCTACATGGATACCCCTTGTCATTGCACATGAACTGCTTCAGTAGTTATAAAACGTGTGTAAGCAATGTGCAGAATATTATCACATAAATATCTTGAAGATATCACAGGAGCTAAGTGTACCATTGCATAAAAAGAGAGAGACTTTGCAGATGATGCAAGAATATTTCAACTATTCACGCCGTTATTTCACCTTCATGCCGATGAATACCGCCATACTTGAACATAAACTCTAAAAAGATCATGGCGGTTTATGACTCATTGGTGAAACCTCATAGTTTCCATTCAGCCTCCCTACCTGAGCCATTTAGCGCTATACCCCTCCACCCAGGAACACTTCCTTTGTGCTACACGGATACCCCTACTCATTGCACATGAACTGCTTCAGGAGTTATAAAACGTGTGTAAGCAATGTGGAGAATATTCTCACATAAATATCTTGAAGATATCACAGGAGCTAAATTACCATTGCATAAAAGGAGGAAGAGACTTTGCAGATGACGCAAGAATATTTAAACTATTCACGACGTTATTACACATTCATTCCAAGGAATGCCGCCACACTTGAACATAAACTCCAAAAAGATCATGGCGAGTTCTGACTCACTTGTGTAACCTGCCAGTTTTCTTTCAGCCTCCCTACCTGAGGCATTTAGCGCTATACTCCTCCACCCAGGTACACTTCTTTTGTGCTACATGGATACCCCTTGTCATTGCACATGAACTGCTTCAGTAGTTATAAAACGTGTGTAAGCAATGTGCAGAATATTATCACATAAATATCTTGAAGATATCACAGGAGCTAAGTGTACCATTGCATAAAAAGAGAGAGACTTTGCAGATGATGCAAGAATATTTCAACTATTCACGCCGTTATTTCACCTTCATGCCGATGAATACCGCCATACTTGAACATAAACTCTAAAAAGATCATGGCGGTTTATGACTCATTGGTGAAACCTCATAGTTTCCATTCAGCCTCCCTACCTGAGCCATTTAGCGCTATACCCCTCCACCCAGGAACACTTCCTTTGTGCTACACGGATACCCCTACTCATTGCACATGAACTGCTTCAGGAGTTATAAAACGTGTGTAAGCAATGTGGAGAATATTCTCACATAAATATCTTGAAGATATCACAGGAGCTAAATTACCATTGCATAAAAGGAGGAAGAGACTTTGCAGATGACGCAAGAATATTTAAACTATTCACGACGTTATTACACATTCATTCCAAGGAATGCCGCCACACTTGAACATAAACTCCAAAAAGATCATGGCGAGTTCTGACTCACTTGTGTAACCTGCCAGTTTTCTTTCAACCTCCCTACCTGAGCCATTTAGCGCTATATTCCTCCACCCAGGTACACTTCTTTTGTGCTACATGGATACCCCTACTCATTGCACATGAACTGCTTCAGGAGTTATAAAACGTGTGTAAGCAATGTGCAGAATATTGTCACATAAATATCTTGAAGGTATCACTGGAGCTAAATGTACCATTGCATCAATAGGGAGAGAGACTTTGCAGATGGCGCAATAATATTTGAACAATTCACGACGTAATTACACGTTCATTCCGAGGAATGCCACCACACTTGGACATAAACTCTGAAAAGATCATGGGCAGTTGTGACTGACTTGTGAAGCCTCCCAGTTTTCATTCAGCCTCCCTACCTGCGCCATTTAGCGCTATACTCCTCCACCCAGGTACACTTCCTTATGCTACACGGATACAACTTGTCATTGCACATGAACTGCTTCAGGAGTTATAAAACATGTGTAAGCAATGTGCAGAATATTGTCACATAAATATCTTGAAGATATCACAGGAGCTAAATGTAAGATTGCATAAAAAGAAAGAGAGACTTTGCAAATGATGCATTAATACTTAAACAATTCACGACGTAATTACACGTTCTATTCCGAGGAATGACGCCACACTTGGACATAAACTCTAAAAAGGTCATGGCAAGTTCTGACTCACTTGTTAAACCTCCCAGTTTTTATTTAGCCTCGCTACCTGAGCCATTTAGCGCTATAATCCTCCACCCAGGTACACTTCCTTTGTGCTATATGGATACCCCTTGTCATTGCACATGAACTGCTTCAGGAGTTATAAAACGTGTGTAAGCAATGTGCAGAATATTGTCACATAAATATCTTGAAGATATCACAGGAGCTAAATGTAAGATTGAATAAAAAGAAAGAGAGACTTTGCAAATGATGCATTAATACTTAAACAATTCACGACGTAATTACACGTTCATTCCGAGGAATGGCGCCACACTTGGACACAAACTCTAAAAAGATCATGGCCAGTTCTGACTCACTTGTGATACCTCCCAGTTTTCATTCAGCCTCCCTACCTGAGCCATTTAGCGCTATACTCCTCCACCCAGTTACACTTCTTTTGTGCTACATGGATACCCCTTGTCATTGCACATGAACTGCTTCAGGAGTTACAAAACGTGTGTAATCAATGTGCAGAATATTGTCACATAAATATCTTGAAGATATCACAGGAGCTAAATATACCATTGCATCAAAAGGGAGAGGAACTTTGCAGATGATGCAATAACATTTAAACAATTCACGACGTAATTACACGTTCATTCCGAGGAATGCCATCACACGTGGACATAATCTCTAAAAACATCATGGGCAGTTGTGACTGACTTGTGAACCCTCCCAGTTTTCATTCAGCCTCCCTACCTGTGCCATTTAGCGCTATACTCCTCCACCCAGGTACACTTCCTTGTGCTACACGGATACAACTTGTAATTGCACTTGAACTGCTTCAGGAGTTACAAAACGTGTGTAATCAATGTGCAGAATATTGTCACATAAATATCTTGAAGATATCACAGGAGCTAAATGTAAGATTGCATAAAAAGAAAGAGAGACTTTGCAAATGATGCATTAATACTTAAACAATTCGCGACGTAATTACACGTTCATTCCGAGGAATGCCGCCACACTTGGACATAAACTCTAAAAAGATCATGGCCAGTTCTGACTCACTTGTGAAACCTCCCAGTTTTCATTCAGCCTCCCTTCCTGAGCCATTTAGCCCTGTACTCCACCACCCAGGTACACTTCCTTAGTGCTACACGGATACCCCTTGTCATTGCACATGAACTGCTTCAGGTGTTATAAAACGTGTGTGAGCAATGTGCAGAATATTGTCACATAAATATCTTGAAGATATCACAGAAGCTGAATGTACCACTGCATTAAAAGGGAGAGAGACTTTGCAGATGATGCAAGAATGTTTAAACAATTCACGAAGGAATTACATTTTGATTCCGAGGAATGCCGCCACACTTGGACATAAACTCTAAAAAGATCATGGCGAGTTGTGATTCACTTGTGAAACCTCCCAGTTTTCATTCAGCCTCCCTTCCTGAGCCATTTAGCCCTGTACTCCTCCACCCAGGTACACTTCCTTAGTGCTACACGGATACCCCTTGTCATTGCACATGAACTGCTTCAGGTATTATAAAACGTGTGTAATCAATGTGCAGAATATTGTCACATAAATATCTTGAAGACATCACAGGAGCTAAATGTACCATTGCATAAAAAGAGGAAGATACTTTGCAGATGATGCATGAATATTTAAACAATTCACGACGTAATTACACGTTCATTCCGAGGAATGCCGCCACACTTGGACATAAACTCTAAAAAGATTATGGCCAGTTCTGACTCACTTGTGAAACCTCCCAGTTTTCATTCAGACTCCCTACCTGAGCTATTTAGCGCTATACTCCTCCACCCAGGTACACTTCCTTTGTGCTACACTGATACCCCTTGTCATTGCACATGAACAGCTTCAGGAGTTATAAAACGTTTGTAAGCAATGTGCAGAATATTGTCACATAAATATCTTGAAGACATCACAGGAGCTAAATGTACCTTTGCATAAAAAGAGGAAGATACTTTGCAGATGATGCATGAATATTTAAACAATTCACGACGTAATTACACGTTCATTCCGAGGAATGCCGCCACACTTGGACATAAACTCTAAAAAGATCATGGCCAGTTCTGACTCACTTGTGATACCTCCCAGTTTTCATTCAGCCTCCCTACCTGAGCCATTTAGCCCTGTACTCCTCCACCCAGGTACACTTCCTTATGCTACACGGATACCCCTTGTCATTGCACATGAACTGCTTCAGGTATTATAAAACGTGTGTAATCAATGTGCAGAATATTGTCACATAAATATCTTGAAGACATCACAGGAGCTAAATGTACCATTGCATAAAAAGAGGAAGATACTTTGCAGATGATGCATGAATATTTAAACAATTCACGACGTAATTACACGTTCATTCCGAGGAATGCCGCCACACTTCGACATAAACTCTAAAAAGATCATGGCCAGTTCTGACTCACTTGTGATACCTCCCAGTTTTCATTCAGCCTCCCTACCTGAGCCATTTAGCGCTATACTCCTCCACCCAGTTACACTTCTTTTGTGCTACATGGATACCCCTTGTCATTGCACATGAACTGCTTCAGGAGTTATAAAACGTGTGTAAGCAATGTGCAGAATATTGTCACATAAATACCCTCCTGGAAATGGAAAAAAGAACACATTGACACCGGTGTGTCAGACCCACCATACTTGCTCCGGACACTGCGAAAGGGCTGTACAAGCAATGATCACACGCACGGCACAGCGGACACACCAGGAACCGCGGTGTTGGCCGTCGAATGGCGCTAGCTGCGCAGCATTTGTGCACCGTCGCCATCAGTATCAGCCAGTTTGCCGTGGCATACGGACCTCCATCGCAGTCTTTAACACTGTTAGCATGCCGCGACAACGTGGACGTGAACGTATGTGCAGTTGACGGACTTTGACCGAGGGCGTATAGTGGGCATGCGGGAGGCCGGGTGGACGTACCACCGAATTGCTCAACACGTGGCGCGTGAGGTCTCCACAGTACATCGATGTTGTCGCCAGTGGTCGGCGGAAGGTGCACGTGCCGTCGACCTGGGACCGGACCGCAGCGACGCATGGATGCACGCCAAGACCGTAGGATCCTACGCAGTGCCGTAGGGGACCGCACCGCCACTTCCCAGCAAATTAGGGACACTGTTGCTCCTGGGGTATCGGCGAGGACCATTCGCAACCGTCTCCATGAAGCTGGACTACGGTCCCGCACACCGTTAGGCCGTCTTCCGCTCACGCCCCAACATCGTGCAGCCCGCCTCCAGTGGTGTCGCGACAGGCGTGAATGGAGGGACGAATGGAGACGTGTCGTCTTCAGCGATGAGAGTCGCTTCTGCCTTGGTGCCAATGATGGTCGTATGCGTGTTTGGCGCCGTGCAGGTGAGCGCCACAATCAGGACTGCATACGACCGAGGCACACAGGGCCAACACCCGGCATCATGGTGTGGGGAGCGATCTCCTACACTGGCCGTACACCTCTCGTGATCGTCGAGGGGACACTGAATAGTGCACGGTACATCCAAACCGTCATCGAACCCATCGTTCTACCATTCAGGGCCGGCAAGGGAACTTGCTGTTCCAACAGGACAATGCACGTCCGCATGTATCCCGTGCCACCCAACGTGCTCTAGAAGGTGTAAGTCAACTACCCTGGCCAGCAAGATCTCCGGATCTGTCCCCCATTGAGCATGTTTGGGACTGGATGAAGCGTCGTCTCACGTGGTCTGCACGTCCAGCACGAACGATGGTCCAACTGAGGCGCCAGGTGGAAATGGCATGGCAAGCCGTTCCACAGGACTACATCCAGCATCTCTACGATCGTCTCCATGGGAGAATAGCAGAGCAGCCTGCATTGTTGCGAAAGGTGAATATACACTGTACTAGTGCCGACATTGTGCATGCTCTGTTGCCAGTGTCTATGTGCCTGTGGTTCTGTCAGTGTGATCATGTGATGTATCTGACCCCAGGAATGTGTCAATAAAGTTTCCCCTTCCTGGGACAATGAATTCACGGTGTTCTTATTTCAATTTCCAGGAGTGTATCTTGTAGATGTCACAGGAGCTAAATGTACCATTGCATAAAAAGAGAGAGAGACTTTGCAGATGATGCATGAATATTTAAACAATTCACGACGTAATTACACGTTCATTCCGAGGAATGCCGCCACACTTGAACAGAAACTCTAAAAAGATCATGGCCAGTTCTGACTCACTTGTGAAACCTCCCAGTTTTCATTCAGACTCCCTACCTGAGCCATTTAGCGCTATACTCCTCCACCCAGGTACACTTCCTTGGTGCTGCACGGATACCCCTTGTCATTGCATATGAACTGCTTCAGGAGTTATAAAACGTGTGTAAGCAATGTGCAGAATATTGTCACATAAATATCTTCTAGATGTCACAGGAGCTAAATGTACCATTACATAAAAAGAGAGAGAGACTTCGCAGATGATGCAAGAATATTTAAACATTTTCCGATGTAATTACACGTTCTATTCCGAGGAATGACGCCACACTTGAACCTAAACTCAAAAAAGTTCATGGCGGTTTCTCACACACTTGTGAAACCTTCCAGTCTTTGTTGAGTCACCCTACATGAGCCATTTAGCGCGATTTTGTGGGAAATAGATCCCAAAACCGGTATCAGGAATAATATCCGATTTTGCACACCAAAACGAAGATATTTGGAAGTCGAAATAAGTTTGTCTCCATCTCGAAACCGGACGCTCACCACTGTTCGAGTTTTAGCTGGTTGTACGAAGGCATTGCCACGGGCAAAAAAATTCTGAGCCTGCAGCTGAGTGGGCTTAGTTTATATCTGCTGCTGTAGTCAGGCATGTTAAGACTTATTCCTTTTGTTTCCTGACTTTTCGAAGCTCACCATCGTCTAAGGATAGACAGGGAAATTCAGAAACATTATATATATAAAAGTTCATGACATATTTCGAACCCCATAACAGGTCGTGAGGAAAGAAACAGATTTCGGAGCATTGTCCTACAGACGAAAAAGACGGCTGGAATTTTCTATGTCCTACAACTCTTGCTCAGCAGATGCCCTAAAGCGACACTGGCGGGTAGGGGACAGCATCCCAACTGTCCAAACTAGAGGAAGGTGGTCTACTTGGAATTGTCTCTGAACACTCGAACAAAAAAGATATCACATAACTCTCCTACGTCACAGAACTTTCTGTAAATAACCCGCCACAAAGGACTTTCTGGTGCCATGGAACGTCTTGTGAATAGAGCTTTCTGATTGGTTCTTCCTGAAATTACATGTCTTCGAGCATTGTCCGCCACTCTCTGCAGACAAACAAATTATAAGACTTTCAGCTGCAAACTATTTTGTGCAGATCGGAAATGATATAGCAGTCATATAGCACTGACATTTAAACACTGAAAAAGTGGTCTTAACTACCGACATAGACACTTCTTTAATCGCACTGCTCTGCTACTGTTGAGGAGAGCTTGAATTTTTTGGTGCGAAACCGATACCAAACCAGGCAAACGACTATCACCATACCATATCCATGTGGTAAGCACAATTCCTATTCTGCACTATACAAAATCGTCACATCTGCATCCTGCGTATAGCTATCGATCATCATACATACATATACTGCGAAGACAGACAGATCCCAAAAAACATAAGCACATGCACAGTATATAATCGCAGCACTAGATATTTCCTGCGAGATCAGTCGGTCACTCATCCACAATGGCCAATAGTCACAAGCACATGCTGTCTTGATTCGCGATCTGAGCGCCCTCCACAATAACGCCCACTCTCCAAACTAGTGTGGAAAGGGTGGGCTGGTTCCCCAGCGCAAACGCCTCTACTGACAGTACTGTTGCCGTTCTGGTCTGCTTGTTGCTGTGGTTTCTACATGGAGCTACGATCATCTCCAGACTCTGGGATTACAAGAACGTATGTATTTGCAAATGGTTTGCCAGAACATCATACCATTTAGGCGATAGTCCTGGGTATCAGCCACATAGCAGTGCGCCACCGATTGCTTGTACAGTACAATTCTAAAGACACAGAGTGGAAATTATATCTCTAGAAACTCGAAAATTTAGCGAGGCCATTATGTGGGGCGTGCTGCAAACCACTGAGTAACTAGAAGCTTAGCTCGATTGTGAAGATCTTAACAAGAAAACGCGAAAACTGAGGAAACTGGTAGTTCCACTCGTACACTCCTGGAAATGTAAAAAAGAACACATTGACACCGGTGTGTCAGACCCACCATACTTGCTCCGGACACTGCGAGAGGGCTGTACAAGCAATGATCACACGCACGGCACAGCGGACACACCAGGAACCGCGGTGTTGGCCGTCGAATGGCGCTAGCTGCGCAGCATTTGTGCACCGCCGCCGTCAGTGTCAGCCAGTTTGCCGTGGCATACGGAGCTCCATCGCAGTCTTTAACACTGGTAGCATGCCGCGACAGCGTGGACGTGAACCGTATGTGCAGTTGACGGACTTTCAGAGAGGGCGTATATTGGGCATGCGGGAGGCCGGGTGGACGTACCGCCGAATTGCTCAACACGTGGGGCATGAGGTCTCCACAGTACATCGATGTTGTCGCCAGTGGTCGGCGGAAGGTGCACGTGCCCGTCGACCTGGAACCGGACCGCAGCGACGCACGGATGCACGCCAAGACCGTAGGATCCTACGCAGTGCCGTAGGGGACCGCACCGCCACTTCCCAGCAAATTAGGGACACTGTTGCTCCTGGGGTATCGGCGAGGACCATTCGCAACCGTCTCCATGAAGCTGGGCTACGGTCCCGCACACCGTTAGGCCGTCATCCGCTCACGCCCCTACATCGTGGAGCCCGCCTCCAGTGGTGTCGCGACAGGCGTGAATGGAGGGACGAATGGAGACGTGTCGTCTTCAGCGATCAGAGTCGCTTCTGCCTTGGTGCCAATGATGGTCGTATGCGTGTTTGGCGCCGTGCAGGTGAGCGCCACAATCAGGACTGCATACGACCGAGGCACACAGGGCCAACACCCGGCAACATAGTGTAGGGAGCGATCTCCTACACTGGCCGTACACCTCTAGTGATCGTCGAGGGGACACTGAATAGTGCACGGTACATCCAAACCGTCATCGAACCCATCGTTCTACCATTCAGGGCCGGCAAGAGAGAATTTGCTGTTCCAACAGGACAATGCACGTCCGCATGTATCCCGTGCCACCCAACGTGCTCTAGAAGGTGTAAGTCAACTACCCTGGCCAGCAAGATCTCCGGATCTGTCCCCCATTGAGCATGTTTGGGACTGGATGAAGCGTCGTCTCACACGGTCTGCACGTCCAGCACGAACGCTGGTCCAACTGAGGCGCCAGGTGAAAATGGCATGGCAAGCCGTTCCACAGGACTACATCCAGCATCTCTACGATCGTCTCCATGGGAGAATAGCAGCCTGCATTGTTGCGAAAGGTGGATATACACTGTACTAGTGCCGACATTGTGCATGCTCTGTTGCCTGTGTCTGTGTGCTTGTGGTTCTGTCAGTGTGATCATGTGATGTATCTGACCCCAGGAATGTGTCAATAAAGTTTCCCCTTCCTGGGACAATGAATTCACGGTGTTCTTATTTCAATTTCCAGGAGTGTATTTTACCCGGGCACAGTTTGCCAAAAAGATTATCCGGGCGGGGTAAAGGAGAAGTTGCAATCACTAGTTGTGGATTCACTGTTGCCTGAAAGTCCACACAAAGTCTCAACTTTCCGGAAGGTTTTATCAAAATTACTAAGGGCGATGCTCAGAGAGAAGCCTGCACACGTTCAATTACACCTTGTGATCCCAATTCGTGTAATGTTTTTGCGACCTCATCACGCAATGCGTGGGGAACATTGCGCGCTCTGAAAAATTTCGGTTGCGCGTTTACTTTCAGTTCCAAATTTGCTTTATAGTTCTTAGTGCAACCGAGGCCTGGTGCAAAAATGTCTGCAAATTCTTCACATAGACGAGAAACACTGTCTGAAGGCACGGTCTGGTTCACTGATAGGACCTGATTTACTATAGACAAGTTAAACAACTGAAATAAATCGAAGCCAAACAAGTTCACTGCAGAAGAAGAACGATGGACGTAAAATACCACAAGTTTTGTTTGTCCTTTATATGTTGCAAGAAGGCTGCACTGTCCTAACACAGAGATAGCTTGACAGGAATAACTTCTTAAATTAATCTTTGCGACACGCAACGGAGGTGTGCCCAGCAGTTTGTAAGTGTCTCCATTGATCAGTGAAACTGCAGCACCGGTATCGAGCTGGAATGGTATCACTTTGCCAGTAATGGCCTAGTCCACAAAAAGTTTATTGTCCTGCTGACGATAAGAGCGACTGTCTCATGCAGCGTGAACTGACACTGGTACATAATCACTTGTGACTTGTCGGGAGTTCCGGCGACGTCGACGCACACTATTTTTGCGACGAACAGTCACTGTTGTGAAACTGTTGTGGCTGGCAGGAGAGCCAACCGTGTTCCTAAAGGAGGCCGAAATGCACGCGTTTTAGCTCACGCAGGCTGGCGTGAGGTCTGGAACATGACAAGGGAATTAGAATTGAAAAAAAAAAAAAAAAACGGACGTGGCTGGTGGAATACTTAACTTTAATCCATTAATGGAGAACGTTGCTCTTTATGGTACATGATTCACAATATCAATAGAATGGATACTGGCGCCTTGCTAGGTCGTAGCAAATAACGTAGCTGAAGGCTATGCTAACTATCGTCTCCAGTGAACCATCGCTAGCAAAGTCTGCTGTACAACTGGGGCGAGTGCTAGGAAGTCTCTCTAGACCTGCTGTGTGGCGGCGCTCGGTCTGCAATGACTGATAGTGGCGACACGCGGGTCCGACGTATACTACCGGACCGCGCCCGATTTAAAGGCTACCACCTAGCAAGTGTGGCGTCTGGCGGTGACACCACAGCAACAACGCCTGGGTTCCCTTCTGCTAACTTCCACAGATGTGGGTAATCCGGAATCGCGCCCTACAACCTCCCAACGCCAGTGGCTCTCAAGGGCTAATGCGGATGCTGCTACAACCAGATCACGGAGTTCTCCCCAGGTCCCAGGCTGTTAATGGAAGACAAAATGCGACTTATCCGCTGCACGCATTCCGTTGAGAATGATAGAAACTAATTCGCGTTCAGACAATTCAACAAGTAAGCCCAAGGAGTCTGTGTGGACTCTATCGACATAATAATGTAATTTCTCGTCACCTCGTTGTATTTCCCAAATGTGGCGGCACTAAAGTTGTTTCCGAACCCCATTGGTTAATCTTTGACTAATTTCAAGCCCCCCTTAATTGTTGCAAGGTAAACTCTTCGGCCATGGCTTGTGAGAGGATATTCTGCAATTCGCCTCTGGCTAGTAGATATAGCAACGACAGGATTACATGGTGCGGGACGTGAAAGGCGGCCGCGTGCTGTTCGAGACGAACCAACAACCACAATAGCTTTTCTACCTGACCAATCCGCTCTACAATCAATTCGGTCAGATCCTGAAAGAAATAAGCCAGAGGGTTAGGCAACTTAGCAAAGACGGCATCTAACTTAACAGCTGCTGGAAGAATGCCAGCCCCGGCCTGGCCCCCATGTTCCCCTTGATAGCGCGAGTCTTCGAACTTCCTCCCATCCAACTCCAAGCATGTAAGGTTAAACTGCAAAGCGCTCACCAGAGTTCGCAACTCAGCGGCTGATTTTTGTAATGCTCTCCCAACTCTGACGTACTCAAATCAGTCACCCGATTACTTAAATGCGCCAACCGTGCCCGCACCTGACCCAAATGACTGTCACTAGGTTGGGTTCCTTCTAGAAGACCAATAGTATCCTCAAGATCTTTAACGGCCTCACCAAGAAATCGGATGGCCGCACCTGCCTCACCGATCGCTGCCGAGGTGACGTCAACCGGCTGCAGCACGGCAGCGCGCAAACGGGCTACCAATTCTGGAACACTGCCCTCCATCGTATGACACCTCCCTGCGAACTCGTAAACGGGATGGTCTCTTCTCAGCAGACCGATTCCCGGACACTGTCTGACTGCCACCCACTTAACACCTGAAACAATACAAACCAAACAATACGATGTCACAAACACAATAGAAACAAGAGTGAAACTGACCGCGACTAAGGGTTGGTAAGCATGAATGTGACCACGCTCTGCTATCAGTGAGACGCCCGCTAAACCCGCTGGGCAGAACAAAAAATGGTTCAAATGGCTCTGAGCACTATGCGACTTGACTTCTGAGGTCATCAGTCGCCTAGAACTAACTAATTAAAACCTAACTAACCTAAGGACATCACACACAACCATGCCCGAAACAGGATTCGAACCTGCGACCGGAGCGGTCGCTCGGTTCCAGACTGTAGCGCCTAGAACCGCACGGCCACTCCGGCCGGCGAGCAGAACAGGTAATAGGATTGTGGGAACTGCCAAGGGTTGAGGTCAGTTTTTGCTTCTAATTGTCATTTATTGTAATTTAATAACCTTTACAACCAAAACAGCACATGGCCGAATCTTTACCGAATGCAACTCTTTCACGGCTGAAGGCATCCAACAAAAAATTTCAACAAGATAAAAATCCAATTAAGATAGCAATAAAATAATTCAAAAAACAACATAAGCAAAGTGCAATATAAATGACTGAGGGCCACAATTAAATACCATTTTTTAATATATAACCACAGACCTTTAAAGGCAGAAGGCCAACAAGAAATCTTTAAAAAATCAAAATTCAATTAAGATAGCAATAAAATAATTGAAACCTCCCCCCGCCCCCCCCCCCCCCCCGAAAAAAACATATACAAGGTGCAATACAAATGTCTGAGGGCCACGATAAAATTTCAAAACTACAGAATATATAACCATAGACCTGTAAAGGCACAAGGCCAATATGTTTAAGAACAATAAATCTTAAAAATCAACAAGATAAAAATCTAATTAAAACAGCAATAAAATAATTTAAAGAAGCAACATATGCAAGGTGCAATACCCATGGCTGAGAGCCACAATTAAACTTTAAAATTTTAAAATATACAGGGTGAGTCACCTAACGTTACCGCTGGATATATTTCGTAAACCACATCGAATACTGACCAACCGATTCCACAGACCGAACGTGAGGAGAGGGGCTAGTGTAATTGTTTAATACAAACCATACAAAAATGCACGGAAGTATGTTTTTTAACAGAAAGCTACGTTTTTTTTAAAATGGAACCACGTTAGCGTTGTCAGCATATCTGAACATACAAACAAATACGTAATCAGTGCCGTTTGTTGCATTGTAAAATGTTAATTACATCCGGAGATATTGTAACCTAAAGTTGACGCTTGAAATCTCCGACGTTCAGTTGCGTGTTATAACAAACACGGGCGACGGCCGGCGAGCAGCATCTGCAGGGACATGTTTACGATGACGACCGTGTTTACGAGTGTGTCCTGTAGTGCACTGTTGTGGTTTGGTCTAGCTGTCGCAGTGTCCGCATGTAGCGCTTGCTGCTACTGTTATTCTGCATTCGCCTGCACACGCAGACCAACTGTAGTACACCGTGTTACCAGACGTCTGTGATCGTGTAGTGTTGTAGGAACTGTGACCATGGTGTATTCGAACTCTGAAAAGGCGGAGATGATGCTCATCTGTGGCGAGTGTCGACGAAATGCAGCTGAAGCCTGCAGGGTGTATGCAGAACGGTACCCGGACAGAGAGCATCCAACGTGCCGCACATTGCAAAACATCTACCGCCAACTGTATGCAACAGGTATGGTCGTAGCACGCAAATGGGTCCGTAACAGGCCCGTCACAGGAGAAGCGGGTGCAGTTGGTGTGTTAGCTGCTGTTGCCATGAACCCACAAATGAGTACACGGGACATTGGGAGAGAGTCAAAGTAGTGTCATGCGCATACTGCATCGTCACCGCTTTCACCCGTTTCATGTGTCGCTACATCAGCAATTACATGGTGATGACTTTAATCATCGAGTGCAATTCTGTCAATGGGCATTAACAGAGAATGCGTTGCAGTTCTACCTGTTTACCGATGAAGCGGGTTTCACAAACCACGGGGCAGTGAATCTACGGAACATGCATTACTGGTCCGTGGACAATCCTCGCTGGCTCAGACAGGTAGAGCGACAGCGACCGTGGACTGTAAATGTATGGTGCGGAATCATTGGCGACCACCTCATTGGTCCTCACTTCATTGCAGGGGCCCAAACAGCTGCAACATACATCGCGTTTCTACAGAATGATCTGCCAACGTTGCTCGAAAATGTCCCACTGGAAACGCGTCGACGTATCTGGTATCAGCATGATGGTGCACCTGCACATTCCGCAATTAACAGTAGGCTGACCCTTGACAGGATGTTCGACGGGCGTTTCATAGGACGTGGAGGACGCATAAATTGGCCAGCCCGTTCTCCTGATCTTACACCTCTGGACTTCTCTCTGTGGGGTAAATTATAGGAGAATGTGTACCGTGATGTGCGTACAAACCCAGAGGATATGAAACAACGTATTGTGGCAGCCTGCGGCGACATTACACCAGATGTACTGCGACGTGTACGACATTCATTACGCCAGAGATTGCAATTGTGTGCAGCAAATGATGGCCACCACATTGAACATCTATTGGCCTGACATCTCGGGACACACTCTATTCCACTCCGTAATTGAAAATGGAAACGACGTGTGTACGTATACCTCACCCCTCATGGTAATGTACATGTGCGTCAGTGAAAAAGACCAATAAAAATGTGTTAGCATGTGGACGTAATGTGCTGTTCCAGTCTCTTCTGTACCTAAGGTCCATCACCGTTCCCTTTGGATCCCTGCGTAATTCGGTGCTCTCCGATACACACGATCGAACAGCGGAGGAGTGGTACTTAAGCGTCAACTTTAGGTTACAATATCTCCGGATGTAATTAACATTTTACAATGCAACAAACGACACTGATTACGTATTTGTTTATATGTTCAGGTGTGCTAACAAAACTAACGGGGTTCCATTTTTTAAAAAAATGTAGGTTTGTGTTAAAAAACATACTTCCGTGCATTTTTTTATGGTTTGTATTAACCAATTACACTAGCCCCTCTCCTCACGGTCGGTCTGTGGAATCGATTCGTCAGTATTTGATGTGGTTTAAGACATATATCCAGCGGTAATGTTAGGTGACTCACCCTGTATATTACCATAATCTTTAAAGGCAGAAGACCACATCGTTTAAGCTTGAAAGATAAATTTAAAATTAATTTTGTAAAATTTTAAGAAAACAAAATAAATAACCATAAGCTTAAAATTTAAAGTAGCTGACAACAGATAATTAAACACCGGTGACACTCAGAAGGCCTCCAGGGAGGTTGGTCTGCCCTCTTTCACTTAGGTGAGACAGGTGATGGGCCCAACTATACTTGATCCATCGGGACCCAACCAGGGGACAGCCATGGACCGACTGACATGACGGCTTGCTTCCCGTCAATCAGTACATGAGAACTCAAACTGGCAATGTTACAAACGTGATAATCCACAATGGAGTAAGTATTAACTGTCAAAATTACACACCATGTTGGACAGCGACAACAGGTGAGGAAAGGATACTGCCTGAAATTATGTTAGTGGCCAGGGCAGGTAACCAGAACACTAACGGCCACTAGGCAGAAGATTCCACTGGTACACTTGAATTTAAAACACGGTAATAGTTAACTTCGGTCAAAAGAACACTGCCTGAATTTATGTCAGTACCCAGCGCAGGTAACCAGAACACTAACGGCCACAAGACAGAAAATTCCACAGGTGCACTCAAATTGTAGTCGACCAAAATAGTTAATTGCACCGCATGGCGGCTAAGTCTCACCTGTAGAACCACTCTGTCTTGCTAACCGGAAAACCTCCCCAACAGCAAACCACCGAAGCAAACCACTACAACATGAATACACGTGGCTTGGGTAGTTGGAACCACTACTCAACTTTGACGTCCTGGGTCGGTGAACGACGAAGCTCGTAGCGATCGGACATCTACACGCAAGTTCCGACACTGGGCAGGGACTGCGACACTGGGCAGGGACTGCCAGCAGACTGCACCACGTGGAGATAACTTCACTCGTCCACAACAACAAACCCACTCACTCCAGACTCCCTTGCCGGAATTATATGCACCAAACCAAAGACGGTTCACGGCGCAAATATCGATACACCTCACTGCTGCCATACGTAGAAGGAAGAAGAACCACAATGTGCTGGGATATAAGAGTCTATACATAGCGGTGGGAACGTTTGTGTGTGTTGAAAGCATTAAGGGTAACACGTGATGGACGGGGTATCATGTTAGGGCCGCTAGGGAGAGTGCATTCGATTTTATTCTGCGCTGTTTTCGAAAATAGGTTCTGTTAGGGTAAGAATTTCTGTGCATACAAGCTGAGACATCATGAAACCTCCTACAAAAGCGCATGTTAAGTATTTCTGGGACACTGAATTTTACTAGAGTTCGACTTGGTTATTATTTTAGATAGCCATTTGGCTTCATTATGACATTGAGAACGTTGCTATATTCACTTGCGACGTTATGTACACTCCTGGAAATGGAAAAAAGAACACATTGACACCGGTGTGTCAGACCCACCATACTTGCTCCGGACACTGCGAAAGGGCTGTACAAGCAATGATCACACGCACGGCACAGCGGACACACCAGGAACCGCGGTGTTGGCCGTCGAATGGCGCTAGCTGCGCAGCATTTGTGCACCGCCGCCATCAGTATCAGCCAGTTTGCCGTGGCATACGGACCTCCATCGCAGTCTTTAACACTGTTAGCATGCCGCGACAACGTGGACGTGAACGTATGTGCAGTTGACGGACTTTGAGCGAGGGCGTATAGTGGGCATGCGGGAGGCCGGGTGGACGTACCACCGACTTGCTCAACACGTGGCGCGTGAGGTCTCCACAGTACATCGATGTTGTCGCCAGTGGTCGGCGGAAGGTGCACGTGCCGTCGACCTGGGACCGGACCGCAGCGACGCATGGATGCACGCCAAGACCGTAGGATCCTACGCAGTGCCGTAGGGGACCGCACCGCCACTTCCCAGCAAATTAGGGACACTGTTGCTCCTGGGGTATCGGCGAGGACCATTCGCAACCGTCTCCATGAAGCTGGACTACGGTCCCGCACACCGTTAGGCCGTCTTCCGCTCACGCCCCAGCATCGTGCAGCCCGCCTCCAGTGGTGTCGCGACAGGCGTGAATGGAGGGACGAATGGAGACGTGTCGTCTTCAGCGATGAGAGTCGCTTCTGCCTTGGTGCCAATGATGGTCGTATGCGTGTTTGGCGCCGTGCAGGTGAGCGCCACAATCAGGACTGCATACGACCGAGGCACACAGGGCCAACACCCGGCATCATGGTGTGGGGAGCGATCTCCTACACTGGCCGTACACCTCTCGTGATCGTCGAGGGGACACTGAATAGTGCACGGTACATCCAAACCGTCATCGAACCCATCGTTCTACCATTCAGGGCCGGCAAGGGAACTTGCTGTTCCAACAGGACAATGCACGTCCGCATGTATCCCGTGCCACCCAACGTGCTCTAGAAGGTGTAAGTCAACTTCCCTGGCCAACAAGATCTCCGGATCTGTCCCCCATTGAGCATGTTTGGGACTGGATGAAGCGTCATCTCACGCGTTCTGCACGTCCAGCACGAATGCTGGTCCAACTGAGGCGCCAGGTGGAAATGGCATGGCAAGCCGTTCCACAGGACTATATCCAGCATCTCTACGATCGTCTCCATGGGAGAATAGCAGCCTGCATAGCTGCGAAGGATGGATATACACTGTACTAGTGCCGACATTGTGCATGCTCTGTTGCCTGTGTCTATGTGCCTGTGGTTCTGTCAGTGTGATCATGTGATGTATCTGACCCCAGGAATGTGTCAATAAAGTTCCCCCTTCCTGGGACAATGAATTCACGGTGTTCTTATTTCAATTTCCAGGAGTGTATACTGATGTATTTACAACAATGTATTATAATTTCAAGCCTAAACAAGTTTCCATAGGTACAGTAAATTCCATCATTACTGCATTACTTCGCCTTCTACGATCTGGCACAACTTTTTTAATAATTTGCGCTTCTACCGCAATAGGCTATTTTTTATGCTAAAGATATGGTTCGGACTGTTGTTATTCTGATCGATTATAACATTAAAGTAGCATTTACGGTCAATATTTTCACAAAATCTGTTATTTTATGTAATTAAAGCTTAAAAAATAATTACATATCAAGATCTCGTCATTTGGCCGAAAATGCACTTTTGTTGGCTGGTGCTCTGGTGACGTCACAAACTAGGAGTAAGACGAAGCTATACATGTGTTATAGGAGTGTTAACCGAAGTTACGAGGTTTTTACCGGTTTAGCTATTTAGTGATGGAAAACGCAATTACAATTTTTAAGTAACAATGGAAAGAAATGTTTTAAACGTCGATTGATGATGGAGACTTTGCGAAAGTTGATGCGTTTATGCTCCACCCTTTAGAGCGGCGATACGTGCGACCACGGACATACTTTTCCCTGCTCCGTGGCCGGCCGGAGTGGCCGAGCGGTTCTAGGCGCTACAGTCTGGAGCCGCGCGACCGGTACGGTCACAGGTTCGAATCCTGCGTCGGGCATGGATGTGTGTGATGTCCTTAGGTTAGTTAGGTTTAAGTAGTTCTAAGTTCTATGGAACTGATGACCTCAGAAGTTAAGTCCCATTGTGCTCAGAGCCATATGAACCAAATCTGCTTCCTGCTAAATCATCAAACTCGCTCAAAACTAAGGAACTGTAAAACTTTTGCAAATGGGTCAGTGTATTTTAACTAGATTGTCGACTATCAGTCATTAGCTACTACCCAAAGCACAATAAAATTATTCGTGGCAAATCTTAGTGCTGATTTCCTATACTGAAGACACTCAGCAGCTATGTTTCTCTGACGTGGTGCTCAGTGGCGCATTGGATAGCGCTAGCCGACTGCGGATAAGAACGTCGTATTTTCGAATCCGGGAAAGGTCATACGTGTTTTTTAAAGTTTTAGACGAAATACGAAAATAGCGTTGGCAAAAACAGATTGTAGCAGCTGTTTCGATGGTGGGATGTGCTGTATACAGCTTCACTTTGATCTTAGTGTAATGAATGGACAACAGATGATAAATGCATTTACTTTGCGAAAAAATAATTCACTTTTTTGGAAAGCAGGTGTATGACGATAAGGTTTTCTATGGAGAGAGGTACAAAGCATGTACAACATGCAGGTAACAAAACGTGAGGTCTGTGATGTTTGTGAGTGTAAACTAACCCCAGTGTCTGAAGTAGACTTACTTCATCTTTATGTAAGATGAGGAAACTTCAAAAGCTTAAACAATTAGGATCGTCGCTGGACAGTATGAACATAAGAGACATTGTTTCTAATAAAGAAAAAAGTGTGTGGTCACATTAACTAGAAGATATCTTTTTGAATGTGACGTGTGTGAACAGCGATTACAAATGTAAGTGCACATATACAGCAAGGAAAACACAATAATATTCTGTTTATGATCGGTGTTGGTGAAGTTTTGTAATTGTGATTTGGTTTTCATATGAGAATACTATCGAGTCGTTTTACAAATAAGTTAAAATGTGTTTTGTGGTTGGACTTTAACCAACAGTCTATGTACAGCATCTTATAAAATTCGACAGTCTATCGTTCTAACAACATTTTTGGTGGTGCCACTGTCAGCTACAGGTTGGAGAAGACAAGGTGGGCAGGGATCGAATCCCGAAGCCTGGCCACGATGCCTCCCCCTTCCCACCGCCGTGCTGCTCCAGCACACTGCCCATATTAATTTTACTTATTTATTTATTTCGTTTCTTGTGTACATATATACAAAAGAAAAACGAATTAAAACAAGTCCACCCATCCGGAATACTGGAAATCCTGGAAGATGAGAAAGGATGGCAGGTGGCCCGAATCCGAGGAGCAGGAGCATCATGTTCCATTCCGAATCAGGCGGGCACCTGCCACGCCAGGAACACGGCATCGTAGTGGAAGCATGGTAAAACCTCTGTTAAAGTGATTGCCAAAATATGCACGGTAAAGGGAACTGCGTGCAACCTTTGCATGTGTAGTCTGCAAGTGTCGCCAAAAATCAAGGCGTGAGTGATGAGCATTCCAAATAGATATGCCAAAGGCTAGCCCTTCATCCAGAGAATCGCCCTAGACTTGGTTGCAGGAAAATATTCCACCACTGGGTAAAGAAAGGACTCGGGGTCAACAACATGCGGCGGCACTCGTAGGAAACACGGAACCATCTGTCGCCCTACAACCAGATACCCACAGCGGCTACAAAGGTGAATCGGTGATGATCATCATCGACACTATGACAGACGGCGCAGAGGGGAGGGTCTGCCAGTCCTATGGCATGGAGCCACTGGTTAGACAGATACTTGCCACAGGTCGCACAATGCCAAGTTGATCTGATATGCGTCGGAAAGAAGCTGTGATGAATGTGGTGCCAAATCACAGTCCACTGCAACAATGGCAACTTACATTCTGCGCCGTTACAGGCAACACCAAGCAGGAAAAGAACATAGAAATCCTTCACTCACGGGAGACACGTTTTTTGGGGGTTTGGCGCGAGCATAACTGAATTCCACAATGACGATTGTGGTGTGTGCAAACGCGGGCCCGACTGGAACCGACGGGGAGAGGGATACTGACACAAGGGCAACAAGTAGATGGTGCATAATGGAGCCCTCGACACTGCACCATGGTTTATATATCACGGCCATGTAAATTGCTGCCACACAACAGCGGACGTTCGTAAGACCAAGCCCTCCTACACGAAGGGGGCGAGTGAGTGTCATAGCGTACTTCGAAGATGGACCCAGTCGTCCAAAATCATCTGAGTGCCACCCGAATCCAACGTCCGAATGTAATCAGCAGCGACGAGTCCTATTCCGTCGTCGTACGGTGCCTCCTTTTGCGCTGTTTATAGGAGCGTTTTTTACGAAATCGTCCTTCCATGTCTAAAGATGGGAGGGTGTCGTGCCTGTCAGACAGGAAAGCCACAGTGCGGACAACCATAGAGTCGACCAAGGAGTCACCTTCAACATCAGTGTCGGCCATGGACGCAGCCGAAGCAACCACCAGAACTGATGACATGGCGGAAGTCACATTATCAGCCACTTCGTCCGCAACCGGTTTAGTAAGGAGAATAACACTATCCATCAGCTGTTCACTTGATTCCGAGAGCCGCCGGGCGCCGGCAGCGACTTAAGCGCCATCGCATATGTGATCATAAGTGCCGTAGATGACGAGGGAAGTACTACGCCTCTCGTTGGTAGCTGCGTTTTCCGTCGTTGCACACATTCAGATCTGATGTGTCCCCCTTTTCCACACCCAGAACAAGTACACGGCTGTCTGTCGTACATGATCATGAACATCGCCTTGTGGTCGGAGTGCTGCTATGACGTGCTCTGCAGGTAACTTAAATGACAGTTCAAACACGCTAATACTTCCAATGCCTAATCCCGCATGTTGACTTTTACCATGACAGCGTTACCGTCATCATTACGGGAATGGAGTCCCTGTTAGGTCACGTTCAAAACGCGCTGGCAAGCACCGTCATTGATCATTTTAACGTAAATGGTGTTGCTGAGAATCGAGAGGTGAATACCCAGAAGTTCCGATAGCGGGATCTTCTCCTCCTCATGGAGAAAATGTTCCACATCTAAGGATCTTGCATATTCTGGGCAAAAATTGAAACGTAATTTCGATTTCCTGAATTTACTTGCCATGATCTCAGTGCGCAAAGCCCACGGGCAGGCTAAGTCGCAATGTAAACAAACACGAGCTCAAACGCTCCGCAGGCAGAAGTACGGCACGACCACTCTGGACGGCCGCTAAAACCAGACTGTGCAAGTGAACTACCGTATAATGCATTTAAAGTTGAGTAAAACAACAATTTTCACTGAGTTTAGTTTCTTTGAATGACGCTACCCTTCCATGTAACAGTGGGAAAGAATACCTCAGAGGTAAATTAATGTTAACTTCACAGTGCAACACATTTTTAATTAAATTAGGGAACTTGTGCGTCGACGTGGTGGCACTTCACCAATACAGTACAATCACATTTTATGCATCTTCTCATTCACTGGAACACACAAAAAACTTTTCAGTAGTTATTATAGATGTATTCGTACGGTATAGTACTACACACAATTTGTAACCCATTTTCCGAAACGTAAATTCCAAAACATGCCATCACTGTGAATTAGCACTATGACAGTCAGTGAGCTAGACAGTGACATCACAGGCATCACATGACAGAGCATTTTATCGGCCTTTGAAATTATTTGAATTTCATTTCCGTTTTTATAAAAAAATATTGAAATTCAAGAGGAAAAAAGCACGTTAGGAGCATAAAATTAATCATTTACTGACAGTCATTTTATCATAATTAATCATTTAAAACAATTTCCAGGAAACATTCAAGTACCTTATTGCATCTTCCGATTTTGGAAAGATAAAGTACACATTACCACCAAGAACTTTTTTCTCGGTGTTATTTCATAAGTGTCATTAGAGATGTTATCAATTTTACCAATAATAAACCTGAACCTTCTTTTCATAGGAAATTTCATTGTGGTGAAATCATTTTTATTGAATTCTTACCCATCTTTATCCTTCTTCATGTCCATTCCTTCATTTTCATTTGACTCGTGCTGTTCTACATCACTGTTGGATGTTATGCAGATAGAATCAGAATTGCAAGGTAGGGACTCCCTGCTTTCAACACTGTAACTGTCACTTTCACTTTAGTCTATGACAACAATACCTTTTCCTGGAGTTAACACTAAGTGCTTTGCTTGTGTGGCATTCCTTATATTTCATTATAAAAAACCTGTTTCAAGTCCATTTCGAAGGCTGCTCTCCAAGAAACTTCTGGTCAGTCAGTGTCATGTGTATCTGTTTCTTGTGGAATCTGTGAAATGACTTTGTTGGGACAGAAAGCAAAAATTCCTACTTTTCTAAACCCAGATATAACATTGGCGTTAGAAGCGATACATATCTTTTAAAAGGTTTCTTCCATCAGCCTAGAAAATTTGGATTTTCTACCACCCCTCTATTCTTCCTTTTCCAGTCATCTACCACATTTGTCCAGGCAAGTTTTAGAGGTCTAAAAAAGACCACGTCAAGTGGCTGACAAAAATTAGTAGAGTTAGATGGTAGAAGCACAAATTAAATGTCATTTTCCTGATACAGTTTAATCACATTATGTAACAAATGACTCAAGAGATTGTCAACTTACAATCACTTTTGGTACCTCTAAATGCTGGACTTAAGCCAAAACAGTTTGAATAAACCGTGATTCAAACATTGTTAGGTCAAACTAAGCGCATTGATTCCTATAAAGTTAAAACTCTTTCACTCCAAATGTTGTAGAGATGTTTTTCCCAGTAAACTGTGTACAGCTGGTAGACTATGCCATCTGCACACATTTCCATCATTACACTGATGCTTGAGTTATAACTATCCACAATTCTTTCAGGATGTTATGTACCTCACTTCACTAGTACTTTTACACTCGTCCAGGATCATCACAAAAGTTGGTCTTGTTATAATTTATAGTGTTGGAGGGAGGAACACCACTCAAGGACACTTCAAGGTTTTTAAAAGAATTACTTACTGTTCCTCAGGTAACTGCTGCCATTGCCCTCTTTACATTTTCATTTACTCTTATCCGTTAGTTCCTTTTTCCTATTCAGAAAACATCTGATTCACTTGAGATTAGGTGGAACACCATTTGAAGGCACTTCTAGGTTCTTAAAATAATCATTCACTGTTTCTCGGGTAACAGTTGTCATTGCCCTCTTTGCATATTCATTTACTCTAACCATTAGTTCTTTTCTGTCACCGCGTCACTGTAGGCTTGTACCATGGGAAGCATACATGTATTAACTGGGTTCTTTATTCAGAAGAATAGAAAATTACTTAACAAGATAATTCAGGTGTTGTGGTACAAGCTCTCTGTAATAGACCACGTTAGCCTCACTGCTGGTGAAGTACACTACTCTGGAAGCTATATAGTGTCTGACTCTGAACTAGAGGCTGAGCTAACTGCAACTCCCACTGGGCTGCAACTGATGTCTCGACTTTTTGACTCACTGGATGACAGTTACACACTGGGTCCTCCGGTCTGTGGCGGAAATATAAATACAGGTGGCCGAGATAGTGTTGGCAGTGCGTTTCTTGCAAATCTGTCTTTGGCCTCTATCAGTCTCGCAACCTCTTTGTCATATGGTGTGCCAGTGCCAGTTTACGCCAGCACAAGTTCATTGTTTCTTTTCAGGAAACATTTTATCCACTCACAGACAGGTTAATTATCACAAAATATTTTTCAGTTCAGATGGCTTGACTGAAAAATACCCGTACGATGTTCCTAGCGTCAATATTCCTCAAAGGAAACCCCCATTTCGCACAACACAATATTACTCCAACCACATTGGTTGGTCACGTATTTTACATTTGTATTTGTTCTTGAGGTTGTGATTTAATGCTGTTTAGGGAGCGCATTTTGTTCTGAAGCTTTGCGAATGCTTAACTTTCCTGATTTGGCAGCTTTTACAGCATTTAGAAGACATTCTGGGATGTAGCTGGATTTCTGGCCTCCCCTAGAACTTTCTTGTGTATTTGTATGATCAGATTCACCCCGCAAAAAATGTGATTTTGTAAGTAGTCCTGCATAGTCTCTAACCAGTATTAACAATGAAACAGTAGCACTCAAGATGTTCATATGCAAGTAAAAATATTACAGCTTACCAATTACACACCGGAAGGTGCAGCACATGAATTACACATCTACTGACAACATTATTTGTTGGTACCATGTGCTCCAACATGTCCTTGTTACTGACAGTTCAGTCAAGAAATCACAATTGTCAGTTGCAGTGTTATTGTTAATTTGCTGTGCTCAGATATGTAAACGTTGAAATATAGTTAAATGATCAGATTCACACCACGTGATCAGATTCGCATAATTTTACAGTATTCAGAGCAATAAACCTTTTGCGAAGAGGCAATCAATGTCACTTTTTTTAAAATTTGGTTTGAGCATCTAGTTGCTATGCACTGCTTTTATTGTTCCTGATGTGAAGTGCTGGCCTCTCATCTATGGTACCCAATCAATCCACAAAAACTATTGAATTATTTTTAAGGACGTCAAAATATTGCTGAGGAATTTTTGGTCAGAATTTAACAAATGTTGTTTGACTCTAGGGTACTCAACAACAGCTCTGCAACAGCATATTTGTTGTTAAATAATGTGTTGTAGTAATTTTCAACAGGAGTATAATTTATCTGTGGCCATTTACTTATAGACTATGGGAAATGTGGGAAAATATGGCAAAATTCTTAAATTATGGAAAATATGGACAGGAATAAAAAATTATTTTATGTTTTCTGCATCAGTTTTGTTCACTACTATGTCATAGCTTGTGAAACTAGTGCCACAGTCGGCTTAGACAGAGTAAAAAGGCTCTATAAATTGAAGCAACAAATCAGTACTCAGAGCTGAAAATCGTCATCCCTGATTGAAGGTAGTCTGAGGACCAAACAATTTTGTGATCATATATGTAAAAATAAGAAATTTATCATAGTTACTAGCAACCATACATTCTTTTCATGGATGAGTGAGGTTTGAACTAATGAAACCTTTTCCTCTGAATGCATTAAACCAACATTTATAGGTCTCATCAAATGAATTCGCAACTGTGAATAATGTCTACCATCAGCTGCAGAATGGTATGGCAACGATGAAAATTTGCGCCATAACGGGACATGAACCCAGATTATTTTGATTGTGATTCCAAGTTCCTTTGGACAAGGCACTGAGGCAATCACAACTGTTACAAAAAACATCAAATGAATTTGCAAATGCGAATAAGAACTATCATCAGCTGTAGAATGGTATGATGACAATGAAAACTTGTGCCGGACCGGGCATGCATGCATGCATATCCAAAGGAACTTTGCATTATAATCAAAATAACACAGGCACTGCAATATAATATTTATCTGCCGATACCGAGCAAGCGACTTTCAAGTACAGATGTACGAGTACAGGTCTTAGACGCACGGTTGATGACATATGAAAGTTTGAGTCTGGCTGTGAGTCGAGCACAGATAGCCAAATGCTAAGGTGTCCGCTCGCGATAAGCAGGAAATCCTAGTTTGTGTCCTGGTCCGGTACATATTTTCATTGTCATCATACCATTTTATAGCAGACAGCAATCCATACTCAGACCTACTCAAACCTACTCCATACTCGGACCTACATGCATGTCCAAAGGAACTTGAATCAGACTATCACAGGTACTGCAATATGGCATTTATAGGTCTAGTCATATGATAAAATGCCACTGAGAATGACTGTGCAATGGCACTGAGAAAATTTACTTCTGGGACTGTGCTCTGATAGACAGGCTTTTTAATATGCATAGGTTCAGAGGTAGATCAATTGCAGCGCCTGTGGGAGGACGATAATTCAAAGGACACACAGTGACGCTGGTGCCTGTACAAGACTCATCTGTCTCTGGAGCATGGCTCTAGCAGTCTAGTTCGAATCAGCACATGGGCGGTGCTGATTTTTTTTTCAAGATTACTGTGGTGGCTACGAAAATAATGGTTGCACAATTGTTCCATGTTTATATAGTGGTATCTTAGCTCCTGTGTTAAAACTGTGTTTGGTGGAACCTTATTTCAGTAGACTGGTGTTCAATTGTAATCAATTTTAATGACTGTGAAGTCCACATTCTGGTCTCACTAATTTACCATATTAATGCTCTGTTATGCTATTTCATTAGTTACTGGTCAACTGATCACTATTAAAGTTGCGTATGTTTTACTTAAATTGTTACAGATATGTGATGTTGTTGTACAAATCTTTAGCACTAATCCATGAAATTCCTTGTATGATTAATAAGCTAGCTAGTATGATTAATAAGCTAGTGTTATTGCTTTGAGTTGCTAGCTTTGGTATTCCTTCTCTTTTAATGCATGAAATTTGCATGAAATAAAATATTCTTAAGAATAATACTCACTGACTGCTCAAACAAGCTCTGCTACCGCCCTGTATCATTACAATGTTGAAAACCTCACAAATGAATTTACTCTCTCTCTCTCTCTCTCTCTCTCTCTCTCTCTCTCTCTCTCTCTCTCTCTCTCCCTCCCTTCCTCCCTCCTTCTGTCTCTCTCTCTCTCTCTCGGGTAGATACACCCATTTTTCAGAAATATATGCCATAGTTCAAAGGCAAAACATAATTCTAGCTTATTACATCAGCATAAACGGCTGTTGGTTAAGAATTTTCAACAATCAGTAGAAATTTCAATTTACCCACTTTTAACTCAATGTGAAATCTCAGCTTTCTTTATTGCATCAAATATTCAAGAACTGAGGAATAAAATTAACGAATTAATTATCTGCATAGATCAATTAGTCCTCAAACCCAGCTGACTTAATCCGCCTCTCTGAACATCATGTGATCAATGGTATGGAACTTTTAAGTGTTACAGGATTTAGGTTATCTCACTTTTGTAGAGCAGAAATGGAGAAAGGAGGAGTTGTCACATTCATCAGGAACTGTCATAAATTTAAGAACAAAGACATTCATAAATTTTGCCTAGAACAACATATGGAAGCATGTGCAACAGAAGTATAGCTTCATAAAAAATCCTTAAGTGTATGTCGACCACTTGCAGGTAACTTCAATCTGTTCATAAACCTCTTTGAAGCTGTACTGGCCCATTTAACAACCAAAAAGAAAGAAATAGTGGTTGCTGGTAACTGAAATGTGGATTTCCTTAGAGACTCTCCCAATAAGAACTTATTTGAGTTAGTAACACTATCATTCAACTTAATTCCCACTGTAAAGTTTCCAACTAGGGTAGCCAATTGCTCACAAACAGCCATTGATAATATATTTGTAGAAAAGTCCAATGAATAAAATAATATTACAAAACTCAGATCATGACAGGCAGTACCTTCTGTTAAATGTGAATACTGAACAGGATATAAAATCTGTTAAATCTGAACTCAAGACGGTAATCAATAAGCCAAAAATTATTTTAGGACACTCCTCAGTCATTCACTGGAGTGATGTTTACAGTGCTCATGGCATAAATGAAAAAATAACACTTTTGCTAAAAAAAAGTGCTAACCTTATTTGAACACTGTTTTCCCTCAAAACTAACCAAGGTTAGAGCAAAGTCTACAAAGAAGCCATGGATTATTCAAGGAATAGAGGTATCTTGTAAAACAAAAAGAAAGCTCTGTCAATTCGAAACAGTTCTGATGTTGATGCTATACCACATTACAAGAAATACTGCAAAATATTTAAGACTGTAATATGGACATCAAAGCAGATATATTGCAAGGGAAAGATAGTCATATCAGATAAAAAAATAAAGAGACTATGGGATATAGTGAAGGAGGAGGCCAGTAGAACCAGACATGAAGAGGGGCAAATAGCATTAAGAGTAAATGATACAGTGGTGACAGTTGTGTATAAGGTTGCAGAACTTTTTTACAAACATTTTATAACTGTTACTGAAAAGATGGTGTTGTCAGGTTCTGTAGATGTTGCCATGGGATACCTCAAACCAGACATTTCAAGTAACTTCCGTAATATGAATTTGACCCTTATTACCCCAGCATAAGTAATGTCCATCATAAAATCTTTAAAATCAAAAACATGTAGTGGTTATGATGAAATATGAACAAAGTTAATTAAAGAATGTGATTCTGAGTTAAGTAAAATATTAAGCTATCTATGTAAGCAGTAATTTATTAGTGGAATATTTCCTGAATGGTCAAAATATGCTGAAGTTAAGCCACTGGATAAGAATGGAGATAAGGAAATATCAGATTTCTGTCCAATTTCACTTTTCCCAGCATTCTCAAAAATTTGAAAAAGTTAGTGTACAATCGACTTTATAACAATATTATCACAAATAACATACTGTCTGTGGTACTGCACGCCGCGGAATTTGAATCCCCGCCAGACATCATGGTCGTCGAAGACCCCTAGACGTCTCTGCATCATCGCGCCGTAAGCTGTGGCGGCGCGCGTGCACTGGCCTGCATGTAGTGTGAGGGCACCACAGTGGAACACGTGGTTCCATCAGCCAATAGCGGCACCCCCTATAGAGTATTTAAGAGCCGGCCTCTCGCTCTGCCAGCCAGGCGATCATTGTAGGCAAAACCACCCCTTCCTTCCGCCTCCTTGATTTCTATCTCACAGTCTATGGCCGTCCTATCGCCCTCACCCCCACCCTCAAGTACCTTGGCGTCACCCTCGACCGTCGACTCTCCTGGACCCCACATCTCCGGACAATCCAAGCCAAGGCACGCTCCCATCTCCATCTCCTCAAGCTCCTTTCTGGTCGTACGTGGGGTCTAGAACCCTCCACCATACTCCACACCTATAAATCCCTCATCCGCCCTATCCTTTGTTACACCCATCCGGCCTGGATCTCTGCCCCCGCTACCTTTTACAAATCCCTCCAAATCCTAGAACGCCATGCTCTCCGCCTCGCCTATCGCATCCGTCTCCCCTCCCCCACACGGATCCTGTATGATCTCATTCCATTCCCCCACCTCCTCCTTTTCCTTGAGAGGCTAAGGATCCAGTACACATCACGCAAACTCGATCCTCCGCACCCGCTTGTCTCGCCCATCCTCTCCCGCCCCCGCCCGCTGCCGCACCTGTATTCCCACGTCCCACCCGGTCTCCATCTCTCTACCCTCCTTACCCTCTCCCAAGGTGGCTTCCACCAGCTCCCCCTCCCTGATGATGTCCTCCTTCCCTCCATATACCCCTCCTACCAACTTTGATCCTCCTTCCCTCTTCCTGTCTCTGTTCCTTTGGGCATCCTCATCCCTTTCTCCCCACTCCTCTCCTGGGCTTCCCCTCCCCTGTCCCTCTACTCCTCCTCCCATGTCCTCAGCCATTGGCGTCTTTGTTCTCCCCCCCCGCTCCTCTTCCCCTCTTGGCAGGTCCCGGACTCGCACACGCTACGTGGACTTTCGCGCGCCGGAGATCATCGCCATCAGTGTCTCGTGTGTGCCGTCGTGTTTAGTGTTCAGTGTTCCCCGTCGCACTCCGTCGTTCTCCTGTGCCATCGCCGTCTTCCGTGTTTGTGCGTCGTGTCACCAGTTTTAAGTGTGGACTATAGTCAAGTGTGAACGGCTCCGTGTTTGCCTTTCTGTGTCAACTGTTTTCTTGCCCACCGTTCTGTAACCTATGTGTAATCTTTCTGTTTTTTCTCATTTTGTATCCTCTGGCTGAAGAGTAGCATAGAACGCTGCTGACAGCCTGCCTGTTGCACAGGTTTTAAAATTACAATAACAAAAAAAAGCTCTGCCAGCGAGTCTAATCGTTGCGTGAGTCTCGACACATCGGCTCGACAAGACAGCATGTTTATCGTACTTTGATCTCTTTAATCGTGGACGTCTTGGATTTGTTTGGTTGTCTCTGTCACTCCGTTGCGTCTTGTGTGTTGTCGTTGTAAGGTCTTTCTCCATCATCCGTAGTCGTTTCATGTCCGTCCTTTCCGTTCATTTGTTTGTGCACAGGCCACTCTCCACGTGGTCTCGCCGTGCTTTCTGGACCACCCTGCGACCGGAACGGTCGCCGTCACAACAGGTTACAACATCAGTGGCGACAAGGTAAACGGTGGTAGTTACTAGCAAGGAGGCAAAGTTAGTCTGTCCTCTGGAGCAGCTCAAGCAGCAGCAGCAGCTCCAGTTAGACATCTCACAAAAGTCGCTGCAGTTGCTAACGGACAAGTCGATGCTCGGGACACGTTACCACAACAGCTTCCGAGCCCTTGGGTGTCCGATGCTTTCCCACGTCCGCCATCGTTTCCACCCTGTAATGATGCTAAAGAGGACTAGGAAACCTACTTACATCAGCTGAGACAACATTTCACGAACTTTTCAAGTCACGGAAGACGCCTTGAAGCGGTCTTGGGTCTCCCCTGACACGTTCTTTTTTCTCAACAAGTTGTCACTGTTGTCTGATCCTGTAGCTCTCTCTTTCCAAGAGATATGCCTTTTGCTGACAACAAACTATTATTCCCAACACTACCATGTGGTCGCCTCTCGGCTGGAGTTCCACCAGTACCATAAACAGCCTGGTCAACCATATTGTTCCTGGGTCCCGGACTTGCAGGGTCTCAACCGTCGATGCGATTTTACGTGCACCAATCAGCAGTGTAAGGCTTTGTATGTGGACTGCCTGATCCAGGATGTGGTGGTTCAGCTGGTTCCCGATCCTGAGGTCCACATTCCGGCGTTGAAGCTCTACAACCCCTCCTTGGAAGAGATTCCCCACATTGCCCGCTCCTATGAAATTGCTCAAGCGGCTAACGAGCGTCTTATGGCGCGACCGCAGGTGGCGGCGATCGAGGCGTCATGGCGGGTTCCGCCCTCGCACGTCGACGTGGCCCGGCCGACAGAGGCCAGTTGCCCTTGGATGCCAAATCTCAGAACATCATGGTTGTCAACACGCCTTTCGGATTGTACAAGTACAATCTCCTTCCCTTTGGTGCCAGCCATTTTTCAGCGTCTCCTGGAGCAGCTTACACAGCCTATCCCCGCCTGTGTGAATTATCTAGATGATATTTCGGTCACTGGACGTTTCCACCAGGAACATTTGCAAAACCTCAGCGCCCTATTTCACGCTCTGCACTCTGCTGGTTTACGCTGTCGGCTGGACAAGTGTTGTTTCTTTCAACCGGAAAGGGAATACTTAGGCCGCTGGATTAACAAAGATGGCATTCGCCCTTCGGGTTGTAATGTCGTGGCCATTGACGCCCTTCCTCCTCCCAAGGGCTTATCTGAACTCCAGATGTTTTGGGGCAAAATTACTTAAAGTTCTTGCCCCAGGCTGCCTCCGTTGCTCAGCCACTCATTCACTTGCGTCGCAAAGGAGTACCTTTCGATTTGACTTCTGCCTATGATGAGACTTTTATCTGTTTAAGGGCGATGCTGAAGTCCGCCCTCTTGCCTTACTCCCTTCTCTCCAGACCGCCCCTTGGCTTTGGTGGCTGATGCATCGGCATATGGCATTGGGGATGTCCTTGCACACCGGGATGCCGATCGCTCTGAACAGCCCATCGCTTATGCCTCTAAGACGTTGACTCCAGCACAAAGGAACTACTCCCAGATTGAAAAGGAGGCCCTGGAGACCGTGTTTGCTGTCCAAAAATTTCACACCTATCTGTTAGGGGCAAAGTTCACCCTGCTTACAGACAAGAAGCCCTTGGTTACACTTTTTGGACCCCAATCTCACCTTCTAGAGTGGATAGCTCAACGTGTCCAGCTCTGGGCACTGTTTTTACGTAATTATGCTTACACCATTCAGTATAAGCCCACCGCCCACCATGCTAACGAGGATGCTTTATCACTTATATTGGCACGGAATCAATGGCGATATTGAGCGCCTGGTCCGTGGGTGCACTGTCTGTGCATTTGCATCTTAGCCTGTGCCTCGCAGGCCCTGGGATCACATCCATGTCGATTTTGCGGGCCCGTTTTTGGAGTACATGTTGTTGCTCATCGTTGATGCTTACTCCAAATACCCATATGTTTTCCGAATGGCGTCCACCACCATGGAGGCTACACTCACGGCCTTGGCCAAGGTTCTCGCCATTGAGGGCCTGCCACACACTTTGGTCTCCGATAATGGTCCCCAATTCACGGCGTCCTCCTTCCGCAACTTCTGTCAGGCCTACGGTATCAAACATATCTGTAGCCCCCCCTTTCCACCCTTCGTCCAATGGTGTGGTGGAGCGGCTTGTCCGCACTTTTAAAGAGTAGTTGACAAAGGCAGTCAACACGTCTCCAATCACTTTGGCCCTCACCCCATTTTTGAGCACCTATCGCACTACGCCAATTGGTGGACGCAGTCCGGCAGCACTCCTTCATGGGCGCCAGCCGCGGACCCTTCTCCATTTGCTGACACCATCCTCCTCCCACCTCCACTCCCGGCCCCCACGACAGTATGCCCCTGGCTTGGTCATGTGGGCCTGCGAGTATGAGTGCAAGGCAGGTTGGACGCCCGCCACGGTCGTCGCAGCCCATGGGTGGCATGTGACATTGGTACAGACCTCGAAAGGGTTAGAGCGCTGCCATCATAATCAGCTCTGCCAGCATGTCCCTGTGGGAATTACGCCGCCACCTCTTCCCCTACCTCCTTCAGGTGTGGACATGGTCCTTGAGTCCCCATCCTTGCGCCCAGTTGCTGTCTCCATGCAAGCCTGCCGCCTGCCCTCTCCGCCCCTGGGTGGATCGATGGCTCCCTCCCCCACCCTGGACTCTGGATCGGCTCTCATGGATACCTCAGACGTCCCTTCCTCCCCGCCACTAGCGGTTGATGAGCCCGGCTCCTCTCCCCACTGCTGCCCACCTCGGTACCGTCCGCGGCGTTTCCGCCCATATACGCAAGTTTCAGGGGGGAGGGATCTGGTACCGTGTGCCACGGAATTTGAATCCCTGCCAGATGTCATGGACATCAAAGACCCCTAGAGGTCTCTGTATCATCACGCCGTAAGCCGTGGTAGCGCACACGTACTGGCCTGAATGTAGTGTGAGGGCGCACAGTGGAACACGTGGTTTCAGCAGCGAATATCCTCACCCCCTATAGTGTTTAAGAGCCGGCCTCTCGCTCTGCCAGCGAGTCTAATCGTTGCGTGAGTCTAGACACATTTTGCGTGAGTCTCGAATTCGTATGGTTGTCTCTGTCACTCCGTTGCGTCTTGCGTTTTGTCGTTGTAAGCTCTTTCTCCATCTTCCGTTGTTGTTTCGTGTCCGTCCTTTCCGTTCATTTGTTTGTGCACGGGCCGCTCTCCGGTGGTCCCGCCGCGCTTTCTCGGTCACCCCACGACCGTTCCGGTCGCAGTCAAAACAGGTTACAACACTGTCAAAGTCACAGTTAGGTTTTCTAAAGGGTTCTGACATTGAGAAGGGTATTTACACTTACAGTGAAAATGTACTTAATTCATTAGACGAAACATTGCAGGCAACTGGTATATTTTGTGATCTGTCAGAGGCATTTTACTTTGTAAATCACAATATCCTTTTAAGTAAATTAGAATATTATAGTGTAACAGGAAATGCTGCAAAATGGTTCAAATCTTATATCTCTGGCAGGAAACAAAGGGTGTTATTAGGAAGGATACATGTATTAAGGTATCAGGCACCATCCAACTTGGAACTAATTACATATGGGGTCCCACAAGTTGTCTTACTTTTTCTCGTGTATATCAAAGACCTTTCATCAGTAACATTACCAGTTGCCAAGTTTTTGTTTTGTTTGTCGATGATACAAACATTGCAATAAATAGCCAATCGAGTGTAGTCTTAGAAAGATCGGCAAATAAAATATTTGTGGGTTGTGGTTCCTAGCCAATTCTTTGTCACTAAACTTTGAAAAAACACACTACATGCAGTTCAGAACTTGTAAGGGGTGTCCCACGAGTATGTGCCTAACGTATGGTGACAAGCAAATAGAAGTTGACAGTGTTAAATTCTTGGGATTACAGCTTGATAATAAATTCAACTGGGAGGAGCACATCACAGAACTGCTGGAGCATCTAAACAAATCTCTATTTGCAATGCCAATTCTATCAGACATAGGGGATATAAAAATGAAAAAGCTGTCATACTATGCTTACTTTCAATCCATAATGTAGTCTGGGCTTATTTTTTGGGGTAATTCAAGCCTAGCTAAAGTTTACTGTGCACAAAAACGTGCAATAAGAGTTATATGTGGTGTGAACTCCGCCACATTCTGCAGTGGCCTGTTAAGACAATTAGGGATTCTAACTACTGCTTCCCAATATATTTATTCCTTAATGAAATTTGTCATTAAAAATATATCACTTTTTGAAACCAACAGCTCAGTTCATGGAATCAGTCTTGAGATAAGAATAATCTTCACAAGGATTTATAGTCCCTTATTCTTCTACAAACAGGTGTGCATTATTCAGGAACACACATTTTCAATAACTTGCCAGCAGCCATAGAAAGTATGACAACCAATAAAATGTTGTTTAAGAGAAGCCTAAAGGATTTATTGGTGGCCAACTCCTACTCCATTGATGAATTTCTCAGTAGAACCAACTTATTGTGTGTGTGTGTGTGTGTGTGTGTGTATATATATATATATATATATATATATATATATATATATATATATATAAAGTACAATCTAACTTCTGCACCATTTCAGTGCAGTAATGTGTTCATTGTAAATAAGTATCGTAGTAGTTCTATTATATATTTATTGCCTTATGAATAAATAAAAACATTTTTTGAATTTTAAATTCAGTCCATAAATGCGATCTTGGAAAATGAGTGTTGTAAAATGATCCTTTCACATAGTGTTCATTAAAATAAGACTATCATTCCACTTGGGACCTGTTGAAGGTATATTATCTTATTTGTTTTAGTTGTAAATATTTGTCATGTATTATTGTTTTTCTGACATGTTCTGCATCCTGGAAGACCTCCTCACTATGGATCAATTGGAATGAAAGTAAATCTAATTTACTCTAATCTAAATTGCTATATTAGAGTATTGGTAGTTAAATAAAACCCTATGGTAGAAACATGTGGTTTGCTGACTTCTGCTTTATTCCCTAAGAACTTAAGAAAGACTCCTGCTTCCTCACAACATTTTAAAATAAATACCAGACTTTCATGTGTCTATGTCTATATTACGAACATGATTGTGATGTGTGTGAGTGAGGTTACTTTCCATTGTACCAGTTATTAGTGCCTCTTTCCATTCAATTCGTGTATAGAGTACAAGATGTGTTACAAGATCTTACACCTCTGTTTTGTGAAATTATTCTCTTTGTGATCCCTATAGATGTGATACACAAGAGATTGTAGTACATTCCTAGATTCCTCAATGCTGATTGTTGAAATTTTTGTCTACTTTCAAACATCTTTCAGTACAATTTTTCTGACCTGGCGACAGTTTCAGGGTCATTCAAAGTCAGTAGCACGGAAATACCTAGATCATGCAATATTAGTACAGACTGGGACGTCTGATTCATTGCAGGGGGTACAGACTCACAGGCTTGTGAAGTACTTTTACAGGGATGTATCCAGGATTTTGTGAAAGAGGCATCCAGTTTGTTAAAGAGGACCTTAAAAAGACTCATGTTTTTCATTTATTTTGAAGATTTCTGTAAAAAACAATAACCCATTTTATTCGAAAATGAGTTTTCACCAAACAGAGATACAACTTCTTTACTTACAAGTTCCATATTTTGGCAAACCACTAATAAGCAGTCATGCCCCAATCTCCCTTTACCCTCCAAGCTCATTTTGCACTCTTCTTCTTTCAGTTTGGATCTGAGCTGAAGAACTGATCAGGAAAGCACAAGGGCTAATTTTTTGGGGTATCATGATTATTATTGACAGAAATTTGGGTATAAAGAGATGTCTGTTTGATAGAGAAGCTAGAATAATTTTTGGCGCCGAAAATGAAACGGACCTAGAATAATTCCACCTTGCACTTTCCCAAATACCCTCATTTCAGTATCCAACTGTCACTTCTTGCAATGTAGAAAATATCATTTTCGGCATTAAGGAATGTCCCAGCAGACAAATGCATGGGCCTAAATAACGACAATTTGAATCATTATTATTTTATTGTACAGCTTTTAGTGCCAGGAGTGTCTGAAGAGATGCTGGGCTCACCTTCAATGCAGCTATTTGTGCTAGGACAAAGACAGCATTACCCCACATTGCGAGTTCCCTACATTCAAGGGCAATCACACATTCAAGGGAAAACCTATTGTTCTCTTTTGATTGACAGGTCCTTAACCCATTGTTTTGGTAAGTGAATTATGACCCCTTGAGGATAATCAATCCTTCTTTGAAACCCACTACCCCTCCCCCTCCCCTCTTCATTCCACTCCCCCTCCTCCTTTCCCACCTCTCTGGAAGCTCCCCTCACCAATATAAGCGAACTTTTGATATAAGCTTAATTGATTAATTAATTAAATCGAGCAATTAATGGGACCCTACCCCTCTGGGAAACCCCAGTCCTCCCCTACCCACCCCAGCTGGAAATTGGTGGGAAGAAGACTAGTTGATTGGCCATTTGGCAGTAAATCGATTGAAGTGTATGGAATATTGTTTATACAATTTCTGGTAGACAATGCAATGAGTGGAATATTGTTTACTTAAACAGTTTATGCTATACAACGTAGCATTTGGAATACAGTTTATTTATTTAGTTAAGGAATTTGTCGGGAAATTGACTGCATTGTGTGGAATACTGTACATTTAAACAGTTTGTGAGTGACAAGGCAGTATGCAGTATTTAACCAATTGTGGCCCTTTTTTACTCTGATCACACATCGAAACGCTTGGTGGGCTTAGTTTATATTGCTGCTGGAATCAGGAATGTTAAGGCACTTTTTTTTCTCACATTTCTAAGCTCACTGGTGTCTAAGCATAGACAGGAAAACCAGATCAATTATGTATCTAAAAGTTTATGACCTAGTTCAAAACCTACAACAGATCATTAAAAAAAAAAACAGAATTCGAAGCAATGGCCTACAGACGATAAAAAGTCTGGAATTTTTGGTGAATTTTCGATGTTCTGTAAATGCTGATCTCGAGATGCTCTAAAGTCACAATGGTGGTGGAGGGGACAGCATCTCACATATCCGACCCAGAGGAGGCTAGCTGCTTGGACTTGTCTCTGAACACTCAAACAAAGAAGACATCACGTGACCCTCTGATGTCACGGAACATTCTGTACTTACAGTTCTCTGCCCCATCTTGTTCGAACCAGTTTCTAGAGGCTCCTATGCCCCCCTCCCTCCCCCAACAAATGTTGTGACTCTCTTCATGTCGTGGAACTTCGTGTGAATGGAGTATTCTGATTGGTTCTTACTGAATTTACCCACCAAATTGCTGCTGGTGTTGTGGAAGCACTGTCCGCCAGTTTCTGCAGATGGACAAGTTTCGATAATTTCAGCGGCAAATTATTTTGCACACATCGCGAAACATATATCAGTCATATCATACTGACAGTTAAACCCTGCAAAAGTGGTCTACAGGTCATGAATGTAACGAAGTGCAGTATAGTGTCCACCATTCTGGGTCTCCCGCATGTGTGTGTCTATCGTCAGAGCGACACCACAAAGATCAAAACCGGTTAATGTTTTAGTTACAGATCACGTTACAAAATACCACCAACCACGGAGTGGATATCAGCCTCCTTTGATATCACAGCCTCCAAACAAACCATGAAGTGGCAGCATTCTATTGATCAGGAAATTCCAGATAGGCTTCCTATCTCTGTCTCTCTCAAGAGGTAATTCCCTGTTTATCTGCGTGAACCAATGTCTCGAAATACGAAGACACACTTGCACCACGCTATCATACGAGGGTGAGTCAAATGAAAACCTTAAATTTGTAATAACAAATCGAAATTTCGCACAGTTATCCTGTAAGTTGGTAAGCATGGTTCAAACAGCCTGCAGAATGGCCTCTAGGTGGCAGCATAGTGCAGATGCACACATCGTCGCAGTATCAGTATAAAGATGGCCGCCCCAGTTGCCACTTGCACCAGGGAAGAACAGCGTTCTGTTATTCGGTTTTTGCGTAGTGAAAGTGTGAAACCTATTGAAATTCATCGACGAATGAAGGTTTAGTACGGTGATGCATGTTTGTCACGGAAGCAAGTCTACAAATGGAGTAAGAAGTTCGCAAATGGTGTGACTTCAGTGGAAGATCCTCCTCGTCCAGGTCAGGCACAACGAGTTGTGACTCCACAGAACATTGCAGCAGTTGAATCCATAGTGAAGGAAAACCGCCGAGTGACACTGAATGACATTGCAGCATGTTTACAGAGTATTCATGGATCAGCACACCACATTGTGCATGATGTGCTCCAGTTTCACAAACTGTCTGCAAGATGGATGCCATGGCAGCTGACTCCTGAAATGAGAGAACGACGCGTTGATAGTTGTGAAGAACTTCTTCGGCGCTTTGAACGGGAAGGTGATGGCTTCCTTGCAAGAATCGTTACTGGGGACGAAACCTGGGTTCACTTCCACCAAAAGAAAACGAAGAGAGCGAGCAAGGAATGGCGCCATTCCTCATCACCAAAACCAAATAAGTTTCGAACAGAACCATAAGCAGGGAAGGTTATGCTGACTCTTTTGGTACGAAAAAGGCGTCATTTTGGAGCATTAGGGACCACTGTCACCAGTGCATCATACACAGATCTCCTAAAAAATCATCTGCGGCCTGCAATCAAATCAAAGCGACGTGGATTGCTGTCAGCAGGTGTTGCAACATGATAATGCAAGGCCTCACACTGCCCATACAACAGTAGCAACACTCACAGACCTGCATTTTGAGTGTCTTCCTCATCCACCATACTCACCTGACTTTGCCCAAAGTCATTTCCATATGTTTGGACCATTCAAAGACGCAATAGGAGGAAAGAAGATCCGTTCTGATTAAGAGGTACGCCACGCGGTGCACGAGTGGTTGTGCAGACTACCAAAAGATTTTTTTTCTAAAGGAATTTATGCACTTTGTAAGCGCTGGAGGACTTGCATTGAGCGTAGGGGAGATTATGTTGAAAAGTGATACTGCTTTGTACCACTCTTGCCCAATAAATAACATTTTAAAAATATTTAAGGTTTTCATTTGACCCACCTTTGTATTAATTGCTTAATAGCTTACAGGTGTGAAATAGACGGCTTAAAAACTCACCTCCACCTTACAATGATACTTTTTCGTAACAAAACATATTTTCAACATTTGAGTATCAAACTCAAACATTATGTGAATCAAGTAACGAAATTTCCGCCACAAGTAGATCATACCGTAGTGCTAAATATACCCTAGGTCTTGTATGTACCGACATTTGAGAGCACAAATACCCTCCTCTACCTCAACGTTTCCACTAAACATATAAGGTGAAAAAAATCCAACCGATCATATAAACTCGCAGTTGCGAAGAGCGCGCCGACCGCCGACTGCCAGCAACCGCGGTCGCGCTATCCGCCACTGGCGAGCGCTGGTGGGGAGAGACCCGCACAAACACGGTGTAAATTTTAAGCTGACAAACCAGAATAACTCGAAAAATAAGTTTCACACGAAAAAATGTGTAGAAACCAAAGTCGATTATTTTCGAGTAGGACATCTGCTGGTGCTAAAATTAGCCCGCCACCCCAGCCCCCTGGGGGTGGGGCAGGAGGCAACTTTAAAATTTCATATGGGAAACCCCATTTTTTATTGCAGACTCAGCTTCTACATAAAAAACCACGTACATTTTGTCTTAAGCATTTGTTCTGATTCTTGGTAGTTGGCGCTGTAATTCAAGAAAATCCATGTTCTCATTTTTGCGTGGAAAATGGTTACGGATAAACAAAAAATATTTATTTACTTCGTAAATTTTGATTCGCTAAAACTAAAACTCTCCCTGTTTCCCCTTAGGCTGGGGTTTGAGAGAGAGGAATTAGAGTTTTAAAAATGTTGACCCAAACACTGTATTAATTTTTTCCACAGATTCGGCTCAACATTTGTAAAACTCTAGGACATGAATTTTCTTGAATTACAGCACTAACTACCAAGAGTCAAAACAAATGTTCAAGACAAAATGTATGTAGTTCTTTATGTAGAATCTAATTCTGCAATAAAAAATGGGGTTTCTCATTTGAAATTTTGAAGTTGCCTCCCGCCCCACCCCCATCGGGCTGAGGGGTGGCGGGCTAATTTTAGTACCAGCAGATGTCCCCCTCGAAAATAATCAAAATTTCGATTCTACACATTTTTTCGTGTGAAGCTTATTTTTCGAGTTATTCTGGTTTGCCAACTTAAAAATTTACTCCATGTATATCGGCTATGCCGGCAGCCACACGCCAATCCCGTAGCATCCACACACCCACCGTACCGAACACTCAGAGGCTGGAGAGAGACTGCCACCAAGCAGTCAACCGATAACCGATAAATTTACATGGGTGGAATAATCATCCAGTAGAAACACCCATCATTTTGAATCTTCTCATCCAGCACACATGTCCATTTTTATCGCCGCTCACCCAGCATACTGGTCACTTTGGTAGCTCCCACTGCCACAGGCACGAGCAGATTGGTCGGCGCATTCTTTGTACCTATCTGTCACAGGCTGAGCTATTCTGTTACTTTCGGTCACCAACTCTTCGTGAACACCCCTGCTACCAGCCATGGTGCATTGTGAAACAAACAGCTGCGGCTTGGATGTATGCATTAGTTCCAACCAATTTCACCCCAAACATAGACCCTTCAGCTTAAAAAGTCCATTTTAGCCAATTCGAGACAGCGATGTTGTTGACCACAAACCTCGAATTTCTCATGCAAAATGTAGATAGAGGAAATCTGGGCATGCACGAGTTTTCACATCACTAAAGTATAGTTATGTGTTGCGAAAATCCTGTACCAGTATGGCATTGGCTACATTTTCACTAAGTATTTTCTCATCACGTAGGAAAAAATCTATTTTAATCAGCTTAATGTCTGTTACGTGATGCATCACAGTTCTAGAATATTAAACTCATTTCTGGCTCATGGTGGAGTGCTAAGATCTACCTCTGTCACAGGATACCTCTCACTTTCGAACTCCCTGAAAGTATACAAACGCCTCATCACGTATGAAGTCTCTTAATGTAGTATCACAGAGAAGTTGTAAATATTAGGTTTATACGAAGCATCACTTCATAAATTCGATAATAAATCTGATTTTATGACAATGGTCCTCTTCCCCAATGTAGGTGCGACATAGAAATTTCATTAAAAGATATCGCCCCAACGAAAAAAACTCCTGTCTACCACTCCACTCCAATTCAAGAATCATATCAATGGTACCCTAGCCATCACTTCCACCCACCAGGCAGCATGTCATTGATATCACATTGATAGGCTAATTATCAAATTGGTCATGAGTGTCACGTTACATGGCGAGTAATTTTTTTTTTCGGCAGTAGGATTACACTCACCAGGTAGCTCATATGGGAATCGCTGGGGGAAAGAGAATGTTCTTTTCGGGGAACACTATTGAGAACCAACATTTGAAGGTTACCGGAGAAACATTCTAGCAATATCATTTTGCGTAAGTACTGCACTATTAAAAACTCGATCACAACGACTATGTTACTGTCATCCTCCATAAAAAGCGATCTTGGTTCTACAGGCACACGCAATAATCACAGATAGTGTTATGTTTTTGGGAAGGGATGTTGTCTGTGATTTGAAATGAAGTCTACCATTCCACGACATACTTCAGTTGGATTATATGGAGATATCTTTTATGATTAAAGCCACTGGTGAATTATATTTGTGCCACTCTCATATCTCGAAACGAGTCAGCTTTTACGAATCTATCTGCTAAGAATCCCATACAGCAAAACTCCCGCATTGTTTTTTAGACAGGCCCTATGCATCTTATAACTGTTCATCAGTCCCTGCCCCACTTTTCATGCAGCTTTGTCCACGTGATCGTTTCAATTTAAGGCAGAGCTGAGAGAAAGTTGGAAACGCTATGTGTACTACATTTTATATCCTGTGGAGAAACAGACTGACATGAATCAATGCAGCAGGACTGTTTGTTGACCACTTGGCGGAAATGGGAACATGTTCTTGCAGGTCCGCCAACCGTATACAATGTGTAAGGTCAGTGCCAAACGAAGCTTTCTCCTGCAACATGATATAGTAGAAAAGACAGTACAAGTAAATTTATATAATTGGGAAAATTAGGAAGACTCCACATCATACAGGAACTGGAAAAAGAATGAGGATTTTGATATTACATTGTGGTGTGTCTTCAAATTACATACAGGTGCTGCAGTCCAAAGGAGATCTGTGTCTCTCAGGGTGCATTTAAATATGTCACCCTAACATTCTCTCCCTCCTCGTTATTTTGTACCATCAAACAGAGAAAAACTTCGAACTATAAAAACTCCACTCACATCACCTGGTAGGGAACTCTATATGACCGCATCTCTGTCTTCCAATATATAGAAAAAAATATCATCTGCATGTTGGCAACGCGTATATGTAGTGATCCTCTCAAATATACAGGTGTTGGTCCACTGCAGCAGGTGGTTTGTGATCTAAGTCACTTCCAGTTCTGTACTGTACTGTACTAGGACTATTTCCCACAGACCATCAATAGCAAGAGAGTGTCGCTGTGTTGTTCTTTCATAAGCAATTTGATGCATTGTTTTTTCTGCTGTAACAAGCTCTGTATGACCACAGCTTTGTACACTGCCATAACTTCGTTTTTTCCACCGCAAATTCGAGGTCTGTAACAGGTGCTAAACCGATATTAACGTGTCTCCATCCTTTGGTTCTCACTAAAAGTTGCACATCGCATTGTGTAAACTATGCTGCTTTGACAACGCACAGGATGGTTGAAATAAGACAGAGGAACGCTGAACGCGCGTGGCTCTGCTTGGAGTGCGCGCTCTGTAAATAAACGCCCACTCATTTACGACACCTACATACAACTTTGGCCTGTGTTCAGCTGCAGCTCTCACCCGATCACGTCAGCACGTGTGTGTAGGTGAACACGTATTTGGATAGGAATTTCTCAGGTGTTACGTATGAATGGGGGGTGCTGCCACCTCATGCCTGCGGAAGCCGAGCAGGGGCTGTGCGCGGTTTGACATCTGAGGGATGCGTCACTTATCACTACCTCCTGTGTACTCTAATGGACAGGGGGCGGTGGACTGTGCTTGCACTCGTTGATTGCATTATTTCGGGAGTGGGTCTGTAGGCCGTGATATGCGATATTTGGACAGTTTACAAGTACTTAGGGTGTCTACACAATACTGTGCTGTATTATTTAGGAGCAGTTTGCAGGTCTGTACTGAAATTATAACGGAAAATTAGGAGTTGTTTACGTGTCTGCAGACTGGGTATTGTGACCCCAAGAATAACATGACGAGTGTTTTTCGTCAGTGTGATAAATATATTCCATCACTAAAGAAAATATTTCAAACTAAATAGAGTGCACTCCTTCTTTACTCCCCCCGCAGCCCAGAGCGTGCTGAGTCGTTTTCCCTCACCATCTTGGTACGTCACAAAACGGACGACAGCATTCTCTGCTGGTGGAACTGAGTACTAGACCTCGTGGAGAACGCATTGTTTGCCGCCATCATGGATAACTGTACTTGCGTCATCAGCTGGTGTCATGGTGACGTCCTCTGGCGGCGAGGAAATCTACTAAGACATTTGGGGCCTGGCGCTCGTGGTGAACACAGTAGGTGGCGCCATCTTAGATTACAGTACTTGTGTCATCACCTGACATCACTACAGTGTCCTCTAGTGGCATCGATATGAACTAAGTCAGTTGGGTTATGGACTCAATGGCGAATACACTGGGTGGTGGTGCCGCCTCTAATTGTTTAAATAAAGACTGGTGTATGATTTCGACAGCTGACGATTTTCAAGGAGAGTGTTTTAGATGGATTATTATTTAGACAATTTAAGAGTTGTTTGGCTATCTCGACATAAATGTATTGCATTATTTAGAAGTGGGTAGTATGTCTGTAGGCTGTGCAATGCGTTATTTTTGACGGTTTACAATTAGCAAGCGTGTGTGTAGAGCCTTATACATGAGTTATGTAGGAGTAGTTTGGAGGGCTGTATGCTATGGGGCATGTCAGTGCATGTGTTCTGTGATAGATATACTCCATCCATAAATAAACTGCTCTCAAATAAATGAAGTACACTCCTTCCTCTCTCCATCAGCCTAGTATGGGCTGAGTCCTTTTACCACCTGGCCCTAGGAAGAGTTGTCAGTCTGGCGACTTACGTTAGTGGTGGTGGTGAGCTTCGTTTGCAGCAATTTTCTTACATTGGTAGCGAAAACGCAATTGAGCTTACTTTACTGGCAGAATTCAAATTTGTCGCCTGTTCCCAGGAGGAAATGGTGGTCAGGTGGCTGAGGTTAATACAAGTGTCTTTTCTTTCCTAAAATTTTCTTAGGTTTGTGGCGAAAGTGCAAGAGAACTTTCTTTACTGCCAGAATTCAAACTCGGTGGCAGTTCCTAAGAAGAGCTGGCTGTCTGGACATTGAAAAGTACTTGAAACAATGTATTTGAAAGTGTAGTGAACACCTTTTCATACCTATATGAAATTGGTTAAAAAATAGACTAGTCCATTTTTCCCGCCATTATCATGTTGGAATTCGAACTTCGCGCGATTATTATTGGGGAGGGGTTAGGTTAATGGAGGTAGGCCAAGTGTTCAATCTTACACCATGTGGTGGATACACTGGGGGCAGCCATCTTAATTGACTTCACGGTCGCCATCTTGGATGATGTCACAGTGGCACTCTCTGGTGGCACGATATGAACTAAGTCAGTTGTAGTCCAGACCCGGTGGCGAATACATCTTCTTGAAACTGGTTAAATAATAAAGACAAGTCCTTTTTCCCACCATTTTGTTTTGCTTAGTATAGATAACTGGGGTGTGACGCATTATAACGTTGGAATTTGAACTTCCCGCCATTTCTTGGGCGTCACCGAGCTGATATTTGAAATACATTTCTGTTTTCTCTCTCTGTCTCTCTCTCTCTCTCTCTCTTTTTGTTTTTCGTTTTATTTTTTGAGGAAAGTATCGAGAAGAACGAGTAATAAGCAAGTAGACATATAATCTATTTACAGTTATTTTCATCAGGATACATAATGCAAAAACACACCTTTTAAGTGTATTATTGCGTAATTCCAATTACTGACAGTCTATTTGTGAGCTTGCTCACATTCAGTGGGGTGAAACCTATCACAGAAACAAACAAAATTTTCTTGTACCATGCGCAACACAAACTAAATCTCGCTGCACTGACGTGTTGTCCGATATATTACTCAGAAAACATATCTGATTCACGTTGCTAAATACAGCTCTATCAGATATCAATTTGGAATATATTGTAGGTTCGCTTGAATTACACTCAGAGCTTCAGCACTGAGATGAAAGAGGCGATAAAAGTTTTGTTGACATGTGCTTTGGGTTGCCAGGCGTCGTATTAGCTACACTCACGTTTTACCTCAAGAGTACGGTCGCACTCAAGATTGATGTACTCAGACTGCAGTCAAGGCTTCCTCCAGGAAGTGCCGGAGTCAACGATGTTGCGATGTTGCCAGATCTAGCATATTGCTGGACATAGAATTCTGAGGGGAGCACGACTGTATTGTCCACCTTACGTGAACGACTCGGCGGTCAATTTTTTTGTTTAAGACTTTACCTAAAACACGTACTGCACGCTGAAGACCCAGAAGAACTAAGAAAACAAGATTAATTTATGAGAGCAACGTGAACTATAGCGTTCGAAGTATTCATGGTATTGTATACTTGTGTGTAAACTCCTTCCAATGCCCACTCAAGGAAGACAAGGATACACAGTTTAGCTCCAATATAATAAATACGCCTCAGTTTGTGAATGAACTCAGACAGGCTGATAATCATTTTGGATTTTAGTGGTACCGTACTCATTGGTGTTAAACTCGTTTTCAACCAATGATTCCCACAGCTACTTGTGATACCTCTTAGACAAAATACTTACGCACTGCTATCAGACGAAAAGATCAACCTGACACAAACTGTGGGCGACCGCTATGGTCGCAGGTTCGAATCCTGCCTCGGGCATGGATGTCTGTGATGTCCTTAGGTTAGTTAGGTTTAGTTAGTTCTTCTTAGTTCTAGGCGACTGATGACCTCAGAAGTTAAGTCGCATAGTGCTCAGAGCCATTTGAACAAACTGTGGGAAGTTTGTTTTACAACCTTCGTACCGGGATAAAGAGCTTTTCCTGTTTGAGTTATCTGTGAACGTTGATTTAACAAGAAACTAAATTCCTTCACCTACGACAATGTTTAAAGAAATCGTCTTAATGACACTAAATCGTGGTTTGTGACTCGTTTACCGGACGTACCCTGCCGCATTTCGCTGGTTGGAAGGCAAAAATCTTACTGACAAATTTCACAGAAGGAAAAGGGGGATGAAATTTTTCCCATTCGAAGGTCATGTTGTTTTATTTAAATGATTACAAAATCAGGAAAACTAACAGTGAGGTTGTCAGTATAAGCACATTACTGTTGTCAGTATGATGTTGCACTGCACAGGGCCGTAATGATAAAGGGCTCGTTTAGGTCACGCAAATTGTATAAGGAAGTGGAAGAGAGAGCACCACTAAATTCTACAATCCGTATGCACTGCATACACACAGAAATTACTGTTACGGTGTATTTATGGAGGCCAATGAGTGAATTGCGTATTTTCCTGTGAGAAAGAGCACTGGCAAACAGTCTTCGCTACAGTAGGTAACTTAAACTGGTGTCACTCTGAACTAGAATTTATGGTCAGCGACTAAGTGTAAGGTCAATGAGTCGGGTGCGGGTTCTGCAACTGTGAAATACTTTCCTTCATTAAAGAAGCGAATTTTAAATTTGAACTAATATTGCGAAAAATTTCAAAATCTTTCTGTTTATTGCAAAGGAAAAGAGTTGATTTTCTAAAACATTCTCTGTCACACACAACTTCAAACAGGTCACGTGGAACAAATCATATGGAAGAACTGGCAGCAGCGTACATCGGAAGGCAGTAAGATCCCTTGGCTTTTGGGATGGCAGTATTCGACAGCTTCGACAGCCATTTCGAGGCGCAAGCAATTGAAGAAAGTCAGCGTGTTTTTCTTATCAAGTAACGGGTACATAAATTACTTTAATTTTAATGTAATCCACGAGTAATTGCTGACGTTTGATATTAACATGAAAGGGATTCCGTAGACAAGGAAAGAACCTGTCCTTGGGCAACTACTTCTATAATGACCAAAAGGCATTAAATGATCTTCAAGCACATGAGTTCCAGCAGCGGTATGAAGAACATGATAGTAATAATGACGGTAATAATCGAATTATCCGGTAACTTCACACTTCACAGTGGATCTTCTCGAACTAAGAAATTTTCTGAATTAGTGAAAATTTCAAAATGGCTTCACATCGAGTCTGTGATGCCTAGAGATGCTCACATGAGAATAGCATAATGTCCATGTCGGAAGTTTGCTTCTACGTAACCATTTAATAGACTCGCATTTTTTCCACTGTGACTAATTTTGAAGCTAAGCACATCATCCGTGTCAGCAGACTCCTGGGACTGGAAAATGAGGCCACAATGGTCTGATGGAACGAACTATCACAGGTGCAATGCCTAGCTTCAGGCATTTATGTTTGAGGCACAAACAGATTTACTTTACCTCTGGTAACCTCAAGACAAAGACGTTATAATCCAGAATCCGCATTAAGCATCACGTTCCTTCATTACCAACTGGGCAGAGCCGTTTTACGTTGGGAAATGACGTAGGCGGAAGTCATGGTAAACAAAACTACTGTCGCCAGTAAACTTACTTACATTAGAAAATTTTATTTTATTTGATGAAAAGATAGCAATTTAAAGGAATAGGGCTCTTATTTTACTTGTACTTGACTGAACTAGAGACGTTGATTAATTTGGTGCTGGAATGTGATTCGAATTCGTATCTTCTCTTTCGAGGATCTGAATCTCTCAGAAGAGTATAGTTCAATCGTTTCGTTCCTTTTCACAAGACTGCTATCTTCTCTAGGTCGCCTACAAAGGTAAGTATGTGGGTCCAAATCCTAAACCAGTACAAAAATATTCATAATTTCATTTCAAGCCGCAGGACGTGCACACCGGCCTGCTAGTAAAAATTAACGTGCATTTTTAATGTCTGTTCATGTGTTGTCAACAATCGAAATAGGTGTCATTATTTCTGGTCAAACAAGCACACATCTTACTGTTGGTGAGTAAGCAATTGATACTTAAGTTATATTCGTGGATGATAAAGAAGGACGGTTGATGTGCAGTTCCATTGTCGTTCAGGCACAACAATTTATATCTTTAGTTCAGATTCAAACACCTAGCAGCTGGTAAGAAAAACCGATACGTAACATTTTATTTTACTTGGTTAACAATCCGATTACGTGTTGGGTTAGTGTCTCCATCACAGAACTTTACATCATGAGCTTCATCTTTAAATGCATGCATACTTTATTACTTCTGAATGGAGGTATATCAGACATCTTTCGTGGTTAGTTAACAGGGACGAAAGGGTCTTAATAGGAGTCCCGGTTTATTACAAAAACCGTCGTCTTTTATTTTCAAGTTTAGATTTGGTTACTGATACTGGCGAAAATTTCGGTAATTAATGACTCTTCATGGCTAGTCAGCAATATGATTAGATTAGATTACATTAATACTTGTTGCATAGATCATGACTACATTTCGTAATGATATGAAACGTGTCATTTTAATTCATGATTTCTTTACATACCATGATTCCATTTCTTTACAACAATTTTTTACTTTCTCTCTCATTCTTTTTTATGTTTATCTCTCTCTCTCTCTCTCTCTCTCTCTCTCTCTCTCTCTCTCTCCTCACGCACGCACACACACACACTCTTTTTTTACTTCAATTTGTTTTTGTGCTCGATAATTGGCCACACACGAAAACGTCCGTGAATGAGTTTCTTAGTATTGAGTACACTTAAGGAAGAAATATAAAAACAACTAGAAGAGTTACTGATTTATGATGCTTAGTTTGCAGTCAGTTCTGAGCATTATTAGTAACTACGCTCCAGTCCCTAAACCTAGTTACAGAAATGCGAATCAGACGTATTACGTATTCCAAGCCGTGCCAGCCGCGTCTTTGAGACGCCAGGTATGGACCCTTCCCGGCCCGCTGTAGGAACACATCGGTTCGTCCTGTTCCTTCTGGTACTGTAACTGAGATTTGGCAACAAGGTAAGGTATGAAACTTCCTGGCAGATTAAAACTGTGTCGGACCGAGACTCGAACTCGGGTTGGCAGAGCACTTGGTTGATAGAGCACTTGCACGTGAAAGGCAAAGGGCCCGAGATCGAGTCTTGGTCCGGCACACAATTTTAATCTGCCAGGAAGTTTCATATCAGCGCACACTCTGCTGCAGAGTGAAAATTTTTATTCCAGAAAGGATGGATATTTTCTTTGGTCTATAAGGTAGTAGTTTTATCACTTTGCAGTTCGTCACCACAGTTTATCGTAGAGAAATTTGCATGGAGAATGTATGCCATGTGCTGAGAATATATTTCCTACATTGGATATCCTTTCTTTCAGAAGTGCTAGTTCTGCAAGGTTCGCAGGAGAGCTTCTGTTAAGTTTGGAAGGTAGGAGACGAGGTACTGGCAGAAGTAAGGCTGTGAGGACGGGGCGTGAGTCGTGCTTGGGTAGCTCATTTGGTAGAGCACTTGCTCGCAAAAGGCAAAGGTCCCGAGTTCCAGTCTCGGTCCGGCACACAGTTTTAATCTGCCAGGAAGTTTCATATCTGCGCACATTCCGCTGCAGAATGAAAATCTCATTCTGGAAGGTAAGGTATGTTTGGCAACTCTGTGATCGACGAGTTACTTCCTCGTGTGCACGAAATTAAGCCTCAAAGTTCTCTTCATTTTTCCTGTCATTTCCATTGAATAATTATTATCGCTTGAGGTGTAACAAAATATTGTAAATTTACGGTTTTCAGCCCAGGAAAGTCGTTGCACGTGGAAATCGCAAATAATCTCGTACTTTAAATAGCGGTTTACGAGTTCCAGCCACTATTGCTCTCGTAAAAGGAAGCTAACACACATTATTTCTTCAGTAGCTCTGTGGCGACATGTATATCTGTGAAAAAGTGTTTGTTATGGTTTGCGGTTCCAGTCTCGCTGGCTCCAACGTTTTTATCCCTTCTGAGAAAGAGCTACAAGCAGTCAGAACAAACATCGATAAGAAAATCGCAAGAAAATACTTTCAGCTCATAGTGCAATGGTAAAAAACTTATAATGCTGCACATGAGGTATCACCTCATTCCGATGCTGACAAGCAAATTTTGGGTTTGTGGGAATACATAACTTTATTTATGAAATGCCACATTTGCATACCTCTTGAGTATGACACAGCATACCAATTAAACACAGACCCAATAGAAATCTAAGTGAGTAGTATTATACTTATTCATAGCGGTAGAGGAACGCTTATGTATAGAAACCCAGTTTTATTAAAACAGACTTTCGTCGTACGTTTATCGTGGGTAGTTTTATTTCATTTCTTATAAGACAGTGCACAGCGGCTGGTCCCGGCGGAGGTTCGAGTTCTCCCTCGGGCATGGGTGTGTGTGTTTGTCCTTAGGATAGTTTAGGTTAAGTAGTGTGTAAGCTTAGGGACTGATGACCTTAGCAGTTAAGTCCCGTAAGATTTCGCACACATTTGAACATTTTTGAACAGTGCACAATTTTCGTCAGGTTACTTTTAGTGTTGTTAAAAGAATAGTAAACATGAGAGAAATTAATCATCAACGATATATGCGAATTCTCTGATGTTATCTACACTCCTGGAAATTGAAATAAGAACACCGTGAATTCATTGTCCCAGGAAGGGGAAACTTTATTGACACATTCCTGGGGTCAGATACATCACATGATCACACTGACAGAACCACAGGCACATAGACACAGGCAACAGAGCATGCACAATGTCGGCACTAGTACAGTGTATATCCACCTTTCGCAGCAATGCAGGCTGCTATTCTCCCATGGAGACGATCGTAGAGGTGCTGGATGTAGTCCTGTGGAACGGCTTGCCATGCCATTTCCACCTGGCGCCTCAGTTGGACCAGCGTTCGATCTGGACGTGCAGACCGCGTGAGACGACGATTCATCCAGTCCCAAACATGCTCAATGGGGGACAGATCCGGAGATCTTGCTGGCCAGGGTAGTTGACTTACACTTTCTAGAGCACGTTGGGTGGCACGGGATACATGCGGACGTGCATTGTCCTGTTGGAACAGCAAGTTCCCTTGCCGGTCTAGGAATGGTAGAACGATGGGTTCGATGACGGTTTGGATGTACCGTGCACTATTCAGTGTCCCCTCGACGATCACCAGAGGTGTACGGCCAGTGTAGGAGATCGCTCCCCACACCATGATGCCGGGTGTTGGCCCTGTGTGCCTCGGTCATATGCAGTCCTGATTGTGGCGCTCACCTGCACGGCGCCAAACACGCATACGACCATCATCGGCACTAAGGCAGAAGCGACTCTCATCGCTGAAGACGACACGTCTCCATTCGTCCCTCCATTCACGCCTGTCGCGACACCACTGGAGGCGGGCTGCACGATGTTGGGGCGTGAGCGGAGGACGGCCTAACGGTGTGCGGGACCGTAGCCGAGCTTCATGGAGACGGTTGCGAATGGTCCTCGCCGATACCCCAGGAGCAACAGTGTCCCTAATTTGCTGGGAAGTGGCGGTGCGGTCCCCTACGGCACTGCATAGGATCCTACGGTCTTGGCGTGCATCCGTGCGTCGCTGCGGTCCGGTCCCAGGTCGACGGGCACGTGCACCTTCCGCCGACCACTGGCGACAACATCGATGTACTGTGGAGACCTCACGCGCCACGTGTTGAGCAATTCGGCGGTACGTCCACCCGGCCTCCGGCATGCCCACTATACGCCCTCGCTCAAAGTCCGTCAACTGCACATACGGTTCACGTCCACCCTGTCGCGGCATGCTACCAGTGTTAGAGACTGCGATGGAGCTCCGTATGCCACGGCAAACTGGCTGACACTGACGGCGGCGGTGCACAAATGCTGAGCAGCTAGCGCCATTCGACGGCCAACACCGCGGTTCCTGGTGTGTCCGCTGTGCCGTGCGTGTGATCATTGCTTGTACAGCCCTCTCGCAGTGTCCGGAGCAAGTATGGTGGGTCTGACACACCGGTGTCAATGTGTTCTTTTTTCCATTTCCAGGAGTGTATAACAGTCTGACAATGCACATGCAGTTTATCGATTTAGATGCTTGTTCTGAGTTAAGGCTGTCAAACAAGGTTTGAAGGAGAATAAAATGCCATACCACACGTTAGCTAACGTAGAAAATACTTTTCTGACGTACTTTGGCACCATACGCTCTCCCCATACATAATTCAAAAGTTTCGAGATGCATCTGGTGCCAGGCTGTCTATTAAACCTGAAAAGAACAAAATGTCGCAGAAGTTAGCCCTTTTTCCACATGTGACTATTTTGGATTGAAAAGTAAAGAGAATTATGTTCAAAGTTCCATTACATTGATAACTTCAGCAGGCAGCAGAATTGCGTCTTACAAAATGCAGCAATGTACTCGAACTCGTGATGTCTTATCTACAGGGCACAAGGGTTACCGTTACGCTACTACCTGGCACGTAGCTGCAGCAGCTCAAGAAGTCAAGAACAATTCCTCCAGAACTTCCGCATACCACAGTGCTGTGATATAATGCATATGACCAGATCTATACTTCTGAGAGACATACAGTTACAGCGTTTCTTTAGCACTGTACGACTTTTGCAACAAACAGATAGCGCAATAGAGTAGCTCAAGTGGAAGGAACACTTCCTATTTAAATTTCTGCATCCTACACTGTTGGCAGTTCTGATTTTATTTCGGTAATTACAAAACAGAGTCGAATGTATGCACTGGGTAGCCGAGGCAGCTAGTTCAAGGCGATTCGGTCAACCAAGTAAATGAATGTACTGAACATGCTGCAAACCACTACAGGGAGCCTGTATGTCAGAATTCTCATCCAGTGTGGCGCAACAGCGTTAGAATAGAAAAATGAGTCACAGATCAGAGGGTTTGATGGTCTGTTGGATTGGTGATAGGTTCATATGCTTATGGTCTGGGTACAATTACATCTTCTGCCAATGATTTTTGATAGGGAGAGACAGATTCTATTCTCTTCTGGATACGCCAAGTGAAGAAGCTATAATGGCATTGTGGCCTGAAATTCACATTAAACATGATATTCCTTCTCTATCAAGTAGACGTTAGGTTGAACCACAATAAAGTCAGGAGTGGCGATGTGTAGAAATTCTATCACCAGTAACCTTTCTTATACTAGTTATTTATTTCTAGTGACGAAACAAACGCTATGTGGGGTCACAGGACACTTATTGCATGTTTTATTTGAGCTTCTGTATTACGACAAAATTGGTTCTGAACTGGGAATGCAACTCAGACCGCTCTTAACGCGGAGTTTGATCCCTTCGTGACACTACAGCTCGACTACAATTTGTTGTTTGTTCAAACCAGCAGATTCCTCAACATCTCCACATATTGCGCGTGAATGGATTCGAACCCTGGCACCCTGGCACTAAAGTTTTCATTATGTATTATTAACTTCTAACATTAGAACACCTATCTGCTGATGGATAATAATTTTGTTTTTTAATGTATTTTCATTCATTGTCAACACTAACAATATCTGACGTTTTTGACTCCCAGTGAGACACAGAACTATTGGCGAGATCACTGTAAGTTCAAGGATGTTATTCCGAGCTGCTGGTGGAGAAAAATTCGGTAGCTGACGTCTCTTTGTGTGTAGTCAACAACGATATGTGTGGGGTTCGATTACAAGTCAGCACTGAACTCTTCGTCATATTATTTATAGTTCAAACATGCTCACATGTCGCTGCTGGTGTAACAAAACCATATTTAACGTTCTTTTTTACTAGAATAGAACAGCAACAGGTGCCAGGTTGGAGTCCTGGGAACGAAAACATTAATGTGCTTCGATAACAATCTGACTAGGTTCTGGGTTCGAATCCCTGTCCAACACAAAGCTTTACCTCACGGCTTTTCAAGTAAGTTACTTGTGAAGAAGCAATATTTAACATCTCTCGTAGTTCGTTAACAGGGACAATAGATGCTGGGTAGGAAGTCACGTCCGTTAAAGACGTTTACGTTATGTAATTTAAAGTTGATATTTGCTAACTGATACTGTCTAAAATCGAGGTACCTATATCACTCTCTGTATGCCTAGTCAGGAATGACTTAATTTCCGCCAGTCACGAAATCTTTGCATGACCTGGGTTTGAATCCATATGCAGAAGGAGACGGTTCGTCGTGTCATATGAAGTTCATACATATTCTCACCTAGCTTCTCGTGAATAACTTAAATTTTTAATGTCATTTTGTGTTAAATAATAAGTATGGCATGTTACATTTGAAGAGGAAATCATGAATACGACCAACTTACTACGTGCATTACCTATCTGACGTAATAATGAGAGTGGTAACATTTCAGATACTGTGTCATTTATTGTAATAAATGTGAGCTTACAAGCCTTAAGCACGTCTTATCTGTGATAAGGTGTTCCCTGATATTTGTAGTTCCGTGATATTACTTTACATCTTGAGTTATTGCGGTACAGAGCTGTGTTTTCAGGTGGTGACTTGTTGGAACCATTCTCAATAGTCAAACGACTGTACTGAGGAGTGATTAGAGGACCTGCTAGACAGCTGCGTTATGCGGGTTGCATGCGAATCAGACGAAATGCAATTCAGGTCGTTCGGATACTTTTGAGCACGACTGTACATCGATGGGAAAGGTACCCTGCTGTAGACGAACGAAATTGCCTGCGTAGTAGGCCATTTCTCTGTCACATCTTGGACGTAAATCGAGTCTTCAGTTTCATATAGGTACGAAACGACAGTTGCTATACTTTTCATGTTCGTCCTATCCTAAGGGTGTTCAAGTGGACCATCGGGGAGAGGGCAATTCTTAGGTTTTTTAGTAGATTGGTGTATAAGAAGCGCAGATATTCTGGTAGAAAATCAAACAACACATGGGAATGTCAGCAGCATGACCATATACATAAGAACAACTGTGGAAACATTATATAAGATGAAACAAAATCGGTAAAATTCGAGAAAAACCTGGTATAATAACTAAAATTGATGTGAGATACATAAACGTGAGACAAATACAATGAAATATGTAACATATCGAAAACCTAGCAAAATGATAGAAATTGACTGAGAATACATAAAATTAGAGAAAAATGCCATGAAAAAGAGTACTAAGCGAAATGGATAAAACTGAGTGTTCTGGAGGAGGATAGTAGCATTATGCTACTTATAAACGTGTTGATAATGGAAAGAGGAGGCATTCTAGAGACGTGCCGTCAAGGCGAAACGGCAATATTATCCCTCAAATGAGCAATACAGCCAAACGTCAGACCATGACTTCTGTGTGTAAGATGAAGGCTACCAGGGACGGTGGTAAACTGTGGTAAGACTGTTACATCTCCACTGGCTACTGATGGTAGTGTTTATTTCCTGCTAAGATGTCACTGTTTGTCCGTATGCCTTTTCGGCTGCCGACGATCGTTTTATAGGGCTGCTGTGAATATATCATAATTTCTGAACTGTAATCTGGCATGACTCTCGTAAACAAAAATGATTCAAATGGCTCTGAGTACTATGGGACTTAACATCTGAGGTAATCAGTCCTCTAGAACTTAAAACTACTTAAACCTAACTAACCTAAAGACATCACACACATCCATGCCCGAGGCAGGATTCGAACCTGCGACTGTATCAGTCGCGCGGTTACAGACTGAAGCGCTATTAAATTAGAAGCATTAGGAATAAGAGGGGTAGCTAATGACTGGATTCGATCATACCTAGCAGATAGGGTACAAAGAGTACAGATAAAACATACTTCAAATAAATCTAAACATTTAGTAAAACACTTACCAGAACCAAAACACATTAATATAGGGGTTACACAAGGTAGCATATTAGGGCAAACACTATTCCTGATATACATAAATAACTTTCCCAGTAGTGTTACTCATGGTGAAACAATTCTGTTTACTGATGACGGCAATATTGTAGTCACTGAGAAAACAAGAGAACTCCTTGCAGAGAAAGCAAATGAAACACTCAAAGAACTTAACGATTGTTCAATAAGCAATAAAGTGACACTGAACATAAAGAAAACTAATGTCATGAATTTCAGTTTGAAGAGGGAAAATGACAATGTTAAATTATATGTCGATGGCACCTCTATAGACTGTGTAACAAATGCGAAATTTCTAGGAATGAAGATTGATTATCAGATGAAGTGGTATGAATATACAAAGGTATTTGCAAACAGAATGTCATTAGCATGTTTGCCCTTAGAATCCTATCATCAGTGCGTAACATGCAGTGTCTTTTAGTTACATACTGTTCATATGTACACTCAGTTCTTAGTTATGGCATTCTTTTTAAGGGAACAAATGCACAAAATATGAACATAATTCTCAAACTCCAGAAAAGATCCACGAGAATAATAACCAAAAAGAGTAGTCAGGCTCATTGTAAAGATCTGTTCAAAACACTAGGGATTTTGACTGCTCCATGTGAATACATTTACCAGTCAGTTGTATACATCAAAAATAACATTGGTAATTACTGCACAACAGTTCTGTTCATGACGATGAGACCAGAGCTAGACTCAACTTACATTTACCAAGAAAAAATAAACATAAAACTCAAAACAGCATTTTCTGCCAATGAATAAAACTGTACAGTAAATTTCAGAAAGAGATTAAAGAAATTTTCAAAAATAGACATATTTAAAATAGCAACTAAAATGTACCTGTTATGCAATATATTTTATACATTGAAGGATTACTTAGATAAAACAGAGTAGGGGTTTGGTAAAAAAAATGTTTTACAGATAAATAATAGTAATGATTATAAAAGTTCCAACATTCCACATTACACTGCCACACTATGTTTTTTCCTTCTTTTTCCCTTTTCTAGAAAAACTTACCCCCCCCCCCCCAAGCTATACATACCACAATACTAACACCTCTTCCTCTTTCTGAGCCTAACATCTCACTCATTATAGAGGGATGCTGACTCAGTTTTTCAGGATAGCAAATGGGAACTTTCTGTACACGAATTGGCCCAGAGATCACCAGTGTGTGTGTGTGTGTGTGTGTGTGTGTGTGTGTGTTTAGTGAGTGAAGTGTTATGAAACGATGTGTGTATAGTGCGTGCAGTGTCTGATAGTGGGATATGAGTGCACAGTGTGGCATTACATTATTTAAGAAGTTATTTGTAAAAAAACTATTGTATACCAGGAGTAAATATAATGATTATCTTTAACTAGAAGTCTGTAAATGTGTGTATGTACGAATTAGCTTATTTTAAATTGGCCTAAACTCGTAAATACTTTCACATATCCTATCTCATTGTAAAAAGAGATCTACGGATGAAGAAATCTACTACTACGATTACAGTTTCCCGTCTTTCCCTATACAGATGGGAGTCACAGAGCATTCTCACATTCTTAGAATTAAGTTACAGATTGAAAGATCCCCTCGCATTGTCTTTGAACAACCTTCCCTGGACCACTGTCACCGATTAATATGCGGATGGCCGGGAGCAGACCGCTACATTGATGAAATCTTCTCGGGTTATCAGCCGAGTGGTGGCGTCGTCTTGTCGCAACGTTTCGATGAGTTTCGTAACTCATCGAAACGTTGCGACAAGACGACGCCACCACTCGGCTGATAACCCGAGAAGATTTCATCAATGGAATACGCCGAGAAAGACTGCAATCGCATAGACCGCTACATTCCAGATCTTCTGAAGGAGCTGAGCCCGTAACTGCTCTTCCTCACCAATCCTACTCATGGCACCCATGCAAGCGCACAAGATGTTCTCTGATGCACGCTTGTTGAGGAGATTAGCACCCATTATCGGTGTATAGTACATATGAAAGTGTTGTGATGATATAACAAACGGTTAAGAAGAAGAAACGTGTGGTTTTTACGCCTGATGGAACTCCAGACGGATGGAGTTTGAAACATGTTATGTAGATCAGCTGCGGTATCAATTCTGAAGTATTGTTCTAGTGTCTGAGGTCAGTACAAAGCAGTTGTTGGTAAGAGAGGACATGAACACATGCATTCCCAAGGCTACACAGTTCTGTACTTAAAACACACGCCTAGAACCGCTCGGCCACACTGGCCGGCTGGACCTTATAACCACATACCTGTAGATGAGAAGGAATATGTTTTTTTGGCCACCATTTCCAGCGACTGAATACCGCTATAGACTTGTAAGCGGTGCTGAGCAGCCGGTCGGTGTGGCCGAGCGGTTGTAGGCACTTCAGTCTGGAACCGCGCGACCGCTACGGTCGCAGGTTCGAATCCTGACTCGGGCAAGGATGAGTGTGATGTCCTTAGGTTAGTTACATTTAAGTAGAGGACTGATGACCTCAGACGTTAAGTCCCATAGTGCTCAGAGCGATTTGAAACATTTTTTTTTTTTTTTTTTTTTGGGCTGAGCAGATTAGCGTTCCTTTCGAATATGACGTATTTCCCCATAATGAAGCAAAACGGGCCTCAGAAAACAGTCGTCTGCCTCGGGTGAAACGTTAAACACCCGGACATTCGTACATATCCCTTCTGCATTTGCCAAGAGAACCATTCGAGTGGAACCATCATGGTGCGTGAAGGGCACCTGAGAACCGTGGCGAGAAAGCATCCTATCAACCTGGAGCGGGGTCAAGAAATTTAACAAAAAACACATAATTCGCTGTCAAAATAGGCAGTATGCACCTGATCAGTAGTGACTTTAGTTGTATCGACTAACCAGTTATGTATCTGCAAAGAATCGGGCTGGACGTAACGCATGGATTTGTCGAAGATAAAGCTCACAGTACCTGTACGCGGAATTTTCTTGCGAACCGTGGTGGACATCATGGCGCGAGCCGACGCCGCGACAGGAAGGGCCGCACGAACACCAAACACTAGCCGACACCGAGCGATGCGAAGTGCACGGAGACCGACACGACACTAAACGGACACGAGGAAAACACGCAACGCTACAGTAAAGACGGAACTAATAGCACAACCTAGACGCCCGACGCGCGAAGCGGGAATCTTGAATAGTCGGTGGTTCAAATGTATCTAATCACTATGGGATAGTTTGGAACAACAGGAGTACTGGCCCAAAGTACCGTTATCCAAGCTGGCGGCCGTGACGAACCACACACCCCCTGTGACGTCATCCAAGATGACGGCCAAGACGTCAGACACACCCCCAGTGACATCAATCATGATGGCGGATTTTGGCGGGAAGTTTGAATTTTGGCGGGAAAGTGGCACGCCCACTCGCCAAGAAAAATGTCGCCAAGTTCAAATGCCAACATGATAATGCGTCACACCACACTTATCTCTACTAATCAAAGAAAATGGCGGGAAAAAGGACTTGTCTTTACTATTTAACCAATTTCAATCATGTGTGTTCTCCGCTGGGTCTGGACTCCAACTGGCTTAGTTCATATTGTCACCAACAGATGGCACTCTCCTGACGTCACATCATGACGCAAGTACCGGTATTCAAGACGATGGCAACCCACTGTGTTCACCGCCATTTCCAGAGCCTAACTGACTTAGTTCATATCGTGTCCACCAGAGGGCGCTACCGTGAAATCGCGTGATGATACAAGACCGTCTGCACACTCACGCGCGCGTTATAAGCGGACACACGCCGCGTCAGCGGCCCATGAGCGACCGCTTACATCACAACCTCAAGCCCGCACCTTTATACTCGCGCCGGACATAGTCTTCTATAAATATGCTAACTAAAGTAACACCGACATCGCCCATCTAACCTATCAATTACCTAAGTACTCAATTCCATTTCAGTTTTAATCACATTCAATAAATCAATTTACAGTGTCAGTATTCAATGATGAAAAGAGAAATTATACATTTTCCCACTATCTGCGCGGTGTTCATATAGGTAAGAAAAGGGGTTCACTATACTTTGAACTACCTAGTTTCAACTACTTTTCAAGGTCCTGACCGCCACCTCTTCCTAGGAACCGCCGCCGAGTTTGAATTTTGGCCTTAAAGAAAGGTCACTTGCGCTTTCGCCACCAACCTAAGAAAATTGTTGCAAACGAAGCTCAGCACCACTAACCTAAGCACCTCTTCGTAGGGGTTGCTGGTGAAAGGACTCAGCCCATACTAGGCTGATGGAGAGAGGAAGGAATGTACTTTATTTATTTTTTTGAAAGTTGCTTTCCATTAGAATGTTCGAAACAGAGTACTATAGTAAAAGGCAGCCTGGGTGGCATAGGAATATCATGTAGAACAAATTAGGAATATATCAAAATGTTAGAAGTGGTGACAATCAAGTTACAGTAGTCTATTACAAACAGTATAGTAAGGTGCTTAGAAATGTTATTAGGAAGGCAAAGAGTATGTGGTATGCAAACAGAATAGCTAATTCATGGGATAAAATTAAAAACATATGCTCAGCCATGAAGGAAGTGTATGCTCAGCATCACAAGGATGATGATAAAAAGTCATTTTATAGTAAAAATATTTCTGTTAGTGATGAGTCAGATATATGTAATGTATTTAACAATCATTTGCTGAGCATTGCTAGTGAATTAAATAAAACCCTAGTTTCTACAGGGAATCATATAACTCCCTTGAAAAATGCCTTTCCAAGACTGATGTCTGAAATACCCCTTTGTGATACTGACAAAGGGGAGGTTGAGTCAATAATTAAATCACTGAAGACTGAGGACTCTCATGGATATGCTGGAGTATCTAACAGAATATTAAAGTGCTGTGCTGCACATGTTAGTCCTGTACTTACCCATATTTGTAATTTTTCCTTTAAGAATGGTTAGTTTCCAGAACTATTAAAGTACTCAGTAGTGAAGTAGCTTTATACAAAGGAAGAAAGGGATAATGTAGACAATTTTAGACCTATTTCTATGCCATCAGTGTTTGCTAAAGTTATTGAAAAGGCTGTGTATGTAAGGATAATTGATCATTTTATTTCACATAATTTGCTATCAAATGTACAGTTTGGTTTTAGAAGTGGTTTAACAACTGAAAATGCTATGTTCTCTTTTCTCTGTGAGGTACTGGATGGGTTAAATAAAAGATTTCAAACGCTATTCATCTCTTTTAAATTAAGGGATTTGATTGGGTTGATCACAAAATACTGTTCCAGAAGTTGGACCATTATGGAATATGGGGAGTAGCTCACAACTGGCCACCTCTTATTTTAAGAACACACAGCAAAAGGTCATTATCCTCAGTGCTGAGGATGGCTATATGCAACAAGGATCAGTGCTGGGGCCACTTCTATTCCTTATTTGTATAAATGATATATCCACCAGTATTACAGGTGGTTCTAAAATATTTCTGTTTACCGATGATACTAGCTTGGTGGTGAAGGATGTTGTGTGCAAAATTTGCGCTGTTTCAAATAGCCTAGTTCAAGAAATCAGAAAATAATCTTACGCTAAATCACAGTAAGACTCAGTTTTACAGTTTCTAACAGACAATTCAACAAAACCTGATGCTTCAATTTCACGGAATGGGCATATGATTAGTGAAACTGAACAGTTCAGATTTATAGGTGTTCAGATAGATAGTAAACTGTCACGGAAATCCCACGCTGAAGATCTTGTTCAAATACTTAATGCTGACTTTTTTACTAAAAGAACAGTGTCTGAAGTAAGTGATAGTTCGACACGAAAAGCAGTCTACGTTGCTCATTTTCATTTCCTTGTGATGTATGGTATTATATTTTCGGTTGATCATTCCCATTCACAAAGAGTATTTTTGGCTCAGAAATTGGTAGTTCGGGCAATAAGTGGTGTAATTTCGTGGACCTCTTGTCGATCCCTGTTCATTAGTCAGGATGTTCTCACACTGACCACTCAATATATATATTCTTTACTGTGGTTTCTTGTTAATAATATCAGCTTGTTCCCAAGAATTAGAAGCTTTCACTCAGTTAATACTCGGCAGAAATCTAATCTGCATTTTGATCGCTGTTCCTTAACTCTTATGCAGAAAGGCTTGCATTATAGTGCTGCTTCCATTTTCAGTAAGCTACCACAAGAATTTAAAAACCTTAGCAATAATCCACTCGCTTTCACATCTAAGTTGATGAGTTTCCTCATGTGTCACTCCTTCTATTCTATCGTGGAGTTCCTCCAAATATTGAGCTGATTCCTGTGTTATATTGTTGATTGCGGTTACTTAAACTTATGCCTTGTCTTTTTTTGGGTTCATAAACATTTTATTTTGTCTGTTATTACTTTTGTGTTGTAATTTCATGTATTAACACGTTGCTTGACCTTGGAGATTTGCTCCTCAATCTGGTGCTTTGTAACTAGACGTGTAAAACAAAAAAAATAAAATAAACACACTATCCTCATTCCTACACAACCTCAACATCTCTTCCATTCACTTCAGTTGGTCTTTCTCAACCAAGTGTGACACCTTCCTGGACGTTGACCTCGTCCTATCTGAGGGCTCCATCCACACCTGTGTCCATATTAAATCCACCAAACACCAACAGTACCTGTATTATTACAGTTGCCATCCGTCCCTCACCAAAAAATCCCTCCCGTACAGCGCAGCAACCCAGGAAGGAGTATTGAATGTAACAGCACCTCCCTTGCCGAGTATGAAGGTCTCACAAAGGACTCCACAGACAAGCACTATCCCCCCCACATCAGACCTCCCACCACTCACAAGAGATAGCTAGAAAGGGAAGCCCCCATAGCCACCCAAAATAGTTGGCCAAAGACAGCCCAGCACCACTCTGTACTGTTGCCAAATTTAGTCAAGATGGCAAATCCAAGATAGTGGCATAGATATGGCTACATCACAGTGACGTCAAGGCAGTAAATTCAAAATTTGGAGGGAAAATATGTCAATTGGACTATCTCCACTGACCTAACCCCGTCCTCCTCCACTTCCCTTCACCCTCCCTCCCTCTCTCCTCCCATCCCCTTCCCTCCCCCATCTGGAAATCGGTGGGAAAAGGAGTCATTCAGTGCTGAGCTACCAGATAGGACAGACGTAAGTCTTTATTTTGTATGCATTGCTCCCATCCCCTTGTCTCCCCAATCAGGAAATTGATGGGAAAAGGACTCTGTCTGTGCTGGGCTGCTGGAAAGGACAGACATAAGTCTTTATTTTGCATGTATTGTTTATTTAAGCAATTTGAGTCGTCATATGCAGTAGTTCCTTCTATTATGTTCACCATGAGGTCCAGAGTCCAACTGACCTACTTCACAACACTGCCAGCAGAGGGCGCTGTCAGCCCTTCCCCTCTCCCCTCTCATGATGTGATATAAGATGGCGATCTGGGGAAAAAAATGGTGGGAAAAGACACAGTCTGTGTTTCCGGACCTGCAGCAACCTCAGCCACTATCTTGTTGAGACGAGCACCGACCTCCTGACCCATGGCAGCAACAACCTCCAGCATGTCTGAACCTGTAGGGCTTGGACTCTTCATTAATAAGAAATAAAAAAAAAAAAAAACCGTTAGCAGCCGTACCAGACTGGCCACTCACAAATACTTATGTTCTTAAGTTTTTAGAAAAAATTCAACGCTCCATGATGTGTTTATGTGAGATACATTACCGAAGACTGTGTGGAAAGTTGTGAATGTGGTACTGTGAATTTAGATATCACTGGAGGTCCTAGCACCCACTGGGTGTCATATGTTATGAAAAATGCAGATACCGTCTACTATTTCGACTCATTTGGTGACTTGTAACCAGCAGGAGAATTACAATGATAATTCGCTAACAGAAGACGTATGTTCTAAAATTTTCAGTGCTATCAGGACTTTAATAGACACCCCTGCGGAAATCTGTGCATCACGTTTCTCTTGACGTTCATGAAGAAGTAGAAGCAGAGTATATACGGAAGAGCTTTAAACATTCCTTCATCAGTTGAAGTTCAGATGCAGTGTCATACACTTAGACTTTAAAAGAACAATCACCTGTATTACATGCAAATTATTTCCTGCTGTAGTGGCAACTTCTGCCAGAAAATGTATCAGGATGACCAAATGTAGTGGGAAGAGGTAGAAGGCACTGTTTTAAGACTCATCTGCGCTTTCCAAGTGATTTATTGTTTCCAACTACAGTGCCGTGTTCCCCTCGGTCTGTGTCACCAGGTCCCACAATGCTGAGGAGACCACTTCGCTGTCTGCGAAATGGCTTGGTGTGGAATGGCTGCCTCAGTGACCCATGTACACACTGTGTGTCGGCCTAGTACGTCAGCAGAGTTGCGGCGTCGTCAGGATGCCTGCAGCTGACTCAATGGCCTCTGTCCCTGCCGACTCAGCACCCCTCTGTGTGAGCTACTTGCGGCCAGCTGTGTGCTTCTTGCCGGCGTGGCTGCTGAGATCGCGGCGACAACAAGCACCCGCGATCCGGGGTCCGAATCTGCTGCCCACGACTCAGGATGCCTCCTGCGTGTGTTGGAAGCCAGGATGACTGCCTGCAGTAGCGAGCCATGGAGTGTCCCGCCCCTGTCTGGCTACGGACCCCACGTTGGTCTCAGAGGTTCGAACCAGCGACCTGCCGTGTACTGGAACGCAGGCACCCCACCTGCTGCTGCGTGTAGCTGATGGTGTGACATACCCCATCGTCCAGGAGAGCTGCCACACTTGAATGAATCTCGTTAGAAACCCTCACCTATTTATACACGGCTGTGCGCCCCTGTTTTGCCATACATGCCTCTTCGCGTCATATACTCGTAACATGCTAGGTTGGCCAGTGGGCCCCTTCTGCCTGTGATTTGCGACATACAAAACCGCTACGTACACTCTTTCAGCAGTTTGATGGTCCTGTGGGCTCTATTCTACTTCACAACTGTTGGTATGCATAACTCACTGCCATCCAGCCCGCACCTGGCTGTAGCCTGTGCTAAGAATATTGCACAAAACTAACTTTCCCTATCCTAAGCGGTGGTGACGCTACATTATTCCCCTCTTTGGAAAGACCCAGTCCCTGGGTCGACCCTTAACTAGCTCTTAATTTGCTTAGATCGGCACTTAAGGCACATTTCCTTACTATTGGAAAGCTTAAATATGTTATGGTGCCCCTCAAACCCGTGACATGAAACAAAACGAAAAAATTCCTTTCTGGACGACGACTGCTCGATCAACTCCTTACCTACTCGTCTCACGCCCTCGGTATCTAATCCACTGGGACTTGGGCTACCCTTAGTTTATTAGCTCTTTGCCTGATCATAAAGAAAACAACACATAAAAAAGTTAAGGTTGCGATGACACTTGGCACAAACGTTCTCAAAATGATCGTTATTTACCATTGCCTTTCCCTATACTGAGCGACATGCTGCACAAGCTGTTCGGCTGATATGCGCCCCTCTTGCTATAAAATGAACTGGTTTACAGATCTCAATAGACCTGGCTCCAGAGTTTTATTTAACAAGGTCAGATTCTTCCCTGGCAAAAACTCTAAAGTGGCTTCTGGCCAGTACAGTTGTGGCTGCGTAACATTCAATTGCGTGACTCGTGAAATTGACGCTGGCAGGTGGAAGGTTGGTCCTATTATGTTACACTTAGTTCCACTGATTAAAATTCCACTCCCCTCGAGCTCTATATGTCTCGCTTCTGCAAATACTCTCCGCTCAAAACAACTTGCTACTACTACCAAATTCTTGTAGGTGGAGAAGATCCAGTGCATTCCTACCCGTTGCAAGCTCAATTTTGCCTCCATGATGTCCCTAGGACAGTCTATTCCTTTTCCCCTGGCTAAAAATAACTGCACCGTGTATGTGTCCTATATTTCTAGCTTCACGGATTTTCCCCCAACATTCACTATTTTTAGTCCAAACTCAACACCGATTGTGTGACTATTTTCATACTTAAATATACATTATATGAACTGGTGCAATAAACACGACTTCCCTGACTCAGCACTGTCGATGACTAAAAATTTAAACAGGAAATCGTACGACTCTGGCATCATTCAACAACTTTTTATTACGGCTTTGCCACAAAATTTACTCCGACGCATTTATTTCTCTAGAACTGCATTCGATTCCTGCTCCAACAACACTCCACATACGTCAGACGCTACACTTTCGTTTTCAGTGACCTGAGGACAGGGATCACCATCACCCTTCCTCCCACTTCCAAAAGACTGCTGCCCCTAGCAGGCTCACAATACTCGAAAACACATATAAAATAGAATGCCTAATTAATCTATGCAAACCCAAAGATACATAACCAGAAAAACAACAGAAACTACAAGTACTCTACTACTTTCTAGATCGCAAAGCATGCAGTTCTTCATGCTGTACTCTATCTTCCTGGTTCTCTCTGTGCTTAGCACCTCTCTTCACTCTCTCTTTCTTCCTCTTTCCTTCCTATGACACGCCTGGAATCACATCTGGGCAACCCTTAAATGGCCGTAACTGCCCAATGTGTACTATCGTTGTTCTAGTTGGCAGCTGAAGTTTAACATTAACGGGGGATGCGGTTTCAACAGCTTGGTATGGCCCTTGCTACCTCTTGAGGAACTTCTTCGTTTTCCCTTTTTGCGTATAGGGGCTGGACAGCATTACCCATTGCCCCATTCTATACTGCAGTAACCTTCCTTTCTGCTTCACTGCGTCTTCCTGCTTTTCCAAAGCCTTTGTATTCGCCTTTTGTACCCGTTTCCAAACATTCCGAATTGTTCTTGTGAATTGACGTACAGATTCAGCGGTCCTTCCATTCTGTAGCCTCACCAAATCAAACGGTGACGGCAGTTTTCGCCTGTACACTACCTCATATGGAGACAAACCGGTATTTGTATGGACTTTTTCATTGTATGCGCATACAATGTTCTTCAAATACTCGTCCCAAAGATAGTGATGAGAATCCACATAAAAACTCAGCATCTTCCCGATTGCTCTGTGTACCCATTCTGTCTGGATGCAACACACTGAACCTCAACTTCTTTATGTTCAACAATTTACACAGTTCCTTGATTAAATCCGACATGAAGTTGGTCCCTTGGTAAGTAACTATTGGCTGGGGTACACCAAACTTGTTTAATAACACTTGTGCGACCATTGCTCCCTGTTGATTTGGCATAGCCACCATCTCCACATACCTCGAAAAATGGTCTATTATTGTCAGATCGAATCTGTTCCCCGATAGTGTTTGCCTGAAAGGTCCTAAGACATCGATCCCCAACACAGAAAATGGACATGTCGCTTCTAGTAATCGTTCTAGCTGTATCTGTTTCCGACTCAAATCTGCTCTCTGCGCACATGGTGTACAATTCTTGACATACTGATCCATATCTCCTTTCCTACCTCTCCATCATAACCTCTCCGCCACTCTCCTGTTCGTCGGTCTATACACCAGCCATGACCAGATAACACGTCAGCATGTGCTTCCTTTAAAACCTCATCTCTCAGCTTCGCTGGCACTACTACCCTTGGTCCTAACTTCGTTTCCCTGCACAGAAGATTCCATAGATTACTCTAAGCATCTCCCTCTCAGTTGTTGAGTAATTCCTCTCTGAAACATTCAACTGCCTAGACACATAGGCTAAAGGATGTTCTTTCCCATCAGTTTCCTGACTAAGAACACACCCTAATGCTTGATTCGTTGCATCGCAAGCTACTATAAACTTCTTTCCAAAATCTGGAAACATAAGAACCGGACTTGATGTCAACACTTCTTTCAGTTTTTCAAACGCTTTCTGACACTCTTCTGTCCACTCAAATTTCACACTCTGCCGTAACAATCGCTTCAACGGCTTTGCTAAATCTGCAAAACCCTTTACGAGGTTTCGATAGAAATTGCAAATTCCGATGAATGACTGCACTTCCTTAACTGCTTTCGCTTCCCAAAAATCCGTTACAGCATGTACCAAGCTCGATCTGTTTGCACTCCGTCCTTACTGATAATATGACACAAATATTTTACTTCTTCCAATGCAAAAAGACACTTCTCCATGCTCAACGTCAAACGAGCTGCTCTTAACCTCATAAAGACTTCCCTTAACCGCTGTGTATGTTGCTCCATACTACTTGAAAATACTATAATGTCATCCAAATAGACAAGACACTGACATGGTTTCAAACCCCTCAAGACACTGTCTAGCAATACACTAACACTTATTCTGACAAAAACATAAGATGCCTACGCAAAACATCAAAAATGGTCTACGATGAGCCATACTCAACAACACAGAATGGCAAGAAAACGTCCAATACTCAAAAGAAAACTAGTCAAAACTCACCACAACTTGTGAAAATAATGCGGGCAGTGGGTTTGAATGTCGCATTGACAGACAACGTCTGCTATTCTGCCACCAAATATACTGGAAACTTCTGCCACCAAATGTATCAAGATGACCTAACGTAGTAGGAAGAGGTAGAAGGCACCGTATTAAGACTCGTCTGAGCTTTCCAAATGATTTATTGTTTCCAACTTCAGTGCTGTGTTCCCCTTGATCTGCGTCACTGGGTCCCACAATGCTGAGGACACCACTTCGCTGTCTGCGAAACGGCTTGGTGCAGAATGACTGCCTCAGTGATCCGTGCACCCACTGTGTGTCGGCCTTGTATGCCAGCGGAGCTACGTCGTTGCTGTTAGTCAACTCAGTGGTCTGCGTACCTGCCAACTTAGCGCTCTTTGGTGTGAGCTGCAGGTGGCCAGCTGCTTGCTTCTCCCCGGCCGGCTGAGATCGAGGTGACAACCAGTGCCTGCGATACAGCGTATGAATCTGCGGTCCTCGCCTTGGGATGCCTCCGGCGTGTTGGAAGCCTGGAAGCCAGGACGACTGCTCGTGGTAGCGAGCTGTGGTGTTGCCCGCCGTTAGCTGGCTACGGACCTAGCGTCGGCCTCAGAGGGCCGAACCAGGGAACACTGGCGCCCCATCTGCTGCTGCGTGTAGCTGGTGCTGTGATATGCCCCTCTGTCCAGGAGAGCTGCCACACATGAATACATCTCATTAGAAACCCGCACCTATTTATATGAGGCTGTGCGCCTGTTTTGCCATGCGCACCGCTTTTCGTCACGTACTCATAACACACTAGGTTGGCCAGTGGGCCCCTTCTGCCTGTGATTTGCGACATGCAAAACCGCTACGTATACTCTTTAAGCAATTTGACGGCCCTGTGGCCTCTATTCTACTTCGCAACTGTTGTTATGCGTAACTCACTGCCATCTGGCCCGCATCTGGCTGTAACTTGTGCTCAGAATATTGCACAAAACTAACTTTCTGTGGTGTGTGTACTGTAAGACCTTCGGTACACACACCATCAGATTATTTGACTTGTCGCTCTAACGAAGTAGGCAAGTGTCAGAAATATGTCTCGTGGTCTTATCGTGGCGTGTTTATCTTCTGCCGTTAGGTCAGATGATATAAATGCCACTTGCACGGTTAGAGTAGCAGATTAACGGTGATCAACTTTACACAGAACTTGATTAATTTTCACACACATTTATTAAAATAATAAAAAGCATAGATATTACATAACTTGATTCTGGATGCTGTTTATAATTGACAATTTGAAGTTATTCTCACATATCTCTGATACTTGACAAAGTGTCTATTCATTTATCTTCATGGCTATATACATGAATATGATAATCTTCTTAGGTGCAGACTGAAACTTGATTATAGACTGGTACAGACAGGTGCAGATAAATGCAGACTCGTACAGACTAATGCAGACTGACTAATCGGAGGTCTGTACAGTCGTTATAATACCTTGTGCATTCAGGTATCACTGGGCGAGTGTGATCCGCGAGGAGAAAAGGTTCTACATTAGCAGCGATCTCATTGGCTGCGTCACATATTAATACGCGGATCGGCGGAAGCAGAATTTGGTCCGTCTTTATGGCAGTGCCATCTCGTAGTGTGGAGTCGGACAAGCGCTGCGCATGCGCTGTTGTGCTTAGCGGGGCGCGCTCTAGTGGGAAAGTTGTGTACGCACTGACTACGCGGAATTATGTACACAACACTTTCCCTATCCTAAACGGCGATGCCACTACACTGCCAATTGAGTTGAGCATTGGCGAATGGAATATTGCATTGATTGGTCTGGAGACATAAAACAGCATCCCAAATATCACCGAGACTAACAACAAACTGCATCTGGATATTAATGGTGAAGAAGAGATTGTGGAAATATAACCTAGTGAGTATGATATTGATGATTTAAATAAAGTCTTAAAACAGTCTGGAGAAGATATTGAGCTATGTGCTAACATCAGTGCAGTTAAATCTGAAATAAATACTGTGAATGCAACGATTGACTTTAACCAGAAAGGTTCAATAGGGCGCCTACTGGGTTTCACAAAAGGACAGGTTTTGAAGAAGGATCCTAGTAAATTTTACAAGTCATATCAGAGTGTGGACAAACTGCCTGTCAGTAAAATCTTTCCCTCAGTTGCAACAGGGCATAATATTGTTGAGATTCCCACCAATGCAATACACCTTCCAGTGACAGTTCAGACAGTGGTCTATTTGGAGTTGAGTATTGTGGACCTGACTAATCAACTTGTTGACTTTCATGGTGAGGAAATCATTGTACGATTACATCTAAGGTAGGATGAGCGTACAGTATGAAACCAGTGCATGCAATCCACAGCACGTCACTTTGTTGCCAAACTGCAAAGTGATAACACTATGAGTTTCTTAAATCAATTGGCTTGAAATCTCAGAATGACATCCTTATGGAATGTAACCAGTCCAGTGCAGTATGATAACCGAATTATACTTCAGGAATACTTCTCACATAAACCTTACACTTCAACGACATTTAACAAGAATGATGAAATTAGAATTGTTATCCAGCACCAAGACGCGCTTCCGCTTCCATATAAGAGTTTCATGTAGTTACAGGGATCATTCAAGAAAAGCGACGCCAGTGGGATCTGAGCTTAAATGTATAGCTTTAGCATTCCTGTTTCATGCTATGAACTCAATGGGTCTGAGATCGACAGTACATGAAATGGCAGTATAACATCAACCCTTAAAACATCTGCACCACCCACAGGTTTGAATGGTTTAGAAAATGTGGGATGGTTCATAGAAGATCCGGCGGATAGAATAGTTGCAGAGTACAAGCATTTTCTACATGTATATCTCTAAAACTGCTTATGGGCTACATTGAGGACATAGGCAAATTATTATGAATGCTCAATAGAAACTCATTCTGGTACGGAATGCGACAGATAATAATTAGGGTCAAGGAGCTCAAAGAGGAGACTATGATCACAATTAGCAAGATAATATGGAAAATGCCTCATATCAGTTTATCAGATGAGCAGCGTTTGAAGCTTTTAAAAGTCCCCAATTCCGCTACATACCTATCACCAACATTTCGCTCTTGGGAGGTTTTCGAGTGCCCAGTGCTACGAACTTCAAGCAGAAAAAACATGAGCTATTAAAACCTCTTCACAGCTAGAGAACCTAGATTCATCATACTTGAGTTTCAGACTGATAGAAGAGGGAATATAGCAAATGATTCCACTGTAGTCGACAACTGCAAGTTAACTAATGCCAGAGTCTACCTGAATTCAGAATTCTACCCATATGACAATTTACTCCTGCAGTGAGATGAAAATGTATACAGTGTAGCATATGACATGTATGTGAGGTTCCGTGCTTCTTACTATGAAAGGGCTGAAGAAGAAGGAGGAGGATGTCTGCTCAGTCAACGAAAATTCAAGGAGCTATCACCAATCATCGTAAAAGAGTGCTCGAAATATAACGAGATAATGAAGTCTGGACCTACAGATGTACATATTGAATTTGATTCTTCAGCCAATTTCGCAGAACACACTGCCGCATATGCTCTAGTTCTACATGACCGTGCATTCCACAATGGCATCTCAAGGTGTGAACATCATTGCAGATGCCCCAGGTTTCTATGATGGTGGCCGTAGACAGTTCACATTTAAAGATGTTGCATTCATGGCGTACACAGAAGACGCAAGGAATAGAGACATTCTCAGCAAATATTGCATCACCGAGGTCTTTCAAGGATGCGAAGTAAAAAAAAAAATGTGGTGAGTTCCTATGGGACCAAACTACTGAGGTCATCAGTCCCTAGGCTTACACACTATTTAATGTAACATAAACTAACTTACACTAAGGACAACACACAAACCCACGCCCAAGGGAGGACTCGAACATCCGACAGGGGGAGCCGCACGAACTGTGGTAAGGTGCCTCAGAGCGCGTGCCTACCCCGCTCACCTGGATGTGAAGTGCGCTAAAATATGGAAGACTGCAAAATGTTTAACACATTTCCGCCATAGACTTCACTGGGATGATCCTGGTGTACCCTGTAAAGATTTGGTGATGTCTCTTCGGTTAGTACACCGCACTGATACCATCATCTAAGTGAAGAGGAAGGAGAAGAACTGATGGATGTGTCAAATCTTCAAGTTTGCTGTTATTCGAGACATGGAACAAGGTGTGTGAAAATTATGTTCCTCCTTCTGATTATGAAAATGTAAAATTACTGTTAAGTTGGATAAGAAATAAATGGATTTTTACCTCATAATTTGTGTATGATTTCTGTTCACCCTGTTCCTGCTTTGACAGTGTACAGTTTCACCAAGGTCCTATGTCTGTGATTTTCTTCAAGCACAGGAAATATAATTTTAGATGTGTTTGCTATATGTCTTTGGAAGTGATATGTTTTTGGGAGAGGACGAGGTCATGTGCTCAAAAAGTGTGTGAATTCCTAAGGGACCAAACTGCATACGTCATCAGTCCCTAGACTTACAGACTACTTAAACTAACTTATGCTAAGACGAACACACACACCCATGCCCGAGGGAGGACTCGAACCTCCGACGGGAGGAGCCGCGCAGTCTGTGACTTTACTCCTCAAACCGCGCGGCCACTCTGCGTGGCAAGGTCACATGCCTCCTGCTACCATAACCCACGACAGGCGTAATTCCATGCAACCATTTTATATATTTTGTCATTCTCGGTATTAAAGTTCACCTCTTTAATAGCATCTTCAGCAAAACTAATGTCATTTGTGATCTGCACGGTCTTTATACACAGGGTGAGTCACTAACTACAGCCACCAAGAATAACTCTGAAAGTATGATAGGAGCTGAAAAGTTTGTGGGACAAAAGTTGCATGGGACAACGGAGGCCATAATATGATGTTGGTTTTTTGTTGCTTCAGAGATATGAAGGTCGACTTTGTTTTTGTTTAATGGGATGCTATAGTTTGGTACTTATTTTCAGACAGCAGCTTTCGAGACGAATCCAATGATGTGTAACAGTAAGGCCTTTGAAGGTCAACGAAGCTCAAAAACGTGGCATGAACGTCCATTTCCAGAAAGTATTCGAAGTGATGATCATTGGTATCAGTGTTGGTATCAGTGCAGTGCTGAAATCTTCTTATAATGGATTGAGTGGTATTCCTTATCATATCGGCACTTCTTAAAGCACATGCTCAGACAATTCTCTGTCGCAGATCTTCATATGTAGTTGGAACGTCTTTATAAACAGTGTCTTTTACTGATCCATACAAGAAACAATTCAGAGTTGTCAAGTCTGGCAAACGAGCTGGCCACGACACATCTCCTCCGCGTCCAATCCAACGATTTGGGAATTGTCTCTCCAGTTCATTTCTAGCCATCAGCGAAAAATGTGCTGGGCACCCATCGTGTTGATAGCACATTCTGTTCCTTGTTCCTAAAGGGATTTCTTCCAGTAACAGACCTAATATTTCTTGCAGGAATGTGGTGTGCTTCCTACCATTAAGATTTTCTTCGATGAAATTCTGTTCCTTGTTCCTAAAGGGATTTCTTCCAATAACAGACCTAATGTTTCTTGCAGTAATGTGGTGTGCTTCCTGCCATTATTAAATCCTTCGATGAAATAGGGGCCTATAATTCTGTGCTCCAGAATCCCACACCATACATTTACCGACCACGGTTTTTCGTGAGCAACTTGCCACAGCCAATACGGATTTTCAGTTGGCCAATAGTGCATGTTATGCAAGTTAACATTTCCATGGTTCGTCAATGTAGCCTCGTCAGTAAACAAATCAAATAAATAAATGTGTCATCCCTCTGAATCGGAAGTTGAGCCCATTGGCAGAATTCAATGTGACGCATACAGTCCGCACCAGTTAATTCTTGATGGAGACTGATATCGTAATGATGATATTTATGGCAATGCAGAACACGAACAACACTACTACGACTCATAGGTTCCCTTGCGATTTGACGCAAACTAACACAAGGATCTCGAACAACAGTGGCAAGCCACCAATTTCTGTTTCCTCAATAGTAACTTTCCTTTGCCGTTTATGTTTCTGATGCATTAAAGGTGCAGTTGTTCTCAATTTATCGCACAAATATTTAAATGTACGATGTGCAGGGTGAGTATGTTGAGGATATCTTTCAGCGTGTAAGTCAGTAGCTCTTATTGAATTTTGTTGGCATTCTCCATAAATGAGAAGCATATCGACTTGTTCTTCGAAGGAATACATCATTCACATTCACTTGATTCGACGATACTAGTCTTACCGTCCCTATTAGCGCTGTATTATCAAACCGTGGCATAGTGTTTACATGTCAATGGCATATTAGATGGATACGCCGTATTCGGCGAATACTATCTGTTTGCACGATATACGAGAGAGAATTGTCAGAACATGTTCTTCGATAAGTGCCGATGTGATAAGGAATACCACTCAATCCATAATAAGAAGATTACAGCACTGCATTGATACCAATCGTTATCACTTTGAACACCTTCTGTAAATTGACGTTCATGCCACTTTTGTGGCCTTTGTTGCCCTTACTTTTGGACATCATTGGATTCGTGTCGATAGCCACTATCAAAAAATAACTATGACACCATAGCATCCCATCTAAAAAAAACAAAGTTGATCTTCATATCTCTGAAGCGTCCCCACCTAGCAACAAAAAACCAACGTCATATTATGGCCCCCGTTGTCCCATGCAACTTTCGACCCAGAAACTTTTCAGCTCCTATCATACTTTCGCAGTTATTCTTGGTGGCAGTAGTCAGTGAATCACCCTGTATATACATGCATAGTGCAATAGGAGATACATCTAAATACCACAGTCCCAGTAGCATTGCAATAATTCTGATGGACTGTGCACACTTAAAATCTAATTTCAAAAATCTCAACAGCAAAGGTTTTTACAATAATAACAATTCTGATGGACTATGAGCTATATAGATATATATGCACATAAAAACTAATCTGACAAGGATGCCTAGCAGCAGGTGAAGAAAAACTTAAAAACTATTCTATTTACAAGGTGCTCATGATGTGTAGATATATATTTACAGTCTGCACATATGTTATGTATGAATAAATAAATATAAAAATATATTTTTCATGTTTGTGCTTTTTGTAATAAAGCAAATATTTTTGATTTGTTTTTTTAACTTTTTTCACACAGATGGTATACATATACACTCCTGGAAATTGAAATAAGAACACCGTGAATTCATTGTCCCAGGAAGGGGAAACTTTATTGACACATTCCTGGGGTCAGATACATCACATGATCACACTGACAGAACCACAGGCACATAGACACAGGCAACAGAGCATGCACAATGTCGGCACTAGTACAGTGTATATCCACCTTTCGCAGCAATGCAGGCTGCTATTCTCCCCTGGAGACGATCGTAGAGATGCTGGATGTAGTCCTGTGGAACGGCTTGCCATGCCATTTCCACCTGGCGCCTCAGTTGGACCAGCATTCGTGCTGGACGTGCAGACCGCGTGAGACGACACTTCATCCAGTCCCAAACATGCTCAATGGGGGACAGATCCAGAGATCTTGCTGGCCAGGGTAGTTGACTTACACCTTCTAGAGCACGTTGGGTGGCACGGGATACATGCGGACGTGCATTGTCCTGTTGGAACAGCAAGTTCCCTTGCCGGTCTAGGAATGGTAGAACGATGGGTTCAATGATGGTTTGGATGTACCGTGCACTATTCAGTGTCCCCTCGACGATCACCAGAGGTGTACGGCCAGTGTAGGAGATCGCTCCCCACACCATGATGCCGGGTGTTGGCCCTGTGTGCCTCGGTCGTATGCAGTCCTGATTGTGGCGCTCACCTGCACGGCGCCAAACACGCATACGACCATCATTGGCACCAAGGCAGAAGCGACTCTCATCGCTGAAGACGACACGTCTCCATTCGTCCCTCCATTCACGTCTGTCGCGACACCACTGGAGGCGGGCTGCACGATGTTGGGGCGTGAGCGGAAGACGGCCTAACGGTGTGCGGGACCGTAGCCCAGCTTTATGGAGACGGTTGCGAATGGTCCTCGCCGATACCCCAGGAGCAACAGTGTCCCTAATTTGCTGGGAAGTGGCGTGCGGTCCCCTACGGCACTGCGTAGGATCCTACGGTCTTGGCGTGCATCCGTGCGTCGCTGCGGTCCGGTCCCAGTTCGACGGGCACGTGCACCTTCCGCCGACCACTCTCGACAACATCGATGTACTGTGGAGACCTCACGTCCCACGTGTTGAGCAATTCGGCGGTACGTCCACCCGGCCTCCCGCATGCCCACTATACGCCCTCGCTCAAAGTCCGTCAACTGCACATACGGTTCACGTCCACGCTGTCTCGGCATGCTACCAGTGTTAAAGACTGCGATGGAGCTCCGTATGCCACGGCAAACTGGCTGACACTGACGGCGGCGGTGCACAAATGCTGCGCAGCTAGCGCCATTCGACGGCCAACACCGCGGTTCCTGGTGTGTCCGCTGTGCCGTGCGTGTGATCATTGCTTGTACAGCCCTCTCGCAGTGTCCGGAGCAAGTATGGTGGGTCTGACACACCGGTGTCAATGTGTTCTTTTTTCCATTTCCAGGAGTGTATATATATATATATATATATATATATATATATATATATATATATATATATATATAGGCTGTGTGTGTATGTACACATGTACATAGTACACATAAATATTTACAGCTCAGGGGCAGGGATCATTAGAATCACTCAGGATATCTCCTTCAAACAATCCTCCTGGTTGGGAGTATATTGATTTGAATGCAGAACAGAGAGCTTCTGTGACGCGTGAATTTGAGAAAGATTTTTGCGAATTAGTGAATAATTCGATTTTCGGTAAAACAATGGAGAGTTTGAGTGAACGATATGAAATTTCTATTAGAAACGAATGGGATGGTCGTTATGGCATAAGAAAATGCACTGCCATACCAAATTTTAAGCTGGTCAGTAACAGCTTAGTAGTAAGTGGGCCACTTGGGTGCAGTTGCAGATTCTTTTTAACACATCGATCATTGTCTTATAAACTGCTAGATGCGCACATTAGCTACTAAAATTTTTTATAAATGGATTCAAATCATAAAATTTTTACAAATTTTCAACTAAAATTCTATGCTGTGAATCATATGCTAAATTCTTTTTACCACACATTACCACATACATAAGCGTATCTTTCGGAATTTTATCAGTAAAATTTGCACACAACTTCATTGTAGTTTTCTGTGTAGCTAATACATTCATTCTTTTAGACATATTTATAACATTGATAGGATAATTTTCAATAAAGCTGAATGGACTCACATTAACATCCCCATTCAATTGTGTAGTTCCCTTAAAATCTAAGAAAGCATCATAAGCTTTTAAATAATTATTTGGCAGATCTAGATTCCACATTTATTGAGGAAAAATCTCGTTCCTGCCATTTTTAATATAGATATTCTGTAATTTAACATGATCGAATAAGGAAGAGTCAATGAGCTGATTATTTTTCCTTTTTGTCTGGAAAACAACAAAGATCAAATAAGGCATATCAAATTCTGCAGAGTTATAGAAATTTGTAATATCAAACTCAAAATTTATTTTTTCATATAATCCAGCAATCTCTACAGTCTGTGGTTAAAAGAAAGATATGGGAGTTTTTAGATTTCTAAGTCTATCTTGTTCTAATTCAAGCGAATACTCTGGTTCAAATTTAACAACAGGAACACGAATTTCCATTGATTCTACAATAATTTTACCTTCTTTTGGCAGTGTAGTTATATCTTCAACACCAGCATCATTTGTATCAGGCCAATGAAAAATAAAATCTCCAGCACTTGATGACCATGTAAAAATAACTGTTAAATCTTCTTCCCACATTGCTTCTTTATAATCTTTAAAAATCAACCAAATAATTCTAATGGATAAAGTACTTCATTTTTCTTACTTTTTATCTTTCCATTACTAAGAATATGACCTTCCATGGTTAACTCATTGGCTATGGTTGAAGTCAATCGAATAAGAGCCAATGAAGAAATAAACGGAAATTCCATTCTAGACAAAATATTGTTACAATTCTTTATGGTGATAACATGAAACAGTTTTGCTACATAATTTTCGATTCATTTTTTATTGGATTTCCATAATCTGTACCATCAGTTCCAATAGTACTGAAATTCATTTACAGCTGAGGATGATTTTGATGAACCCAACCATCTCTAATATTTATATTAATCTTCGTGGTCTTGTTGGGTAGATTCAAATTATTTTTAGTCTTTTCATTCACAGGGAACGAACAAAACTGATAACTTTCGACTTTGTTCATGATTTATTTAAGCAGACTTTAGTCTGGGACTAAGTAATTTCTAAAATAACTGTTACACAAGCACCATTAAAGTCAATTAAATTATCGTTTTCATCAGTTACAACAATTTACAAGACCAGAATTAGATCAAAAATAGCAATATTTACAGGGTAATTTGGTTCATGAATTATTGGTCCACCAAATTCTGCATTAGGCTTGGATGAAGCAATACTATTAGTTTCTCTGTGAAAATGATCATTATGTTTTACATACATTCCAACAGAATCATTGAAATTTGTATTTATTAATTCAAATGGAATAATTTTAGGAACATCTTTAGAAATAACCTTTTCTATAGCTTCAACAACTTGATTACTAAATCCAAGCACACTAGCAATACTATCTTATATATCCATATACAATTTTACATCACTTTCAGCAATAATTCTGTTTAACATTTCATTTATTTTTGCAAAAACGTGACATCATCAGATTCAGATGAAAAAACTGACGAAGGCTTAGTTAAAAAATATGCAGAAAAACCAATTGAATATGTTTGGATGAATGATGTTAGACAATTAATTGATAAATTAGCTGCAATTCATTGTGACGAACTAGCTGGAAATAAGAATTATCACAGTGAGAAAGTTGAAATAATGCGGATGCTGACTAATAAATTTAGTGATTTCGTTGTCAACAAGCCAAAAGGAATTCCATACTTAATTAGAATTTTGAATAATCTTCCTCACACATTTTGGAAGAGCGAAAAACATGGTAAAGGATTAGTCAATTGGTTTTTAAATAATGTTCCAATGTCTGAGATGCATTTACCAGGGTATAATTATTGTGGACCTTTTATTAAACTTGAAGAAAGGTTACCTAAAGGAGATGAAGAAATAAATCCATTAGATGAAGCTTTCAAAAAACATGACATTGCTTATAGAGATAATAAATTTTTAGAAAAAAGACATATAGCTGATGAACTTCAATTAGGTGCAAAAGAAAGAGTGCATGCAAGTGATACTTCTTTAGGGGAAAAAGTCGCAGCAACAGCAGTTAGAGGAATAATGTATGGAAAACGAAAATTAGGAATGAGTGTAGGAGTGGATGACAATATAAATGAACAATTTTACAAATGATTATACTTTGCTACCTAGTGCAAAACTAATCCAAAATCAGTTAAATTGAAGTTAAATAATGAACAATTAAGTGCAATTCAACCATATTTAACAGAGGCTCAAAAAAGGAAAAAAGAAAAGAAAGTTGGTGGAAATTTACTTATTACATTAGGTATTCCCGTTATTAAAAATTATTGAATATTTAACAAAAAAGAAAGATGGTAAAGGACTAACACAACATGAAGGTGGATTTTTACCATTATTATTAGCTGCATTACCATATTTAGCACCAATTGGTTTTGTAGCTGGTGGATCTGCAGCAATTGCAAATGCAGTTATAAACAAAAAGAAAGCTGATAAAGAATTAGAAGAACCAAATGACATAACTTAGAAATGGAAAAGAGAGATGGAACTGGAATTTCAAAAATTTCCAAAAAATAATTAATAAATATCCTAATGCATTAGGTAATTTTGATATAGAAGAACTTGCTAAGTAACTAAAAATTAAACACTTTCGTGGAGTATATATGATTGATGAATTACCAAATAAGCCATTTAAACTTGAATGTGGTATAGTAAATTTAGATACAGCTGATAAGCCTGGTACACATTGGATTTGTTATTATAAAAATAAAGATAAAAAATTTGTTTTTGATTCATTTGGTGGTAATATACCAAAAAATTAGTTAACTATTTAGGGTAAAGCGAATTATATTACAATACAGAAAGAATACAAAATTTTGATGAAGTAATATGTGGTCATTAGAGTTTATTCGTTTTAAAATTGTTATGTGAAAATTATAATTTTAATGATATTTTAAATTTAATAAATGGAAATTTTATGGAAATAAGATACATCAAAGTGGACATGTAGTTAATACATCTTCATTCGACCTAGAAAAAATCTAAAATATGATTAAACAACATATTACCGATCAGGTGTGATGAATCTACAAGAGGAACCTTGGTAAAGAGAGATATCACATCCAGGCTGACCAGCAAGTCGTTACTTTGCAGCTGTAAAATCTGAATAAGGCTGATAAAATCACTAGAGTTTTTTTATGTGATGAGGGCATTTGCCTATAACTGGTGTAAGCAGTGATGCTAGAAATTAATTACACCTGATTGGTAATATGTTTGATTCTGATGTTAGAACGTTGTTTGACCATACTCTCTCTTCTACATATTTTACATTCAACAATGAATTTTATGAACAATCTGACGGTGTCGCCATGGGGAGTCCTTTGTCTCCCCTGGTGGCAAATCTTTTTATGGAAGATCTGGAAGAGAGAGCTCTCAACTCCGCCACTTTTAAACCGACAGTGTTTTGGCGTTACGTGGATGACACCTTCATCATATGGCCTAATGGCGTGGAGCGTCTCCAGGAATTTTTACATCATATGAATTCCATACATGAAAATATTAAGTTCACTATGGGAACTGAAAAAGATGGCTGTTTGCCATATTTAGACGTTCTGGTATGGCGCAAGAATGATGGCACACTTGGTCATTTGGTGTATAGGAAACCGACCGATACAGATTTGTATCTGCAAGCTACCAGTTGCCACCATCTGGCACAAACAATGGGTGTCCTTAAAACTTTAATCCACTGTGCCCATACTACTTCTGACGTCGACAGTCTTCAAGTGGAACTGATGAATGGCTTTTCGACTAAGCAAGTGAACAGAGCTATGCAGTCTTACAAACGACGCAACAAGGAAGACGAGATCTTCAGGTCAACGGCTTATATATGTTTTATTGGGAACATCTCGGCACAAATAGATAGAATATTGTGGAAACATCAAGTCAGAGTCATCTTTCACCCTCCCCCTAAAATATCATCACTGGTGGGATCCGTTAAGGATGACATGGGCCTACGTAAATCAGGTGTCTACAAGATTCCGTGTGATTGCGGCAAGTCATACATAGGGCAGACAACAAGAATGGTGCAGGAATGTGTTGTGGAACACCAGCGGCATACTCCTCTTCTCCAACCCATGAAGTCCGCAATCACTGAACATTGCATTTCTACTGGCCATTCTATGAATTACAATGATACAAAAATTGTGGCTCAAACATCAATTTTCTGGAGTTCAGTTATAAATGAATGCATAGAAATAAAATTGTCAGACAGCGAGACTCCTATCAATCGAGATAGCAGTTACCAGTTAAATTCCGCTTGGATTCCCGTTGTAGAGAAACTTCGTAGTCAACGTAGTTATTGGTATAAAGATAAAGATTGATCTGATATCGAAATACCAAATTTTCACCGGGTCAGGCGCCAGGATCAGCACATGGAGTTATGAACGCGCACACTAAACAGTATATGCGCAGCGCATGCGCAATTCAGCCCTCTTTGGCTTTAAATAGCAGAGCTCAGTGCGTATTCGCCAGTACTTCTCCAACTGTACTCAGCTGAAGATGGCCAAAAGACTTTGTGCCGAAATATTGCGGCAAGATGTTACTGACTTACGGCAGTTCTTCCATGTTTTTATGGAACAATCAGTACCCCGGGAAAATTTCAAACATCACAAGTAATATGTTTTGTGCAAATTATAATTTTAATGATATTTTAGATTTAATAAGTGGACATTTTTGGAAATAAGGTATATCAAAGTGAACATGTAGTTAATAAACCTTCATTCGATCTAGAAAAAATCGAAAATATGATTAAACAATTTGATCCAAAGATAACTAAAGCAATTAAACAATTTCAAAAAGAATTTAATGCTATTTTTAAAGTAACTAAATGTTATATTGGTTTTAAAGGTAGAAGACTTGCTAATGTAAGTGATCCAATTAATGCAAAAGATGTAGTTAACAAACATTATTTTGTTAATGAACTATTAAATTTTGTTACAAATCCAGAATACACAGGTATTTTAACGCAATTTAATAACTATGTTAATAAAGAAGAATATAACAAGTTTCTTTAAACTTAAAGGAAAGAAATGGTATTATAGATGGTATTATGGCGCATAATAATAAAGAAATAAACGATATGAAAAGAAATCTTATTATTGCATTAAAGAAAATTGATTCAGTAGAAAGTTATGTTAAATCATTAGTATCCGAAATTAAAAAAGCTTAGACAAAAAAGTAAGTAAAAATCACAAAGTATTGGAAAATTAGTTTAATTTAAACATAAAGAAATAAATGAACAACCACACTTCGCATGACTATCACATTTATTGCTTGAAGTGTAAAAAATTTACTGATACACATAATCCATACAGATTAACAACAAAAAATGGAAGACAAAGAATTGAAGGTCTTTGCACAGTTTGTAAAAAGAAGAAAAGTAAATTCATCAAAAAAAATTGTAGGCAAAAGTCTATATAATATTCATGATGAGATTATTAATGAATTACATAAACCAATGAAAAAAATTTTACACGAAGATTTATGGCAAGCTGACATAGTAGAAATGGATTCAGGAAAGTTGCAAGGAATTTCTAATATAAACAAAAGATATAAATATTTATTGACTGTTATCGATGTATTTTCGCAATATGTCTGGGCTGTTCCAGTTAAAGACAAAACAAATAAGAATGTGGTTGATGCATTTGAAAAAATATTCAGCTCCAGGAGACCAAAAAATCTGCAGACAGATAATGGTAAGGAATTTTATAACAAAGAATTTAAAGAACTGATGAAGAAATATAACATTAATCACTATTCAACTTCTTCAGAATTAAAAGCATCTGTTGTTGAACAACTGAACAGAATACTTTAAGAAAAGATGTGGACGAAATTTGCTTTACAAGGAAATTACAAATGGATTGACATAATCTCGAAACTAGCTGACAAATACAATAACACATTTCACCGGACTTAAAAATAAAGCCAAAAGAAGTTAATGAAAAAAATTTAAAGTCGTCCAATTCGGAAAAGTTAATGTCTAACGAAAAATTGAAATTTAAAATTTGGATCAAATTGTTTAATCATATTTTCAATTTTTTTGTAGATCGAAAGAAGGTGTATTAACTACATGTTCACTTTGATATATTTTATTTCCAAAAATGTCCATTTATTAAATTTAAAATATCATTAAAATTATAATTTTCACATAACAATTTTAAAACGAATAAACTCTAATGACCACATATTACTTCATCAAAATTTTGTATTCTTTCTGTATTGTAATATAATTCGCTTTACCCTAAATAGTTAACTAATTTTTTGGTATATTACCACCAAATGAATCAAAAACAAATTTTTTATCTTTATTTTTATAATAACAAATCCAATGTGTACCAGGCTTATCAGCTGTATCTAAATTTACTATACCACATTCAAGTTTAAATGGCTTATTTGGTAATTCATCAATCATATATACTCCACGAAAGTGTTTAATTTTTAGTTACTTAGCAAGTTCTTCTATATCAAAATTACCTAATGCATTAGGATATTTATTAATTATTTTTTGGAAATTTTTGAAATTCCAGTTCCATCTCTCTTTTCCATTTCTAAGTTATGTCATTTGGTTCTTCTAATTCTTTATCAGCTTTCTTTTTGTTTATAACTGCATTTGCAATTGCTGCAGATCCACCAGCTACAAAACCAATTGGTGCTAAATATGGTAATGCAGCTAATAATAATGGTAAAAATCCACCTTCATGTTGTGTTAGTCCTTTACCATCTTTCTTTTTTGTTAAATATTCAATAATTTTTAATAACGGGAATACCTAATGTAATAAGTAAATTTCCACCAACTTTCTTTTCTTTTTTCCTTTTTTGAGCCTCTGTTAAATATGGTTGAATTGCACTTAATTGTTCATTACTTAACTTCAATTTAACTGATTTTGGATTAGTTTTGCCACTAGGTAGCAAAGTATAATCATTTGTAAAATTGTTCATTTATATTGTCATCCACTCCTACACTCATTCCTAATTTTCGTTTTCCATACATTATTCCTCTAACTGCTGTTGCTGCGACTTTTTCCCCTAATGAAGTATCACTTGCGTGCACTCTTTCTTTTGCACCTAATTGAAGTTCTTCATCAGCTATATGTCTTTTTTCTAAAAATTTATTATCTCTATAAGCAATGTCATGTTTTTTGAAAGCTTCATCTAATGGATTTATTTCTTCATCTCCTTTAGGTAACCTTTCTTCAAGTTTAATAAAAGGTCCACAATAATTATACCCTGGTAAATGCATCTCAGACATTGGAACATTATTTAAAAACCAATTGACTAATCCTTTACCATGTTTTTCGCTCTTCCAAAATGTGTGAGGAAGATTATTCAAAATTCTAATTAAGTATGGAATTCCTTTTGGCTTGTTGACAACGAAATCACTAAATTTATTAGTCAGCATCCGCATTATTTCAACTTTCTCACTGTGATAATTCATATTTCCAGCTAGTTCATTGCCATGAATTACAGCTAATTTATCAATTAATTGTCTAACGTCATTCATCCAAACATATTCAATTGGTTTTTCTGTATATTTTTCAACTAAGCCTTCATCAATTTTTTCATCTGAATCTGATGATGTCACTTTTTTGGAAAAATAAAGTTCAACAATCTCCTTTAACCAAATTTTTATATTTATTACCTTTACTTGATTTTATTTTATTTGGATTATTGTCGGAATATAATGCTTCTGATTCAGTCAATATATCTGCATAATTTGACAGATCAGAACTTGTGAATGGTGTGTTCATATTATCCATAGTTATTTGCTTTTTAGCTAAAAGATTCATTTATCCATCAGTTCCTTAATATGTTCTATTACCAATTGTTAATTTATCGCCTTCAAATTTTACAGGCAGTCTACCAAGAAATTTAATTGTACCAACAGGCTTTAATCCAAAAAAATTATCTTCACTATGATTAATGTATTCTAACATTCTTTCACTTATATTTATTTTTTAATACCTTTCTGTTTTCTTTCTTCATCATAATCATCTAACATCTTTGTTATTTCTGATTTGCTTAACGTATAATCTCTTTTATCAATTTCGTAATGTTTAATTGCTGGAACATCGTTAAATTCATCAAAATAATGAGGAACCATTTGTTTGTCAATTTCTCTATTTTCTTTAATTGCTTTCAAAACATTGTCACCTAAGCCTTCAATTCCTTGTTTCACTTGTTCAATGGCATCGATGACTGGATGATCTTTTTTATACTTTTCATACTCTGTTCTTCTCTTAACTGTTCATTTACTCTCCTGTTCCGTCTAGCATTTTTAACGATTTCTGGGTCGTATTTTTCCAAACATTTATTTAAGAATAAAAAACTAATAAAAAAAAGAAACGTTGTCTGTAATTTCTAAATTTACCTTCATTTGATTTTCTAGTCATGTCTACTGTGAAAAATCCAAACTGATCAATCCAACATTTACTACACATTTCTTTAAAATTATCGAACTTAGTATCTCCACCAACAAACTCATGGAAAATATGATTTAAATTTATATCATCCTGTCTAAATATATTTAAAAAGTTTAAATTATCTCTAACTAACTGTTTTGGTATTATTGAATAAGTTTGATCTAAGTAAAAACAATCTATACCTTTGTGTCTTCCTCTAGTGAAATATTCTCTAACAACATCCTGATTCTCAAGAATAAAATCATCAAATACAACAACTGAATTGTCTAGGCATTGATCTAATGGGACAATTTCTTCATTATTTCTTATGAATGTAGCTATTTTGTCTTCAATTTTGTCACATCATTTCATAAATTTCAAGTATTTTGGTTGATCTAAGCTTTTTGAACAAACATATAAATGATTAATTTTATTCCCCTCTAACCATCCTGGAGCTAAAATACAATTATCAGTCATTAATGTAGTCTTTCCACAACCACTTGAAACCAATTATTGCACATCTAATAGAATTTGGTAAAAGTTTACCATGTTTATTTTTCGACTTCTTTTCTGGAAGGCTTATTTTTGGTTCCCAATCTGTTTTGCTTATTTGTTAATAAAAATTTTAAATAGTAAATGAGTAGATTATTTCAATTACGTGGTAAGTCATCTGTTCTCAAAAAATGATTAACTGTTCCAATAAGGGACAGTATCAGTAGTGTTCCATTACTTGGTTTTTATTCAACTTTCCTAACTCCAAATACTACATTGAGAAATAATAAACATTATTGTGATGGTGTAACAATAGAAATTCCTGTAGGTCAGTATAGATTGAAAAACTTGGAAAAATTTATTCATTCGAACAAGCCAAATATCCACATTAAAGCAGATGAAATTTTAAACAGAATTATGGTTGAAAGTGATGTAAAATTGTATATGGATATAAAAGATAGTATTGGTAGTGTGCTTGGATTTGGTAATCAAGTTGTTCAAGCTAAAGAAAAGGCCATTGCTAAAGATGTTCCTAAAATTATTCCATTTGAATTAATAAATACAAATTTCAATCTTTCTGATGGAATGTATGTAAAACATAACGATCATTTTCACAGAGAAACTAGTATTATTGCTTCATTCAAGCCTAATGCAGGATTTGGGAGACCAATAAAACATGAACCAAATTATCCTGTAAATATTCCTATTTTTGATCAAATTCAGGACTTGTAAATTACTGTAACTAATGAAAACGATAATTTAATTGACTTTAATGGTGCTTATGTAACAGTTATTTTAGAAATTACTTAGTCGCAGACTAAAGTCTGCTTTGGTGATGCTAATCTTTTTTATTCTTAAATAAATCATGAACAAAGTCGAAAGTTAACAGTTTTATTCGTTCCCTGTGAATGAAAAGACTAAAAATAATTTGAATCTACCCAACAAGACCAAAGAGATTAATATAAATATTAGAGATGGTTGCGTTCATCAAAATCATGCTCAGTTGTACATGAATTTCAGTATTATTGGAACTGATGGTACAGATTATGGAAAATCCAATAAAAAATTATTCTAAAATTATGTAGCAAAACTGTTTCATGTTATCACCATAAAGAATCGTAACAATATTTTGTCTAGAATGGAATTTCCATTTGTTTCTTCATCGGCTCTTATTCGATTGACTTCAACCATAGCTAATGAGTTAACCATGGAAGGTCATATTCTTAGTAATGGAAAGATAAAAAGTAAGAAAAATGAAGTACTTTATCCATTAGAATTATTTGGTGGATTTTTTCAAAGATTATAAAGAAACAATGTGGGAAGGAGATTTAACAGTTATTTTTACATGGTCATCAAGTGCTGGAGATTGTATTCTTCATTGGCCTGATAAAAATGATGCTGGTGTTGAAGATATGACTACACTGCCAAAAGAAGGTAAAATTATTGTAGAATCAATGGAAATTCGTGTTCCTGTTGTTAAATTTGAACCAGAGTATTCGCTTGAATTAGAACAAGATAGACTTAGAAATCCAAAAACTCCCATATGTTTCTTTTAACCACAGACTGTAGAGATTGCTGGATTATATGAAAAAATAAATTTTGAGTTTGATATTACAAATTTCTATAACTCTGCAGAATTTGATATGCCTTATTTGATCTTTGTTGTTTTCCAGACAAAAAGGAAAAATAATCAGCTCATTGACTCTTCCTTATTCGATCATGTTAAATTACAGAATATCTATATTAAAAATGGCAGGAACGAGATTTTTCCTCAATAAATGTGGAATCTAGATCTGCCAAATAATTATTTAAAAGCTTATGATGCTTTCTTAGATTTTAAGGGAACTACACAATTGAATGGGGATGTTAATGTGAGTCCATTCAACTTTATTGAAAATTATCCTATCAATGTTATAAATATGTCTAGAAGAATAGATGTACTAGCTACACAGAAAACTACAATGAAGTTGTGTGTAAATTTTACTGATAAAATTCCGAAAGAGACGCTTATGTATGTGGTAATGTATGGTAAAAAGAATTTAGCATATGATTCACAGCATAGAATTTTAGTTGAAAATTTGTAAAAAATTTAATGATTTGAATCCGTTTATCAAAAATTTTAGTAACTAGTGTGTGCAGTCTAGCAGTTTATAAGACAATGATCGATGTGTTAAAAAAAAATCTGCAACTGCACCCAAGTCGCCCACTTACTACTAAGCTGTTACTGACCCACTTAAAATATGGTATGGCAGTGCATTTTCTTATGCCATAACGACCATCCCATTTGTTTTTAATAGAAATTTCACATCGTTCGCTCAAATTCTCCATTGTTTTACCGAAAATCGAATTATTCACTAATTCGTAAAAATCTTTCCAAAGTCACACGTCACAGAAGCTCTCTGTTCTGCATTCAAATCAATATACTCCCAACCAGGAGGAATGTTTGAAGGAGATATCCTGAGTGATTCTGACCATCCCTGCCCCTGAGCTGAGACACTGCTGGAAATTACGATAATGAATAATGTATAACCGGTTATTCCCCAGCATTGTCATTTTTTTTGGTCAGAGCCTCCTTGTGGAACTGTTGCTCTGGAGACAGCGAGAATTCGGGGTGCTCGTCATGCAAAATAACAGGGTATCTGAGTTCTGCCTTCACCACATATCCTACATAATGAGCTACCTTAACCCCCATGATTTTTTCCACCTAATCCCTTGCATTCGTCTTTGGGTACCCACCAAAACTCATTAGTCGGTTGAGATAGTTGCATGGCATACCTGTATAAGTTATTTACATCCAAATACATTATTTAGCTCGAATCAAGGGATGCATTGAACCTGTCACCATCTGTGGATCATGTGTCTTCTCATGCCTATGGCCACATTGGCAAAGTCTGCCACAGATCCCTCGCTCAAAGAGAAGAAGCATGTGGGCATTGGTCAATAATTCGATTCTGCACTTCGTTTACTTGAGCATTGTGTCCCAAGACAACCAGGTGCTGTCCAATAAAAGACAGGATCCAGAGAATATGTGGTCATTCGTAGACTCCAGAATTTCTCAAAAACGTCTTCAAACAAGTGCACGTTTGTGTCCATGTAAAGCTATGCATTCTCTCCTAAAGTGGGGATGTTGAATTCAGTTCAAAGTCTACATCCGTTATGGCATCGCCTGTAAGGTTGCTAGAGAATGCAGTTATGTCGGGTAGCCTGGTTTCGTTGTGTTCCTCCTTCCTATCTACATACTAGTATGGGAAAACTCCCTTCCTAGTCACAAGTTGAAACTTTTCCTCGTCGGGAAATGCAGCTCGATTGATATGCATATCCCCCCGAGGTTGAGTTTCAACGAGTTTCTGGAGTGGCGCCTGCATAAAACGTAGCATATCAAGGAAGCGGAGCGTAATTCCTGGCGTCATTCGTTTGGAGAGTGAAGTGTATTTCTCGACGCTCTCAGGTTGGACACCTACCCGATTTTTCTCGCAACCGAAATCATCCAAGTGTTCAACTAGAAAGCGAGCGTCTTACCTGCTTAAATTTAGGAAGAAAACGGATATGTGCTATGGTAGCTGGTTGCCCATATTATGAGCAGCACCACGGAATATTCCTGTAAGATGACAGGGGTCCTTACGAGGAGTTTCCACATTTCTGTCTACGGCAGCCCACAAATATGTCAGTCAAGCGCGTTATTGTACAAATATTCATTCTCCTTCGATTTGGTCATGGGAACGTTGTCGCTCTAAAGTTTATTAATCTCCCAAGAAAGTTTTTTGAGCTCAGTGAGCAGCCAAACTGCAGGATTATACCCAACATAAGATTTGTAGCGGTTAAGACTCGACTCATACGACGATACAATTTGGTCGCATATGGTACGTGTTTTTCTGTAAAGGTTGTATGTGAAGTCATGGGATTACCTTCACAGCGGTTCACAGGAGTGAGGAGGCATTCAAAATCAGTGTAGACTACAAACAGGATCGTTCCTGGTGGTGAGCATTTTTTACATTTATGAATTTGTCTTCGTAAGTAGACATAATAACACCTACAAGGTCTTTGAAAGCGCAATCTACTAGATGTGCCACTAATAACTTGTCTGAGGAAAAATAATTCAGGCACCTTAAGCAAATATGTTATTTACCATCATGCTCACTCACAATCAAAATGGCTCTGAGCACTATGCGACTTAACTTCGAAGGTCATCAGTCGCCTAGAACTTATAACTAGTTAAACCTAACTAACCTAAGGACATCACACACATCCATGCCCGAGGCAGGATTCGAACCTGCGGCCGTAGCGGTCGCTCGGCTCGAGACTGTAGTGCCCAGAACCACACGGCCACTCCAGCCGGCTTACTCACAATCAGTTGGGTGGACATGAGTCGGGACATGTCTTTGATTCAAACATAATGATAATTATCGTCTTCAGAGAAGAGTAGCATGTTTGCATGCATCTCACGCTCACCGGTAAATTTTGAAAACTGGAGGGGGCCGACGACAATGTGTTTGTCCTACTCATCTGACTTCATTTTCTTCTTTAGGCCATAAGCATGAACCGATGTTCTGGTGTTCTGCGCCTCAAATTTACGTATGTCCTGGATCTTGACGGGGAACACGATACCATCAAAGTTCCGACAACCACGAATATTATCACCTACGTGACATGTACTGGGATGCTCAGGATGATCCCTAGAGTTGTAATTTTTCTCTAAAGCCGGGATTGACCATGCAAAACAAATCTGATCCTTTCTACTTTCGTCGTTAATGCATGCCTGCTTATTAGCTATATAATTAGCGGCCTTCAAATACACTACTGGCCATTAAAATTGCTACACCAAGATGAAATGCAGATGATAAACGGGTATTCATTGGAAAAATATATTATACTAGAATTGACATGTGATTACATTTTCACGCAATTTGGGTGCATATATCCTGAGAAATCAGTACCCAGAACAACCACCTCTGGCCCAAATAACGGCCTTGATACGCCTGGGTATTGAGTCAAACAGAGCTTGGATGGCGTGTACAGGTACAGATGCCCATGCAGCTTCAACACGATACCACAGTTCATCAAGAGTAGTGACGGGCGTCTTGTGATGACCCAGTTGCTCGGCCACCATTGACCAGACATTTTCAGTTGGTGAGAGATCTGGAGAATGTACTGGCAGGGCAGCAGTCGAACATTTTCTGTATCCAGAAAGACCCGTACAGGACCTGCAACATGCGGTAGAGCATTATCCTGCTGAAATGTGGGGTTTCGCAGGGATCGAATGAAGGGTACAGCCATGGGTTGTAACACATCTGAAATGTAGCGTCCAGTGTTCAAAGTGCCGTCAATGCGAACAAGAGGTGACCGAGACGTGTAACCAATGATACCCCATACCATCACGCCAGGTGACACGCCAGTATGGCGATGACGAATACATGCTTCCAATGTGCGTTCACCGCGATGTCGCCAAACATGGATGCGACTATCATGATGCTGTAAACAGAACCTGGATACATCCGAAAAAATTACGGTTTGCCATTCGTGCGCCCAGGTTGAGTGGATCATCGCAGGAGCTCCTGTCTGTGATGCAGAGTCAAGGGTAACCGCATCCATGGTCTCCAAGCTGACAGTCCCTGCTGCTGTAAACGTCGTCAAACTGTGCGTGCAGATGGTTGTTGTCTTGCAAACGTCCCCATCTGTTGACTCAGGGATCGAGACGTGGGTGCACGATCCATTACAACCATGCGAATAAGATGCCTGTCATCTCGACTGCTAGTGATACGAGGCTGTTGGGATCCAGCACGGCGTTCCGTATTACCCTCCTGAACCCACCGATTCCATATTCTGCTAACAGTTATTGTATCTCGACCAACGCGAGCAGCAAAATCGCGATACGATAAATCGCAATCGCGGTAGGCTACAATCCGACCTTTATCAAAGTCGGAAACGTGATGGTACGCATTTCCCCTGCTTACACGAGGCATCACAACAACGTTTCACCAGGCAACTACTGTTTGTGTATGAGGAATTGGTTGGGAACGTTCCTCATATCAGCACGATGTAGGTGTCGGCGCCAACCTTGTGTGAATGCTCTGAAAAGCATATCACAGCATATTCTTCCTGTAGGCAAAAATTCGCGTCTGTAGCACGTCATCTTCATGGTGTAGCAATTTTAACGGCCAGTAGTGTAGATATACTCTCCATTTACCAGATCATAGACATGTGTATGGACGTCCAGGTGTAGTACTTGAATGAGTGCTTTAACTGGCCCTCTCACTTCCATTTCGGAAAACCAGACCAGTACAGCACTCAAGCAGGATTTACGAAACCAGTCAGCTATTGACATGCTCAACTCCGCGCTATCACGCCATTCTCTCCCCCCCCCCCTCCCCCAAAGATAATGAAGACTTGTGTCTTCAACGCCATAATCAACTTTGCAGGGGTGTGACACTTCGATGCACAGCACTGCACTGCATTTAATGGTGGGACACTGTGGATCATTGAACTGCAGTATGGTGTCACTGACCCGATGTCTTCACTAAAGTAATGGGAGATGGAACTGCCGCTAGCCACAGGATCATCTCTATTACCACTATTACTACTACCACAGGGTGATGTCCATCCTGTCAGTGAAGTGGTTAGTTGTATCTACTGTGGCACACAAACACTTCTCGGGTAGTGATTCTGACGAGGATGAGAAGGAGAATGAGGTGGGACTACCGAGTCAGGCCAGTGGGAGACACCTGTCTATGGCGATGGTTCCCAATGCTGTTTCTGCTGCAACCCTGACCTGGTAACCTGAGGGGTGGTAGCTCATTGCTCGGCCCTAGGACGCCAGAGCGGCGGTGCTGAGATAGCGGCGGTGGTGGCCTCTTGCACTACATGTAGCTGTGTCCTTACGGGCGATGCGTGCCTTACCGGATACTGCTTTGGCGAGGAAGAAAGTTTAGCTACCACCGGTATGCGTGCCACGCTGTGCTGCGGCTGTGGAGATGCATCGGCTGTAGAAGAAGAAAGAAAACAAGTACAACGTTTGCTGTAAGCAAAGAAAGAATACAGACGACCACATGATTATAAGGGGAGTGTGTAATTACCTTTCCCGCTCTAGGTCCTCAGTGTGAGCAACTCACAAACGTTGTCTGGTATATTTACCACCTCTTCAGGCAAGTCAATCTCCTGTTAAAGGGCCAGGTCACACTGCATTTGTACCTCTCCGTCTAGGGCCACTTCCCTGACCCAATCAGGTATTTGTGTGTGTGTGTGTGTGTGTGTGTGTGTGTGTGTGTGTGTGTGTGTGTGTGTGTATACCCTATACGTCTACAGACACATAGAAAAAAAATTAGAATTCTTTTCAGACTGAAATCTCGTTACGTGCTGGAGACTGTTGCAAATGTCACATTGCTTACAGCTGTCTGTCTAGGCCGTCTAGCACTTCTAGAGCTGTCGCTGTAACAAGACAAAACACAAAAAAATTTTTTTAAAATTCCGTAGCTACGACTGCTGCTGCTGCTGCTACTACATAGATATTTCCCTCTTCTTCTAAAATCTTAAGTGATTGTTGGCGCTGTGTATCCGCTACTGCTGGAGATGGTTCCATAGTGTGAGGCTTACGTATTTTTCCAACCTCCAGCGATGTCTCCAAGTCCTTCTGAATTTCCAGCAAGTGAGCTATAGATAACAAGAATAAGAAATAAACCATCAGTACAGAAAAAAACTAATTACACTACTTAGACAATTTTTTTTATACTCACGTGGCTGTCCTAAGCGCTTGCTGTTACTGACGAGAACTTTTGAACACACTAAGTTTTTTTCCCCAATTTAAACACCGTAACCACATGTATATAAATCTTTCACTTATGTGGCAGTTCATATTCTCCCTATTCTTCTTCTTCAGCCGTTCTACAACACTTGCTACTGTCGCTGACGTTGGTGGTGGTGCAGCTACTGCTTCACTTCATGATTGACTGGTGAGAGACAGAGAGACATGCATAGACGCACAACTATACCGAAGAACTGCTGATGACTGAATGAGACCAGGAGTGAAGATGGGAGGGTTTATATAGAGTCACCGATTTGGCGGGAACCGATCAGGTACAGTGGTTGATGGGAGGACCTGAACAGTATTTTGAGAAGCCAATAGGAGTAGGGCATTCTACCCCACCTGCAGATGAATGCTGCTGTGAGCACGCAGGACAAGTTGGTGCTGGTGTGGCCGGCTACGGTTCTCGCGCGCTTGTGGATACAGCAGGAAAAACCCCACTTCCGGTTTCACTTCACTCTGTGGCGAGCTGCAGCTATTGGCGGACGCGCCACCGCTTTGCTGGTCCCCAGTGACGATCGTACCTCATGTAGCAAACTATTGTGAAAGTGAATTTAACAGTAGTTGTTTTATGTCATGTAGGATCGTATACCGAGTTTCGACGCGGCGTAATTGCGCTCATTTACTATAGAAATTTTTTTTCGAGTGTATTTTGCTGTAATGTATTTCCATTCTATGTGCAGTGTTTTGTATGCGAGTGTATATGAAACAAATTATTTAAAGCAACATTTGCAAATGTACTGAGACATTAAACAGTTAACTTATTTTATTTATGCGCGCAAATATTCTGGAGTAGTGGAGGAAGACTGAGAGGTTTCACAAGTGTACCACAACATTTTTGTGGAGTTTGTGTTCAAGTGTGGCGGTATACATCGGAAAATTGAAGCAAACTACTGTGCAGAAATTTTTTTGAAAGTGCATTTAGGGACATACTCCATAGGATTTAGTAACTCCTGAAGCAACTCGTGCTCAAAGACAAGGGTATTTCCCACAAAAGGGCGCGAAGTGTCACAGGGACGGTTTCACAAGTGTGCAGTCATCTTTCTAGAGTCCGTGTTCAAGTGTGGCGGTGGTGTTATCATCGTAGTAAAATGTATAATTGTTTAATTCTTCTCACGTCATCTGCAAAACTGTCTCTCTCTCTCTCTCTCTCTCTCTCTCTCTCTCTCTCTCTCTTTCTCTCTCGCTTTGTGCAGTGGTACATTTAGTTCCTGTGACATCTTCAAGTTACGTATGTGACAATATTTCTCAACACCAGATGTAACAACTCCGGAAGCAGTTCGTGTTCAATGACAGAAGATATCCATGTACCGGGGATGGGAAGGAGGAGGAAGGCCGTGGGTATTTCCAACGTGATAGGAAGTGTTTAGCTCACGACCCACGCCATGGAGCCATGAGCTGGCACGCTCCCTGCCCGAGTCTCTGTGCCCGTTGGAAGAGGCCACACGCCAGAGTGGATGAACGTCTTACTTCTTGTGCTTTGGAAGACTGACTGACTGGACTTTTATCGAATGATCTACAGTTTCAGCATAAGCATCTATCATTATGAGTTACAAAGCACAATTTAGCCCAATCCTGCTACATATTAATTAATTCATGAAGTGTAATGATCTTCACTAAATATAATTGCTATGGACACAGTCCTCACATGCATGGTTACAGCTAATATACTCCTTCTTTTCCCCAGACTGGAATCTTGGATTACGTCATGGGAGGGGAGAGTGGGAGGGCCGACAGTGTCCTCTGGTGGCGGTGTTGTGAAATACATCAACTGGACTCTGGAACTCATGGTGAATACACTGAATGGAGCTACTGTGTATGACAACTCAAGTTGCATAAATAAACAATGCATGCAAAATAAAGATTTATGTTCATCCTACCCAGCAGCTCAGCACTGACTGAGTTCTTTTCCCACCAATTTCCAGATGATGTTGGGGAGGGGAGGAGGAAGGGAGGGGGAGGGAAGGGGGGTTTGGTCAGTGGAGGTAGCCCAACTGACCTATTTTCCTGCCAAAATTTGAACTTACCGCCATGATGTCAGTGCAATTTTGACACATCTATGGCGGCCATCTTGGATCTGACATGCTGAATAAAGTTGGCAACAATGCAGAGTGGGGTCATGTTGTGTTTGCCCTACTACTACACAATCCCACCCTGCCTGGATCAACTGAACCAATTCTTCGTCAGGACTTTGATGATCGATCATCTACATACATCTGCAACTACATCTACATGATTACTCTACAATTCACAATTAAATACTTGGCAGAGGGTTCATCGAACTTCCTTCAAGCTATTTCTCTACCATTCCACTGTTGAACAGTGTGTGGGAAAAACTAACACTTAAATTCTCTCATGTGTGCTCTGGTTTCAGTTGTTTTGTTATGGTGATCTTTTTCCCTATGTTGTTGGGCACTAACAAAATATTTTCACACTCGGAAGACAAAATTGGTGATCGAATTTTCATGAGAGCACCTGTCGACACGAAAAACGCCTTTGTTTTGATGATTGCCACCCCAATTTGCATATCATAAGTGTGGTACTCTCTCCCATAAATCGCGATAATACAAAACGAGCTTTCTTTTTTTTGATTTCTTCGATGTCCTCTGCCATTCCTGTCTCATGTAGATCCCAGACTGCACAGCAGTTCTTCAGAAGAGGCGGACTAGTGTAAACTGTCTCTTTAGTAGACCTATTACATTTCGTAAGTGTTCTGCCAATAAGTTATAGTCTTTGGTTTCCTTTCCTCACAACACTTTTTATGTGATCTTAGCAATTTAAATTACCTGTAGTTATAGTCCCTAAGTGCTTAGCTGAATTTGCAGCCTTTAGATTTGTGTGTTTTATTGTGTAACCGAAAATTGTGTAACACTTTCATTATTTGGAGTCAATTGTCACTTTTCGCACCATACAGATGCGGCGTCTAAATGACTTTTGCAATTAGTTTTGATCATCTGGAGACTTTACAAGATGGTAAAGAACAACATCACCTGCAAACAGTCTAAGAGGGCTGCACAGATTGTCTCGTAATTCTTTTATGTAGATCAGAAATAGCAGAGGACCTATAACACTTCTTTGGGCAACGGCAGATATAACTTTTTTTACTCTATGACTTTCCAGCAATTACTACAAACTGTGACCTTTCCGACAAGAAATCACGAAACCAGTCGCACAACTGAGACTATGCTCCACAAGAATGCAATTTGATTAGAAGTCCTGTTGTTAACACACCTCACATCATATTCAACAAGAATGATATTATCTGAATCCATGCTCACAGTGTCGTATACAATATATGTTCCAAAATCCTACTACAAATCGACGTGTTCTCTGGATTTGTAATTCAGTGGATTATTCCTGCTTCCTTTATTGGGTACTGGTGTGACTCGTGCAACTTTCCAGTCTTTCAGCAGGGCTCTTCCAACCAGCTAACAGTTGTATATGATTGATAAGTATGGTGCAATTGTATTAGCATACTCTGAAAGGAACCCAGTTGGTATGCTATCTGGATCATTTCATTTGCCTTTATTAAGAGCTTTGAGTTGCTTTCCTACACTTAGGATATCTACTTCTAAGTCAGACATGTTGGCAGTTGTTCTCGATAGGAATTCTGAAATATTTACTTTATCTTCTTTGATGAAATAATTTCGGAAAACTCTGTTTAGTAAGTCTGCTTTAGTGGTATTATCATCCGTAACATCTCCGTTGCTATCGTGCAGTGATGGTATTGATTGTGTCTTTCTGGTGATGTACTTTACATATGACGAGAACCGCTTTGGCTTTTCTGAGAGATTTCGAGACAGAGTTTCGCTGTGAAAGCTTTTAAAAACATCTTGTATTGATGTTCGCCATAAATTTCGAGCTTCTGTAAAACTTTGTCAAACTTGGACCTTTTCCATTCTTTGAAATTTGGCATGCTTTTTTTTGTTGCTTCTGAAACAGTGTTATCTCTCTTTAGGCTATTTCTTACACATCTCTCAATTGCGTCAAGACTCTTTCTTTGAATTTATTCCACATCTTGTTTACACTTACATGGTCAGATTGGAAGGAGTGAAGACAGTCTCTTAGCTCTGATTTTTTTTAAACAGACGTATTTTGGGTTTATTTTTGGTGGATTTGGATGTCGCGATATTTAGTCTCGCTACAACAACCTTATTGTCACTACTCCCTTTATCAGTCATTATGCTCCCTATTTGTCGAGATATTTGTTGCAAAGAGGTCAAGTACGTTTTCGCAACTATTTACACTTAGAGTGGGCTCCTGAACTACTTGTTCAAAACATTTTCTTACAATGCATCCAGAACGATTTCGGACAATGTTTTGCACTACCACCGATTTTAAATGTGTATTTTTGCCAACATATCAAGGGTTTATTGAAGTCACCATAATAATAATAATAATAATAATAATAATATGATTGTAAGAGTGGGATACGGCTTTGAAATTAGCATCAAGTTTTCTTGTAATTGTTCTAAAACTAAATCATCTGAGTCTAGGGGTCGCTAAAAGAAACCAATTATTAATTTATCGCAGGTTTCAAGTATAACCTCTACCATATTAACTCACAGGAACTATCCACTTAACTTTTTTTTTTTTTTTAAATTCTACATGTCTAGGTCCATAAGACCAAATTGAGGAACAAGTCTCTAATGTCATGAAACATGACAGTGCATGAAATTACAACAAAAAATAATAACAGATAAAACAGAATGTTTATGAATCAAGAAGTACAACAAGCCATACGTTAATGTAAACGTTAATAACCATGTAACACAGGAATCAGCTTAATTTTTCAAGGAACCCCTCAATAGGATAGATGGAGTGACCCATGAGGAAACTCTTCAGTTTAGATTTGAAAGCGAGTGGATTATTGCATTGCTAAGATTTTTGGATTCTTATGGTAGCTTACTGAAAATGGAAGCAGCAGTATAATGCAAGCCTTTCTACACAAGAGTTAAGGAAGTGTGATCAAAATGCAGATTAGATTTCTGCCGAGTTTTAACTGAGTGAAAGCTGCTAATTCTTGGGCATAAGCTAATACTGTTAACAATAACGACAGTAAAGAATATATATATTGAGCGGCCAATGTCAGAACACTCTGACTAATAAACACGGGTCGACAAGAGGTTCGTAAACTTACACCATTTATTGCCCAAACTGCCCATTTCTGATCCAAAATTATCCTTTGGGAATGGGAATAGCTACCCCAAAATAGAATACTATATGTCATAAGCGAATGAAAATAAGCAAAGGAGACTACTTTCTGTGTCGAACTACCACTTACTTCAGACACTGTTCTAATAGTGAAAAAATCTGTGATAAGTCTTTGAACAAGATCCTCAATGTCAGCATCCTGTGGCAGTTCACAGTCTATCTGAAGACCTGGAAATGTGAACTGTTCAGTTTTACTAATCATATTCCCATTTTGTGAAATTAAAACAACAGGTTTCGTGGAATTGTGCGTTAGAAACTGTAAAACTGAGTCTTACTGTGATTTAGCGTTAGTTTATTTTCTACAAGCCATGAACTTATATCTTTAAGTGCGCTATTTGAAACAGCACCAATGTTGCACACAACATCCTTCACTATCAAGTATCATTTACATAATTAAGGAACAGAAATGGCCCGTGCACTGATCCCTGGGGCACCCCCCCCACCACCACCACCATTTGACCGTGCCCCACTCAGACCATACATCATAGCCATCCTCAACACTGAGGAAAATGACCTTTTCCTGTCTGTTATTACAGTAAGAGGCGAACCAATTGTGAGCTACTCCCCATATTGCATGATAGTCAAACTTCTGAAGCAATATTTTGTGATAACACTATCAAACGCCTTAGCTAAATAAAAAAGATGCCTAGCGTTCGAAACCTTTTATTTAATCCATCCAGTACCTCATAGAGAAAAGAGAATATAGCATTTTCAGTTGCAAAGCACTCCTAAAAGCGAACCGTACATTTGATAGCAAATTATGTGAAATTAATTGATAAATTACCTTACATACATAGACATTTCAATAACTTTAGCAAACACTGATGGCATAGAAATAGGTATAAAACTGTTTACTTGATCCCTTTCTTCCTTTTTATAAAGTGACTTTACTACTAAGTACTTTAAACATTCAGAAAACTGACCAGTCCTATAGAAAAAAATTACAGATATGGCTAAGTACTGAGCTAACATGTACAGAACAGTGCTTCAAAATTCTGCTAGATACTCCATCATATCCATGAGTGTCCGTAGTCTTCAGTGATTTGATAATCGATCTCCCTCTTGTCAGTATCACAGAGGAGTATTTCAGCAATCAGCCCCAGAAAAGGCATTTTCCAATAGAGTTGTATAATTCCCTGTAGGAACTAAGTTCTGAGAAAGTGCTTGTGAAATACTGTACAGTAACAGAAATATTTTTACTACAAATTGACTTTATATCGTCGTCCTTGAGCTGCTGACCGGACACTTCCTTCATGACTGACCACATGGTTTTAATTTTATCCCATGAATTAGCTATTCTGTTTGCATACCACATACTCTTTGCCTTTCTAATAACATTTTAAGCACCTTACAATACTGTTTCTAATGGGCTACTGTAACTTGATTGTGGCTACTTCTAACATTTTGATGTACTTACCACTTTGTTCTAGATGACATCCTTATCCCATTAGTCATTCACCCAGTTTGCCTTTTAATGCCAGTACCCTGTTTAAAACATTCTGATGGAAAGCACTTTCAAGAAACATGAGAAATGTATTAAGGAAAGCATTAGGTTTGCTATCAATGTTATCGCCACCATACACATACTACCACTCTTATTCCTTAGGGAGGTTTAAAAAGTCAGTACTGCCGTTGGATTAGCCTTTCTGCATACTTTCTAATGATATATAAAGTGTGTTTAGTACAAAAATCTTTTAGTGTTAAAATTTGTGCATCGTGGACTGAAAGGTTATTCACCCTTTTACTAACAAAGTGCCCTTCTAGTAATGAAGAATGAATGAAAATATTGTTTATGGCCATGCTATTATTCCACTGCACACCAGCCGGACAAAACACAGCCTGCATCTGATCATATGAATTTAGAAGGTCTTCTAACATCCTTTTTCTTGCTCAGTCACATATAAAATTAATATTGAAGTCACCACATACAATTAATGTTTGGTACTTCCTATAAAGTGAACCAACAACTTCTCCAGCTTGAGGAAAAACGCTCTGAAGTCAGAGTTATGGGACCTATAAATAACAACAATTAGAAGTTTAGTTTCACTAAATTCAACTGCCCCTACACAAAATTCAAGTATATGTTCAGTGCAGTGTTTTGATCCATCTACAGAGTCAAGTGGAATACTATTTTTTACATACATGGTCACTCCTCCACTCTACAAAGAACTCCTTGAAAAACAGCCAGCTACTCTGTATGCTGGTAAAGGAAGCCTCTGTATTGTCAAATTGTTTAAATAGTGCTCTGATATACCAATAATATCAGAGTCAACATCTATAAGCAGTTCACTATATTTATCTCTAATATCTCTTATATCTTGATGCAATATTCTAATTCCTTCACTGCTTGGATACCTGACCTCCTTTTAAGGTGGTTCCTTTGTTACTGAAATTTCCTTTAAGCAGATATGCCTATCAGCTGACTTCAATCTAAAAAAGATGCAACACCAATGACTACAGGAATTTTCCCACGAGTAATCCCATTATCGTCCACTACACTGTCACCTATAATATTTGCCATTCTCGCCTTTCCATATATAGCCCTGAGTCCATATCATGAAGATATCATCAATGAGTCTGAACCAGATGAAGTGTTTGGAGTGTTGGGATCCTAGGCAGGTTTCCTCTAGGGGATCCATGGACAAGTTGGAATTGGAGTGTGCCATGCAAGTGCTCATGGCTGTGCCACGGATTTCTTTGTATACCTTCCCTTCAAAGAAGAAGTAGTTCTGTGTTAGGATGTTGTTAGTAATGTGTATGAGGAATGAGGTAGTGAGTCTGTGGTGTCAACGCCACACACAACACTTGCTAGGTGGTAGCCTTTAAATCGGCCGCGGTTTGTCAGTATACGTCGGACCCCGTGTCGCCACTATCAGTGACTGCAGACCGAGCGCCGCCACACGGCAAGTCTAGTCTAGAAAGACTCCCCAGCACTCGCCCCAGTTGTACAGCCGACTTTTCTAGCGATGGTTCACTGTCTACATACGCTCTCATTTGCAGAGACGACAGTTTAGTATAGCCTTCAGCTACATCATTTGCTACGACCTAACAAGGTGCCATATTCAGTTACTATAATCACTATCTTCAAGAATGTATTCTGAACAGATAATATTGTGAATCATGTACCGTCAAGAGCGACGTTCATCATTAATGGATTAAAGTTAAGTATCAAACTACTTACGTGCGCTTTCTGAATTCTCATTCCTAGTCATGTTCCAGACCTCACGTCAGTGTAGTTCTTCCCTTTTAACACCAGTCTGCGTGAGCTAAAACGCGTGCATTTCGGCCTTCACTCGTAACATTGTGTTGGCTCTTCTGCTAACACAAACGAGTCTGTACTCTGAAGGACGTTGGAAGAGGTAGTGTTGAACAGCAAGAAGACCATGGGAAAGAGGGATGTAGGTGTATAGGGAAATGGCATCAACAGTGATGAGTAGGGATCCTAGTGAAACCTGATATATTGAAGACTCAACTTGCACCACTACGATGTGTGCCATGTCCTCCACCATCAGTGCCTTATCAAGCCCCATATTAACATGCCTAACAGCAGCATTAAGATGAGGCCGAAAGCGATGCTGCAACAGCTGCATGAAGTGCCTCCAGTTTGAGTAGTTATCTTTTCCACGTGACTAGCTGTATCGTACTTCCCATCTCTATCAAGACTATTCCCACCTCCACCCACAATCAGTACCTGATGCTCTTTTGTAAAATTCCTATATAGCTCCCCTATGTTAACAGTCACCTGAGTCAATCCTGCACTATGTTTCACAATGCTAGTGACCTGGTACTCACTTCCCAACACTTCCCTCTGCCATGCAGACTACCTAACAGTAGAACCTTCTTCTTTCTATTAGAATTTGATACTAATTTGTGCTCCCTAACTGCTGAGATCTGCTGCACGTTTCCTATACTTACAACTACAAGAGGCTCCTTTCCACTAAACTCTGTTAGTTGATCAAATATATTTATGACACACAAAGTACAACTGTCTGAATATCTCCTACTCCTAACCTCCTTCTTACTAACTGCCAGTTCCCATTCCCCAGCAGCCTTCTCCCTCCTAATCCTATCTGGTTCCTCCTTTATATTTTATAACAGCACCTGAAGGGCATTGATAGATCTTACGTTTCTATTAACTTATTTCTGCTACAAATTCTACCTTTCCAGGATAGGATCTCGCTAGAATGACAACTGGCTTCCCCACAGCATTATCCCAATGAAAATACTTTGAGCAAATCTCACACCATAATTCACTACTCTCAAATCTGTGACAAAGCTCGCACTTCTCACTCATGGTAAAATATTGACACTTATTGAAAAAACTAAATGTCTATGTTAAATTACTACAGTAGAACGATTTAAAGAACTAACAGTAGTGATCCCGAATTTCGTTCTCTACTAAGAAAGCAAATACTTTTATTAATACTACAAAATAACAAATAATACTAATACCACAAAAAATTCACACAGTTACTTTTAACTACAAGGTAAACTAATTCTGACAGTAATAACACTTTTGTCTTTAATTTATCCTTTCTGAACATGGTTGGGTCCTTTGTGAAAATTCTGGCTGAAATAATTTCTGGCTTTAGTCAGCTTTCTGTACATATAACGATAGTAGTGGGGCAACAGGGGCATCACCCCATTCTGCATTATTGCTAGATTTATTCACGATGGCGGATCAGAGAGGCGACTACACATGTGGCAAAATGGCACCGACATCATGGTGGGAAATTCAAATTTTGGTGGGTTAACATATAAAATGGGCTACCTCCACTAACCTAACTCCACCGAACCCTAGAGCGAAAAGAACGACGTAATAACACTCTCAAAGATCGTGTTAAACATATCTGTAAAACTTTCCTGCTCGCACTCTGTGCACCAGAGTCACAGGCACTGGAACAAGCATTGTGCTGGGCCACTCCACACTTGCCACCGGTCACTGGCCACCCGCCACTGGCAACTGCAGGGCTGTGCTAAGCACTTCCTATGTAATTACACGTTCATTCCGAGGAATGCCGCCACACTTGAACATAAACTCTAAAAAGATCATGGCGGGTTCTGACTCATTTGTGAAACCTCCCAGTTTTCATCCAGCCTCCCTACCTGAGCCATTTAGCACTATACTCCTCCACCCAGGTACACTTCCTTTGTGCTACACGGCTACCCCTTGTCATTGCACATGAACTGCTTCAGGAGTTATAAAACGTGTGTAAGCAATGTGCAGAATATTGTCACATAAATATCTTGAAGAAATCATAGGAGCTAAATGTACCATTGCACAAAGAGAGAGAGAGAGAGAGAGAGACTTTGCAGATGATGCTAGAATATTTAAACAATTTACGATTTAATTACACGTTTTATTCCGAGGAACGCTGCCACACTTGAATATAAACTCTAAAAAGATCATGGCGGGTTCTCACACCCTTGTGAAACCTCCCAGTCTTCATTGAGCCTCCCTACATGACCCATTTAGTGCGATTTTGTGGGAAATAGATCCCAAAAACGATATCAGGAGCAATATCCGATTATACACACGAAAACGAAGATATTTGGAAGTCGAAATAAGTATCTCTGCAACTCGAAACAGGACGCTCACCACTATTCGGGTTTTAGCTGGTGTATGAAGGCACTGCCTCAGGCAAAAAAAAATCTGAGTCCTACAGCTCAGTGGGCTTAGTTTATACAGGGTGTTTCAAAAATGACCGGTATATTTGAAACGGCAATACAAACTAAACGAGCAGCGATAGAAATACACCGTTTGTTGCAATATGCTTGGGACAACAGTACATTTTCAGGCAGACAAACTTTCGAAATTACAGTAGTTACAATTGTCAACAACACATGGCGCTGCGGTATGGGAAACTCTATAGTACGATATTTTCCACATATCCACCATGCGTAGCAATAATATGGCGTAGTCTCTGAATGAAATTACCCGAAACCTTTGACAACGTGTCTGGCGGAATGGCTTCACATGCAGATGAGATGTACTGCTTCAGCTGTTCAATTGTTTCTGGATTCTGGCGGTACACCTGGTCTTTCACGTGTCCCCACAGAAAGAAGTCACAGGGGTTCACGTCTGGCGAATAGGGAGGCCAATCCTCGCCGCCTCCTGTATGTTTGGGATAGCCCAAAGCAATCACACGATCATCGAAATATTCATTCAGGAAATTAAAGACGTCGGCCGTGCGATGTGGCCGGGCACCATCTTGCATAAACCATGAGGTGTTCGCAGTGTCGTCTAAGGCAGTTTGTACCGCCACAAATTCACGAAGAATGTCCAGATAGCGTGATGCAGTAATCGTTTCGGATCTGAAAAATGGGCCAATGATTCCTTTAGAAGAAATGGCAGCCCAGACCAGTACTTTTTGAGGATGCAGGGACGATGGGACTGCAACATGGGGCTTTTCGGTTCCCCATATGCGCCAGTTCTGTTTATTGACGAAGCCGTCCAGGTAAAAATAAGCTACATCAGTAAACCAAATGCTGCCCACATGCATATCGCCATCATCAATCCTGTGCACTATATCGTTAGCGAATGTCTCTCGTGCAGCAATGGTAGCGGCGATGAGGGGCAGCCGCGTTTGAATTTTGTATGGATAGAGGTGTAAACTCTGGTGCATGAGACGATACGTGGACGTTGGCATCATTTGGACCGCAGCTGCAACACGGCGAACGGAAACCCGAGGCCGCTGTTGGATCACCTGCTGCACTAGCTGCGCGTTGCCCTCTGTGGTTGCCTTACGCGGTCGCCCTACCTTTCCAGCACGTTCATCCGTCACGTTCCCAGTCCGTTGAAATTTTTCAAACACATCCTTTATTGTATCGCTTTTCGGTCCTTTCGTTACATTAAACCTCCGTTTAAAACTTCGTCTTGTTGCAACAACACTGTGTTCTAGGCGGTGGAATTCCAACACCAGAAAAATCCTCTGTTCTAAGGAATAAAACATGTTGTCTACAGCACACTTGCACATTGTGAACAGCACGCACTTACAGCAGAAAGACGACATACAGAATAGCGCACCCACAGACTGGGTTGTCTTCTATATCTTTCACATCACTTGCAGCGCCATCTGTTGTTGAAAATTGTAACTACTGTAATTTCGAAAGTTTGTCCGCCTGAAAATGTACTGTTGTCCCAAGCATATTGCAACAAATGGTGAGTTTATATCGCTGCTCGTTTAGTTTTTATTGCCGTTTCAAATATACCGGTCATTTTTGAAACACCATTGTATTTGCTGCTGCAGTCAGAGATGTTAAGACTGTTATTTCTTTTGTTTCCTGGCTCTTCGAAGCACACCAGTGTCTAAGGACAGACAGGGAAATTCAGAAACATTACATATCTAAAAGTTCATGACATATTTTGAACCCCACAACAGGTCATGAGGAAACAAACAGAATTCGGAGCACTGTCCTACAGACGAAAAAGACGGCTGGAATTTTCGACGTCCTACAACTCTTGCTCAGCAGATGCCCTAAAGCGACACTGGCGGATAGGGGACATGGCGGATAGGGGACAGCATCCCAACTATCCAAACTAGAGGCAGGTGGTCTTCTTGGAATTGTCTCTGAACACTCGAACAAAAAACATATCACGTAACTCTCAGACGTCACAGAACTTTCTGTAAATAACTCGCCCCTGTCTTTTTCGAACTAGTCTGTAGACCCTCCTACACCCTGCACAAAGGAGTTTCTAGTGCCATGGAACTTCTTGTGAATAGAGCTTTCTGATTGGTTCTTCCTGATATTACATGTCTTCGAGCATTGTCCGCCACTTTCTGCAGACAAACAAATTATAAGACTTTCAGCTGCAAACTATTTTGTGCAGATCAGAAAAGATATAGCAATCATATAGCACTGACAGTTAAACCCTGCAAAAGTGGTCTAAACTACCGCCAAAGACCCTTCCTTAATTCCACTGCTCTGCTACTGTTGAGGAGAGCTTGAATTTTTTGGTGCGAAACCGATACCAAACCAAGCAAACGACTGTATCACCATACCATATCCGTGTGGTAAGCACAATTCCTATCCTGCACCATACAAAATCATCACGTCTGCATCCTGCGTATAGCTATCGATCACCAGACACTCATACATTTACTGCGAAGACATACAGATCCCAAAAAACATAAGCACGTGCGCAGTATATGATCGCAGCACTAGGTATTTCCTGCGAGATCAGTCGGTCACTCATCCACAATGGCCAACAGTCACAAGCACATGCTGGCCTGATTCGCTATCAGAGCGCCCTTCACAATAATGGCCACTCTCCAAACTAGTGTAGAAACGGTGGGCTGGTTTCACCATCCAAAGGCGTCTACTGACAGTACTGTTTCTGGTCTTGTCTGCTTGCTCCTGTGGCTTCTAAAACGAACTGTCATCATCTCCAGACTCTGGGATTACAAGAACATACGTATTTTCAAATGGTTTGCGAGAATATCGTACTATTTACGCGATTGTTCTCGATATCAGCCACATAGCAGTGCGCTACAGATTGCTTGTACAGTTCAATTTCGAAGATACAGAGTGGAAATTATACCTCTAGAATCTCGAAACTTTAGTGAGGCCATGAGGAGAGTGTTTATACAGGGACCAGAGATTAATGTCATGCCTTGTGAATGACCATTTGTTTCAAATTCCACATCAATTGCTGTTGTCAGTGAATGCAAGTCCATCTCAACCAATTTCTGAGTAAACGTTGAGAGGGGACCTGCGTGCATTGGACATTTCGAGTTGGGTACCTCCCAAAAAGGCCATTGCTCATAGCGGCACTTAAGCTTCACATCTTCAATTGGCCAAACACAGAAACTGGATCGCAGCTGTTTGTAGGAATGTAGTTTGGTCCAATTAGTCATGATTTTCTTTCTTTCCAAATAATACAAGGTATCATAAGCACCAACAGCCCAATGAAGTATTTAATCTGCAATGACTGGAGGGTGTACTTCAGGCCAGAGGAGGTTCTGTAACGTTTTGGGAATATTTTTTGTACACTGACTTAGGAACACTCATTCATATTACTGTAAACATGAAACACAATGTTTATTTCAATATTCTCTGTGACCAATGTTTCCCTTTCTTCCATATCTTCAAGGTGATTATGGTGTGGACACTCCCATCTTCAGTTGCCAGCAGCCGTGTTCACAAAGTTCGACACATATGTTCCTGGTGGTTTGGCCAACACTAAGGCACAGAACTGCATATCAAATTGCCAGCTAAATCACCCGACCTTAATCCACTAAGTTATGTCATATAACAGCACGTGAAACATCGGAATCAATATCCCCAAAATTTGGTAACTGTATGGGATCTAGTCATGAATGAGGAGCTTCAGCAGGACATAGCATTCTTGGAAAAGCTCATGGAATCTCCTCATTGAGAAACTCAGCCCTCATTCAAGACTGGAAGCAGTGTTAAAATGTATTATTGTGATATCTGTTGCAGGTGAATTATTTTTTGTCAGGTGTGCTTATATTCTTATTTGAATGTTGTTTTAGATCGCTTGGGCTGCGCAAAATATTTTCTGGAATCAGATGCAGGCCTGCAGTTCTATAGTATGAAGCACATAGAGTCCACATTATGGGATGTCATGAGAAAAGCACTGGATCAAATGGAGAACCTAAGTATATTATTGCTGACAAGTTCAGTCAATGAGCTCCTCCCTTTCTCACCATCATGAAGCAGGATGGATCAATTAAGATCTGTGTAGGGGATTTTGTGGCCACAATCAATTCCCAAAACAAAACTGAGACATAGGTAATATTAAGGCATGAAGAGCTGCTGATTAATCTTACTGGTGGACTAGCTTTTTCACAGACAGATTTAACAGATGTGCACCTAGAGCTACCGCTGATCTATTCCATGCAACATTTTATTCTCTTATACAGTTTGGCCTATATCAATATAAACCTCTTCATATACGTCTATGGCTAGAGGATTACTCCAAAATTCACAACTAACTTCCTGGCAGAGCTTCATCAAACCACCTTTAAGCTACTTCTCTACTGTTCCACTCTCAAATAGTGGACAGGAAAAACAAACACTTTGCTGTGGCCGCCTTCTTCACATATCGCAGCGTCTACTGCATCGGCATCGCCCTTCACGTCCAACCGATACGGGATACCTGCATCACAGAGCATATATTCACCAGGAAAACCTACGTCGTCTGTATTGTTAAAACAAATACTTACCGGTGTCCATAACACAACACAACATAACACCAGGTCTCCAGCAATGGATGCCAGGGACCTACATCGGCCAGATGCCTCTTCTAGCAGGCCAATCTCTTGTAGATGGACTTTGTATAGTCAACGAATCTCTTGACATTGTTGAATTGTTTATTGTGTTTGCTACTCATGAATAGTCGGGTCTTTTCTATTAGTATTATTTGTTATTTTGTATTTGTGTCGATCCTCAGTTGGGATTGAGTCGATTGTTCTTTTGGAGATTGTATTATTGTTTCGTTTAGATAAGTCCAATAAATTGTTTTTGGACTTGTGTTTTCTGCATTTCTATTCTGCTAGTGCAGATACTTCAGTGGTGACGAGTTGGTTTACAAGTTTCCTGTGTTTGCTTGATTGTTGTCCGCTATGGCAGACGGTATTCCAGGTATTGATGAACCCTCAGCATGAGTCATAGCACAGTTGGAATTTTTGCAACAAACGAATGAGCTCATTACACAGTGTTTATAGGTGATGTACACCCTCCCCGTTGAGGTGCCTATGCAGGGGTCCCGCTTTCTATTCTGCTAGTGCAGATACTTCACACTTAAACCTTTCTGTGCAAGCTCTGTTTTCTCTTATTCAAGTGTCAGTACCCAAGCAAGTTTTTCAAGAGAATATTATGACAGATACTTTTGTGCAAATTTGATGACATATTACTGGAGCCACAATAGGAGACAATATGGCAAGTTGTCTCGCACCTGCTTATGAAAATCTTTCTAAACACACTTTTTCTGGGCTAAAGTTGATTGCTTGGAGTATATCCTGGACAGCATGGGCAATGCACATACAGTCAACTATTTGCATACACCCAAAGTATTAAAAAAAATGCTCTCACCACATTATCTAAAATACACTAGTCATTTAAAAGTAAGATCAACTATTATACAGGTATGTTTTTTATGGCTGTCACAACAATACCTGTACCATTGAACCACTTCTGCACAATAGGATGTCCCTTACTGTTTGTCTTTGGAGTGCAAAGAGGCATTCAACAGACCGAAGCAGTTATTACTACTGTCACTGCATCCCGTTCATTTCACTGCAGTGAAACTGCTCACGGTTACTGTAGATACATTGAAAAGTTGCACCAGAGCAGTCTTTTTTCATTGCCTGTCAGGAGAAACTGAATCCCTCTCACAGTTGTCTCCAGAACTCTGTCCTGAGAACAACAAAATTATATCAGGTCTACAAGGAGTCACTGGTCATCATGTTTACACTGCATAAACTGTTGTTAAGTATCATAAACTGAATAAACTGTTGTTCGTCATTTTAACCTCTCATGAGACATCCCAAATTGTTTAGAGCAGAGTCTGCAACAACAGATGTTCACATTGGTAGACTGTAAGTATGAAACATGCTACAATCCCAAAATGAAGTACATGGATATGCCTTGTCCAGCCTGCTCTTGAGATCCAATTCAGCTTTTGATACAGAGGCACAGCCAACTTTGAAAGGGTGCAAGGTTTCCCAGCAGATATGCCACACATTGCCTGAAAAACTGTTCACAGTCCAGTGGTGTGGAAAGTTGAAAGCTATGTACATTAATGGTGGTTATCTTCAATCTGATATGTGTTTGATCCAGCCATTAGACAGTATTTCCTCTTGCAACATTGTCTAATGGTACGGCAAGCCACTATTCTGCTTTAAGTACCCATGACACAGCTGAGCGGTTTTACTACAGAGCACTTTGGATGCTCATAGTCTTATCTCACTACTACAAACCATGTGTTTCAATCTTCTTACACCAGAGGTACTCTGATTGTTCTTCAGAGTCAAGCACATGACATTGTGTTCAGTATGATTAAATTTTCACAATAGTCCCATTGGCATGTGTCTTAGAGAAGTTGGAAATGGCCACCAACATTTCCAATTGGATGAGAAGGAGAATAAAATTGTGGGAGGGGGGGGGGGGGAGGGGGAGTGGGTGCAAGTACCTGCCAGTGTTTCTTTACACCGGGAAAGAAACGAGAAAGAATCAGACATGACCTTACGACTTATCTTAGAAGAAAGATTAAGAAAAGGCAAACCTACGTTTCTAGCATTTGTAGACTTAGAGAAAGCTTTTGACAATGTTGACTGGAATACACTCTTTCAAATTCTGAAAGTGGCTGGGGTAAAATACAGGGAGCGAAAGGCTATTTACAATTTGTACAGAAACCAGATGGCAGCTATTAGAGTCGAGGGGCATGAAAGGGAAGCAGTGGTTGGGAAAGGAGTGAGACAGGGTTGTAGCCTCTCCCCGATGTTATTCAATCTGTATATTGAGCAAGCAGTAAAGGAAACAAAAGAAAAATTTGGAGTAGGTATTAAAATTCATGGAGAAGAAGTAAAAACTTTGAGGTTCGCGGATGACATTGTAATTCTGTCAGAGACGACAAAAGACTTGGAAGAGCAGTTGAACGGAATGGACAGTGTCTTGAAAGGAGGATATAAGATGCACATCAACAAAAGCAAAACGAGGATAATAGAATGTAGTCAAATTAAATTGGGTGATGCTCAGGGAATCAGATTAGGAAATGAGACACTTAAAGTAGTAAAGGAGTTTTGGGAAGTAAAATAACTGATGATGGTCGAAGTAGAGAGGATATAAAATGTAAACTGGCAATGGCCAGGAAAGCGTTTCTGAAGAAGAGAAATTTGTTAACATCGAATATAGATTTATGTATCAGGAAGTTGTTTCTGAAAGTATTTGTTTGGAGTGTAGCCATGTATGGAAGTGAAACATGGACGATAAATAGTTTGGACAAGAAGAGAATAGAAGCTTTCGAAATGTGGTGCTACAGAAGAATGCTGAAGATAAGGTGGATAGATCACATAACTAATGAGGAGGTATTGAATAGGATTGGGGAGAAGAGAAGTTTGTGGCACAATTTGACTAGAAGAAGGGATCGGTTAGTAGGACATGTTTCGAGGCATCAAGGGATCACAAATTTAGCATTGGAGGGCAGCGTGGAGGGTAAAAATCGTAGAGGGAGAACAAGAGATGAATACACTAAGCAGATTCAGAAGGATGTAGGTTGCAGTAGGTACTGGGACATGAAGAAGCTTGCACAGGATAGAGTAGCATGGAGAGCTGCATCAAACCAGTCTCAGGACTGAAGACAACAACAACAATTTTGGTGTACAAGTCACCAGGAGATGGTACATAAGTTTCATGTGACACAAAGGACACTGAAGTCACTTCCTCACTTAATCATAGAAAATACATCATTTGAAGAAAGCATTTCATCATTGTAATAATATTGCATAAATATGCTTCAGGTATGTCAGTTTGCTGTTATTGTCCATATATTACTCACCTGTTTAAAAGTTTTGTAATTCACATAAATAACATTTGCGGGGTGGTGAAAGACAAGAGATAACAAGAATGTGTTCCCTGTAGTGTACATTTTGATGTATAAAGCAAAGGAACTATTTTTTTATATAAGATAAGTATCTGTCATAAAGGCAACATAAATCATCATACAGACTGGTGAAATGTGTAGTGACTGTTCTCACACTAGACTAAAGAAGTGGTTACGTTGGTCAAGTGAGGAAATAATACTGATTGCTGCACAAGGTTATCGTTTCAGTCTAATACATACAGGCAACAAAAATCATATTATTGTATAGTATTGTAAATTGAAGGATTACTGTACTGTACTGTAAATTGAAGGATTTAATTCATATATTGAAAACAATGGAATGGAACCCTCTACAATGGGAAACTCTGGTTTTGTTAAATACATATTTAATATTCAAGTCAGGAAATAAACTGAGAGAATACCATGATGACTGCACATTTTTCTATAATTACTTATTACTTTATTACTGTTTTCTTCTAATGTCTGTATAAAGTATTGTCTCATATTAACAGAAAATGATTTTCTTTGTCTCTAGTGGCTGGAATGCAAACCGATGCCCAATTTACCAACAACATCTGTGATTGCGCATGACAGTGCAAGGTTTCACAGCATGCTACAAGTAAAACCAACAAAAATTAGCATGAAAGGTTACATCAGTGGCATAAGAAGGATATAACAGCTGCAGCATGTTCCATGGATGTCATTTCCATGGGCATGCAGTTTTGGGAGGGGAGGAAAACTTTAGGATGGACAAAAGAAAAGGAGATGGTGTAAGGCCACATGAAACTATGAAAATAAAAAAGATGGAGATGAGAAAAGGTTAGAGGACAATAAAACGAGAACGGGATGGAGTGGTTAAAATGAAATCATTCAGACTGGACTGTACTGAGCAACCATTCCATGAGACCTACCTCTCCCTGGTATGCAGATGCTTGTTTATTATTTTTAGCTACTAGATGGAGCCTCTTTCTTTATGCCAAAAGAGGCAGCAGAAAAAAGTGTAAAGAGCATATTTTACATCTGTTGTTTTGTTTGTTATGGCTTTGCATCAAATGATAATGAAGCAGTGTAAAAGGAATCACAGTACAGTTGCAAGCAATGTGGCTTTAGGCTGTGTGTTATAGCAAGTTTTGAATTTTATCATACAAAAAGAATTACTAACATGTGTATCTTTTACTTCACTGTGAAGTAATGTTGATAAATGTGTAAAAAGGCAAAGTAGTGAGAGTTGTTTAGTACTCTGTGTGGTCCCACATTAAGCAGCACGCACAGCTTGAACTACAGTGTGGTAGGCCCAGTTGTAGAGAGTAGTCACATTGTTACCATGTAGTCAGCAGCTAAATGTTTAAGAATAAAAGCATTTTATATGGTGATGAAACTACTAGTGTGATCTGAACCTGATCAAGTGTGAAACAGTCATTCCTTATTCACTGGGTCTGCATGTCATATTGCTATCATTTTTTCATTTTTGGAAGTTGTGAATTTGTGAGTTCAATTTGCATGTGAGTAAATCATTTGTATTATGTATTTTAGACATGGTTTTACAGTGTATATACGTGTGGCGATGGAGTAAACAGCTTGCATGTATGCTGTGAATGAACAGGTATCCGTACTGCTGTTGCAATATTGCAGTGGCATACAGTGTTGGCTGCGTATGGCTTACTTTATCTACTCAACCAAACACCCCCCCCCCCCCACCCCCCCCCACCCCCCCCCCCCCCGCCACGATCACTCATACTGTTTTTCCACTATGTAGAGTGCCATGATATCTGTACCAAATAAAAAGAAATGTGGGACAGGATTACAAAGGGGTGAAACCTGTAGACAGAAAAAGGAAAGTACAGCAGGTACATCAAGATGTTTAAGGAAATTTCCAGAAAATGCAGACAGTCTTCAATGGAATCACCTCACCAGCTTAGACTACCAGCTGACTCTGCATTTGAACCTGCAGGTGAAGCTTGTGACAAAATGGATTTGAACAAGCCCAGCTGTGAAAATGTTTCAACTGAAAATGTCAGAAAAACTGTGGACAAGATAGCTGAAGGAGGAGGCTTATTACTTAAGGGATTCCAAGACCTAACAGAATTGAAGAACCTAGTGCCATGAATCTTGGAAACGTTCAACACATCATACCACATACAATTTCACACCAAGGTTGAGGACTCTTGATGTCTGACAAAGAGACCAGAGTAGTAGTTTTGTTTGACAAACTGAGGATTGAAGTCATGAAGTACAGACGAAATTACTTTCAATTTTCCAGAAAAACACAAAATTGAGCTACATATTTTACTGTAAACCAACAAGCCTACATACACATTCACTGTAGATGAAGTTGCAGCATGTCTGCTCAAAACAGTCTGCCACAATACAATCCAGAACTAAGTGCTACAGTAATGCTATTGATATGTGCAAGGAACTGGGTGGCTAAAGGTCTTTTAAATTGAAGTAGTCTGGAAGTTAGATGAGGAAAAAATTTGCAGTCATTCCACAAAAATGGGCACCAATTTTCAGACATGTAGATAGTGTTGAAAAGAAATATGCTGCACAATGAATTATTAGCAGGCAAATCAGAAATGCACCCAGGAGATGAGTATTTGTACACAGACTTTGATTGCTGAGTGGCACTTGTCTTATTGTATAGTAGCAGCTTGTGACAGAACCCCCACCATTCTCAACGTCTCTCCCCAGTCCAGCAGTCTATACAGTTCTTGGCCACATGGTATGGCACAATGCACACATCATATCAAGTCATTAGGAAATAGCACAAATACAGTAGTTGGCTTGATGTTGGGAAGTTCATGAAGAGCATCAACTGGAATTCACACAAATCACATTTTGATTCACACTGCCCATCCTGGTCCATTTCTACAGTCCGAGAATATAACTGCTAGCCTCAGCCAGGTGGCAGGAAACGTAGGTCAGCTACGCAAGGACTTTGTGAAGGAAGATCAGGTAATTATACTTGGGGGAGCATGAAACAGCCTGGCTATGAATCCAAGATATAGTATTAGGAGTGACCTGGATAAAATAGGAGCAGAAATTGGGCACACGAATGTGGGGTTTGTGGAGGTCTTTCAGCGCCATGATCAGCCCAAAGTAAACTCTACTGTAAGGCGTGTTAACACTGAGCTGAACGGAATGCTCCAGACACCGGCAAAGTCTCACATGAGTGTTGTTCCAGTTGATGCTATTGGTAGGTGGGGTTACACTACACATGGCCTGCACATCAATAGGAATGGGAAAGATAAGTTAGCTTCTCTAATAGCAGATATTGTAAGGGGGACCACAGTCACACAAGGGGTGATCCCTGTGGTTATTGGGACCAGGCAGACAGGTTTTTTTAGGTTAAAGCCAAATTCCAGACAGACAACAACCAAGGAAAACAGAAGAAAAGAAACTTCATGCACAGCAAATAGGGATTAAGGGCGGTATCAGCTTACTTCACCAAAATATCAGGGGAATAAAAAATAAAATAGATGAGCTGATAATGTGTTTAGATGATCTCAAAAATAAGAATGAGATCGATATACTTTGTCTGTCTGAGCACCATGTAACTGTGGGGATGGAAAATGTCAGTATAAATGGGTATAATTTAGCATCTTATACTTGTAGATCTACTATAGATAGAGAAGGAGTTGCCATTTTCATAAAACAAGGGTATAAATACAGAACTGTTGAAGTAAGCAAATTTTGTGTGGATCAGCACTTTGAGGTTTGTGCATGTGAACTTCAGATAGATAATGTTGTGTTGATATTAGCAGCAGTGCACAGGTCTCCACTAGGAGATTGGGAGCTGTTCATAAAAAAGTTTGACTCCCTATTATGCTGTCTGTCAGGCAAAACGAAGTTATTAATATGTGGTGATTTCAATGTTAACTTTCTAAGCAATTCTGATAGGAAAAGTGAACTAGAAGTGTTGTTAACAACATATAACTTGGAATCAGTGATCAATTTATCTACACGTATAGCTCAGGACAGTAGTACTCTAATAGATAATGTATTTGTACAGCAAGAGGATGTAGAACAAACACATGCTTTCCCTATGGTAAATGTATTATCTGACCATGATGCACAACTGATTAACTTACAAAACCTAACAGGGTGTACACTTCAGAAACCATTAAGTAAAAGTGTGAGGGTGCTCAACCCAGTATCTATAGATCACTTCAGAGAAAGTTTAGGAAATGTAAACTGGGAAGATGTATACAATGAGCCAATTTCTAATGATAAATGCAGCATATTTCTTGATAAATTTATATCCCTTTTTGAACATTGTTTTCCAAAGAAAATTACTAAATTTAACACCATAAACTTTTCAAAGAAATCTTGAATTACTACAGGTATTAAAGTGTCTTCAGAAAGAAAAAGAAAACTGTATGAGACAGCAAGAACTAGTAAAGATCCAGAAGTAGTTTTACACTATAAAAATTATTGTAATATACTGGGAAAAGTTGTACGGAAATCAAGAAATATGTATGTTAGAGAAGAAATTAACAACTCCAGCAATAAAATCAAATCAATATGGAATGTTGTTAGAAGGGCGACAGGAAAAGTAAGTAACCACTGGGGTAGATAGTATTACTGTTAAAGAGAATGAGACCATCTTAACCAACAATACACGGGTAGCCAATGTATTTAACAATCACTTCTTAAGTGTAGGAGAAAAAATTGGTGAGAATAGTTCAAAAGAAAAAGCCAGGCAGTACATGGAAGAGTCAGTTTTGAAAAATGTTAAACAGATTAAGTTTCATCTAACAACCTCTTGTCAAATAAGGAAAATTATTAAATCTTTGAAAAATAAATGTTCTGTTGGAGTAGATGACATCTCTAACAAGTTATTAAAACAATGTGGAGCAATTACAGCTGATGTTTTGAGTCACATATGTAATGCATCACTGACATAGGGTATTTTTCCAGACAGGTTAAAATATGCCATTGTCAGGCCTCTCTACAAAAAGGGGGAAACCACAGATGTCAACAATTACCGGCCAGTATCCTTGCTTACAGCATTTTCAAAAATCTTTGAGAAAATAATGTACTCAAGAGTGGTTAGCCATCTCAACAGTAATGGGATACTTAGTAAATCACAGTTCAGATTTCAGAAATGCTGTTCCACTGAGAAAGCAATATACAATTTCACTGTCCACATAATAGAGTCTTTAAATAGTAAAATATCACCAGTAGGAATATTCTGTGACTTATGCAAAGCATTTGATTGTGTGAACCATGACATTATGTTAGCGAAATTATGATTCCATGGTATGAATGGAACAGCATATGAGTGGTTTCAGTCATATCTACAGAACAGGAAGCAAAAACTCTCTTTATATGCTTCAAGTGATTCAAAGGAGTTTGCCACTTCATCTAACTGGGGTGAAATTACATTGGGTGTTCCACAAGGTTTGATCATGGGTCCCCTCCTGTTCTTGATATATGTGAATGACCTCTCTTCTTATGTAAAACATGATGCTGAACTGACACTGTTTGCTGATGATACAAGCATAATTATTAATCCAGTAAAAGAAAGTCCGATAGAAAATGATACAAATAAGGTCTTTGGAAAAGTTATTAATTGGTTTTCTGCGAATGGATTTGTTCTGGACTTTGAAAAAACACAGTACATCCAATTTTCTGCTGCAAAAAGTATAATTCCTTCAATAAACATAACACCTCAAAAGAAGTCAGTAGCCAGAGTAGGGCATACTAAGTTTTTGGGTGTACATATAGATGAGAATCTTAATTGGAAAAGTCATATTTTGGATCTCCTAAAGTGACTAGGTTCAGCAACTTTTGCAATCAGAATAATTGCCAATTTTGAGGATGTAGAAATTAGTAAGCTAACATACTTTGCATACTTCCACTCTCTGATGTCATATGGAATAATATTCTGGGGCAACTCAACACTTAGGCAAAAGGTATTCACTGCTAAAATGAAAGTAGTTAGAATAAGGTGTGGGGTTCATAGTCGCACATCTTGTAGGCATCTATTTAAAAGGTTAGGAATTCTTACAACTGCTTCACAGTACATTTACTCAGTAATGAAATTTGCTCTCCAGAACATGGACCAGTTTAAAATCAACAGCGACATTCATGATTACAATACCAGAAAAAAGAAAGACCTACACTATTCTTTACTTAACCTATCTTTAGCACAGAAAGGGGTAAAATATGCTGCTATAAAACTTTTTGGAAATTATCAGATGAAATAAAACGTCTGACAGGCAGAAGTAATAGTTTCAAAAACAAATTGAAATCATACCTCCTTGACAACTCCTTCTACGCCACAGACGAATTCTTGAATATGAGTAAATAAATCTGGAGATAATAATATATGCATTTTGTGCCATTTAAGGGACTGGGATAGATATCAGAAATATTTAGGTATAACACTGTAATGTAAAAATTTTTTCTTGTGCATTTGACACGTTCCACATCATAATGGTTTTTCTGTGCTATTGATCAATGGAACACGTAACTAACTGTCATAGATGAATTTCACATTTACCGAACATGATACCTACAACATCTACCAGGGCATTAGAAAAAAATGGCTTTGAGCACTATGGGACTCAACTTCTGAGGTGATTAGTCCCCTAGAACTTAGAACTAGTTAAACCTAACTAACCTAAGGACATCACACACATCCATGCCCGAGGCAGGATTCGCGGCTCCAGATTTGCAGCACCTAGAACCGCACAGCCTCTTCGGCCGGCCCAGGGCATTTAGATATATATACATACATACTCTACAAGATGCTATATGGTGCATGGCAGAGGGTACTTTTGATCATCATTTAGTCATTCCCTCTTCTGTTCCACTCACAAATGGAGCAAGAGAAAAATGTGTCTGTGACACCACTATATGAGCTCTAATTTGTCTTATCTTGACTCTGGGGTCATTAGGCAAAACATTCATTGGTAGCAGTAGACTCATTCTGCATTCAGCAGCACATTTTTCTAGAATTCTCCCAATAAAAGTTGACTATTCGCCTTCCATACTACTCACCTCGTATGCTCATTCCATTTCATATTGCTTTGCAATATTACACCTAGATATTCAATCAACATGACTGTGTCAAGCAGCACATCATGAATACTGTATTTGAACATTACAGGACTATTTTTTCTACATTTATAGCAAGCTGCCATTCTTCACACCAAATAGAAATTCTAAGTCATCCTGTATCCTCTCATAGTCACTCAATGACAACACTTTCCCATACACTAAATCATCATCAGGAAATAACTGGAGATTGTTGTGCAACTGACTGTCAGATTGTTCATGTATATAGTAGTAGTAGTAGTTAGTAGTAGTTTTATTCATCCGTAGATCTCTTTTTACAAGGATATAGGACATGTCAAAGTATTTACAAGCTTAGATCAATTTACAATAAGATAATTCGTATACACATATATTTACAGACTTCTAGTTAGAGACAATCATTAGATTTTACTCCTGGTATACAATAATTTATTTACAAATAACTCATTAAATAATGTAATGCCACACTATTCACTCATATTTCACTATCAGTCACTGCACACACTATACACACATTGTTTCATAACACTTCACTCACTACATACACACACACACACACACACACACACACACACACACACACACACAGGTGATCCTTGGGCCATTTTCTGTACTGCAAGTTCCCATTTGCTATCCTGAAAAACTGAGTCAGCATCCCTTCATAATGAGTGAGATGTTGAGCTCAGAAAGAGGAAGAGGTGTTAGTATTGTGCTATGCATAGCTTGAGGGGAGAGTGTCTCTAGAAAGGAAAAAAGAAGAAAAATAATAAAGTGAAGGTGTTATGTGGAATATTGGATGTTTTATAATCATCATTATTATTATTATTTGTTTGTATAACATTTTTTTATCAAACCCCTACTCTGCTTTATCTAAGTAATCCTTCAATGTATAAAATGTATTGCATAATAGGTACTTTTTAGCTGCCTTCTTAAATAAGTGTATTTTTGAAATTTCTTTAATCTCTTTTGGTAATTTATTGTACAGTTTTATTCCTTGGTAGAAAATGCTGTTTTGAGTTTTATGTTTATTTTTTCTTGGTAAATGTAAGTTGAGTCTATCTCTTGTTGCATGGTCATGGACAGAGCTGTTTGTGCAGTAATTGCCAATGTTACTTTTGATGTGTACAACTGACTGGTAAATGTGTTCACATGGAGCAGTTAAAATTCCCAGTGTTTTGAACAGATCTTTACAATGAGCTCGACTACTATTTCTGGTTATTATTCTTATGGCTCTTTTCTGGAGTTTGAAAATTGTGTTCATATTTTGTGGATTTGTTCCCCAAAAAAGAATGCCATAGCTAAGAATTGAGTGTACATATGAATAATATGTAACTAAAAGACACTGCATGTTACACACAGATGATAGAATTCTAAGGGCATAACATGCTGATGACATTCTGTTTGCAAGTACCTTTGTGTGTTCGCACCACTTCAGCTGAGAGTCAATATTCATTCCTAGAAATTTTGCATTTGTTACACAGTCTATAGAGGTGCCATCTACATTTAATTTAACATTGTCATTTTTTCCTCTTCAAACTGAAGTTCATGGCATTAGTTTTCTTTATGTTTAATGTCCATTTGTTGCTTATTGACCAATCGTAAACTTCCTTGAGAGTTTCATTTGCTTTCTCGGTAAGGAGTTCTCTTGTTCTCTCAGTGACTATAATATTGCTGTCATCAGCGAAGAGAATTTTCTCACCATGAGTAACACTACTGGGAAAGTCATTGATGTATATCAGGAATAGTATTGGTCCTAATATGCTACCTTGTGGAACCCCTATATTAATATGTTTTGGTTCTGATAAGTATTTTACTAAATGTTTAGATCTATTTGAAGTATGTGTTATCTCTACTCTTTGTACCCTATCTGTTAGGTATGATCGAAACCAGTCATTAGCTACCCCTCTTATTCCTAATGCTTCTAATTTATTTAATAGAATCTTGTGGTCGACTGTATCAAAAGCCTTAGAAAGATCCAAAAATATGCCTGTGACACACTCATCTTTATCAAGAGCATTAAGTACAACTTTTGTGAATTCTACTATGGCTGACTCCGTATTTTTGCCACTTCGAAAACCAAACTGTGATTTGCTTAAAAGATTGTATTTATTCAGATAATTCATTAATCTGTCTTTCATAATTGCTTCTATTATTTTTGAGAATGCTGACAGCAGGGAAATGGGCCGGTAATTTTCTATGTCTTCTGCATTACCTTTCTTAAGCAAAGGTACAACTCTTGCCTGTTTTAGCTGCTCTGGAAATGTCCCTGATGTGAAGGATTCATTTATTATATTTGTTAATGGGCCTTGTATAATCCCTATGCATTGTTTCAGTACACACATTGGTACATCATCTAAGCCTTCTGACTTTTTATTTTTTAGCTTTTGAACAGTTTTATTGACTTCATTCTCTGTGGTTGGAAGTAACATCATTGTATCTAGTGCAACAATTTTTGCAGGTGTTATATTTGTTTTGGGGAATTTTTGCTGTAACTTCTCTGCAATACTTGAAAAATGCTCGTTTACATAGTTTGCTAAGTGTTGTGGATCATTTATTACCTTATCCCCCTCCCTTAGCAGTATGTTATTCTGCGTTTGTTTGCCTCTCCCCGTTTCCTTTTTTATAACATCCCAGACTGCTTTGCTTTTATTCTCTGCATTATATATTATTTTGTCATTAAATGACTTTTTTGCAGCAATCAGCACCTTCCTATAAATCTTTTTGTATCTATGATAGAAATTTAAGAATTCTGGATCATTGTGAATCTTTTTCATGGAACTGAGGTGTTTAAGTGTTTGGGAGGACTTCTTAATACCTGCTGTTATCCATCTGTTTTTGTGAGATGTTGATACAGTCATGCATACTTTTGGAAATGCTGTTTCAAAGTTCAATTTAAACAATGTGGAGAATTTCATATTCACATTGGTCTCCTTATACACTTCATCCCAGCTTTGTTTTTCTAGTTCTTTTGAAAAATCTTTTATTTTGATTTCTGATAGATGTCGTTTATAGGCTTGTAGTTTAGGGAATGATTCGATGCCTGATTTTACTGTTGTTATTTGACAGAGATGGTCTGATAGTCCGAGATCTTTTACAGCTACATCACATTTTTCCCTGTCTATATTTGTGGCCACATGGTCAATTACTGATGCAGTCATTGTAGTAACCCTTGATGCACTATTGACCAATAGGGACATGCCAAAACTTTGAAGGATATTTATGAAGGTGCTGCTGGAGTCATTTATGATATTAGTGTTGATGTTTATGTCCCCACACAGAATTATGTTGACCTTTGTACTTGAGACTTTATCTAGAACTTCTGTATATAGAGAACAACATTAGTCCTATTACACTTTTCTGGGGCACTTCTGACAATACCATTGTCCCTGATGAACACTCACTGTCAAGGACAATGTACTGTGTTCTATTGCTTAAAAAGTCTTTGAGCCACTCACATACCAGCTTAAAAAGTCTTTGAGCCACTCACATACCTGGGAAACTATTCTATATGCTCGGACCTTGATTAAGTCTGGAGTAGAGCATTGCGTCAAACACATTCTAGAAATCTAGGAAAATGGAATCTGCTTGTTGCGCTTCATCCATAGTTTACAGGATACTGTGTGAGAAAAGAGCAAACTGAGTTTCGCACAAGCAATACTTTCTAAATCTGTGCTGATTTTTGGACAGAACCTCTTCTGTCTCAAGGAAATTTATTATATTTGAACTCAGAATATGTTCAAGGATTCTACCTATTGTTAAGTATATTGGACTTACCTTTTGTATATGCAGGAGTTACTTGTGCTTTTTTCCAGGAACTTCGGACATTGCATTATGTACGAGATTCACAATAAATGCAAGTTAAGTAAGGGGTCAATGCTGAAGAGCGCTCCCTGTACAAGTTAATTGTTTTTAACTCTCTCAGTTGCTTCTCAGCAGCAGGGGTGCTTATTTCTATGTACTCTGTACTAAGGTCAAATGATGGTATGCTCGTATGATTCTCCACTGTGAATGCTTTTTTAAAAGCAAAATTTAAACCTTCATTTTCCTTTTGCTATTTTCTATTGCCACACCAGACTGGTCGATGAGTGATTGGATAGAATCCCCTGATCTGTCTAATGATTTTAAGCAGGACCAGAATTCTGTGTTCAGCAGATGGCATACTGTGAGCAGTAACAAAGCTTCTCACCTAGAACTGCCACAGGAGATAGCCACAGACAATCACCCCTTGTTCATGTAAGCAACTTTTTAAAGAAGTCTGTTTTAGGAAGAGGATTACATATTTTACTACAGCCTACTTTTATTCACAATCAAATGGAGAGGCAGGATACATGGTTCAGACTTTTAAACACCGAATGATCAAGATTATCTGGACAATGAGAAAGAATAATGTATTCACACACTTTTTCTGAATACATAACAGATCACTCTAATTAATGGCAAGAGCTAAGCAATCATTTTAAATGAGCACCAGTTGCGAACACCACTTCATTGTTCCATGCACAGAGTCAAGAATATTGCACCGTCTGTTCTAGTATAGGCTTAGGTAAAACTGCTAACAATCTGAACCATTGAAACCTAGAGAATATATACAAAGAAAAATTACACAGAGGAAACACTGTGCTCAGGTGGTGGACACCCGCAAGCTGTAAAGCATTATCACCTGGCACCAAAGGCATTTGACACACTGTCCTTTTTCCACACACCCATCAACAATGGGCCCCTTCCAAATCTGACAGACACTGGCATGACATCAATAGAGTACTACCATGTGGTACAGAACTCACCCTGTTCACCCCATTCAGCTCTTTTGTTGGACTTCTAGGAAAGAAGAATCTGGCTAACCTAGAATGTCAACATAGAGCCTTTGTCATAGGGACCACCAGACATCAAGATGGTAGATGAACTCTCTGGTACCACGCGCCGTGGAATTTGAATCCCCGCCAGACGTCATGGACGTCGAAGACCCCTAGAGATATCTGCTCCATTGTGTCATACGCTGTGGCGGTGCGCAGGTCCTGCCCCGCATTTAGTGTGAGGGCACCACAGGGGAACACGTGATTCCAGTGGCCAATAGCGGCGCTCCCGATAGAGTATTTAAGTGCCTGCCTCTCGCTCAACCAGCGAGTCTAATTGTTACGTGACTCTCGACACATTGCCTCCACAACAGACAGCATGTTTATCGTTCTTTGTTTTCATTACTTGGGGATGTCTTGGATTCGTTTTGTTGTCCCTGTCACTACGTTGCTTCTTGTGTGTCGTCGTCGTAAGGTCTCTCTCCATCGTCATTTGTTGTTTTGTGTCCGTCCTTTCCACTTGTTTGTTTGTTCATGGGCCGCTTTTCATTTGGTCCCGCCGCGCTTTCTCAGTCACTCTGTGACCGGAACGGTCGCGGTCACAACAGGTTACAACAAAGTCTGTCACCCAGACCACACCTCACCTATGCAACACAATGCAGTGTGATCTGGCCTTATACTTCACTGGCAGAAGAAAATCTGGCATTGCCTAACAACATATTCCATATGCAGTTAGAAGCTAATATCAATTCTGAGTTCTGGCTGGCACGTTATCCAGCAGAGGGCAGCTAAATGTCCACCTGTAACTAACAACACAATCCAGTACCAGGTCATGTTAGGTTAGGTTAGATCTCTGTAAATCAGGCAGTTTTCCTAATAAGATTTATGGGGCACTGTACGAAGTCCACAGTTATTGCTACATCCAAAAAGTATTGTGTGGCATTTTGTTGTATCAAACGAGTGTTGGACACTCCTGACTTTTGACATACGCTGTTCATATACACAGCCTGAGACACGGATTGGTTCACAATAACAATTCGGCTGCCTGCCAGTAGTGAATACATCACCTGCGCAGTTTATTCCTCTGTCCCTACACTGTACTGGTCTCGATCCAGATCATGGGGATGTCTTACAGCACATCCCAGTAAATTTTCTTGTCATGCAAGGTTGCCTACCTTGGATGATATGGCTCTAGATACCCACCACCTGGTTTTGATGCTTGGGGATCCACTGGGGATTGAGTTCTCTAACTGGACTATGCACACATCACTACTGAGCTATCCCATTTTATGCTGGTGCCTGTATAGTCAGTGAACCAAGAATGAAGCAAGCTAACTTCTATGCCGTTCTGACTACTGGCAGCAATAATACAGAATATTTCAGTCAAAGAGAGGTTCACTTATAAGATACAAAGTCTGCAATAATGTACAGGCTGAAAGGGTAATGCAAAGTGTTACAATAATTACCAAAATCTGCCTTTTCTGATGGTTCACAGCACTTGTCAGGTGACAGAATTTCCTCTCAGTCCCAAAAGTTTTGAGATTGGATTAATAAAATCCAGAAAAAAGATGTAGGTTTTAACACTGCAGGTATTCTACACAGCCCCCCCTCTCCCCCCCCCCCCCCCACTTGAGTATAATGCACACAACATTCCTACAACCATGTGGAACTGTCACAAAATTCCATCTTTGGGATACAGTTCAAATCTCGCGTCACATTGGTTTGAACGTCAATAAGTTGTCAAAGCATTGACCCTTCGTGTGAAGTTCTGCACTGTGTTGCATTATGGTAGGCACTTTTTGATAACACCACGTCTTCTCATTTGTGATGATTTTTTTTTTTTCCAGAAAATAACTACGCAGGTTTTGCATTTCAATCAAGTTGGAGCAGGTTTCCACACATTATTGTTTTTATTCAGGAGTCAAGATGTGTAGGACAAACATTGCACACATTTTTCTCTTCTTCAGACCATCTGGCCACAAAAGAATTTTCCAAGTCCTGAAAAAAGGAACCTTTACTAGATAGGATAAGTGCTAGGGAAAAGAAAAAGGAGGAGAAGAAGATGATTATGATGAAGAAAAAAGACTCACAGCAGATGCAAAAGTCTTTTGTGCTGTGAGAAATAGGTAAAAACTGAGATGCCATCACATTACATGAATTAAACAGTAATATAACAAGGGATAGAGCTAATTCTGTCAAGCCAAAAGGAGTGGCCCCTAAGATTATGGATGATTTTAATCTTAACAGTGTGCAATAGAATACTACAAATGACTGCACACTGGAAATGTCAACTGGGCCATTGACTCTTACTTCTAAAACTGACTTTTAACAGAAAGATATATATAAAGTTAAATATAATATTTTTCCCTCTCACACAATATATATTATACTTGGTATCAGTTTTACAAATTGTAAATGAAACTGCACTTCTTGAAAATAATTAACAGGGACTAAATGTTTCTTAATATGACTGAAGACCAGAAAAATTTATTTTTCACATACACAAAGCTGCACAATTACAAAAATGTATAAAATTTTTCATCACCACCAATACTTGATTCAGACATATAGAAAATTACTTGTACTACATGTGACATACAAAAAAAGAAAGTATACATAGCCACAAGAAACTGTGAATGAAACTCATCAATTATGGGACAAACCAGTTGTTGATTGATGAGTAAAAAAAGACAAAACTCAACTTGTTTTAAACATACTAGCAACTAGACATCTACAAAAAATACTGACAAATATTTTAAAATGAAACAGGTTTTCATAAGTTATTAATAAGTTTTTAACTGCACAAATCATTAGTTTCACATATTTTTATGATTGCTGTAACACATAGAACGCACTTCTGAAAATTATATCACAGACACACCGTACAAAAATAGCATATAAGCTAAGGAACACTCACTTCTTGGGCAACATGTAGCCTTAAATCTTATATAAATAAGACTACTTTCATCCTATACACATATGACAATTTAGACTTTATGCAATGGTAATTTTCTTTGTCAATGAAGTTATCCTACATGCACCACCTTCCCCTTCATAAATTAAAATTTTAGCACTTACTTGATACCAAATTGCATTCTGAATCTCCCTAAAATAAGACACTTAGGTGACATATCTTTTTTTCCTTTATTTTGACTAGAGTTTGTCAGATCGATCTCTCAGTATCTCAAATAACATAATATTCTTTTCTGGGTTTGCCAGCATGTTGTGCCACCTATAAATGATGCACGAGATATTCCTGATATAGATTTCTGTCTTAGTATTTAATATTATAAGAATGAATATCACTGCCAGAGTTCATTCTTGTAAGTTAATTGCACATTTACATTTTTCACACAGGAAAGTATAAAAGGAAATGCATTTTCCAACCCTCCTATTACATGCCCCCCCCCCCTTCCCCCATCAAAAAAGGGCCACAACACACACATGCATGCGCACCCTCTCTCCCTCTCTCTCTCTCTCTCTCTCTCTCTCTCTCTCTCTCTCTCACACACACACACACACACACACAGATATTTCATTTTATTAACTGTTTCTTTCTTTCCCTTTTCTGCTTGTTAAATGACACAGAAAGATTTGACAAACAGAAATTTTATGGAAGCACAGATCTTAAGAGTATATTACATAGCAAATATTAATTAATATCATTAACACTATAAAACAATCCTTTTGTAAATAATCATAACAGTAAAGTGGGCTTTTCTGACATGTTTGTGCCAGTCACAGTCAATCGATAATCAGAGAACACTTTTAAAATTCATTTCAATATAACAACAGTATATTGAAGTTAACTTGTTTCTAATGCTAATGTATTGTGCGAATATATGAACTCTTACTGACAAGACAAAAATAAATAATGTACTATAGCTGCTTTTCCATAGGTTTCATTTACAAGTACATTTTTATTAAAAACAGAATAGTATCTGAGCACTGCAATTATTCTCTTAAAAATACATTCACAAATACTGAGAACAACTACTTGTTTTTGCACTAGTTATAAAGCTACAACATTTCATTTGACTCCAGAGGCATGTTACAAGAGACTAGCATAATGGCATGTGCAACACAAGTGCTACAAACTTACACTATGCAGTGTCCCACTACCAATTCTATAGCACGAAAAGGAATAACTGATTGTTCAAATGTTTAAGACTATGAAAAATAAATATTTCCTTGCACCTATCTGACTTCAAACAAATCACATTAGAACAATGTTACGGGAACATACCATATCATTGCTTAAAAATAAAGCTATTATATTACCCATAGGTACAGATAATGAAATGAAATAATTAAATCTGAAAAATACTGCACTGTATATTGGCACAACGAGAAAATGCTGATATGGCTTTGCCTTGGTAAAGATAAAGGGGAAAATAACTGTTGTTCTAATAAGTTCATATTTTGATAAGTGCCATAACTGTTGAAACTTACCAATTGCAGATTATTTGTAACCAAACTGCAAATTTTTCTCTTGCAGCAAACATCTTCAACACTTTGAAGTCTTTTTTAATTGATGTATTTATTTGGGATTCAGAAACCGACCACAGGAAAAGAGTAACTCAACCCTTTACAGACAGCAACTGTACCAGTACGGGGCAGGCATTATGTCATGCTGCCTACAACTGTATGCGTACGTTTTCACTTTTCTGTATCTGACACTGTATCAGTACGATTGCTCCCTTCTGTGACTGAATGGTGCTGCCATCTGTTGTGAACATCTGGATCTACTTTCATTTTCAGGAAGCCTCGTATACATTCAATCTACGGGAAGTAAATCTGATACTTGCATCGTGCTTTTGTGTTTGGTGAGAATGATGCATTTGAAAGGTTTGAGTGTTATGAAAATTAGATAAACACTACTAAATGAAGACTCAGTTGTGGAATCTGATAGTGATTTCGAAGACTGTGAATATTTCCAGGTATTACCAAGAGAAAGTGGAGATTCATCAAGTGATGCTGAAATTATTCGTGAATCAGGCTCTTCACAGGTGACAAAGAAGCAAATGGTCAGAAATAGTAAGTACAGATGGCTGACACATGGTGTGTTTACACCTCAGAATTATGCTTTCTCCAATAATAACTCTGGGATGAATCCTCATCGTGGATTAGGTGAGGAGCCAACTAAAAGCGAATGTTTTGAGATTATATTTGACAGGCAAATGATGGGCTGCACTGCTAGTGAAACTCACAACTTTTACAAAGTAGTGAATGAATGATGTCAGAGGAATACATTAGAAACATAAAAGTGCAAACGAGATGTATCAGTTTTTGTAGTCTGCATGCTGATGGCTCATGTAAAAAGAAATGACTGAACGACTATTGGTTTACAGATTCGAGTGAAATAACATTCTTTTGGTGAGGAATTGGTGAGCTGATGTTAGAAATGGGAGGAGGAAAGAGGGGTGGGGTGGGGGGGGGAAGGGGCACGATAGGTTCCTCAGATCCCAGGTTAGTGGGATAGGCCTATTATGAAAAGAAAAGGAATTAAAGATGAAGAGAAAGCTGTTAGAGACAAGAGGATGAGGTCAACCATAATACATTAGTAAGCACTGTGTCAGTTTCAGTTCAAAGATGATATAAGTGGCAGAAATACAACTAAAGATGAACTTGCCTCTTGCAATACATCTTGACCTCTTGCAACACTCCACCCTTCTATCATATCTGAATGGAAGCTGGTACAATGTTTATTAATATACTATCTTTGACCTCCAGTTTCTCACATGCCCATATTTCATCACCTTTGCCTGTCTTCTGAGTTGTAAGAGGTGAGTTCCTCTCGTCTTGGGGTTCAAGTGACCCACACTGACACCATCTCTTTTACGTCATTACCCCACCCACTAATTCAATTCACATCGCTGAACAATAAACCTAGTGATCTAACAGCTAGAAAAGGAAGGAAGAATAGAGATCAAGGTCCTATCAAAACAAGGCCATTAGAGATGTAGCACAAGCTCTGATGAAGGACCAGTGAGAAATGAAATCAGCTGTGTCTCTTACACAGAAACTAATCCAGACTTTCCCTTACATAATTTAGGGAAACCATGGAAAACTGTTACTTGGTAGCCAGATCAGAATTCGAACTGTTGTTCTCCTAAATAAAAGTCCAGTTCTTACCACATCATCTGCTTGGTTTGGATAACTGGGACTGTTGAATTTTTCTATTCTAAGCATTTCTATTAGCAGAACTAGAAGTGGTATCTCCCAAAGGATACTGGACAGCCGTTTTGAGATGTCTGCTAATCACTAGCCACTATTCTACCACTGACCAGCTGTTTTGTGTTCTTTTCTCTCAAACAATTTACCAGCCCAGAATTGTAAATATAAATACACAAAATAAAAAATGATGTGTGTTAAACAACAAGAATGTGAAACAAGTCAAAGACTTAACAGCACTTTCTCCTACACATTACAGACTAAAAGAACAAGTTAATAAAGCATACAAAAATAAGGATTTTTCAATAAGAAATAGTCTTTTTCATAATATACAATGTAATATTTAATTTTAGCAGCTATAGTAGCTAAGGCAACTTCTTGGAGACAGAAGGTCCCAGTCTAAGTCGGATGGCTTCTGAGCTTTTCAAAGGCACTTAATGTTACCTCATACTATTTATGTATGTGACAAATACCAATATGAACTGAGACATGCACTTTAGCTAATACAGTAGACCCCCTACGACTCTTGTTGTACCCATTAATATACGTAACATGAAAGATTCCTTCTTCAACCTTTATACTTTCATTCTTAATGGATATCTCAAGTTTTGAATTATTAGTGTACCAGTTTCAAGGGTTTTGCAACTGGCTAATTGTCTACCTATGTCAATATCATAGTTTAAAAAAAATTGCAATCTTTCAATTATACAAGGAACTATATACAAATGAATAAACTGATGACTTTTCACAGTTCATTTATCTTATGTATACTTAATGAATAAACTTATGCATGTGCCCTTATGGCCATTCCTAAAACCTGACCATGATATTTGAACTAATTTTTGTTAAAAAAACAGGATAAAAGCAGTAACAAATATTAGCTTCCAAATCCTGAAATTTTTATACCGTGTGAAATATCTAAATGTCTCATGCTTTGGAATACATAACAAAAAAGAAGGGAAATTATAATGTGACATTCCATTAAGATGAATTTAATTAGAGGAAGACCACTAGCCCAGTTGCACAGAAAGTCCCAAGTTGGAATATCAACAATATTATGAAAAGGGTAGATTGCTACTCACTGTGAAAACGACATGTTGAGTTGCAGACAGGCACAGTGAAAAGACTGTTACACATTGAGCTTCCTGCCAAAGCTGTGTTGAGAAAAGGAAACAAACACACATTCACACAAGCAAGAACACCTCACGCACACGTGGCCACTATCTTTGGCTGCTGGGGCCAGACTGTCAGAACGCATTCTAGCCACAGTGGCAAAATAATGGTCATGTATGTATGAAGTGTCCCTGTTTGTGTGAACGTATGTGGGTTTTCTTTCTGAAGAATATTTTGGCCGAAGCTCAATGTGTAACAGTCTTTTCGTTGTGGCTGTCTGCAACTCAACATGTTGTCTTTTTGATGAGTAGCAGTCTATCCTTTTCAAATATTTTTAACCATAATGTAACCTCACCTAATGGAATACAGTACAATGAATTTCCTCTATTGATTAACTGCAAATGTATGGCAGCAAGTGAATCCATGAACATAACAAGTTATCAAAACAACCAAAACATCAACATTAGACATAATACACTCCTCATCCTACTACACATGCAGAGAAATAAAACAAAGTACACTAATGATACATACACCAGATTACAAACACACCTTCACCACAATAAAGTACAAAAGAAACTGGCCAGTAACTTATTTCTTCTCAACAAAGTGTTATTAAAGATTAATAGAAAGAGGAAAGTATTCCACAGCACATGAATCAAATGGCCACTGTCTCAATTATCAGTCAATCAAAGAATATATGTCAAATTATTAAAGTATTTAATATGCACAATGACTGTTTATCAGTTTATTCACATGCAAGCAGTCTCTTGGTAAAATTCAGAGTATTATTTAATTATATCCTTGGAAATAAACTGTATGTTTTACTAGTATGAAATGCCTAAAAACTCCAGCACAATGAAATAAGAAATCCTTGAGAATGAGAGTAACATGTTAAAACTGGGCAAACAATAATGTATGATAAAATGGTACTGAATAAAGGTGGATAGCTGTCTCCTACATTTTTACTCACAGTTTACTAGCTTCTGATGCCAACAGTGCAGCTATTGAATTAGCTGCAGACTCAAAATACTTTTTTCTTTTTTTTTTTTTTTACGACATATGACAAAAAGTATTGCACAGCTTGAGAGAGAATTACACTGCTGTCAACACTAAATCTTTCATAGACTAGGATCAAAGATATGACATTCAGGATTAATATCTCTTATGTATCGAAATAAAATGTAAATGTTGGGTTATAAATTACCGATGATGATTGATAACTGTACTTCATCAACTCAGATTAACAATAGCTCATTTTTATCACTAACTGCATAAAAGTGTACGAGTAATTAAAGTCACTCTACAGAATTAATCAATGGCAAACAACAGAGTAATAAGTTAGGAGAGAAATTATTGATGACAGACAACACAGAATAATTCCAAATTAAAAAAACTATAGTTAAGTACTCTGCTCTAATGATGTGTAAAAATAGGAATACTCATTAAAAAAAACATAACCTTATGTCATACACACACATAGTAAAATTAATCTTCATTATTTCATATTTTAAAAAGAATAAAAACTCATACTACAATAATGGATAAATAAATTATGCAATTACAACAATATGTTATACATTTTCTGCAATAATAAATATTAATTGGAAGTGAAGTAGAAAAACAGAGATCATTGCTAACACTCTTTGCTATAATTATTGCCGAGCAGCACTTGAAGTGAACAAAATCATATTAGTCGTGAGTGCTTCAGGTAGTATATAAGAAGACTGTATACAAACTTGTATTGAGCAACTGTCTGGACGAGGAGCATTCTCTGATTGCGTAGCAAAGCAACTACACGGGGAATATCCAGCTCCTAGAATTAAATAACATGCCTCAATAATGTTTTGAAATGGTGAAAAACAAATATTTATATTAAAACAACAATGACCAACATGAGATTATTATTATTTCACAAATGTTGTGCTTGATACGTATATAAATTCTTAAAATTCATACAGTAGCATATTAAAAATACATATAAGCATAAGGTTTGTATTGGAGATGAAGAAGGATGGGAAGTTAGCTCTCTGGGTACTAAAAAGCGATGCATATAGACCTACAGTTCAGTAGGCATATCTTTCATCTTTCAGCTCAGAAGAGAGCTATGATAAACACCCTAATACACAGAGTCAGAGGTGTTTACGAAGATAAGAACCACTTTGGCTCTGAGATTAATCATCTGACAACTGCGTTCAGGAAGAACGGTTCATTGGTCTGCGACACAAGGTCATAATGTTGAGGAAACTGTGATATAACGCCACTCAATGAACGCAGGAGGACCAACACATAGTGTAGTTTCCATTCTGTGTGCAACTATGACCAATATATATATGGTTCTAAAGAGGTAAGAAATGCAACTGGTCTTCTGGACAACGAACAAAATCAAATAAATGTTGTGACCTATTAAAGATAATTTTGGCGTGAAAATACCCAGAATTTATAAATTTCCTTGTGAGTGTGGCAGCTGGTACATGGGGCAGTCTATACAAACTGAGCACAATCTAATAAATAATCACACAACATTATATTTAAAGATAATACGATTTTGACTCATGCTTCTGACTACTGGGATTCTGTGACTATAGAGCAATCAAAATTAGACTATGTAATAGCAGCTTAAAATGATACACAAGCTTTGCACTTAGGAATGCACGGAAGTGTGCATTTGACAAAAAAGAGTACTGAGGAAGAATTAGCACAGAGTATCACCTGATATGAGTGGTGGCACTGCAAGCGATACTGGACAGTGAGTGCAACGTAATCTATGGATACAGAGGTTGCCATCTCTACATGTGCCAGCAATGTATGTCATCATTTAGCCAACAAGATGCTAACGTTTTGTATAAAAGTGGGAGCCTCATCAGTTTCATGAAAGTCAGACTTGGCCACTAATGAAGCCGATAGAGGCAGTCACTGGAAGCTGACTTCGATGTGGCAAGTTCACCAAGAACTTTTTACCTAAGGGCTCTTTGCCATATGAATATATAAGCAGATAATATTAATGGCACTGCTTAGTGAACTGCACATAAATAGCTCATTTTCTCTGATAATGCACTCATTGACTTATTTCGCCTTCAACATTTTCCTTCATGGTATAAGACATGGAATAAGCATTAAATGAATTAACAAATTACTTCTGTTCTGATATTATGTTCTTGTAAAGCTATTTCTTAATTTTCAGTTGCAACTCATGTTTCTGATTTTGTTATGTCAGTTCCCAGTCCTGAGCATCTGGATGAATGGTGTGGAACCCAAAAAAAACATAAACTATATTTTTGTTGCAAGACTTTTGTGGTACATTTTGCACCCTCCGTAGTACAATATTATGCTTTGAAAAACCACCAGAGTAGTCATCTACACTTGTATTATCTGCACAGGCAGTTTAAAACACACACACACACACACACACACACACACACACACACACACACACACACACACACAATATTTACAATTATGCTGTTGCATGCTTTAAGCAGTCATCAAAGCAACCTTTTATAGTAAACAGAACTGAATCAGTATGGCCTAGAGGGGTAGTTTCAACAGTCTAACTGTACAGATACTGTTCCTTAAAGCACATTGCAACTAAGCCTTCATGAAGTTTGATGTTGTGTTTAAGTAAAACTGTTTAGTGTGGTTGTGAAGAATGGCTGTAAAATGTTACGTCATGTTTGTGTTGCTGTTGATGATGGGAAGGAATAGTGAAGGCAAAATTCAGCCTACACCTTGCTGCTCTCAAACGACACCCAAGGGATCAAGCTTAAAACCCTCTCTAATGAGTAGATCACAGTCAACAACATCACATGTTTTCATTTATTGTGGCACTATCATGAGATTTGCTGAGTATGCTAGGGCACTGAAAAACAGTCTGGTAATCAGGGATAGAATGCCACCATGTGTCTACTCTTTATAGGCCAAAATTCTTGCAATCACAAAGATTTGAACTAGTTAGCTTTGTGTCTTAACATCAACATGCACTAATGACCCCATCTGTTGATGATGATGACGATGCACTCTTTTGGTCACAATAATAAAAGAAAATCTTTCATTATATCAGATTTTATTACCTATACTTCTCTTCTTTCAACCTTCCTGATTCTCCAGTTAATTTATGATCTTCTTAGAGTTTGTTTCCGTAACAGTGGATGTAGTAGGTATCCATATATATTATAACAGTAGATGTATGTATGTATGTTCCACATCTACTCCTTAACCACTGAATCAGTTTCAACCACACACAGTGCACATAATACTTACAAGAGGAGGCCACAACGTTTGGAATGCAGATTTACTGTAAACTTCGTACACTCATAGTACTCCATGAGGACAACAAAATGTGTAAGCAGTAGCGCATACTTCTCAAGCATCATTGAGAAAATCGCAAGATAATTTCGGTTGTCAAATATATACCTGTGAGTGGCTGTTTCTAGCTTGAAGAGGCGGCAGCTGAGTGGTTAGCATTCAAGCCCCATAATCGCAGGATCAAGTCCCATTCATCAGTTTTCTTTTAATTTTCAACACAGTCATTTTCTTTACTATTTATATTACAATTCATATAATGGGAAAAATATGTGTAATTGGATGACCTTTTATTAAATTTACAATGTTATTTGGCAGTCTACAAATTTTTATTATCACAAATAATATAATATTCATAACTATCGACTAGTAAACGACCAAACGCTTAAAGTGATACTGAAAATGTATGCTTGTCCGTGTCTTCAAAATTGTTTGTATTTAATCGAAAGAGAACAAGAAATTGCTTCTTGTGAAGATGCTATTAAAATACATTTGATACTACATGACCAATTATCAGCACCGATATTTAAGGAAATACTGCATTATGCATGGTTTGCTTCCAAATTATTGGCTGAAAGAGAGGTTTTTGAAAATGTTAACGAGATTTGTCTTTCCACAGAAAACCCCAAAAGTTCTTATGTATGTGGAAACATAGCATTTCTTCAATGCAGCTGGCACTGTTTAACTTTACGTTTTCCACATTTTCACAAAAAATACCATCCTGCAACTTGTACTTGTAATGTCGAAAGTGACGATTACTTGTACATCTTTCGAAAGCCACCTGTGCCTGTCAAAACTTGGAGGTAACAAGTCGTTTCAGGCTCCTTCCGGGTATAAGGGATTTCTCAAATCATGGACAAGCATACATTTTCAGTATCACTTTACGCATTTGGTCGTTTACTAGTTTGTAGTTAGGAATGTTACATTATTTGTGATAATATAAAGTTGTAGACTGCCAAATAACATTGTAAATTTAATAAAAGTTCATCCAATTACATATATTTTTCCTATTATATCAATTGTAATATAAATAGTAAAGAAAATGACTGTGCTGAAAAGGAGGGGGGGAGCGAGGGGGGAGGGAAGGAGAAAAGAAAAGGAAAGAAAAGAAAAAAGGAAAGAAACCTGACAAATGGGACTCGATCCAGTGATTACGGGGCTTGAACACTAACCACTCAGCTGCCACTGCTTCATGATAAAAATGGCCACGCACAGGTATATATTTGACGACTGAAATTATCTTGTAATTTTCTCAATAATGCTTGAGCAGTATGCACTACTGCTTACACATTTTGTTGTCTTCATGGAGTACTATGAGTGTACAAAGTTTGCAGTAAATTTGCATTCCAAATGTCGTGGCCTCCCCTTGTTAGTGTATTGAAAGAACCACTGTGGAGTTGACAAGCGGCTACCTCTCAAAGGGGTGGGGAGGGGCTGAGAAAGGAGCGTAGCTCATGACGCACAAATAGCCAAACTACAGGTATATTCATTCAGTGTTTGAGAATGAGAGCACTTGGTGACTTGCAACAAACTTTACATGGAATTTCAAACCTTTACATGACTTTTTCTCAATCACCCCCTCTATAAAACGATGAAAGGAAAAAAACGTTTATTGCTTACTACATTACTGTTGATTGTGTAAGAAAACTGCTGCATCAGGCAGACCTTTTAACTTGTTACTTCTTTACTAATAATTTTATTTGCTGGCCGCGGTGGTCTAGCGGTTCTAGGCGCTCAGTCTGGAATCGCGTGACTGCTACGGTCGCAGGTTCGAATCCTGCCTCGGGCATGGATGTGTGTGATGTCCTTAGGTTAGTTAGGTTTAAGTAGTTCTAAGTTCTAGGGCACTTATGACCACAGCAGTTGAGTCCCATAGTGCTCTGAGCCATTTGAACCATTGAATTTTATTTGCAACACATCTTGCAGACAGTATTCACATATACCACTGAAAGTCCCTGCAAAAATATACCACACTATGACACACAGTTCAGGGGGTATGATGCCATAAACATTGAGATGCATGAAAAACTGACTCCTCATGTATGAGATTTTTAATTTATTCCTTCTTTCCTAATAACTATATTCGCAACACATTTTGCAAACAGTGTCCACATATGTTACTGCACGCACCTGCAAAATTATGTCTCTGTACAGTATATCAGGAGATATGGCATCATAAACATCATGCTGCGTGAAAATGAAACTGCAGGGTGAAATTCGCTGGAGATACAGGTGCAGTATGTGTACAAATACGTAAGAAATATGTTAAATATATGTGAAATGGGAACATGTGGGCAGAGCTATGGTTAAAAACTCCTGCTAAAGCCCTGGATCAATTTCAACCAAAACTGGTACACATATCACTTACTATCTGGAAAGAAATACCATGGGGGTAATAATGAGCAACCTCCTATTGAGGGGGAGAGGGGGATGACATGGTGAGAAAATGGAGGAGGAACAGATAGCTGACAAAGAAGGGGACACAAGAGCTGAATACAAATATGAGGGAGGAGAAGATGGACAGAGAGAGCAGGAAGGAGAAAATGGATAAAGATAGGAAGAAGGAGACAGGTACAGATATGATGAAGGAGGAGATTGACAAAGAGAAGGGGAGGAGGAAATGAACAGAGAAATGAAAGAGAAGATCAGCACAGAGAGGGGAGGGCAATATGAATAGAGGAAGGGAAGAGGAGATTAACAGAAAAAGGAAAGGAGAGGAGAGGAGACTGTCAGAGAAGGGGAGTGAAGGAGACGGACATAGAAAGAGAATGAGGAGATGGACTGATAAAGGGGAGGAGGAGATGGACAGAGAGAGGGGGGAGGAGGAGATGGACAGAGAGAGAGGGGGAAGGAAGTGATGGACTAATAGAATCGGAAGAATACATACCCAGGCAACACCGGGTACTCAGCTAGTTTAGATTAAAATAATTTTATCTAAGAAACTAACACAACTATAATTACAGCTCCCTGTGTTTCCTACATACAGGAAGCACAAAAATCTAGTGAAGTCTGCAAGTTGTGCTTGGCATTTTTATATAAACCACCAAACAGTTGCTATAAAAACTTTATTTTGCTGCAACTTATTTTGACTATTTCATTATCATCCAGCAGTTCCCTGTGTGAGATGATCATGAAATACTCAAAACTAGTTGCAGCAAGATTGAGTTTTTAAAGGAGTTTTTTAGTTTTACATATGTAAATATCATAAATTAAAGTTATTTTTCCATTTTACTCGAACGACAGAAGACAAAGGTATCAGTTCAATGTCCTTGACATAACAATATGCACTCATATGTTGAAGCTCTCGGACGTGGTGTACCACAATGTCCTACTTAGGGCCCCCTGTTACTTATGACATACACAAATGATCATTCACTTGCTGTTTCATAAGATACAACTTTTGCTCTTTTTGCAGATGATATAAGTACAGGAATAAAAAGTACTATGACTATTACCCTTACTGAAATGGCATCTAATGAAATATTCAGAAAAATCGACAGATGGTGCAAGGAAGATGGATTATCTGTGAATTTTGAAAAGAATCAGTACATAAAGTTCAATAATCTCCACAAGCTACACAAACAGTTACTCACACAATGAAACACAAGAAGTAGAAAATGTTAAATTTCTGGAACTACAGATAGATCACAATTTTAATTGGAAAACTCAAAAGCCTGAACTTGATGAAGCACCTCTGTTCAACTACCTTCGCAATACACGTGATTACAGCTACGACTGATTCAAAAATGAAGAGACTAGTTTGTTCAATATACTTTTGTTTGCTAATGATTTGCAGGATCATTTGATGGGGAAACTCAACTTACAAGTAGAGGTCTGCATGGATGCAGATATTTGCGGTAATACATTGCAAATAAAAGACTAAGCTGGTGCAGATATCATCAGGTGTACTAGCAGATTTCTGCAATAACAATTATTTAGTCGTTAAAATGGTTAAAGGGTAGTGTCAATATTACAATTTTAATTTATTTTTCATTATAAAATATCAATATCAATAATAATAGTAATAATAATAATAATAATAATAATAATAATAATAATTGTTGTTTAAGTCATTAATATTACTTATTTGGCCCAGTATTACACTATGTAGACTTGAACATGCAGTGTTCTGGACACAGGGGATGCATTGCTGTCATCTGCAAGGGTTAAAGATGGTGACATGGTGATAGTCCTAGTTTTCTGCACAGTCACATGTACATTCTGCTTCTGTCATACCAGCAGCTGTATTGTGTCTGAGTCATTCTTGTTTCATTTACATCAACAGAGGCCACTTATGTAACTGCTGAAAGTCACCACAGAGAGACATGAAGACATTTCTGTCTGAAAAGACATCTCGGTCAAAGGACATACAAGAAGTTGGAATGTCTTATTCAGGGCACTCAAGTTTGTGAAATTGAACCAACTTTGCACATTTTTCAACTTAATTTTGAAGGCTCAAAAATGGCTCTGAGCACTATGGGACTCAACTGCTGTGGTCATTAGTCCCCTAGAACTTAGAACTACTTAAACCTAACTAACCTAAGGACATCACACACATCCATGCCCGAGGCAGGATTCGAACCTGCGACCGTAGCAGTCGCACGGTTCCGGACTGCGCGCCTAGAACCGCGAGACCACCGCGGCCGGCTAATTTTGAAGGAGTACACTCACTGAGCAAAATGTGAATATCTTTCTAGGCTCTATGAAATGCACAAAACAGATGAAGAACAGTTACAGAGCTGAAAGAGAATAGCAGACTTTAATTTAATAGCTGTTAACTACCATCCAAAGTTTGGTTTTGCAACATGTCATGCATTACATAACAACTTGCCAACCACTGTCGGTAAACTCTGAAAATGAGTTTCACTGCTACATAGACAATTGAAAATTCGACCTTAGTCATGTGTACAAACCCACAGACAGTAACTGACCTAATCCTTCTTTACACCTCAGCAACATCTAACTTTATTTCTTGGTGACTTCAACAGCCATCATCATATCTGGAGTTACAAAACAAATGACACCGAAACTTTCTGGCAGGTCAAAACTGTGTGCTGGATTGAGACCTGAACTCAGTCAGGTTCAAGTCTCAGTCCGGCACGAAGTTTCTGTCTGCACAGTAGTTTCATATCAGCACACACTCCACTGCAGAGTGAAAAATTCATTCTGGAAACACCTCGCAGGGCCTCCACAATATCCTTTCTTCCAGAAGTGCTAGTACTGCAAGTTTCGCAGGAGAACTTCTGTGAAGTTTGAAGTTTAGAAGGTAGGATATGAGGTACTGGCTGAGTAAAGCTGTGAGGATGGGTCATGAGTCATGCTTAGGTAGGTCAGTTGTTAGAGCACTTGCCCACGAAAAGCAAAGTTTCCGAGTTCGAGTCTCGATCCAGTACACAGTTTTCACCTGCCAGGAAGTTTCATATTAGCAAACACTCCACTGCAGAGTGAAAAATTCATTCAAGGATGACATTAATGGTGAAGCACTTGACAGGATGGAAACAGAAAATCTGAAATTACTTAATGATGATAAAGACCTGTATACTTTCCATTCAGTTCACTGGTCGGGAGAATACCAACATTCAGTGCTCAATGATATCCCCCATAGCCAACACAGACCTATTATCTTAGAGGTGGAACCTCAAGAACACCAACTTGACTGAGTTTGCAAAGCAAACAGAATCCAATACAGTATATCCCTGGTTGGAGTCAATACAGTACATCCCCGGTAGGAATGCAGAAAGTGAGAAATTACAAAGAGAATATGAGAAACATCTGACATGGAACAGTGGAATCCTCAGACTATTCCCACTCTCATGAGAGAGCCTGGTCTCTCACTAGGATGCTAGATTCATCAAATCCTGCAACCGAAAGTTAAAAAACCGCCATCAGTTTGAGTGACTTTGTTAAAATCTGAGTATCCATCTCAAAGAACCCAAAAGACAAGCAAACCAAAAGGGGTACCAAATTACAACTGAGTATCAGAAGATGAGCTGCCCTACAGAGGTCTGAAGTCTCCATTCCATTTCGAGAAGAGGAAACCAAGGTTGCAACCAAAAGTTTAGAATTTGGAAAAGAAGCTAGATTTTCTGGAATATACCCAAAATTTCTGGTTCAGTGTGGACCAGATACAGTAAAATGGGTTACCAACTTCTTCTCAAATATCCAACGAACTGGAAACCTGCCACCTTTGATGAAGGAAACACAAGTATTAGCTATACTGATATCCAATACAGTTTCCACAAAGGTGGAAAATTATTGTCCAACAGCACTTCTAAGTACCACAAGCTCCTCGAGTGTCTGATCAACAATAGAATGTTTGCATAATTAACAACCACATTCTTACAGAACAAGCAGGAATCAGACCATGGAGAAGTTGTAATGACCAGGTGTTCTCTCTCACTAGTTATAGTGAAAATGTGTATGAGAAGAGATCACTAAATGCGGGTATCATTTTGGATCTATCAGCAGCTTATTATACTGTTTGGCAAGAAGGACTTATTTTAAAATTGAGTATTATCCCATATCATAAGCTTGCAGCTTACATGTCACCTAAGCAACAGACTGCAAATTACAAACCAGAAGTCATATTCAAAGGTGAAGTCTTGACATACTGCAGTATACCAAAATACTACCTACGAACAACACAGGGTACTACTGTCAAGAGCTTTCAACCCGCTTCCCTCAAATTTGGTTTCCCAAGTCAAAATGAGAAATAACAGTCTTAAAAAAAAGCTTGCTGGTATCTCACGGGGACCTAATGCTCATGTTTTAAGATCCATAGCCTTTGCCCTACCATACTATGTTGCTGAATACTGCTCTTTGACTTGGTTCAATAGTGTTGACAATCAAGCAATGCAAATAATTATAGATGTATTCAGAGCAAACACACTATAGATTCCTGTTCTCAGCAGTATCCCACCTCCAGCTCTAAGAAGATCAGAAGCTCTGCTGCAGGTCTTGAACAATATTCAGAAGAAACTCAGCTGCTACCCATTCACTAAGATATTTCACAAATGGAACATCAGTGCTTGCGTCCGAAAAAAACTGTCATGGCACACAGCAACCATCCTCATTGGATCCTCTTTCATTGACAACCATTAATGGGAAATTCAGTGGCGGCAGCCATAAGTAGTCAACAAATATCTTGTTAAGAAACCTTCCATGCAGATAGAAGAGTTTGATCTCACCAGATAGCAATAGACAATCACAAATCTGATTCGAACCAGACAAGGCAGATGTAGTTATTTACTGTACAAATGGGGATAGGCTGGTTCTGAAAACTGTGACTTGTGGTGCCTGCTTACAGTCCACCCATTATATTGTTGCTGACTGTCCTCTTCATGCGTACAAAGGAACAATAATGGACATCAACCACGTGTGGGATGTGGGTGATTGAATGGATCAGGGAACTAGATCTGGAGATGTAAGATTGTATGAACGTGTGATTACGTACATTTGTAAACAAATGTTATTTATATGGACTTATTTTCATCATATGATAAATAAACAAAATGTAAACTTGATAAATAAACTACATGACTAACATTCAACAGTATAAAAGATATGATAACAACTTCTAACATGAATTCATTTGACTTAGTAACGGTGAAAACATTTCTGCAAAAATTTCAAAACAGCCAATTCAGTAATTGTGACACAAAATTGCAACTTAGGGAATGTACCAACAATATGATAGACTATGTTGCATTAAAATGTGGTCATGATCATATCCCCAGTCTGGGGAATGTAAATTATGATGCCAGACTTCAGCAGACTAAAATTCAGGGCAGGAGAAATCCTACTGTCAGTGCTCCCAGATACCTAATGGTTTAAAGGGCTTCCCAATATTTTAATACCCACGGATGCAAATAAAGACTGGCAGATTCATATAAGGGACTGGCAGATGTGGCTTGGACAACATTTTTCTTAACGAAATAAATCTTGGGTGAACAGCCTGGTGTGAGTGTGCAAAGGACACAATATTTCAGCAATTGACCTTGTTGCCATCATCAGGTGTGCTGATGTACTGCCAAGGGATGGCAGGAATGAGGTATATATTAGATTCCCCCTCCCCCTCCCTTGGGGGCTCCCTCAGCCGTCCGCGCCCAGGGAGGTTTGCCGGCGGTGTTTCAGAGGTTCCTCCCCCTGCCCTCGAAGTCAGTACATTTTGGGATATTCCTATCTTCTCTTTAACCCGGGTAATGGCTGGTTCCCCAGCTTGGTTAAGCGAATAGCCGCTGTCATGTTTCAGTTCAGGTTTTCTTACTCTGATCTCTATAGCTTCTTTGATGATACAGTCCCAATATTTCGAAGTCTGTGTTAGGACCTTGATCTTGTCATAATCCATGCCATGAAGTTCTGACTGGCAATGCTCGGCAAATGAAGACTTATTAGGCTGTTGCAATCTCATGTGCCGCTGGTGTTCATGGCATCAGTCTTCAATGGTGCGAATTGTCTGACCTATGTATTCCTTACCGCATTGGCATGGTATTTTGTAAACCCCTGATTTAGATAAACCAAGGTCATCCTTAACATTGCCAAGAACTGCTCTGGTTTTAGTTGGAGGGCAGAAGACAGTTTTTACTTGATATTTGCGTAAAATGTGTCCAACGTTTCCTGATAAGGCCCCACAAAACAGAATGAATGCCATGGCCATGTTTTCCTCAGGTTCCTCATTAGTTTCCGCCGGTTGTGTTGTGAGTGTCGGATGTAGAGCACCTCGGATTTGCCTTCCCTTATAACCGTTTGTCAGAAACACGGACTTCAGATGGGCCAATTCTCGTTGAAGACTGTCCTTGTCAGAGATAGCGCGAGCTCTGTGTTCAAGAGTTTTTAGCACGCCGTTCTTCTGAGCAGGGTGGTGGCAGCTATCCGTGTGTAGGTATATGTTGGTGTGAGTTGTCCTCCTACACATGCTGTGCCCCAACCTGCCGTCATCTCGTCTTTTGACAAGAACGTCCAAGAAGGGGAGCATCTCATCCGATTCTACCTCCATGGTGAACTTGATATTCTTGTGTCTTGAGTTGAGATGGGCGAGAAATTCCATCAGCTTGTCTATTCCATGTGGCCAAATAACAAACATGTTGTCCACGTATCTAAAGAAACAGGTAGGTTTTAGTTGCGCTGACTCGTAGGTTTCTTCCTCAAAATGTTCCATGTACATGTTAGGGATGATGGGAGAGAGAGGACTCCCCATAGCAAAGTCTTCACTCTGCTCATAGTAGTCGCTGTCAAATAGAAAATATGTTGACATTAGAACACGTCTGAATAGATTGGTGGTTCCCCAGTCGATGAGTTCCAGAGATTCAGGTAATGGAACCCTAGTAAACAGGTAAACCACATCAAAGCTCACAAGTATGTCAGATTCCTTAACTGTGAGGTGGTTGATGCATCCCATGAAATCCTAAGAGTTACATATATGGTGTGGGCATGTCGCCATGTGAGGGCCGCGAGAGGATATGCTGGGGCACCAATATTGCTGGCAAAAGGACGTAATGGGACGTATTCCTTGAGGGCTTTCGGTAAGCCGTACAGCCTCGGAGGAACAGGGGCACTGGGTTGTAACTTCTTCGTGACCTCTTCAGGGAAGCCAGAATCTTTGAGAAGCGCCTAAGTTTTCCTTTCGACCCTCCTGATAGGATCGGTGTCAGTCTTGTGGTATGTGGTGTCATCTAGCAGGTCCCGCATCTTCATGGTATAATCCTGGTGGGACAAGATTACTATAGTGTTACCCTTGTCTGCCAGTAAGACAACTATGTCTGGATCTTCTCTTAGCTTCTGGATGGCCACCCTCTCTTTTGTGAAAATATTCAGTTTCACAGGTCTAGTTCTAGTTATGGCCCTGCAGGTTTCACAACACACCTCTTCCTCTGCTTCAGGCAGGAGTCGAGCCACTGTCTGTTCAACTGCACTAATGTCAGCGATGGGTGCACCTTTAGGTGTCGGAGTGAAGTTCAATCCTTTCTTGAGAACTGAGATTGCGTCATTATCCAGTACTATGTTTGTGAGCTTGATAATGATCTTCCCCCTATCTTCAGAGGGCCATTTCTCACATATATGGTCGAACTTGGATGTCTGTCGTTGGGTGGACTTCTTTTGGGCACAGTCCACTGTGGCCCATATGACACCATCAACCCAATCCCAGCTGCAGGAATTGAAGCAGTTGGTGAGATGTAGATGTAGCTGGAGGAGTTCTTTATTGGTGGTGTGCAGACACCACCGAGTGTGGGGAACACTCTCTCGTACCAGAGCTAGGCTGGCAAGTTTCTTGATTTTTTAGGCAACTGCTGACTTGATGTGGTGCTTTACCTTAGCAAAATTCGGTACCACACGTTCTTCTCGGCACCTCATAAAGAAAGCAAATGAGCTCAGTAGCTGACTTCTTCGTTGACACAGCTTCTCAACTCTTTTTAATATTGCACTGCATCTCCTTCCCATAATGGTATGTGATGTGATTCTTCAATTTCTCCAGGCATATTTGGGTGAACAGCCTGGTGTGAGTGTACAAAGGACACAATATTTCGCCAATCGACCTTGTTGCCATCATCAGGTGTGCTGATGTACTACCAAGGGACGGCAGGCGTGAGGTATATATCAGATTCCCTCTCCTCCCCCTCCCTCGGGCGGTCCCTTCACTGTCTGTGCTGCAGGTGCTCTCAGCCATACCTGCCAGGGTTTGACGCCCAGCTTGTGGCCCCGCATCTGGATGTTCCCTCACAGGTCCACACCCAGGGAGGTTTGCTGGCGGCGTTTCGGAGGTTCCGCCCCCTGCCCTCGAAGTCAGTACATTCTGGGATATTTCTATCTTCTCCTTAATCTGGGTAATGGCTGGTTCCTCAGCTTGGTTAAGGGAATAGCCGCTGTCATGATTCAGTTCAGGTTTTCTTACTCTGATCTCTATAGCTTCTTTGATGATACAGTCCCAATATTTCGAAGTCTGTGTTAGGACCTTGTCATAAGCCATGCCATGAAGTTCTGACAGGCAATGCTCGGCAATTGCAGACTTATTAGGCTGTATTTTCCTTGGTTGTGGTGACCTCTACTTATAGGAACAGCAGTTTCAGAATAGATAATCATGTAATAGAAATTATATCTTATGTTGGTCCCTGAACATACTGCAGATGCCTCCTACAAAACTTTGTACTTTGACAAATACTTCACATTCAGAAAATTGTGAAAAACATGGATGCAAGACTAGAACCTTTACAAAGGCTTCAAGTGGTTGACATTAGTAAAGAAAGGAGTCACATACAGCAATACACGCATTCAACAACCTGCCAGAGCACATTAAATGTCATATGGTGGAGTTTAAGACTGACTTAAAGAACTTCGTGTTGGGCTGATTCTATTCTATTAAAGAGTGTCTTCACATAAGCTCTAAATTTAATTTTTAGATTATTTTATTAGCACTGGAGTACAATAGTCTTTTCACTACACTGGATTAAGTTAAAATAAAACGCACATATCTGACTTCTTTCCACATCACAGAAACCATCCCATGTGGTATTAATGGTATATGACTAATGTACTGTATTTACTTAACTACATTTCTTATTGTAATATGTTACTTAAAATAACAAATTACAGTGTTGTATTGACTTAAAATAATTTTACCATTATTTGATTTAGAAAATTTTAATAACTGACATCATTTCATTCTATCTGTTTCTGTATTCACATTTCATCCTTTTATCAAGACAGCTAACAGTAACACCAACCAGCAATAGTTATTTACCTGACTATGATCAAGTGTATATAGAAGTAAGTCACTCAGAATCATTATTCCAGTTCGACCAACACCCGCTGTGCAATGTACCAGCACGGGAGGGTTGCAGTTATGACCAGCAGGAATTTCACTCACGGTGTGTTGTCGCACAGATGACACTTCCTCCAGAAACCCTAATTAACAACAATAACATATGCATCACACAATTTAAGTGATATGAAGGAGATTTCAGAATAAAGTGAACATTTGAAAATAGAACACGTCAATAAAACATTTATAAAAGAGAAAAAAACTTTGTCAATTATGACATTTGCAAACTAATGTGACACAAGAACGACACTTAAAACATATGAATTGTTTTTCACAAAGGGCGAATTTTTAATAACTCTGAAAGCTTATTCTGTATAATCCATATTGCATTTTGGGATGGTATGAATATTTATATCAAATACACAATGTTTTAAAAATACACTGAACACGTGCAGATGGCTAGTGCAGAAGCAAAAACTTGCGGATATATTTTTGCATGCACGCAACAGGTTCTCATTTTGTGATTTCATGTTAACACCAACAATAAGAGTTAGGAGATGCAGCAGTAACTTAGTCCTGATGAGGGTGATGAAAGAAATTGGTGTTGGCCATTTGAGGGAACTACGTCAGTGTTCAGTTGCAGTAATTGGGGGGAAAACTTTGGAAAATGTAAATAACAAAGGTTACATTACCTTTTGTTCTTACTTATAATGAAATGGGTACCATCACAAAATGCAGGAGGCTCAATACAGATATAGTTATGATGCATTTTCAGTGCATCTACACTTTTGACTGTGTCATACCAATGAATGGCAATCTGTAATTAAGTAAGTTCAAATTCTGCCACTATTTACGGACTAGCAAATACTCAGCATGTGTTGCAAAGACACTCACGGAAAGAAAGTATTTGTGTTTAAACTGTCTCTACTGGAGTGCTTTTGGATACATAATTGTTGTTAATTTTGCATACATGAATAAATCAGAAGATTTTTGTATGTGTGAACAGGCCACATACATCTCTCCATGTGAAAAGCATGGATTTGACAAATTCAGTACACACACTTGTAGCAATTGTTCCTGTACTTTGTTGATGTCATTAAAAATGTGAGCTGCATCAGAAACTGCACACATCTGAATTCAAACACCATATCTGTCACAATCATAGGAATGCATGGCAAATGTACATCTTCTTCAGAAATTTTCGACTTAAGCATAATTGTTTCACACTTTTAAAGAGAAGTATTTGCTGTCATCTTCAGTTGATCTTAAAAAAATCTGAGTGGCCATATGCACGAACATTTGTCATTGCATCTTGTGGGTATTCATGTGTATGCTGTGGACTCTCTGTAAATGTGGTCGGTAATACGGGAATTTTTCCCAATTCGTTGGGATTCACATTGCCATCAATAACAAACTGCATCACATAAATGAATATACTCTTCAGAATGGAACTTGGTTTGATTTTATCAAGCACACATATTGACAATGTATTGGTAGAACCATTGTCAATGTATCTAGTTCTTTCACAAATTATCAATCAATATGACAGTAATTCATGACAATGACTTTCTCTTTTGTTTCCTCATGTGTTCATGGATTTCTCAATTTGTTGTTGAAATGAGTTCCACCTTCTTTCTTGGGGGGGGGGGGGGGGGGGGGGGGAACATCAGATGCAATTGCTGTACAACTGATGAGTTTCAGAGAATCACTCAACATCACCATTTCTGTGATGAAGAATTATTTCATGAGTTAAATTCTTTGTCAACTACAGCAGTTGCCACTTCATTAATTGTTCATGCATTTGTCTTGGGTGACGTGTTTGTCAAGCTCTGACTACAACTTTGTAGTCATCAGCTGGCATCTGTTCAAGATCACTTCTGATCAATTGATTAATTCGTTGTGCTGGTTGAATAAAGTTTGAAATACAGTGACAGTTTCTTGTTTTGTGATCATATTAAATCAACAATGTTGATTGATTTTTTCCATCAGTGTTCCCCAGCAAAGAAATTTGAAAAAAAATATTTGATCTTTGCTAAGCAGTGGTAGTAGAGATCCTACATGATCATAAATTTGACCTTGCACTTAGAATGTTGTGTAATTCTAGTGCATGACTTTTGTTGAGCCGAACGATGGCATTTGTAAACATGAACTTGACTGGCTTGTGTTACTTGATTCCAACACTGATAATAGTTCAAATGGTGAATGCAATTCTGGCAATTTCATTTTTCCACCTGTACAGTACATTCCTGGTGCTTCATTCTTAAATTTGAGGGCACTGCAGTACAAGGTTATTTTTTCCATTTTTCCAATAAGCACACTTGGATGAAAACTGTAATAATAATCAGCACTGTAATGGAATGCACCAAGATGTGAGTGTTCATCTGGATTGGTCAGTGCATACTCGAATGGTATCCATACTTACTTCCTGTTCCTTGACTGTTTCAGACAAACTGGCTAGAGCATTGCATACTTTAGCAGTTTCTAGTCTTTCTTCCTACTTCCCACGTGTTTCTGATGAATGAGCTTGAGCACTGCATAGTAAAACAGTTTCCAGTCTTTCTTCCCATGGCTCATCAGTTTCTGAATCTCATGATGCCTTTCTCTTATGTGCTTGAAGTGAAGATTGACCAATTGCCTGTTGTTTGGATGGCATTATTGATTTGACAATGAAAGTAATCTTTGTGAGGACTAGCACAAATTCACTTGGAAAACGAACAGAAAATGTGAGTTATAGCTACTATCTAATGCGCGCGTTTGCGCGCGCGGCTACACACACACACACACACACACACACACACACACACACACACACACACACACTGAAAGTCCATAAACTGCCATTAAACCATATGAAATAAAGAAATTTGTTGAAATGATACACATGCTAATGTACAATGGATTTTGTGTATGTGTGTATGGCAATGCCTCAGTGTTGTAGCAGCTCCACAAATGCCTATTGTCTCTGGCTGCAGATGTTAGCAGTGAAGTTAAAGGCTGGCAACAGTGCTGCCAGCTGTCAGGATCTACTCTCACAGACTCTACTATAATTCAGAAATCTTCACAGGTGTGCACACAACTATAATACCCAAAAATTTTATAGCAGTCAGAAGGAAACATTCGTTTTTATATATAAGGGTGTTTCAAAGACTTTGCTTCAAATGTCTAGTGACAATAGATCATATCTTGGGAAGAACTTTTGTTAGAGACAAAAGTTTGCTGATGTTAGCAGGTGGCACTAGGTTTCCTTTAGTCTTAATTGGCTATGGTATGATCAGATTTCACAAATACACAATACAGTATGGGCTGATGCACTAAAGGTAGTTGAAGCTCAGGAAGTACATGACTTTATTGTGCTTGTTGTTACAACATTTACTCGGGCTAGTTCTAAGTGAGGTCTGCCTCGTGTAGCTTGCATTGACAACAGCTGCCAGTCACTCCCAAGTCTTTGTTCAAGTTTTATATCATGCATAATCACAAACACTGCTTCTTCTGCCAGGAAGTATGCCGACAGTCACAAGTGAGGACACACATAGCAAGTGTGCCTGCAAATTAAGTGCAATGCAAACCCTGTTCCACTTCAATACAGATGCAAGCACACAAATTACAAAGAAATTCACACAGCATAAAATGTGGCTAATTAAACTAAATTCTCTCTGTTTAGACAAATTGCAAATTGCTCTGTTTCTCACAAAACACATAAAAGCAATCTTCCAAAAGTCAGAACTGACAGTTGTATTAAGGGAACAAATTGCAAACTATTCATAGCTTCACCAGCAGTCTGAACCATTCCAGTCAGATACATTGCCTTCAGCCATAATGGTTAATCGAACTACTTACAAGCAATTGGGACACCCTCAGCTCCAAAAATCCTGACAGCGCCTCACAACCTACAACAGTGAAAGTGTCTCTGATCTTGGGATGTGCATCTGTGCCATTCACAGTAGTTCAGTCATGCTCAAGTCCCAATATTTTTGGCATAGATGCATTTGATTTGTTTGGATTTGATGATTAGGATAATGTGCATGCTACTGATATGTAAGTTTCCCATACCAGCATTCATCAACTGTGTGAGAAATATGGACATTTGTTCAATGGCACACTGGGGCATGCAAAGAATTTCCAAGCACACTCTATGCTCAAACACAATGTTCAACCAAAGTTTTACTATGTACATCCGGTGACTCATGCCATTCATGATGAAGCTGCTTCTGAATTCAACCGATAAGAACAAATTGGTGTCTTGAAACATATTTCTGCTAGTCAGTGGGCATCTCCTCTGGTTACCACAAAAAAGCGAATGGGAAAATCAGACTTCATGACAAATTTAAAGCAGCAAAATAGGCATGCACTGGTGGCACCAAATTCAACTACATTATTGTGATTACTGTGATCCTGCCATACATTTTCACGTTTCAGAAACACTGCCTGCATCCCAGACAGCTACCTCGGAGCAGCCCTCACCAGTGCCTGACATTCGGGTGTATGGGTTGTCAGACAAGTCTGCCACAGAGGTCGACACTGGCACACCTATGCAGCCACTCCTGCCAATGCAGCCACTACACCAACATCCATGTCCATTCACAGTGAATTAGGCCACAGACATCTAGTTTGCATAAGCTGTACAGCCTCCGGCAACTGAATGGATGACCTACCTCCAGTTTTTTCACAGATGTTACCTGTGATTCGCAAGGTGAATGTTGTGATGCGGGTTGGTTGGCACCATTTGCCATCATGCTACCTACAGCCAACTCCATCAACAGTGCCACAGCACAGATCTCACTGACCTCTCCACCCCCTCTTCCCCATGCATGTGAACACAAACACACACACGCACATGCACACTCTCTCTCTCTCTATCTGCGGCAATGATGTGTAATTTTGGGAGGAAGGATTTGAATATCAACAGTGTCTGCATCAAGTGCACATGGCACATCATGCACTGCTCACATCTCTGCAGAAGAGAGAGTTAAACTGGCTACCATGGGCTGCTGCAATAGAGGACTTGCCATATGCCACCTAGCAGCACTTCACACACCACTGGAGGATGTCGAATTTGCCTCACTGCACTGTCTGCAATTGTGACTGGACCACATGTCTTTTTACAATTCTGCAATCAGAGATCTGCCTCAGATTATCCTCAAACTACTCTTAGATCTTGCCCAGCTTATGGAAGACAGTGCAGTGAGACTTTACAAACACAGCACAGCACTACAGCTACTCCTACTGCTACTGAATATCATAATTCACTACCAGTGGAACAGAGAGAGGCTGTAGAGAGATTCAACTGGGAAATAAATTACCCATCAGTTTGCATATAGGGGCAAACTAGGTTTCACAATGAGCAAATTCAAAAACATTACATTCAAGGCACAAATTTCCAAAAGCGCAAATGACACAATTCTCCAAAAACACAAATGATATGCTGTCTCATGGTAGTAATCACCATTAGCTCCTGCCTTCAAGTTACCATATTAACAGGGTAATTCAACTGAACATTTTTCATTAAACTGGGACATTATAACTACTAAAGCCTGATTTTTGCTGGGTCTCTTGCTGTAACATGAAGGTTAATAATGGAGCATTGACACAAAGTAGGGCAAGCCATTAAATCTAAAGCAAAATTGCTTCAGACAGTACTGACACCTTATAACAGTTTGGAGTCCTTGTTACCACTTATTCAGATTCCACCTATGCTCGAATTAGGCCTTAAGCTTTTTTCTTTCTGTTATGGAAAAGAAACTTATAAATAATGATGTTGAAATTTCTAATTTTCATCGCAGTAGATCATTAGAAGCTTTTACACTTAGCCCAACCACTCTCTCAGTAGAACGGTATTCCACAATATCTGACTTGGAATGGCTTGCTGCACTTTTTTCAAATTTGCTGAACAACCTGAAATGGAGTGGAGCCATGTTGAGAGAGAGAGAGAGAGAGAGAGAGAGAGAGAGAGAGAGAGAGAGAGAGAGACACTGGGGTGGGGAAGGAGGAGGGAGGTTATATATATGTATTAATAATCATGAAGAATGGCACACTCTTCACCATGAGACCTGATTAAAACTGCACCACACCATTTCTATTTAGCCTTAGGACCAGTAAACATATCCAAAATGGGCAATGCGCCTTTACATTTGGTATGTGTTGATATTGTGATGCATTGTCGCCAGATATAATAATAAAGTAGCTCAGACTCAGTACTCACATTTCCTATTATCTAACACACAACTTTAAAGTGAATTTACTGCTATTGTTGTTAGGTAATCACTTTCAAAAGTAATTTATAAATAAAGAGATTATAATTTATCCTTTCCTGCAACCTTTGTAAACTGAGTTAAGAAACTTTGAAACTTTAACATCTTTCATACCGACAGGTTATTCCTGTCATTCCAACCAGTGCTACAGGACCTGAACCCACCACATGCATTGAGGGAAAAGCAAACAAACTAGCATCTATTACAAGTGTTTATGGATCTAGTGTGTGAAAGTTGGCAAGTGAGACAACTGAGTACCATTTTTTTAATCCATAGTACGGAGCGGAGGACAGAAGGAATGAAGAAAGGTAAGAAGAAAGGAAGGAAGGTAGGTTGAAGGTGATTTAATGCCATACTGAGCTCACTACAGATAGATCATTACCTCACGTGGAACTGGATGGCATTGGAAGGCAGCCATAGTTACACAATACCATTTGCATCAAGTGACCATTGTAAATCACAGAACAACTATATCACAAAGGCTGGAGGAGAAATGAAACTGGACTTTCTGAAATAAGTGTCAAGAGGGTTAGAAAGGTGTTAACAGGTATGTCACCTTGACTCGTCAAAGATGTAGGGTTCTACTTCTGGTTCTGATGCTTAATGTGTGTATCCCCTCCCCTGTGTGAGAAAGGCCAAAGAACATCACTACGAACTGAATGATATTTAATGATTCCCTGCTGTGGCCAAATCAGTCACTGGATTGATGACTGATTCAGTTATGGCAAATATAAATTACAAGAACTAAATCTGATTTCATAACTAAGGTCTTCAAATCACTGCCAGACACTTATGCTGATTTTAACCTATTCATACGCTTTGAGAAATAGACACAACACTAAAAAATAATGAACTATGATAACAGACACAGAGGAGTGCATGATGGCGACTAGCCGCAACATCACCCTCTACCTATGGCAGCATTTGGATGCAGTATCAAGGGGTACATGGCTTGCACATTGCTCTCCAGCCTGCTGTAAGATTTCTGAACTTTGAAGTCACTACTTCTAATTCAAGTGGTTCCTCAATGAAGCTGACGGTGCACCATTTATGGAACATGTTGAATGAATGAATGAATGAATGAATGAACGCCTTCAAGTTCACTCACAAAGGAAAAATCCCTGGCAGTGCCAGAAACTGATCCCAACTTCCTTCTAATGGCAGTCACACATGCTGACTGCTCAACTGTGGAGGCAAACAAACAAAACACTAGTTTCTGTTAATTATCACTACACATTTTCTTGCCACTGTAACAAATAAACTTTATTCTTTCAGTTTACATAAGACTTTCAGACTACCATGGAGCATGTGTGGTAGCATTCTAAAATACGATGAGTTGTGTGGCAGATGTTTACATGGCATTTACATTTTGTGCAACAACTTTCATTGGAAACAAATGACTTTTGATATTTTTACTAGTGATATGTTTTATAAAATTCATAAAATATTTACAGTTACCTAGAAAGTGACCAACATTCAGAGGACAGCCCTGATCACCCCATTCCACATACTGCAAATGCCACACACCTCTGACTCTACGTGAGCTTGTATGGATGAGCCGCAACTTAGTTGTGACACAGTGGCCTGTCTCTTGTGAAAACTGTTGCCATATCTGAAACTGAACAAATGTGCATAAAATAATAATCATATTTCACAAAAGGCAAATATTAATTAATATTTTTGGAAATGTGAATATGAATGTGATGACCATTGACCTTATCAATGCACATATCTGCATTGTTCAAGTGACACGCCTGGGAACCAGAGAAACTATATGTCACAATGTAAAGTTAGTAATAAAAATAAAACATCCACAAAGCTTAAATATTTGGAAAAAAGAATTACTGAGAAAGGCTTTTCAAAGATTTGTATTGTAGCAGTAATGATATTGCTAACCCAGTGGACATATAAACGTACTTTTACCATGCACATTACTGAATATTTGTGTTAAAGTGCTTCTGCAGTACATTAAGGAGTAAAAAGACAAGAAAGCAACATTTGTCAAAATACTTCTGGTAGTGTCTAATTGGCAGATTAGAAACAGAGTAAAAACAGTTTGCTTTGGGTTGTGTCTCAATGTTACTTTACTTATATTTGGTAAGCTGAATATTGTGAAAGTCTTCATTTAATACGAAATGCCCTGTATTATTAAAGTGGCCATTGACTATAAATTTATTTGTGTGAGTGCTCAAACAAACATATACACTACATCAAAGTAAGTTACATGAGCCAGAGCACGTGGAAAATGGATCCATATAAAATGGCAGTTTGTCACCTTCACAGGTAAGTTCAAAATATCTGTAGACAGATATTCATGATGCTCCTAGGACTGGTAGGAATCTTTACACGATCTGATTCACATAACATCAATGAAGGTTTTTGTCTGTTTAGGGTAGGATCTCTCATTAACAGATCACCTGTCATCATCTGCTTCCACATCATATGACAAATGCTTATAAACATTAGGACATTCTGTAGTAACAAGTCAAATGATTTACTTTAAAAAGGGAAGAAATCATACTTCAATATAATAATGCATGTAGATCATGTCTCACCTACCAACTCATGGAGCAGCAAAGGTATTGGAAATACAGAATGCTCAAAAAAACCACTAGACCTTAATCTCATTGAATACACATATGAAGTTCTCAGTCCATAGACTGCAGTTTTCACTACCTGCCCATGAACTCTTCATGAGTTACAGCATGCTCTCTGAAGACATCGGATGCACATACCAACAAACACTGTTCACACTGTCAACAGTATGTTTGTTCACAGTATGGAGTGACTGAAAGAAACCTCAGTTTTAGCTCCACATAACATTATTTTCTGTAATTAAACTGCAAAACCTTAATAGTACACCCAAAATACACATTCATTATTGAATTCTTTTTATGTGGTAGTGAGAAAACATCAATACAGTCAGTAAACCTAAAAAAAATGGTAAGTGGGAGCTTAAAAATATCTGTAACATTTGAATAATGATACTCCTTATTTGATCTACAGACACTAAAAACACCATAGTCACTTTAGTGTTGAGTGTCCTCTAACAATCAGTAAGCAACTACTATCAGTACAAAAGACTGTGCAACATACGCAGTACAGATATGTTGATTGCCATCTTTGTGGTTATGGACTGTAATATGCTGTTCTGCTATCTCCCTGCAGCACAAGATCATTTCCTAATGCATTGAATAAAGGATATAATTTCACCCTTATAGCTGTAGAAGTTTTTATACTGCTACTGCAATTTCAGTATTACACCATTATCAAGTGTAAATATTTTCTGCCACATGGCAGCTCAGATATAAGTAACATTACCCCTGTAGGCTTGTGTACCACTTCATAGCAATAGAAGCAACAGATTTGATAACTAACAAACGTAACATAATACCCTAACAAATGTAATGTCGCGTGCAGTCATGTCGAAGGTAAGGAGTAGGAAGGATATGGCAGAAAGTGGAATTAATAGTCAAAAGTATTATGTTGGTTTGTAGAGGCAAAGTATTTCAGTAATTCAGTTATTTCGTGGAAAGGCACTTGGTATTGATTAGATGATTTATGGTTGGTACATTGTTGTGTTGAGAATCAGACATTATGGTGGAGGAACATACTGATAGTAGAAATATAAACGAAAAGGTTTCTGTGATCAGTGATTACCAGTTTAATTAATGTGGAAACACAAAATAGAAATGGTTACTTCAGTGTTAACATGAAGCGAACATAACTGTTAAATGAGACTGGATGAGTGTAGGCACTGTTACAGAACTGTGTTATATGCAAAAGGAACTCCCATATTGTAAGCTATGCAGATGACACGTCAATCTTATTCTATGGGAGCGAATCTAAAGAGCTAGAGTCTCTTGCTACTAGTGGTGTAACAGAAGTAACAAAATACTTCAATGATCAGGGACTCAAGGTGAATGTCACCAAATCTCAACTACTGACATTTAAAACAGGCAGTTCTCATCACAACAATATGAATAGTGTGTGTAATATCTCTGCAACAGAAAATGGTAACTGTAAATTCCTGGGTGTATATGTTGATGAAAATTTGCGGTGGACATGCCACATTAATTACGTATGCGGAAAAGTCAGTAGTGCCATATCTCTCCTCAACCAGCTCACAAAGATAGTTCCTAACCAAACAATGAAATTAGTATATTACGGAACACTTCACCCCTTTCTTAATTACAGAACTGAACTATGGGGCTGTGCAGCTGATGTACATTTAAAAAGAATACTACTACTACAGTAAAGAGCAATAAGACTTATACATGGGATGGGACATAGAGATTCATGTCGTGAAGTGTTTGTGCAGCATGAATATCTGACAATATATTGTCTGTACATCTTCAAAATAGTTGTATTTTTTATAAGTCAACCAACAGAAGCTATCAAGGGCAGTGATGTACGCGATCACAACACTAGAACAAAGTGTAACTATTTCCGTAACAGAACAACGTTAAAAATGACTGATAGAAGTCCAAATATCAGTGGTTTGATTTGGTGTAACAAGCTACCAAACTCTCTAAGAACGTACATGCGAAATGTTTTTAAAACAAAATTAAAATCTTTTCTAATAGAAAAATGTTTATATTCTTTCAATGAATTTTAAGAGATGATTGTAACATGAGGCATTAGCATATCAGTTGTAATGTGATAAATGTAAAAAATAGACATAAGAAGCAACAGCTACAGAATATAGTGTATTTTATAAGCATAAATACAGCCATAGTATTAAGTCTTGACGTTTGCAAAAGCCATCATTACAATGGCTCCATGCAAAGAAAATGTAAATAAATAAATAAAAAAGAATAATAAATCAATGTAACTGTGCGGTTATTATTTCAAAGTGACATTTTCATTCTTTAATTGAGTAACTTTAATGTTTGAAAAGTAAAAGAGACACATGTTCGTATTAGACCCATGGTCCTGTTACTTTGTAACGAAGTGTGTTCTCTCAGCAAAGCCACCACACTTGAGTCCAATTGCAGCAAATATATGTTATTGGAAGTATAGCTACAGGGACAGATATATTACACTTGTCTCTGGGGTAGGATACAGTTCTTATTTTATCATCGCAATTCCATTGATATACTGTAAGACTGGCACAGTAGTGAATTGCATACTGAATTAGACTGCAAGGACTGGAGAGCATAAGGAGGATTACAGTACAGGAAAGAGAGAGAAGGACTCCACAGAGAATGTTATGGGCGAATATTCAAAGACTTCACTCAAATTACTGTCAGGAGCCCTTCTCAGACTGATACTTGAAGCAGCTGCTACTACTTGTGATATGTCCTGCATTGGAATGTTACAATTGTGGGCCCTCTGGTGCCCCCTCAGTTTGGTTCCCCAAACAGAGGCTTGTGGTGGTTTGGCCTTAAACAGGCCCTGGTTACAACAGTGGGGCAAGCGTGAGTCAGTGATGGTAAAAAGTTACGGCATGAATGGAAAGAGGTGGGAACAGTGGAGATGATCAATGGAGGAGAGGGACTGGCAGAGATTGAGGCTAGAGGTATTAAGGAACTGAAAGATATGTTGAAATGGTATTTGAGAGGTGGTAGAGGTGGTGGTGGTGGTGGTGGTGGTGGTGGTGGTGGTGGTGGAATCCAGGCGGCACAAGTTGTGAAACACCCAATGAAGGTAGCCATTCTACACTCAACAGCATGTTCTGCCACTTGGTGGCCAATCTCACTCTAGGATTTAGCACTCGTCATTCATATGGTTGAATAGCTGATTTGTGGTCATGCCCACATCAAAAGCTGTACTCAAGTAGTACCGGAACTGCTATACAATGATGATACACCATATTAACTAACTTGTACATAGTCCATGTACAGTATCCATTCAATAACAACTCTTACTTGGAATGCAGACAAACACCATGAATTTCAGTTTGAAGAGGGGAAAATGACACTATTAGATTAACTGTAGACATAATCTCTATAAGCAGCGTAAAAAATGCAAGATTTTTAGGAATGAATATTCTCAGTTGAAGTGTTGTGAACACACAAAGATACTTGCAAACCGAATGTTATATCAGCATGTTATGCCCTTAGAGTCCTGTCATAAGTGTGTAACAGCCAGTGTCTTTTAGTTATATACTATTCATATGTTCCCATTAGAACGTTCCAAATGGGGTACTAGCAGTAATACGCAGCCTCGGTGGCTGACTAGTGGGATAAGGATATCTTGTAGAACAAAGCAGGAATTTATCAAAATGTTAGAAGTACTCACAATCAAGTTACAGTAGTCCATTACAAACAGTATTGTAAGGTGCTTAAAATCTTTTTAGGAAGGCAAAGAGTATGTGGTATGCAAATAGAACAGCTAATTCACAGGATAAAATTAAAACCATATGGTCGGTAGTGTCTGGTCAGCAGCACAAGGTCGATAATATATAGTCAGTTAGTAGTAAAAATATTTCTGTTACTGATAAATCAGATATATGTACAGTATTTAACAATAATTTTCTGAGCATTGCTGGTGAATTAAATAAAAATTTAGTTTCTACAGGGAATCATGTAACTTTCTTGGCAAATGCTTTTCCGATATTGGTGTCTGAAATGTTCCTCTGTGATACAGACAAGAGGGAGATTGAGTCAATAATTAAATCACTGAAGACTAAGGACTCTCATGGATATGATGGAGTGTCTAGCAGAATATTAAAGTACTATGCTGCACATGTTAGCCCTGTATTTAGCCATATTTGTAATTTTTCCTTTAGGAATGGTCGGTTTCCTGAACGATTAAAGTACTCAGTAGTAAAGCCACTTTATAAAAAGGGAGAAAGGGATAACGTAGATAATTTTAGACCTATTTCTATGCCATCAGTGTTTGCAAAAGTTGTTGAAAGCGCTGCATATGTAAGGATAATTGATCATTTTATATCACACAATTGGCTGTCAAATGTACAGTTTGGCATTAGAAATCGTTTAACAACTAAAAATGCTATATTCTCTTTTCTCTGTGAGGTACTGGACAGGTTAAACAAAAGGTTTTGAACGCTTGGCATATTTTTTAATTTAACTCAGGCATTTAATTGTGTTGATCACAAAATATTGCTCCAGAAGTTAGACCATTATGGAACACGGGAAGTAGTTCACAACTGGTTCACCTCTCACTTTAGCAACAGACAGAAAAAGGTCATTATTCACAATGTTGATAATGGCTGTGATGTGGGGTCTGAGTGGGGTATGGTCAAGTGGGGGTTGCCCCAGGGATCAGTGCTGGGGCCACTCCTGTTCCTTATTTATATAAATGATATGCCCTTTAGTATTACGCGTAACACTAAAATATTTCTGTTTATTGATGATACTAGCTTGATAATAAAGCATGTTGTGTGCAACATTGGCTTGGTTTCAAATAGTGCAGTACATTACCTAAGTTCACGGCTTGTAGAAAATAAACTAACGCAAAATCACAGTAAGACTCCGTTTTTACAGCTTATAACACACAATTCAACAAAACCTGATGTTTTAATTTCACAGAATGGGCATATGATTACTGAAACTGAACAGTTCAAATTTCTGGGTGTTCAGATAGATAGTAAGCTGTCGTGGAAAGCCCACGTTCAGGATCTTGTTCAAAGATTTAATGCTGCCATTTTTACTATTCGAACGGTATCTGAAGTGAGTGATCGTTCAACATGAAAATTAGTCTACTTTGCTTATATTCATTCACTTATGTCGTATGGTATTATATTTTGGGGTAACCCTACCCATTCAAAAGGATATTTTTAGCTCAAAAATGGTCGGTTCGGGCGATGAGTGGTGTAATTTCACGAACCTCTTGTCGACCACTGTTCACGAGTATGGGTATTTTGACATTGGGCTCTCAATATATATATTACTGTCATTTCTTCTCAACAATATTAGCTTATTCCCAAGAATAAGCAGCTTTCAATCAGTTAATACTCAGCAGAAATTAAAACTGAATTTGGATTGGACTTCCATAACTTTTGTGCAGAAAGGTGTGCAGTATATTGTTGCTTCCATTTTCAATAAGCTACCACTCGAATTCAAAAATCTTAGCAGTAATCCACGCACTTTAAAATCTAACTGAAAAGTTTCCTTATGATTCACTTCTTCTATTCTGTCGAGGAGTTCCTTGAAAAATTAAGTTGATTCTTGTTGTATTGTTGATGCATTTACTTAAACTTATGGACTGACTTTTTTGGGTTCATAAACTGTACTGACACATTCCATGACCTTGGAGATTTGCTCCTCAATTTGGTCCTACGGGACCTGACATGTAGATAAAATTAAAAATAAATGTACACTCAATTCTTAACAATGGATCAAATGCTGAAAATATGAACACAATTTTCCATCTACAGAAATGAGCCATAAGAATAGTAAGCAAAAAATAGTAGTTGATCTCACTGTACAGATCTGTTAAACACACTGTGGATTTTAACTGCGTCATATGACTGAATTTACCAAGCAGTTGCACACATTAAAACCAAAATTGGGAAGTACTGCACAAAAAGCTCCTTCCATGACCTCGGAACAAGATCTAGATGAACTTACATTTACCAAGAAAGAATAAACATACAATTCAAAAGAGTATTTTCTACCAAGAAATAAAACTGAACAATAAAATTACCAATGGATAGTAAAGAAACAGTTAAAACAATGTTATTTAAAAAGGCAGTTAAGAAGTGCCTGTTAATCCAAACATTCTACACACTGAAGGATTACGTAGATACTCATAGAGTAGGGGTTTAGTAAAAATGTAACACAAATAATAATAATTTGCCTTCTTTTTCATATTTTATGGAAAAATTTACTCTCAATGCTAAGCAAGCAATAATACTAACACCTTATCTTCTTCCTGAGCTCAACTCACTTGTTATACAGAGAGGCTGACTCAGTTTTCTCAGGCTAGCAAATATGAAGCTGTGGTGTACAAAATGGTCCTAACATCAGCTGATAGTGTGTGTAGTGACTGAGAGTGAGAAATGAATGAACAGCGTGGCAGCCTTTTATTATTATTAAATAACTTACTTCTAGAACAGTACTGTACACTAGGGACAAACAGATTGAGGTAGCACCATTTTAAACAAACAGAGTGGCATTGTATTTGGGAGGGTGGAGGTTCCAATCTTCTTCCAACCATCCATATTTAGGTTTCCCACGGTATCCCTAAATTATTTCAGGTAAATGCCATGATGGTTCCTACTATAAGGTCACGACTAACTACCTGTCCGTTCATTGTTGTTCTAGAGCTACAAGTCTGTATATGTGAATTACTTTATTTTTGTTGTTCTTATGTTGTGATAACCAGGTGTGTCCAATACCCTTGTAAAAGATTGGTTCAAATGGCTCTGAGCGCTATGGGACTTAACTTCAGAGGTCATCAGTCCTCTAGAACTTAGAACTACTTAAACCTAACTAACCTAAGGACATCACACACATCCACGCCCGAGACAGGATTCGAACCTGTGACCATAGCGGTTGCGCGGTTCCAGACTGTAGTGCCTAGAACTGCTCGGCCACTCCGGCTGGCCCTTCTAAAAGATATCTACAGATAAATAAAATTACTACTACTACTACTACTACATTGCTGTTTTCACAGGCAACCCAGTTTCTGATGGGATATGGTACACCTTTGACTGAACTGGAATAGGCTTTGCCTTTAGATCTCTCTTATGGGCCATGCTACTGAGCACTTCATGCTTGGCTTCAATGGCTGGTGTACAACCTGAGCCCTCTATATCTTTCCCTATTTCTCCTCTCCTCCATTTTACCCAACATCAGCTTTTATGACCTGTGTCAATGAAAATTGTTCTTCTATGTATCTTTTTGTCCCTCAATCTGTCTGACACATGCTACCTCCAATGCTGGGAGATGTGGACATAATAGTGTTATGAACCAAATAACGCCTGCAGCTGCAGCATTGTGTTTTGGGTATTGAGTGCTGCAGTCAGCAACCTGTGCCGACACAGTAACCCCCAGCACCAGTGAGTCACCTCTGCACTCCGGCCTACTTCTGTGAGATAATGACAGGGTCCTTGGGCACTGACCACCCTTTGAGAAGTTTCTGCCCAATGAAAGAATGAAGCAAGGCTACTTCTTCAGCATGATTAGCCTCCTGACAGCAATATTTATACTCCCTGGGACCAACCAGTCATCAATGGACAACAGTGTTGGATGCTGCTGTAAAGATGATGTACCTATGGTGCAGCTGCCACCATCATTAGCAGGTCTCAGATCCTCGACTGCTGCCCGACTGGTCAGACTCTCAGCACCCCTGCACTCTGCTGCCACCTCAGCTACACTGCCGAGACATAGCCACTTTCACATGTTATGGGGCTTGAAATGAGCTCTCTCCATCCCTACACCACTAGGACCTGAAGCAGCCAGCCATATCTATTCATCCTTTGGTGCGAGTTTGGGGCACTGGGTCATACTGCCATCAATTGGCCATCTTCTCTGTGATAAAAGCAAATGGCGTGGCTGGACCTGCTATGTGCTCGGTTATGAGAGACATCCATGGGGGCCTGATGCAGCATCAGCAGGCACTCGGTATACACTGCCATTGACAAAAATGATGGCCCAAGGCGACACACTGGGAAAGACTGTACTGGCATAATTACCACGCTGGCCGAGTTCCCTGAAATAAACCCTCATGAGCAAGAAGACTGAACAATTGAAAAAAATAAACAATAAAAGGCATTTATATCCAGAGGCTGCCCTCTTCTATTGCGCCCATTTGCATCTATGGCAGACATAATTCATTGACCAATTCGTGCAGTATAACAGTGTTTACAAACATGTGCTTTACCTATTAAAATATAAAACTGAATGAAAAGATCAATAGTCTGCTGTAGCTGTATTTGTTGTTAGAGGCTCACACTAACAGTTTCACAACTTTTAAGTTGCATCTTCTGGTATATGTTTGTGTTAAAATCACGAAATGTCATCTTTTACTGATTAAAATATGTCCCTGTGCACCTATATCAAGCAACGGATAATGTAATGTAATGTTATACAGTAAAATATTGGATCCGGAAGCCAACAACCTTATGTTTGTTTGTCACCAACATAATAGTGATCATAGCAGCTGACAACACAATCCACAAGGTGTTGAGTGCTTTGCCAGAGTGTGTGCGAGGGCTGCCCATCTGATGCTTCATAGATGGTGTTGTCAACTTCTACAAATACCATTAGACAAACACACATAAGCATGGTAGCTTCCACACCCAATATTTTTCTGGACAACATTTATGAGGGGCATTGTCTGTTGCTTGACAAAGGCCCATGAGAATGTATTTTAATCGGTAAAGCGATTATAGTGTGTGAATTTCTAACTGACTTACATAAATACAGTGAACTATTGGATTTTTCATTTAGTTTTATATTTTAATAGTTTTAACACCTGCATGTAAACACTGTTATACTGTAGGAATCATTTAATAAATTATGTATAATTATTTTAGCTGTGGCTATACTAGTTTCAAAATTATCTACATAGAGTATCATTCACACCCTCATTGACATTCTGACATGACCATCACAATACTGTTAGTAGCACTTGCAAATACTGTTAGTTTTAAAACACTACCTAGAGGGATATTGTTCTATTGTCCAAAATAATTGGATGAGATATTGTAGACACTATATTTAAAATAATACTGGAAAAGGAATAGGGGCAAATTTTCTCAGATGCCTCCTGACTCACGGAGCTTCCTAAGGACATTAAGCTTCCAAATAGTGTTGTACACCTTCTCAACATGGATAAAAACACTTGTCATGTGAAGCCTGCGCAAGAAGGCCAGTTGTATAGCCTCTTCCAGGAAGGTTGGATTATCAATGGTCAATCTAAATCTCCTGAAACCACACTGAAAATAACAAAGGATTCTAAAATCTAGACTTGATGATGACTGGCTGCTACTCTAAGGTGTTTCCAATGCAGCTAGAGAGGGTAACACTGTGACAGCTAACTGGACCAGGTTTCAATAGAGGAATTAAAATGATTTCTCTCCACAAGTCAGGAAGTTGTAGAGATGTCCACATGAAATTAGAAAGGGTGGTGAGATTTTCTTTGCTTCTCCAGCATGAGCCACAGACCATTCTGAATTCAGTTCCCACATAGAGAAGTTACTTTGTAACTGATGGAACTCAAGTCTACCACCCCTCTCAGTGGCAATTCTGTGGTGCTGCAAAGCAGGATCCTGATTGGTGGTGGCTATTACTCTGACAAAATGTTACCCTATTGTCTGGGCTTTGACCCATGGGTTGTTGGAGAAATTTCAGTTTTGCATTACAGCAGTAAATGGAGTCCACCCACTTCTCCATGATACCTTTGTAATGGTCTACCATACAACTGTTTATGGTATTCAGGGACTGTTTCCATGCTACTTGTTTACTCTTCTTTATAGCTCAGCAGCATTTGACCTTCTCTGCCCAAAGGCTGAAAGTAAGCTTTCTACTGTTGGTTGATATTTGAACCAATATAGAGATACCTGCCGGCAGCAGAGAAACACTCTTTATTCCGTCACAGAATAGACTGTCTTCAAAATTGGTTGGAAGACTGCAGGAGGGATGCTTCAGCAGAATGGTCAATAGTCTTTGTGACACCATCAACACAATCCCAATTGTTGTCATGGGAGTTTGAACACAGTGAGTTAGCCAAACAGTGTCCAGTTCGACTTACTGAGCACCCATCATGACAAGTTGCTTTCAGGTATTGTTCTGTCTGGCAATTGAATTCAGGTCAGGAAGTGACCATTAGAATGAAAAATCAAGAACTGCGTTGTACAACATACAGTTATCTAGCTGTTTTATTACTGACATATCGATTTTGGTTGATTTCAAGCCATCCATAAGTCATAAAATCTACATAACAGTGTATTTCAAAACTCCAATGCTTACATATTTTGAAAAGTTCTACTACAGTATAATGTGTTATATCCAACATGGTCCTCTACTCTCCCCCTTACAACCAACATACAAGCAGTTGCTGCCACAGAATGCATTCATATGTAAATATCAAAGTGCACGTAAATGTTTACAGAGGTCACGTTGGGTACATCATGTTATACTTTAGTCGAACTTTCCAGAATGTGTAGCATTGCAGTTGAGGAATACAGTATTTTTGTATGGCCCATGGATGGTCTGAAATTGACCTAAGTCGATAGTCAATAACAAAATAACTAGTACAACTGTGTATTGCACAATATAATTGCTAAAAACTGTCCAACATCATCCACATGAAACATTTTAGAATGAAAGTTGTTGACAACTTTCCAATGTGCAGTGTGTGCAAGGGCTGAGGAGAATATCGAAATATCAGTGACAGAACAATTCCTGCAGCAGTGCTGAAGTGTGTGCCACCATTACTAAGTAAATATAATTTGGATGTATGAGTATAATTAGTTTCAATTGTGTATTTTTTTTATAACATAACAATGCAAAGTAGCACCTATGTGGGCTACAACTATATTTATGATCAAACCATTTAAGTTAAAGAAAACCTATGACCAGTATTAGAAAGCTACATCATGTTGTCTGCAGAACAACTAATAAGTATATAGACAACACAGTAAATTAAATTAGTTTTTTAGAAACAAGAGACATAAATACTAACACTATATGCCAAGACAAATCATCCACTGAGGAACAGGTAAGGTTTTACACTGACGATTGTGATAAGATTTGATTGCATGGTTATTGTATGAAAAGTTGGATTTTAGTATTATAAAATAAGATATTTAAAAAACACAGTGTGGAAATAGCAGGCGTAAATAAATTAAGAGTCTTGACTAATGTGTGTCAATCCCAAAGATGTAACAACCTTTTTACTAAAAAAGAGAAGAAAGTGATTTGTTTAACAATTTATGAAAGAAATGAGAGAACAAATGTGGTTGGCCACATATGGACTTTTGACTAGATTAGTTGGTCACATGACACAGTGAGCTGAGAGCATGGATAAGTTTTTTCGAGACCTTTTGTATGTGTGCCAAGTACGACATTTTTGGGAGTTAATGTTTTAGCTTTTAAACTCATAGAGTTTTGAATGCTTTTATTTGGAGGTTGAGATATCAGCAACCATTTCTTTTTTTTCCACAACATAACATTTTATATTCGGATACATTATTTGTCTGGACACTGCTAGACATGGGACCAATTTAAATTGTTCTTGGTATGAAATTATCAAATCAATTCCAGCTATTTCATGATATCGTAAGATCTCACTTATTTCATTTCATATCTTTGTACTGATGTATCCTGTTTTGAGGCAGCACTCAAAATAAACTGATCTATCGTGAATAAACCAACTGTGTTTAGTTGTTTCCTCTAATCCATCACAGTTCATTTTAAAGTGCATACTAATCCTCTTGTACACTGCAATTTTGAGGGGTTTCTGCCTCAACTGGCTTGACTGCCTTGTAAACAAGATACAAAATATAATTATTCAGGCTTTTCTGGCAATCTGTTGACATCGTGAGATGTATTCTGCTGGATATCAGCATCATTCTTGCACAATGTTTTGGAAACATGACTTGTTAACTTCGTCACTGAGTAAAATGGATCCAGTACTTTTATGTACATTCTTCCTCCTCCATGGTAGGTTCCAGGTACTCTGCCTGCAGTCCGCTCCCATTAGCAATGTCCTTAGGTGCTCCCTCTTTGGTCCGGAGCACTTGTGTGGGCTGGCATTCCATTTTCAGCCCACTGCTGCAACAAGTGTTCTCTCTGCAGTCTGCTCCCACTAGAAATGTTCTTAGGCATTCCCTCTTTGGTCTGGTGTGCCAGGCCAAGTGCCAGTGTTTTGGCTTCATCCCATGCACCTGTCTGTGTGCTGGCGTTCTGTTTGTAGTCTACTCCTCCTAGAAGTGCCCTGCAACGTTTCATCTTCAGTCTGGTGAGCTGGTGCTCTGGGGGTTAGTTTCCCTTGTCCACACCCTCAGATCTACTTTTTGTGCAGTTCTGCTGCTGCCCACATTGCAATGTCAGCAACTCTAGTGCAAGATCACAAGACTCTACTTAGTTGGTACCCCATGTCACAGTTCATGAGGTTTTCCATCATCTTTATCTCTACGGACTCTCTCTTATGAAGTGTCCCAGTATCTGGAGGTTTGCACAAGAACCCTGGTTTCATTACAGTTCATGGAATGATTTGAGTTCCAGACAGTGCTCAGCAATGGCTGATATAGTTGCGTGTATCAGTTGTGTGAGCCCCTGATGTTCTTTGCATCTGATGTCCACTGTCCTAAGTGTTTAGTCAATGTACGACATGGCACATTAGCGAAGTGTATTATAAATTCCTGTTTTTTGTGGTCTGAGATTGTCTTTCACATTTCCCAGTAGCCCTCTTATCTTGGTAGATGGACACAACACACACTTGATGTCGTGCTTCCTGAGAATTCTGCTGATTTTGGCAGACATAGATCCCAATTAGGGCAGATTCACCACAGTTTTTGCCTCAGCTTGGTCTTCTAGATTGTATGGCGGAGGGGCTTGTTGAAGGGCCTTCTGAAACTGTCTGGCTGTGTATACATTCTCGCAGAACACTGATCGTAGATGCTCTGTTTCTACTGCCAAACTATATGGGTCTTATAAGGTGTGTGCCCTGTGGATCAATGTCTTCAGAACTCTGCTCTTCTGCACTGGGTGGTGGCAGCTGCTGGCCTGCAGGTACATATCAGTATATGTAGGTTTGAGATACACACAGTGGCCAAATGAGCCATCTGCTCTTCTTTTGACAAGTACATCCAGAAACAGCAACTGGCCATCCTTTCTGGTTCCAGGGTGAACTTATATATGGGTGGCATGAGTTTAGATGTTCCAGAAACTCATTGAGCCTACCCCTACCATGAGGCCAGATCACAAAGGTGCCATTCACATATCTGAAAAAGCATGTGGGTTTGTATCTAGCCATCTCTAATGCATCTCTTCAAATCTGTCTATGAACATACTGGCAAAACTGGAGACAGAGGGGGCTCTCCCTGGCTAAACCTTCTCTCAGCTCATAATATTGGCCTGCATACAGAAAATAAGCTGATATCAGTATATGCTTGAACAGGTCCAACAGAGCCTCATCAAATATCTCTGCAATTAGTTCCAATGAGTCTTCCAGTGGCACCCTAGTGAACGGGGATACCATAAGAAAACTAATCATGATATTAGATTTTGTGGTAGGTACTTGCTTGGTGTGCCATTGTTACTGACAATTGGCCTGTTTCTGTACTTTCAGCAGCCCATGTAGTCTATGTGGAACTGGCATTCTCAATCATAGTTGTTTAGTGACCATGTCAGGCATACCGGTTTCCTTCATGAGAGCCCTGGTCTTGTCCACTTTGCCTACAGTGTAACATTCCAAAGGTCTGTATGCAGGGTCCTTCTGGCCTGCATACAGAAAATAAGCTGATATCAGTATATGCTTGAACAGGTCCAACAGAGCCTCATCAAATATCTCTGCAATTAGTTCCAATGAGTCTTCCAGTGGCACCCTAGTGAACGGGGATACCATAAGAAAACTAATCATGATATTAGATTTTGTGGTAGGTACTTGCTTGGTGTGCCATTGTTACTGACAATTGGCCTGTTTCTGTACTTTCAGCAGCCCATGTAGTCTATGTGGAACTGGCATTCTCAATCATAGTTGTTTAGTGACCATGTCAGGCATACCGGTTTCCTTCATGAGAGCCCTGGTCTTGTCCACTTTGCCTACAGTGTAACATTCCAAAGGTCTGTATGCAGGGTCCTTCAGAAGTTAACCCAGTTTCTCATCATAATCAGCCTGCTACAAAATGACTGTATATTTCCCTTTGTCTGCTGGCAACACCACGATGTTTTTATCTTCCCGGAGCCCCTTGAATGTGAGCCTCTCATCACTTGAGATGTTTGATTTTGGAGGCTTTGTCTTGGTGAGTGTCCTGCAGGTCTCCCAGAAAATTTCTTCTATCACATCTGGTGGGTTGAAGTGTGTTGGCTACTTGCTCTACTGCACTGATGAAACCTGAAATTGGTAGATTTATAGTCATCCCAAAAGCTGAGACCCCTGCTAAATACACTCAAAGTGGTGTCATCAAATTGCTTGCCACTTACATTAATAACAGTGCGAGTGTCCTCCATCTGCTGTGTTTTATTACTCTTGTAGTCGTACATAAGATACCGCCGCCGTTCTAAGCAGACAGTGTACAAAACTATCGAGTTTGCTACAACATCTGGAGACAAGAAGAATCGCATACCACTCAAGTCTGTCGCTGCTCAGGCCTTGCTGGACAGACCATCTGTTTTCTGTGGATGCTGACTTAATTTTAGTTTAGATATTAATGATTCATTTGGTCATGGTAACGAATGGTTTACTGTAGCCATTGTCCGTGGAGGTTCTGGAGTACCAAATGTTGGTGGACTCGAAAGTTTCGTTGACAGAGACATTATTGCATTTCGCACCTACCATATGGCCGAACTTGCTAATAAAGACTTTGCTAAATCTGCTTATATGTCCACTTCTGCTTTGTCTTTATATACTCGTAACAGGAGGAAAATATCTGTAAATGAGTCTGTATTCATTTGGGTAAAAGGTAAAGGTGTATGTGAATATGTAAAGTTTGTTGGTGATTGTACTGTACTCTTGCAGTCAAACTTCACCAACTGGTATGCTGAGGTAGCCTTCCTGCCGCACTCAGCTAGAGACCAAGAGGTATTGTCTACTTTGTCCCAATCTTCAGCTGCTAAGGAGGCAGCTATGTGCAGGTAAAGATGTGAAAGCTCCCTGGCTACCACATACAGACTGTGGTGGATGTCTCAAATCCTGTCTCTCACAAGTGCCATGCTCACCTGATGTTTCATCTTGCTTGCCGCTCAGGAGTTGATGTAATGCTTAATATTGGTGAAAACTGGTACTAAATCTCCATCTTAACATCTCAGCGGGAAACTGAGAGAACTCAACATTCTCCCTTTCCTCTGTTAAAGCTCATCCAGCTTATATGTAATTCATCAAGACTTTCCTGGTAATCTGTTGACATCTTGAAGTGCTAGTTATTCTACTGGATATGAGCATCGTTCTTACATGATATTTCAACAAAGTGACTGTTCTCTCCATCAGGTTCTACCTGTGACTGCTTGTCGAGTGGAAAAGGTCCAGTGTTTATATGTACATTCTTCCCCCTCCATTGTAGGTTCCAGGTATTCCCTACGTGTTTCACTCCTGCTAGCAGCATCCTTATGTGTTCCCTCTCCAGTCTGGAGCATCTGACTGTGGTTGGCATTAAGTTTCCGGTCTGCTGTGGTTCCAAGTGTTCTATTTGTGATCTCCTTCCGCTAGAAATGTTTTCATGCATTTCCTCTTTGCTCCACTGTGGCAGGCTGAGTGCCGGTATATCGTCTTTGGTCCCGTACACCCGTCTCTGTGCTGGAATTACAGTTTTGGTTCAGTATGGTTCCAGGTGTTCACTTTGTGTGGTCCACTCCCATTAGAAGTGTCGCCTGAAACCTACCATTGAGAGGGAAGAACAGATTACTCACAAAAGGTACTGAAACAAACTGAGGAGTAAGGAACTGACAGAACACATCTTGAGGCTTCAAGGTATCATCAATTTGACATTGGAACAAACAGAGAGTGAGAGTGAGTGAGTGAGAGTGAGAGAGAGAGAGAGAGAGAGAGAGAGAGAGAGAGAGAGAGAGAGAGAGAGAGAGAGAGAGAGAGAGAGTGGAGGGCAGGGGGGGGGGGGGGGAGGATGATATGTTGCAGAGGGAGACCAAGGATTGATTACAGTACATAGGTTGCAGTAATTATATAGAAAGGAAGAGGCTTGTACAGGAGAAACTACTCTGGAGAGTTGTGTCAAACCAGCCCATTAACAATGTAGGTATCACTAAATTTCAGTTTTTAAAAATCTGTAAATACATAGCCTGTGGAAGACCACTGCAATACAACCAAAATGTTAGTATTTTTAGAATTTTAAATATTTTACAAGCGTGTATGACCTGAGAAAGATCACTTCTACAAAGTTGAAACATTAGTTATTTTCGTATTTCAAGTATTTTATAAGATGATGTGGTAGTACACACAGTGGGGTTTTAATGAGGTTGACATCAGCAGTGGAAGCCTATGTAATTATGTGAATACGTAATTTATGTGGCTCTAAAAGTATATGTAGTTTTCTTGAAAATTATCTAGTGACCACTGTGCTTTCTGTTCTCTTTGACACATCCTAAGATCCTGATTTTATCCAATTTGTGCTGTATTATATTACTTTAAAACTTAAAGACAAGAACATGAAAACTTCAAAACCATGCAGCATATACCTCATCAATCTCCAGGCAGCGGTCATTGATGCCTGGACAGTATGGAGCAGTTCCGTCTTCTTGTGTCACTGTTAACTGCACTATGAGGTGCACGTCTGCTTCCCACACCATCTGCCAGAAACTGCTGACTGTAGAAGGTAGTGGCCCCTGAGCTGCAATATAGAACCTTTGATGGCTGCCCACTGTTGCCTAGAAAAAACAAAAAGAAGAGAAAAGGAAACAAGACAAAGGCAGAAATTAACAGAAAAAGCAAATGGTAAATAAAAATAATCATGCTTCTTTGTAACAGCTCAGTGTCAAGTTAGGATCCATTAAGACATAACAATGAAATTAGGTGCATTCTGCAAACATTTCTTTCTGGAATGTTTGTGTACACAATGTTTCTGTGACCATCTTTATAACTAATTTAGAAATATGAAATGTTTTGAAAATCTGATAAAAAATATGAATGTTAATGCCACTTGAACTTTAATACACTGACTCTCTCCTGCCCCACAACAAGAATGTAAATTGGGAATCAGGAAGCAGCTGTTCTGATGACTTGGTGCTGCTTCAGTAGTATCCAGTGGTGACTGTGATCTATCACTGCATTCTGTGCTGCCCCCAGAAGTGTTTATGGCTGCACAGGATAAGGCAGCCTTGCAAGCATAACCTGTCCTTATGCGGACTACTGCTGGTGGCTATTATAGTGAAAGCTTGTAACCATCATCATGGTTTACGTTGGTAGGCTGCTTGACTATCATCTCTCATATCTTCCGTTTGAAGTTAAGTGGCTACCTACATAGCATGCACACTTCCTCAAACTGTATGTGTTTACTGCATTTCAATTGGTGTTTAATCACTACTGAGATATTAAGTTGTCTGACCTGTATGTGATGCTCATGCTCTTTTAGCCATATGCTGATGGGTCACACTGTTTCTCTGCTATAAACCAGTTTTCACTCACAGCTGACTTCATAAATCTCAGAATGAGGAATGCATTAACAGCATCTCTGATGGACCCATCAATTCTCTAATTTTCCAAAGTGTTGCTGATCCTCCACAAATACCTGCAGGGGGGAGGGGGGACGCACGCTTGTTCCACATCTTACTCTCTGTTAAATTTTTGTGTGGCGACATCAATTACTGCACAAATTGCCAGTGCAAGAGATAAAAAATGAACCACTTGTTTAGCAGAGAGTATTTATTTTTTGTAGTCAAATTACTCGCAATGTGATTCCTTGCAGAGGAGTTCGAAACTGAGATACTTTTTTTTCGTTTTGCGATAATGACGGAGGCTACAACGAAATCACGAGAAACTGAAGTTAAAGTGGAAAAAATCATGTCTCCAGCTATTCCACAACATGCAGCCACTGATATAAATCAGCAAGAAGTGTATTTCACAACCTGTTTTGATCACGTCAAAATTTCGTCGTTCTGATCTAATCGTCCACTGATGTTCACGCAGCTAGAGTACACTTTTCAACAACAAAGTGTGTCTACAAACAATGAGATGTATGTAATCATGGTTGCATATTGAGTAGGAGCAGTGATAGAAGAAACGGAACACATTCTACTACAACATTCCTACATGTCATTAAAGGAGGCACTTGCATAGCACTACACATTGCCACCAGAGCTTTGGCTGCTCAGATGTTGTGAGCTTTAAATGCTTTAGCTGCTCCTAATCTGCTGCCTGAACAGTCACTAAACTTGCTGTGGCTTCGTATGTTACCAGTCGGCATTTGCACAGTCGTGGTGATACATCAAGATTTGTTGTTGCAGGCGCTGGGAGGGAGCACTGCCCCTAGCACAGAAACGTGTAAGATACACCAATGCAGGAGCAAAAAGTGGACCAGTTAGAAGATCAAACCACGTGCTTGAACTTGAAGCTATCAGCATAGCAGGGAAAATTCTGATGCCACTATGAGGATACTCCTGAGCAGCAGATAGGGCACTTGAAAGATGATTAGCATAGATCTGATACAACTGCTGGTATAACATGCATTGTGAAGATGCAGCTCGCCAGTGCACCACAGACGGACGTTAGAGGATGTCGATGTTTGTCATCAACAGTGTGTCTGCATCCAAAGGACAGAAGGCAGCATGCAAACGCAACACTGTTGGCACTGCACCGGTCACAGGGGTTATTGGGGTATGAAAGCATCTCCGGTAAAAATTTCTTTGTGGATTCCAGATCCGAAGTGAGTGATTACCAAAACGGCTGGGTATTGTACCTGCCGCACCGACATTGCATATACACACCACAGCGAATGATTCATACACTGAAACTTATGAGAATGACATCGGATTTGTGTCTTCAATATGAGCCTTCGTGGACATTTATTGTCACCAATGTTGCTGACCCTAAACTCGGTGTGGATTTATTCTCTCATCTGTCACCAGATCTAGTAACCATTATTTAGTTGGAGTGATCCACAGTGTCAATCCATTAACCATGTCATCTGTGCTGGTAAATGAGAAGTTGACTGTACCTGTACAACAGTGTTGAAACCATCCGTGGGTGTCTCACAGGCTCACATGTTGACCACCAATCTTTTTGGCCACATACTTCAGGAATTTCCTGCACTCACTTGTCCGACTGTCACCGACAGGAAATGTCACCACTCGACACTACACCAAATCTGCATGTCACCTGGCCAACCTGATGCAGCTCGTCTGCTTGTGGTGTGGTTAGGAATCCAGAAGGACTGCTGAGCATGGGCACACTTCTGCCTCAATTGCCAGTGAAGTGAAGTCAGCTGACATGCCTTCACACTGGTTGTGCATTTTCCAATCCCAAAAGGAAGATTTCCACACATGCATGTGGACATAGTATGACAATTACCCTATTCTGGTAGTTACTGTAGTGGATAATTTTATGGGCTGGCCTGAAGTTACTCCCATACCAGACATCTCCACTGAGGAGGTTGCAAAGGCATTGCTGTTTACATGGCTTTTTAAGTTTGGCGTTAGTCATACCATTATAACTGACTGCAGGCATCAGTTCGAGTCACAGTAGTTTAACGAGCTTCTTCAACTGTGTGGCTGCAACCATCTTTGCACCACTAGCTACCATCCCATCAGTAGTGGAATGGTGGAGAGGCTGCATCACATGGTAAAGGTGGCACTGATGTGTTACTCAGCAAGGTGAATGGACACCTTGCCACAGATATTGTTAGGCCCTGGCACATCAGTAATGGAGGATCTGCAATGTTCGTAACCCCAACTGGTCTATGGCAACTAGTTGCATGGACCAGGTAAACTTACTGTACCAGCACCACTTCTGCTGACCACTCCAGAAACAGTGACAAGGGTTCACATGATAATTCATCTCCCAGATGAGAGATTTTCATGCAGGTCCACCTGTCAGCCACAGAGAGAGAAAAGTTCTCATCCATAATTATCTGCTTACAGCATCACATCTGGCTCAGAGATGATACTGTGCATCCACCATACTGGTCCCTACAGGGTGCTTTTGAAAGGGAAGAACAATTTCAAGATTGACCAGAACGGCAGGCACAAAACAGTCCCCATAGAGTGACTAAAGCCTAAAGCCTGGCTATATCCACATGGAGGAACCTCTGCAACACCGTCCTGTCAGTTTTCCACTGGTGTGCGCTGCCGAGCCTACAACGCCAAGTCACACTGCAGCCTACCACCAGAAGACTCAATAGCCCACAATATTCTGCCAGCTGCTGCCATGAGCTGTGGATGGTGTTGGAAAATATCTTGAAAGCATCTATTGGTGATGGTGGCCTCCTCATAGTTCATACATTTTGAGGCCAAGTGTAGCATTTCTGACCTGCACATTTCCACATTGTGATTATAGCACACAGTTCTTTTTTATTTCTATAGTGATCCTGAGTTGTGTATTCAAATGTTACAAAATTTTGTTTCTTCAGGGGACCAGATGATAAAAATATAATCAACATCAGCATTTTGGTTGCTGAAGTGTGGAATAAAGAGCTTTCATGAAGACGTCCACTGCTAATGGAGAAAGGCTGGATCATAACACTATGTCATACATCTGCGTACAAAATTTTGCATTCTTCAGTGTTGTATGAGGTGCCACATTAGGGGAAAATCACTCTTATAAAATGTTGACCATCTGTTCTACTGGTACATTTGACAATGGCAAAATCACATTAAAGTCCCCGACGGCCATGAGATACATCGCCCGTATGCTGGCACTTTACGCCTGTATGCTGGCACTTTAATCACATTTACTATTGATCAAAATGGATAACTTGGCATACTATATATTCAGGGTGTACTTAGAACTTTTGGATGCAAACTAATTATACTCATAGAAGACATTATAAACTCCTGGTAAGTGCAGTGTATTACACATCCTGAATAAGGGTACTATTACGAATCAAATTTCAAACTTAAGAAATAGAATTTGAAGTTTTAATTACTCTTCAGACTATTTTTGTACAACCAGAATGTTTAAATGTGCTTTGAATATTTGCCATTGACTACCAATCACATGCTAGAATATCAGAAGCAACAGCCTACCGTACAGCCACATCTCCATAGCAATTTTCATTTCAGGATATCCAACAGCATCCTAGAATATGACAACAGTTGCCACCTGGAAACCGAAATAAATAAAATATGAAGGGAAGCCATAACCAGAATCTAGCTGTTAATCATCCTGAAGAAGGCAGCTGCAAAGTTGGTTGTTGACATTTAAGTTGTTTTAGTGGTTCATAATGACATGGCCTAATACCCGAAATGATTTTATTCAAACTGACACTGGCCATGGAAGTCCAGGAACTTATAATTAAATGTGCTCCTCACCTGCACCATCTCTCAACTGACTTCTGTCTGTATAAACGACCAAACTAAACTGGTAGTCAACATCTTGCTTCAGCATATAATTTACAATATACAGACACTGAACTGTATTTTGGAAGTCTAGTGGATGAGACTTCCCTGTTGATAGCCAGTACTGTATGCATAATACTTCTAATTTTTATATTGCTTCCAAGTTTAATTGGTGTCCTAAGATGGCAAGAGCCAAAACAAGTAATGTGGAACTATTTATAAATGTGTTAACATATCAGCTTAGCTTGCATGTGAGCTGCAAGTCTTATGATGTTTTACAAGTACATAAAATGTAGAAACGGCAGCAAAAATAAATGCATAGCAATAAAGAAGCTTGACGGCACTGCAGTATGTGTTTCATGCTACCAGGCAAACAAGTTTCAGGGGGAGCAATGTGATCTGTTATCTTGAAGTTTATTTCACATAACCCTAAACATGCATGAATGCCTACCCAGAAGATGGCCACAGTTGTCCCAGTATCTGAAGTTTAGTCCAAAGTATGTAATTATATGCTATTGATGGCAAGTAAATGAAACATGTCTTAACTGTATACTTAAACGTGGCTTTTTAGTCCAAAATATTGGTTCTACAACAAGCACCACAGCTTCAGTGACAGTCAGTTATCATGAACATGTCAAGATTTTGCAGTGGCTGGATTTGGATCAGTAGTTGATGCCATTGCAACAGATTTTACAAAAACACCAGATTTTGAAACAGTAATTGGGAAATTGGTACAGACAGCTGAATTACGATTGGGATATAAGAATTTTACACACATTGAATTCAAATAGTTAGAGTAAGCAACAAATAATTTGTAGAAATCAAAGTACCCTCATGAGAGGACTAAAGGATTATTTGTTGCCATAGCTCTTCATATATATATGGATAATTTTCCACTGTCAGTAGATTTCTGTGTGAGGATATTTGCCGACGACTGTCATATTTACCGAGAAATAGGTTCCACTTATGACATATTATAAAGCTCCCTTTGGGTTAACGAATAAATTGTAACTATTAATATGGTATGGCAAGTTCTAGTAGAATGTAAATAATTTAGGAGTAAAGGAAACAACTCACTGAATATTAAAAGCATTGAGTTGTTATAAAGTACACAAAAAGGAATGAAACCTCTGCTAGCTTTCAGACAAATTCTTTCCTGAGCTACAGTACATGCATGCACACACACACACACACACACACACACACACACACATACATACACAGCTTCACTGTGCCACTGAATACACAATTTGAGAAAACAAATATTTTGTACTTCTGTTGGAAGTGAGGCTTATATAAAATTGAAATGAAATTTAACTTACAGTAATGTGGGATGCATTTATGTAGCCAAACTTATTTTGTCTGGAAGGTGTCAGCCTGACTCTGTTTTCTTCATATGGTAAAGCATCCATATACCTTTCAAAATAAAATAAGTAAATTATGAGAAAGAAACCATATGTACTGCCCAAAAAAAGTAAAATATCAATAAGTATACCTGTTTCTTGATGCATTATCAGGATGTAATGCAGTGGTGAAATCTGCTGTCAGCTTCTTTTTTGGAATTTTTTCAAATTCAAAGAAAACCTGACCATCAGCAAGTTTGCGTTCGAGAAGCTGGCACTGAAAACCATAAAACATACATCTCAGCTGTCTCTGTGTTTCGAGTTTAAATATGACTTAATTGATGTGGATCCATTGTACCATTATATCTTTTGATATCGTTGGAGGAAGAGGGAGCCTTGGCAGCCCCGTATTCCAACGCACACGTGTTTCTTCTTCATTAGTTTCTTTTACTGCTGCCTCTGGTTTTGACTTGCTCTTTCCTCCACCAAGTAGAGCCCACTTACGTTTTGGCTTCTGTTTTGTTGTACCCATTTTTGTGTACTCAGTTTGTCTATCTGACTCAAGGAACTGACTCTGACTTTTAATGTAAGTTGCATCTAGAACACAGAGTACAATTTTATAGTCAAATTTAGGAAAAGATAAAAAAATTTCATAAAAAGTCCAACAAAAAGTTCAGTAACATATAACAAATCATAATACACTCCTGGAAATGGAAAAAAAGAACACATTGACACCGGTGTGTCAGACCCACCATACTTGCTCTGGACACTGCGAGAGGGCTGTACAAGCAATGATCACACGCACGGCACAGCGGACACACCAGGAACCGCGGTGTTGGCCGTCGAATGGCGCTAGCTGCACAGCATTTGTGCACCGCCGCCGTCAGTGTCAGCCAGTTTGCCGTGGCATACGGAGCTCCATCACAGTCTTTAACACTGGTAGCATGCCGCGACAGCGTGGACGTGAATCGTATGTGCAGTTGACGGACTTTGAGCGAGGGCGTATAGTAGGCATGCGGGAGGCCCGGTGGACGTACCGCCGAATTGCTCAACACGTGAGGCGTGAGGTCTCCACAGTACATCGATGTTGTCGCCAGTGGTCGGCGGAAGGTGCACGTGCTCGTCGACCTGGGACCGGACCGCAGCGACGCACGGATGCACGCCAAGACCGTAGGATCCTACGCAGTGCCGTAGGGGACCACACCGCCACTTCCCAGCAAATTAGGGACACTGTTGCTCCTGGGGTATCGGCGAGGACCATTCGCAACCGTCTCCATGTAGCTGGGCTACGGTCCCGCACACCGTTAGGCCGTCTTCCGCTCACGCCCCAACATTGTGCAGCCCGTCTCCAGTAGTGTCGCGACAGGCGTGAATGGAGGGATGAATGGAGACGTGCCGTCTTCAGCGATGAGAGTCGCTTCTACCTTGGTGTCAATGATGGTCGTATGCGTGTTTGGCGCCGTGCAGGTGAGCGCCACAATCAGGACTGCATACGACCAAGGCACACAGGGCCAACACCTGGCATCATGGTGTGGGGAGTGATCTCCTACACTGGCCGTACACCTCTGGTGATCGTCGAGAGGACACTGAATAGTGCACGGTACATCCAAACCGCGATCGAACCCATCGTTCTACCATTCCTAGACCGGCAAGGTAACTTGCTGTTCCAACAGGACAATGCACGTCCACATGTATCCCGTGCCACCCAACGTGCTCTAGAAGGTGTAAGTCAACTACCCTGGCCAGCAAGATCTCCGGATCTGTCCCCCATTGAGCATGTTTGGGACTGGATGAAGCGTCGTCTCACGCGGTCTGCACGTCCAGCACGAACGCTGGTCCAACTGAGGCGCCAGGTAGAAATGGCATGGCGAGCCGTTCAACAGGACTACATCCAGCATCTCTACGATCGTCTCCATGGGAGAATAGCAGCCTGCATTGCTGCGAAAGGTGGATATACACTGTACTAGTGCCGACATTGTGCATGCTCTGTTGCCTGTGTCTATGTGCCTGTGGTTCTGTCAGTGTGATCATGTGATGTATCTGACCCCAGGAATGTGTTAATAAAGTTTCCCCTTCCTGGGACAATGAATTCACGGTGTTCTTATTTCAATTTCCAGGAGTGTATATTTCTGAATAAATTCCAATTTCACAAAGAACCTAATGCTGTATCAGATTATCCCTTGGTAACAAACTTTCTTTTGTATCATCTTAATAATTACACACATCCTACTTTTTGTTATTGTTGTACAAACTAAAATAAAATCAATATTTGGATCTTTGCCAATGAATTTAAATTTTTAACATCTGGGCAGACATGCAGGTAAGTTATGTCATAGAATTATGACAATGCCAATGTAATTTTGAGCTGAAGAATGTGGATTAATGATACAAAAACAAAATCTGATCATATTAACTCTGCAGAGTAATTTAAAAGCACATGAATCTTAATATGGGTGTGGTATCAGTGCACCAAAGCCTTACTGATGTTCCACTCCAGCCAGTTTAAAGAAAACTTTTTCTCAAACTATATTATCTCCAAATCAGATGGCTGTCTTTCAAACATGGCATTATAGAAGGAAGTGAAGACCAAGTGGAAAGATAAAATACGAAGCAGAATCAGCAAGGAGAATACTGAAGAAAGGCCATTCAATAAGGATCTGGGAAGAAAGCCCATTAATGAAGGGCAGGGTCAATACAATATGTTATGAAGTATCCATGGCTGGTAATGGAGGCAGTAGCAGATGAGATTCAATGGCAAATAGCTGTGGTCTGATACAAGTCTCAATGCGATTCTCCCCTGTGCAAGCTTCTTCATCCTCGTTTAACTATTGCCACCTATATCCACTTCAACTTGATTACTGCATTCAAGTATGCATTTGCTCAACAATTATTAGCCCCCCCCCCCCCCCCCTGCTCCACCCACCCACGTACACGTGCACATGCACTGACACTCACTTGCCTCTATTACAAATTTAACTATTTTTAAGTACTCAGGGTGTGTCCCATTTCTCTCCAAATCGATTCACTATTTCTTCATTAGTTACCCGATCTACCCAATTAATTTACAGCGTTCTTCTGTAGCACCACATTATAAAAGCTTCTATGCTCTTCTAATCTGAACTGTTTCTTGCCTAAGTATCACTTCTGTACAAGGCTACAGTCTTACAAAAAATGGCTCTGAGCACTATGGGACTTAACATCTATGGTCATCAGTCCCCTAGAACTTAGAACTACTTAAACCTAACTAACCTAAGAACAACACACAACACCCAGCCAGCTACAGTCTTACAATCACCTTCAGAAAACACTTCTAACACTTAAACTTACATATGTTTCTTTTTCAGAAATATTTTTCTCATTAGTGCCAATATTTGTTTCGCATCATCTCTACTTTGTCCACTGTCACTTGTTTTGCTGCTTATACAGCAAAAACTCAACTACAAGTTTTAGACTAGCATTCCCTAATCTTATTCCCTCAGCATCAACTGATTTAGTTAGGCAATAATCCATTACCCTTGTTTTACTTTTGTTGATATTAATCTTATGACCTATTTTCAAGACAACATCCATTTCTTTCAACGAAGCTTTTCCATCTTCAACAGAATAACAATGGAAACCACAGTGGCCTATAAGCTTTTGACTTACAAGGATAGTTATCATAACTAAATTACATATATTAATGTTACGTATTGCTCTGAGGAATGTTGCACTCTTCTCTGAATTGATCATGGCGCAGTTGACTATCACTTTAACTCTTGGCACTGGTTTCTCATTATCATGGAGGAAGCACTAGAAAACGTGTCTTCATTCATTTTATGTGCTTATTTTTAGTGCGATTTCCAGCTTGCATTTGAAGAGAAATGGTGTGATTTTAGCACAATTTCTGTGTTGCATTTGAGGAGAAATGGCATAGTTTTAATGTGATATTTACAGCACGCTGTCGCACATTAGCACATGATAACTGGCCGCCATTGGGAAGCCTCCAAGTTTTTATTTCTTTTCCCTCAATGTTTATTTCTTCTGCTAAATTTACTGATTAAATTACGTAAGTATAGGCAACAACCACGTCTCACTCCCTTCTCAACTACTGCTTCTCTTTCATGTTCCTTGACTTATAATTGCAGTATTGTTCCTGTATAAGTTGTAAAAATGTTTTGCTCTCTGTATTTTATCCATAATACCTACTGAATTAAAAAGAGTGTATTCCAGTCCACACTGTCAAAAGATTTCTCTAAATCTCGAATGCTATAAATTTAAGTTTGCCTTTCTGTAATCTATCTTTTGAGATAACTTTCTAGTTATATGAATGTTTGGTATCTGTTCTTTCAGACATGTCCAAAAGAACAGACACCATGCATTCATATAACTGATTTGCCTAGATGGGCAATGGATCCACCTTCTTCAGTGCAGATGCACAAGTACGCCTAACCTCCTGCAGGAATCTCAGAGTAACAAACATGGAGGAAATGGACAGGGACTGCAGATAGGTGGTGTTTGGTGGGAATGTGGGTCGGCCGTGAAGCGTGTAGAGATATTCCGCTCAGTTGTGATAACACTGTGTCCTGGATGGTACAGTGGTTAATGCACCTGCCTACTAACCAGGAGATCCTGGGTTCAAATCCTGGTCCGGTTCACATTTTCACTTGTTGCCACTGATTCCACGTAAATTCCTGCAGCAGCTGACATCCCCCCCCCCCCCCACCTCTCCCCCTCCCCACCTTCAATTTACATATGAGTTTTTAGGATCTGTATTGCCTTGCCTGTTCTAACATTTCTTTGGAACACAAACTGACCTTCTACAAATTTTTCCAGTCTACTGTAATCAATACACATCAGTATTTTGAAAGCATGACTTATTAAATTGATGATTTGGTAATACTGACACCAGTCACTACTTGCCTTCTATGGAATTGGAATTATTATTGAAGTCTGTAGGTATTTTGTCTGTCTCATATATCTTGCATACCAGGTGGAGTAGTTTCAACTATGAGAGAATGTCATCTACTCCAAGTGCTTTGTTTCATGAGGGAATGTCATCTACTCCAAGTGCTTTGTTTCAAATTAATGTCAGCAGTAGAAGCGCACCCACCCACCCACCCACCCACCCACCCACCCACCCACCCACCCACACACACACACACACACACACACACACAAATGCAACTTGCACACACAGCTGCAGTCTCAGAGAGGTGAAACTAGTTTGTAGTGCCTATTGTGACTTAGCATCTCTGCTATATGGTGAGTAGCAACTTTCCTTCTTTGGTATTGTTAAATCTGACAATATTTATATCAGGCTGTCCCAACTCTGTCTTTCAGAGCATGGTTGACCAACTGGGCCCATTCCCTAACCTGTGGGCAGATCCAGTGAGTATAGAGTATCCCTAAGTCACTTAATTGCAACCGTGTGTGTGAGCCACTTTATCACTTCTGCCCATGGGCACTCGACCAAGGCAGTACAATCAATAGACTATACCCTGGGTGCTTGATTGCTTGTGTGTCAGCTGTTGATGATTGCTTGTGTGTCAGCTATTGACCCACTGTTGCCTGTGGGTACCTGGCTTCCAATGGACAAGCACTTAAACTGAAACAGCCCAATTTAAATCATGTCATAAGAAAGTTCAGCAGAGCGGCACTGAGTGGCAGTTCAGATGGCGTAACTAGAAAGTTTTTCTTAACTTATGAGTAGTCATACTTTTCACACAAAATGTAAATGTTATGCATTAAGTTTAACTGTTCATGCTGAAAACTGTGATGAGAGCATTTCGAATGTAGTATTGCATCACTTATGATGAAAATTGGAAAATGTAACGGACGATACTCAGTTTCAGCACCAGTCCATCTCATCTGAAAATTAGCCAAAGGGCCAAACTGTATAACATCTATCTCTTTCCCTATGATGACTACATTATCAATAACAGTTTTTAATCAAAGAAATTGGTAAACAAACTGATAACCAGAACTGTACATCAACATCTTGCCTTGACTTGGCAGCCAATAATCCTTTCAAGCACACATCCATGTGGTCTTTAGAGCTACTTCTATAACAGTCTCCTCCCCCCCCCCCTCCCCCCACACACAAAATCCACTTGGGGTGGATTGCTCATTATCCATGACTGTGTCCGCTTTCTCTGCCACTTTGCTAATACATGCAACTTGCATCTTGCTCAGTACAACCAGGCTTTGCAGTGATTCTATTACTTTCTCTTTGTTCCACAGACATAATCTTAGGTGTGTTTGATTCCTTAGACTCTACTTTATTCAACTGAACTGTTTCAAGTTGCTTCCAGAACACCTTGCTCTCATTTTTTTGGTTCATTACGGGGACTACTCAGGAGGATGTCGTTACCAGGAGAAAGAAAACTGGCGTTCTACGGATCGGAGCGTGGAATGTCAGATCCCTTAATCGGGCAGGTAGGTTAGAAAATTTAAAAAGGGAAATGGATAGGTTAAAGTTAGATATAGTGGGAATTAGTGAAGTTCGGTGGCAGGAGGAACAAGACTTCTGGTCAGGTGATTACAGGGTTATAAACACAAAATCAAATAGGGGTAATGCAGGAGTAGGTTTAATAATGAATAGGAAAATAGGAATGCGGGTAATCTACTACAAACAGCATAGTGAACGCATTATTGTGGCCAAGATAGATACGAAGCCCACACCTACTACAGTAGTACAAGTTTATATGCCAACTAGCTCTGCAGATGACGAAGAAATTGGAGAAATGTACGATGAAATAAAAGAAATTATTCAGATAGTGAAGGGAGACGAAAATTTAATAGTAATGGGTGACTGGAATTCGAGTGTAGGAAAAGGGAGAGAAGGAAACATAGTAGGTGAATATGGATTGGGGCTAAGAAATGAAAGAGGAAGCCGCCTAGTAGAATTTTGCACAGAGCACAACTTAATCATAGCTAACACTTGGTTTAAGAATCATGAAAGAAGGTTGTATACGTGGAAGAACCCTGGAGATACTAAAAGGTATCAGATAGATTATATAATGGTAAGACAGAGATTTAGGAACCAGGTTTTAAGTTGTAAGACATTTCCAGGGGCAGATGTGGACTCTGACCACAATCTATTGGTTATGACCTGTAGATTAAAACTGAAGAAACTGCAAAAATGTGGGAAATTAAGGAGATGGGACCTGGATAAACTGAAAGAACCAGAGGTTGTACAGAGTTTCAGGGAGAACATAAGGGAACAATTGACAGGAATAGGGGAAAGAAATACAGTAGAAGAAGAATGGGTAGCTCTGAGGGATGAAGTAGTGAAGGCAGCAGAGGATAAAGTAGGTAAAAAGACGAGGGCTGCTAGAAATCCTTGGGTAACAGAAGAAATATTGAATTTAATTGATGAAAGGAGAAAATATAAAAATGCAGTAAATGAAGCAGGCAAAAAGGAATACAAACGTCTCAAAAATGAGATCGACAGGAAGTGCAAAATGGCTAAACAGGGATGGCTAGAGGACAAATGTAAGGATGTAGAAGCTTATCTCACTAGGGGTAAGATAGATACTGCCTACAGGAAAATTAAAGAGACCTTTGGAGAGAAGAGAACCACGTGTATGAATATCAAGAGCTCAGATGGCAACCCAGTTCTAAGCAAAGAAGGGAAGGCAGAAAGGTGGAAGGAGTATATAGAAGGTTTATACAAGGGTGATGTACTTGAGGACAATATTATGGAAATGGAAGAGGATGTAGATGAAGACGAAATGGGTGATACGATACTGCGTGAAGAGTATGACAGAGCACTGAAAGACCTGAGTCGAAACAAGGCCCCCGGAGTAGACAACATTCCATTAGAACTACTGACGGCCTTGGGAGAGCCAGTCATGACAAAACTCTACCAGCTGGTGAGCAAGATGTATGAGACAGGCGAAATACCCTCAGACTTCAAGAAGAATATAATAATCCCAATCCCAAAGAAAGCAGGTGCTGACAGATGTGAAAACTACCGAACTATCAGTTTAATAAGTCACAGCTGCAAAATACTAACGCGAATTCTTTACAGACGAATGGAAAAACTGGTAGATGCGGACCTCGGGGAGGATCAGTTTGGATTCCGTCGAAATGTTGGAACACGTGAGGCAATACTGACCTTACGACTTATCTTAGAAGAAAGATTAAGAAAAGGCAAACCTACGTTTCTAGCATTTGTAGACTTAGAGAAAGCTTTTGACAATGTTGACTGGAATACTCTTTTTCAAATTCTAAAGGTGGCAGGGGTAAAATACAGGGAGCGAAAGGCTATTTACAATTTGTACAGAAACCAGATGGCAGTCATAAGAGTGGAGGGGCATGAAAGGGAAGCAGTGGTTGGGAAAGGAGTGAGACAGGGTTGTAGCCTCTCCCCGATGTTATTCAATCTGTATATTGAGCAAGCAGTAAAGGAAACAAAAGAAAAATTTGGAGTAGGTATTAAAATTCATGGAGACGAAGTAAAAACATTGAGGTTCGCCGATGACATTGTAATTCTGTCAGAGACGGCAAAGGACTTGGAAGAGCAGTTGAACGGAATGGACAGTGTCTTGAAAGGAGGATATAAGATGAACATCAACAAAAGCAAAACGAGGATAATGGAATGTAGTCCAATTAAATCGGGTGATGCTGAGGGAATTAGATTAGGAAATGAGACACTTAAAGCAGTAAAGGAGTTTTGCTATTTAGGAAGTAAAATAACTGCTGATGGTCGAAGTAGAGAGGATATAAAATGTAGACTGGCAAAGGCAAGGAAAGCGTTTCTGAAGAAGAGAAATTTGTTAACATCGAATATAGATTTAAGTGTCAGGAAGTCATTTCTGAAAATATTTGTTTGGAGTGTAGCCATGTATGGAAGTGAAACATGGACGATAACTAGTTTGGACAAGAAGAGAATAGAAGCTTTCGAAATGTGGTGCTACAGAAGAATACTGAAGATAAGGTGGATAGATCACGTAACTAATGAGGAGGTATTGAATAGGATTGGGGAGAAGAGAAGTTTGTGGCACAACTTGACTAGAAGAAGGGATCGGTTGGTAGGACATGTTTTGAGGCATCAAGGGATCACAAATTTAGCATTGGAGGGCAGTGTGGAGGGTAAAAATCGTAGAGGGAGACCGAGAGATGAATACACTAAGCAGATTCAGAAGGATGTAGGTTGCAGTAGGTACTGTGAGATGAAGAAGCTAGCACAGGATAGAGTAGCATGGAGAGCTGCATCAAACCAGTCTCAGGACTGAAGACAACAACAACAACAACAACACAGTGTGTGTGTGTGTGTGTGTGTGGGCGCGCATGTGCACAGGGGTGGGGAGTGGCAGGTGGCAGCTGAGAGATGATTACAATTAATAATTATAAAAGTTTTGTTTAATTATCCTCAAATCACTTTATTAAGCCCATAAAGTTCTAGGGCTACTTATAACTATCACATGCCAGTCTCATTCCTTTATTGAGCTACGATTCTTTTGTCTAACCAGAGTACAAATAGACAGATACCACTTTCTCACACTAGTACCTCCTCAGCTTCTGACTCAACATTTGCCCAGTGGTTTGCAAGGGGAAGATATATTGTATCCCTGTGCATCTTCTAAAAGTCTTCTTACCCTGCTACATCAGCTTGCTTGTTTTGTCGGTTCCCAACATGCCCTGATAACCAGCATAATGCTAAATTCTTTCCTTGACTTTAACCTAAGAAAAGAGTCATGGATGTTCAGCTCTAGCGATATGGTGATATGATTAAAAAATTGGAGGTATTCTGAAGGATCATGTGGAATGGGATCAAAGGGCATTATAGCCATCCTGATTTACATGTTGTGGATTATCTAGATCACTTCTGCTGAATGGAAATCTTAATGTGGAATTCTTGCTTTGTCCCTATCCAATATGAGCTTGTACTGAACAAGCCATTATGCTCTAGCCGTTAGTTTAGGATGTTCTGGAGTACATTTCTTTGCTAGATACATCTGCAGTATTGTTTGATATGCATTAAGGGAATCATAGTTGATGAGAGAGTTCTTCCTCCGTCATACCTCCTGTTCTAAAGTGCCTCCAGAATTGTACAGCTCTGTGCAGTGTGTGGTTTATGAGAAATCATAAAGAGATAGATACAACTACTGAACGGTCAAGGGAATCTTACTGCCAGGATTTACCAGTGTACATAACATTAAAAAATTGGTGCTTATCTAACATAATTTTGGACAAAATAAAATAGAAAGAAACTTCCACATGGGAAAAATATATTAAAAACAAAGATTCCAAGACTTACCAAGCGGGAAAGCGCCGGTAGATAGGCACAATAAATAAAACACACAAACACACACACAGAATTTCTAGCTTTCGCAACCGACAGTTGCTTCTTCAGGAAAGAAGGAAGGACATACACAGCCTGCTTGTGTGTGTGTGTGTGTGTGTGTGTGTGTGTGTGTGTGTGTGTGTGTGTGTGTGTGTGTGCGCGCGCGCACGCGCGCGCGCGCGCGCTCACGAATGTACACCTGTCCTTTTTTCCCCCTAAGGGAAGTCTTTCTGCTCCCAGGATTGGAATGACTCCTTACCCTCTCCCTTAAAACCCACATCCTTTCGTCTTTCCCTCTCCTTCCCTCTTTCCTGAAGAAGCAACCGTCGGTTGCGAAAGCTAGAAATTCTGTGTGTGTGTTTGTGTGTTTTATTTATTGTGCCTATCTACCGGCGCTTTCCCGCTTGGTAAGTCTTGGAATCTTTGTTTTTAATATAATTTTGGACATATTAAAAAGCCAATACGGGGATTTATACTGCCTGATAAAAAAAGTAAGACACATTTTCAGTTTGAACATAATAAATTTTCTTGAGGCTAAGCAACTTATGTCCACATATCTGCATGGTTTTAGAAAGCACTGCTTGTGCGAAACTCAGCTTGCTCTTTTCTCACATGATATACTGAGAACTATGGATGAAGGGCAACAGGCAGATTCCATATTTCTAGATTCCCAGAAAGCATTTGACACGGTGCCCCATTGCAGGCTGTTAACGAAGGTACAAGCATATGGAATAAGTTCACAGATATGTGAGTGGCTCAAAGATTTTTTACATAATGGAACCCAGTGTGTTGTCCTTGATGGCGAGTGTTCATCTGAGACAAGAGTATCGTCAGGAGTGTCCCAGGGAAGTGTGATAAGACTGCTGTGGTTCTCTAAATACATAAATAATTTGGCTGACAGGATGGGCAGCAGTCTGCAGTTGTTTGCTGATGATGCTGTGGTGTACGGTAAGGTGTTGAAGTTGAGTGACTGTAGGAAGATACAAGATGGCTTAGGCAAAATTTCCAGTTGGTGAGATCAATGGCAATTAGCCCCAAACATGGGAAAATGTAAGTTAATGCGAATGTGTAGGAAGAACAAACCTGTAATGTTCGGATACAGTATTATTAGTGTCCAGCTTGACACTGTCAAGTTGTTTAAATATCTGGGCATAATGTTGCAAAGCAGTATGAGGTGGAACGAACATGTGAAAACTAGGGTAGGGAAGGCAAATGGTCAACTTTGGTTTATTGAGAGAATTTTAGGAAAGAGTGGTTCACCTGTAAGGGAGGCTATGTAGAGGATGCTGGTGCGACCTATTCTTGAGTACTGCTTGAGTGTCTAGAATCTGTACCAGGTCGGACTGAAGGAAGACATCGAAGTAATTCAGAGGATGGCTGCTAGATTTGTTACCAGAAGTTCGAAAAAAAACTTAAGTGATAAAGAGATACTTCGGGAACTCAAATAATTTAGAGAACCTGCATTTGAAACTGACTGCTGAACGATTCTGCTCTCGTGAACATGCATTCCACATAAGGACCATGAACATAAGATACAAGAAATTAGGACTCACATGGAGGTGTACAGTCAGTCATTTTTGCCTCGCTCTGTTTGCGAGTGGAACAGGAGGGGAAATGACAAGTAGTGGTACAGGGTACCCTCCGCCACACACCTTATGGTGGCTTGCACAGTATTGATGTAGATGTAGATGTGGAAGGGGAAGGGACACAAAATAAAACTTTCCGAGTTGAGGCTCATAGCCCACACATCAAGCTGATAAATGCCAAATGACACCTCACTTGGTGTAAGGCGCATAAACATTGGACGATTGAGCAGTGAAAAAACATTGTGTGTAGTGACGAATCACAGTACACAATGTGGTGATCCGATGGCAGGGTGTGGACATGGTGAATGCCTGGTGAACGTTATCTGTCAGCGTGTGTAGTGGTAACAGTAAAATTCGGAGGCAGTGGTGTTATGGTGTGGTCGAGTTTTCATGGAGGTGGTTTGCACCCCTCATTGCTTCGCACAGCACTATCACAGCACAGGTCTACATTGATGTTTTAAGCACCTTCTTGCTTCCCACTATTGAAGAGCAATTTGGAGATGGTGACTGCATCTTTCAACACGATCGAGTACCTGTTCATAATGCATGGCCTGTGGTGTAGTGGTTACACGATAATAACATCCCTGTAATGGAATGGCCTGCACAGAGTCCTGACCTGAAGCCTACAGACCACCTTGTTGATGTTTTGGAACACCGACTTTGCGCCAGGGCTCACCTAGCAACATCGATACCTCTCCTCAGTGCAGCACTCCATGAAGAATGGGCTGCCATTCCCCAAGAAACCTTCCAGCACCTGATTGAAAATATGCCTGTGAGAGTGGAAGCTGTCATCAAGGCTAAGGGTGGGCCAACACCACATTGAATTCCATCATTACCGAAGGATGGTGCCATGAACTTGTAAGTCATTTTCGGTCAGGTGTCCAGATACTTTTGATCACACAGTGTAAATGTCACATGTACAGTTGGTTGGTTGGTTTGTGGGATTGAAGGGACCAGACTGCTAGGGCCATAGGTCCCTTTTTCCAAAAAACATCAAACACCCACAAAGAATAAAAATGAACAATGGAGATTACAAGAGAAGATACAGAACAAGAAAGACTCAGACAGAGACCAGAAAAAAGGAATTAAAATCACACACAATGTGACAGTGGTTGGCCAACCAGAAAGACAAAAAAGGAAAAGCCGACCACCAAGAAACACTAAATAACCCAGTCTAAAATCGTCACACATACAGTTCATAGCAATGTGTGCTGTTTGTGGATGAGCACTGTCATTTTGGAAATGACACCCAGTACGTTTGCGTGAGAGGTAATATGAGGATAAGGGACGTCCCTGATGTACAACTGTACCATCATAGTTCCGTCAATTACTACCAGCCAAAACCTGAAGTCATACTTGATTGCTACAAATACCACGTCACGAGTAACACTGTTGTGTCTCTCCAAAACACTGGAAGAATGGGACTTCCCCACAGGTCACTGCCATACTAGCCGGCAATGATCATCGGGTATAGTGCAGAACTGTGATTCATTGCTGAACACAATGTGACACCACACATCAGCAGTCCATTCTTCCTGGTCCTGGCACCACTCCAAAAACAGCAATTTGTGTTGCGGTGTTAACGGCATCGTGTGCTTGGTATGGTAATTCCCTAGTCCAGCTGCTGCTAGTATATGACCAATGGCACTGAATTACCCAGAATGTCACAGGGAGTCGACTATTTGTTCTTGGATGGCAGGCACAGGGGTGAAGAAGTACTTGGTGCACAAAACAGTGATCCCCCCAAGTGGTGGTCAGATGTGTTCAACTAGAACCTTGAAGATGAATATGCCTGCCCCCATGTTCCCTTGCAGTCCAACACTTAGCCACTGTCACATCCAAATGCCTCACAAATCAGAATATTGCACAGTTCAACTGACCGGCCAAATGGAGATCCACAATGAGGCTCCCTTTCAAACTGTCAGGTGCTGATAAGGCCATCTCACATAAATATGAAGCATCTACATATCTTTCACAGTGACCACTCAACACGTGATGCAGTTCACCCTCTTTATGCACCTTACCAGAACTGACAACAACACTAATGGACTCTGGTGGCCATTCTACCTGTCACAGAGAAGTGCGACTCTAATCATTTACCTACTAACTGATGGTATGTACACATATGAATTTGCATAGACATTTGAAGATGTCTTCTTGGTGATTCAGTTTTTTTTGTCTGGCAGTGTATGTCAACACTGGTATGAAATCTTAATACTCATCACACCAATTTCCAAAGTATGAAAAAGATTAGTGTTTGTTGGGGTGGGGGGTGGATCTCATGAACACTGATGTCATTAGAGATTAAATACAACCTCAAATTGAGGAAAGAGTGTGGAAAGAAATCCACTTGTTTGCATCCAAACACTACCCATTTTCTTTCCATAAGCACTTGATGATGTGATGCTATCAGGATGCAGTACAATACTTGTTACATCCATGAACATTATTCAGATCCACTTTACTTCTTTTACCATTTGGTGGCAATCAAATAATGACATTTTTGCATTGCGATAAACTTTGTAGTGACTTTTTTTATTACTTTATGTGCTACTTCTCTCATCAGAGTACATTTTAAAATGTTGAATTCCTTGAAAAAGTCTGCTGTCTGGTTTCAATGGTGCAGGAATCAGATAAAAATGATTGTCAGAAGCACACCGAGTCAAATTCAGAACAGAGACTCTTAAATTAAAATACAGCATTTTTTAATATAAAGAAACTCAACAGGCATCTCATTCAAAATTTAAATTACTTTTATCTGCCTGCTACTGCTTCATAAGCCAGTTAAAATTGTCAGTTCATTTTTGTTAGGCTGTAATAAAAGCTAGAAATCACCTGCAGATGAGCAATTCACTGAATCTTTGTCATGGGCATTTAACATTAATGACAACTGCATTGATAACCACACTTAAAACAATGCATTGGCAGAACATTTTTCTCTTCCTCAGAATTTTCAGACTGTATGTCATCAACTCTAAACCTAAAACAGTGCTGGGAAAGGAGGAACAAGAGTGTTCCAAGGTAGGAGGATCTCAATGGGAATACTCATTTATGGAGCTGTGCATTGGAAAGGGAAAAAATTAAAAACAAATGTATACCATTTCTTTGGTATAATTTGACAGGAATCTCTCTCACATAGCTGTCTCCAAAATCAACATGCAATCAGCTGTAGAGTAAATCTCCTGAATCCAAGCTTGGAGTAATTAAGAAACTGCAAAGGTCTTGCCCATGCACCCACACTAAGTTTACTACCCAGGTAGGTATAACCCTTCCTAGTTTTAAGGAGTGAGATTAAAATATCTTACCTAAGTGAGTTGGCAAATTACATTGTTTTCAATATTAAATAAAAAACAGTAAAGAGAATTTCCACTGTGTCATCTATGAGAATTTGCTACATGATGTAGTGGAGCTGATGCTGACCACGTGTTACAAGCTGTGCCAGTGACAAGTCACACTAACATATGGAAAAAAGATAGTTGTTATGTTTCTGAGTTGGTGGAACTAAAATACTGTTGTCTTTCTCAGCATTGCCTCATAGACAGAGCACTGAAAGTCACTTGGCATTGGCAGTAACACATGAAAAATAATTTGGCGGAAAATTTTTGTCTGGAATATGGACTATAGTTCTTTTATTTTTCTTTCACACACACACACACACACACACACACACACACACACACACACACACACACACACAATATATCATATATACATTTTAAACACTGAGTTATCTTATGCAGAGGTCTTTCAAAGCAGTAGTAATGTACTACGGAAACACTTGCATATGAAACATAATTCATATTAATTTTCATCGTGTTTTTGTAATGTAACACCTTTGCTGAAGTTCACGATACTGTGTAGCTCTCTTACAACTGAATATTCCAAAAGCAATTTTCTGTTTTAGAGTTTTGTAGTCTGTTGCAATGTTGCTGTTTCCACCAAGATAGTTCTCCCTTGTAATCTGTTGACTGATTTTGAAGTAACAGCTATTCCCTTCAAGACCATTAGGTGAATGAGAGTGAAGACAATGAAAGCTTTTAAAAAATATATGATCTCATTTCATAGTACAAAACTCACAGTGGCAAAAAAACCAATCATGTATTTTATATGAATTTCCTTTCTATTAATTTCTCAGGAAGACTAACAACATGAACACACTTTGTCCTTCAACAATGGTGGAAAACAAAGTGTTGAGAAGTTGACATTCAGTAACCCACTCATGAAAAATGGTCCTACGATGCTATTACCCACTTAATTCAAGCCTCAGACGCTACCAGTACACTTCATGGTATCAATGAGGATCATTGTAGAACACTTGCCCGAATTATACCACTTCCTCTTTTAACAGTCTGGAAGCTAATCTGTGAATCAATAAAGAGACTTTCTGGAAAATTAATTTCATTGTTTCTTCAAAGCATATGAGCTGTTGCATATGCTGTGGTTCTTAGTTGAGTGTTTTATGGCAGCAGAATGAAAGAGGATACACATTTCAATTACAGGCAATCAAAGCTCAAAAATGGTGTTGCAAACAGTTGTGAAAACAGTATGGGCTGGCGTTATGAACTTTCACAAGCTAAACATTTAATTGTGTGTGCTGAAGTGTAATTTTCTCCTTTTCCTCCCCCCATTCACCTGACTTCCCACATTTCCTTATTCATAGTATACTACTTCTGAATACTGTAATACAACAGCTTCCATACATGAAAGACACATCTGAATTCTCTAAAATATCATTCAGGTGATTTTTTTCTAAAGGATCTCTTACACAAGTAGCTTTATTAAAGATTAGATTGATATTGTTATTACATAAAATGCTATCAACACAAATAATTGATAAATATTAACAAAAAGCTGTTTCGAATATCAGATTTTTGGACAAACATTGTAAGTACCTATTTTTCAGACCAGTTTTTTATTCTATAAACCACACTTTTTTCTCGCTGTTTAAAGTGATAGATTTTGTCAGTAACATACCTGCGATACCAGGATTTGTTGGTTCACCAGGTGACTGGCATACAGTATCAGGGGCAGGCGCATTTTGCACGTAAGTTTCTTGTAGAGATGTATTACTGACATCATACGCTGAGTGGACACTAACAGACACATTAGCTGCTGGTGTTGCTGAAGGTACAGTCATTATTGCATTCGGCCATCTCCGTTGACCCTCCATAGCTGTGACAGGACTGCCCATCTCTGGTGCTGACTGGATACTAGAAGCGCGGCTTCTTGAACACCCCGACTGTGATGCCCAGGGCAATGGTATATTTTCATATATGGGCTCTGACTGCTCTTGGGCACCTGTGCAGCATCTCATCCCTGAGTCAAGAACATTAGCTACGTCCATATATGTGTGATGTGTTTCAGCACCAAGAACAACATTTTGAGCAGATGGTTGTGCATGAGGTGATACCAAATCTGGACTGGAACCACTGACCTATAAACAAAAAAGATGTTTATTAATAGTGATCATGTAAACTGCATACTTTGGACTCAAAAAATACACGCCAAATTCAATTTTCTGTTAGATGGGTTCGCAATCTAGTATTATATTCCAAAAATCATTTTTGTCTCTGAAGTTCTTCAGATGGAAACCCACTAAAAATTTTGCGGTTTTGATTTTATGATGATACTAAATGTTCATCCAATTGTAGTAGAATTTAATTTGTTAAAAATGTTAGCACACTGTGAAGTTCTATCTACACTTTTGTAATTGTTTTGAAAAACAATAGAAACACATTAACATCCTCACAGCATGATTTCATCACATTTAGTGATTTATCATGAACAATCAAACAATGGAAACTCCAGGTTGAAACATCAAAATTATAAAAAATGGAACTGGCACAATGAGAAGATTGTTATAATTTACTTTTCATTGTGCCTGTCTGCAACTGAACGTGTCATCTTTACGGTGAGTAGCAATCTATCCTTTCCTTTATATTGTTTATCATGAATAATTTTAGCCCAACTAACATTAAGTTTAGTGCTGTATTCTAAAATGTTGTTGTTGGTAGAAGAAATTCTACTAACAGCAGACATTTATGGGAGTGAATAACACTAATGATCGTTGGTTATGTTACAGAGACATTTATAGACTGAAGTATTTTCATTCAAAGCCAAAATGTGATGCATGGAATGGGTCATATTTTGGTTAAAACATACTTGAATACTCTCAAACAATAACTTGACAATACTTTTGGAGTAACTGTTGGGAGGCTATCTGACAGGTAGTTGTCAAAGACACTACTTCTTCACCAGGAATGCAACAATCACAACAACATTCAGTCACAAAAAATAACTTATTACAAATGGAATTATGTCATTGATAAAAATCAGGTCCAACAGCCGATCAGTTCCAGGCATTCCACCAGGAAGGAAGTACAGGGCTTGTGTTGTCTGTAGTTCAACCATGCCTAGATGGTCAATACCGTGGTTCAATCGCGTCCGCACTGTTACTTTGTGCCAGGAAGGACTCTCAACAAGGGAAGTGTCCAGGCATCTCGGAGTGAACCAAGGCAATGTTTTTCGGACGTGGAGGAGATACAGAGAGACAGGAACTGTCGATGACATGCCTCGCTCAGGCCACCCAAGGGCTACTAATACAGTGGATGACCGTCACCTATGGATTATGGCTTGGAGGAAACCTCACAGCAACACCACCATGTTGAATAATGCTTTTCGTACAGCCACAGGCTATCGTGTTATGACTCAAACTGTGTGCAATAGGTTGCATGATGCACAACTTCACTCCTGATGTCCATAGAGAGGTCCATCTTTGCAATCATGACACCACACAGCGTGGTACAGATGGTCTCAACAACGTGCGGAATGGACCACTCAGGATTGGTATAGTGTTCTCTTCACCAATGAGTGTTGCATATGCCTTCAACCAGACAATCGTCGGAGATGTGTTTGGAAGCAACCTGGTCAGGCTGAATGCGTTAGACACACACAGTCCAGCAAGTGCAGCAAGGTGGAGGTTCCCTAATGTTTTGGGGTGGCATTATATGGGGCCAACGTATGCCACTGGTGGTCATGGAAGACGCTGCAATGGTTGTACAATCCTCCGACCAATAGTGCAACCATATCGGCAGCATATTGGTGGGACATTGATCTTCATGGACAACAATTCCCACCCCGATCATGCACATCTCGTGAATGACTTCCTTCAGGGTAATAACATCGCTCAACTAGAGTGGCCAGCACGTTCTCCAGACATGAAACCTATCGAACATGCCTGGGATAGATTGAAAAGGGCTGTTTATGGACAATGTGACCTACTAAGCACTCCAAGGGATGTACGGTGAATTGCTGTTGAGGAGTGGGACAATCTGGACCAACAGTGCCTTGATGAACTTGTGGATTGTATGCCACGATGAATACAGATGTGGATCAATGTAAGAGGACATGTTACTGGATATTAGTGGTACCGGTGTGTACAGCACTCTGGACCACCATCTCTAAAGGTCTTGCTGTCTGAGGGTTATTTTTTATGTGCAATTAACACAGATGAAGTTGTAGGGTCAGTTTAAGATTAAGAATTAACCTAGTGTCTACAATGAGTCCATTAGAGACAAAACTCGGTTTCAGATTGAACCAGGGCAGGGAGAACAATCAGCCACCATGTCTTTTTCAAAAGAATCATTCTAGGAGTTTCCTATATGCTATAAGTGATTGAGAAAAAGAACATAAAGCCCAATCTTGATGGTTGGAAGGGGATTTGAATTATTTTTCTTTTAAGTGTAGTGTCTTAACCACTGTGCCAAGAATAACAAATGATTTCCTAATTATTTCAAGAATACTAATACTTGATACACAAATACACATATCCAGTGTTAAGTAATTAAAACATGCTAGTTTACTATGCACATTGACAGATGGCTGTCTTTATTTTAAACTATTTGTTACTGTGGTCAACAAATTTAACATTATTAGTGTGGTCAGATTTAAGTAATTTCAATTTTTTTTATTTGGAAATTAAAAAACATAATTTGTTCCAAATATTAGTGAAAACACTATTAATGAACCTTGAAACATACAACAATTACTAAAAAAAATTGATTTGCCCATAACAGCATTATTTTCTAAAAGTTCTGAAAATTTTTGTAATTTTCTTTCATAATGTTCACATTGGTAAAAATAAGAGAAATAATAAATGCACTTATCCTGTCCTAATTGTAGCTGTAATGTATAGCTTGCTCACATTTAATATTTGGATGAAACAAAATTTGCTGTGTGTGCAGTGCTGCTGTTTTCCTGTCTTTGGATCTGTGACATACCGCACACCTGCTTTGTGATGATTTTTTGGGGGGGCAGTTCCATTACAATTCTTGTTACATTTCCTTTTCAGCCTCAGTTGACAATCTCTTGGAAATCTACCTGATGACTGTGCTTTGCATTGGATGTAACTTTCTAACATCAGATGTTTAAGATTCATTAGAAATTCTCTTCTCTTCATATTAAATATATTTTTTTAAAACAGTACCACATGTGCACTGATTTCTATGACAATTTCAACGTACCATATTTGTAAGAACTGGGAGACTCCACTACTGCAGGCAGGTTTGTTAAACCCTAGGGATGGAAAATGCGTCTGCCCTTCACCACGAGCAAAGCTAAATTGACAATGACAATGCCATCTACAGATTGTAAATGCAAGCTACTGAAATGTTCTAGTATGAATTATGTGCCATCTTGTGACAACGTTGAGAACTACATCGACTGAAGTGTGTGAAAACACAGCACAGTAATGAAAAAGTTAAAAAAAATATGGACATGTCAAATTATTTATGATAATTGTTCATTTTTGACATTAAAACTGCTTTCTATTTGATAAATTACATAACAGTTTGGGCAAATTGTACTATACTGAAATAAATTTTGAGAATTTGTTTTGCAGTTTCTAAATTTGCTGGTTAGAAGTTTTGACTCAGAAATGCATTCAGCAAATTTCATTTCATAATTTTTGATACTATCAAGAAATATGATCTATATTTCAATGAAAAATTAACTTTCAGAAGTTTTACTTCCTGACTGCTACTTGAATCAGAGATTTGTCATCATGGTTTTGTTTTTGTTATCAAAAAATTCTTTCCAGATCACTTGAGGAACTTAACTTCAACAGAATGAGGATCACTAGTAAGGAGAAAAGGAAGAACACAAAGTCTGTGACTAGCTGAAAAATCGGTACTATGGAGGAAAAGAATATTAAAGTTTAATGTCTCATGAACACCAACATCTTTAGAGATGGCTCACAATGTTCAAAGTTAAACAGTGGAACAGTGTGGGGTGTTTGACATGTCTGTCAGTGTATTCAGAAAGACTAGGGAAAAGTGCTTTCTCTGAATGCAAACTATGGCAGTGTGGAAACTTGCCACTACATCATTTCTGTGTAACTAAGAAAGCAAGGAGTGGGTATGTAACAGACCAATGTGGAATCATCCTACTTTTCTTGTGCCAACCCTCATATCAACATCATTTTTTATCCTTTATTTGAGTGAATTTTCCAGAGAACACATATGTGACAGTTACACAAAATAGGTAAATTCTTATTCATACCACATTTTCGTAGTGTAATTTCTCAATCATTAATAATACTATTATGATTAATTTATCTGGAAATGATTGTTATTCAGAAATATGTAGACTTTAAGATTTGGAAGGAACACATGAAATTGAAATCTTTAGTGAGCAAATAGCTGTTTGTTTATAAATTGATGTAACTCATTTAAAAGCCCACAGTCTCCTGTTTTCCATAAACATTTTACTTTTCCCAAAAACTTCCTATTCCAAAAATTATTCTGAGTCAAAGCTTTTGTTATCCAGACTGTTTGACTCTTAAACACTGGTTGTTTCCAAAATGCAGTACTACACATTAGTAGACCAGATATTTCTGATTCCAAAAATGCCTACTTTCATTAGAAGAACTTGTTAATTTGCTAAGTACCCAATTTCGAAACTTTCATTTTTAGCAATGTTTGGTAGGCTCCGGGAGCTGCCTTGGAAGTAGAAACCATATCCATAAAGCAGTACTTATAATTCTGCCCTTTTTCTGATTATCCAGCTAACAGTTCAACAGACTTGCTCTTTTGTCTGTTATAATTTTGTGTACTATAACTCTACTACCTGTTATGTTAATATTAACAACATAACAACAAATTTTGACTTTTAATCTTACAAGAGTCTATAGGTAGGTTTACTGGACAATGCTGTGGCCAGTCAGTGCATAATAACAAAATTGTCAACATCTTTGTGTTGCAAGCCAGCATCAGAAAGTCAGTCGTTGGTTAGTTATCAAAAACCTTACATCATGTTATATGACCATGATGTGATCATCTCAGTGTAGTTACTACATGCTGCAAAAAAAAGTAACTAAAACAGACTTCATTTGGTTGGTAGTCAGAGCCCTGCAGTGAAAGTGGACAGTGAAAATATTACCATTCTGTTGAAACATTCATTCATAGGGTAGGTGCTGACCTGTGATACATTAACAGTCCAAACTACTGAATAAAAGCTGGTATCACTATCCTACTGATGTCAATAAATGTGAAAAGATTGCAACCTAAATTATACAGTGTTGTGTTCATCATTTAACAAACTTCTACACCTACATCCACATGTACATACATACTGTGCAAGCCACTGTATGGTACCTGACAGAAGGTACCCCGTACCACTACTTGTCATTTCCTTAGATGTTCCAGAGCAGGGGAAAAACTACTGTCTACATGGCTCCATATGAGCTCTAATCTCTCTAATATTATCTTTGCAGTCCTTATGTGGCATCTACACTGATCATCCAGAACATTATGATCAAATTACCGAATAGCCAGTATGTCCACTTTTAGCATGTATAACAGCAGTGACATGTCAGGTCATGGAAGCAATGAGGCCTTGGTAGGTCTCTGGAGGGAGTTGGCACCAGATCTGCACACACAAGTCACTTAATTCCTGGGGAGGGGGGTGATGAGCTCTGATGTCACATTCAATCACATCCCAGGTGTGTTCGAGCGGATTCAGATCTAGTGAGTTGCGGGGCCAGTACATCAATTGGAACTCGCCACTAGGTTCCTTGAACCACTCCATCACACACTCCTGGCCTTGTGACATGGCACATTATCTTGTTGAATAACACCACTGCCATCAGGAAACATGATCGTCATGAAGGGGTGTATGTGGTTTGCAACCAGTGTATGATACTCCTTGGCCATAATGGTGCCTTGCACGAGCTCCACTGTACTCATGGGTGCCGAGGTGAATGTTCCCCAGAGCATAACAGAACCACCGCCAGCTTGTCTTCATCCCGCAGTACAGATGTCAAGGAGCTGTTCTCCTGGAAGACAACGGATTTGCGACCTCCCATTCGCACGATGAAGAAGGTGTCGGGTTTCATCAGACTGTGCAATGCTCTGCCACTGCACCAATGACCAGTGTTGATGGTTATGTGCTCATTTCAGTAGTAGTTGCCACTGTTGTGGTGTTAACATTAGCACATGCATGGGTCGTCTGCTGTGGACACCCATTGTTATGAGTGTCTGGTGCACTGCATGTTCAGACGCACTTGTATACTGTTCAGCACTAAAGTATGATGTTAGTTACGTCACAGTTTGCCATCTGTCCTGCTCTACCAGTCTGCCCAGCCTACGACCTCTGACACCTATAATGAGCTGCCTAATTCCACAATGTCTGGAGGTGGTTTCACTACACATTGAAGACACTCACCCAGCACTCCTCAAACAACCAACAAGTCGTGCAGTTTCTGAAATGCTCATGCCACACCTCTGGGTCATCACAATACATTCTTAGTCAAACTCAGATAGATCATGCACCTTCCCCATACTACACACGGGCAGTACACTCACCAATACTACATGCACAGTGCGTGTGTCTGAGTAGCAGTCCTTCCTCGCCAGGTGATGCTGCTATCAGCTGGACAGGTTTATATTGATAATAGGGCAGTGGTCATTATGTTCTGGCTGCTCAGTGTAAGTTGGCAGCAGTAGAATCATTTTTGCACTCAGCCTCAATTGCCAGTTCTCTCAATTTTCTCGACAGTGCTACTCGAGAAGAGCTTTGCCTTCCTTCCTGTGATTCACATTTGATTTCTTGAAGCATTTTTGTAACTTTTGGTGTTGTTTGAACCTACAGTAACAAATCTAGCAGTCTGCCTCTGAATTGCTTTGACGTCTTCTTTTAATCCGACCTCCGACAGTACTCAACAATGCGCTGCACTAGTGTCCTACATGCGGACTCCTTTGCAGATTAACCTCATTCTCCTAAAATTCTCCCAATAAACTGAAGTCAACCATTTGCTTTCCCTGCTACAATCCTTACACACTCATTTCATTTCATATTGCTCTGCAACATTATGCCAACATACTTAATCAATGTGACTGTGTCAAGCAGCACACTCTTAATGCTGTTCTCTAACATTATGGGTTTGTTTTTCCTACTCACCTGCATTAACTTACATTTTTGTACATTTAGAGGTAGCTGCCATTCATCACAGCAACTACAAATTTTGTCTAAGTCATCTCGTCACCAAATCAAATAGTAACTGGAAGATGGACACTGACAAGAAGTAGCACTACTATCAATATAAGAAACAGGTCAGCAACTTTACAAGTGCACCTGGCTGGTTTCCCCGAGAACAATCAATCAATTTGCTGCCAAGTAGTGAAACTGAGCAATCAACGGTTAAGACTTACTTTGAATCAGTTATCACACAATGTGTCCAGGCTGCAACATTGCAAAAAGTGGTTACAAAGTGAGAGTTGTTTTCTGAAGTTCAGGCAGAAGTACATAGAGGCACAGCATATGGCATGAGGACATTACAAGGCATCAAACAGCACTACTGACTAAGGGATGTGTTACAATATTTTACTGGGGTAATTTTAGTCAGACATTGAAATACCACAATTGCAAAAACAGGATATATTGGAAAAATTGAGGACACAAACAGGTTTGTAATTTTGGGATCACGAACTACAACAAAAGTGGAAAATTATGAGTGCAATATTCTTGTGTAAAGTGATAACAGAAAAATGTTTGTTTGATTACATTTTGTGGCATTTTATGGGCAATTACAATAATAAGAGTATAAAAATGACTTGGAAGATTGTTTATTTCTGTATGAGTAGCTTGCATATTTTATGTTCACAAATGCATATACATTTGAGAATTATTATTATTATTATTATTATTATTACTATTACATAAATATCCAGTCCCCAATGATAACAATAGTCCAAATAAAGTGTATTATATTTTATGACACAATACTGTGAACAATAAAAAGCTGCAGAATTTAATAACTGACAACTTGTCTCGGGAAACTATAATTTCTTTGAGTAAAGTTTTAAATGATGAGAAGACCTCTTGTGAGGCGTTTGTTGATTCAACAACCATGGATGTTACCATCAGTGACACAACCTGCCAGCAGATCAAGCATCAGATGTCTAATTTCAGGTCAATGCTTCATTGTATGCATAAAATCTCCATCTGCCCCACCAAACAGCAAAAGGCAATCAGCACAATTAAATCAGTTGGCCATAAAAACGTATGATGATTTTGTAGTAGCTAAGTTCTCCCAGAAAATAAAGCAAGAATTGACAATAAACCACTTCACTTCAACAAACAGTATATAGAGGAAATGTGAAGGACACAAAAGCAACAAGGTATGCAATCATACCGTATATAGGCCCACTTTCATAAAAAATATCCAACCCATTCAAAAGAAGTGTGTCAAAATCAGCTTTTCCAGCACTAATAAATTTCAATAGAGAGTTTTACACACACTTCCACACATTATCATCATCCAAAAAAATAAGAAGTCCGTAAACAGAACTGTAATAACTATCCAGATTTTAAAAGTTGTGACATGAAGTCACTTATGCGGTATGCGCCTATTGTTATGCAGTTTGAAGGTAGAATTAGTGCTATGATTGACACTATAAAAATACTTGGAAATCACAGGTTGTGAGGTGATTATTTAACAATACATTTCAATTTGTACATAGTAAGATTAATCTGAAAAAATCTGGAAAGAGAGACAAATAATACATAGCCCCATAAAGTAACAACTGCCTTAAACACAAATCACATGTTGTTGGAGAGCGGAGCCAATAGGAGGTTGCCAGATAGAGGTGGCATAGCCCCATAAAGTAACAACTGCCTTAAACACAAATCTCATGTTGTTGGAGAGCGGAGCCAATAGGAGGTTGCCAGATAGAGGGGGCAATCTATGGTTTGGCATGATGAATAAGATTTTTGTTACAAAGCACTTAAGATTAAAATATAAATACATACACTGCCCACTGTACATAGTGTCAGGCACAAAAAATAGATTTTATTTATTTATTTATTTATTTATTTATTTGTTTACAACACAGATTTCATAAGCAATACTGGTAATTAGTGTACAATGGCAGTGTTGAATGGTAGGAAGTACAGCACATAACACAAAGCTAGTGTTAAATAATTACCTTGAAATAGTTAATGTGGGTTTCATAGGCAACACTGGTCATTAATGTGAACTAAGAACATTAAAATGGAAGAAATTATAACACACAATTGCAATGATGTGAAATGAACATACAATTGTGAATCAGCTGAGGACCATCCACGTAAGGGAAGCTGAGGCTGGAATTCATGATGAAGAAATGAACTCAGTTTATTATATTAGACAACTCATAACTGTTTTCCAGGGAATAAAACCATGTAAAATAAAAATCTTCTTTAATATTCTATTAAGGAAACTATTCACATTTGTGTTAGAGGCATGACGTGAGCCAACCACTGGTCTCATTACATGGGTTTTCTCAGTGAAGCTTTGCCTGGGCCTTGAGCATGGGAGGTTGTGGATTCAGGACAACTGTACTTATTTATTAAACAAGGATTGGAGGAGGAAATTAGAGGAGCTGATATGTCCTTTAAGCTTAACTTGAAATTAAAGAGGAGGATTATATGTTTATTTGCAGCAGATTTTGACTGTTCTTCAGTTTGCAAACATTTTTGCTTTAATTAATGTTTTCTTGTCCTGGCTGAAATCCAGTATTTTATGCAGATACCAACGTACCGTATTTACTCGAATCTAAGCCGCACTTTTTTCCTGGTTTTTGAAATCCAAAAAACTGCCTGCGGCCTAGAATCGAGTGCAAAGTAAGCGGAAGTTCTGAAAACTGTTGGTAGGTGCCGCCACCACTAACTTCTGCCATTGAATATATGTAGCAGGCACAAAGATAAATACTAGTGCCAAAACCTCTGCATCAGTAAATAAATTAAAAGAAAAGGTAGAAGAATGTAAACATTGTACCATGTATTCTTTCATGTTTGCTACTATCTCATTTAAATCCTGCCTGCCTAATAAACTACAAAACTAGAGTGACACAACAGCAAATGCGGAAGAATATACATATTATGTCATGTTTATATTCATATTATTCTTATGCTGAATAGTGATACAGTCAGAAATGAAATCTAAGATGACTCTAATTTCTGTGCAGAATGTAATGTACTAAAGAGGCGTCTGCAAAGATTTTCAAACGGAGAACAATTTTCACTAAACTCTCGTTCAGAACATCTTCTATCATACACAGTCTATTATTTGGTTCTTGTTCATCATTATCAAAGAAAGCAGCAGTGTAAGTAACAACAAATAGCAGTCTCTTGCCACTGTTTCGCTTATGACACAAATCCTCTCTCTTCTCTCCCCCCCCCCCCCCCCCCCTCTTGAATTTTGAGTCTCAAATTTCAGGTGCAGCTTAGATCCGGGAATTTTTTTTTCTCCTTGATTTCGAATCTCATTTTTCAGGTGCAGCTTAGATTCAAGTACAGCTTAGATGTGAGTAAATACAGTAAGCTAAGTTTCCTCATCTCACAACAACAACATGATGACCTAGGTCATGGCGAGCATGCTCATAAACATTTTTGTAAGCACGATGGTTAACCTCACTTGTGTGGTTTTGTCAAACAAGGAACGTCGGTCACTCGGTAAAGGTTTCAGTTATAAACTACCAGTTAAGACAAATGATGGTGTTACCAAGAAAATGACTGTGGGTGTCAAAACAGCTTGTGAATTAAGTAAAAATTTGTAAAGGACGCAATCAGAAATTGCTGTTAAAATAGTAAAGTTGTTGAAGAAAGCTAATAATAAGATGGACACTAAGAATCATTAGATGCCTACTGCTAGAATTCTTAACACTAAACTGCAAAATAGCAATGTCTTTGTCAAAGAAGACAAATAAAGGCAACTCTGTGGTCCTGATATCACATACTGATTATATTTCTAAAACACTAAACTTCTTTTAAGTAAATGGCATATTTGAAAAGAGGAATCCTCTCCCTCAATTTCAAGAAGCTTAAAGGCCATATCACCTACTCTAATTTCTTCCTCCACTGCTAGGTTAATAAAAAAAATGTATGGCTGTTCTGAACCCACAGCTTCCCATACTCAGGACCCAGGTAAAGCGTCACAAAGAAAACTGGTTAGGCAGTGGTTGACTCAAGTCATACTTCTAATGCAAATCCAAATGTTTCCTTAATAGAAAATTAAAGGTCTTTACTCTTAAAGGGTCTTATTCCCTGACAGATAGTTACAAGTTAGTTAATATTGTTAGAGAGCTTATTATCTCTCAGGACGTGACATTGGCATCATTAGACATCAAAAATTTATACAGTAATATCCCCATTATGAAAACATTGGAAATTATTAGGAGAAATTTGATTAAATGCAATAAAATGAGCACTGAAGAAATTTGTGAATTACTAAATTTACTACAAGCTTCATTGTCATTCAACTACTTCTCCTTTAATGGCAAGATATTTCTTCAAAACAAAGGGCTAGCAATGGGTAGTTCTCTCTGTCATTCTAACACACATTTTTGTGAACAATTTGGAAAACAATTTCTTTGCTTTGAATCTCAATCTCAATGATGATATTATTTTGTACGACGTGACATTGGCATCATTAGACATCAAAAATTTATACAGTAATATCCCCATTATGAAAACATTGGAAATTATTAGGAGAAATTTGATTAAATGCAATAAAATGAACACTGAAGAAATTTGTGAATTACTGAATTTACTACAAGCTTCATTGTCATTCAACTACTTCTCCTTTAATGGCAAGATATTTCTTCAAAACAAAGGGCTAGCAATGGGTAGTTCTCTCTGTCATTCTAACACACATTTTTGTGAACAATTTGGAAAACAATTTCTTTGCTTTGAATCTCAATCTCAATGATGATATTATTTTGTACTGTGGATATGTAGATGACATCTGTTTAATATACCAAAGGGATGCAAATGATGTTAAGAGCTTCACTGGGCTATTCAGTCAGATGCATGAAAATATACAGTTCATGGTACAGTTAGAGTAAAGTGTGTCTCTACATTTCCTGGATTTACTACTAAAAACAGATGTTTCTCAACTGGTAACTAACCTTTATCGGAAACCTATGACTGTGGATTTAATCATTAATGCTGACTTAAATCACCCATGGGCACGTAAGCAGACGTGCTTCCAAGAAATGTTTAGTAGACTTGCTAAATTACAACCTAATGATGATAGTGATGGACAAGATTGGTATTATTGTGCAAGTGGTGCTGGCAAATGGTTACCCACAAAACACAATACAGGCAATGGAAGTAAAAATTCCTAAGAGGGATACGCAAACATAGCACAGAAGAAACAAAATAAAATTCCTATCATTACACTACTATTCCCCAGTCTCGGAAAGAGTAGGCAACACCTTCAAACAAGACAAATGTTAAAACAGATAATAAACTGGTTCCACTTCTCCATCACAGACATGAAGAGGAAAAAAGTAAATTAAAAAAACCAAGCATTCATAAAATCACGTGTGGGTCTCGTGATTGTGCTTATGTAGGTCATATAGGGAGATACTTTAAAACCTGATTTAGGAAATATATATATATACAAAAATAGTGTTGTCTTGAGTTTGCACTTTAGAAATGACATCTCAAAAGATTTAAAAATTCTGCATGTAGAATAGAATCAATATTTTGGAGGAACTTCAAATCCATGTGCCTTAATCTAGACTCCACAAAAATAGTAAATGAAAAGGCAGTAACAACATGACAGTGATTGTATAAAATTTTTTGATGGAGTAATGAATACATAACCACGAGCCCGTTTCAGTATGAATTCCTCTTCTTTAAAATGGTACATAGAGATGCTGTGGTTTTGAATGAATATTTGTCAGATAGTCATAGGTCTTTGGCCTGTTTTGTTTTCTTTTAAACTGTTCTGTCTGTTATATCTTTAGACATGCAAGTTATTGCTAGGCCATCCACAGGAAAGTTTGTTTAACTGTGTGTACATCAAGACATCCCCTATGTGGCTTAGTTCTTGTTAAGACTGTAGTGGGTTTACACTGCGGGAATTGCGGACCCAAATTTGGATTTTATCCCACTAATCTCGCTTTCTCCGCCCCCCCTCTCTAACCACTCACCAGCCACTTGGATAGTCCTCGGCTGATTTACAATTCCATGTTCATTGTACGTCATTACTACTATGTGCTATAATTCCTTCCATTTTAATGTAGTTAGTTTACATTAATGACCAGTGTTGCCTATGAAACCTATGTTGTTGTATTTCTGTGTAATTATTTAACTTAATGGTCATTATCCTCCAGGGTTACTCTATGTACATGGAAGTAAGGTCATGTTTCTACAGTTCTACCTACATATGTTATTATCTTTGTTTTATTTATTTCTATCATCTGTCAGTGTTGCAACCCATGTAATTAATGTATGCTCCTGTACTGTTATGTAATTCCTTCCACTTCAGTGTTGTTAGTTTATACTAAAGACCAGTGTTGCCTATGAAACCCATGTTGTACTATTTCTCCATGTCCTTGTGCTCATATTTCTCGAATGTGCCTTATATATGTTACTACCTTTACGTTTTACAGTATATCTATAATTTACAGATCCTGCTGTACCTCTCTCCGCCCACTCTCCAGCATCAGCTTCCCTCATCTGGAAGTCTTAACTGATGTATGACTGTCTATTTATATTATGTCATTGCTATTATGAGCTGTAATTTCTACCATTCAATAACGTCGTTTTACACTAATGACACGTGTTGCTTAGCCAGTCAATGTCTGTATATCTATTTTAATCTTAAGTGCTTTGAAATAAAAAGCTTATTAATCATGCTGACCCGTAGATTGGACCCTCCCACCTTTACCCGGCAATCTTCTATTGGCTCTCTTCCCTTACAACAGGAGATTTGATTTTGTGTTTAACAGAGTTATTATTTTACAGTTTTTTTGACTTGATGTAAATTTGTTTTGTAATTATATACGACCTTCGTCATACTTCATGGGACTGTAATAATTATATATAAATATTAGATATTAATGCTCACCAGTACTCTTACATGGTGGCTTGGTTTTCTTCCGAGTGACACAGCTGCTGTAATGATTCAGTTTTGCACCATCTCATGGATAAGATGTTTGACTCCATATCTATGTATGAAGTATTTTAGTTAAATTTGGTATATTTTTCACATTGTATTTGATTTATTTCCTGTTTGCTCTTAGTGGTGAGATAACTATTATTATGCACTATATATTGTTTGTTATTATTTATGGATTTTTTTTTCAGACTAATCTGATGATGGATAAATCGAAACGTGTCACTGAAGAAAGTACTCACCACACAACCTCCGACTTTCATGTATTTTTATAGCATCCATCATAGCTCTGATACAACCTTCAAAAATGTCACAAATTATATACTGACCAAACAGGTAGAACTTTTGAAACAAGGTTTAAGGAGCACCTGGAGGCCCAATGACAGAATAATTTAAGCAAATCAGCCTTTGGCATCCATATTGCAGAAAATAATAGCGCAGTACACAATATAGGTAAGAGCCTGCACATCTGATATCTTACAGGTGAGGGTGGCACACTCAATCTACCAGAGGAGATTGAGTCTCATATACACAAGAACACTTTTCCTGATCTCATTCTGAATTAACAAACAAAGTCATCCAACATCTCCTTCCTACATAATTCCCAAGAGGTCTTATCATTTTAACCAACATAAAATTCCTCATAGTTCAAGACAGTCATAGTACTTTATAAAAGTGGTTTCATAAACATATTTTTTATGCAGAATAAACTACTTATACGTTTATTGTTAAATTAACAGTTAATGATATTTGGAGTCTGATGTATTAAAAGATTACCATTTATAATGCAAAATGCAACTATAGGTTCAGTCTTCACACTTAGCTTTATTACTATACTAGAAAACTTCCCTTTTTGTGATTATGTACTGTACACATAGTTTGGTGTCATTTATAAATAACATTTGTATGAGTAATCCTAACCATTCACCATATTAGAAATTACTGTACATAATTGTGTTTCTCTTTTTGATTTTTAAATCAATTCCACTGCACCAGCAAAGACACATTTTACTACACCCATACTCCTCCACAGCATCAGTAACCTAAAATCTTTACCATTGCAACATCATTGAAACTCTTGTTTATGTTACTCATGTGAAGCTAGGCCACACTTGGTAAATATTTATCATTTGGGCTGCCATCAAGCAGCAAATGGTGTGATATAAAGTAATTTTCATTGAATTGAATAGCACTCACATAGTGCACATCTACAAACATACCGATTTTAAAATTCATAGCAAAAACACAGAGTGATTTCATCACACAGGATCATGCAGTACATAAATCTTCACCACATTTCCCAGTTTAGTAATTTTAAAACCTTTTCATACATGTTTTTACAGAGGTCAAAAGAACTAAATATCTAGTAAATTATACCAAATAGAGAACAAAAAACCTCCTGTCAATCCTAGTGCAGCAACTAATAACCAACGCAAAATGGGGCCTCACAAGGAAACAACAAAACCTGTAACAACCATCTGAAGATGGATTTGTAATAAATCTGAAATTGGTCATGATTTAATTCAAATACACCTGGTTGATGATTCAATTATAAACCTTATAACATGGAGAGTTTACACAGAGCCAACACAGGGCGGTGTGTTGTTGTGCTTGAAGAGCTGGAAATTTATACTACCAAAAGAAAGGAACCTGACAAGACTCTTTTAAAACACAATAAACTTTTTCAGATTGCTTATTTTAATATTATAATAATTTCTCCACACTTAACATGTCAGTTGGCCATAAATGGGCAATGGTCGGCACAGACTGTAGACTGTGACATGCATAAACACACTAGTTCCTCAGTCGTATGTGGTGAACATCAGTGGCCACTCCATGTTTTGTCACACTGTTTTCTTGTAAATCTTTTGTTCACATGTAGTAATACTTTATGCTAAAAGTTGTAGCTGTTTTTGTAACCAGATTCTTTTTGTCATTTTTATAATAGATTACATTATGGGGCCTGAGAATTTTTATTTTGAAACAAATGCAAGTCTTTCAAGTTGTGTTTCAACAAACAGAAGATTCAAATAATACAAATTACATGTCTGTGTCAATTTTCAGATTTTCTGTCTTATGAATGTATAAACACATATGAAAAGATAAAATGTACAATTTACTGTGAGGTTGCCGCCTACATTTGTATTTTTACTTTTATCTTATAACACATCATACATCCTTAAATCCATTAGAGTAATCTATTTTTGATTTTAATAATGACCCTTAATGTTGGAAGAATTCTTTTTTTCTACACTGTATCAAATGTGCACTTGTCACACAACTGGCTATGTAACCTTCCCAATTGCACCCTCAGTATTTTTTTGAAGTAGTTTTATGTTACATTTTGAGAAAGTGCACATTGCAACATTAGGTATCATCAAGTTCATGATGTTTCAATGTCATTTGTAGTACCATTGCCAGTATTTTGTATTCGAAGTGTCTTATAGCCTTCATATTGTTGATAAATAACATTTTATTACTATATAAAGACAATATTTATATTTTTTTTATAAAAAGCAAGCAGTCTTGTCTTTATATAGAAAAATGTTTTTTATTGGTTGTCAGCATTATTTATAGTGTAACTTTTTTAACATGTTTCAGCTCATTTTTGCTAGATGGTAGGAAATAAGGCAGTTTATAACAAATGCAGAAATGCATTACTGAGTCAGTACTAATATACCAACTTATACCTGTGCAGTAGCACAATTACAAGCAGCTTGTTAAATGTGTCCCATTAGACTATTCAAGTAAACTAGAAACCTAATTTTTAACCCAAACATTTAGTAGGCGGAAAATCGTATAAAAATACTGAATAAAATACCTTTTCTTTATCAGGAATTTTGCACTCTTCGCTTCTCAATATACGCCATTTAGAGAATTTCTGGATTCTGGTACATTTCAAGAGGCAAAACTGTATCCTTTAACTTCTGACGATCATTTATGAGTTACTAACAGTATTATTTAGTCAATCAAACCAGTAACAGTAATTATAGAAAACTGTGACACAGTCCATTAATCAAAATGGGGGGGATGAATAACAACTGCTAACCAGCACACTTAGTGACAAATGTACAGTACAGTCAATAAAATTCTTCTGGGTTTGAGGCCGCATTGTCATCTGTAAAATTCCGACATTTTGGCGACTGTTGCAAGGCGCCTTCTCAGGGTGTATTGCTAACTGCTACATTTACATTAAATGTACAGTAATCCACCATACTGACGAATCCATTTTCAAGAAACTCCACATCTAACAAATATTTCCCCTGATCATGATAAAACTCATTTTTAAGAAGAAATTCACTTCTGAGGTATAAATATGAAACAAGTAGGAAATTAAAGATAATTTTTGGTGAAATTGCAAAGATGTCCATGGGTTTGTAGTAGTTACTTTCAATTCTGAACAGGTTAAAAGGCAATAATTTGCAACTGATTCTTTTGATCGATAGGTAGATATAGTTTTTCGGTCAATAGGTAGATATAATCAATAAACTTTACCTGTCCAGTTCACTTAGATATTGATAGCTTCTAATAAAGTCAAACTGCATTCATAGAAAATCTTTCAAAATGGCCAAGATTTTTCCTTCAGCAAAAAAATTATAACTACGAGAAAATAGGTCCAATCCAAGATAGTAAGATAAGCAGATTGTAGGCAGTTCTGCAGCAATTTATGACCAAATTTGCATCTACCAAGTGAGGTATGTTATGTGATTAAACCTCACAGATATTGCCAGCAAATCTATTGGTATTAATTCATCACAATCTATTTATTTTATCCATTATGAAATGGATGTTGAAACTTACAACTTTAAAACGAATGCTTTTGTTTTTAATATCAAAAGATTTGCAGCTACCAGTCATGTTTTTTATTTAATGTATCTTGCATCAAATGAATCTTGGAAGATAATTCACACTCACATGTGCACTTTTTACTGCATCTTGATGAATTACATGTGATGTTCACCAGGTGTGAACTGCTACATCATCTACAAAGATGATACTGATACACATTTTTATACATGTATTGTAAAGAACTTTTCCTTTCATATTTACCAGTATTTGTAGACCAAGAAAAATCTGCAATGGTACATCATTTTCATATAGTTTTATAACAGTGAAATTTCGAAAATGATGCTGCAGTACGTCATATAATGCAAAAAAACACATTTCACTCAACATAAAGTGATAAAACACACACACACACACACACACACACACACACACACACACACACACACACACACACACACACACACTTGAAAATGGAAATATTTCTGAAACATGTTGTCTGCAAGTAGACAAAAGTCATGACTGGTAGTAGCAAATCTTCTGATGAAGAAGGTTTTGATGAAAAAGGAAACTATCATAACGTTTGATTGTTTGTCATATTGTACACTTGTGATAGTTTTGTGTGATCACGAATGTGTGTGATCACGAATGTAAAATAGAGAGATTCGAGCATGCACGGAGGGGTTCCGGCAGTCATTCTTCCCGTGAACCATACACCACTGGAAAAGGAAAGGGAGGTAATGAGAGTGGCACGTAAAGTGCCCTCCGCCACACACCGTTAAGTGGCTTGCGGAGTATAAATGTAGATGTAGTGTGGTTGTAATTAATAAGCAAATAAAACATACTGCCTAGTAGAAAGAGGCAATTATTTTTTTACATCCAAAGACAATCAAAATGTTATATGCTTAGACAAAGCAAAGAAATAAAATTTGGTATCCCCTTCTTTATGTGCAATCTAAAAAGTAATTAGGTTTCTTCAAGCAATGAAAGCAAAGGTTCTTCTCCACTGAAAAGAAAAAAGATTTGTGACTTACCACTCAAAAATTTAGAGCCGGCCTCCTGAAATCATTCCATGGAAAGAAGAATTGATTAACTCTTATAGGCAGAAATGAGTTACAAGAGAAAATGCATGAAATCTTGCCAAAGATCAGGATTGAAGACTGAATGCATTGAGTGTCTTGCTGGACAAGTTCAAAGTATGTCCTATTTAAGTGGAGAATGTGAGACTATGGAATATTGGAAGCACAATACTTCACAACTCCTGACACAAGTATTCACTGTCCAACAAAACTTTTCTGAGACTAATTTTATTCCTGGCATATAAACAATGGCAATGAAGTAATTATTGTGGCAGCTTGAATCAACAGTTATGGGCAACAGCTATGCATTCGACCGTAGTGATCAGGCAGTGTTAAATGGTTAACATATGGCTGCAACGTGTCTTTGTTGTTGTCTCACAAACTGCAATGGAACAATGAGCTGAACATATCTAAATCAAGAGTTCAAGACATTCTCCAGATTGTTTTGGAGAAAAGTGAGTGCAAAAGTATGTCTCGAACAAAAACAATTATGCCTGGACATTTGCTGTGGCTTGATAGAAATGAAAAAGTGTAGAAAAAAAGCATCACAGGTGATGATACTTGCCATGTTCAATACAAAACCCACCACAACACAACAAAGTGCAGAATGGGTCTCTGATGATTTTCCAAGACAAAGGAAGGAGCCAATGTGATGTGGAAGTTGATAAATAGGCCAAAGAAGGATTTTTCTGCCAGCTTCACATGGTTGTATGAATGTTCTGTGCATTATACTCAAGTTTTGGGAGACTAAGTAGAACACCTGAAGTGTTGAAACCACCTTTGTAACTTCTCTCTCTCTCTCTCTCTCTCTCTCTCTCTCTCTCTCTATCTATCTGTGTGTGTGTGTGTGTGTGTGTGTGTGTGTGTGTGTGTGTGTGTGTGTGTGTGTGTGTTTTTTTAAAGAAATTCCAGTCTCAAAACTTTTTAGACTGACAGGGTATGGCTCCACCAGCATTACAGCATTACACAAAAAATATCAAAATTGCATTGAAATTAATACAAAAATGATTCAAATTCACAGAAGCAAAGTGATAAAGACATCATGAATGGGTTAACACACATCGTACAAAACCTGACAAACATACAGTAAATATAGATGAAAAGTTTATACTTCTCACTTGAAAAATTCATCTAATGGATAAAAGGCTTTCTCAAGTAAATAAGTCTTTATTTTGAAATAATACCCCATTACTAAGTAGGCCTTTGATGTAGTTTGGCACTGAATTAAATATTTTAACACTGGAGTATTGAACACTTTTTTGCACCTATGTTAAATTTTTGAGATTTTAATGGAGGTCAGCCTTCCTTCATGTGTTGTGACTACATGTAACATTTCATCGGTTTTGTAGCGGCAGAATTATCAACCATGAAACTCATAATCAAATATATATTGGGAAGTTTCACAAAGTATCCAAAGTTTCTTAAAGAGATTATGTCAGGAAGCTCTTGGGGGTACTTTGCATATTATTTGGACACCAATTTTCTGCAGAAAGACAATTTTCTTTGACGTGGGTAATTGCCCCAGAAGTTACCACAGTTTACGGACTACAAGACACACTTTTTTCTTCGAAAAACTGCCTCCAAAATTCAGGTGCATCCTATACTTGAAATTAATATAAAAAGTCCAGTGTTTGGCTTAAAATTCCCACCAGTCTAAAAAAATTGCCATATATTCGATGCTGTGGGAAACCTCTATTGATCTGGCAACATTGGACTGAACTCGCACCTGTAGTGCATTGATGCAATGACATAAGTTGCAGGAATTCACAAGCTTGCTAACATTGTCTCCCTCCCACCCCGCCATCACAAACCCAGAACACTGTCTAGTCTATGACGCGTCACTGCAGTCTATGTTGTCAGTGAACTTGAAGTGACAGTGGTCTGTGTTATTGGTAACAGTATAATATTTTTGTTAGTAGCTAGTCTTGTAATGGAAAAAAATAAAAGGTATTTATATGATGCAGGCTATAAATTGAAAGCAATAGCATATGCAGAACAACATTGAAACAGAGTAGCTGAGCGGCATTTCGGCCCTTGACCAACAGAAAAAACCAGTCACAATTGTCAGGTTAGTAAGGAAGAACAGGAAAAAAAAGAGGAAGATTGTGTGTGCAAATAGAGGACTGCAAAATGGCCAAAACTAGAAGATGACATATTTAAATAGATTCAAGGACACCGTCAAAATGGCATTGGAATTAATACGAAAATGATTCAAATTCACCCTCATAAGCTAGTGTTACAGAAGAACTTAACAGGGTGGAGTTGGTTGGGGCTACATGTTTATGAAGCATCACGGACTTAGCATGCAAACCAAAACCAAAATATCTTCAAAAATGCCACAAGTGTGTGAAGAATCGAAAGAAAACCAGTGTGGAAAGAGTGAATATGAATGAAACTCCTCTGACATTTGATGTGCTGAGTAACAGAACTGTTGCTATGAAATGTGCTGAAAGTTTAACTACAAAAACAAGTGGACATGAAAAAATGCACTACACTGCTGTCCTCTCACGTTGTGTTGACAGCATTAAACTTAATGCAATGATCATTTACAAGCCCAAAACAGTGCCAAAACCTTCTGAAATACTGCCAGGTGTTGTCGTTCATGTACAGGACAAGGGTTGGATGGACAAGGCTGGTATGAAATTATGGCTTGGAAGAGTGTGGGAGAGATGGAAAAGTGCTTTATTAAAGAAGAGTTCTCTTATTGTGCTAGATTAGTTTAGTAGTCACTTGAAAAATTTTGTGAAAGAGAAGCTGAGACAGGGAAATACAAAGCTTGCTTTTATTCTGGGAGAACTGACTTCACAATTGCAACCTCTTGATGTCTCAATAAATAAACCATATAGAGTGTGTATGAGAAAGGAATGGAACAAATGGATGATGGATGAAACCCAACATGAGTTCACACTGAAGGGAGCTTTAAAATGACCTACAAACAAACAACTATGTCAGTGGATAAAACAGTCATGACCTAGCATGAGAGAAGACATTATCATTGAATGTTTCATGGAATGCAGCATAAATAGTGCTCTTGATGGCAGTAGAGGCTAGATTACATATGAAGAGGACGATGATGATGATGATGATGATGATGATGATGATGATGAAGAAGAGGAACAGAGAGAGGGAGAGGGATGAGGAGGAGGAGGAGGAGGAGAAAGTTGACAATTTTCAGGCGCTTTAAACATCAGCTCAGTTTTATAAACTAAGAATTTTTTTAGTCTGGCTTTGCAATCTAATAATGAAAATGGTAAAAATGATATTTTTAAAAAAAATTGCTTGAAAATAATGTGCTTCTTATGGTCCATTGTGTCCTATAGTCCATGAAATATGGTAATTCCATAGCACATGCTAAGAGTAGAAGCACCCAAAATAAGTAGAATTTGTGACACTGATGTCACCAAATTGTGGGATTGACCTAATGGCAAAAGTAGCTAGGACATGATGTTCCCAGCTGATACTACTGTACATGTGCAAACCTTTGGCCTTTTGCATTTGCTGACTGTCACGTACAACAGGAATCTTCTGTGGGAATTTGTGATCAAAGCTTTACTGTCAGTGAGTTTACTCTGAATTAAGTTAAGAGTTCTGAAAGTAATCTGTTGACATCAGCTCCTATATTGGTGGACTGTTTGTTGTTTATCATAATGCTAATATCGTCAGCACAAATAGTGAACTTACATGATTTGTGTGACAAAGGTTGGTCATTTATGTACATGAGAAGCAGCAGCAGACTAAGGACAGATCCTTGAGGGACTCCACTGAGTACAGTAAGTCAAACTCCATCTCTTTCTAGAACTACCTTCTGCTTCCTTTCTTTGAGTATGGATTTTAGCCAGTTTCCCACAGTCCCTCTGATGCCATAGAGTAGATCAGAAGTTTACTGTTTCGCAAGATATAATTTCAAGTCACTGATTTAATGTACAGGAGACTCATCGAAACACAAAATCCGGTTTACAATTTTTCTTATAATATATTAATACGATATACTGCATAATTACTAATTATTTTTATTAGAAAGTAACAAACTTTTAAAAATGAACATTCGTAAGTACTTGCTCTCTCCTGCTCAAAATTTCATGTTCTCATTAATGAATTCTTCTACTGAATAGTAACATTTCTGCACTAGTTTCTCGTTTAAGATTTCTTTTCAGTGTTTCTAAATTTACACTGAGCAATTCTCTTCCTTTCACTTTGTTATAAATTTTCATATCCATATACTGTGAAGTTTGAGCATAAAGTTTTAAATTCTGGGCAGGCAGCATAAAATTATTTTGATTTCTAGTGTTGTAATCGTGTTGAAAATGATCTGTTACTGATATATAAGCGTAACTGTGTACAAAGATGTATACAGAGGGAAAACTTTGTAAACTTAGATTTTTTTAGGAGTGGATAACAAGATGTTTCTTTGCCCTACATTGTGCATATTTCTAATTATGTTTTAATATTCGACACATATGGTCTGATTTAACCCAAAATAGAATTACATACCTCATTGCTGATTCGAAGTAGCTATGATATACAACTTGTCTCATGTACATACAGGTAGCATTGTATAATATTCTCATTGCAAATGCTAGGCTATGTAATTTATTTGCAAGGTATCATACATGCGAGCTCCATGATAGATTTTTATCCAGTTGCATTGCCGGTTTCTGTGACTGACCTGAATATCATTTAACTTTGCTTGTTTAGTTTTAAATTGCATTAACTGAGTCTTTACCATGTTTAATTTTAATTCATGTAAATCAAACTAAGTATCTAATTCAAAAGAAAAATTTGGAGTAGGTATTAAAGTCCATGGAGAAGAAATAAAAACGTTGAGGTTCGCCGATGACATTGTAATTCTGTCAGAGACAGCATAGGACTTGGAAGAGCAGTTGAACGGAATGGACAGTGTCTTGAAAGGAGGATATAAGATGAACATCAACAAAAGCAAAATGAGGATAATGGAATATAGTCGAATTAAGTCGGGTGATGCTGTGGGAATTAGATTAGGAAATGAGACACTTAAAGTAGTAAAGGAGTTTTGCTATTTGGGGAGCAAACTAACTGACGATGGTCGAAGTAGAGAGGATGTAGAATGTAGACTGGCTATGGCAAGGAAAGCGTTTCTGAAGAAGAGAAATTTGTTAACATTGAGTATAGATTTAAGTGTCAGGAAGTCGTTTCTGAAAGTATTTGTATGGTGTGTAGCCATGTATGGAAGTGAAACATGGATGATAAATAGTTTGGACAAGAAGAGAATAGAAGCTTTCAAAATGTGGTGCTACAGAAGAATGCTGAAGATTAGATGGGTAGATCACACAACTAATGAGGTGGTATTGAATAGAATTGGGGAGAAGAAGAGTTTGTGGCACAACTTGACAAGAAGAAGAGACCGGTTTGTAGGACATGTTCTGAGGCATCAAGGGATCACAAATTTAGCATTGGAGAGCAGCGTGGAGGGTAAAAATCGTAGAGGGAGCACAAGAGATGAATACACTAGGCAGATTCAGAAGGATGTAGGTTGCAGTAAGCACTGGGAGATGAAGAAGCTTGCACAGGATAGAGTAGCATGGAGAGCTGCATCAAACGAGTCTCAGGACTGAAGACAACAACAACAACATCAATGAATTTGAAGTATTTGCAATAGGGACTGGAATTTTAACAAAAATTGTTTTGTTATTTCTGACCCCGGAATTCTATACACAGATAAAATTACAATATTTTGTACTAACTCTAGGCAGCAGCTAACAAATATACATTCTTCATTACGGGAAGTGAAATCGAATGTTGTTTTATATTACTTTGATCTTCCTACAAGTATGCATGATCCTCCTCATGTTAAATTACTCCTACAAAAGCTGCTAGAAACATAAAAATTATCAAGGTTATTTAAGATTTTGGTGCTACCCTTTGTAAGCCAGTGTTCATTCAAGCATACAACCTTGATAATTGGTATTTCTGACAGAATTATTTGCAAGTTGTTTTGTTTCTCTGTCATTTGTATAGTTTGAACTTAACCCATTTATGTTCAAATTTGTTATGAACATATTCTTACATTTTAGAATAGTCCTAATATGGTATCTGTTTTGAAATGGTGTTTGTGTATTTTCGTTTCAACTTTGTTATCAGTTTTTACAACCTCATCTCTGCATACTAGTTTCCCTTACTAAGTATGAGCTTACAAATATCACTGTACGTACTGCTGAATTTAGCTGATCATAGCCTGTTTAGATGTAGCCCACCTTGTCCAAAACATTTATCATTGATAAATTTATTTGACTCCATGAAAACTGAACCAAGTTGGTTGCACTGCTCTCTGATGTGGTTGTTTATTTTATCTATGTATTGATTACTTACCGATTTTCTGCACAGGATACTACTTATAATTAACTTTGATGCTGGCTACATGTATTTCACCATATAGATTAGATTTTGTACTTCATTTATGATCTCTTCTTCACTGAAGTTTCACAGCGAGTTCAACCCCACATGGTGGATGAAAACACCTTTACAGTTTTCATTGTGACTTACCAGCAGGAATGCATTTTGTTTTGTTGTCTGAATGTTATTGAAGTGATAATTGATGTACACTTATCCCTGGTGGACATAAATTTTAGTATTTAGTACTGTAACATTTTTAATTAGTGAATCACTTATTATTAAGAATTCATTTTCGGTGCTTTGTTTGTCACTGTCTTGATGCTTTCTTCCTTTGTTTCTATCTTCGACATATCTTGTATTTCTTTCTACATGATCTTTGTCATTATCATTACTTTTTTCGGTTTGCATATTACGTTTAACATTTTGACAGATATCTTTACCATTTTCTGTCGCTGATTCACTGTTTCCACAAATCCATAAATGATTTTCATTTGATAGTTTCTCATTTTCTTGCTTCAAGATTACTAATTCTTTTCTGAGAGTCTCAACGTCGCTATACAGTACTTAATAATTTTGTTTTTTGAATTTATCATGTTCAGATAATCTTCACATTCATCACTAACACAGTTATGACACAATCACCTAATATCATAATTTATGAACTCGGGATTCACATTCGCCCACAGGAAGTGGCATGCTTGGTTGAGAAATATTTTTTGATACATAGAGACAAAAGCCTTGGAAAGGCCACAAAATATCCCAATAGGCTTTATTTTTTTATCTAGGGATTCTAATACATCAGTCAGGAATGAAAATATGTGGACATACCTTTTTGGAAATCAAACTGTCTGCCACTGACAAAGTCAAAAGTTTTCGAGGTCTCTCACAATTCAGGAATACAGTACTTTCTCATAGATATTTGCAAATTTGGTCAAGAGACGGGATGATAGTGACCTGTGTTGTGTCTCCCTTTTAGTGGAGTGGCTTCACTACAGCAAGCTTCATTCCATCTGGAAAGATACCCTGATACATACAGGCATTAAATACATGGGTTAAAACTTCATGTAATTGATCAGAGTCAGCTTTTAGTAGTTTAATGGGAATATTGCCTATCCATGAGGATCCTTTGCTTTAGTTTCTGGTTATGGGGGGTGCACTTATCTCGCTTATAGGATTTGAAAAATATGCTTCGGCATTTCCACGGCACTTTCAGGGGAGTGACTGCAGTCTATTTACTCAACAGAACTTATGAAATGGTCACTGAAAGTTTTTATAACTCTCTCTTGGTTGCCTACATCCTTAACATCAATGTTTAAAACATAATCTATGGGTTTAATGGCACAGTTGACATCTGTTTCACTCTGTTTTATATCCAATATTGCATGGATGTTATCAAGAATTTTTTAGCTAAAATATAAACTTTTTTATAGTTTGATTACTTTGCTTAATTTTTTACAGTACTTGTTATAAAGGTTTATTTAAGTAGAGTTTCTTAATTTTTTGCTGTGATGTACAATTCTCATTTATGTTTGCAAGATATCCTTATCCTTTTTGTGGTCCATGATTTTTTTGTGAGCTTGTTGGGCCCATGGTTGTAAACTATTTTGGAAAGGAAACTTCAAATACTGTAGTAATTTCATTACTAAACAGATTATATTGGGAACAGACACGTGTTTAAGAATATATGTGACTCCAATTTACATTTTGGAGCATGATTTAAAAGCCTTAATCATTTCATCATTTATGGGCATGACTACCTTCCACTGGGGCTCAGTTTTATTCTGGCAAATATTCATATTACTAACAGCAAGTCTCTAGCTGTCATGATCAGAGATACCATTCAATATTTTACTAATGATGGTACTGCCCAGTTTCAGAGGAGGTAGCTGTACATTAAATTTTTGAAATCTGTAGGTACTATGATGTCTCTTTTACAATTAAATAGGTGAAGTAAAAGTGAGTCACACTTTTTCAGAAGAGGTCAAGATTCCTGAAAGTGCTCTATATATAGCTACAATTAAAAGCATAGAATTACTTACATGAAATTCAATGGCACATTCTTGAACATTGTGTACTACATCACATGCCTTACACTCAACACAATCCTTAACAAAAATAGCAACACCTCCTCCTTTTATCGATTTTCTGCAGTCTGAAGATGTCAGATCGTAGTCAAGTATTAGAAGTCTTTCCAACCCTACATGGGCATGATGTATAGTTTCACTGTCTTCCACATTGACTGTTTGATGCTTTCCAGAGGCAGTTACAAGGTTTTGCCAAAAAGGGAATTCATAGTTGATTAGTTTACGGACACATTCTTGTCCTGCAATTCTGGTAACCATTTGTCTTCTGTAGTCTGTTAATATGCACTGCTTTTCACAGTGTTGAGTTCTTCTGCAATTGATGCATTTAGAAAGGCACTAATGTTTTTTTTTCCCCTTGATCTGTTTAGGTGCTGTTTAGGTGGTTAGTAAGCAACTCTCTACTAAAACTGCATACATCTACAATACAAGTATGGCTAAAAATTTTGAAGTCTTAGCTAATTTATAGTTTGTTTGTGAGATGATTTCATTTACTCAGGACTGTGGGATCAAGTGATGTCTCTTGCAGAAGTCCACAAGTAAAATATCTTGGAGTGACGAAGCGCCTAGAATTTCTCTTTCAACATTTGTATTACATCATAACCACCTCCACAGGCTACATTGTTTGCACCTCCTATTAGTAACACACAGTCATTTTTAAGTTTCTGGGATTTAAGCCGATATGACTTCTTGGATTTTAGCACCAGGTTTCACTATTCCACACAACTCGGCACTGCTGAAATTGCTTTGTGCAATTTTGGCCATACCTATCCCATGACTGCCAGCAAACGATAGCACATGTTTTGTGGCAGATGTTTTTAACAGAATGCTTACTGTTACTGGAACTTTCACTTCCGGTTCCTGAAGGTTTAAGATTTGGCTTATCAAACTTAACTTTTTTATGACAACTTTCACTTTTTCACCCTTTAACACATGAGTTAAGGTTAGGTTCTGTGCTGAACGCTAGTATATGACTACTAAAAGTAAGGACATCAAATTTGTTTACATTCACAAACTTTTATTGTAGGTTACATTTTTGCAACTGGGTTTCTGTGTTCGTTGCTTACTTTCTTTCATTCTGATGATTTATTGGCTCTATCTTGCAGCAGAGGACAATCTTTGTTCCTCTTCTACAGTCTAAGTTTCTAAACTCCTAAGTAACCTTAAAACAATTTCTGCTTCAATAGAAGTAATTTTGTTTTATATTGTTTTATGCACCAGGTTTCAGACTTTCTAGTTATTAACTCCCACTTTCGCCAGTTATAACAAACAACAGTACAGCAAATTTTTCTTTGTCCCTTTTTTCCTCCATGACAGATTTTCCCCTTGACAGGTAATAAAGATAGCAGTGAGTGTAGGTTTGCTAAAATGAATTAAAGTATTGCTGTCAAAAAGGTAGCATGTGAGAAGTGCAAAAGTGAATTTTCAAAATTTATTGAATGCATTTCACATTTACAGTATCTAATTGATGGCTTAAGAAGACAAAACGACAGAATAAAGTACAAAAATTTGCATCTGAAGTCAAAGCAAAACATGAAAAACGACATTATTTTGGTCACCAAACATTTACTCAAAATGAGTTTAACTTCATCAAAGCAAGTTGACAAAATAATAGTAATTTATAGACAGAAGTTGACGCTGTGTGTATCATCCTTAGAATATGTGACAATAACATAGAACAGAGAAATATACTGCTTTTAGGCTTACAAAACCTGAGTTCAAGGGGTAGAAGGCAGGAGAGTAGGTTGGAGGGATTTGTTCCAGGTATGAAAATAAGCTCCTAAGAACAGAAAAGTATCTGTTTCAAAAGCTAAAGATGGAAGGAAAGAAAACTCAGTGACAATGAGTATCATAACTGCATAACTGAGTTCATTGACAGCCACTCTAGGAAGACAGTGCTAGGAATATGCTGTTGAGAAAAAGGGGAACAAGGAATGATTGCAGTTTTCACAAATGATTAATAAATACTTCAAAACCTCACTTCAATCTGATCTGAATTTGGTAATTTGTTAGTTTTGCACTGAAGATGTACTAACTTGCACACCTGTCTTATTCTACCATACACTAACCTGAGGAACTGCAAACTGGGGCTGTTGTGGGTGAAACCCCTGTGAGGCCAAGTCTGGTGTGCTGTTGCTGCTTGGTCTGGTGCTGCTTGATGGGTAAGGAGGTGGTGGTTTGTACAAATGCAGCATTTGAAGATTCTGAACCATCTGGCTCTCAACTGCATCCAGTTCTGGTGTACTAAAAACAGATTATTACACAACAGTATAAAGCACATATTCTTCAAAGGATCTTCAGAAAATCAATCAAATCTAAACTTTTACAAATTGGTGTTCTGAAGGGCTGCTCTAGAAGGTGGTGTGAGTCTTACACATCTTTTCCCAACAAAGGCAAATGTTGTCCCATAAAAGCAGCAGCAGTGTTATGTTATCACAGAAAGAGAATGTGATGCAAATAATGTATACTATGGAACACTAAAAAGTGACATAGTAGCATGTGTTACACTACTAAATGTGTCACTGAATTAAATATCTAATAAACATAAACACGGAAGTTGTGTCAAAGAGAGAGAGAGAGAGAGAGAGAGAGAGAGAGAGAGAGAGAGAGAGAATTGTCATACGATCATCATAAATTTCATAAAGGAAGGATCTTTTTTAAAAAGTAATATTTTAACAACATTTCTTTTACAAAGATAATTCCATGACTTTCTGTGACCAGTACTCGACAACCATCCCTTATGAGTAGGACTCGAGCCCTGAGTGTGAAAAACAAACTGAATTATGTATATAGATGATGATGATAGTAATTTTGTGTGGCTCAATGGCGTGGTGCAAGTCTTTCTAATGGGTGACATTTCAGTGACTTGCGTGTTCCTAATGTACCACAGTTATCCAACAGGGGCAAGTATTTCACCACCAGGCCCAACATGTATATAGACAGTTCATCTACAGATTTTGTTGAGTGAGTTCGCAAGTAACAAAATATGTCACGTATATGGCTGTATCTTTTGATTAAAGCGACTTAGAAGCTTAAATGTTTCACACTGCCAAGGGACTGTAGACCTTTGTATTGACAAATTTCAGCTTGATACCTCTACATATTCCTGAGAAAAAAGGGGTCTTAACAGTCAGATAGACAACAAAGCAATCCTATAAGGGTTTTCACCATTGAGGTAAAAAACCCTAAGGGGGGAGGGGGCGGGGAGGAGGAATAAGTCAATATTTGTTAGATGTGCACTTGCTTCCAAAAAATCCAAAGTTGTTTTTCAAACTAGTATGATCTTTTCTGTGCGAGTTAACTTTTAAGTTACATTGCCTATTGCACTTCTCTCATTAAATTCACAAAGAAACTAATTAAGTGATCAGTACTTGCCTTTGGGAGGTCCAATTCCCAGTATAGATAAGCACATGAAAAAAAAAATTAGATAGTTGCAGTCTTTGCTGTCAAAACCATAGGTTCCTTCTTCACGGAGAAAGAGAAACTGGTTGGAGAGGGAGAGGGAGAGAGAGAGAGAGAGAGAGAGAGAGAGAGAGAGAGAGAGAGAGAGAGAGAGAGAGTGTGTGTGTGTGTGTGTTTGAGGTTTATGGGTGCTAAACAGCTTGGCCATCAGCACCCAAACGCATAAAAACAGGAACACATGCAGTGAAGGGACTAAGACGAACAGCGAACAAGGAGAACGGCTAAAAGACACAGACCTGATGCAGTTCCAAATCCTCACATATGGAGGCAAAACAAGAGGAGAAGGAACACACTAAAAAAGGAAAGGAAACACAAGGAAAAGAGAACAGAAACCGAAGGGAAACAAGGAGGTATTCATGACTGGCGGACCTCTTACCTAAAACCTGGGTGAGCCAGTCACCCAGCAGGACATTAAAACCCTCTCCCTAAAATCCGAGGCAAAAAATTGGACAGGACACAAAAACGTAAGACCTTAAATCACAGTCATTGCGTCATCTTGCAAAATAGAGGGCAAATCCGGTGGCAAAGAAACCATTGCCCTCTGGTCAGAGAATAAAAGACAGTCAAGTAAAATGTGGCGGACAGTAATCTGGACGCCACAAGCACTGCAGATTGGGGGGTCTTCCCGCCGGAGTAAAAAACCATGCGTTAAGGGACTGTGCCCGATGCGGAGGCGAGTGAGGAGAACCTCATCCCGCCTGCATTACTGGTAGGACGTACGCCATGGCCGTGTGGTGGCCTTGACCAGATGCAGCTTATTTTCACTGACTGCCAGCCACTCCTCTTCCCACTGACGTATAACACGAAAATGCAGGAGGGAGGTAACAGCATGGAGGGGGACGTCACATTCAACAACATGAGGGATGGAACATGCATCTTTGGCAGCCACATCCGCCAGTTCGTTTCCCCTAATACCTACGTGCCCCGGCACCCAGCAGAAGGAAACGTCCTTCCCCTGCCGTTGCAGGTGGAGTACGGCATCATGGATGTTCTGGACGACCATATCCGCTGGGTACAAGTGTTACATGGTCTGAAGGGCACTCAGGGAGTCAGAACAGATGAGGAACTTAAGACTGGGAACACATCTCATCTGCTCCAGTGCCCGCAAGATCGCAAACAATTCGGCATCAAAGCTGGTAAATGCCGCAGGAAGCCGTAACTTGATGACTCAATCAGGGAAAACAACAACAAAACCAACAGAGTCCCCCTGTTTACAGCCATCCATAAATACTGGTACATGGTCGGGATGCTGGTGTAAAATATCGGAAAATAAGGAGGTAAAAACAAATGCAGGAGTGCAGCTCCTCCAGTACTCCGACAAGTCTAAAAGGATGCTGGGCCTCTGGAGACACCAGGGAGGCAGGCGAGTAAAACCTTGTCATTGGGGGGCCACACACTCTACACCAAGGGACTCAAGCAAATGCTTGGCACGAATCCCAAATCGTCTCATTGCCCTGGGGCGACAGGAAAAGACGTTCCATGGGAGGTCGGGCAATGGTAGGGTACGCAGGGGAGGTAGGACAGGCAAGGAATTGACACACCCGTTGCACCATGAGGAGTTTCCGCCGGATGGCGAGCGGCGGTTCCCCTGCCTCAGCACACAGGCTGGGGATAGGACTGGTACGGAAGGCACCAGTGGCCAGCCTGATACCCTCATGGTGTACTACGTCAAGAATCTTCAGATACGAAGGCCTTGCTGATCCATACAGGGTGCAAGCATAGTCAAGACGCGATCGTACGAAAGCCCTATAAAACTGCAGCAGTTGTGCCCCATCTGCTCCCTAGGACTGATGGCTCAAGACACTTCAAAATATTCAGTGCCTTCAGGGCCCGCACCTTGAGGTCTTTAAGGTGAGGCAACCACGACAACTTGGAATCAAAAGTGAGGCCCAGGAACCTCACAGTGTCTCTAAAAGGAAGAACGGTGTCCCTCAGATGCAATTCAGGGGAGGTAAAAAGACGTCAAGAACGATTAAAATGAACACACACACACTTGTCTGCAGAAAAGGTAAAACCCGTCTTTGCAGTTCATGCCTCTAATCGCTTTATCGTAAGCTGCAGCTGCCGACTAGCAGTGACAAGACTGGAGGAAGAACAGAAAACAGCAAAATCGTCCACAAACAAGGAGCATTGGGCAGGACTCTGGATAGTGGACGTGATACTGTTAATGGTGACGGCAAAGAGGGTGACACTTAAAATGCTTCCCTGAGGAACACCATTCTCCTGCACGTACAAATCAGATAGCACATTACCAACCCGATATCGAAAGAGGCGGTGGGAAAGAAAGGACAGAATGAAGATGGGGAGACGGCCACTAAAGCCCCACTCATGGAGTTGATTGAGGATAAGGGGGCACAAAGTAGTGTCATACGCCTTATTAATGTCAAAGAATACACCTAGACAATGCTGGTTACGTAGGAAGGCCTGCTGGATGTCCGCCTCAAGCAGGGTCAAGATGTCTATAGTTGAACGACATCTCCGAAAGCCACACTGAGAGCAGCCAAACCAGGCGACAGTTGACCATGCGTTCCAACATCTTCCCGACACAGCTCGTCAAAGCAATACTTCGATAACTACTGGGATGCGTTCAGTCCTTCCCCGGTTTGAGGAGGGGCCTCCACGAATCAGGGTACGTGCTGGATAACCACATCATATTAAAACAATTCAGGAGAACTTCCTTGGATGGCAGCAACAAGTGCTGCAGCATGCTGTACCGGATTTGATCATGAGCAGGCACAGTATCATGGGCCACAGACAGTGCCGAATCCAGTTCCCACATTGTGAAGGGGCAGTTGTAGGGTTCAGAATTTGGAGACCGGAAGTCCAAGTGACCCCTCTCAATGGCAGTGCGGTAGTGGCAGAAATCTGGATCGCAGTTAACAGTGGCGGTAGATTCTGCAAAATGCATGGCCAGTGTCTGGGCAATGTCTCTCAACACCGTGAGGAGACATCCCTGATGCAGCAATGCCGTGACAGGTAGTTGGCTGAGTTTCCCGGAAATGCTCCTGATGGCTTCCCATACTTTCGTAGAACTAGTGGAGCGGGAGATGGAGTTCAAGAACGATTGCCATGACCATCATTTGCTCTCTTTAATCACTCGCCGTGCTTTGGCCCTTGCCACACGAAAGGCCGCAAGATTGTCAGCTGAGGGACGGTACTTGAAGCGGTGCAAAGCTGGACGGTGGGCTCGGATGGCTGAGTGGCACTCAGTGGTCCACCAAGGGACAGGACGCCTCTTGGGATGACCAGATGACTGTGGGATTGACAATTCAGCAGCATGGGAGATCATGGCTGTAACATGGTCTATCCATTTGTGGACGCTGGCACGGTGTTCCAAAACAGCCAGTTGGCTGAAAAGTGTCCAGTCAGCTCTGCAGAGGTGCCATCAGGGCGGCACTGGTAATGCCACAGCCTCATCCAGAAGGCGGATCCAAAGGAGGAAGTGGTCACTAGAATGGAGGTCAGCGACAACCTCCCACAGAGCAGAATCCGCGAGTGCTGGAGAGCAAAAGGAAAGGTCAATAACCGATGACGACCCGGAAGCAGTACAGAAATGAGTGGGAGCACCAGAGTTGAGGTTGCACAAATCTTCAGACATCATGACGCTTTACAGAATGCAACCCCTGGGGCAAGTAGTCGGAGAGCCCCATAAGACATTATTAGCATTGAAGTCCCCCAGAAGAAGAAATGGGCGGGGGAGTTGGCTAATAAGGTCTGTGAGAACCTCAGAGTCTATCGCATCCTGAGGTGGTAAGTAAACTGAACAGACTGTGAGCCTCCGACCCACAAAAAGGTCAACTGCAACTGCTTGCAAGTCTGTAACGAAAGGGAGCTCAGATGAGGGGTGCATGTCACGGACGAAAAACGCAACACCACCCTTTGCCCTTTGCCCTGTCAGATCATCTTTTCGATATACGGTATAGCCCCATAAAGAAGGAGCACCAGTGGCTCTTGGAGACATAAGCACAAAGGGCACTCTCGTACAAGGAGTTGTAATTCGGCCACATGCGTCCTGAACCCATTCAGGTTCCACTGTAATATGGGAGCCAGTGATCAGGGTGGCTGAACTTTCACCCTGCCTCTGTGCTTTGGAGGAGAGCCCGTACTGGCCGGAGATTTATTCCTGGGGTGAGAAGATCGCCCCTGGTCGACATCAATGTCCATCAGCTCCGATGACGACCCACGGGAGGTGTCAGACAGTAAGATGGCCTCGTCATCGGACCGACCCTGACTAGTCTCCTCAGGTGGCAAAACCTTCACCTTCGGCGTCTTTGCTTTGGGGGGCTTAGAAAGCAGAGCCTTGTCAACAGTGGGAGCTTTACTCGCCTGGGCAGAAGGTGTCATATGGGGAGAGGCAGGAAGTACCCCAATGTCAGCAACCACGGCCTTGTCCGACGTCGCGGGGAGAGCCGCAGGTTGCAGGGAGAGCCGCAGCTTGCAAAACAACCGCAGCAGCAAAAGTGCACTGGCAAACGCAGGTATTAGTGCTAACACTAGCAACCTCCGTTTGTGTAGCAACAGTGGCCATTTGTACCGGTTTTTTCAGAGCGGAAGCGAAAGATGTTGTAAACACAGGAGGTTGCATGGCCTTAAAGAGCTTCTTGGCCTCACCAAAGGGGATGCGCTTAGATGTTTTAATCTCCTGTACCTTCCGTTCTTCGAGATAGATGGGGCAGATCCGGCTCCAGACAGGGTGACTCCCAGAGCAATTCACGCACTTCACAGGTGATTAACAATCGGCTCCTTCATGGGCAGGCTGACCACATTTACCACAAGTAGCTATCCCATTGCACCCCAACGTAGTATGCCCAAAGCGCTGACATTTAAAATAGCGCATTGGGTTGGGGAAATATGGGCGTACTGGCAAACGTAAGAACCCCGCTTTAACACGCTCTAGGAGTCTAAGGCAACTGAACATGAGAATAAACGAGTCGGATTTGACTAGGTCCCCATCAACTCGTTTCATAATATGCTGTACGTCAACAATACCTTCTTCAGCCCACTCAGATTTTAACTCGTCTGTGGGGATATCCACCAAGTCCCTACATGTCACAACACCCTTACTATAGTTCAACGTGGAGTGGAGATCGGTCTCGATAGTGTACTCTTCGAGACAGGTTGCTTTCCGAAGAGAAGCGACTTGACGGGAACTAGAAGTCTCAACTAACAGAGTACCATTGCGCAGTCGCTTAACAGATTTCAGTGTACCTGCAGTTCCTTCAAGACCCTTGTGGATGTAAAAGGGAGAAACCCTCTCAAAGCTACCCTCCTTCCGTTTAATAATCAAAAACACATTCTGATTATCAGCATGTGCTCTGTTACGACAGTCTGATAAATCTCGAGCAACACCAGGTGCTGGAGGACTCGCAGCACGAAGTCGCTTTTTCGATGGGGTGTGTTTTCCTACCAGTGGCCCACCCAAGCCACTGGTAGAGGGAAATGTAGAGGTCGAAGGGTCCATTGCGGTCCCACGAGCAGATAGGGAACTAAAGGTCCGGTCAGATAGAGCCCCGCGTGCCTTAGTAAGCCTCATACAACTGGGGTGCGACAGGTGCCCCAAAGGTTGCCCGCTTGCGACTGTTCCACCCCAACAGCCATGCATCTTATACGCGCGGAGCACACCGTAAGATTGAGGGGTTTTTACAGAGGTTGACCTTGGTAGCAATCCAGGCGGTCAAGCCAAGATTACCATTCCCCGCAGCACACAACTTTCCACCGCCGCGCCATACGGTGGTCGCTGAAGCATGTCCAAGGGTTACGGTGACAGCAGACTGGCAGTGCTGACCAGTCCCCCAGCTCAGGACCCCGGGATCGCCAAGCCCGTACTCAGCAAGTGAATGCTGAGCCCCTGGGGGCAGAAACTGGTTGGAGTATGTTGAACAAGTGAGAGAGGAGACGTCTTCCTGCCCATTCATTTATGGACAACTGATAATAGACCACCTAGACAGCATGTGGACTTGTTGTAGTTGTTGTTGTTGTGGTCTTCAGTCCTGAAACTGGTTTGATGCAGCTCTCCATGCTACTCTATCCTGTGCAAGCTTCTTCATCTCCCAGTACCTACTGCAACCTACATGCTTCTGAATCTGCTTAGTGTAGTCATCTCTTGGTCTCCCTGTACGATTTTTACCCTCCACACTGCCCTCCAATACTAAATTGGTGATCCCTTGATACCTCAGAACATGCCCTACCAACCGATCCCTTCTTCTGGTCAAGTTGTGCCACAAACTTCTCTTCTCCCCAATCTGATTCAATACTTCCTCATTAGTTATGTGATCTACCCATCTAATCTTCAGCATTCTTCTGTAGCACCACATTTCGAAAGCTTCTATTCTCTTCTTGTCCAAACTATTTATCGTCCATGATTCACTTCCGTACATGACTACACTCCATACAAATACTTTCAGAAATGACTTCCTGACACTTAAATCTATACTCGATGTTAACATACTTCTCTTCTTCAGAAACGCTTTCCTTGCCATTGCCAGTCTACATTTTATATCCTCTCTACTTCGACCATCATCAGTTATTTTGCTCCCCAAATAGCAAAATTCCTTTACTACTTTAAGTGTCTCATTTCCTAACCTAATTTCCTCAGCATCACCCGACTTAATTCGACTACATTCCATTATACTCGTTTTGCTTTTGTTGATGTTCATCTTATATACTCCTCTCAAGAAACTGTCCATTCCATTCAACTGCTCTTCCAAGTCCTTTGCTGTCTCTGACAGAATTACGATGTCATCGGCGAACCTCAAACTTTTTATTTCTTCTCCATGGACTTTAATACCTACTCCGAATTTTTCTTTTGTTTCCTTTACTGCTTGCTCAATATACAGATTGAATAACATCAGGGATAGACTACAGCCCTGTCTCACTCCCTTCCCAACCACTGCTTCCCTTTCATGCTCCTCGACTCTTATAACTGCCATCTGGTTTCCGTACAATTTGTAAATAGCCTTACGCTCCCTGTATTTTACCCCTGCCACCTTCAGAATTTGAAAGAGAGTATTCCAGTCAACATTGTCAAAAGCTTTCTCTAAGTCTACAAATGCTAGAAACGTAGGTTTGCCCTTCCTTAATCTAGCTTCTAAGACAAGTCGTAGGGTCAGTATTGCCTCACGTGTTCCAACATTTCTACGGAATCCAAACTGATCTTCCCCGAGGTCGGCTTCTACTAGTTTTTCCATTCGTCTGTAAAGAACTCGCGTTATTATTTTGCAGCTGTGACTTATTAAACTGATAGTTCGGTAATTTTCACATCTATCAACACCTGCTTTCTTTGGGATTGGAATTATTATATTCTTCTTGAAGTCTGAGGGTATTTCACCTGTCTCATACATTTTGCTCACCAGATGGTAGAGTTTTGTCAGGACTGGCTCTCCCAAGGCCGTATCAACACAAATATGGTGATTTTTGGTAAATTTTGCTTCCTTTATTTCTAGTAATCTTGATGAGGCACAGTGGTATCCATGATATGTTGGTTCAGCAGCCATTTGTAGAAAGTAACAATTGAAATCTGGGTTCAGCTCCTACACAGGTTGCACATTGCTGGGATACACTACTTGTTCAAGTACTGTTCTGTAAAGAGATTACTGCAAGAACTCACGGAACACAGCTAATCTCTCAGCACTTATATTCAATTATTGTTCTACAAAATGCAGAGCTGTCTGCTCTACTGCAATGATCCTGCAACATGTTGGATAACTAGCATTAACCATCAGAGATGCATAGCAATTGGTTTCCCTCAAATGACAAGTTACTGACACAAATATTAAATTCACTGGGCAAGAAAAAGTGTGGCATGTGTACAAGTAGTGGTAGCACTAGCAACAAACCTTAGTCACATCCTTCGACAAGTCACCACCATATCATAAATTTCATGGTTTATGTACTCTATCATCTTTCTGGCCTCTTTAAATCACAGTTGTTGTGGGGCCCAGGCTGACATCCCAGAAAAAGTTGTTTAACTGATGTTAATCTACATTCACAAAGTATTTCCCCCCATGTTTTTAATAATACTTAAAACGAGAGGAGAAGTACCAAATAAATTTCATCAAAACAGATATTCAATTAAGTGCCTGTGTGACCAAGCAATTTCGAAAGAATAATAGAGTAATAAAGGAGATAATAAATCTCTAACTTTTTATCTATCTTTATGCACTTCTAAGGATATACTAATAGCTACAAAACCATACCAATTACAAAAGTATACCACAATATTGTTTAAAGATTGAGCATTTTCCCTGAAATGTGTAGTTGGCAGGGGAGGGGGGGGGGTGACAAATTAGAGTTTCACCATTTTGTAAATAATTTTCTTTAACTTACTGTGAAAGGAACATGTATTCCCAAATTCTTCTCTTGCATATACTGGCAGTTTGTTAACAATTTTTTGGCCACAGTATACCCTTTCATCAGAGCTTTTAAACTGATAGAAAACTGTCATGGAACTTATTCTAATAAGAGGGCTGTCTTTTCAAGATTTATTCTTCATCCAAGAAAATAGATTTTAAGGAATCTTCCAGTATACAAAAAAGATGCAGTTCCTAACACTATGCATAAAAATTAACACAGAAATCATTTGTTCTCATTAAAAGGAAAAAAAATTAGAACACCTACCTATAGGTATGTAATACTGTTTGAGAACTGCGCTCAGGTCGACCTTTTAAGTGTGTCTGAGGCTCCTCCCTCCGAGGATCAAGATATATCCTCTCAACTTGTGTTACATCTGGATACTGTTTATAATGGTACGAACTGATATTCTGGAACAACATACATGGAAATATACAAATTTTGCTACAAAGAGTGTTACTATGAAATAAGTTGTGGAGTTCTGATTGTGGAAATGAGGGGAGAACTGTTATTTAGTTTGCAGCTGTGGGCTGTTCAGTACCTCAGTTACCACACTTTCGAAGTACAAAAATCAAATGTACTTCAGTATTATACCTGTTGAGTTTATGAGCTTGTTGCTAAACTAAGAAATCACAATTAACAAACAGGCACTGCAGATGAAATATTTTTGGGAAGAAATAAATAGTATATTTCTCCTTTTACAACTGTTTTATTTGTAAGCCAGTATATTAATGTATGAAGGTTCTGTCATTATATGTGGTGTTTACTACATTAAAAAATGAAAATCAGAATTACAACTACCCTAATGTGTAGAATGGATCTCACAGACATGGGAAGGATAAAAGATGCTCTAAAGCTCTCTAATCCAAATGTTGTTGCAAGGACTTGAATTTCTTTTTTAGAAGTGCTAACTTGAAATTATAGTCTGACCAATTTGATACGAAATTTCAGTTTTCAAAACTAACTTGATATGATTACTATGTAAGTACATTCAACACAACAGTGACCAGTTCCCTCCACAATCATTACCAGCAGACACTGGCAGCTATCACATATATCTCAAATTATATGGGTGCACACAGGATTGCAACTGGTGCTCAGCACCTAAATCCACACATTATAATAAGTAAACCACAAAAAAACAGGAACATATTTCTTTACTAGCTGGCAGCAAACTGGAAAAAAAAGAAAGCTGACAGAATCTTCTGCCAACAAATAATTTGGCATCATGACAACAAAGGCAAAACTGGTTACGATAATGACCTAATTTTTATTTCATGTTCAATCTTCAAAATCATGACTGCAACTGGTGAGTGGTTATGTATTGACCCTTCACAATTTCTTTCAACTACATGAACGCACAGAGGAGCTTTGACAGTTGGAATGTTGAGCAGCATACAATTCAGTTTTCAAAATAGTTTCCTCTGAACAACTTGAAAACTAAAGAGACCTGTTCAACAAAGTGGAGGGAGGGGAAAGGAAAGGAAAGGAAAGGAAAGGAAAGGAAAGGAAAGGAAAGGAAAGGAAAGGAAAGGAAAGGAACTGATGATATCAGCAGCATTGTGACTTTAGGCGGAATCAGCAATGATAAGTGAAAATGTATGCCAGGCCAGAACTCGAACCTGGGATTTCCTGCTTACTTGGCAGTTGTGTTAACCACTGCGCCATCCAGACACAGTGTTTATCACAAATGCAAGGACTATCTCGGCATGCTCCCCAACCAACCGACATTCTTACATTGTGTCACCTATATGTGAATAGGTGACGCTAACCTAGCGTCTCCTGTCCTGTGGATAGGTGATGCTATATGGGAATGTGGGATGGCTGGGGAGCCTGCCGAAACAGCCTGTGCATTTGCTATAAACCCTGTGCCTTGATGGCACAACGGTTAACACAACTGCCTGGTAAGCAGGAAATCCTGGGTTTGAGTTCTGACCCGGGACACATTTTCACTCATCGTCGCTGATTCCGCATATAGTCCCAATGCTGCTGATATCATCAGTTCCTTCACTTTCCTTCCCCCCTCCCCCGCCACCATCAGTTTACGGAAGAAATAGTCTTCTATCACTCATATTGCTTGGATTAAAGGAAAAACTATTCTTTAGATGAACAAAAGAATTCTTGTTCAGGATTTCAAATACCCAGATCAAAGGAAAATTTTCATACATGCTACAATTTGTTTTGAATTATAATTTGTAGTACATTCACTTACATCTTGCATGTGGGATTGGTGAATTTCTGGTTGACTGCTGTACAGTAAATTAATTTGACTGTTCGGCCTCATATTAACATTATTTGCTGCTTGTGATGAGCCTCTGTACTTTAGCTGCACTGCAGTTTCGTAGTCTGGAGCTGGTCGATATGAAGGTAGTAAAGCTCTGCAGGTGAAACAGTGGAGAAAATGTTAGAAAATGTTTCTCACACACAAAATCTACATTCAGTTTGCATCATCGATAGGGTACTAAATGGACCAAGTACTGTGTAAAAATAAAATCTCTGATCATGGTTACAACACACATTTACAATTTTTGTTTTGTCTCAGATTCTAGATGGTATTATTACAAGATGTTGCTAATAACTTGTGAGACTCAGTGAAATTGTCTAGGTCCTAATAGAATTTACAATTACTTAAGTCTACCATATCAATAAATGGCACACTTTTTACTTTATGTGTTGCAATAAATATTATAGTTTTATGGAGCGAATTTAATACTGCCAGAAGTTTATCAATTTCTACATTTGTGATACTAAATAAAAGTGAGATATCATGTGCCAGGGGGGAAGAAAGAAAGAGAGAAGGATCTCATAGGTGAGAACATCACAAAATAGGGAACAATCCATACTGCCGCAAAGTGACATGCAGTTGTCACATGACTTCAGCTCTGCATTGGTGCTATGCCAATGGAGGTTAGATGCAATCACAGCTCTGACAGACTGATAATTAGGGACCAGAAAACTTGCATTTTGCAATAAATGTGAAATAGATGTGAATTCTGCCCCAAAATGTGAAAATGTGATACTGCTTAATAGACTCTACCTCATAGTGAATTCTATCCAGATGAACTATTTTATCAGAGACAATTTGAAATAGCTATTTTCTACATAAAAATATAAAAAATGCAAACAAATTTCAGTTACTGGTGTTGTACATCATCTGGTGAAGCCAAAACAGGAAAGATAATGTGCATCAGAACCTGTTTGCAAAATAGAAAGGGTACAGACGCAACGACATATCAATGCGCTCAATTATCTGTTGGCATGCCATTTGTGGGCATTTGAATGGTCTATTTATGATGATACATGCCGTGTAATGCAATGTAGTACTCAGCCGTGGGAACCAAGCATTTTATAACACAGAGATGCACATGTTTGTTGGCTAAAGCTCAAAAGATGGTATAATGCAGACACTTTTAACATGCCAAATTAGTTGGCAGACATTTTGAGATGTATTTGCACTAAAGACCACTAGAGGTCGAGCCTAAATTATGTCATTAACACTACTTTGCCAATCTCGACAAGCAGTTGCACAGTAGCCGACCCCAAATGCTTTGTGCTGTGTGTTACTTGTTTTCTTTTCTTATTTTGAAGTAAGTGAAGCGGCTTATCCTGGTTCATCACAGATTTCGATTATGACCCTTACAACCCCAGGAGAAATCAGCAATCCCTGTGATAATGTGTCAGTTCTGCTGTAGGCTGCTGCCCTGTGAAAGGTAGGTGGGGCTTCTTACTGCACATTGTTTCTCTCTCCTCTGGCACTCAAAATTCTAGTTTGTTTGCACTCGTGTCCATCTGCCACTACACAAGGTCTGTTCATAAAATTCCAGAACTTTGTCCACAAAATTTTTCCATGCTTACTGTTTACTTACTGTGCATAGTCTCCTTCATAATACTCTCCTCCACAATTGGTAAACCACTCCCAGTGCCACAATGCTGTTTCCACTTCCGGAAGCAGTCTTGGTACGCCTGTTGCTGCATCACACACAGCACCATATGCGAATTTTCTTTTATCTCCTCTGTTGTTGCAAACTTCTGTCCTTTTCAATGCGGTTTCCAACTTTGGAAAACGAAATAAATAAATAAATAAATAAATAAATAAATCTGCAGGAGCCTGGTCAGGAGAGTATGGAGATGAGGCAGTACAGTGATTTTGCTTTTAGTGCAATAGTCATGCACCAACAGGGATGAATGTGCAGATGTATTATTGTGATGCAAGAGCCATGAATTGTCTTATCACATTTCAGGCCATTTCCTTCTCACATTTTCTCACAGACATCACAACACATCCTGATAGTACTATCGATTAACAGTTTGTCCCTGTGGCATGAATTCATGATGAACTGAACTAATAACTTAAAGTCAAAGCACGGTTTTGACATTTGCCCTGATCTGATGAGCTTTTCTTGGTCTTGGAGAAGCTTCCCAGACCAATTGTGAAAACTGAACTTGGAGAATCTTTCCAGACACATTGTGGAGACTTAACCTTAGTCTCAACGTCATAACCGTAGACCCATATCTCACCACCAGTTATGTTTCTCTTGAGGAACATCTGATTTTCATATGTGTGATTCAAAAGCTCTTCACAGATTGCAAGGTGAAGGTCTTTCTGGTCTTGACTCATGAGCCATGGGATGAACTTTGCAGCAGCATGATGTATTGCAAGATGATGGGCCAGGATTTCATGACATGATCCAACTGAAATGCTGAAATGTTACATTCTCTTGCAATCTCTCAGTCAGTCAGTCTTTGACTGGAATGCACAATATTGTTGATGTTCCTGACACAAGTGTCACTGGTAGATACTGAAGGGCATCCAGAATGAGGGTTATCTTTAACTTCTGCTTGGCCATTTTTACAATGTGTGAACCATTCATAACACCAAGTACGGCTTAAGCATTCATAACCATAGACATCCTGCATCATTTTGTGTATCTCTGTAAAGGTTTTCTCAAGATTCAAGTAAAATTTAATGCAGATGCATTGCTCGTCTAGCTCTGCCATCTCAAAATTCACAAACTGTGTGACACCGCATTCTACTCAATACAGCACTGAACAATAACTAACAGACATACAACAATGAAACTTCTGGCAGTTACACACTAAACACAGGCATGTGTAGGGATGCCAACTGCAGTTTTCTCCAACACACTATTGGCACGACATTATGAATTTCCTGGAATTTTTTGAACAGAACTCGTATACTGCCTGCACTTGGCACTATAGCAATTGGAAAACAAAATCTGTAACATTTCTCGACTAAGCCAAAATTCTTTACCTAATGTTATAATAGAGTTATTGCGTGTTTGGTTCTACTTCTATGGTAAGGGCTTTGTCAGCTCTATTCTCAGCACTGTCAAGCATGGGTCACATGGATATGAATGCTTACAAAATGTTGAAATTAATAGTCTCTAGATCTTGTAATCATTAAATTGCACAGGGAAAGACAAATAATGTCCAGAAACACCTTAGATCAGAGACATGCTCAGTTCACCAGAGGGAAAACGTTGCTGCTTTTCAACAGAAAAATCATTTTTGAAAGCTTAAATACAGCCAAACAAAGGAAAAATGCCCATTTAGGAAGAAAAAGGTGTTGAAGTTTTTGTAATAGCAAACATTCCAGTCAAAAACTTTGCAGTCGCCACTTTTTTTAAGAGTCAGTTTCAAAGAACTAAGTCTTTGTTTGTCTTCATTCATGTAGCACGACAACCTTTTAAATTTGTGAGTCTAATAATTCACAAACAAACAAATAGTTGTGAATTTCAACAAAAACTGGTGCAAATCTTTTTTTTAAAAAAAAAAAAAAAAAAAAAACACAGACATGAATTTTGCCAAAAGTAGATGGTACATTTTCTGGTCCCTACTGATAACATTCAAAGGCACTGTAAATCCTAATGTTATGTGTAGCAGTACACTAGCATCTACTACCGTTTCATGCAATTTCAATATGCACATGGATTTTATTTCATTTTCGGTACCCTGAAAGTGGAAATCTCAGGAGGCTCTACAGAGTTGACTGTTGTTGATCTATGGAATATAAGGGTATGGTGAACAATGAATTACTGATAAAGCTACAAGATTTTTTTATTATTTAGATCTATTTTTTTTATGAAAAGTAGTGTTCTAACCTGAGAACACTGTAATTTATTGCTTGAACAGTACACACACATGGAAGGCAAGGTACAATACAATTAACAATACACAAGTGATGGACAGAGCCTTGTGCTCTGATCTATATATTAATTAGTTCCAACAGTGGGCACGTCGGTTGGCCTTTAGTGGCCGAAACTAGCACAAATTCATGCTTGAGCTATTTAATGGCATACACACAAAATTGGTAGTTACATCAAGAACATTTATTTTTTGCAATAATTTAAATTTTGTGTTGTTAGAAAGACAGCAATAATGCTTGTACATCATCAAATTTTACATTTTTTATTTATTAATGTATATATTATGTTTTTATTATTCTCCTCAATAGGTTTCACTAAAGTAATTGTTTTGTGTGTAACATTGCCTGAAATATGATAGTGGTGGTAGTGGTGATGTTGGTGATAATTATGTGTTTAAAGTGATCAAACATCATGGTTATCAGTCCTTCGTTTCACTGGAAATTCATGTACAACACTGTGAAATCAGAAAAGGAGAAAGGCTGGCTCTAGGATCTGTTACGTTATCATAGTGGTTGACAATTTGCATTACCATAGCATAAGTCACATGATTAAAAGTAAGGTAAAACCAAGGCAGTTGAAACTGTTACTGGTCACAGGTTATAGATGCTGGTGCATAAGCGCAAGTGGCACAGCTCAAGTTCTCCACACTACATATATGTGGCAGGAAGTGCACCCTCCATTCCTGTCCCACATCAATGTCACTGAAGGATACACTAAGAAGGGTCATCATAGTCAGTATAACCACAATGGAGGTGTGAAAATGAAGACTGTGAGGATTAAAGTACTAATTAGCTTAAACCACATCAGAAATAAAATATGTACATAAAAATTTAAAAATGAATCACAGTGTAGAGAGGGAAAGTAAGCTGAGGCCACTCAGGGTACACGCCGCAGTGAGAGGTACTCCCCCCTTCCCTCCTGCCACATTCACCCCTGATACCAAACAATTGTTAGCTGCTATCCCTCTGTCTGCAAGTATCTGGCATAGGGAGGTAGACAGTTTGGTGGTTTGTATGAATTATCCAGCAGGGCACACAATGAGAATACAGGTTTGTGCCCAGTACTCCGATTTCATGTTTGTCACCTGTGGTTGATTCTTCAGCTAATTCGTCAGTGAGTTCATTTCCCACAGTGCCAAAATACCTCGGCGTCCAGAACTGTCGCAGTCAGCTAATAGGTCTTGGATGTTAGCGACCAAATAGTTTCTGGGGTGGCACTGACATATGCCTTATAAGCAGCTCACGGAGTTGCTACAAACCAGGAAGTCCTTAGTTGTGAGAGTTTTAATGTATTGCAGGGCATGTGATATGACAACCAACTCCGCAGTGTACACACTACTTGCACTTGGCAGAGAATTCTTCTTGTGCCCCCTTGTCTGAGCTGCTGGCTGTGAAATGGAGTAGAGTAACATGGTTGGGTAGGCATCTGACAGACTATGACTGTGTAGTTCACCACGAGTTTCTGGTGTCCGACCCTCATTGGTGAGGTACCAGCTTCCATCAGGTGTTGGCAATATGCAAAAGATTGCGCACTGCAGATTCCACACATATCAGCTGGTTTGCAGTGGACCGGATTGCTTGAAAGCCACTATGGGGCTTGTATGGAATACTTCACTTAACAACCACACACCACTGTGGTGAACAGGGCCTAACACGCTCAGTACTAATGGTGCTGCTGACCTGTAGGCAACACATTCACAGTCCAGGCAGCATAAGATCAAAACTTTGTAGAATCAGAGAAGAACTGTGCAGCACCAAGAGGTGCTGCTGAGAAATCTGAGGGTATTAAGTTTCCTCATGCAGTTTACAATTAGTTGGTGTACATGTGGTAAACAAGTTAACTTATTGTCAAATGGCCTACAAATTTGCAAGTTTCAATGAGTTCAAGTAACTGGTTACTGAGATAAGGTTCTGGGCGAGGATTCACAGTCCTGGGTTAACAAAAGTGCAGGACATGAGTTTTCAAGGGAGGAAATTTATATCCATGCTTCACGGCCCAGTTATGTACTTTCTGTATACTGCCATGAAGGTGGTACTTTGTGGTGTGTAATGATGTAAAGCTGTAATACAGGCAAAGGTTGTCTACATACAATGACAGCAATTTAATACCACTGATTGCAATGGCAAAGAGGATTACACTCAAAATCAATCCCTGAGAACATCTGACAGTTTCCTGTACATATTGGTTGCTAAAGATTGAACCTATCAGGATTTGGAACAGTCTGGGGTTAGGAAATTTAGGATAAAAATCGGTAAGCAGCCATGGAAGCCCCACTAATGCAGTTTAGACATGATGTGATGGTGACAAGTGGTATTCTCTTCTAATAATTTCCGGGTATGCAGCCGGATCCCGTCGACATTCTGCCACGATATTTCGGCCCAGAGACGTCCGGCCATCATCAGGTGAGTACACAACTACTGAAGAGCCCAGGTGCAGTCGCGGTATTTATGCCGATTCTCACGACTGCACCTGGGCTCTTCAGTAGCTGTGTACTCACCTGATGATGGCCGGACGTCTCTGGGCCGAAATATCGTGGCAGAATGTCGATGGGATCCGGCTGCATACCCGGAAATTATTAGAAGAACAAATACACCGGGAAAATTTCAGAAGTCACAAGTGGTATTCTGCAGGTTAAAGAACTCAGTGATCAGGTTTTTGGCAATGTGCAAAAGCACTGAAAACTGCAGATTCCACACCCATCAGTTGGTCTGTGGTGGACCAGAATGCTAGAAAGCCATTTTGAAATTGTGATAAATGTCGTCCGATTTCCAGGCACCAACACAGTCACATGTCTACCATTCTTTCAAATAACTTACACAGCCCACTCATTAGAGAGACTGATTAATAATTAGACAAAATTTGTGAGTCTTTTCCCAGTTTCAGGATAGGAATAACAATATCCTTCCCCTATTGGGAGGGAAATACCTTTGTCACCAAATATGACTGAAAAACCTGAGTGTATGCTTTATGCTGTTGTTTCTAAGATGTTTAAGCATCTGATTTTGGATATTATTATGTCCTGGGACTGTGTGTAGACACACTGCTAAAGCACTGGGGAACTCCCATTCACTAAGTGGAACACTGTATGATACGATGCCTTGGGCATGGAAGGGTAAACAGTTTTGCTCTGCCTGGCATTTCCAGTTCAGGAAATTAGAATAGTAGTTATGGCATGCAGACATTTCAGTGAAGTGTGCCACAAGAAATTCAGCAACAACCTTGGAATCAATACAGATGTTGCCATTGAAGGAGATACCAGCAACTACAGTAGACAGTTGATAGCCACAAAGCCAATGGAGAAGTGTGTGGGCCCTCATAAATGATATGTACTGTTCCCAACACTCCTATTTCCTCCTTTTTATTAGAAACTGTGCCTTTGCTCGAAATCCCTTGAAAGCTATTAAATTTTCCATGGCTGGAGTGCCATCCTACACACACTAATAATTGCAGCTATTTGTTTAGACCATGGCACTGGTTTCCTGCTGTAGGTGGGGAGTGGGGTTAAGAAGAGGATATTGTTGCTTCCACAGCACGTATAATCATATCAATAGTATCTTGTACAACTCCTTCCATATAATTCATTTGACTGACTTCAAAAGAAGCTTTAGAGGTGAAATCTTGTCAGTTGGTTTTCTGAAGTGACCAATGAGGTGCATGTTGCATTGGTTGGTGTTTGAAAAAGAGAGTGTGATAGGAAAGTGGTCAAAGTCACAGATATTGACATGGACTTCCACTGGATCAAAGTGGAGATGCTTGGGCTGTAGATTGTAATATCTATGGCTGAGTATGTTCCATGTTATATCCTCAAGTGTGTCACAGTCCTGAAGCGTCTGTGATAGGTTAGCATTCAAAGTTTGGATCAGGGAGATCAATTTCTCATTTTCTCTACCACACAACTTCTTCAAAAGCTATTCTCAGTATTTCCAAAGAAAGACAGTGGCTCTGATATTGCAACAGATTCTCCACAGATTCTGGTGCATAGTAACACCTGGGCAATCTGTCCTGGCCTGACTTTCATCGCATGACATGACGAAAGGCAGATACATCATAGAGTTGTAAGTATCTTCACTGAAATCTTGTTTTATGACTGCTAAGATGGCCGTGTTGACACGGCCACCTGCATGGTTGTGTTTGATCCATTTCATTACAGGTTGTATGCCCTGATTCCATCCACTCCAATTGGAGGCTCTCCCCATGCACACCACTGTAATGGCTAAGACTACCTGGCTTAGCACCCATTTCTAGGAGTCTGGTACTCCAGAGTGGACAGCCATCTACTCCTTGGCATAAATGGGGAAGTTCTTTTTGCCATATTCGGTGTTGTATTTCTTTTTGTATTCAGTAAAGCTGCATGTCCTCGGGAAAAATTACGGCTGTAGTTTCCCCTTGCTTTCAGCCGTTCGCAGTACCAGCACAGCAAGGCCGTTTTGGTTAATGTTGCAAGGCCAGATCAGTCAATCATCCAGACTGTTGCCCCTGCAACTACTGAAAAGGCTGCTGCCCCTCTTCAGGAACCACACGTTTGTCTGGCCTCTCAACAGATACCCCTCCGTTGTGGTTGTACCTACGGTACGGCCATCTGTATCGCTGAGGCACGCAAGTCACAGCTAACACTTGGTTTAAGAATCATGAAAGAAGGTTGTATACGTGGAAGAACCCTGGAGATACTAAAAGGTATCAGATAGATTATATAATGGTAAGACAGAGATTTAGGAACCAGGTTTTAAGTTGTAAGACATTTCCAGGGGCAGATGTGGACTCTGACCACAATCTATTGGTTATGACCTGTAGATTAAAACTGAAGAAACTGCAAAAATGTGGGAAATTAAGGAGATGGGACCTGGATAAACTGAAAGAACCAGAGGTTGTACAGAGTTTCAGAGAGAGCATAACGGAACAATTGACAGGAATAGGGGAAAGAAATACAGTAGAAGAAGAATGGGTAGCTCTGAGGGATGTAGTAGTGAAGGCAGCAGAGGATAAAGTAGGTACAAAGACGAGGGCTGCTAGAAATCCTTGGGTAACAGAAGAAATATTGAATTTAATTGATGAAAGGAGAAAATATAAAAATGCAGTAAATGAAGCAGGCAAAAAGGAATACAAACGTCTCAAAAATGAGATCGACAGGAAGTGCAAAATGGCTAAACAGGGATGGCTAGAGGACAAATGTAAGGATGTAGAAGCTTATCTCACTAGGGGTAAGATAGATACTGCCTACAGGAAAATTAAAGAGACCTTTGGAGAGAAGAGAACCACGTGTATGAATATCAAGAGCTCAGATGGCAGCCCAGTTCTAAGCAAAGAAGGGAAGGCAGAAAGGTGGAAGGAGTATATAGAAGGTTTATACAAGGGCGATGTACTTGAGGACAATATTATGGAAATAGAAGAGGATGTAGATGAAGACGAAACGGGAGATACGATACTGCGTGAAGAGTTTGACAGAGCACTGAAAGACCTGAGTCGAAACAAGGCCCCTGGAGTAGACAACATTCCATTAGAACTACTGACGGCCTTGGGAGAGCCAGTCATGACAAAACTCTACCAGCTGGTGAGCAAGATGTATGAGACAGGCGAAATACCCTCAGACTTCAAGAAGAATATAATAATTCCAATCCCAAAGAAAGCAGGTGCTGACAGATGTGAAAATTACCGAACTATCAGTTTAATAAGCCACGGCTGCAAAATACTAACGCGAATTCTTTACAGACGAATGGAAAAACTGGTAGATGCAGACCTCGGGGAGGATCAGTTTGGATTCCGTCGAAATGTTGGAACACGTGAGGCAATACTGACCTTACGACTTATCTTAGAAGAAAGATTAAGAAAAGGCAAACCTACGTTTCTAGCATTTGTAGACTTAGAGAAAGCTTTTGACAATGTTGACTGGAGTACTCTTTTTCAAATTCTAAAGGTGGCAGGGGTAAAATACAGGGAGCGAAAGGCTATTTATAATTTGTACAGAAACCAGATGGCAGTAATAAGAGTCGAGGGGCATGAAAGGGAAGCAGTGGTTGGGAAAGGAGTGAGACAGGGTTGTAGCCTCTCCCCGATGTTATTCAATCTGTATATTGAGCAAGCAGTAAAGGAAACAAAAGAAAAATTTGGAGTAGGTATTAAAATTCATGGAGACGAAGTAAAAACCTTGAGGTTCGCCGATGACATTGTAATTCTGTCAGAGACGGCAAAGGACTTGGAAGAGCAGTTGAACGGAATGGACAGTGTCTTGAAAGGAGGATATAAGATGAACATTAACAAAAGCAAAACGAGGATAATGGAATGTAGTCAAATTAAATCGGGTGATGCTGAGGGAATTAGATTAGGAAATGAGACACTTAAAGTAGTAAAGGAGTTTTGCTATTTAGGAAGTAAAATAACTGATGATGGTCGAAGTAGAGAGGATATAAAATGTAGACTGGCAATGGCAAGGAAAGCGTTTCTGAAGAAGAGAAATTTGTTAACATCGAATATAGATTTATGTATCAGGAAGTCGTTTCTGAAAGTATTTGTTTGGAGTGTAGCCATGTATGGAAGTGAAACATGGACGATAACTAGTTTGGACAAGAAGAGAATAGAAGCTTTCGAAATGTGGTGCTACAGAAGAATACTGAAGATAAGGTGGATAGATCACGTAACTAATGAGGAGGTATTGAATAGGATTGGGGAGAAGAGAAGTTTGTGGCACAACTTGACTAGAAGAAGGGATCGGTTGGTAGGACATGTTTTGAGGCATCAAGGGATCACAAGTTTAGCATTGGAGGGCAGCGTGGAGGGTAAAAATCGTAGAGGGAGACCGAGAGATGAGTACACTAAGCAGATTCAGAAGGATGTAGGTTGCAGTAGGTACTGGGGGATGAAGCAGCTTGCACAGGATAGAGTAGCATGGAGAGCTGCATCAAACCAGTCTCAGGACTGAAGACAACAACAACAAACAACATTTCTTTTTGCCATATTTGGTGTTGCATTTCTTTATGTCACATTCGGTACTGTGTTTTTTCCCCATATTTGGTGTTGCAATTTTTTTTGCCACATTTAGTGTTGCATTTTTTTTTTTTGGCCATATTTGGTGTTGCATTTTTTGCCGCATTCGGTCTAACATTTTTACCATATTTGGTGTTACATTTTTTGCATATTTGGTGCTGCATTTTATGTTGCCATATTCAGTGTTGTGTATTTTGTCAAATTAGGTTTTTTCTGCCTCATTCATTGTCATTTTTTGCCACACAAATCACAAATTCATGAGATCTGTTACAAATCACCTACTACACATTATTTTACTAAAAACTGCCTATTCCACATTTCGTAAAATTTTACTGCCCCTAGTTATAAGAGATTCAGTTATGATGTGGAGTGCTGGAGTGAATTGTCCATGGTACTCTATAGCAAAGTATGCAAAGCAAAGAATATAGTACTCCACAGCAAAGCATAAAATATGCACAAGGATTTAGGGAAATTGAAGAAATCAGTGTTGCGACTGTTGTTACAATGCCAGTGGATATAGTTTAAATGGACAGTGAGTGATTAGGTTAAGAGTTAGGTTCTGTAAGACTGCATAAAAGTGCATACATCTCATGACAACGCAAATTAACCCCTTAACATAAAACCAAAGTTATCTTGTTTTTATTATTTAAAATGCTGAGTACACTTGGGCAACTTAGGAAGAGACCTTCGGTAAAAAATAAAAAAACCCTTACATCCATTTCAGCACTGATAGCTACGTGTTTGGATGCTAGAGAGCATCTAGTACTGCACTTGTAGCCTGGCTGTCATGTTTTGGTTGATGTGGTGGCCACTAGATATCATCTTTACTGTGAGCAGCTTTGGATACTCAACAACAAAATGTGCACTTTCAGACTCTCTCCTATATTTCTGTTTAGACAATGCTTTTCATAAAGAATAGCTATAGTCATCCTGAATTTGACACTGAATTTAGCTCCACAGAAAGTGAAGAAGAATGTGGTTACTTCATTAGAGACTGAAAGTGATGACAATTTGTCAGCTGAGAGACAAGTGCTTGCCATCGGTACGAGATAAATATATCCACTGTGCTCCAGTCAGTTCCTCTAAGACACATGTACACAGGGAAATGTCGTGGAATACATGGTTAGACTTCATAGCTGTACAGATACCAAAAAATGACTTCAAATTTCAGGATACTATAGTCAAAGTCCAGAGCATGTGGTACTTGGGATTTTGTTATTAGTGATCTTCAAATTTTTGTAACTCATTATTTTGAGTCTTTATATGGCTATATGTAATGTCACATATTACAGGATACTTTTAATCAATAAAAAATTATTTTTTCAAATATCATTTGAAAAAAAGTTGTTGAGTTGAGGGGTTAAGACAGTCACATTTAAATTTGAGTCTGGCAATTAATTATGAGTACAACATTTTACTACTGCAGTGCCTCACTTGTGAAAAAGTAGGGTTCCAGAGTACTGAGGCAGAACACTGTTACTGATGTACATAATTTTCTGACCACCTCCACCATGGCCCCAACAAATAGCAGTGCTTCTGAGCTTCAGCAGAAAAAAATAATATCAACTAAAAAGAAGTATTAAATTTTCCATCCTTTCAAAATGTACTACAATACAGCCTGAATCAGAGCCTGCAACGACACTGCTTCATTGTTAACATTTTCATATCATCTGACAGTTAAAAGAAGAAGGTGGGCTTTACTTTCTTTCAGTAAATTTCTGATGAAAACATTATGCACAGAACACAATATTAGGTTTTTAAATCTGTTACAACATGTATATGATAATGACAATGAGCAAATGTATAGGTTATCAAACCACAAAGATTTTTTGACGTGTGAGTATTTCCTTGACACTATAAGCCCATTGGCCAGACCGCATGGTATTTACCTCTAAAGTTGTCTGTGGTCTACCTAATCCCTCATATGAATGTAACGGGCAAGCACTGAGAGAAGAAATGCGTGCTAGAGGTAACATATAATTGTCCGTAATGTCAAATGTTAAGAGAGAAAATTTGCCAATACGAATACTCTAGCACCAATACTATGTGTTTCAGGGGAACCAGCTGAAAAACATTGGTAATTTAGGCTTGGCAATGGGTAGGTCTGCTTGAATCAGAACCTGGGTCTAGCTCACAGCACAGATGTTATGGTGACACTGCCTCCTTGCAGTTACCTTACAGCCAATGCCCTGATTTTTGTATGATGGCCAGTGATTACAAGTTGTCCTCCCCCCAAGGTCCACTCCTTCCACAGGATGACTTTTCGAGGCTAGTTTTTGAGGTGGTGTGTGGACCTGGTGGTTGGTGGGTACATCAGACTTGAATAGCAACAAACTAAGTAAATGCTTAGAGATGAGACCTTAGTTTCTGCTCAGGGTGAACCAGTGCCTCTTTTAAAATGGAAAACAATTAACATAAAACTTACCAATCACAGCACTGCAAAAATATGTGGCTAGTGCACGTATAAAGCAAGTTTGGGAATGGCACCATTTATAGACAGAGCATGATGCTGGACAGACTGGGAAGATCATATGTATATCACACTTCATGATGAATATTTGGTTGAAATTGACCAACAGTGATGAATAAAACATATTACGTCAATAACAGCTAGCCTCTGTGGAACCATTACCTCTTTTAATCAGTAATAGTAGCAAAATCATCTACGAACTTAGGCAAATACTGCTCATTACAGAACTCTTTAAAATCTTTATGGCATCACTGCGAAGCTTGCAATTCAGTGGCTGTTCAAAATATTCAGTTCCGTGCCTCACACAACAGAAATCCACGAAGAAAAAAAAAAAAAAAGACTACTTATACTGTCATCCCACGCATCCCTCATATCAGCAACAGTTGTAATGAAAACTCTCTACACATTTCCTTGCTTTCACTCATATGAGCTTAGTGTGTGCTAATCTACACTTTAACCTTCTCTGTGATCTCAAAATAAACATCGATGGCCACCAACAATTAATTTCAGCTCTCTATTCCATTTTGATCACTGTTTCATCTCATCAAGCCACTGTCTACTTCTGATCAATACAGACAAGTAAGATGTTTTTCGTCAATGCCTATGTAGAACTATGCTTCAAATGAGAAATAATCAAAATATAACAAATAAAACACCTTCAAATGGTTTAATGAGCAAATATTACAAATTAGAACATTGTAGAAAAACTTAAGGTTGCAAGAAGAAAGAAGATGAACATAAGAATGAGAGAAAAAAGTTTTTTAAGAATTGCATATGAACATTCATGAATTAATTAAATCCTTTAAACAATGTCAATAAAGTTTATAAATAAATGGACAGAAATTCAACAACTCATACAGTAGAAGAAATATGTACATGCATTATATAATTTACTACTTGTACAAGGTGTACAACTTTGCTTCCGACGTTTGCCAATAGGTGGCAACAATGGTAAGTAACGGTCAAAAGAAACACATCGCAGACATCAGGCAGTTAGCTTGGACCTCGGTCAACTTAACCTCATTCAAACATTAGTCGATTTGTGTCTGCATCATAAAGTTATTCTTGATTGAAAATGTCAGTTTATTACTGAAGAGTTGAATAAAGTTACCAGCATCCCTTTCATTTTGCTCCACACCTTTTGTGCCCTACAACAGTAATGACTGTACTTTTATTTCTGGCTGGCATATTTACAACAATATCACTTCATCAGAGGCTACAGGCTTCAAGACCTTTGGATCTCCTGTTACAAATGCTTGGTCATTGTAATGAAACTTGTGAATGTCCATGATTCTGATGCATTCCTGTAACTATTCTCATAAATAAATTATCTGCAACTGTTGTGGTATTGTTCTCGAAAGGTTACCATTGGGCTAAGTTGGATTGGTCAAAACACTGTGAGGTCATAATGAGGAAGTATAATCAGGTTACTGGGAAAAGATACTTCACACTGACTATATATTTTGACATTAACTTGATCCGCCATATGCATTATTTATATTATTAGCCCTACTTACATACAAATCTTGGACTTAACCCTTTCATGTAACATTATTGGTTACAATACATTCAGATCAGCTTGAGACAGATAATTAAACCATAGCCACAGTGTTACTAATATATGCATAAGAAGGCATGTCATTTACATACACCAACAGCTGCAGCATAGCAGCTAGCACACTAGTTTATACTCAATTGTCAGTTACTTCCAAATAGTCACTACTGATATGCAATTTAGCAGCAAGGTTATTAAACATGTATCTTACAGTCTCACTCTATTCTGTACTCCGTTTTTATTGCTTTCGATTTTAGTGGTCTCCAGAAAGACTTTGAAAACCAGATATAATGAAAAGCCACATGAGATGGCTTACATGTATATGTGTCATAACTGAGGAGACAGGACTCACAAGAAGTTACATCATTCTCCCAGTTCCTGCTTGACGAAATTATTGCAGTTCCTATAGCACTCTTATTTTGTATTTCTACAGGCACCTGCAGTAATGATGACACATTTTTCTCAGGAACCTAATTGGAAGACTGTGCTAAAGATAACTTTCTTTCAATCTCAGTCCACACTGATAATGAGTTATTGGAATATTCATGCATTTTACATGACCTTCTACAAAATTTTCATGTAAAATGTGATTTACCAATGCTATATGAAATTGTTTAACCATAAAGCTCATATTAGATATTTAATTGCTTTTTGCTTAAAACATAGCATAATTATATTTTTGTAGTAAGAAATGAAACTGTATTTCAGAAAAGTGTCACAGAAACATATTTTTATTGTCTACATGGCTGAGCTATCCAAGTGCGAAGCAAAGAGCAGCTCAGTTTTAAAACACCCATAAAGATTATAACATATTTTACATGAGGGACGCAGTTTGAATTAGTTAAAGTTGTTGAAATTGCAATATATACTCTATACACAAAAGTGTTCACTTTTAAGAACAAAAACCGTTGGGAATAGGCTACTTATCATATTCAATGCATGTAACGAAATATGTTGTCCCTGTAAAATTAAAATGAATTACATGTTTTGTCCCTGAACTTCAGTTGATCATTAGGAACAGCACTTTCACCTTGTTAATATTGCAATAACTTGGCAGTTTTTCAGTCCACATTGCCTCAATAAGTCACATATGAAGACTGACTGATACCAACACAAAATTTATCAGTAATCTTCAAATGTGAAATGTTATTGATTTTACGCATGTGTGATGATAATTCTTTCAAATGAAAGGTCTCTCTTACTATTGGAATTCCACTTCCTCTAATATGCTTTTCAGTTATGTAATCACAAAAAACCATGATAAAATGAACATTACAGTTAACAGTGAAAAATTCATTTATATAGTCTTGAAGTTCTTTCAACTTGGTACTTTATTCTGATATTTTCCAAATAGTCTCTTAGTGTGACATTGGGTGACATGATATAGCCTTTAGTAATGGATTTTGCAACTAATGGACATTATTTACATGAAAACATAATGAGAAAGTTTATATACAATTACCAAAATTATAGAAACACCAATTTTCTGAGGAAACAGCAATTCTGTAGACTGGTGGCATTCACTGTGCGCACACTGTGACTTATTTGTTACTGCAATTGAGGTAGCTCACTTTTCAGTAAACTAAGCAGTGTATTACATGTTTGTCCATGCATCTTATTAACTTCTAAAGAGAGTACAGCACTGGAATATAGTTACTTGAAGAATGTCTGGCATCATGTTAGATTTATGACTTGCAACAATGGTGGTGATTGGACATGTGACTATGGCAAGGCAAAAACATCAGCACTCCATAATAATGAACGAAAATTAACACTCAATCTAATGACCTGTGAATACTGATTACTGTAAAGAACTGTGGAGCCAATGTAAAAGAAGTGATGTCACAACATTATTAGTACAGTGAATTCTAACACAAGCAGCAACTTTTAAAAATCTGATCACCCCCAAAAACATCAGTGTGCCACATACAGTGCTGAGCCTTTGTAACATGCACCAATGACAGACATTTCGTGCTTTATGGCACTAACTAAACAGCAAGGTCAAATTGGAAATTTGTGGTAAGTTCCTATGGGACCAAACTGCTGAGGTCATCGGTCCCTAGGCTTACACACTATTTAATCTAACTTAAATTAACTTACTCTAAGGAAAACAGATACATCTATGTCTGAGGGAGGACTCGAACTTCCGACAGGGGAGCCGCGCAAACTGTGGCAAGGGGTCTCAGACAGTGCAGATACCCCGCACAGCCAAACAGCACGGTCATCAGCATACTATGTACCAGTGATGACTGGGAGACATTAATATGAACCACCCTCCACCTTGTTTCAAACAGATCTGATTTATGGCTAGTGGATGCCCAAAGAAGCATTGGCATCAGACTATCAATTTCTTGGCACTAAACATGATGTTAGCTCTGTTATGTGTGAGCAATTAGCTTACATCAGTCTATTGGTTTTATTATGTCCCTGCAAGAATAAATTATAGCAACAAATTATGTGGACACACTCCTTATACCCACATTTTATTCATCAACAAGAATAATTTCCTCCCACATAAGAATGCTCCAGTTCAAAAGGCTACAACCACTCAGGTGCAGTTTTAGGAACATAGCAATGACCTGAAACATTTCTCACAGGCTGCTCAATTGTCTGCCTGAGCAGTATTGATTACTACTGGTGGCTTGGTTTAAGAAATAAGAATCCAGTACAGATTTCCTTCCTTACAGTTGCTGGAACTACATGGACAATGGTATAAAATTCCTCTGGAAACAACAGATTAGTTGTATGTTAAAATTCTGCAGCAAATCATAGCCGAATGATAAACTAAACGTTGTCCCATCACATATCAATAATTTTCACTGGCGTGTTTACATTAATTTCAAAAGCATCTTGGGATTAAAATTACTTGTCAAAGCGAGTAACTTCAGGCTGAAATAAATTGTAGGAGATACTGTAACTGCAATGGTTGAAAACATTCACTCAAGCAGTTTTCATAATTACCTGTGAAATATGTAATTCCTTGGCTTAAATTACACTTATGATCAAACTGTCAAACTAGATTGTTTTATTGCCATCTCTGCACTTACACTCTGACCATGTGTGTCTAACAAGTAATGGTAAGTGGTCTGCAAAAAATACAATAAACTGATGAGACTCTTACTTGGAGGCTTGTACTATTACCAGGAAACATACCTCAGTTTTTCAACCTCTGTGTGTTTTGTGAGGTCAAGGCAAGAGGTTGACTGAGCACGTTGCACTGCTGACTGAATTCTCCAATTTATGCCTCCATCATGACAGTCTAAGTCCTCCTGACTCTCAGATAGATGTGAATCCTGAAATTGGGCACAACAAAACATATGTAAGCACTAATTCTCATGGTAAGTATATTGATTTCAAGGAAATACACATCACTGATACAAATAGAGAACAACAAAAACATGTAAGTACACAGAAACCACAACGATTCGATAGTTACAGTGGGAGGAGCACTAACAACTTCATTCTTGTGAAACACAACTATCTCTTTATTCACAGGAAGTGTTGAGTGCTGTCAACAAGGGATTTCAAATTGATTTCGTACTTCTAGATTTCCAGAAGTCTTTCAACTGTACCTCACAAGCAGCTTGTAATCAACTTTGTGCTTATGGAATACCATTTCAGTTATATGACTGTATTCACAATTTCCTGTCAGAGAGGTCACAGTTAATAGTAATTGGCAGAAACCAACTGAGTAAAACAGAAGTGATTTCTGGCATTCCCCAAGGTAGCGTTATAGGCCATCTGCTGTTCCTGATCTATATAAATGATTTAAGAGATAATCTGAGCTGTAGTATTGGGTTATTTGCAGATGATGCTGTCATTTACTACCTAATAAAGTCATCAGAAGATCAAAATAAATTGCAAAACAATTTACAAAAGATATCCACATGGTACAAAAGTTGGCAATTGATACTGAATAATGAAAAGTGTGAGGTCATCCTCATGAATGCTAAATGTAATCTGTTAAACTTTGGCTACACGATACATCAATCAAACCTGACAGTTGTACATTCAAGTAAATACCTAGGAAATACAATTACAAACAGCTTAAATCAGAAGGAACACACAGAAAATGTTGTGGGTAAGGTGAACCAAGGGCTGTGTTTTATTCGCAGAACACTCAAAAGATGCAACAGATCTACTAAAGAGACTGATTGCACTACACTTTTCAGTCCTCTTTCAAAGTACTGCTACGCAGTGTGGGAAATTTCATAATCAGCATACATTATACAATTTTTTGAACATTTGGGTAAAATATGTTTCTTATTTGCTTGGATGGGGAGATTGCAGTGTTCATTCAAGTAATCTAACCACTGAATACCTATCAAGATTTTAATAAGGTACTGTTACATAACCTGGCTGACTCTCCCAAGCATTAGGAAGAGATGGATACTAAATCTCAAGAATAGACGGTCTGTGATTTTTTACACATATCATTACACTGACTGATTCTGCCTAAAATTTACTGTAGGAAAATGACAAGATAATACAAAAGAAAAAAAATGCAAATCGTGTAAACTATACCAAAGAAAATCTGAGATATGCAATAAAAGCCGTCAATAATAGTCAATCCTTACAAAATGTCTCTCAAAATTACAGCATTCCTAAAATAATAACCATGCAACATGTCCAGTGAGCCTGGATTACATGCTGGTGGAAGCTAATGAAAGGAAGCTAGTTCTACATACTACAAAAGCTCAAACATTGGTTTTCCTTCCAATGCACCATATGTTTGGAAGTTTGCTTATAATTTAACCAAAATCCTTCATCTTCATCATAAATTTACTAAAGAAAAGTAAATTGCAAGTGTGTCCTCTCATGGAGAAACCACGATCTGTCTATCCGATTGTGAACACACAGTGTCTGATCAAATATAAGCAGATGAGCAAAGTAGAACACATCCTCAAGGAACAAACTATTATGATGCAGACTTTCAACAGACTCCAAAAGCATCCTATGGGTAAGACCCTCACCCAAATGTGACAGTGTCAACTGTGATACTAACATGTAGCACGGTAACTGTCGAAGTTTGATGCAAATCACAAGTTCCAAGTAGGCCTACATCTATTCCAGATTTCACAGCAGAAAAGCTTTTCAAACAAAAGTACCCCATGCACAAACTTGCAAAAAAAAAAAACTGTGGTGGCTCTGTTAACCTCTGTAGAACACTTTTCACTTGTAAAAATGAGGAGAAAATTTAAAAAAAAAAAAAAGAATTGCTCAAGTGACAAGACACTTACCTTAGTAAAGTTAGAAGATGAGGAGGAGAACACAAGTAAGGTTGAAAATAAAATAAAAACTGTACAAATGAACATTTTAGAAAAAAGTGCTCAAAAATACAGATGCTCATCTTCACCTAGTTTAGATGGAAAGCATGATTATACACTTGTTCAGTATCAAGAGGAAAGTGATACTGTTGAAGACAAAGAGCTGAATCTGTAGGATGTGGAGAAAGTTATAACACCAACAGAGTGGAGTGTATAACGTACAAGAATTGTTATCATGAAAACTACTCTTATTTTATACATATATACATGCCAGAGATGAAAAAGCACATTAAAAAAAGAAGAAGTGGCTGCAAAAGTCAGCTTATTGTCCACTAGAAGATTATTTCAATGATTCCTTTTATTAAAATCATTTATTCCTTGTGATCGTCTCTCTCACACTGCACTGGTCAACTCACACAGCTGGATGGAAGTATATGACTATGAATGTTTTGAAACATTGGCCACTTGGCCACCCCCCCCCCCCCCCCCCCCCCCCCCCAATCCTATACTGATTTCTGTATGCATCAGCAGTTCTATGATTAGCTAATGCTGCACCATCATAATCAGTAACACTGGACTATGAAGATAATTTATTTGTTATACTGCCTTTACATTTCAACAAACAAACTCGCATAAGCACATAATACAGTATACAATGAGAGGTACATGAAACATTTAGCATAAAACTAGCTATTTTAGTTTTGATAGTGAAAAAATAATTTTTAAGACTTCTTTTTTAAAATGACATCATGTTGTTTTTAACTGATGACATCATTTAAAAAGATTATAAAAGCTGTGGCCCCATATTACAAGAAAGTTTTATGACTATCATGCATCCAAACATTCTTCTCTGCCATTAACAGGCACAGTTACCATAGGGGAAAGTAGACTATCTGGACTTTTTTTTTGGTAAATAAAATGTTTTTTGTAAATAATCTTCACGCGTTTGCCACTTGATGACATTGTGCGAATTCCACAATATTTCCTTGGAGCAACTGTCTGACACCTTCAGGTGGTCGAACCTTGCTGGTGGCTAGGATTTTTTTTCTCCACTAGGATTCCTACAATCCACCATAAAAGTTGAACAGCTTCATTGAACTTTATCTTACCTCTATACCAGTCTGAAATAGTGTTACAGGCATGGAGTCATTGAAATTTTGGCACGGTTCTGTTGCTCCCTCATGCTGCATGTAGAATGTATGCTGGAAAATAAAATGAAACAGGATTTATTAGTGAAGCACAGAATGTAACCTATTACCTTTGTCATCAGATTATATTTTCTAGGAAGGAATACATGAAATGTTTAAAAGACTCTCAGAAAATTTTGAGAACTGCTGGATTCTAATCAATTATCATACTATGAATAAAGACTTATGATAACAGCATATTGTCTAATCTACTCCTGTAAGCTTCGACAATATGCACCTATTTATACATACCGAAAGGGCTCCTAGTGTTATGTTCTGTGGAGTGTTTTGTTAACTGCTGGCAATAGAGGTGAAATGGAAACAATTCTGTAAGTATATTATGACTGCATGATGGCCTCGGATGTGAATCATTGTCATTTCCTGAGTCAATAGTCATAGTCATAGTTCATAGTCAATCTTTCAGAGGTTCAACAAATTCAGATACAAAACAATCTGTACTACCAAAAAACTATTCATAAAATGATCAAAGAGTGTGTCCATTCTACCTAAAAGGACATTCAGTGCATTCACAGAGTCGGATCAGGAGCTGTCTATAAAATCTTATATTAAATTCTTCATGTGAGGAAGGTTTGCAGTCATCTAAATCAGAGTCCGTGTTAGGAGTTCCATCAACCAATATCTGATATTGTACATTTAAACTGCAGTGTGTCTTGTCTGCTCATATTTTAAAAAGTAGTCAAGGAGAAGTAAAACTTGGGCTAACATGATGTTCCACAAGTACATACCATTTCACATTGTGGCTAAAACAAATACATTTTTGAGGTTTACCAGATCTCCTCCCTCCCCTCCCCCCCCCCCCCCCCCTCTCTTACATCCATCTTATATACTGGATATGGGGCCATGTGACTTCTTCCTTTTAGAAAAATCACAAGACACCATCTGTGAGCATTACTTTGATTATGTGGAAGCACCAAGACAGTATTCCTCAAAAACCTAAACATGGCAATGTATTATTCAGCATCCACTGTGTTGCTGCTAAGACTTACAACATGACAAAGGATATTCTTAGATGTTAAATTTTTTGCAAAATAGCAATCTTAATTACTTTTACTAAATTTAGCTTTCAGTGTGAACCTCACAAAATCACAAATCAAAGACCATGAAAGAAAGTTGTTCCATTATTCTCAAGAGGTTTGAAATATGGATACTTACACTGAGGACACAAAAGTCATGGGATACCTTGTAATATCGTGCCCGACCTTCTTTTGTCTAGCATAGTGCAGCAACTCAGTGTGGCATGGACTCAACATGTCACTGGAAGCCCCTGCAGAAATACTGAGCCATTCTATCTCTATAGCCATCCATAGTTGTGAAAGTGTTATGTGTGCAGGATTTTGTGCACGAACTGACCTCTTGATTATGTCCCATAATGTTTGATGGGATTCATGTTAGGTGATCTGGGTGGCCAAATGTCTGCTCAAATTGCCCAGAATGTTCTTCAAAACAATCATGAAAAGTTGGGGCCCTGTGATATGGCATACTGTCATCCATAAAAATTCCACCAATGTTTGCGAACATGAAGTACATGAATGGCTGCAAATGGTCTCCAAGTAGCTAAACGATTTCCAATCAATGATAGGTTCATTGGGACCAGAGGGCCTGGACCCATTCCATGTACGTACAGCCCACAAAATTACGCAGCCACTGCCATCTTGCATAGTGCCTTTTTTTGACAACCTATGTCCATGGCTTTGTGGGGTCTGTGCCACACTCTAACTCTACCATCAGCTCTCGCCAACTGAAATCAGGATGCATCTGACCTGACCATGGCTTTCCAGTCATCTAGAGACCAACTGATATGGTCACGTACCCAGGAGAGTCACTGCAGGCGATGACATTCTTTTAGCAAAGGCACTCACGTCGGTCATCTGGTGCCATAGCACATAAACACCAAATTTTACCACACTGTCCTAATGGATATGTTTGTTGAACATCCAACATTGATTTCTATGGTTATTTCAAGCAGTGTTGCTTGTCTGTTAGCACTGCCAACTCTACACAAATGGTGCTGCTCTTGGTCGTTAAGTGAAGGGCGTCGGCCACCATGTTGCCCATGGTGAGAGGCAATGCATGAATGCATGAAATCTGTTATTCTTGGCACTCTCTTGACACTGTGGATCTCAAAATATTGAGCTCCCTAATGATTTCCAAAATGGGCTGTCCCACACATCTAGCTGCAACTACAATTCTGCGTTAAAAGTCTGTCAATTCCCTTTATTTGATCATATAATAATGTTGTAAACCTTTTCACGTGAATCACATAAGTGGAAATGATGGTTCCGTCAATGTTCCGCCCTTTTATACCTTGTGTATGCAATACTACTACCATCTGCATATGTGCATATTGTTATCCAATGACTTTTGTCACCTCAGTGTACACATGAATTGCATGATGCATAAGCTGTGTATTCCTAGCATTACTGGCAGTTGAGTTATGTATGATTTCTTCAGTTTCCAGTGCTAGTACAAAAATAATGTTTTAGTTCTTTTTCACTTAAAAACTAATACACTGTAAGTGAAAGAAATCTGGCAGATATCTGTTGAATTTTTGTTTCAAGGGACCTTCCAGAGTTTAGCCTTGCAGACTTCTTTGGTGAACTTGTAGCAAAAATATATAATAAGATACTCTTCATCTTCCAGTTGTTTTAGCCTCATCTGTAGGTACAGGGTGGTTACACATAAACATTAGCAACTAGTGCCAGTGTACCAGTGTAAACAGTAAAATATTTACTATATGGGTAACCATTTTTACAGGAATGATATTCATACTGTGCACTGCAGCATTTGCGTTGTCATGGCTTGCCACTAGGCATCGGTAATGTTATGGCAACATGAGGATAAAACCAAACATCAGTGTGCAGTTCAGTAGCACACAGTCAGCGTGGTTCTGAATAAGATGAACAGGGCTTTACTCGTAAAGCTTTTATGTCAAAACAACAATAGTGCTGCTACTCTTTGTGTACATCAATACATTAAAGGAATACAGAGGGGTCCTTTTTCTACACCAGGGTTGAAGAACAAGATTCAGAAGTTCAAAGCAACTGGTGATTTGGAAATTGCTCCTGGGAGAGGCTGATGTCAAATTGTGCCACAAATTATTGAAGAAATAACTACTGCCATGATTATGAACGCTGGAAGCAATATGTGATCTTCAAGCAGTGCACAAGGTGTGTCACGAAAGATGAACATACCATGGTCCACCATTTGAAAAATGCTGCAAACAATCGTGAAATTGTATCTCTAATATGGTCCCAGGTTGTCATGGAAGCAGATGGTTGTCACACTGAGCAACGTTTGTAACCTGGAATGTTAACATAATAAGCAACTAACAAATGCTACTCACTCATGTGGAAATCAAAACATGCTACATTCAATGGTTTATTCATTATTTCTTTTCTGCATGTCCTTGAAATGTTTCCACAAAGTTTCATTGTTGCAGGATCACTCAGTTTTCATAAGAGCCCTCTCTAGTAGTGAAAGTTTAATTGTAACCACCCTGTACAATGTCCCCGATGCAAAAGTTCCTTTCCGCTTGGTTTTGGGAACTGTAGTTTCCATTTACTTTTGTTGTTCTTCTGGACACACTGCTAGTTTGATATGTTTCACTGATTTGTGTCTTGTCTAATCCTATTTTTGAAAACCATACAGGAGAAGTAACAGCTGTGGATTTGCAGTCTGAACATAGGTCTAATAAAACCTGCAATGGCGGAACACTTAGGCACAGACCAATAGACTACCAACATTGTTGTGTGTCACAGCCTGGCTTTCACTGTTTATGATCAGTATCTAACTACGAAAACAGTATTAAAAAAATGACATGAAAGCCAAACTGCAACACAGGTGGGACCAGCTCCTCCATTAAATCCTTCAGCCATGCAACCCTCATAGTCTCTTGGACTGCCAGACCCTATTCTCCATCTACCTCTGCCACTGTTCGTACCACCAATCCCCACCTTTCCCCCTTCCCTGTTTCTTGACATAATTTCTTGTTTCCCAATTTGATAATTACAAATCCAGAGAACATCAATTTCAGCCTTTCGTAGACATTCATAGCTGTGCAACGCATACATGACAACGCTACACACAGAACCAACACAGTACTTGCTTAAAAGCAGAACCAAAAATAATGCTATTTGCATGTGGGGTAAGGTGGTAGAAGACTTTCACTGAGATCTAAGTACGTTGACAGGATTTTGTTTTCGAATTGCTATAGTGCAGAGTGAGGACACCACAATGTGGCAGTCCACTGCAAAAATAAACAAACTAGAACTATGACTGCCAGGGAGTAGATGAGCAGTGTAAAGAAAAAGATCCCACCTCCCTCTCGCACAGCAGCCAGCCTACATCTATTTTCTGTGAAAGCAGAACTGATACACAATCGCTTATGGTGTTGCAAGGGTCATAGTCGAACTCCATGATGGATCTGAATTAGTCTCTTGATTCATTACAAAATAAAAAAATGCACAACACAAAGCATTCGATAAAGGCTACTGCATAATTAATCGCTGAGGCCAACAACTGGTGTGGCACCAGATCATCTAGCACACTGATATGTTGTTGCATTCATGCACTTTTTAATTTACAAACACATTCTTACACATATTATCTCTGCAAATTGGGCTTCGGCAAATTGGGCATAACCTCCAAATAGAATTGTTGATTTACTGTCTGGTTTTCAGGGACAAATTTGGAGTGTACATTCCCTTCGACGAAAAAAAAAACGGATCAATATCGTTTTCACATTCGATTTCACTTGTCGAGCTTTTCTTGGTCAAGGTGAGCCAGGTGACTTCCATTGTGATGACTGTTGTTTACTTTCTGGATCATACCCACAGCACCATGATCATCTTTGAATGCGTCCTTCATTTTGAAACAGTCTTGAACGCGACAATCCCTTTGATCTCTGGAAAGAAACTTCAACACGAGTTTTGCTGCCACTCTTTGCATCCCCAATTTGATGGTCAAGATGCGCTGAATTAAGCTCCAGGACAACCCAGACAAGTTCTCGAGTTGGTCGATCTTCACTGATGAGATGACGGATTTTGTCTATGTTGTCTTTGCTTCGAGCAGTTGAAGGTCGACCAGAATGGGGTTGATCTTCAACCACCATTTCTCCCTTTTTAAACTGAGAAAACCATTTGTACAGTTGTGATTTACTAAGAGCGTGGTCTTTGTAGGCTGTCTGAATCATCGCAACAGTTTCTGCTGCGTTCTTGCTGAGCAAGAAACAAAACTTCACTGCTGCATGTTGTTCGTAAGAACTAGCCATTTCCGTGTGCCACTTCTGCACTGTACACACACTCAAAGAACTGCCAAAGAAACCACACTTCTCAATGTTGGGTGACGCCGTGTGGCAGAATGACCCAGCAGAACTCCTACTACAACCCTCTGGCGCCGCAACCTGCTACTACACATACACGATGTGCAGCATTACGATTCCGGTTACTTTTGGGTCCCCCCTCGTATAGTTTTTTTCGTCTCGAATATCTGTGGCTCAGTGACTCCATTCTACAGTGGTTGGTTATCTTAACTTGTCCTATTGTTCGTTTTTCAATGAGAATTAACCAATATTGGACAATTTTTCATATAATCTACACAGCAAATGTAATTCAGTTATGTTATGTTAGGTGAGACTGAAACAGCTCTGGAACATAAGTTATCTAACAATTTACATTTCAGCAAGTCCATAATAAATTTTCCCTTTATTTTAACACTAATAATTCCATGACTTGAACTTTGACTCTTGTCTTTCACAGGATACACTATTATCTATGGAAGTCTCGAATAGATATAGCATCACATATGACTAAAACAAGCTGTTAAATCATACAATTCATTTCTTACAATATATTACTGATTAAGTTACCTGATGAACACACATTCTCCAAACATATTTTGCAGATTCTGGATCAGTAAACTGAAATTGGACTGTTTCTCCTTCGTTTGGACATTCAATGCCAAAATAACGTTTGTGATTAATTACATTCTTAATGTCTTTCCATCTGAAAACAGTAAAACAACTACTACTATTGTGAACTCCACACAGCAACAACTAAACTCAGACAAAAGTTATAACACACAAATGAAGAAAACTTTTAAGAGCTCTTAAAGAAGTATGAGCTAAAACTAGAACACAATAAAAGTGAGTAGAATCACCTATTTACCATTTTAATAGAACAAAACCAGGAAGGGTTGGAAGAGAGAAATCAAACATCTCTGACAATATCTTAAGGCCTAGCAGTTAATAGCTCCTCAGGCCCAGAACAGCATTATTATTGTTGCAGTCAGACTGAGAAATACTTAATTTGTTGTGCAAGATAATTGCATTGACAAATGCGGTATTGTTAGCATTTAGTGAAACACATGAATCACTGGTCTGGTTTCTATCAGGGATAGAAGTTAACAAATATAGTATGTTGCATTTAGTCACTATCCATAATGGTACACTTTTGGAGTTCACCAAATATCAATACTTTTCTACAACTGTACCAGATGCATAGCTGCAACATCCTTTGGAAATTGCATTGCAGAAAATTATGATTATAAGCATGCTGTTCATCTGGCAATGTTTTAATGGTGCCTAGAGTAGTTAATGTGTGGCATTTCTTATTGAGTAAACTACTTGGATGACATAATTGAAACATGTTCTAAGTTACCAGAACATTCAAAATTTACTTCCAGCTTTCCAGTACATATAAGATGCTGACTTAAAGTGTAAGTGTAATTGGAGAAATGACCTTTTTTTATTTCAGGAAACTGTACAGGATAGTGGCAAACACACCATCTACTGAGGCATTTAACTGCTATAGACTACTGTCTGAGATAAAGCTTTTTGGGCCTACAAACACAAGTCTGCATGCTTGGCCACTGATGTTCTAATGAAAGAGTCTACAGTTGTAGCTGATGCCTCACAATATGGTGTAAGAGTTGTTCTAGTTCACAAAAACTTCAATTACACTGAAGAACCAATTGTATTTGATTACAAAATGTACACAATTTCTTTATAAATAAAAGAAGAAACTCTTACTATATCCACATAGTACAGCAAGTTCCATGATTATTTGAGGTGAACCCAGTTCCATTTCATTACACTTTGGGTTAGTTTCAAATCTCACAGTATTTTGTTCAAGAAAACCACTCAGTGTCAACAAAGGGCACTGTTGCTCAGCTTCTATGAATACAAAATACATTACAAGCCTATGAATTTAATATGCAATCACTATCACATTATGAGGACTACCAACAGCACTTGATCTGGAACAGGTACAAGAGGTCATGTACCCATGGCTAGTACATCTGCCAAAGCCACTCAGCTCAATCACATACTATCAAAAATAGCACCATTCGTGTACTAAGGTTGTCTAGGACCTACCTCTAAATAAAAGGTGAAGGAAGGACAGTCAGAGTTTAATGTCTAATCGATGATGGCATCATTAGAGACAGAAACCTAGCTCAAGATGAGGAAAGCATCGGAAGGGGAACTGGTTATGACCTTTCCAGAGGAATGATCCCAGCATTTGCCTGAAGCAATTTAGGTGGTGGTTATACGCTTGGCAGGGGCACATGACAAGATCTTTGGTGCCTGTACTAAAATAGTATGAGATGAGTGTGAATAATTAGTGCAAAATTACTAAAAACCAGAACTACAAGGAAAAACATACATAAAGGCAATTTAGGGAAATCACAGAAAAACAAATCTGGATGACCTGATGTGGATTTGAACGGCCATCCTTCTGAGTACAGTGTGCCATCCATATCACCAACTCGATTGGTCTCTCTAGGCACTCCTCATTGTGCACATACTATCATATTCGCCATTATTTTATTCGCCATTATTATTATCATCATCATCATCACCAGTAACCCATATATTTTATAAAGTAAAGCCCCCTGCAGTGTTTTTCTGGCTGTATGTGAAGTTAATCTCAGGAATTACAATAGGGACTTTGATATGGTTTTTATTAACAGACTGATTCATGATAGAGGTTTGTATATATAATATAGTACTGTTGTGAAAGACAAGTTATCTGATCACAGATACATACTGCTGCATATGAGAAATCATGACAGCTTGCTGGTAGCCTACAATTCTCAATGAAACACTTCCGCAAGTTCCAACAGTGGCCGAACGGTTTTAGGCGCTTCAGTCTGGAACCTCGTGACCTATGGCCGCAAGTTTGAATCCTGCCTTGGGCATGGATGTGTGTGATGTCCTTAGGGTAGTTAGGTTTAAGTAGTTCTCAGTTCTAGGGGACTGACGACCTCAGATGTTAAGTCCCATAGTGCTCAGAGCCATTTGAATTTGTAACGGTATTTGGAATTTTGTCTTAGCTCCATTCCAGCTACTTAGTAACGAGGAGGCCAAATGGTGAGGAAGTTTCAACAACCATGCTAAACACAAATCACAACAGAAGGTGCCGTAACAGTTTTCTCATGCACTTACAAGACCACACTTGCCTCATTGAGGCTGTACAAAACCTGCTCTACATGAAGCACCAGTCCACTCTAACACTGAACTTGGCTAGATATTCTGATAGACATCTGATATGGGTTTCAGTGACAATAACTTAACTGTGACTACTGAATATGACGATCTGTTTAGATACCAGAATGAGTTGCTTCCTTGAAAACCCACTCATTGGAAAGGGATGGATTTTTATATTTCTTAGAGATAGTCCCAGACCCTCTTTCACCTAACAGGGGCAATGTAGCCAATTTTGCAACAAGCACAGCCGCACATGTACGCTGCAGCAGCATCAGAGAAGTGCCACACACTGAGATGCCACCAGCGGTCCCCCACAGCCAACAGACAACAACGACAACTCTGTAGTGGGTCTATTTACTGAGTCCAGGATTTTTTCTCTGCCACTAACCGCCTCAACAAACAGTCAGCATAGGAATGGTCATTTTAAACCATATGTGCCATTTCAGAGATTGAGGGGAGATTAGTGCCCAGGCCTGAGAATGTTTCCAGAAGCCTGTCAGACCTCATGGATGCCTGCCTCATATGGGCAGCACCGTTGCAGCACTTTTAGTGTTACTGACATGTACAACACTATATGTGGAATATGCCCATCATTCACAACCATAAAGGAATACGATATACCCACTGTGGTCAGCTGCTCTGGCTCATCTGCCAAAAGTGCATGTCTGACAATTAGATTTCTACACAATCTTTGCTACGAACAACAACTTTCACCACAAATTCTATTTCATGTATTTGTGTTCTCAGCTGACTATCTTCTGTCGTTTCTGACCCTCCTCTTGCCTGGCCTCTTAGGGCATATAGTTTCCAATGAATCCTCGTGTGGTGCGAGTTGTATCTACGAGCAGTTATGTCTCAATTCTTTTATGCAATTAAAGGTATATTAACGAAAAATAGAATAAAGACAATAATCCATGCTGACAAAGAAATGTCATATCACTACCTAGAGATAAAGACAGAGGAGGGCATCAGTGGATGATGATCACAGAGAGGAGGAAAGAATGGGTAAAGAAACTAGGCATGAAATTCCAAAGGAACCTAACATTGCCTTTAATCAATTTAAAGAATAAATGATCCTGTTGGCAGAACACCTGCAACTGAGTGTTATAACAGAGGTTGAAAATACCGCTTCAGTTGTAAATTACTTTATTTTCACACGACTGGTTTTGGACTGTTATAAGTGCATCCTCAGGTGTTGTAGCTGTGCTGTGGCCCCCGAGCATCATGTGTACACATGGCGCTTGGAGACCAAGCACAGCTACGACACCTGAGGACGGGCTTATAACAGTCCAAAACCAGTCATGTGAAAATAAAGTAATTTACAACTGAAGCAGTATTTTCAACCTCTGCCAATTTAAAGAAATTGTAGAAAATCTAAATCCATATGCCCAAAAGGGAATTTGAAGCCCTGCTCCAAAAATCTGTGTCCAGTGTGAAAAATACACCACGAAGAACAACTTAAAAAATAAAATAAAAACTCTCATTAGTGCTTTCATCCTGCAGCTTGTCCCCCTGGTGGAACAACACTGGATGTACGAGGGTCGGTCAAAAAATAATGCCTCCCATTTTTTTTCTACTTAAAAAAATTAAGTTAAGTGAAAAATTTGAATTTGGCGCCATTCCTCAAACCTTCTTCTGCAATCCACTGCAGTAGTAACTTTATGTGTCAACAGGTGGCAGCACAGCAGATGTTTGTAAGATGGCCGACATCGATGTTCGTTTGAGACAACGTTGTGTGATTGAATTCTTGAATGCAGAAGGTGAAACGCCCATACGCATTCATGAAAGACTGAAGAAGGTGTATGGTGTTGTGACAGTGGATGTCAGCACTGTTAGACGATGGGTTCGTCGTTGTAAGGAAGCTGAAGGGCGAACACCGTTGACTGACGAAAAGCGGAGCGGCAGGCCGGTGAGTGCAGTGACTCCACACAACATTCAGCAAGTTGATGACATCATTCGTGGTGACCGTCGGGTGACTGCAGATGAAGTGTGTCGCATTATTTCTCTTAGTAAAGGCAGTGTGATCACGATTATTAAACAATTGGGGTACTCAAAAGTTTGTGCACGGTGGGTTCAAAGAATGTTAACGGATCAGAATAAAGAGGCAAGGAAAACAATAGCCTCCCAACACTTGCAGCGCTTCCGTTTGGAGGGAGATGAGTTTCTGAAAAAAATTGTGACCGGGGACGAAACATGGGTGCATTTTTTTGAACCCGAATCAAAGAGGCAGTCAATGGAGTGGCGTCACACAAGCTCGCCGAGGAAGAAAAAATTCAAAACTGTGCGATCGGCAGGGAAAGTTATGGCAATAGTTTTCTGGGATACAGAGGGTGTGATTCTGGTTGATTTTTTGGAGCAGGGATGCACAATAAATTCTGTTCAATACGTCACAACCCTCAAAAAACTTAAAGCACGTCTTCAGCGAGTTCGCCCAACAAAATCAATGGCAGATGTTCTTCTTTTGCATGACAATGCAAGACCACACACCAGTCGTCACACCTCTGACGAGATTGTCAAAATTGGATGGGAAGTTTTGCCTCATCCCCCATACAGCCCTGACCTGGCACCATCAGACTTCCATCTGTTCGGGCCACTAAAAGAAGCTCATCGTGGGATTCATTTTGAAGATGAGGAGGCCGTCAAAGCATCCGTGCGTCAATGGCTTAGGAAGCAGAGCTGTGATTTTTACCGTGCTGGGATACATGCCCTTGTTCAAAGATGGACCAAAACTGTAGAGATGGGTGGAGATTACATTGAAAAATGACAAAATGATCCTCAATGTTGTGGTTTTCAACCTATGTAATTGCATTTAAATTTCCTGACAATTAAACGTAGAAAAAAAAAAAAAATAGGAGGCATTACTTTTTGACTGACCCTCGTATATGTGTACATATTAACATTTGAATAATTTTAAAAATTAATGTCTTAAATTTGAAAAACATAATACAAAGATTGATACTTAACAATGGGAAGATAGAAGCGGTATTAAAACAGCTTCAGGCAATTTATCATACCTGTAAAACTTTGAAGAGTGTGCCTTTTCATAGCCAACAAGTATGCCATTGAGAGAGACGCCAATAATTACTTCTGCATTGCTTTCATCCTAAAATGTTAAAAAGCAGTTACAAGAAAAAATCAACTGTGAGAAATCTGCTAAAACTGTAAGGCATCTGACTGAATTAATAAATTCTTACAAATAAGTTTTTGACACTTAAATGATATTTTCTCTAGTTCCATCACATAGCTTTATTTTAAATTTACTAAACTGTATAGAAACTTTCATGAAGTGTGGTGTCATCTGTAATATGCATTGGGGGTTCCAAAGATGACACAACCAGAGGAATTATTAAAAGCGTTCGAGGCCAGCCCAGAGTGGCCAACCACGGCTGTTCCTGGAACCAATGCCTTCAGGTAGTTTCACAATGTCACTTCCACAAACCACTATTTGTGTACCTTCAGCAATTCATGTGTGTGTTGTGGCATCTGGTGTTCAGTGATGTTAGTCATGATCCACGGAGCCTACTATAGAGAGAGTGTGACACAACATGTTACCATACAGGGACTGTTAGCGCATTGTATCCTGTATACTTTGTATAAGGATTCAGTTATCCTCAACAACAGTGAAGCCCACACATGAGCTAACTTCTACAGCTCAAAATTAAGTGTTTTTCAATAATGGTATTAAGTAAAAATTGTGTCATGGGTGTTTCTTGTTGTAGGAAGATGTAATACAACATGAAGAATATGGAAAATGTGAATATTTCATTACAGTGTCTATACGAAAGTAAAATTCCAGTAACTGTTCCTCATATAATATCACGTAAATTGTGAGACATAATTTCTGGCCAGTATGTACCTTTAAGAGGCAAAATGTGTGGTACTGCTGATACACACAAATAAAAGTAAAATTGATACCATTCCTAGCTCTTCAATCATTAGTTCTTTCCTCAAGAAGGAAAGAGAGATAGGTTAGGGAAGGTTTAAAAGGAAGGACAGGTCACTCACACCCCAGGATGAGAGGGACCAACCTGTAGTGAAGACGATAGTTCCTCCTCGAGAAAGGAATTATTAGTTCTGAAAGCTAGGAAGTGTAACAGTTTCTACTTTCATATATGTGTTCTGGCAGTACTACACATTTTATCTCCTGGAGGTAAGAACTGGAAAGCAATTCTGTCTCATAATCTGTTAGTTTTCTTGACTGAAACTGCCTGTCATTCACTGTATCTTGCAAAACCTGAGATACAGTCTTAATATTTTTTTATGTGAAGAACATTATACAAACAAACATGTTCAAACCTACATTTTTAGTACTATTCTAATCAACATTATCTGACATAAAAGTTTTGCTTCAACCCCAACTCATAAATAGAGTGACAATTATAGCATTTAATAACTTGCACAATTATTTTAGCCCATCTTGTGATTACAAAGGACATGCAGCAGTTTTTATGCATCACGCAAATTACACACATGTGGGTGACATGCAAATATGATAATGATCTTCAATTGTATTTGCACATGTATGATCTGCAATAGAAAAATCCTGTCTATAGCATTTGACAGATGTGGGTCAGCTGGTGAGGGGCTATGTGTTACTCAGGTGGTGAAAGTCTACCACTAGTTCACTTTTAAACAATAAAGTGCACTTAAATTCAAGAGTTTGTGGGAAAAAAGTTATCAAACTGCACAGATGTCAACCTCATTTAAGGCAAAACAGTGTACTAAGTAGCTCTATCATGTAAAATAAAAAATTAGTAAGTCACAACTGTTACCAATCTCTGAAATAGGAAGTCCATGTTATCAAATGAAATATGAAGCTAACATACAGTTCCAAGACTTTAAGCCTCGAAATAATGAAGCTTCATCTTCGATAACTCCCATTTCACCTGACAGTTGCTCCACAGAATGATATTATCATGAAAAGCTACGTAATTCTCATTTACATGTTCACATATGCTACCTTCCAATTTAGAGGTGCAAATTAAACTAGTGGTGGGAGTCTACTATTTCAGAGGACTAGGGGGTGTTGTTATTACAAAACATTACTGCAATGGAGTTTAATATTACCATTTGTATCTTTTGTACTGTTGGTCAGTGAATAAAATTAGCTTTTTATTGTAGTAATATAACTAAAAAATATGTCAATGGCATACAAGCAGTAGCATGAGCAAAAACAATCGCTTCCCTGCTCCTCTCCCCTCCTGCTCCCCATTTTTTCCCAACATTGTACCTGCCAGTCTCTAGTCCCTGCACACTGTGTCAGACAGTGTTGTCATCCCCTCCCAGTCAAACCCAGCTAACAGACCCCATTCCCTGCTACACACCAGATTGATATTCATGTAACAGTCCCAATCTGGTCGGAACTGCCAGTGGTAGTGGTCACGTGTGTGAGGTGTGCTTGCTTGTGTGAATGTGTGTATGTATTCTTTGCTTTAGAAGGTTTTGGTCGAAAGCTATGATGAGTAACAGTCTTTTCATTATGCCTTTCTGCAACTTCATGGGTCATCTTTATGGTGAGTAGCAATCTATCCTTTTTCCCATTCTCAGAACTGATTCTTCATCTTTATTCATTGCTTGGTGGTTGGTCTCATATAGTAGCTTCAAAATAAAAATAAAACTGACAGTAAATGTAAGGATCACAGAGGTACTGTCTATTTGTTTATTCCATTAGCCTGTACTTATAGCTGTCTCAGATATATGTTAGTATAATACATACTCAAAGTTGAAATTATTTCATTGAAACTGCTCTCGTACAAGTGAATTTGTCTACATTACGAACAATGGGTACATATATATTTTAGTTTATTCTAGTCTTTTAAGTTAAAGACCACCAGTTAAAAGCATGAACTCTCTGATAGAAATGAGTGAAGTAGTAGATCTTACGTAAGTCTCATTGTACATAAGGTACTCATTGTGGGATGTAGAGTCTACTGAAATGAAAATTTCAAAGGTAATCACGATCCTCCCCCAATCCCTACTACACTCACTGGCAGCTTAAGATCCTACATGTAACTTCTGTCCACTCCAATCAGTGTATGTCTCATTCTGCTCTTCCAGATCCTATCTAATTCTGAATCTACACTGCTTAAGCAGTAAAGCTTACCCTTAGTGGGGGAAAAAAATGTTTTGGTTTCCCAATCTCACAATAAGTAGCAATCCCACTTCAGTAAATTTTAGATTCCATAACTACAGCAATTTCAAATAAGGTTGTTGACAGTGAGCAAAGTTTGGGGGGGGGGGGGGGGTTGCTTAACATAAAAGTACCTTAGCACTAAATGTTTCCTGCCCATAGCCATCTAACTGCTGTGCAGCAAGAATGTAATATTCCTCTGCAGTTCCCTGGGGAAGACCAGCCAGTGCTGCATGTTGACAAATTACAGCTTCAGTCAAGTGCTGGAGGTGGCCTTGCTCTGTTAAATGCTGGAACAAGAAAAGTTCAGGGCTGGATACAGAAGTCATACATTTATAATCCACTTATGAAATTATTAAAACAAAATACTTTAAATCCAGTATAATATCAATACTTTAAATCCTGTACATAGAAAATGACCTACATTTCATTTCAAATGTTTGACGGAAAATATACAGAAGGACAACTTCCTAACTCTTTGCTATATAGCCTAAAGACAAAGTATTCATTAATACTGAAAATCTAAACATTATGGGAAAAAACCAGTGAAGTGTACATAAATTCTGGAGAAGCCTGGTTCAACAGGCGTTCAGTACCACTTGTGGTCTGAGGACTACCTATTCCTCTTCAGAACTTTTTAAAAACAGCTGGTAAGTCTACAAGCTTAATAAAAGACTACCTAATGTATTTTACCCAACATCCTTCATCTGTCCAAGGCCAAGGTAAAAAGTATTTGGCCTGTCAGTTGATGGCTCTATTTTCTGTGTTTAAATGCACTTATTAGGTATATAATCCCCTTTTAGATCAACGTATTTTGTCCAGTGCGTTTCCTCGAAGTAAATTCCATCCCTGCATTGTAATTCTACAAGATCTGAAAAACATCCATCTATGGCTTCCACAACTTCATCCTTTCTCCTGCCACAAATATCTTTAAACTTGAAAATTGGTAGAAGTCAAATGATGCCAAATCTGGTGAACAGCACAGATGTTCTAAAATAGTACACCTAAAATATTTCGGTTTTCCCACTACTGAAGTATTTCCTGTTGTCTCAATTAAAGGCCTTTCTTCATTTGCACTCCAGGTCTTGTGAGGGTCGTTTTTTTTTTTTTTCCTGCATTCAGGAGATTCAAATGAATTGCATAGTGTTCACCAACTATTCCAGTTTTTTTTTAACACTGGGCAAGCTAATCAACAGTGGGAACCCTTCTTGCAACACAGAAAATACAAATTATAACATTTCTGGCAGATGAAACTGACTTTGCCTTCTTCAGAGCATTGACACCAGCTCTCACCCACAGCTCCCTTGGATATTTCACTTCTACATCTACATTTACATCTATACTTTGCAAACCACTGTGAAGTGCATGGCAGAGGGTACATCCCACTGTATCAGTTATTCAAGTTTTTCTTATTTTATTCATGTATGAAATGTGAGAAGAATGATTGTTTAAATGCTTCTGCGTGTGCTGTAATTAATCTAGTCTTGTCCTCATGATGCCTATGGAAACAATATGGAGGAAGTTGTTGTCTATTCCTGGAGTTATCATTTAGAACCTGTTCTTGAAACTTTATAAGCAGGCTTTCTTGGAACTGTTTACATCTATCTTCATGAGTCTGCCAGTTCAGTTTCGTCAGCATCTGTGTGACACTCTCCAATGGATCAAACAATACTGTGATCAACTGTGTTGCCCATCTCTGTTAAAGTTCAGTATCCTTAATTATTCCTATTTGGTATGGGTCTCCTTTGTAAAGTGACTGCATTTCGCTAGTATTCTATCAATAAATTGTAGTATATGGCCCGCTTTATCCACAACAGAGACTATGTGATCATTCCATTTCATATCGCTACAGATTGTTATGCCCAGGTATTTATATGACTGGACTCACTGATATTATACTCATAGGATCCTATATTTTTTGTTTTGTGATGTGTACAATTTTACATTTTTGAACGTCTATAGCAAATTGCCAATCTTTGCACTACTTTGACATCTTATCAAGATCTGACTTCTTTTCGACAATATTTCATTATAGATAACTGCATCATCCATAAAAAGTCTGAGGTTACTATTAATATTTTTAGCAAGGTCATTAATGTACAACATGAAGACCAAGGGTTGTAACACACTTCCTTGGGGCACTCTCGAACGTACTTCTACACCTGTTGATGACCCTCCATCCAAAATGACGTGCTGCTTCCTCCCCACCAAAAACTCCTCCATCCAGTTACAAATTATGCTTGCTATCCCATATGATTACACTTTTAATAATGAAGCATAGAAATGGTACTGAGTAACATGCTTTTCAGAAACCAAGAAATACTGCATCTCACTGACTGCCTTGATTAAAAGCTTTCAGTATGTCATGTGAGAAGGGTTTCTCATCATCAAGGTTTTCAGAATCCATACTGGTTGGCATGGAGGAGGTCATTCAGTTAGAGATATCTCATTATGTTTCAGCTCAGAATATGTTCTAAGATTTTACGATAAATCTATGTCAAAGATATTGGACAGTAGTTTTGCAGATCAGCTACACTTCTTGTAGAGAGATGTGGCCTGTGCCTTCTACCAACTATTTGGCACAGTATTTTATTGAAAGGATCTATGATAGATCATAGTTAAAAGTGGGGCTAACTCAGCTGTAAATTCAGAATTGAATCTGATAGGGATTCCATTTTAACAACTGCACCTGCTTATCAACACAACTGACACTAATATTTATCTCACTCATCACTTCAGAGGTACGAAAATTAAACTGGGCAGTTCTCCCATGTTTTCCAATGTAAAGGCGCATTTGAAAATGGAGTTAAGCTTTTATGCTTTTGTCTCGCTACCGTCAATTTCAGTATCTGTCTCATCTATAAGTATCTGGACACTAACTTTAGTGCCCCTACCAGCCTTTACATACAATCACAATTTCTTTGGGCTTTGTGAAAGAACATCCGAGTAAAATCTGCTAAGGTAGTCACTGAAGGTTTCACACGTTGTTCTCTTAAAAGCCAAATGCATTTCATCCACAATCTCTGTATCTATAGCCCTATGCTTCGTTTTATACCTATTATGCAGTAGTCTGTTTCTTTAGACATTCCTTTACAGTGGCTGTATACCATTATGAACCATTATGAACTGCTCTACTGGGTGCATATTAAGCCAGAGCAGGGTTAACTATTCTTTTAAATTTGCACCATAGCTCCTCTATGTGCTCATGTCCTGTACTAAAAGTGTTAAGTTTTTCATTGGGATATGATACTACTGCTTTTTTAAAATCTAGTTTACTGAACATATATATCTCTCTACTTGTCTTAGTTGCCCTTTGTATTCTGGAAATCATTGTTGGCACAACTGTGTGATGGTCACTGATATCAGTTTCGATGCGAACATCCTCAAAGAGGTCAGGTCTACTTGTTGTCACTAGATCTAAAATATTTCCATCATAGGGGCGGGGGAGTTCCAAACCATCTGTTCTAGGTAGTTTGAAGAGAAAGAACTTAGTAATGTTTCCAGCATGTCTTTTGTCACCCCCCCCCCCCCCCAACAAAACTAATTTTTCCAATTGACAGTTGGGTGATTAGGAGTCCCCACCAATGATTACAGTATGAATAGGGAACTAAAGCATTAGCGAACTGAGGTTCTCTCTAACATTTTGGTGATATCATGACGAGAGGCTGGTGGTCAATAGAAGAATCCCATTACAATTTTATGCCCACTCTTCATACTGGGTCTCACCCAAACCCAAACAATCTCACATGATGCAGCTTCAATTTCTATCTTGGAAGATTTGGGTGTATTGTCTACTGTGACAATATGCCATTTCCCATTAGAATATTCTTTCAATATGTAATTATATTTTTCTCCAAAAATCTCACTGTTGCAGACTTTAGGCCTTAATCAGCTTTCTACACCTAGTATTACATGAGCTCCATTCCATTTCAGGAGTGCTTCAAACTCTGGCACTTCGTTGCAAGTGTTTCAGCAGTTAACTACTAAGGTTTTAATACTCTTGCCTATCGGGGGTCTTCCTTTGTATCTTACACTACTTCTGGACTTCCTACAGCTGTTGTTATCTGAACTGGATGGAAAGTTGCCTTATCTAAAAAAAAATTGTATGCATCCCATACACAGTCAGCTACTTGGGTAATAGTCTCTGAGGTGCAGTGCACAGCTCACCCATTTAGGGCGAAGCTACAGTTTGCAGTTCTATTTTGCAAGTCCATGAAGTTGCATCCTATCTTGGCACAGAACCTTCAAAGTCTTTGGTTCGATCCCTACACTCCACTCAGAACCACGGGGCCACAATTGGTTCTGGGGACAATGATGCAGATTGTGAGCTATGTTGGAAACTCTGTCAGCAAGGCTAGAAACCTTCTCTGTCACTTGCTGGAATGATCCAAGCATGGCCTCAGAGCCCTGATGACAGGTACCGTTTGTTGTACCAAGCACCACAATCTGCAGCTGGCTGCACCCTTTTCCATCAATAGCTGCCAGAACAGCTTCTTCAACATTTTGAATGAAGCCCCCAGAATACACACTGAGTGCACCTGATGTTCCTTCCTGTCCCTTGCTGCCATTTCTGTAAGGGGTACCATTATTTGCCATATGTCAGTTAATAGGTCCCTACACTTTCACATTTGCCTCCTATTGACAAAGGACAAAGCAGGTTTAACATCAGGTGAAGTGAGTCCCACTGGTTCAGTTTCAGTGTATGACAGCACCTCAAACCCGTTGGTTATGGAGGTTGGTATAGCAAGCTGAGTCCTCCCTGGTCCCTGTTTACCCCATACAGGATGCCGAGACCTAGCACAGACACATCACTTACAGTCAACTGAAAGAGTAATTACAGGTCCCATAGATGATAGTACTTGGGGTACCTAGGACTCTTGGGAGCTCTCCCAACACACCCACTCATCACTTGACAGTAATCAGGGCAATTTCCAGCTGCTTACAAAAGTCAACAAACTCAATCTGGTTTCGAGAACAGCATTCACAGTGGGGCTGCACTGTGGCTGGCACAATATTGAACAAGGTAGTGAACAAATAATTTTAAACTAAACCTGCTGATTATCTTTTAATGTATTGAGCTAAAAATATTACTAATTCCCTTTAAGAACTGAAGCATTTAGTACACAAAATGGGATTTCTATTCAGGCAACAGAAGAACCTGTGATAAAAATTACTAATTCCCTAAAACTTTTTGAGGTTAGGCCTAAAACTGCTAACAAACCTAAAAATAGCCTTAATTTATGATAAACGTAGATCATGTACATTCCTCTTGGAAAGGAAAACCAGATGTAACATAATAGTTATAATATGTGCTACAGCAACTAAATCAGAAATACCAATTTACTGTGAAATAGCTTATGCACATGACAATCGTAACTTCTGAAAATTCTCAAAAATGTATGTTTATTCGTGTTGATGTACAATGAAATTCAAGTTGAGCTATTCTTTGAAAGTAACTGTAAGTCACAAACACTGATTTGCTATGAAATAAGTTATCCACAAGACTCTTAACTTGTGAAATATACTTTTGTAGGTATCGGAAAAATCTCAAAAGTAAACCTATTTTTTCATATAATCATACAATGCTAGTGGGGAAAAATTGTTTTTTAATGAGGCTAGACCTGCTGTCATAAAAAAAATCTAAAACATAACAATTTAAGTTTAGGCCTACAACTGACAAGCAAGGTCCTTGTGTCTCCTGCACAGCACCAAATCTTAACACAGCATTTTTGGCCAGCGTTAAACTGATGTGGAAACATCTTGCACAATGTTATGTCATCCTAAATTATTCAAGTATAAAGGACTGCATTCCCAATTCTGATGTGCCTATACTGTCTGCTGTTCTGTGCACATTTAATTCTGATCATCTAATATCATATGTGCACTTCCTCAAAATATTCATCTATAGTTATAGTTTCGCAATGCTCTACACGGGATCATCTTCAAGAGAAATGTGGCCATGTTTGAAATCCTTAACTGTTGAAAATATAGAGACAGATACCTCATAAACATTTACTAACTAGGGATGATCTGCCATTGACATTGTCCATCCAACACAAATAATCTTATTACATAACAGTGTTCCTGAGTATCCACATGAATGAAACATACACAACACAGTGTCCTTAAAAAGTCATTTAAACAATTTAAATAACAGTTTTCACCAGACAACAAATAGTAAACTCACACTACAACATAACTAGCTATATCTTTTCATGGCTGTGAACGACAACAACAACAGCAACTATTAGCACTACTATTAATATAAATAACAATAATACAGTATTACAGTCACATACCTTTGGAAATAAAGCAAAATCTTTCAGATACTCAGCAGTGTGCCTCTCAAGATCATGATTTCCAAACTCAGCTAAAGATATAAAACAAAGAGCATTAGATGTGAAATGAAATTCCATGTGACACAAAGAAAAAGGTCTACCACTTATGTCAATATTGTTCTAAGGTTTTCAGATAATACCTAACCACTTTTTTTAGTATTAGAGTGATACTTTTGCTTCAGACAAGATGGTAACAGTAAGCTTTAAATAGGGTATAGAAAGAAAATATACAGTGTTCAAAACTATTTGGGTATAGGAGAAATATCAAATATTACACAAATATAAGCTATAAATTCATTGTGACATTATACATAGGAGGGTATGATTTCAGGTAGAGTATAATATAATGCAATATACTATTGTGGTTGCTCTGTAATTTTAGCTGATGTGACTCAATGAGCAATGTACAGTTTTTTGCTCTAGTGGAAATACAAAAAGCTACTGCAGTTACTGTCCCCTAATATAATGTGAGAATCACCACTAATGGCCAATATTTTTTTGTATCTATATGAAATGGATTCAGTGAGACTGTTAAGGCATGCTTCAGGGACATTTTACTACTTCTAAAGAAAAGCCATCTCTGGTTCTGGACAAGTCAGGGGAAATGCTAAGCAAGTTACAAATACAGCTCCCAACCAAATCAAAGGTATGTTGAAGTGCAAGGAGTATGTCGTACCACAATATTTGAATGATAACTTCTTCTTCATCGACTGATTTCTATCAGAATTAATACTGTTCTCTATGAAAAGGAAAGAACCAATAATGATACCAGTAAATAGCAGCAAAAAGGCTGAAAACTATTTAACAGTTTCATGTATAAATATAGATTGCTCTGAATCCCATAGTCTTTCAATATGTTGATTATCATATTCCATATAAAACTGAATCATCAAAAACCCAAATTCAACTCCATTGGGTATCTACCAATTAACAAAGCTTTTCTGCCTCTTATGCAGTATCACATATTTATTAACTTTTTTGCCCTTTCCAATTTTGCCATATTTATTTTTGGAAATTTTTGTGCATTTTTAATGTTAGTAAAAAATTGATTTTCCCTGCAGAAATTCTTCAGCCAGTCCTACTGTCTATTTCTTCTAAAAGATTAATTTGTGTTACAGCAGATGACACATTTTCAAAAAGTATAGCAAAGTCATCTGCAAATGTGAGGCAATTTATTTCAGTTTTTTGTTTCCTCTTCTCAACTTTAATGGTGAAATCTTATATTCATTCAGTTTCTCATTCCAAAGTCTCACTACTTTTTCTACAACACAATAAAAAAGAATTGGTGATAAGCTATCATCTTGCCTATTTCTTCAATAAATTTCACTTTAGATACTGCCCCTGTAAGTGTTTCATGAATTACATTTACTACAGTAAAACCTCATTAGTGCGAACTCGCATAAGACGAACTCGAAAAATATTGGTCCCGCCAGGAATACACTAGTTCCTATGGTATGTTCTATCGGTTAACACAAATTTCAGTTAAGGTGAATTACGAACTCTGTGTAAGTTCCTAGCGTAATTAAATTTCACTGTAACACAAACTTCTGACCTTAGAGTATTCTAAAGCATAATTTTTTTTCCCCCAAAATTAATGTCGGAAATGTAGCTACAAAGCAAATTATACTTATTGTTGACTCGTTTTTAGCGTATTGTAGGTCGGTAGCCACGATTATCACCTCAACAATCAGCATATTCTGTACATTGTAATACATTCAATAATGTGTGCAGCAGCATTTAGGAGTGTACTCAGTGCCAGATTTGACAGGTGTTCTGTTAGTCATAGCCGTATTGAGTTGGAATACTGAATAAAAACTACAGTTACAACCGGTACCGTAGCAAGCGAAAATGGCAAAGAGGAAACAGACAGCTCTAAAGGTACAGTTAAAGCTTAAGATTCTAGATGAAGTGGACCAGGGTACCAAGAAAACAGCAATTGCAGGGCAGTTTGGAATGCCTAAATCTAATTTATCTACGATTATTAAGATTCGAGAAAAAATTATTAATGCTGCGGCGGCATCAGGTTCTGGAAACAAATCTAAATGACTCTGTACTGCCAAGTATGAAGACATCGAGATGTTCTGCTAGAATGGTTCAATCATATGCGTGCATCTAACATACCTTTAACTGGCCCTGTGATTCAGTCAAAAGCAAATGATATTGCTAAAGATATGGGCATCGAAGACTTCCCTTGTTCTGCTGGTTGGTTGTATCGGTTCCAAAAGAGACATTCAATTTCATCTGTACAAATTTGTGGTGAAGCAAATAAAGTTGATGAAGAAAGTGCAAACAGCTGGTTGCTTGTATTCAACCTAGTGAGGGAAAAGTATGTCTCGTGTGATGTGTTTAACATGGATAAACTGGATTTTTCTACAATCTTTTTCCAAAATCACACCCTGGGGATAAAAGACAATAAGTGTCACAGTGGAGCACGAAGCAAACGTGTAACTGTTTGTATTGTGCTGTAATGCTGGCGGCAGTGAGAAGTTTCGTTCCTGGGTTATCGGTAAATCCAAGAAATCACGTTGTTTTAAAAACATAAATATGGACACTTTACCTTGCATCTACTCTCACCACAAGAAAGCTTGGATCGATGGCACATCATTTCGCAAGTGGCTTCTTCGTTTCAACAGTCGAATGGTTGCTCAAAATAGACATGTTCTCCTTATATTGGACAGATGTATTGCTCATAACATTCTTGATCTGAACCTATCCAACATAAAGGTTCAGTTTTTTCCACCCAATGCCACAAGCCGCCTTCAGCCTTGGGACGAAGACATAATCTCTCTCATAACGAGAGCTTATCGTAAGCAACTTGTAAGAGCTGCAATTCGTGCTGCTGAAAACAATAGTGCAACCCCAAATTGGAATGTGCTTGATGCAATAAAAGCCATTGCAGCTGCCTGGAGCTCAGTATCGCCACATCATATAGGGAAGTGATTTAACAGAGCTTGGAGACACAGCAACACTGAAGATGTCCACGAGTTAGAAGATGCAACTTCACCTGATGAATGGACAGTTCTGCAGGACGTTGCGAACCCTGGGATTAGTTTCGAAGAATTCATTAGTGTAGACGACGATGTTGCCGTATGGGCTTCTGTGGAATCGGATATGCCAAAAGCTGTGAACGAGGTGCAAGAAGGGCCATCAGAAGAAAGTGAAGAGGAAGGGAATACAGATACCTTTCCACCTACTTCTCAGGAGATGTTTACAGCCTTGGACTGCTTAGAATGGTTTGCTTAACATCTGACATCACTGCTGGGTTTACGGACGCTATCATTACAATTGGTTGTGAACTTACAAAATATTATCGTTCCCATGAACATCAGCGAACCATGACCGAATTTTTTCCAAGAAAGTAACATACATAATTTGTGAGTACTTGGATTTTACAATCACTTTATAGTGTTGTAAGTCTACAATAATGTGATTGATAGTGTAGTGTATCGCACATTAGTGTACTGCTGTACATGTATACTTATGAAAATCTGTGTTTTTCACTTAACACGAATTTTTTTTAACACGAACTCCTGATTTTTCAGTTCCTTTGGATTCATGTTAATGAAGTTTTACTGTAATATAGACTTTACACCAAATATGGAGTTGCTTCATGCACAGTTTGTCTGTCAACAGAACCACAACCATTTTTGAACTCAACAAACATTACAAAAATATCTTTTGAGTTCAGTAATCTTTGGTGAATGATTGACTTCAGATTAAATATTTGTTCAGATCAGGACCTGCCCTTCCTAAACCCACCCAAATATTCACCTCAATGACAGTCCAGCGCCACTTCCACCCTGTTTAGTAAAATGTTGGAAAATATTTTACATGCAACTGGTAACACAGTTGCTAATGTCTTGTTTACTGCCTTTAATATGCAACAGATGTATCGAGGCTACCTCTGGGGTTCTTTTCTGGTTTTCAGATTTCCTCGAAAATTAATTATAGCTACTTTATTTTTATTTTTAGGAGAAACAGTTTCAAAAGTTCCACTGCAATACAGTCCTCTCTACTAGCTTTATTGTTTTTTAAGGTTTTAATACTTCATCAATTTCTTTGATGGTTATATGTAATTATTCTTCTATATTTTCATGAGTGTTTGAGAATCCCAGCTCATGGATTGGTTGTGGAAAATTAAGAAGCTGATCAAAATATTTTTCAATTATTTTGCAATTTTCAGTAATGTTTATGCCAATTTTGCATTTTAAGAGTTGGTACCCTTCTGTCTGCCCTTGTCTGAAAAAAGTTAAGATTATTATTTTTTTTAAAGTTTTCATCAATTTCTGCAAGTTTCCTCTTTTCAAAATCTCTTTTAATTCTTCTAATTATCCTTGATGTTCCCTTTCTTTGCTGTGTAAGTTGATCACAGCATTAAATTTTTCTTCGGCGTTTCCTGTTTTTCCACTTTTGACACTATTAAAGCTTCTTCACACACTTCCTTCTGCAATATTTTATTTTCATTTTCGAGTGACACAAATGTTTACTGTGTAGAATTATTGACTTCTTTAGATGATTCTGCCCAGTTTAGCTATTTTTTAATTTCATCTTGATACTTTTGAACTGATTCTTTTGCTATAGCAAGTCTGTCTGTATTACATTATAGTATTTTTTGTGATTTTTATTTTATTTTATGAGACATGAGTTTACCTTAATTTTAGACAGATAGTGATCAGGATTAAATTCAAGATTTCTTATTGCTTTCTCTTTCATAATTTCCTTAGTACTTTTCTGAGAAGGAAGCTAAATGATCTAACTGAAATTCTTCCAACATCAGGTTTGATGATATTCATGTTTTGACTTTTCTTGGGAAATTCCTGAATAAGGTTCCTTTTCCTGTATTATTAATAATATTTATGGTATATACCAATAGCATTTTAAAGCTGTATGAAAACACAGTATCACTTTCACAATGATTCCACAGTTAAATGAATATTTCTCACTACTGTACAAATTAAATGAATGAGTGATCTGTTAAGTTGTTTCAATTTTCTGCTTAACAATGCAATAGTGATGATACATGTGTTATATTATGAAGGCTCATCCTGATGAAGATAGAAGCTATGGGTTAAGGAGTAGTGCACAACACAAAGATAAGATATAATACCTCTGTTTCATGTCAGTGACTCAATGGCATACACCTCGGCCGGGGTTTGGTTTACTTGTCTGAAGTTTTATTTTCACACATTTACAGCCACTTCCTTTCCCACGTATTTACAATATCCCTCTTCACCAGTAACATAAGTGACTTCAGGGACATCTCACATGATTTTTTTGGAAAGCTCACTCACAAGCTTGCCTGGCTGCTGTAACTGTGATTTTACCACAACATTTTGATGTTCTGATCCAACAGACACCTCTTTACTCTGCTCCTGCAGAGAATACAGGGTGTCTTGGATGTTCTGAGCAATGTTCTTTTCCGGGTACATTCTATGGATGTTCTGCAGGGTACTTTGAAAGCTGGTGCAGATGAATAAAATCTTTCCATAGGCAAATCTCATCTCCTTGAGAGCCATGATCACATAAATTGGCACCCAAGATAAATCTTGATAGTAGGCAAATCTACAGGACATTATTTGGTAAGGCAATGGAACAGCCAATGCACTCCCTCTGGTATGCTGGTCTGACAAATCTGAATGCCTGTCAGGAGAAATGGACTCAAAACAGGCGGCCGCACTATCTGTGAAGAGCTGCTGTCACCAAGATAGTGACACCCGTAATTTCGCAAGTGGATGCTTTGACCAGCAGTTCTTGCTGCAGCTGAAATAAACACAGCTGCACAGCCAGCAATACATCATTCTGGTATCCACTTCTGTTGTGTGCAGTTGATGCTACGTCTGGTTCCCGACTGCCTCTACTACGTTATCACATCGTCTCAGTTTCTAGCTTGGTCACTCTTTGGAATCTGTTTGTGTGTTGTTCATTTATCCATCATGAACATCTCACCTTGGACATATGCTTTTGTTAGTTACATCAACCACTAGGACTGTTTGGGTCCTCCCAAAATTCAGTCTTGAACTGATTCTCCTCACTATGTCTGAGAGACTGCCACCACACGGCCACAGCTGTTTGCCTGTTTGGAGCCACCTGTGTAGACTACTCTGTCATCAAAATCCTAGTTTTAAATGCAAATGGATGTATGCTAATAGATAAAATCTGTCATATTCAACCTGTATGCAAGGAATTTAAAATTTATTTAGTTTCTCTTTACCAGCCACAGTGGCTGCTTGTTGCAAATGTGAGAGGACCTTGATATCTGCTATATTGTTTCCCATTACAAGTTGTTTCACTCATGATCACTATTGGCTTCATAGCTTCTGGGCAGTTCCAAATAGTTGCTCTCCTGGAGGGTCAGTGATGATGAAGGATGCTGCAGAATCTTTGAACAACTTAGCTTTAAAAACATGTTATATGGCCAGGGGCTCCCATCAAATAATAAGTGGTGGCTCACCAGAGGCCACAGATAGGACTTGTTCTGTTATCGTATGTTGTTAATCTAATGCCAGAATGGTGTGCTGTGTACAATGCCATTAAGTATGAAGTTGGGTTGAACCATAAATGGTCCATCTGTAGTCAAGATGGGGCCAGATGAATGATTTGTAAAATATCTGTAGACAGGCTCTGTTACTACCTCAAACCATGAGTTTCTTATTACTGGGAATTAATTTCATTAACATAAATCAAAATGATTCTTAGAATTTTAGCAACTACACAGGAACACATAAGAAAATGTTTCAATTGTAATCTTCAATCATACAATGTTGGTATCACACTTACCAGATTAACAATTTCTCAATATGAAACCTACTGGATTATGAATTTCTCAAACTTCTAACAATGTAAAAGGTTCATTTCATGTTCACATTATTTAACTTCACCAATGGCAAATTGGTATACAGATCATTTAACAAATATCATATATTCATTATTCAATAGCTAAATGTACTAGTGAATATTAGTTAAGCTTGGAAAAACACATTTCTTTGGGGTTCGCTGCTGCAGATGTAATATGAATAACTGAAGAAATGAATGACACACATAAGGAACACGCACTGTTTTATCACAGTACTTTGTTCCACCATTGCAAGCTTCTCTTAGCTACACCCAGATTCTACTTGTAATCATGCTACTCTGTAAAATAATTTCAAATTACTAAATTCAAGGACAGAAAGAAACAGAATAACATGAAGCATAAAATGGTATAGATGAAAATTTTAAGCATTTAATACAAGACAAAAATAGTATTTCCATTTATATGATTTGATCCATTCATCTCTCTCTACAGTGCCCACAATAAAACAGCTTGAGACAAGTGTCGTTAAAAACTATAAAAATATAAAAGTTTTCAAAAATAAATGTATAAACAAATTAATTCTCCCCACTTGCAGAATAAATCCATGGACATCACCATTTCCTAAAACTATAGATACAGTAAGAGAATAAATCAGTAGTAAAGAGACAAAAATATTTTCAACAGATACTAGAGTCTGACTAATTACTAAACTAAAATATAATGAATCAGCCAGCCACTCTGCAATGTACTAGAACTTTCCAATTAATGTTTTGGGCTGGAGTCCAGACAGTTAAGAAAATTTAAACATGAATTACACTCATTTTGTAGTCATCTAAAATAGAGGGCAAGTCTTTACTCAAATTTACTGCTACTGAATCAAAATACAAAATGTATCCTGTTAAAATGTAACCTATTGTGGTGTGTGCACCTCAGCTACTAGAAAAAGGTGGATCCTCTCACAAGAGTAAATAGACTTTGACTTGAAGATGGAGTAGTCACCTTATCATTAGGCTATCTGAACATGACCCGTGGTCAGACCAAAACTTCCTTATGTCGTCAACCATCTGTCTACAACCTGTTCTCATACATCTATTATTATGTATATTGCTGTACAGACGAGACATTTTACTCAAAAGTTGCTTGCCCATGTTGACAGATAAAAATGGTACTGCAGTGCCTGTGCTATTCCAAATTATGATGCATGCACGTCCAAAGAAATAAGCACTGTGGCGACTATAGCTGTTATAAAATATGTGAAATGTATTCACAATTGTGAATATGGATAATCATCAGCTGTACAATCAGGGTGTATACGCGAACAAGGAAAAAAAATCCTGTATTTCCCAGTTAAAAATACACTTTCTCCCGGATGAACGCATGCTTTTTCCATGTTAAGTGACAGTATATTTTCCGTCTGAACTGTAAAACTTATCAATCCTTTCGAATGGTTTTGGTTTTATGCACAGGTGTAGAATTTCCCTGCACTTTAGAAAACAAAACTCAGAGAAAAAGGCACATTTTGAAAAAATCTTTGATGTGCAGCAACATGTACGCTGCATATTTTCGTATTACGGAAGTATAAATTCAAATTCCACCAAACACTACATGTTACTTTCCGAAGCATTGAAATCGAGCTTGTGATATTCTTTCGTAAGCCAGTAATAGCTCATGTCACGTGATCTTGCCAGCCGATGACAGTGGATATTCAGAGCATTGTGCACGTGATGTAGTCAGCCAATACCAACATTACCATTAAGTAGCGCAAACAGACAAACAGGGAGAGTTAACGGTTTACATTAATATACATAGTACTGCTACAAGGAAAGCAAAGCTTTCACATATAACATTGGTCTCAAAGGTTCATAAGCTGCATGAGAAACTACGATTTCACATAAAATACTGATCTTTTTTGCACATATTACACTTTAAGATATATCACAGAAATGTGCCAGTAAAATTTTTAATAAAGACATAAATGTCTGATCTTCTGGGCTCAAATTTCTTCTAAATGGCTCATTATCAAAGAGCTGATTTTCAAATAAGAGTCAAAAGCTCTGTGATTTAAGAAATTCATTGTACATTCTCACACATAGTTCAACTTGTGTAAAAGGAAGTTTACTTGAAAGTAATGCTTTTCAAACCACCATTCACAATATTTTCCTGTGACCTGTTAGAAATAGGTTCTTTTCAGCAGTTGCCAGAGAGCGCCAGATAACAGGCGCCACCGCGCTTGTGCAGCTACGATGACGTAGGAGGTCTGTATGTTCCTATGAGTAACACATTAAAAGATCTTACATGATGCCATGAAAGAAACAAGACATCAGAGGATACTCCAAGAGCATCAGGATTTTGAACCATACTAAAATGTGCACATTTAAATTGCACACTTAAAGTGCTCATTCACATGTCAAGATTCCCAATGAAGTAGGCCTTGAACTGATATTAAGCTTTTCAGTGTGGTTTTCGGGATGTAAGTTTTCTAGGAGTAAGAGTACTGTATTATCTCATGTTTGGTTCTTTATTATGGCATAATTCTGTAAATGCTAGATGAAGAAAACATACACTTAAAATGCTGCGAACAGTTGAAACTAACCAATAGCGTGGAATTAAACAATTTGTTTCAAATACATTGACTGCCTCAGCGGAAAAGATTAATAAAAGCCAAATTTCTACATCTGCATCTACATGGTTACTCTGCAATTCACACTTAAGTGCCTGGCAGAGGGTTCATCGAACTATTTTCATACTACTTCTCTACCATTCCACTCTCGAATGGCGTGTGGGAAAAAGGAGCACCTAAATCTTTCCATTCGAGCTCTGATATCTCTTATTTTATTATGATGATCATTTCTCCCTACATAGGTGAGTGTCAACAAAATATTTTCGCATTCGGAAGAGAAAGTTGGTGATTGAAATTCGTCAATAGATCTCGCCGCAAAAAACATCTTTCTGTCAGTGACTGCTGCCACCCCAACTCGCGTATCATATCAGTGACTCTCACCCCTATTGCGCGATAACACGAAATGGGCTGCCCTACTTTGCACATTTTCAATGTCCTCTGTCAATCTTACCTGGTAAGGATCCTACACCGCACAGCAATATTCTAGCAGAGGACGGACAAGTGTAATGTAGGCTGTCTCTTTAGTGGGTTTGTCGCATCTTCTAAGTGTTTTGCCAACAAAGTGCAGTCTTTGTTTTGCCTTCCCCACAATATTATCTATGTGGTCTTTCCAATTTAAGTTGCTTGTAATTGTAATTCCTAAGTATTTAGTCGAATTGACAGCCTTTAGATTTGTGCAATTTATCGTATACCCTAAATTTATCAGATTTGTTTTAGTACTCATGTGGATGATCTCACACTTTTCTTTGTTTAGTGCCAACTGCCATTTTTCGCACCATACAGAAATTCTCTCTAGACTATTTCATAATTGGAATTGATCATCTGATGGTTTTACTAGATGGTAAATTACAGCATCATCTGCAAACAATCTAAGGGAGCTGCTCAGATTATCACCTAGATCATTTATGTAAATAAGGAAAGGCAGAGGGTCTATGACACTACCTTGTGGAGTGCCACATATCACTTCTGTTCTACTCGATGATTTACCGTCTATTACTACGAAGTGTGACCTCTCTGAGAGGAAATCATGAATCCAATCACACAACTGAGATGATACTCCATATGCACGCAATTTGATTAATAGTCGCTTGTGAGGAACAGTATCAAAAGCCTTCTGGAAATCTAGGCATATGGAATCGATCTGAGATCCCTTGTCGACAGCACTCATTACTTCATGGGAATAAAGAGCTAGCTGTGTTGCACAAGAACGATATTTTCAGAATCTGTCTTGGTTATATATCAACAAGTCATTTTCTTCAAGGTGATTCAAATGTTCAAGTACAGTATATGCTCCAAAATCCTACTGCAAATTGAGGTCAGTGATATGGGTCTGTAATTCAATGGGTTACTCCTATTTCCTTTCTTGAATACTGGTGTGACCTGTGTTACTTTCCAGTCTTTAGGAACAGACCTTTCTTCAAGTGAGCAGTTGTATATGATTGCTACGAAAGGCGCTATTGTGTCTGCACACTCTGAAATGAACCTTATTGGTATATCATCTGGACCAGAAGACTTACCTTTCTTAAGTGATTTGAGTTGTTTCGCAGCACCTAAGATATCTGCTTTTATGTCACTCATGCTAACAGCTGTTCTGGTTTTGAATTCTGGAATATTTACTTCACCTTCTTTCGTGAAGATGTCGTCGTCTAATATTGAAGAAGCTGTTAATACAAATAGTGCCCAAGACTGGTATGGTTTCTTGAGCTAATTATGTCTATTTTGTCACTGTCTGTCAGATAAAAGCCAATAAGCCTTTCTTTAGCAAAAATAAATAAAAAAATAAAATAAATAAATAAAAATCTTCATTGTTCTGCAAGGCAATTAATGTTTGACTCTCAGAAAGGTGGAAATAAAATAAAATCTTAAACTAATAACATATTTTAGACTTCCGTAATTATGTGAATGTATTTTAGTTCACTTGATAGCTGCCGGCCATAGAAATCCATTTTGTTTTCATTTGATGTGAGAGCAGCAAATAAAGAGGAAACAGCAAAATCACTAAATGTAAACACAGGTCACAGGGAGACTACCCACTTATCCACTATAACTCAGACTGTTCTGTGCATCATCCCCGGATCTATGATATTTCCGAACTGGGGCAACACTAGACTGAGTGTGCCCCCCCCCCCCCCCCTTCCCCCCAAACTCCCTCAAGTATTTGAGACAGGACATCAAAACTTTAAAATAGGCTCATTTTGTAGTGTACATCTTTCTGAAGAGTCTGATACATAAAACATGTGTGTTCAAGGAAATGCTTGACTCTGTTGATTTGAATCGTATATATTTTGTAATGGATGCCATCAAACTATATTCCGGATAGTGGAAATTAAAATGTCCTGCGGTGCCCCTCCTGCTCCCAGTCAGCTGGTTTTATTATATATAAAAAAACTCTCAATTAATGCTGGATAGGATTATTTGTAATCAGGTGAACAAAAGCTCTTCAGAAAATTTGCACTCTTTATTGCCTATTAGCTAATAACTTGCTGCTTTGTGTGACATAAAATTAAATATAGGACACGTAATACCAGTAAAGACAAGAGACAAGCAAGACAACACACATTTCATCAATCCTTAGCTCCTAGAATTTTTCTCTCTCTAATCTAGCTACAGCTTTACATGGTGTGCTCTCCTTTGTGTGAAAGGATCTCTTACCTCATCAAACGTTTTGCTACATGAAAAATCGAAATGTCACTGTCTAATACTGAAAAAGTTGTTAATACAAATAGTACCCAAGACTGGTGTGGTGTCTCGAGCTAATTACGTCTATTTTGTCACTGTCTGTCAGAATAAAAGACAATAGGCCTTTCTAACATTGCAGAAATTGTAACACACCCCAAATAAACGAGACAGTTTTGGCACAAATGGTCATTTTTATAACAGAATATAATTCACGAAACACAATATCAAATGCCTATTAGGCCTACTACAAGCAAAAAGCTCTATGTTAGGAAATAGTTTCACATTTCATTCATACACTCAAGTTTCTCAAGCATGAGATAGAAAAGTAGTAGTACGAAATTTTTATATAATTTTGGAATTGTCATAATCTTTCATAATGTGTGTGATGTCCCTGTTTCTTCTCCTGGCTCGTTCTAACAATCAATCTTGTCATCACTAATTCTGTAACTATTCCTGCCAGTGTCAAAACTTATTTGCCAGTTAACTTCACTATCCTCTGCAAAAATCACCTGTTTGGTTATCCTGCGATTATTCTCCATTTAGGCATTGTAACATGTTTGTACAATGCGTCTTCCGCAATGCTTCCAGAATGGAACTTAAGCGGCTGCTAGCTGGGGACTGTACAACTTGCCTTAACTAGATAGCAATCTGGTCAAAAAAATTTTTGTCAAAATTTCATTTTCTTGTATACACCGAGAAGATAATATGTAATCTTTCTTACATGTCATTCCTGTTAGTCATTTATTTCCACTCAGTAGCCCGAATCTATGGATTTCGCTAGTAACTATAACAATGGTGATCGTTCGCAAACCGCTCGCTGTTCGGGAGTGGAATAGTAGAGGGATACTATGATTGTGGTTCGATGAACCCTCTGCCAAGCACTTAAATGTGAATTGCAGAGTAGTCATGTAGATGTAGATGTACATGTAGATGTAGTAGATGTAGTTAACCACATAATCAGACAGCGATTGGCATTCATCCGTTCGGCTTCACACTGCTCAGCTGGTACAGCCCATTTTGTCTGCAGGAAAGTTTATTTGTAGATGCAATGAGGATTCCCCTGATAGAGACATCACCTACACTATCCACACATTCACAAATCAAGTTATGATTCATTAAGAAATCAACTTAGAATGTGTTCAAAAATGTTCAATAAGCGACAGGGGAGCATTTCAAAATCATATGAATAATCGACAAACCAATGTGCACTGGATGCTAGGCGCTTTGTGAAAGAAGGTTTTTTTCCTCAAGAATATGAATTTGGTGCCCCGCCCCCTCTCCTAGATCTAGGCCTGCTGCGCATGAGAGAATCTGGCATTTTGGGTGCACCAGTAAAATTTTTCTCACTAGCATCTAGCTGCTTGCTACGACTGCTTACACAGCCAAGAACCACATTTCTGTAGCCAGAAGCAGGAGAAGGTACTACTCATACGTAACTCAACTGCACATGCGCCTGCTTGTAACTGCTAAAATGAATCTAATGTAAACAGTTGTGATGTCTCACTCATTGGAGGCAATTTGTTGTTATGAAGCACTGCATAGTCTCCCTAAAGCGTCTGACACATTTAGCTGTTGGCAGACGCTTGTATGAGCACAGTGTTTTGTTGTTGTATATGGCATATTTCCTTTGCAATTTAAGTTTTATTTTTGTTTCTTTCTCTCATTCATGTTTTGTTGCTGTAGTATTATTCTGAAGTAGCAGGATACAGTAATATCCTTTGTTAGAGAATAGGTTCTTACCAGTCAAAACCACAAAAATTTAACAGAAAACAAAAACAATGAAAAATTCCAGGAATTCTAAAAAATTCCCGGGTTTTTCTGGGTTTACTCCCAGATGAAAATATTCCCAGATTTTTCCCGGATCTCCTGATTGTCCCAGATTGTATGCACCCTGACAATGGAATGATGACAATGAAAATTTGTGCTGAACCGGAACTCAAACCTGAATTTCCCACTTATTGTGAACAGGCAGACCCAAACTTCCATATGTTGTCAGCCATGTGCCTACAACCTGTACTTGTACATCTATTATGTATATTCCATTGTACAGCAATTGCAAATACATTTCACGTATTTCATAATGGCTGTAGTTGCCACAGTGCCTGTTCCTTTGGACGTGTATGCATGTCCAAAGGAACTTTGCAACACAATTCTGAATAACATAGGTACTGCAATATCAAAGATAATTACTTCATGGTACGTCATTGACTAGCAGGTTTGGCTGCAGTGCCTACTATTTAGACCTGCTCAATTCCCAATGACTCTGCACAAATCAAGACAGCACATCCTTCTAATATTCCACAGTTGTTGAAGGGTGCCCTGAACTGCATAGTTTGTTTTAACTGCTGGGTGCACAGACCTCGCGGCTTGAAATGTACCATGCAAGTAGAAACAAATGAGAAGTTGTTGAGCCTTTAGGGTGCTTGTAATTCTATCCTAGGCACTATGACAGAAAAGAGGCACAACTTCTTGTATCCCAAATCTAAGTTTGACACTCAGCCCACATAAAAAAAAGTTGTATAGAATGAAAATTGCCTTAAAAAGGGTTATAAAAGTGCAAGGTGGCACACACTATTTAGTATACAACTCTGACTCTAGACCTCTTGAGTAATCATGAAAAATATTCACTACACATGCTCAAACATGCTAGTCCTCCAGCCTCAGCACAAGACTGACTTGAGGGCCAGTTCTGTAAGGGCTCATGTTATTTTTATCATTTAATGGTATACCACATCTAGGACTGTCAGAGAGGATGACCTGTCCAGCCATAAACTGAACATAAAAAGGATTGGCAATGGATCTATAGAACTGTAAGAAGCAGGTCTCATTGACAACCCATTTGTATTTGAAGTATTTAATCATATTTACAACTTCAGAGTTATTTTTTCACATTTAATAAGTATGTTTATGATCATGAAGACCAAGAACTTCACAGATATTTTAAAAGTAAGAAGAAAATCTCTCAGGCATTACTCAAGTAAGTTAAAAACAATACCATTTTAAAACTAGAATTTTTCCCTGGTTCTCCCACTTTCTAAGCGATCTAGTGACATCTGAAGTAGGAGGAAGTTGCTGGCAAGACTGAGAAAGAAGCAAAAAAATACAAAATCACTGTGCTTCGAATCACATCACTGATGTGTGGGAACACTTTTTGTTGAATGAATGAGAGTATAGTTCCCACCTTGGATTAAGACTTTGCTCTGCACATAAGGACTGTTACAACTTTCGAGGGAATCCATGGAAACCCCCTACTATGAAGCTAGTATAGTGTGATCTGCTGCTATGAGGTGTTAAAGGCTTTACAAATGTCAAAAACATTCCCCAAAGGTGCTTCCATGCAGGAAAGCTACGCATACAGCTCTTTCCAGTAGGGCCAAGTTATCAGTGGTGGACCAATACTTCTTGAACTCATACTTACAGTATATGATATTCTTCAATCTCAAATTCACTATTATTAAGAAGAACTTTCCAAAAGAGTTGAGGCAACACTAAAGTAGTCATCTGTTAACATACAATAATTTCCTACCATTAGGAGGTGAACTATTGGTGTCTCACCAAGGGTCTGAATATTTTCCTTCAAACCAGATATGATTTATTATAACATCTTGGAAGAAAAGTTTTTATTTGTCACATATGTGGTATAACAAGACACACTGGTCAAGTATTCCCAACAACAGACAAATCAGTTTCCATGCAGAAAAAAGGTTCTAAATTTGTTGAATGAAAGTGACATTTTTCCACATAGGCTGTAATATTTATTTAGATTTTATCTTCATTATACAACCAGTGTCAAATTATAAAGCTATTTTTTAGTATTTATATAGAATAAGGTGTCATAAACATGAAAATGGCAGTGATCTTACATAATATGCTACAATTTGTGGAAGTTTATGAATTATTGTAGAAATACTATTGCCCATGATTCTACCATAATTTGCTATCCATTATGAACAGTAATACATTGTGCTAGTGTGCTGCCATTTTCATGCCTATGACACCTTGGCCTAGGCAGGCAATCAAAATGGGCTTTTTAAGCCAAAATTGGTTGTGTATGTACGAAGAAGTCTTAATAAATGTTTCAGCTTGCAAGGAAAAATGTAGCTTTCATTCAACTGTTGTAGGGCCTTGTATTGGCGAAATTTAATATCATCACGGTCACTCTGCAGTTTCTTTGACACAGTTAAAAACAAATAATGGAAAATCCAGGATGGAATAATGACAATTTTCTGGAAAGGATAGGTTACTACTCACCATACAGCACAGATGTTGAGTCGCAGATAGAAACAACAAAAAGATTGCCAAACAGGTAAGCTTTCAGCCAAAAAGGCCTTCTTTCGAATGGGATTACACACACACACACACACACACACACACACGTGTTCATAAGTACAAACCTCTGTGTGTGTGTGTGTGTGTGTGTGTGTGTGTGTGTGTGTGTGTGTGTGTGTGTCAACATCACCACTCTATAGTGGGTAGCAATCTATCTTTTCCATAATATTGCAGTTAAAAGTGAGCTGAATACACTTCTCAAATGTTGTATAAAAAGCGATCTATGTTGTCCAAGCTACAAGCACAAGCAAGCAGCCACGAGTGCCCCCCCCCACCCCCCACACACACACAAACTAATAATTTTTTAGAACACAAAAAAACAGTCAACTAAAAATGTTACCTTGCATGCTATAACTGGCCAGAAGAATAGCTTGTTTTACATCACAACTCATGCGACCTTCAATGACATCTGCTTTCAATTGCAGAAAGTAGTGATATCTATAGAAACAAAATAAAAAATACAAAAAGAAAACCTCAAATGGCCAGTCTCTTAGATAATCTTCCACAATACCAAAAATATATATAACAATTATAAAAATGTAAATACATGAAACACTACCTCGTCATTTCATCATGAATCAAGTTGACTCCAGATATATAGTACATGACTCGCAACAATAAATTTGGTTCACGGGCATATTTATCCAGTTGCCTTTTCAGCGGTCTGTCCATCTCCACCCAGCGAAGGCGGGGAGGTTCATGCAGGGATACATACCGCAGACCAAAAAACTCTGGCTGTCAAATATAATTTACAGCAGTAAAATTACATCAAACTCCTGGAGTATTGTATGTTCATTATACAGTAATTACTTCTAAAAATGCACATTCTCCTTATATACTGGCAGTAAACTTATGCATCCAAAATCAAAACAAAAAAAAGAGAACCATTGCAGATATTGCCAACAGCTCTTTGAATTATTATTTAACTTACCTGCTGCAAGGTAAGCCGTTGGCATACATTGTCCAAACAATCTCGGCCACTGCTCTCTGAAGACAATGTGCATTCTATTGTTGTACTGTCAAGCAGTTCAACACAGATAACATATACAGATTTAGATGCCACATTGTACTGACGGCTCTTTTTCAGTCGCAGTCTGAATGGCATATTACTGGATACTTTTCTGAAATCACAATTACATCTGCAATAATACTTGCTGAAACAGATTATTATTATACAATGCAAACTTTCATCATCAGTATTGACATCACTTGCTATTTTAGATTATGTGGATATTATGTTGTGGTTCAAGGCATGTTTCTGTACATAACATTTCATCTCCTAAAGCATAAGACATCTTCAAAGGCCTTTGACTTCATTAGTTGACTTCTGAACTCTAATAAGCTCAGCAAGTTGAACTGTTTATACTTACCCTCACAATGGGTGACTCACGATATTATCTGATCGCCACCGCTGCCATGAGAAGTAGATACATTTGCTTCATTTAGCACTTATCTCCACAACTTGACTAATTTCATTCTCCCTCTTTTATATTAATGAAAAATTAGGCACACAAACATGCCTTAAACCATATAACTAAAATAACCAAGTTAATTGCTGTTATAAAAATACTATGATAAATAAAATACAAAGCATCAAGTTTAGTTTCTAAATGTGCAGTTCTAAAGCACCGACTGCACACTGACCAGCACGGTGCAGTGAAAAGGCATCAAGAAGGTGCTGACCTGCACGCCAATGGAAAGAGCAGGTAGCACCACACCTCCAGGAATACACGAGTTCAACGTCCTCTGTCAATGGTGACTCAACAAGTCACCCATCGCTGGTTGGTCCCAGCTCGGTCACAGACTTTGAGAGCATCAGTACTCAGTAATAGGAAGACTTAGCCTGCTTTCTGTGAGCAGTAATAGAGAATAAATGTAACAGTATGTATGACGCACATGAAGGACATCAAGCCACCTCATATTGAGAAGTTAAGTCATGTTTCTTTCCTTAATAGAAATGAAATTTTCTATTAATTTGAATGAGTGTGTACAGATCATTTTGGATTCCTGCCACTGGTTATTGCATCTTCTCTCCCTCCTCGTTTGTGTCTGTGCTGACTCCCACTGTTACAGAGCCAACACTGAAGATTTAATATAGGTGTGTCACCCACTGACATTTTTATGTCTGTATCTAGAGAACATAATTTTTTATGATTTTCACCAATTAACATCAACATCATTCAATAAACTATTGGGCTCAAACCTTACAGTTCGAAACAGAGAGAGTGCCAACCAAGGTGCTATTGCTTTCGGGCATATGGGTTGGCTACGTGTCAGTTTCATGACATTAATGAAGTCTAGTTTTAAATAATCCGTAAGATGTAAGAAACGCAGCAATGTATTTTGAGTGCTGGAATCAATTCAGCTACATTTACTGAGCAATTGAGTAATTATTCAGAAGACAACTGTCTTTTGGTTATACATCTTGTAGCATAAATTCATTTTTGTTTTTATGTATATTGTAATTAGATCATTAATTTTTCCAGTATACCGAGCATTTTTTCTTTATATTGATGTCAGGAGTTGAGAAAGATGCTTGCACTCATTGCTATGAAATATGCTGCCTGATCTCAGTCTATCATTGACTAGTTACAGCTCCATGCTTATCTTGCATTCACATCACACCTCACAATGGGCACTGTTAACACTGGTGTGGATGAGCTGACCTCATGGTAGGGAGAGACTCAGTGAGTTTCTGGAACATCTTAACTCACATCACTCAAGTATTAACATCACCATGGAACTGGAAAAGGATGGTCAGTTACCATTTCTGGATGTACTTGTCAAAAGACAAGCAGATGTGTTGTTTGGCCACAGGGCATGTTGCAAACCGTCACATAGTGATTTATACCTGCAAGCCAGCAGCTGTCACCACCCAGTGCAGGAGAATACAAATCTGAAGACACTGGTCCCCAGGCCACACATCTTTTCCGACCCAGATATTTAGCAGCTGAAATACAGCATCTATGATCAGTCTTCTGCAAGAATGGTTACGCAGCCTTCAACCAGCCACACCACCACATTATCTAGAAGATGAGCAAGAGACTGTGGCATACTTGTCCTATGCAGGATCTATTTCTGCAAAAATCAGCAGGATTCTCAAGCCCCAAAGCATCAAATGTGTGTTCCGTCCACCTACCAAAATAAGTGGAGTACTGGAAAACATGAAACATGACTTTTGGGACTAAGAGAGCCAGAATTTATGAGGTACTTTGCCAATGTGGCATGTTGTACATTGGCCAAACAACTAGTATAGTGCACATCAGATGCAAAGAACATCAGAGGCACATCAACTACGACAGGCAACTAAATCAGCCATTGCCAAGCACTGTCTGGAACTCAAGTCATTCCACGAAATATGATGAAATGAGGATTTCGGCACAGATCCCAAGACACTGGGACAGTGTTGTAAAAGAGTCTATAGGGGTAAAGGTGATGGAAAACCTCCTCATGAATCGTGACACTGGGTGCCAACTCACAAGGGGAGATCACGATCTTCAGATCACAGATTTACTCCGAACTTTGTACACTTTTAGTAGTCTATTAGGACAACATCAAGTGTATATATATATTTTCAACACTAGCCATATTATTTCATACATTTTGCCGCTGAACAGTTATATGATGCAAAGATATGTGTATCAGCATGAAATTTTATTGAATTTCCAATGTTATTTGGTTGTTTGCAAACTTTTATCATCATAGCAAATACTACATTTATAATTATTAAGTAAATGACTAAATACTTAAAAGTTTTCCTGAAGATGCATGCCTGTCATGATTTCTGGTACCAAGGTACCACGAACTGCTGTACACCTGGATGGTTTGATCTGTAGACACATGTTTCAAGGACAGTGGTCAAGCTTAGAAAGTCCCAGTCAAACACCGATAAATACAGGTGTAAATAACTTTATTCAATAGTACAGTGAGTTACAGTAAGCCAGAATATGAGGGTAATGCACAATTAATAGTCGGGTGTGCTTTTGACATTACAAGTTGCAGGATGATGTTTTTCTTACAGACATGGAAAACATAAATTAAAATGGCACCTACCATATCAAATGAATGCAATCTTTCTGAATGCTCAATGAATCTTCAGAGTTTCTAAGGAAAAACAGAGGTGGTTGATATTTTGAAAAATTTATCTTTCTTTTGACAATTTCGATGCAAACCAAGGGTAGCACAACGTTGTCGCATATATCAGTGCCGAATATTGGCAATGTACGATTGAATGTGTTTGAATAGCATCTTCACGAGAAGCAATTTCTCTTTCATTGTCAATAAAATATGAACAAGTCTGAAGAGGCTTGATAAAGTTTTTAAATTGCCAAGAGAAATAAAAATCATATAATATCTGTTGTAATAATAAGTTAGTTAAAAGCAAAATAACACTGAAAATTCAATAAAAGTTCATACAAATACATGTGTTTTTTTCATTATATTACCTTTGAAATGTAATATGTATGAACTAATATGACCAGTGTTGAAAAAAATATAATTTAAAAAAAGAAGAAGAAGAAGAAAGGAAAAAAAAAAAACATAAGCAGGACTCAATCCAGTGATCCCCTGATTACAGAGTTCGAACACTAACCCATGACTGCCACCAGCTCATGCTCAGGATCACAACACACCAGTACATCACTGATGCATAAAACTTCTCTTGCAATTTTCACAAAATTGCAAAAGATGTATGCGTTACTGTTTGCACATTATGTTTTCCAAATGGACTATTAGAAGTGTACAAGATTTGAAGTGAACCCATGATCAAAATGTTGTGGCCTCCCCTTGTCAGTACAAGTGCTGCACTGAAGCTGTTGAAAACATAATCAGGACAATAGCAGAACTCCATAAAAAGAAGAACTGAGGGTGTGGACATGGGGAATGAACCTTAGACGGAGCAGCAGGCACACCAGACTGAAGATGGAACTTCGCAGGATGCTTCTAATGGGAGCAGATGGCAGAGGGAACACCTTGAAATGCACTGGACTGAAAACTGAATGCCAGTACACAGACAAGTGCACTAAACCGAAGACAAAACACCAGCACTCGGCCCAACACACCAGACCAAAGAGGGAACACGTAAGAATGTTTGCAATGGGAGCAGACTGCAGAGGGAACACCTGGAACCACACTGGAGTGAAAACAGAGCACCATCACATTGGCAGACACAGAAGACCGAAGAGGGAATGCTGAAGGGACACTGCTAATGGGCACAGACTGTAGTCAGAATGCCTGAAACCAACCACGGAGGGTGAAGACCATAGGTATAAACACTAAGCCCATTCCACTAGGCAAGCACATCCACCATCACAATTAGTACAGTGTGCAGCATTAAAGTCTATATTTACAAACTGTTAATCTGATAAGTTATTACAAACTCTCATCTTCTTTATGTATTTAATACTGATTGCTGATTTTCAGAACAATATGAATAGTTGGTGTTTGAAGCAAAATTATTGCAGCATATTTTACAGTTAACTTCAACAAAACAACATGTAACTCAATTATCTGTTTTACAGCTACCAGTTTTGATTCTTTTCACCTACAATGATAAAATTGTGGTTAACAAGCACAAAATTTTTGCCATTATTTTGTAAAGAAAATAAAAAAAGGAAGGAAGGAAAGTTAAGCTTTAACATCCCACTGACAACTACAGTATCATAGACAGAACTCAAGCTACGAATCATTAAGGATGGAGAAAGTAATTGGAGATGCCATTTTCGTAGAAACCATTCCACTATTCGCCTTTGGTGATTTAGGGAAACCATGAAGACCAAACCCTGGACATCCAACTAATGATCTGAACCTTGGTCCTTACATATTTGAGTCCACCGTCTTAACCTCTGCGCCCCTGTGGTCATGCAGACTGAGGCAGCTCTGACAGAAGACTAGAAACTTCATTAAATCACATTGCTATCTACCTGTTCAAAAACACACAAAATATAAGTGCACCCACTTGCTGTGTGATGCAATACAGGAAGAATTTATAAATGAACATTTATGTGGAATGTCCAGAAAGTAAGTGCCCTTTTGGAAAAAAACCTCATAAAAACATTTTTTTTTTCAAACCAAAATTTATTTTTACAAGAAAGAGCATTTCTTAAGCTATTTTTCTACATAATTGCCATTTTATTTATTTATTCTTTTTTTTTCCTCGTTGAGTTCCTTCTCAGAGGTGAAACCACCACTGTTGTATGATACTGTGAAACACTGAGAAAATGTGTGGAATGCTCACTCAAGGCATGATGTTGCTTCATGACAACACATTCCCATTCTGCTGGTGTCACTCAAAACATTATTCAACAATTCAGTTGGAAGCACTTGGATGATATGGCATACAACTCCAATCTCACACCTTCTGACTAATTTTTTGGGAAGGTGCTTTGACAGCAATGACAATGCAAAAAACGGCGTTCAGCTGTGGATGTCTGCACTGGCACGACATTTCTATGAAGAGGGCATAGAAAAGTTGGAGGTTCCTGCTATTAAAAACTCTGAACAATGGTGGCAGCTATGTGTAGAGAAACAGTTTAAGAAATGCTCTATCTTGTAAAAATAAATCTTGATTAGGGAAAAAATGTTTTTATGGTTTTTTTTAAGACAGTACTGACTTACTGGACATGCTCTGTAAATCAAGTCAGAAGCCAAGGAATGACAATCACAATAAATCTCCTTAAATGCAGATTAAGTACTTCTCCTGGGCAACTTTTCTCACACGACTGTTGAATTCTTGAGTGGAAGTAACCAACCAATCAAAAAACTGTATGTAGGCCCATATGTAGCCATATACTAATAAAATGTGTGTATCCAATGAACAAATGAAGCATTCAAATTCACTATGTTTACTGTGAATTAGAGGTGGCCAAACGGTTATTCTGGAGTGACAGTAATCACGGTTCCAGTTATTCTTTGATAACCATTATTTTTAACGGTTATCAATAACTGTCAAGTTATTTTTCACTACTGAATACTCTGATGGGGTTGCAGTTAAATAATGATATATTTGGAATCCATCAGTTTAGATATCAGTATAACTGCTGGTAGTGTGAAATGGCAGGAATGTCGTATGAATCTTGTCATAACCTTAGCTAAGTAGCTCCAGGTACATTTCAGTTGATGTTAGAATGATTATTAGTGTTTCATATTATATGTATGTAGGTTATCGGTAGCTATTAGATATATTGTTCTCGCAGCTGCAACGGAAAGTATGCAGAACTTCACCACAGCACTGTTTAAGTAAAATGATAACAATGTGTTTTTTTAAGTATAAAGTAATATGTAAACTGAATACTGTAGGTTGAATCCAAAGCATAATTTCTTGTGCTGCTCACTTAATAGAATAAGTGTACAGCCTTGTAATACAACAACAAAATATACATAATGCGACAGCTTCGTTTACTCATGTCCTGTACAAGATAGCCCTATTGGGGAAAGTGTTAGTTGGCTAATCCAAGTTTTATGTGAGATTTGGAAAACTGCTTGATTTCTCCAGCTGCAGCATGTGTATAACATATGAAGACATGCAGATCAAAAAGGTTGACAGTGTTACATTTCTGGGACTACAACTCAATAATAAATTCAGTTGGGAAGAGCATACCACAGAGATGCTGAAGCGCTTAAACAAGTCTGTATTTGCAGTGAGAATGATGTCAGATGTAGGAGACATAAATATAAAAAAGCTTACATACTTTCATTCTATCATTTCATAAGGGATCATATTCTGGGGTAACTTATGAAACAGAGCAAAAGTTCTTAGCATGTAAAAGTGTGTAATAAAAATCGTTTGTGGTATAAATTCAAGAACATCATGTAGAAACCTGTGCAAGGAGCTTCATATTCTAACCCCTGCTTCATGGTATATTTATTCCTTAATGTAATTTGTTGCAAGTATTTCCAACCAATAGCGCAATACGTAATATCAATGCTAGAAATAGGAACAGCAATCTACATAAAGACCTAAAATCACTTACCTTGGTCCAAAAAGGGGTCCAATATTCAGGAATACGCATTTTCAATAAACTGCCAGCAAGTCAGCAACCATTAAAAACTTGGTTTCAGATAAAGCACGGTTTACAGAGAGATTGAAAGACATTTTGATACAGAAGTATCCGATACCACCCGTCTACTTTGACCCAGGGCGACATCTATATGGCGGAAATGGCTATTCTAAGTGTCTCCTATGATTTCACTACATACACACGGCAATAAAACAATAACATTTCCCTCCAAAAACACAATCAAACTAATGGGACAACAACAGGAAGTTGGGGGTTTTAGGGTGAGGACAACATAAATATAATAGTAAAAAAACACACACACCACGATCCCAAAACACAAAATGACGAACAAACAGAAAAAAATTACAACATTCCACTACACCAACAAAAATCTGCAGGAATCGGACACTTTCCTTGAACTATATAGGTCAACCACAGATGATGATACCAAAACACCAACACCTACAGCTACGAAAATGGGAATCGGTCATTTCCGGTGACCTATATAGGTCAACCACAACTATTGACACCAAGACTTATAGCTGCGAAAAATAAAACCAAAACCAGAACCTCAAAAATCCACAAATCAAACATCCCTACATAAGTTAAAACACATTCAATACTCCATAAATACACAAAACATCACAACTAGAAAAGAAAAAAAAAGTTTACTTACCACCAGCAGATTCCAGCACTGCAAACTATATTGGTCAGTCGACCCCCCCCCCCCCCCCCCCCCCCACACACACACATTAAAGGTCTCACCACACTGCAAAAACAACAAACCAATAACACCTAATGAAAACATCAAACACGTAAACAAAGAAACTTGATAATTCATTGAAAAAACTTCCAAACCTCACGTTTGGCATTACTAACACTGATAGCAACAACTTCACACATCCAACACCAAGGCTCAAGTAAAATAAACCCAATCTACAAACACAACCAACTCATAAACACCATGCCGTAATGACATTCACACAACACAACACCCTTATGTCAAAGCAGACGGGTGGAATCAGACGCTTCCTTTGACCTCTCTAGATGAATACCTTAACAGAGACTGTTAGACCAGATTACATAAAAATTCTGCTATATTTCAGTGTTGACAGCACTTTGTCACAACTGTCAATATCAGGTATTCTGTGCATGATAAATTTATTCAAAGTGCATAACTATGTTTTATTCTGACAGTGTATCAATTCTATAAATGTTAGCAGTTACTGTAATGTATTCACATGTTTCGACAATCTACTGACAAATGATGAGGATAGTAATTATTATATTCAAATGTTTTACTTTATACTTTCTGACATGTTATTTGTCATTTGCGATGGCCAGTGGCTATTTCCACAGCAGTACGAAAATATTTATTTGCTCCAGTAACTATCCTGTCTGGATATATCACTGGTGTCTATGACCATTAACTGTAGTCACTGAGTCAGGGACACAGACACACAGTTATTCCGTTACCAACTTCAAGGTTACCTATACTGGTAGCCCGATAACTGCCAGAGAATAACTGTGAGCCAATAACGATAACTGCCAGAGAAAAATACTGATCTCTCACAGTTATTTCCATAGTTGCTCAAATTCCTTATGGTAACTCTCTTTGTGCTACCAGTCCAAGCTAAACTGACATATAAGGCCGTGGCTCAAAGGAACGACCGTACTTGTTAATGCCCGTACTGCAGCTCCAATCAGCCACCGCTCTGACATTAACTTTATTTAATTGTTTGTGCTAAAAGTAATGAAGGCGCATGAAATAGTACACAGCTCTTATCAACAAATGGCGTGCAGTCTCACAGTTATTCCCATGACCTATAGAACGCCTTCCAAATGGTCTATCCCTCTCCTTCGTAGCCAGATCGCCAATCACGATCAGTTGATGCGAAAGCGTAGTACGCTCTTCGGTCAACAGATGGCGTGGGGCACTGTTGGCAGTTATTGAAATAACTGCCAGTATCAGATGAGCGGTTATCACAGTAACTGTTACTTCTCAGTAATCAGTTATTTTGATAAGTTATGTTATTTTTGCCACCTCTACTGTGAATAGTACATAATGAACAGTATGTAACTAACAATTTTCATACATTACACAAAGCAATAAGAGTATAGAATAGGGGCACGCTGTGACCTACATGTTATACCGAGGACTGTAGGTAGTACTGATTGTTTGGTGTGATTAGAATGCGAAGGGGTTTGGTAACAGTTGCTCATAAGTATCCAGAGCAAGTGGCATATATAGGGCTTCAATGATTATGAACAATTTATGAAATTTCAGTGTGAATACAACCACAGAATGCACTGGCTTTGTCCAGTGACATAATAATGATGTGGTGTGTGATGTCATACATGTACAAACAGAAAGTGAACAGAACACTGACAATATTTTTCTTGCGTCTATATTACTTGTTCTGGAATGTAGGTTATGGTAAGATATCACTATGAGTAAAGTGATGTGTTGCCTCATGTCTTTCTCAAATCAAGGAATGATGTCCATGACTCTGAATGTGATGTCACAAGAAAACTCTTAGTTGCATGTACTCAGTAGTACAAGCAGCAATTTTGAGTGTATATAATTTGTAATAGAATTTTTATCATTATGTTAGTGTTGACCCACATCCTGTGAACAGAAGTTTGTTTCTTTTGTGCATATGCCCAAGTTTTAATGGACACAATGTATCTGCAAAACAGGGCGAAACAGATGGTCTATCCACACATTGCAGAATCTGCTAGTTGTCCAATTACTCCATGCCACTGCCATCCCATGTGCTGCAGGCACAAGATCGTGACCAATAGTGATGACATCATCATCATCATCATAAATGAAGGCAGCATTTGTTAATTAGACTTAAAAGAGTATTGACAGATTCGTAAAGACAAGCATTGTATGTTAAAGGTTTTGTAAATAACTTATAATTGAAGTATTCTGAACTGTAATATGAGATACAATACATACACCTTTTAAGAAGCGCAAGTGGGTGTCGTTTTGAGGAACTGGTTTTTCTAGAATGACATTTCAGCTAGCACAGAAGAAGATAAACTAGTGACTAAGTCTTCAGCTATGAAATAACTTCACAGTCATTCTGCCAGAGCACTGCAGCACATAAAGGTGCAAAAATTTTAATTAACAACAATGACTGAAAAAACTCTTCGCACTAACTGGTACATGTAACACTTCAAGGTTGTGGCAACAGATTTATTTGTACCATAGCATTGTGAGCAGCTGCTTTAATCTATCTGAGCACATCTCCAGGCCTGACTCACAATCTCACTGTTGGTAACATTTTTACCTATGAGTTTACAAAACTACATCCAGATGTTAGCCTACAGGGTACATCTGAACAATCCATACAAATCCCTTCTGGCAAGATATACCTCAATTCTCCTTCAAATCCATTTCACTGTGGGCCTACTCCCACATACCTATCAGAATAACCTCTGGATGTAGTGACTGGAGGAATCTTCTGGTAGCCTAATGGTTAAGGATTGCTTGTAAAAATTAGGAAATCTGTGTTCAAGTCTTCATCTGGCATAAATTTTCAATAGTCGGACATATTCATTTTATTGAAGTTCAGCATTTCAGTGTGGGTTTCACCAATTCTCAACCAAGCTATTCCACCTAACCAAGATCTTGGACAATGCTGCTGAAAAGTACATCACCAAAATTTTCATTTTTAAAAAATAATAGAAATGGTGATGGTAATTTAAAACAATGTTCCATGACCTCTCACAATCATGAATAACCTGCAAGGAAAACTGAATGGTACAGATTTCAGTGTTCAAAATGTGCCTGCTTTCCCTCCTCTCACTGGTTACTATCCAACCAATGGCTCCTTGAAACTGATGCTGCCAACTTAAACACCACAGTGGCAAATCTCACTGGCTAACAAGGCTACAACAGCAGTTTTTATTCCATAGCTTACAGGAAACTGAAGCGGCTAATGAAAATGAATAACTTAAGTGTGGAACAGGTTCTGATTCAGTAGATAAAATGAAAAAGTTAATATGATACCCCTCATTCTAGAAACAACATAAACAATCTTGGAAATCATCATGGAAATGTGAAAAGGACTAAGAAAGAAAAACTCAGAACCTGTTTACAAACTAATGAGTATTTTAATGGTATTTAGTAACCCTGATGCTGACACAGCTTTCTACAGTGAAGCTTCAAAGGTGCAAATTGAACACTCACTGAATCCTCAGTCTAGCATGTAATGATTCACTGAAAACTTAGGTTGGTTTCAGATTGTCCTCCAATTTTACTTGGAATTACAGATTCACAAATCCAATATGTGAAAAGCTACTGCTAGAAGTTTTGGCATTATAGGTCTATGTCACCTTTACTGTTATAAGTGTATGTCACTTTTTTATTTTATCTATTATGGAAGTGCAATTGGTGACTGCCGTTAAAACTGTGAATACACTGTGCATAATTTAGGTTAGATTACATTCAGTTCTTGTTCCACAGACCCAAAAACGAGATGATTCCTGTCAGTGTGGAAAAAGTCAGAGTGAACAACATAAAAAATATAAAACATCTGACTATAATACTCACTACACTTATCATTTGTCAGGAGATTGTCAAAATAGGTGAATACATTACAGTAAACTGGAATTGCTAATATTTACAGAATTAATACACTGTCAGAATGAAATAAAGTCATGCACTTTTAATACATTTCTCATACACAAAAGACCTAATCTTGACTGTTGTGACCAACTGCTGTCAAAACTGAAATTTTTACTTAAGTGGGTCTAACAGTCTCTGTTACGATACTCGACTATAGAACAGAGTGACTGGTTGCAATATCTATATAAAGCATCCCCTATAATACTACTATTCATACAGTAATTTGGGGTATGCAGGGGGGGGGGGGGGGGTTGTAAGGTGCATCGGATATTATCTGATTTCTTACAACACAAATGAAAGGTTGCTATTTGTAACATTCAGAAGCACTAATTAAATAAGTCCCATACAAAATATAATGTGACTGCAAATGATTGGAATTAAAATGAGAATGTGTATGGCAAAAGGGGCAAATAAAGTAAGTAAAGAGCAGAACATCAAAACTTCATGAGAAGGATGATATGTAGGTATTACTGTGGTCTTCAGGCCAAAGATTGTTTTGATGCCAGTCTTCGTGCTAGTCTATTTTTGTGTAAGTCTCTTCATAACAGCAGAGTTGTTTAAGTCTAATAAACATTCAAAGTAAACTGAAATTTGGTTACTCACCCTGGTACCACTGACTTGAGTTAGGAACAAGTCAGTGAACTAACTGAAGGCTCTGAAGATATGTCTCTGTCGGTGAGTGCAGTTGTGGCCCATGGATACATTTTTGCAGCATCTTCACCATTAAAAATTCAATCAACAATATGTGGAACAGCAGTAACATTTTCCTAAGAGCAATGACTATAGGATAGAAAAAAGTCATAATCAGTAAGATTATCCTTACACATCTAAACAACCTACATTAATTAAAAACTACCTCATAAATAACTGTATTCTCATAAAGAAGACTAAAACTCTGCAATATACTAGAAAGTATGAAAGCAGAAATTTGTATAATAAAATGACAAGTTTTAATCTTTGACAATTTAAAAAAAGTTGTATGCACCATTTCTGACAACTTGAAAATATAGTACAGCATTCACTTACCATATTTATTAGGCATTCTCAATATAATTTCAGATTAAATGCAACAAATTTAGATAACCGAAAATAGAGAATTATGTAGCCAAGCAATGTTAATGTGGTAACACCCTGAATGAAGCCCAGTTTTTGAATTAATCAAAAGCACTCTATATAGCATATTAATAATGTTATGAAATTCATATAGCTACTATATTAGGCTGCTACATCATTGGGCTTACTAAAAATATGAAGTGCCACCTAGACAATAATCATACAGAAAAACTAAAGACATATTCCTCACCAAAAGAAACATAGTGAAATTTGAAAATGAATACTGAGAAAAGGTACAGCTGAACATTCCAAGTGCTGCTCTTAATGACAGATGTTCCAATAAATACAAGATAGATACTTTCGAAAGAATTTAACAAATGTATGGGAGAGTGTGGGATGCGTGTGAGTACCTCTCCGTCACAGTGAAGTTATAGAAAGAAAAGTTAAGTTTTGAGAAAGAAAGATTAGGGTTAACACCTTGCTGACAATGGGGTCACTTAAGAGAGATAATTTCTGAGAATGGTAGAAGGAAGAACTAATGTTCCCCTGTAATTAGAAGTATCCGAACGTTCACCTGTGCCAGTTACAATAACATGGGAAAAATCCTTATGTCAGCTTTGTTCCATTACATAATGATGTTGATGTGTGTGATGTCATACTTGCACAAAGAGGAACAGAGGTCTCTTTTTTATGGGTGGGGGAGGGGGTCTATACTATTTATTGGGATGTGGGCTTTGGTAACAAAATTAACCTGTAGTGTAGTTGAAGGTATATGTTAGGTTGAAAGGTGACACACTGGTTGTCAGATGGCAACACTAACTAATGTGGATATGAAATGTTCATTGTGATGACATATTGATCTGTAGCGTATCCTGAGACCTATGTTTGGTGGAAAGGTGACAGTTTAACCATGAGCTGATGAAGCAATATCAAAAGCTTCTGATAATCCATTTTAAGAACATGTATTCATTTTAAACAATATGGTGTTAAAATGCAATGTGTGTCCATATACCTTTGTTGCAAAATATTAATTTCCTTGAGTGTTTATTTAATTGTAGAAATGTGTAAATTACAACATACAATATTTATAATGTGCCTCGTATTTGACAGACTTAATTATAATCAGCCCATGATTCAAATTAGAAATTTACCATTATCACAATAAACTATATTTGTAACTAAACTGTATTCTCCTGCTTACAAGATATTATCCTGTTACTTCATTTGTCACATTACCATTCTGTTGCAACATTTGTCAATGACACTTAATATACCTACCAAAACATTACTTCCACAAAATGTAGGCAGACAATGAATAAGATGCAATGGCCACATTTTGAGTAACTTTCTTTGTTAGAAATGTGCTATGTGTGCAAGGACATTGTCACACAATACTTAAAAATCTGCAATCTCCTCATATAACAGGAGAAATAAAGATAACTCTATGTTCTCTGCTCACCATTTAAACATACATGTTAGGTTTCAATAGTACCTGGAAATAAATACTTACTACAAAGTAAAACGCAACAACATTCTGAGTGTGAAGCTAGATTCACTGAAAAAGCAATACTACTATTCAGTTGAAGATTTTGTGAATGAGGAACTGAATATTGATAGACTACTGCTCTATCTAATTAATTATAGTTTTATATCAGTAAAGTTGTATTACTGATGTTTTGACATGTCTCCAGTACGTTAGTGATATGATTACCATCTGCCTGTTGACAGACGAATAAATCACAATTCACTATTTTAGCACATCCTGTATGAATTAAAATATGAGTATGTGTTATTTGTGTAAACATTTTTACTACATCCCACAAACCTAGACTGTAAATCCCTAAAATTTCTCGTACTTGTGTTGTAAGACATTAAATCACTATTGCGTGTACTTTGCCGTGTACCATCACATTAGTGTTAGTATAAAATTATATTATTCGCTACAAATTCGGTTCAAGAGGTCACACAAATGTATTGATACGAATTATTAAAAAATGAGTCACACATACGACGCAGTAAGAATATATGATTAACAAATTAAACATTTGTTGTATGTAAATACAGATGAAAAAATTCTACGGCCGCCAGAGAAACGACAACAATGCATAGTTACCATTATTAGGAGCTCGCCATGCGTATGTCTAGCATCGCATATGCACGATAAAAGCTATACATTTTGCATCTTCGAAGTATTTTCCCTTATGAAGTCGCATAGTGTGCCTCAATAACGGATCTAACTCATTACTATAATTCGTTACTGGTGAATGTTTACGATTTCATACAGACGCATTACACGGAAAAAACAAAAAAAGTAGAAATAGAATGGTCATTACGTCTTAAACTTCTCCAGTATCAAATGTTCGTGCAATTCGTACCTTCAACGGAAACGTGCTTTTGGTTCTTTGCAAGAAAATCATTATCCTGCAAAAAATATGTCTTGCTGACAGAAATAGCCAAGCATCCATATCAGGACGCTATGCCATGTTGACAAACATTATTACCAGAGATCACACAATACACACAACAAGGGCGCCAGAACACGGCCGCCTTTGCTAGTAAGTTAATCTATTATAGGCGATCGTAGGCAGACGAAACGCAACTGTGTCATCAATGATTCGTTCTAAATTAATGCTATAATAAACTGCGTATTAGATTAGATTATATTCAGCTTTCGATCCATAGACCCAAAAACGAAATGATTCTTGTGGGTGTAGAACAGGTCAGAAAGTATAGCATAGAAAAATTAAACATTTGAATATGATAACCACTACCCGGATCCTAGTAGTGAAGGCAGCAGAGGATCAAGTAGATAAAAAGACGAGGGCTAGTAGAAATCCTTGGATAACAGAAGAAATATTGAATTTAAATGATGAAAGGAGAAAATATAAAAATGAATCAGGCAAAAAGGAATACAAACGTCTCAAAAATGAGATTGACAGGAAGTGCAAAATGGCTAAGCAGGGATGGCTAGAGGATAAACGTAAGGATGACCTTTGGCGAACAGAGAACCACTTGTATGAATATCAAGAGCTTGGATGGAAACCCAGTTCTAAGCAAAGGAGCGAAAGCAGAAAGGTGGAAGGAGTATATACAGGGTCTATACAAGTGCCATGTACTTGAGGACAATATTATACTAATGTAAGAGGATGTAGATGAAGATGAAATTGGAGATATGATACTGAGTGAAGAGTTTGACAGAGCACTGAAAGATCTAAATCGAAACAAGGCCCCAGGAGTAGACAACATCCCATTAGATCTACTGATAGCCTTGGAAGAGCCTGTCCTGACAAAACTCTACCATCTGGTGAGCAAAGTGTATGAGACAGGCGAAATACCCTCAGACTTCAAAAAGAACATAATAATTCAAATCCCAAAGAAAGCAGGTGTTGACAGATGTGAAAATTACCAAACTACCGGTTTAATAAGTCACGGCTGCAAAATACTAAGGGGATTTCTTTTACAGACGAATGGAAAAACTGGTAGAAGCCGACCTTGGGGAAGATCAGTTTGGATTTCGTAGAAATATTGGAACACATGAGGCAACATTGACTCTATGACTCATCTTAGAAGCTAGATTAAGAAATGGCAAACCTACGTTTCTAGCATTTGTAGACCTAGAGAAAGCTTTTGACAATGTTGACTGGAATACTCTCTTTCAAATTCTGAAGGTGGCACGGGTAAAATACAGGGAGCGAAAGGCCATTTAAAATTTGTACAGAAACCAAATGGCAGTTATAAGAGTTGAGGGACATGAAAGGGGAGCAGTGGTTGGGAAGGGAGTGAGACAGTGTTGTAGTCTCTCCCAGATGTTATTCAATCTGTAAATTGAGCAAGCAGTAAGGGAAACAAAAGAAAAATTTGGAGGAGGTATTAAAATCCATGGAGAAAAAATAAAAACTTTGAGGTTCGCCGATGACATTGTAGTTCTGTCAGAGACAGCAAAGGACTTGGAAGAGCAGCTGAACGGAATGGCCAGTGTCTTGAAAGGAGGATATCAGATGAACATCAACAAAAGCAAAACGAGGATAATGAAATGTAGTCGAATTAAGTCGGGTGATGCTGAGGGAATTAGATTAGTAAATGAGACACTTAAAGTAGTAAAAGAGTTTTGCTATTTGGGGAGCAAAATAACTGATGATGGTCGAAGTAGAGAGGATATAAAACGTAAACTGCCAATGGCAAGGAAAGCCTTTCTGAAGAAGCGAAATTTGTTAACATCGAGTATAGATCTAAGAGTCAGGAAATCATTACCGGAAGTATTTGTATGGAGTCCAGCCATGTATGGGAGTGAAACATGGACAATAAACAGTTTTGACAAGAAGAGAATAGAAGCTTTCGAAATGTGGGGCTACAGAAGAATGCTGAAGATTAGATGGGTAGATCACATAACTAATGAGGAGGTATTGAATAGAATTGGGGAGAAGAGGACTTTGTGGCACAACTTGAGTAGAAGTAGGGATCGGTTTGTAGGACATGAGCCTTTTTATCAAGGGAGTTAGTGAAGCTGACCTTCAAGAAAAAACTAACTTCAACAACCAATGAGGTAGCTGAATGGTTCAAGAACAACTACTTAATTATGAGTGACAAAAAAACCACTTGGATGAATTTTAGGCACAAAGGAACAAAGTAAAAATAACATAAGAGTATAGATTTGGAAAAGTCTAATAGAACAAACTTCTTTTAGAAAATTTTTAGGTGTATGGCTGGGCAATAACTGAAGATGAGAAAAACATGTTGAACTATTGAATAAGTATTGAATTTAGTAAATACTGTTATATATTAAGAAAACTTAAAGAAAACTGCAATTTTGAAACAGTTCTATGTGAATACTACTCTCACATACATAATAATCTAAGATATAGTATTATATTTTAGGGGATTACAGGTTTCACAAAAAGTTATTTTAAACTCCATAAGAGAATTGTGAATGGTGGTTTATTAGTCTGATAACGTACATAATCTAAATCATTTGATTCAGGTACAGGAGACATGTCAAAATTTGGGCAAAGTTTTACCATATACATAAAACACCTGATTTTAACAGATGGTACCATAACAATAACACAATATAAAAATACACACACAATAAAAAGCTAACGATTCATTACAGCAACTGATTTTAATAAATGGTATCATAATAATAATACAATTTTGTTACACATACAATAAAATACTAACAATTAATTACCCCTTGCTCAAATTATCATGTCATCCTCTATGAATTCTTCTACTGAATAGTAGCATTTCTCCCACAGAATCTGCTATAGCCTTATTTTTAGACTCTCTGGTTTCATACTACATATATTTTTGCCCATTAGCTTGTTATATATTGTCATCCCCATATACTGTGGAGTTTGTGCATATCATTTCAAATGGTGTATGGGTAACATAAAATTATTTTTATTTCTTGCATTGTATGTGTGGTTAAAATAATTTTCCTCAAATAATTTTTGTCTGCTGTGTACAAAGATTATAATTCCATAAATGTATATGTAGGGAACTGTTAGGATTTGCAGGTTCGAAAATAATGGGCGACAAGATTTTGTTTATTGTACACTACACATGTATCTTGTAATTTTCTTTTGCATTTTCAGTATTCGAGATACACTACTTGAATTTCCCCAGAAAAATGGTACCATACCTAATGACAGATTCAAAATAACTATGATATACTATTTTTCATGTACTTTGTCAGTAGAATCAATTTGTATACTCCAGTTTAAGTTGTTGTCCACATTTAGTCCTAGGAATTTGACTGTGTTAACTTCTTCCATAGGATGATTGTGATGTATTTTAAGATCCAGACATTTCAAATGTTTGGTTTTGAAATGTACGATATTGGTTTCTGCTATGTTTAGTTTCAAGCCATTTAAATGGAACCAGTTTTCTAGAGTACCCATTGAGCTCAAAATGGAGCTCTGAATTTTTTCTGCATCATCTTCAATTAAAACAGAATTATCATCCACAAACAGAACTGAGGGGGAATTTATATTTATGGGCATGTCATTTACATAGAATAGGAAAAGAATTGGCCCCAAAATGGAGCCTTGAGGCACACCTTGTGATATTGTACTCTATTAAGAATAATAATTCACTGCGTTTGATGTGACACTTACCCTTTGCTTTCTGTTGTGCAAGTATGATGTGAGCCATTTCAGAGCTTTGTCCTTAATCCCATATTTGTTTAATTTGTAGATAAGCAAGTCATGGTTCACTGAGTCAAATGCTTTTGAAAGATAGCAGAAGATACCTGCAACTTTACTCCACTGATCCAATGATTTTCATATCTTCTCAAAAAAGTTATTTACTGCATGCCGTGTGTTTTTTCCTTGTTGGAATCCAAACTGGTTACTTACAATAATATCATTTCTTACAATAAAATTTTTGAGCCGATTTACAGCCACTTTCTCTAACACTTTTCACAGAATTGAGAGAATAGAAATAGGGCGATAGTTTCCCTTATCTTCTGTCGACCCTTTCTTGAACAGATGTCTCACTTTGGCATATTTTAACACATCAGGAAACCAAGCGTGTTCAAAAGACTAGCTGGCAGGGGTACTATTATGTCATATACTGCTTTTATCACTTTACTTGGTGTCCCATGCCACCCAGCAGAATTTTTGTTTGTTAATGACAATATAACAGTTTTCACATCCTTTATTGTGAATTTTTAAAATCTGTGATATTCTCAGCTTCTTAGTCGAGTCCAAAGGGACTTATTTTACTCTGTTATCCTGCTACATCAACTTCTGACTTTGCTACATTGATGAAGAATTCATTTAAACACCCTGGTATTTGAGCTGGGTTTACAACAACATTATCATCTACTTTAATTTTAGTTATTTCATTACTACTGACTGTAACAACTAACTGTGTTTTGACAACAGACCACACTGCCAATGACTTACTATTACAATGTAAAATAATCTTATTGTTTCCCATTTGTTTTGCTGCCTTTACAACTTTTTTGAATATGGATTTGTAATGTTTGACATACACAGAAAAATGTCTGTTTTTGTTATATTTCAGTTCATTATGTAGTTGCCTCTTTCTGGCACTAGAAATTTTTATACCCTGAGTTATCCATTTAATCTTTCTAGTCGTTTTGTTACATTTGGTTTTAAGTGGAAAAGTTTCACTAAATATTTCAAGAAAGCTACCAAGAAATTTGTTAAATTTATTACTACTTGAGATACAGCTGTCATAAGGCCATTCAACCTGTCTTAACGTATTGTTAAATATAGTTAGGTTTTTTTCATTGAAGTTCCTTTTCATGTGGCTTTTGTTACATGAAATTTCTTTATAGAGTTTTGGTAGTTCAGTGAACAATGCAGAGAGCTCAGAGATTCCTAAATCTAAGCAAAATTTATTAACATCCTCAAACACATAATTTGTTAAAATATTAGCAATGCAGGTCGCTGACTGTGCATTTATTCTAGTGGGTTGCATGACGTTTGCTTTGAAGCCAAAGTTTTTTATTAACTCATTGAATTTGGACACATCATTGCTGTCAGCTATGATATTAATATTGAAATGAGCAGCTATTATAATATTTTTCCTTTTTTCTTTATTAAGATTTTCAAGAAGGCACTTAAATTAGAGCAGGAAAGCTTCAATTGTAGTTTTGCCTGGTACTCTGTATATAGAAACTACTAAAACATTTAGGTCCCTTAACTAGATACAACAGCTTTCAAATATACATTCTTCATTCAAATGATTAAAATCGCTACTTATTTTATATTTCATGTCAGAATGAGTAAGTATGCAAGAACCTGCACGTGATTTCTCTCATCTACAAAAACTGTTTTTGATACTTTCGCGTGGGTTTCTTCTGTAGGAGTATCAGAATCGTCGTTTAAGTGAACAGATGTATCATTCCGCCTGTTTTTGATATTTTCAGCTATCACCTCAACTGTTTCGAAAAAAAAATTTTTCCCGTGCTTCAGATCACTATTTTCATGCTTCAGCACTGATAAATCTACTTTTAAAGTGTCAATGCCGCTATACAGCAATTTAATAATTTCTTCTATAAGTAGGCTGTTTAGGTTTTTTTATTGGTAACGCCGCCGCCACATAGCGCTCTGTATAAAAACACTGGCTGTGCCGTGTGCAGTCTGTGGCTGGTTTGCATTGTTGTCTGCCATTGTAGTGTTGGGCAGCGGCAGCTGGATGCTAACAGCGCGTAGCGTTGCGCAGTTGGAGGTGAGCCGCCAGCAGTGGTGGACGTGGGTAGAGAGATGGCGGAGTTTTGAAATTTGTAAGAATTGGTGTCACGAACTGATTTATATATTATGACTATTAAGGTAAATACGTTGTCTGTTCTGTATTAAAATCTTTCATTTGCTAACTATGCATGTCAGTAGTTAGTGCCTTCAGTAGTTTGAATATTTTATTTAGCTGGCAGTAGTGGTGCTCGCTGCATTGCAGTAGCTTGAGTAACGAAGATTTTTGTGAGGTAAATGATTTGTGAAACGTATAGGTTAATGTTAGTCAGGGCCATTCTTTCGTAGGGATTTTTGAAAGTCAGATTGCGTTGCGCTAAAAATTATTGTGTGTCAGTTTAAGCACAGTCGTGTAAAATTTTTCAAAGGGGATGTTTCATATGTCGACCCTTAGCCGAGGATACCTCACTGGAATCTTCGGATTTTTTCCTTGTAGTTTGTGTAATTAGTGTAGCTTTTGTTTATTGCTGGCGCGTAATCATAGAGAGAATTTCCTTTGTAGTTGCAGTCTTTCATGGTTGTACAGCAAAATAGTTGTGGCATGCATGTAGTTTTGCACAAAGTATTTCGCAGCTGCGCTTGCAATTAACTAGATATTATTTTCAGTGATATGTTAATGTGTTCTCTTATTTTTGCTTTTCAAATTGTGCTTTTTTTGTGTTGTCGTGTGAAATATTGTGACAATAATGGCGTGTGAAAAACGTAATACTAAACTGAGAAATGACAGTAAAGACGAAAGCAGTGTGTTAGCGCCACCATGTAATGAATTAACTAATGTTCAAAGTAGTAATTTGGTAATTGTGCATAGGGAAATGGAACGGGTTGCAAATAATGGTGTAGGCAGTGAAACAATTAGTGAACAGGAAAGCGTTATCGATCGATCGGTCGGCAACAGCTGGCCTCAGGATTCCGAAATGACAGGACACAATATTGCAAATACTGTAGATTCAGGTTTTGCGTCCTCACCGTTTTCTCAAATAAGTCAAGACACATTTTCTGTTTTTCAAACTGCGAATATTGCCGGTGCAAATGCATTGCCGAACAGGACTAAGGAACATGTTTCAGACAGCAGTGCATTGTTATTACAATTGATCCAACAAATGGGACAAAAGCTTCAAAAGTTAGACACAATGGAACAAAATCTTCAAAAGTTAGACACAATGGAACAAAATCTTCAAAAGTTAGACACAACGCTTGAACAAAATCAGAAACAAATGGGACAGAATCTTCAAAAGTTAGACACAATGGAACAAAATCAGAGACAAACACAGCAACAGTTGGACACAATGGAACATAATCTTCAAAAGTTAGACACAATGGAACAAAATCAGAGACAAACACAGCAACAGTTGGACACAATGGAACATAATCTTCGGAAGTTAGACACCACACTTGAACAAACACATGAAGATTTAACTACTGAGTTACATAACTTTGAATCGAAATGTCAAAAAATCTGTAATGACGTAAAAACACAAATTTGTGAGCATTTTCAACCTATTTTTTCGCGGCATGAAAACTCATTACAGAATCACGAAGCAGACATAAAAAAATTGCAAACTGTTGTTGGTGAAAATCACGACACCTTGCAAGCTAAAATGGACTCAGTTGCATCCACCGATTCGGTTATGCAACTTGCAAGAACTCAGGATAACTTAAAGGACACAGTAGATTCGATTTCAACACAAATGGACACTCTGAAACTTGGTTCAGAAAAACACACTGAGGAAATGTGTTCACTATCGGAGAAAGTAGCTGAACTTTCGGATCAGTTCACTAATTTATCTACGAAGGTAGATGATAATCTGAATGACACAAAACCGGTAGTCTTTAATGACACAGAAGAGTTCGAACAAATTAGGAAATTCAAACAAAATCAGAATCAAATTAATACGCAACACCAAAGAGAAATCCGGGAAGTACAAGATCAGTTGACACAGGTAATACAAGAATTACGTATTTCAGAGGACACTCGCACTCCAATACGGGAAGAGGGACATAAAAATACGGAACTGCCACAAAATAACAATACAGGGCACTTTGGAGATTATGAAAGAAATCGGCAAAGTACACCGAATTTTGAGATGGAACCGCCGAAACGACGTAACAATGACCGATATGCGACCCGCCGACACGATGATTTTGACTATAAGCTGTTCATTACTACACGTAAATTCAAAACATTTAAGAATTCCGGCAACGACATTCATCCACAAGCGTGGCTCCATCAATTCTCTCATTGTTTTCCTCCCAACTGGTCACTAGAGCACAGATTAGAATTCATGTGTGGCTATTTAGAGAATGAACCAGCTGTAAGAATGCGATCGGTCATTCACGATTGCCACAGTGAAGGAGAATTTTACCATGCCTTCCTCTCAGCATATTGGTCTCAAGCCACACAAGACCGAGTAAAACATGGCATCATAATGATGAAAAATTTCGAACAATCTGAATTTTCCAGTCTTGTGAAATATTTTGAAGACATGTTGCACAAGAATCAGTACCTTTCAAACCCATACAGCCCGTCAGAACTCATCCACATTTGCTTAATCAAATTGCCTGAACATTTACGGCATATTATTTTGGCAGGCCGTTGCAAAGACGACATTGAAGCTTTTCAGGGACTCTTACAAGAATTAGAAATTGACATTGACAATCGCGGAACGAGAAAACAGGAACACAACAATTACAGGTCACATCCGTCGCAATTCCGCGATGAAAGAAATAATAACTGGACACGACAAGGCTATTCTCACAATACAAATCGTGACCAAAACAGACACCACCCATATGACAACCACTGGCAGAGTAATATTTACAGAGAAAGATCGCATTTCCGTAGTAATGAATATCACAGACACAATCAGAGAAACAGACAATTCGGGAACCAAAATAATTATTATCAAGGGAGACGGAATAACTTCAGACGCAACGGTCCAGCCCGCAGTTACGATTCAGGGAGAAATTCTCCACTACGTGACCGACAAGAAATTAATTACAGAAATTACCGACATGACAACAGACGATATGATCGTAACGACAGACCTGAATTGCATCAGAACTGGCGGGATTCAAACAGAGCTGGGCCCTCTCGGCAAGGTGAATTTGTAGAAGTTAGGTCCCCTAATCCCAATAACGGCGCGCGCCAACAAAGAGACAGACAATGACTCGCACCACAGGCAGCCGCGTGCTCCAGCTGGCGCAGAGAAAAATAACATAGACGCTAACCTTGAGAAAAATTCCTGTATTCTTTACCGACGTATACCGCATGATAACTGCGTTCAAGTTAACCCTGAGCACTAGGAAGAGTAAAGGTTTACACCACATTTCACATGTAAAACCGTTTATTGAAAGACAATCTGCTTTTTAACTTTGTCTTTGCCATAAAGCTGTTCACATCACGTCACTAGTATACTTTGTCACACTAAGAATGTGTTAACATGCAACAATGTTTTGAAGTTACTATCCAGTCTAGAACTCAGAGAACTTATTTAGACAGTATTTACGAGTGCATTGTTATAGTGAACAGACGTCACAGTGTTATTGTGTGTGTACATTCTTGCTTGTTAGTTGCACGATTACGTAACGACTATATGGCTTACATACTTAGAACATTTACCAGTACTACTAATGAGATTTTAATGCAACATTTTGGTTTACTTGAAAACCCATTCTTTATTTGAAGTTCATTCGGTGAGATTAAAGATGACTTAGCATTTGGTTTCTATAATAGCTAAACGATTATATCACGACGCTACTAATATGTGACACGATTTACATTGTTGCTTTTGCGGTGTATCTGTTTTATATCTGCACAGTTTTTCTGTATTATTCTGGAAAGTAAAACATGTTTTAGTAGTAACTTTTGTGGTATAGCTACAATGAGACAGCCTTTATCGTAGCACAACAATACGTTACATTATTGTACTTTCTTCATCACGGTAAGGTACGTAATAACTACGATATCTATACGGAAAGCATTTCACCTTCGTTTATGATGAGGTAAGTACATTGACTTCAGCAGAACTTTGCTTACAGAGGACGATAACTACGACAGTTCCACAGAATTATCTTACAGCAAAACGCACATTTAGCACTACAGGGCACGCATTTGAGTGATTAATTTGGTACTTAAACCATTTATTTACCATTTATTTATCAATATTGTTGAATTAAAAAGAAAGTTTTTTGTGATACATTTCATTCCATTGCTGTAATCGGTAACACCTGAGGGTATAATTACATTATTCCTCAGGGGGGTACATGCTTACTTTGTGTACCATGTGTTTGGCAAGCACAAGGAGCCCTAGCTAATATGGTATTTGTTTATACAACTTTACACATTGGTACCATATTTCTCTAACACATAAATTACACAGCTATCTGATCATTTAACTGAGAGAGACAAACATTTACTTTACTACATCAGTGACAGATGTTTACGTAATTACACCATTGGATAACTTCACACTTACGAAGTTGTATTTTGTGAACTGTTCATATTTTTTCGGAAACATTGTGATACTATGAAAGCTTTGAATGACATATTTGGTATGGGATCACGATTTTTAAAGTACGTTTGAGGCAGATGACACTTTTGACATGAGCAGAGAATTTTTTTTTTGTTTTGAAATTATTGGAGGAAGCTATGGAGATTTTGAGAATTTGACTGTGGTGTTATGATGTTATTATTACGATGACGATGTGAATTATGCTGCTGAGGTATGTTTAAGCTGATGCTATATGAGTTATTTGGTTACGCTACGTATCTGTTATGATGAAATATTGAAGAAGTGTCGACGGATATATATATGTGTAATAAGGTAAGAAATAATGAGTAGTGGTTAGGGACTCTGATTTGTGAAAAAGGATGTTGGAAACCGAGAATCGTACTTTAAGAGTTATGAAATGAGTGTATATGCGTGAATGTATCACTATGCTGGCGAAAATGTTTTGGATACAATTATGTTTAAATGATTTTATTTCTACAGATTTGTAACGCAAATTCTTGACCTGTAAATTTTTTTTATATGAGACTGCCACTGTAGTGGAAACTAGTGTCGTAAATATTTCGATAAGACAGTTAAGTGACCACCTGCATGTAATGCGTCGTGGGCACCCAGCTGCGCGACAACCACCTGACAAAAAGAAATCCATTAGTGTGTGCCTTTCAGAGACACAGGTAAAAAAAAGAGGCCATTATCCTCGCTATTAACATTCATTCCTTTGTAGAAAGCATCGCAAATACGACACGCCAAAACTTGAAAACATATGATTACACTGTGGAGCTCTTAATTTATGATATTTACTGAAATGAAATGATGAGAAACATTTCACGTCTATTGTCTTGCTAGTTGGAGGATTGTTTACTGCATTATGAAATGCCTTATGGCTAGGGAATAACGTTTCAGCTTTTCTTTGATCCCTTCAATTTAAGTTCCCTTCTCATTCATTATGGACTGAACACTAACTGTGGTGCCACTAACAGCCTTTACATATGACCAGAATTTGTGTTCTTTGAAAGATCACTTGCCAGTATTCTGAATGACGTTTCACGCTTGCTTTGCCTATTTTGTTGAATATCTAGTTTCTAGCTGCCCTGCAGCATTGGTTAAAGTAAAATTTTATAGATGTACTAATATAAATATTTTATGCCTACAGACCCAATAAAGAATAACTTCGTGATATACTTCCAAAAAAATGAGGGAGCACAAAAAGACATTGCCCTTCACAGGAACTGCATACATAATTTTCTTTTCAAGTACTTGGTAATTTATTTCATTGAATAAGTAGTGGTGTACCATTTTAATTACATAGACATTAAGATGTGAATATACATTTCCCTTATCTGTGTTGTTGTCATTAGTGTACTATTTTTTCTGCTTGAGCTTATGTAAGCAGGCTGTTTAGGTTTTTTTATTGGTAACGCCGCCGCCACATAGCGCTCTGTATAAAAACACTGGCTGTGCCGTGTGCAGTCTGTGGCTGGTTTGCATTGTTGTCTGCCATTGTAGTGTTGGGCAGCGGCAGCTGCATGCTAACAGCGCGTAGCGTTGCGCAGTTGGTGGTGAGCCGCCAGCAGTGGTGGACGTGGGTAGAGAGATGGCGGAGTTTTGAAATTTGTAAGAATTGGTGTCACGAACTGATTTATATATTATGACTATTAAGGTAAATACATTGTCTGTTCTGTATTAAAATCTTTCATTTGCTAACTATGCCTGTCAGTAGTTAGTGCCTTCAGTAGTTTGAATATTTTATTTAGCTGGCAGTAGTGGTGCTCGCTGTATTGCAGTAGCTTGAGTAACGAAGATTTTTGTGAGGTAAGTGATTTGTGAAAGGTATAGGTTAATGTTAGTCAGGGCCATTCTTTCGTAGGGATTTTGAAAGTCAGATTGCGTTGCGCTAAAAACTATTGTGTGTCAGTTTAAGCACAGTCGTGTAAGATTTTTCAAAGGGGACGTTTCATATGTGGACCCTTAGCCGAGGATACCTCACTGGAATCTTCGGATTTTTTCCTTGTAGTTTGTGTAATTAGTGTAGCTTTTGTTTATTGCTGGCGCGTAATCATAGAGAGAATTTCCTTTGTAGTTGCAGTCTTTCATGGTTGTACAGCAAAATAGTTGTGGCATGCATGTAGTTTTGCACAAAGTATTTCGCAGCTGCGCTTGCAATTAACTAGATATTATTTTCAGTGATATGTTAATGTGTTCTCTTATTTTTGCTTTTCAAATTGTGCTTTTTTTGTGTTGTCGTGTGAAATATTGTGACAATAATGGCGTGTGAAAAACGTAATACTAGGCTCCAAAGTAAACTGAGAAATGACAGTGAAGACGAAAGCAGTGTGTTAGCGCCACCATGTAATGAATTAACTAATGTTCAAAGTAGTAATTTGGTAATTGTGCATTGCCATATGAAACATCCCCTTAGAAAAATTTTACAAGACTGGTCTATATGAAACGTCTCCTGTGAAAAATTATACACGACTCTGCTTAAACTGACACACAATAGTTTTTAGCGCAACGCAATCTGACTTTCAAAAATCCCTACGAAAGAATGGCCCTGACTAACATTAACCTATACCTTTCACAAATCAATTACCTCACAAAAATCTTCGTTACTCAAGATACTGCACTACAGCGAGCGCCACTACTGCCAGCTAAATAAAATATTCAAACTACTGAAGGCACTAACTACTGACAGGCATAGTTAGCAAATGAAAGATTTTAATACAGAACAGACAATGTATTTACCTTAATAGTCATAATATATAAATCAGTTCGTGACACCAATTCTTACAAATTTCAAAACTCCGCCATCTCTCTATCCACGTCCACCACTGCTGGCGGCTCACCTCCAACTGCGCAACGCTCCTGTGAGCTAACTGTGGAAGGTAGTTTCGTGTTTTCGTCATGCAAACAGTCTAGGCATGACCAGTGAATATCGCCGCTAATAAATTTCAAGCAAATTTTTGCACACCTTTCATGCAACCAAAAGTTGCACTTCACACACAGAATTCCTTTAACAACCCGTTGCTGACACATTTTCGATGATGCACCATTTAAATTTTGCCTATTTACGAGCATTGTGTCACTGCACTTTTCAGTAGGCGCCATCTTGCCTATATTCTGAAGGGTTTTCCCTACAGAGATACATGTAGAGGACTCTTTAAGGAGCTGAAAATTTTGACCCTCCCTAGTTTATTCATATATGAATCAGTATATTTCCTGAAATCAAATCAAAAATTCTCTTCTCTAAACACTGAAGTACACAACTATCAAACCAGAAACAGGTTTAATTTCCATAGAAACATGCATTCAGAAGCCCTGTACCAAAATAGTGTGATGCATGTAACCAGAATAATGTTCAATGCCCTACCAAAAGAAATAAAAAGCAAACATAACATATTTAGATTTAAAAAGAATTAAAGAGGCTACTATTAGGTCAAGGTTTCTATAATGTTAATGAATTTCTTTGCTATCTAAACAGATAGTGCTCATCTTTTGATTCTTCTGTACAAACCTTCATGTTTTTCAACCTGCATGTAAAAAGAAGACAACATATGTAAAGTGTGATTAAGAAAATGTTAAAGTGTAACTAAGAAAATGTTATTTCCCTTAATTGTTAAAAATATGGATAATGCTCTCTCTCTCTTTCTGTATGACAGTTTCTATATCATGAATATAATAAATTGAATTGAATTGAAACATCTGCAAGGCGATCTTGGGTGGGCCCCAGCTATTGTTCTGATCACACGTTTTTGTCCAATGAATACCTTTTCTCTTAATAACGAATTACCCCAAAATATGATGCCATGTGAAAGCAGTTAAAGGAAATAGGCAGAATAGGCTATTTTACTGATATGTTTTCACTAATATTTGCAATAACCCTAATAGAATAAGTAGCTGAACCTAACGGTTTCACCAGATCATCAATTTCTTTTTGTTTCTTAGATTTCAATTTTTCATCAACACACACACCCAGAATTTTTGTATTTTCTGCCTTAGGAACAAGCTTCTGTTCAAAGTCTATGTTTATCTATGGTGTTATGCCATTTGCTGTACAGAATTATATATATGGTGTCTTCTCATAATTTAGTGAGAGTCCATTTCCACAGAAACACTTAATAATTTTATGAACGACATTATTTACGATTTCCTCAGCTGATTCTTGTTCGATTGCTATCATTTCTATATTTGTATCATCAGCAAAAAGAACTAGCATTGCATCGTCATGAATATAGAGTGGCAAGTCATTGATATATGCTAAGAACAATAATGAATGCACAACTGAACCCCGTGGGACACCATACTTGATTCATCCCCTGTTAGAGGACTCTGCTGAGTTTTGCAGACTATCTGTACTTTAATTTCAAACTTCTGCATTCTTCCAGTTAAATATGAATGAAATCATTTGTGCACTGTCCCATTCATATCACAATACTTAAGTTTATCTAAAAGAATTTCGTGATTCACACAGACAAAAGCCTCTGAGAAATCACAAAATATCCCAATGGGTGATGTTCAGCTATACAAAGTATTTAATAGTTGATCAGTGAAAGCATATATAGAATTTTATGTCGAAAAGCCTTTCTGAAAACCCAATTCACATTTTGATAGTATTTCATTTTTTGAAATATGTGATGCTACTGTTGAATACACTACTTTTTCAATAATTTTGGATAGAGCCATCAAAAGTGAGACTTGGTGGTAGTTGTTAGCATCAGATGTAGCCCCTTCTTTAGGCAATGGTTCAACAATAATATATTTCAATCTATCTGAAAAAATACCCTGTTTCATTGAGCTACTACATATGCAGCTTGAATCCTACTTACCTGTTGGGAACAGGCTTTTAGTACTCTGTTGGAAATACCACCAATTCCATGTGAGCTTTTACTTTTGAGTGAATTTATTGTTTTCCTAATTTCGGTGGGAGAGGTAGGTTGAATTTCCACTTTCATCAAATTGCATTGGTATCGCCTCTTTCATATACTGCCTTGGATTTTCTAATGAATAGCTGGATCCTATTTTCCCTACAACACTTACAAAATGATTATTAATATTGTTTTCTACTTCTGACATTTTGATAGTCAAACTTTTCATTGAGGTTGGTAGAAATGCAGTCTTGCTATGGTCTCAGTTGCCTTGTTTCCCTTTTAACAATATTCCAAATTGTTTTAATTTTATTATCAGATGTGCTAATCTCATACATAATGCACATACATCTGGTCATTTTAATAACTTTTCTTATTACAGTGCACTTGTTTTTATAATGCTTCACTGTTTCTGGATCATTACTCTTTCTAGCTTTATGATAGTTTTACCTTTTTTGTTTACAAGATATTTTTATCCCTTTAGTAAGCCATGGCTTTTTAGATGGTTTCTTCCTAATAATAGGAAGAACTACTGTTTTGTTAGGGAAACTGTTTTTAAATATACTCGCAAAGGTACCATGAAATAGGTTAAATTTTCAGATAGTATTAGGTTGCCTGTACACCTCATCCCAGTCTAACTGTTGCAAGCTTTCCCTATAATTTTCAATTGTTAAATCGTTAATTGAATTGACTATTTTGGAGAACTGTATTGTATTATTGTATGGAGCTATGTCATATGCTGTAAATAGCTGTGCATCATGATCAGACAGACCATTCTTAACAGGACAATGTTTTATTTTATTAAATTTAACTTGGTCTATAAAAACATTATCTATCAGTGTGCTGCTTTCCTGTACCACCCAAGTAGGAAACTCAGTAACTGACATCAAACTGAAAGAACCAAGCAATATTTCAAGATCAAGCTTTCTATCAGACTCTTTCAGAACATCTACATTGAAATCTCCACAAACAATAATTTGCTTCCCTCTGTCTGACAGATAGAACAACAATGAAACCAAGTTTTTCAAAAATAGCTAAAAATTTCCTAGTGGGGACTTAAACATGGCTACAATTATAGAAGTACCATGCACACATGCTTCTATATGTTACTCTACACAAAATTTTTTAGTTTCTATTTTTCACATTATGATAGATTTTGACATATATGGCAACTCTTCCTCTCGTCATAGGTTCTCTACTTACATGTGCTGAAAGCTTATATCCACCTACATTTATCTTTTCCATATTTGTGACTATATGATGTTCAGACAGGTGTAGTACATCTATTCCACCTTCAGTTTCTAAATCTTTTAAGCAAACAAGAAGCTCCACTATTTTGTTTTTTAATCCCCTGATATACTGAAGTAATACACTAACATTATTTTTCACTGTGCTCTTTGATCATCTTCTAACATAGTAACATTATTTTTCATTGTACTTTCATGAGACTCTTGTGATATTTTAACATCGCTAGTACCTGCCTGTCTGAGCTTCTCATTAGACACTGACCTTATCCTAAAAAAGAGGTACACCCATGAGTTTTAGAGCCCCTAGCCAAATTATCCTTCACTTTCCTATTGAGATGCAGGACACATCTTGTGAATTCTCAACTGTCAATGTTATCAACAGTAATAAACCTATGCCTGACAAAGTATTCACCAAAATAATCTGATCTATCTCCATATTGATCCTTCTAACAGAGCTGTTCAATTGGGGTTGATCATACCACATGGAAGAAGGAACCAAACCAACATTTGTATGGTTTGTTGCAGATGCTATTTTAACCAGCTCAAACTCAATGATGTAGCACTGATCACTATAAATACTGTTGCCCACTCCACTCACTACCACAGCATCATCTTGCTGTGTAAAACTCTTGCAAAATGATCCTACATCCTCTGTCACTTGGCTAAGACATGCACGGGGCTTGAAAAAACTTGTGACCGCTATTCACAATAAAGTGCCTGGCAGAGGGTTCAGTGAACCATCTTCAAGCTCTCTCTCTACTGTTCCACTCTGTAATGGTGTGTGGGAAAAACGAGCACTTAAATTTTTCTGTGCGAGTCCCAATTTCTGTTATTTTACCACGATAATCATTTCTCCCTGTGTAGGTGGGTGCCAACAGAATGTTTTTGCTACCAGAGGAGAAAACTAGTGATTCAAATTTCATGAGAAGATCCCATCGCAACCTAAAGCGCCTTTGTTTTAATGATTGCCACTCCGAGCATCATGACTGTGGCACTATCTCCTCTATTTCACGATAATACAAAACGAGCTGCCCTTCTTTGTACTTTTTCAATGTCATCCATCAGTCCCACCTGATACGTATCCCACAGCACACAGAAATACTCCAGAATAGGGCGGACAAGTGTGGTGTAAGCAGTAGACCTGTTGCACCTTTTAAGTGTTCTGCTGATGTATCATTGTCTTTAATTTGCACTAACGACAACATTATCTATGTGGTTGTTAAAATTTAGGTTATTTGTACACTCCTGGAAATTGAAATAAGAACACCGTGAATTCATTGTCCCAGGAAGGGGAAACTTTATTGACACATTCCTGGGGTCAGACACATCACATGATCACACTGACAGAACCACAGGCACATAGACATAGGCAACAGAGCATGCACAATGTTGGAACTAGTACAGTGTATATCCACCTTTCGCAGCAATGCAGGCTGCTATTCTCCCATGGAGACGATCGTAGAGATGCTGGATGTAGTCCTGTGGAATGGTTTGCCATGCCATTTCCACCTGGCGCCTCAGTTGGACCAGCGTTCGTGCTGGACGTGCAGACCGCGTGAGACGACGCTTCATCCAGTCCCAAACATGCTCAATGGGGGACAGATCCGGAGATCTTGCTGGCCAGGGTAGTTGACTTACACCTTCTAGAGCACGTTGGGTGGCACGGGATACATGCGGACGTGCATTGTCCTGTTGGAACAGCAAGTTCCCTTGCCGGTCTAGGAATGGTAGAACGATGGGTTCGATGACGGTTTGGATGTACCGTGCACTATTCAGTGTCCCCTCGACGATCACCAGAGGTGTACGGCCAGTGTAGGAGATCGCTCCCCACACCATGATGCCGGGTGTTGGCCCTGTGTGCCTCGGTCGTATGCAGTCCTGATTGTGGCGCTCACCTGCACGGCGCCAAACACGCATACGACCATCATTGGCACCAAGGCAGAAGCGACTCTCATCGCTGAAGACGACACGTCTCCATTCGTCCCTCCATTCACGCCTGTCGCGACACCACTGGAGGCGGGTTGCACGACGTTGGGGAGTGATCGGAAGACGGCCTAACAGTGTGCGGGACCGTAGCCCAGCTTCATGGAGACGGTTGCGAATGGTCCTCGCCGATACCCCAGGAGCAACAGTGTCCCTAATTTGCTGGGAAGTGGCGGTGCGGTCCCCTACGGCACTGCGTAGGATCCTACGGTCTTGGCGTGCATCTGTGCGTCGCTGCGGTCCGGTCCCAGGTCGACGGGCACGAGCACCTTCCGCCGACCACTGGCGACAACATTGATGTACTGTGGAGACCTCACGCCCCACGTGTTGAGCAATTCGGCGGTACGTCCACCCGGCCTCCCGCATGCCCACTATACGCCCTCGCTCAAAGTCCGTCAACTGCACATACGGTTCACGTCCACGCTGTCGCGGCATGCTACCATTGTTAAAGACTGCGATGGAGCTCCGTATGACACGGCAAACTGGCTGACACTGACGGCGGCGGTGCACAAATGCTGCGCAGCTAGCGCCATTCGACGGCCAACACCGCGGTTCGTGGTGTGTCCGCTGTGCCGTGCGTGTGATCATTGCTTGTACAGCCCTCTCGCAGTGTCCGGAGCAAGTATGGTGGGTCTGACACACCGGTGTCAATATGTTCTTTTTTCCATTTCCAGGAGTGTAATTATAAACCCTAAGTCTTTAGTTGAATTTACAGCTTTCAGATTTGTGAGACTTATCGCATAATCGAAATTTAGCGGTTTTTTTTAGTACTCATGTGAATAACTTCACACTTTTCTTTATTCAAGGTCAATTGCCACTTTTAGCACCATACAAATATCTTATCTAAATCATTTTGCAATTCTTTTTGGTCATCTGACGACTTTACAAGGCGGTAAATGACAACATCATTTGCAAACAATATAAGAGGGCTACTCAGACTGTCTCCTTTGTCGTTACTATAGATCAGGAATAATAGACGGCCTCGATGACTTTCCGTTCATTACTACAAAGTGTGACCTTTCTGACAGGAAATCACGAATCCAGTCCCACAACTGAGGTGACACTCCTTAGGCACGCAGTTTGGTTAGAAGACGCTTGTGAGGAACGGTGTCGAAAGCCTTCTGGGAATCTAAAAATATGGAATCAATTTGACATCCCCTGACGATTACTTCATGAGTTAAAGAGCTTGGTGTGTTTCACAAGAATGATATTTTCTGAATCCGTGCTATATGTCAATAAATGCTTTTCTTCAAGGTAATTCGTAATGTCTGAACACAGTATATGTTCCAAAACCCTACCGAAAATCGACATTAGCGATATGAGCCTGTAACTCATCGGATTACTCCTATTTCCCTTTTTGGGTATTGGTGTGACTTGAGCAATTTTTCAGTCTTTTGGTACAGATCTTTCTATGAGCGAGCAGTTGCATGTAACTGCTAAATATCAAAGTTTGGTATCAGCATACTCTGAAAGGAAACTGAGTAGTATATAATCTGGAGCGGAGGCCTTGCTTTTACAAGGACCATGCCGAAAGTTTTTAGCGGAATGTGTGAAAAATAATTTATTTGCAAAAAAAAAAACGTTTACAACATTCCAAAATACTCTCCATTAGCATGTATACATTTTTCCATTCTCTGAAACCACTTACAAAATGTGTCAGTCCAATTTTCTTTTGGGATGTCACTTAGTGCACTCTCGTACGCTGCAATGGCCTCTTCATCTGATGAAAACTGATGCCCTCGAATTTTTTCCTTGTCTTAGGGAACATAAAGAAGTCGCAGGGGGGGGGGGGGCGGTCAGGAGAATAGGGGGGATGGCGTAATACTCGCACTTTTTCTTCCTCCAAAAAGCCCATCGTTCTGGCAGCCCTGTGCACAGATGCATTGTCATGATGCGGCGGAAGGTGCCCACTCTTGGACTCTGGATGCTGTGACTTCCATGTAGCGATGACTTTTGGAAGACAATCGTTCACGTACCATTCAGCATTGACTGTACGATGTGTGTCCAAGGTCACAGAGGTGAGATGCCCGATCTTTGTGAAAAAAGTTGCCACCATCTTTTTTCCAGAGCTCCGACTTCGTCGAACTTTTGTGGGTAGTTCCTCCCCTGGAAAGCACCACACAGAAGACTGTCTCTTCGTTTCAGGGTCATAATGGTAGACCCACGTTTCATCACCTGTGACGATATTGTAGGTGTCTTGGGACTTCCCTCCATTGAATTTTTCGAGCATGAAACGACACCAGTCCACTCTCGCCTCCTTTTCGCTTTCTGTCAGGGAATGTGGCACCCAAGGGGCACATCTCTTAGTAAGGCCTAAGTGACTATGAACGATGGTCTGTGCTGCTGTTGATCCAATATTTAGGGTCACAAAATGTAAGATGTGGATCTTCTTTGACCATTTTCCTCACAGCATCAATGTTTTTAGGAGTCACAACTGTTGCTGGCCGACCGGGACGAGGTTCATCTTCAATTGACTGCCGACCCCTCGAAAACTCGCGAAACCAATTTCCAACTTTGGCCCTAGAAGGGAAAGCTTTACCAAAAACACGCAGAAAAGAAGAATGGCATTCTTCGGCACTTAAACCCTTTTTATAATCGTAAAAAATCACGGCGCGAAAGTCGCGGCGCGACAGCTCCATCCTGCACCGTCTCTGGCTCAGCACTGCCTGTGCTTTCTTACCGCGTTGTGGGGGGATCACCGCTAACCAGCGGCTGCGCGCACACGTCCCAAGGTCAAAAAACATCGCTCTTTCCAATGAAAACAACCCCATTGTCCCCCGCCTTACGGCTTACGGGCTGCTAAAAACTTTCGGCATAGCCATCGTATTAAGTGATTTGCTATACTGAGTACATCTATTTCTATGTTTCTCATCTTGGCAGTTGTTCTTCATTGCAATTCAGTAATATTAACTTCGCCTTCTTTGGTGAAGGAGTTTTGGAAAACCATGTTTAATAACTCTGCTTTAGTGGCACTGTCATCAGTGATTTCACCATTGTTATCACGCACTGAAGGTAGTGATTGCATCTTGCCATTGGTGTGCTTTATGTATGACCAGAATCTGCTTGTGTTTTCTGCTAGATTCCAAGACAGTTTCGTTGTGGATATTATTAAAAGCATCTCGCATTGAAGTATGCACTATATTTCAAACTTCTGCAAAACTTTGCCAATATTGAGGATTTTGCATTCTTTTAAATTTGGCATGCTTTTTTTTGTTCCTTCTGCAACAGCAATCTGATCTGTTCCGTGTAGGATGTGGGATCAGTACCATCATTTATTAATTTATGTGATATATATCTCTCAATTGCTGTCGCTACTATCTCTTTGATATCATTCTATGTCTTTTCTACACTTACATGATCAGATCGGAAGGAGTAGAGACTGACTCTTAAAAAGGTGTTAAGAGCATTTTATCAGATTTTTTAAATAGATGTACTTTGTGTCCCTTTTTGATGGTTGGGGGTGTTACAGTATTCAGCCTACCAGCAACTGCCTTGTGGTCGCTAATCCCTGCATTAGTCATGATACTATCTATTTCTCGAGGATTATTTGTTGCTAAGAGGTCAAGTATGGTTTCACAACCATTTACGCTTTGAATGGGCTCATGAACTAATTGTTCAAAATAATTTTCTGAGGAAGCCCTCTATACAATTTCGGATGACGTTTTTTGCTTGCTGCTGGCTTTAAACGTATGATTTTTCCAACATATCCAGGCCAGACCGAAGTAACCACTGACTATAATTGAATGGGTGGGGTACCTATTTAAAAGGGACACAAGTTTTCTTTGAACTGTTCAGCAACTATATTTTCTGAGTCGGAGGTCGGTAAAACGGTCCAATTAATAATGTAGACCGATTGCCAAGTATAACCACTACCCATACTATTTCGCACAAACTTTCTACTTCAGTATCACTACAAGGTAAGCTACTTCTGACAGCAATAAATACTCCACCACCAACTGTATTTAATTTATCCTTTCTGAACACAGTTAGTTCGTTTGAAAAAAGTTTCAGCTGAACTTATTACTGGCATTAGCCATCTTTCTATACCTATAACTATTCGAGCTTCAGTGTTTTCTATTATGGCTTGGAGCTCTGGTTCTTTCCCAACACAGTTATGACAATTTACAACTACAAACCGATTGCTTCCACAACTACCTTACTGTGTTTTAACTGCTCCCTTTCAGAAGGACGAACTTTCTGTGGTCTCCTGAGACCCTATAACATGCTACCTATCGCCTAATTTTTCGTGCAAGATCTGGCCTACATCTCTTCCATGGTTACTACCTAACTACAGAAATTTCCTCCTACTTACTGCTTTTTTAAAACAGTTGGCCTCCTGTTGAGTGCCGAAAATACTTACATCTACCTGAGCCTCTTCCTTAGTTAACTGAGGTAGCACAGCAAAGCTATTGTTTGTGCCAATGGTGAAACTCTCAGATACTGCTCTCTTCCTGTGGCCCCTGTTCCTTGCTACCACTTCCCACCTGTCTGTACCCTTCTGCCCCCTTAACGCTATCAGTTCCTCCCTAACACTATCCAGTCCAGCCACAGTTCAAATCACTAACTGTAATTCTTTCTTTTTTCAATTATTTCTTTCACTGAGAATTTCGTGGTATTAAATACAAGTAGTCTTATTTTTTCAGCATAAATCCACCAAATCGTCGATCAGATGAAAGCTCAGAGGCAGCAGCGGCTGCGGCAGCAGCAGCAGCAGTAGTATCGTGACTATATATATTTTTTTCTTCGGCATAGTACTGTGTATATGTTGTACGAAGCTGTTATTTAGTGATGAACAAATCTGAGACATATTCTTTTCGTTAAGGAAATTTCTTTCTAAAATTTCATCTTATATATATACACTCCTGGAAATGGAAAAAAGAACACATTGACACCGGTGTGTCAGACCCACCATACTTGCTCCGGACACTGCGAGAGGGCTGTACAAGCAATGATCACACGCACGGCACAGCGGACACACCAGGAACCGCGGTGTTGGCCGTCGAATGGCGCTAGCTGCGCAGCATTTGTGCACCGCCGCCGTCAGTGTCAGCCAGTTTGCCGTGGCATACGGAGCTCCATCGCAGTCTTTAACACTGGTAGCATGCCGCGACAGCGTGGACGTGAACCGTATGTGCAGCTGACGGACTTTGAGCGAGGGCGTATAGTGGGCATGCGGGAGGCCGGGTGGACGTACCGCCGAATAGCTCAACACATGGGGCGTGAGGTCTCCACAGTACATCGATGTTGTCGCCAGTGGTCGGCGGAAGGTGCACGTGCCCGTCGACCTGGGACCGGACCGCAGCGACGCACGGATGCACGCCAAGACCGTAGGATCCTACGCAGTGCCGTAGGGGACCGCACCGCCACTTCCCAGCAAATTAGGGACACTGTTGCTCCTGGGGTATCGGCGAGGACCATTCGCAACCGTCTCCATGAAGCTGGGCTAAGGTCCCGCACACCGTTAGGCCGTCTTCCGCTCACGCCTCAACATCGTGCAGCCCGCCTCCAGTGGTGTCGCGACAGGCGTGAATGGAGGGACGAATGGAGACGTGTCGTCTTCAGCGATGAGAGTCGCTTCTGCCTTGGTGCCAATGATGGTCGTATGCGTGTTTGGCGCCGTGCAGGTGAGCGCCACAATCAGGACTGCATACGACCAAGGCACACAGGGCCAACACCCGGCATCATGGTGTGGGGAGCGATCTCCTACACTGGCCGTACACCTCTGGTGATCGTCGAGGGAACACTGAATAGTGCACGGTACATCCAAACCGTCAGACAGGGAGAAATCGATGCCCAGACAGACTCCAAACCGATCACGGTGGAACGTTTTACAATAGGTATTTCAAGACCGTGATGCAGCGGTACGGAATACATCACTACTCAACATTCACCCACCTGAAGGTGAGGATCGTGGAAGCCTGAATATAACAATTTTAATCTTTATGGTCCATACAGATGGATGGACATCCTCCCCCAGAAATAACTGCACAGTATAATCAAACCAAAAACAGCACGATAAATATGAGACCAATCGATGTTCGTAATGATGGACTAATGGATACGGTGCACTATCATATTAAAATGATGAATCCATACAAATAGAAATTTAATGTGGCTGTTTTTGTGCGTATTCCAAAACACAAGCTAGAATCTGGGAAGTCATGCCACCCAAACTGGGTCGAGTGAGATAATTACAGTTTTCAGAGTGCGGAGAACAAATATCAGGATTTAAATCTTAAAGTATAGCAACGGACCGAGACTTCAGGATGTTTTTACACAGAGGAACAGCAGAAGAGCTCAGAACCACATGTGTTTCTCATAGAGCGCATCATAAGACGTAGAGGGAATGGAGCACTAGTTAAGTGGCTTGGTCTTCCTGCAAGACAAAACACTTGAATTGATGCTGACGATTTTCTGTACAATTGGGTGCACAGAGTACAGCCAGAACAGTAGTATATGCACGATAGGAGACACGTTACAGAAGATGGTGGTATTGTCAAAAAATTTCCAGTCTAAGTGCATATTCTGTCGAATAATTACTGCAGAGATGATACAAAGCTTCCAAAACTTTTGCTCATGGTGATTAGGGAATGAACCTGCTCGATGAAGTCTGTTTGCAACACGACGTTGCATAAGAAAAACATAAAGATGTCCCATGATACCATGCTGCAGATCGAATTTTAACTGACAAAGCTAAGGCAATACGTGTGATAAAGGATATTGGTGTAGGGCAGCGCATTGCAGTATTTGTACTTCATAAAACCATGCGCGGTAAAATTAAGTCAGGCTTTGGTGTGAATTTAAAACAATTTATGAACACCGCACGCAGTGCGCTGAAGAAGAAGCCGGGTCAGGGGTGTTTGAAAAACTGTATCCTGACAGCGATGTATGCGGATAAAGGCGCTCTGAAGCACAGGGACCAGTAGAGCACCCTAGGTTCTACAGAAATCAGTCAGAATCACCTCCTTCATCATTCCTGCTCTAGCAGGTTTCTCAGCGATGGGTGGTGCTGTGGATATTGTCAAAAAAGTCAGGAACGCACATAACTCCCAGGAGCAGCTAGAGGAAGCAAGAAGACATAATCGCCTGATGGAAGCGGCAGCCATCGGAAAAGAACTGTACCTGAAACTTTACAAGAAAGGACTATTTCTCTTCATAAACAAAAACAGCCTCTTAACTATCCTACAGCATAGACCACTTACAAATACAGATCTTATTAAGTCTGTTAGGAAAACATTCAGCATTCCAAGATCTCGAAGTGTGTTTTATATATTGCTGGGGGACCAGATACCTACTGTGTGGCGCATGTTAAGAAAAATACAAATGGAGTCTACTATTTCGACTCATTTGAGACCTGCAGCGACCAGAAGAGGTTCAACGATACTTCACCGACAGAACACATGTGTTCTACAATTTTCATCGCTACCAAGACTTTAAAACCTACTTATGAGGGTATCTGTGCATCATATTCCTCATAACGTCTATGAAGCATCATATACAAGGAGGTGCATTAAGCATCCACTCGTCAAATGCAGTGTCATACAATCTGACTTTAAAAGAATGGGCATTACTTCCCTCCGATTGATTTAAGCAGTGAAGGGTGGAGCTAGGGCTGATTGGAGTGGAGGCATACAACAGCATTCCGAATATCACAGAGGTTAACGATGAACTTCATCTGTAAATTAATGGTGGATAAGGAATTGTGGAAATAGAACCTGTTCCATATGATACTGACGATTTATACATTTTAAAACGGTCTGGAAAACATTATGTACAAAACACCGACACAATTAAATCTGAAAGAAAGACACTGAATGCAGCGACTGACTTAAGAGAAAGGTTCTATAGGACGACTACTGGGTTTTTCAAAAGGGCAGGTTTTGAAGAAGGACTCTAATAAATTTTACAGATCTGACCAGTCAGTGGATATACTTCCTGTCAAGTTCAGTCTGTGTCGAGTGTAACATTGCAACCAACTCCTGTCTCAACAACAGATTGAGTCATACAGTTTACAGGTTCTTCCCATCAATGGGAACAGAGTATAAGATCGTTGAGACCTCTACCAACGCTACATACCTCTCAGTAACAGTTCAGACATTTTACTATCTGGAACTGCGTATTGTGGACCAGGATAATCAATTTGTCGTCTTTCGTGATGAGGAAATCATTCTATGACTACATCTAAAGTGGAACAAGCAGTGATCTCGAACGTGCAGAGCCCTGTCAGTAGCGGCTGCAACGACATTCAAGCAACCCGGAGCTACCAAAGGTGGAAGCGACGACAACGATCTTCAACTTGCTGGCCCGGAAGCGACGGGGACTTTAAACTATCTGGGACTTGCAGCGCCTCCCAGCGTCCTCGTATCGTCAGCAAAGACGGGTAAGGCGTGATGTATAAAACCACTGCACACAACTACAGCGCGGCACTTCACGACAAAACAGCAAGGTGACAACACATGCAAATTATGAGATTGTTAATCAATAGTTCTGAAACCTCGCAATGACGTCGATTGATACAACGAACCTGGTAGAATATGATGAGCATATTATACGCCAGGAATACTTCTCACATAAACCTTAAGCTTTAACCCTCCCATGAAAGAGTTTCATATATCTTGAAGGATCATTTACAAAAACGGACGATACTGCTACAGAGGCAACGAACCTTACTCGCTTTAGCATTCCTGTCGAGCGGTTCTATGCTGGATGGTTCACAGACGAATCAGAGGGTTGGACAGTGAAAGAGTACAAGAGATTTACTGCAAGTATACCTCTAAAGCTACACTTCGAAGACATGCAACGAATTGTTATGAATGCGAAGCAGAAACGTATTCTGGTACGGAGTGCAGGCTCTGAGCACTATGCGACTTAACATCTGTGGTCATCAGTCGCCTAGAACTTAGAACTAATTAAACCTAACTAACCTAAAGACATCACACACATCCATGCCCGAGGCAGGATTCGAACCTGCGACCGTAGCATACGGAGTGCAACGGGTAACAACTCATACATTAAAGGAGCTATAGAGGACAACGATATCACCATCAATAAAATAATCTAGAAAATGCCAAATATTTCTGTAACGGATGAGCAGTGTTTGAAGCTTTTAAAAGTTCTGTTCACAGGAGTTTTTCAAGTACACTGTTCTACCGACTGGAAGCAGACAAACGTGGACTATTAAAAACCGGTTCCCAATGGGAGACGTCCAGATTAATCGTATTTGCGTTTCATGCCAACAGAAGAGGGAAAAAAGCAAATGATTCCACCAAATTTGACAACTGCAGGTTAACTAATGCGAGAGTCTACCTGAACTCCGAATTTTACATGTATGATAATTTATACATGCTGTTGAGTGAAAATGTACACAGTCTAGTTTTTGACATGTATGCGAGGTTCCGTGCTTCTTACAATGAAGAGGAAGGATGTCTACTAAGCACATGGAAATTAAAGCAGCTGGCGTCAATCATCGTAATAGACTGCTCAAAATTGAACGAGATAGTTAAATTCGGACATATAGGTGCACAAATTGAATTTGAATCTTTAAAAAATTTCCCAGAACACACTGCAGCATATGCCCTAGTTCTATATGACCGTGTGATTAACTATTGCCTGCTCACTGGACTTGTGCAATGAGCTGTGTAAATGAACAAGTGTTACCTCATACTTAGAGCATTTCACGGTGGTATCTCAGGGTGTGAACATCACTGCAGACGCTTAGGGTTTCTATGATGATGCATGTACACAGTTCATATTTAAAGCTGTTGCATTCATAGTAGTCAGACAATGACAGTATAGTAGAGACGTTCTCAGCAAGCATTGCGTGGCGGAGTTCTTTCAAGGATGTAGATAGATGTAGATGTCGTGTGACTAGGGCCTCCCGTTGGGTAGACCGTTCGCTGGGTGCAAGTCTTTTGATTTGACAGCCACTTCGGCGACTTGTGGGTCGATGGGGATGAAATGATGATGATTAGAACAACACAACACCCAGTCCCTGAGTGGAGAAAATCTCTGACCCAGCTGGGTATCGAACCCGGGCCCTTGAGATTGGGATTCTGTCGCACTAACGACTCTGCTACTGGGGAAGGACTTTCAAGGATATGAAGAGCACTAAAACACGGAAGAGTGCAAAGTGCTTAACAAGTTTCCACCATGGAATTCACTGGGATGATCGTGGTATACCCTGTCAACATATGGTGGCGTCGCTTCGATTATTCGACCACATGGATACAGTCAGCTATGTCAAAGGCAAGGAGAAGTTCACCTACCTCTAGATGTCCCAGTCTCATTATTCTTTAAGTATAGGTATATACACATAGTTCAGAGTCCATCAGAATTGTTGTTGTTATTGTATAAAAACCATTTAACTAGTAGTATTTGGATTGTGGAATTTAGTTGTAGCATAATAATAAAAGTATCTCTGCATTAGTTCTAGTGTAGATTTGAATATCTGAAAATTGTAAATATTTAGACCAGTGAATTCTTTTTGTTCCGTAAAAAAAAGTATCTCTGCATTGAAATATTAGAACCAAATTGAAGTAAATTGTACCTTAAGAATCAAACTGTAGGTGCAAGAACTGAATAAACGAAAAATTCGTTATTATGCGCCTTGTTGTTGTTATTTACAAGAAAACTATCCCAATCGTATATATAATGGAGGTGCAAGACACAAATTACATTAATTTTCAGTGTTAGTACGAAGTTTAAGGTGAAGAATAACAAAATATATGGCATGGTTGCATGGGATTATGGCTAACGTGCAACATGTGTTTTGTAATGGGTGCAGGTAGCATGTGACCATGTCTGCTTTCCGAGACATGTAGCAAATATGTCTAAAATTATATATTCTGTGCTTGAGAAGGACAACAGGCATGGTATCTGAGAAAAGTTACATACTAAGTGTGAAAGAAAAGTACACAGACTGAGAGGAAAAAATTTATTTATTTTTCATCCTACTTCAAAGTAATTTTACATTTTGATAAACAGACACAACACTATTTTACGCATCTTCCTGAGTCGATGGAGACCACGACATCCGTAAAATTCCAGGTCTCGGATAGCAGCAAACTCAAAGATTCGACGCATCTATGTGAACTTCTCCTTGCCTTTGACATGGCTGACTTTACCCATGTGATCGAATAATACTGTCATCACAAATGACCGTTCTACCGTCATTCCAGAGAATATGTGGTCATGCATAGACCCTGGAATCTCTCGAAACATCTGTGAGCAAGTGCATGTCTGTTGTGTCCATATAAAGTTGTGTGTACACTCCTAAAGTGGAGATGCTGAATTCCCGCCAGACATTCACAGCATGCTCATACTCTGCATCCGTTATGGCATCGCCTGTAAGGTTGCTGGAGAATGCAGTTATGCCAGGTAGCCTGGTTTTGTTGAGTTTTGCCATACTATTCAGATACTCGTATGCAAAAAGCTCCTTCCAAGTCACAAGTTGAAACTTTTTCTCATTGAGGAATGCAGCTTGTATGACGTGCTTTTCCTTCTGAGACAGAGTTTCAACAAATTTATAGAGCGGTGCCTGCATAAATCGGAGTGAGTCAAGTAAGCGAAGCGTAATTCTTAACGTCATCCATTTAGAAAAGAGATATATTTCTCAACACTCTCAGGCAGGAGGCTGAACTGATCCTTCTCCATACCAAAGTTAGCCAAGTCCCCAACAAGAAAGTGAGCAACATAGCCACCTAAATTACGAAAGAAAAGGGGTATGTGTTGTGACATTTCATACTTCAAGTTGCATGTGTTGTGAGCTGCATAATGACAGTGGTCCATATGAGGAGCTTCCGCTTTTCTACCCAACAGCTGCCCACAAAGATGGCAGTCAAGCGCGTTATCGTACCAATATTCATTCTCCTTCAAATCAGCCATGGGAATGTAAAGCTAATATTTACCTCGTCTGAGAATAACAACGCATTTACATGCATGGCAAATTTCGAGAAATGGAGGTGTCTGATAACTATATGTTCATCCCGCTTGTTCTGCTCATCTGACTCGCGTTTCTGCAGGCCACAAACATGAACCAGTATCCCGGTATTCTGCGCCTCAAATTTATGTGTGCCCTGGATTTTGACAGGGAACTCGATACCATCAAAGTTCTTTCCCCAGGGGATAGCCTTTACGCATCTGGTATCTATCTGGACGCTCAGGATGAACCAAGTAATTTCTCTCAGAAGCCAGGATTGATCATACAAAGCAATACTGATTGTCATTTTGGACATTAATATAGATTAGAGAGATTAGATTAGTACTTGTACCATAGATCATGTGTTTGACACTTTGTAATGATGTGGAACCTGTCAGGATAATAAAAGGTGTCTATAGAAGATATTACATTACACAAAATATTACATGACACTCAATATTTTAACTTTTTTCGGGGAGGGGGGGGGCTAGGAAATTACCCACTTACTATATCCAAAAATTAATCTAATGCCACTAAGAAATTCTTTTAATTTCCTTTTAAATGCTACATGGCTATCTGTCAGAGTTTTGATGCTATTAGGTAAGTGACCAAAGTTCCTGGCGGGGTAAGGGATTTTCTCTGCCTCGTGATGACTGGGTGTTGTGTGATGTCCTTAGGTTAGTTAGGTTTAAGTAGTTCTAAGTTCTAGGGGACTGATGACCATAGATGTTAAGTCCCATAGTATTCAGAGCCATTTGAACGATTTTTTGATCAAAGATTTTTGTGGTAGCATAATTTACCCCATTCTGAGCCAAAGTTAAATTTAACCTTGATTAGTGAAGATCATCCTTTCTCCTAGTGTTGTAGCCATGTACACTACTATTACTTCGGAATTCGTTCAGATTGTTAATAACAAATGTTATAAGTGAATATATATATTGTGAGGCTACAGTGAAGATTTCTAGCTCTTTAAATAAGTAACTGCAGGATGATGTTGGCTGAGCTCCAGTAATTATTCTGATTACACGCTTTTGTGCAATGAGCACTCTTTTACTCAATGATGAGATACTCCAGAATATGATGCCATACGAAAGCAGAGAATGAAAATAGGCATGGTAAGATAATTTACTCAGATGAATATCGCCAAAATTTGCAATGACCCCAATAGCATAAGTAGCTGAACTCAAACGTTTCAGCAGATCCTCAGTGTGTTTTTTCCAGTTCAACCCCTCATTAATGCATACACCTAGAAATTTTGAATATTCTACCTTAGCTACCGATTTTTGATCAAAGTCAGTATTTAGTAATGGTGTCATTCCATTTACTGTGTGGAACTGTATTTACAGTATGTCTGCTTGGCTGCAATATCCTTAGGAAGCTTGATATAGCTGAACCCTCTATTGACTGTATCATAGACATGTGTGTGGATGTAAAAGTGTAGTATTCAGCTGAGTACTTTAGCTGACCTTCGAATTTCCACCTCGGAAAACTGGTCCTGTATAGCACTCAAGGTGGACTCATGAAAGCACTCTCAATTGATGTGCTCTGCGAGTAACACCATCCCCCCCCCCCCCCCCCCCCCCAAAGATGGCGAAGGCTGTTTTGGGAGGGGAGAGGGGAGGGGTCCAGTAGTTTGATGCACAGCACAACGCTGCAGTTAATGGTGGGATACAGTGGATCATTAACACCCTTTCCGTTTCCAGAACAGGAAGGCACACTTTGAGAAATTCTACAGGGGTCTTAGTACCCTCTTGCTGGATTCTGGATCCCAGTGAATGAGATTCACTCCACAAAGACCTCCATGTTTGTAATCACAGAGTATTCTACTAGCAATATAGCGTTATTAATATGATGTCCTTCATTAAAAGGACAGGGGAAAGAGCTGCCGCTAGTCATATGATTACTACTGCTATTTGCTATAACTACAACTAAACCACGACAGCTACGATGTTGTTACTGACTGCAATGAGAAGCGTGGAGGTGCATATACCTTCCAGTTCAGATGAGAATGTGGGAGAGGAGATGGTGTATTGCCCCAGTTGCGCCACTGTGAGCAGCCTGGATGTGGCTGCGGATATGGTTGTTCCCACAGTTGTCAGAGGGAGGGTCGCCTATGGACGCTCGAGCAGAGCTGGTACTGGTGTGACGGCGGTGGGCGCAGTTACGGCTGTGGCTGTAGCTGCAGCTTCCTGCGCAGCGACGATGTCGGTCTTACACGGTGGAGTGTGCCGCACAAGACTTCGTCTAGATCGTTGTTTCTTCACCACCCCTGGTACCTGTGCCACTGCTTACTGTAGGGAGGGTCGTTGCCCCACAGACATGAGTGCTGAAAGGATAACGAAAACAAAATAAGTATAACGTTCCAGACATCGCCTGCTGCTGCTCCTGCGAGGATAGAAATAACACTGATTAGGCCGCACGGAGTGGCCGCGCGGTTTGAGGCGCCACGTCAAGGACTGTGCGGTCCCTCCCGCCGGAGGTTCGAGTCCTTCCTTGGGCATGGGTGTGTGTGTTGTTCTTAGCATAAGTTAGTTTAACTAGTGTGTAAGTCTAGGGACCGATGACCTCAGCAGTTTGGTCCGTTATGAAATCACACACATTTGAACACTGATTACATGTAAGCAGAGTGAGTATGTTATAAAATTACCTATATCGCTCTGGTTCTGTGACATATGCCTCAAGTCACTGGAATCATCTCTGGCATCTCGTCACAGTGACGCAGCCTCTCTCCGTCTCCTCCACCACTGTGGCATCTCATTATTCTCGCCCAAACCATCATGGATCAATCAATCCAGCTCCCCTACAACACCTGCAACATATTGGTCTAATAAAAAAAGGTATACACACAAACACTACGAGGAGCAAAAATTGTTTATAATATACACTTACACGACAGCTGTGATGTGAAAGGCATCACAGACTTTGTCCCTTTCTATTCTTGATCCTCGAAATCATTTATTACAGCAAAGAATATGCCTCATACTCGTTGCCCAGACAATAAAACAACTTATTATATATACTCTCCTGGAAATTGAAATAAGAACACCGTGAATTCATTGTCCCAGGAAGGGGAAACTTTATTGACACATTCCTGGGGTCAGATACATCACATGATCACACTGACAGAACCACAGGCACATTGACACAGGCAACAGAGCATGCACAATGTCAGCACTAGTACAGTGTATATCCACCTTTCGCAGCAATGCAGGCTGCTATTCTCCCATGGAGACGATCGTAGAGATGCTGGATGTAGTTCTGTGGAACGGCTTGCCATGCCATTTCCACCTGGCGCCTCGGTTGGACCAGCGTTCGTGCTGGACGTGCAGACCGTGTGAGACGACGCTTCATCCAGTCCCAAACAAGCTCAATGGGGGACAGATCCGGAGATCTTGCTGGCCAGGGTAGTTGACTTACACCTTCTAGAGCACGTTGAGCGGCACGGAATACATGCGGACGTGCATTGTCCCGTTGGAACAGCACATGTACATTACCATGAGGGGTGAGGTACACGTTCGACGGGCGTTTCATAGGACGTGGAGGACGCATAAATTGGCCAGCCCGTTATCCTGATCTTACACCTCTGGACTTCTTTCTGTGATGTGCCTACAACCCCAGAGGATATGAAACAATGTATTGTGGCAGCCTGCGGCGACATTACACCAGATGTATTGCGGCGTGTACGACATTCATTACGCCAGAGACTGCAATTGTGTGCAGCAAATGATGGCCACCACATTGAACATCTATTGGCCTGACATCTCGGGACACACTCTATTCCACTCCGTAATTGAAAACGGAAACCACGTGTGCACGTGTACCTCACCCCTCATGGTAATGTACATGTGCGTCAGTGAAAAAGACCAATAAAAAGGTGTTAGCATGTGGACGTAATGTGCTATTCCAGTCTCTTCTGTACCTAAGGTCCATCATCGTTCCCTTTGGATCCCTACGTAATTCGGTGCTCTCCGATACACACGATCGAACAGCGGAGGAGTGGTACTCAAGCGTCAATTTTAGGTTACAATATCTCCGGATGTAATTAGCATTTTACAATGCAACAAACGGCACTGATTACGTATTTGTTTATATGTTCAGATGTGCTAAGAAAACTAACGGGTTTCCATTTAAAAAAACGTAGGGTTGTGTTAAAAAACATACTTCCGTGCATTTTTGTATGGTTTGTATTAAGCAATTACACTAGCCCCTCTCCTTACGTTCGGTCTGTGGAATCGATTCATCAGTATTTGATGTGGTTTACGAAATATATCCAGCGGTAACGTTAGGTGACTCACCCTGTATATACTGTGGGGGTCGATTGATGACTCTTTTATGCTGGGTGTCAATACCATCGCCAATGCTACATCGAGCATCTTATATAAATTTTATAATGGTTCTTCATTTCACACTCTGCAGGTTTTCCGCTTTCTTATGTACACTTGTCAACTGCATTTCACAATATATATCGAGATTTTTGAGAGAATAATTTACATTTTTGTGGAATTTAGGAAATTGACGTTCATTAGATCAACTGTTCTTAGAAATTCCCCATCACCTATCTGTATTGTTTTTTCTTTTAAATTTACAAGAAGTGTGCCCAACATATGCAGTTTTTCACCACTGAGACTGAACGTTTTGTCTGTCCTAGCACTGCTGTAGCAGTTAATGAAATCAGCAACACCTCCGTCGTTGTGGAATTGCCCTGAGAATTCATCGAGAGATTCAGTAACTGGTTTAAGCGTTTCTCTCAGTATCTGCTCTCGATCCAAATGCCCTAAACTTAGCAGTCTTAACATCTCCTAAACACCATATCATGCAACAATGGCCTTATACTTAGTCGACATCTTGTTATAAACTATGTGTTCAAAAGTATCCGGACACATGACTGAAAATGACTTATAAGTTCGTGGCGCCCTTCATCGGTTATGCTAGAATTCAGTATATTTTTGGCCCACCCTTAACCTTGATGACAACTTACAATGGTTCAAATGGCTCTGAGCACTATGGGACTTAACATCTATGGTCATGAATCCCCTAGAACTTAGAACTACTTAAACCTAACTAACATAAGGACAGCACACAACACCCAGTCATCACGAGGCAGAGAAAATCCCTGACCTCCCAGGGGATCGAACCCGGGAACGGGAAGCGAGAACGCTACCGCACGACCACGAGCTGCGGACGACAACTTACACTTTCGCAGTCATACGTTCAATCAGGTGCTGTAAGGTTTCTTGGGGAATATCAGCCCGTTCTTCACGGAGTGTTGCATTGAGAAGAGGTATCGAAATCGGTCGGTCAGGCCTGGCACGAAGTCGGCATTCCAAAACATCCCAAAGGTGCTCTGTAGGATTCGGGTCAGGACTTTGTGCAGGCCGTCCATTACGGGGATGTTATTGTCGTGAAACCACTCCGACACAGGTCGTGCGGAGTGGCACTATCACATCGATCGTGTTGAAGGATGCAATCGCATCCCCGAGTTGCTCTTCAACAGTGGGAAGCAAGAAGGTGCTTAAAACATCAATGTAGGCCTGTGCTGTGATAGTGCCACGCAAAACAATAAGAGGTGCAAGCCCCCTCCATGAAAAACACGACCACACCATAACACCACCACCTCTGAATTTTACTGTTGGCACTACGCACGCTGGCAGATGACGTTCACCGGGCATTCGCCATATTCACACCCTGCCATCGGATCGCCACAATGTGTACCGTGATTCGTCACTCCACACAACGTTTTTTCACCGTTCAATCGTCCAATGTTTTCTCTCGTTACACCAAGCGAGGTGTCGTTTGGTATATACTGACGTGACATGTGGCTTACGAGCAGCCGCTCGACCATGAAATCCAAGTTTTCTCACCTCCCACAACCGGCCGGAGTGGCCGTGCGGTTCTGGGCGCTACAGTCTGGAGCCGAGCGACCGCTCCGGTCGCAGGTTCGAATCCTGCCTCGGGCATGGATGTGTGTGATGTCCTTAGGTTAGGTAGGTTTAATTAATTCTAAGTTCTAGGCGACTGATGACCTCAGAAGTTAAGTCGCATAGTGCTCAGAGCCACTTGAACAATTTTCACCTCCCACCTAACTGTCATAGTGCTTTCAGTGGATCCTGATGAAGTTTGAAATTCCTGTGTGATGGTCTGGATAGACGTCTGCCTATTCCACATTACGACTCTCTTCAACTGCTGGCGACCTCTGTCAGTCAACAGGCGAGGTCGGCCTTGACGCTTTTGTGCTGTACGTGTCCCTTCACTATCACATCGGAAACAATGGACTTAGGGATGTTTAGGAGTGTGGAAATCTCGCATAGAGACGTATGACACAAGTGACACCCAATCATCTGACCCCCTTCGAAGTCCGTGTGTTCTGCGGAGCGCCCCAGTCTGCTCTGTTACGACGTCTAATGACTAATGAGGTCGCTGATATGGAGTATCTGGGAGTAGATGGCAGCACAATGTTGTTAATATGGTGAACGTATGTTTTTGGGAGGTCCGGATACTTTTGATCACTCATTCGCAAAGATGCTCCTTATATACATCCCATCCAATTCTGTCAGCCTTTAGATTTAAGTCGTTTACGTTCTTTTCTAATTGAGTAACCCTAGCATCTAATTCGTTGATCAGTCTCAGAATGGTCTGGATATAGGCCACGTCTCTAGATCCATAGCTTTACGTTCGAGAGACTGAAATTATCCATCTATGTATAGATGAATTCTCTGTCTATGTATACCCGTCTCTCATGTGGAGTGCCCAGGAAGTGTGCCAACATGATCACGGCGTGATCTATACTAATATACCTGTTTCATAGTTATACAGTGTAACCAAAGTTGTCTAAGTCAAAAAAATTTAGTATTTGAGTTATACCAATCTGTTTAGTCACAATGCACTAAAGTGAACTGCGTTCGCGGGAATAGTGGTATTTGTTGGGTTGGTTGAAGAGCCAGCACCGTGTTACGAGTGGAGGCCAAAAAGTACGCGTTTTAGCTCACGCAGGCTGACGTGAGGAGGGAAGAACTGTACTGACGTGAGGTCTGGGACATGACAAGGAATTAGAGCTCAGAAAGCGGACGTAATTAGTTTCGTACTTAACTTTAATCCATTAATGATGAACGTCGCTCTTGACGGTACATGATTCACAATATTTTCTGTTCAGAATACATTCTAGTAACTGAATATGGCGCCTTGCTAGGTCGTAGCAAATGATGTAGCTGAAGGCTATGCTAAACTGTCGTCTCTGCAAATGAGAGCGTACGTAGATAGTGAACCAGCGCTAGCAAAGTCGGCTGTACAACTGGGGCGAGTGCTAGGGAGTCTCTCTAGACTAGACCTGCCGTGTGGCGGCGCTCGGTCTGCAATCACTAATAGTGGCGACACGTGGGTCCGACGTATACTACGGACCGCGGCTGATTTAAAGGCTACCACCTAGCAAGTGTGGTGTCTGGTGGTGACACCACAGTATAAGTCAAATGTCAGGGCCACATGGTCTTGTTCTGTGTTGTTTTCCGTGTTTATTTACATTCTAAAATCAAAAAAGGCGTTGTTACAGGAGTAAGTATTAGCACTGTTTTCTTTCTTTAGGTATGTAATATCCAGATATTAAAACAGAAATTATATATTATTATAGGGGAATTTTGCACTTTACGTTGAAGTCTAGGTTAAAGCATACACGAAAAAAGCAGTGATATGTCACATTAAATACATAAACTATAAAACTCGTCCCTCTCAACAATGTTGTGCGACCTGTCACGGAGTCAAAAAGGAAATACATGATGACACTTCTCCCGTACATCTCTCTAGTGCACCACGCATTCTTCAACCTACTGACAACTGCAAGTTCGGCTCAGGAATCTGTATCTGGAGATGTTGACCCTTCGGCAGAAAAAAATGATGTGGACAGTGAAATCGAGTAACCAGACATGCTCTATTATAAAGCTTCTTGAAATATAAGCATGACAAGAATTTCAACATTTAGAAACAACAATTTATTTATAATCCGTGGATGAACGCACTGCTGAACTATTAGACAGATTCAGTAGGTAGCATTCTAGTAATTAACAACAATAATGCAATTATTTTAACTCAGTTGGTGAGATGAAGGTGCATAATTGGAGCAATAAGTGCAGACTCACATTTACTTTATCACATTATGTTTATAAATAAATTTCCATTATGTAGAGATAAAAGGCAGTGTATTTCTTCTCAGGTATTCAATTTCATCAAAACGTTTATAAGAAGAGCGGTAAAACTCTTGATTTGTACCACTTTACCTTTCACTCTGAGTAAATTTCTGAGAGGAACAGTAGTGCTCCAAATTTAGAGACTATAAAAAAGAATTTAAGGTACAATTACCTAAAATGTAGTAAACGTAAGTGTAATATTTCATTTGTACATTTAATCAAATGAATCACGAATTATTGAAAGTGTGAATTTACATTACATGAAACACAAAACCTTTCATTTCTCAGAAGTGGGGAAAACTGAGTTATACCTCTCTTCCTCTCAGCGGCTCATATATTGAGACTCCTGGAAGTTGCATCTGTACCTACCGTCATTCAGTTTTCTTGTTTCATCACAAACAAAATACCAGTAGTGTGTGTGATACCAGCAATCTCCACATATTTTTACAAATATTTTGAATGATATGTCAGTTCCTACATGAGCTGGTAACTGTGCTTTAAATTCAAATTGTCTTGTTCGAAGGCTATAATGAGGTTTGCATTATCCGTCATCAACTGTTTTGGGATTCTGGAATATGTTTGACTCAAACTACATCAACACCCATATGACGACCAAAACAGAAATATCGTAGATTTTGATCTTGGTTTTCCATAGTGACATCATCAAATATGAACACGGTGTTTGGCTTTCCTTTTTCTGGTGGAGGGATTTCACTGCTTTGACTGAATGTCATGTATGTAGTGTGTCTAAAGAGTTCAGTGAAAGCTATCAGACAACAGACAAAAGGAAAGATAGAAACAAATGTTCTTTATTGCCCTTCAAAATAGTCGCAACCTGCTACAACACACGTTTCACAACGTTCGCACAACTTCTAGAAACTATCAGCAAAGGCCTCCTGTGGAATCGATCGCAGAACGGCTGTCACACGATCTTTGATGGCATTCACGCCCGCACAACGCTCACCTTTCATGGCCGCCATCAAGTGGGGAAACAGGAAGAAGCGCGCGGGAGCCAGATCAGTAGAGTACGGAGGATGTTCAAGAACAGTTAGCATTTTCTACGCCAGGAATTGGGGCACACGGATCCCGCAGTGTGCAGGGGCATTGTCATGGAGCAGCATCCATTCTTCAGTCCTGTGCAACTCTGGCCGAACCCGCCGGATACGCTGTAGCAATCGGTTCAAAGCGGACTGGTAAAATGCAGAATTAATGGTTTGACCTCCAGAACAAAGTCCTGGATGATGCCGTCGTTGCCGAAGACAGCGATCAACAGTGTTTTCACCTTGGGTTTTTTTTGGTCTTGGGGAAGACGGTGAACACCATGACATCAACTGCCGTTTTGATTCCGGATCGAAATGGTAGCACCAGGTGTCATCTCCCGTGATGCTGGTGTTCAGAAGAAATGGATTAGGGTCACACATGGAAATGAAATCACCAGCAGTTTCCATCCGTTTTGCTTTCTGCTCGTATGTGAGCTTGTGCGGCACAAACCGGGAGCAGATCGTCCTCTTACTCAAATCATCGCGGACAATGGTGTTCACCGTATCCTTGCTAATGCCCAATTTCTCCGCAATCAATCTGAGAGTCCGTCGCCGATCTTGTGCCAGCATCTGTCACACTTTTTCGACCTTTTCTGTGATTCTGCTTGTCGATGGCCTACCTGAACGTGGCTTATCCTCGGTTGTTTCCTTCCCTTCACAGAAGCATTAACACCATTCGTAAACACATTTTCTGCTCACGGCCTCCCTCCCGTACACCTGCCCCAATATTCCACGTGTCTCCGTTGCAGTTTTCCCCAACTTGTAGCAGAACTTGATGTTTACACGATGATAAAATCTTCACGGGTTGACAGCCGAGTCAATGTGTTGTTCTCCAGCAGCGTTTCAGCAAGTTTCTTACTTGCCATCATCTTTACACGTTGCTCCATTGCGCTGTGACACTTCCTCTCACACTGACTATGTTCGACTGGTCGCAGTCTGTTTACACAGGCCGTCACATGCAGTGATGCCGTGCATCGATTCTCCTCAAGTCTTTGAAGACCTGTGCGCATGTATGCACACATACGCAAAGTTTTTGTTCAGATATGACACCATTCACCGAACTTTTTAGCCAAATCACGTATGTTTCACCATCGACTCCCTGCAGTATCTTTTGCAACAGCTGGTACTTAGGCTGAAACGGCGTTTTTGGAAGTACACATACGTGCTCAGAGCGGATGGCATCTGGATGTGATAGCAGTGACATGAGAAAATTTGTCTTGCCACAGCTGGACGGACCTACAGTTATCGCTTGTATATTATCAGGTAGGTGTATCTCATTTTCCTTCTTCTTCTGGTCTTATTCCGCACCATCACAGGACCAGTCGCTTACAATAAAGTCCTGATGCTTCACCCACACCACCATAATACTGACTACACCAGGTTTTGGTGTGCAATGGGCTTTTACAGAAATATATATATATATATATATATATATATATATATATATATATATATATATATATATATTATCTCACCAGATGAGCTGCAATACTCACAGGGTATATATACAGATGAGAGTTTGGTCTATCATTCAGTTTAACAATGACTGAAGGCACTGACTGCAGTGATGAGATGATTCAGATAGCTTGTTGCCATTGTGATATTCTACATATTGCAGTGAAAATACTATGAGCAGTAACAATATTATGAGAGGTATGAACAAAATAAAACATGGTTTGCGGTGATATACATATTTTTATTCAATAGCCATACACAGGGTGCAATACATAAAAAAATCAACTGTTTTTTTCTTTATCTTCACACCTGCACAGAATTTAGCATACAAATCTGTTATGAGTTGAAGAGAATAGCATTAGGACAGGAGGGGGGGGGGGGGAGGATTGGCAGCTTCTCATCCAAATCAACACTCTGTCCTTGCAGTAACACTGGAATATTCTGGGATGGTGCATCTGTTAGAGACCAGTGCTGACTTGTAGCATGTCATGTAGGACCCTCAGCACAATCCTTGTGAGAGTCAGAGACTGGTTGGGTGCCTTCATTATACAAAGTAATAGTAGCTCTTTCTCCTGGTCCATTGCGCTGGTTGTGTGTGCTACAGGCTCTCATAGCACTACTGCCACTGCCAGTCCTGACTGGATGGAGGTTGCTGCAGGTCCCAATGAACTGGCTGTGGCTGCTGCCGGTCTGGGCGCATCGAAAGTCACTGAACAAAAAAGAGTAAGAAACAATAATCATCCACAAAGACATCCAACTAAACCACATGTACTTACTTTTCTGCTTCTTCTGCAAGACAGAGGCGGATGATGATCTTGGTTGCTGTTGGTGCTTCGTGGTTCTTCCACTGACTGACTGCGACTGAGGCCACATTCGTCTTATGTCCCCTGACGTCACGATCACGTGTGTGGATGTATCATTCCTGCATTCCTAAAGGCTCCTGATAATTTACAGGTGGTGGAGGAGGAATATCGTGTTTCTATTGGTTCCTGGGGAACAAAACACATTTCAAGCTTCCTCAGTCGAGCCCCATATACCAAGGAGAGCGAACCCCTTTGGTTCATTCAATCTAGGGTAGTGGAATAGGACAAAGTTCTCTCCTGCACTGTGGATTGAGCGGCCATTTCAAAAAACACGAACACCCAGCACAGGCAATAGTCTCTATGAGTTTCGAAATGCAACCTCAGTCGATCCTGTTGCCTAACCATTATTTGCTGAAAAGTATTGTATCTAGGAGTCCTGCTTACTCGGTTAGCTAGACAAACAATCAAACTACTCGTATTAATAAGTTTCATTACAATGAAACAAATACAATACTTAACTTTGGCAATTACACAGAGGTGTCGCAAGTAAAGGGCGACATACGAAATAATCAGTCTTTGTAGTGATTGCTGATCTCTAACTAACTAAAGTCTGTCCTGAAGTGCTATTGAAGTGGCTAATTTTGAAGCTGCTGTCCAAGTGAGCGTCAGCAGTCAGGCGTGGCGCTTATGTCCTCCTCATGTAGGCGCCACTGCTGTCGCATTATCATCCTGGAAGGGAGGTCGGTCAGTGTGGGATTGGCTGACCGCTTCTCACAGCCTTCTCTGCTTTGTCGTTCCCAACTAGCGTGCCTGCGCTTGACTTTACGCCATAACAAAAAGTATTCCCCTATGCTCATCCACTATCACCTTCCATTCCTCATGTAGGAGACTGTGGATGCAATCCTCAGATGTACTCTTACAGTTAATACACACATTAAACTCTTCTCTGCCCAACACCAACATCTCGTCAATTGAACACATTTTCGCGCAATAATAAAGACCCACCTACCTCTCCAGCCATTGTTCCGCCAAGTCACAAGTGCAGGAGGGGAGACAGCCCAAGGACAATTCAATACATCCTTCCTCTTTGGCAGCTCAGCATGAACTGAGTCTTTTTCCTGCCAATTCACAAGTGGGAGAGGAGAGGGGAGGGGAGCAGCCCTGTCCTCAGCAAACTGATTAAATAAAGATTATGAAAATTAAATTTTATGGATAAACAATATATCGTTTGCAATGAAATTGACATTGATTTGAATTTCATATATTGAGATCCTGCCACACCAACAGCTCAGCACAGACTGAGCATTTCCTGCCAATTTTCAAATGGTGGAAGCGATGTGGGGAGGGAAAGGGAAAGGGGGGAGAGGGGAAGGGAAGTGATGAGGGTTGGGAAAAGATGATGGAAGGGGGATTTCCCAGAGGGAAAAAGTGGCACAGAACTGAACTGAGGACAGGTGACAAAAAAAGTGTCCTAGGATTGGCATCCTCTTCTGCAGAGGTGTGGGGGCAGAGGAGGTGGAGGGGGAATGACGGATTATCCCCAAGGGATCATAAATCAATTAGCACAGCAAGGTTAAGGGATAATGTCATCAATTTAATTAATTAGCATATCCGTTTTATATCAAATGTGTCCTAGCATGGAAGTTATCCTACTGATTATGTACCACAACTGCAGACTACACGTGGTGTCTGTTCTTTTGGACGCGTCCATAAGAACAGTCATCAGGAATTTATATAATTGATTCACTTTGATAGGCAATGAATTCAGAACATTCTATGCAGGTGCACATTTACGTTCAACCCCCAGCATGAATGTAAAATTAGCAAGCATGGAGGACATGTTGGGGATTGCAGACAGGTGGCGCTAGGTGGGAGTGTGGATCAGACAGGGAGTGTGCCAGAATAGTCCACACATTTGCGATAAACACTGTGTCCAGCAAGTGCAGTGCTTAATGCAACTTCCTAATAAGAAGGAGATCCTTGGTTTGCATCCTGGTCTGGCACACATTTTCACTTGTCACCGCTGATTCCGCATAAAGTCTTGATACAGCTGATCCTTTCCTTTCCTTTCCTTTCCTTTCCTTTCCTTTCCTTTACTTTCCTTTCCTTTCCTTTCCTTTCTCCCACCTCCACATTCAATTTACGTAATATTAACTAAGTTGCTGAAAGAAGTTGCAGTTTTTGAGTGGACGGAAGATTATGATTAACTAAAGGGGCAGATCAAAGATATTTTGGCAAGTTCATCACCGTTAATGTACCCAGATTTCAGAAATCTTTTTATTTTTACAACTGACGCATCTGATTTTGCTGTTGGAGCTGTTCTTAATCAAGGATATAACGATGTAGAAAGGCCTATTGGCTATGCTCCCTGCTAACATAATCAAGCAGATATAAATTACAGTACAACAGAGAATGAGTTACTGGACCTTGTGTTTGGAGCAAAGTATTAAAAATATTATTTTTATCGAAGAAAATTCACTGTAGTCACTGACCATGCTGCCTTTTTGTGGATGTTGTGTTTGAAGGAAGCCAGTAGTCGTTTAACCCGTTGAACGTTAAGATTGCCAGAATATGGTTATGAAGTGCATCACCAGCCAGGTAGGAAACACCAATATGCAGATGCCCTAATTCAAAAAGTCAGGGTAGTGCAAACAGGTGTTGCGTTAACAGAATAATTGCAATAATCCAAGAGAGAGATATAGTATGCTTACTTTCTAGGCCGGCCGCAGTGGCCTACCGGTTCTAGGCGCTTCAGTCTGGAACCGCACGACTGCTACGGTTGCAGGTTCGAATCCTGCATCGGGCATGGATGTGTGTGATGTCCTTAGGTTCTTAGGTTTAAGTAGTTCTAAGTCCTAGGGAACTGATGACCTCAGATGTTAAGTCCCATAGTGTTTAGAGCTATTTGAACTCCCTTGGGAACAGAATAGTAGTCCCTAAAGAACTGCCATCACATATAATAACACAGTGTCATGACTGTTTACAAACATGTCATACTGGACAAAAAGCCACAACTCCTACGATAGCTATGCGATTTTGGTTGTAAAGTAGACAGAGTGATGCTGAGAAATATATTCAGAACTGTGTGCCTTATTCACAAGGAGCATAAGTCCGTCTGCTTAGCTGAGTGGTAATGTGTTCGATTCCCGGCCGGATTGGAGATTTTCTCCGCTCGTGGGCTGGGTGTTATGTTGTCCTCATCATCACCGACACGCAAGTCGTCCAGTGTGGCTTCATCTGAAACAAGATTTGTAAGCTGGTAGTCGAACTTCCCCGCATGGGGCTTCCTGGCCAACAATGCCGCATTGTCACGTCATTTCTACAGAGATCACAATCACCAAGAACACAAATTCCATTGCAAACTCTCCCAGAATCATCACAACCACTTCAGATCACTATATTACATAACGTTTCCACAAAGCACGCAAAAAATAAATATATCCTATCCACAACTGAACACTTTTCTAGATATTTAATTCAGGTACCATTTGCTGACATGACAGCGGTAATGGTGGCTCATGCCTTTGTTAGTTATTTAGTCCTCCCATTCAGAAATCCTGAAGCTATTCTCACCCATCAGGGACTAATTTTATGTCCGCCTTGTTCGAATCGGTGCGTAAACTGTTGCGAATTAAGATATGGAGAACAACGTCCTCGTATTGTGTCTAATTCGCGATATAATCATAAAAGCTGTCAACAGATGTCGTTACGATCGTGTTATGGACGGAAGATGGCATTCCGATCAACGGACAACCACACCAGCAATGACTTCAGGGGTAGTGTTTGCTGGGTAGTCCCACATCCTCAATCGTTGTGTACACAGTCACAGGTGGTGCAGTATGGCACAGAGAAGACGCCTACAGACTTTCTGCTGCCGAGGGCCACAGGAAGAATGAAAGCAGGAGAGTTCCAAACTGATGTGGCCCAATGGCTTTATGTGAATCGTTCTGTTGTTTTTCGGACGCAGCGGCAGTTTATAGAGACCGAAACTGTATCGAAGAGACCAGGACAGGGCCAACCACGTGTGACATCAGGAAGAGTGGACCGTTATTTGGCTGTAAGGGCACAGCAGAACTGCCTTACTACTGGAATTTAACTGGCATCTGACCTCGCGTCATCGTGTTGTATTGTTGGAGACCTGCTATCTGTTTACCTCTGCGTGTCTTCACAGTAGGGAATGTCTAGAGTGGAACCGTCAACATGTCATGTGGACAGCAGAATGGTGGGCCAATGTTCTTTTTACAGATGAGTCCCGATTTGGCCTGGAGAGTGATTCTCGACGGATTTGCATGTGGAGGGAATGGTTCAAATGGCTCTGAGCACTATGGAACTTAACTGCTGAGGGCATCAGTCCCCTAGAACTTAGAACTATTTAAACCTAACTAACCTAAGGACATCACACACATCCATGCCCAAGGCAGGATTCGAACCTGCGACCGTAGCAATAGCGTGGTTCCGGACTGAGGCGCCTAGAACGGCTCGGCCACCGCGGCCAGCGGCAGGAATTATATTGACCACTCGAACACCTCTTTATGAAATTGTACAGGTTAATCAGTAAGATTTAACCGTTGTAGGGTCCATGAGGAGATCTCATGTGCAGTTGTTGCAAGGTGCTGTGAGTCCAGAGTTCTTATTGATGGACGATAATGCTCGACCTCATACAGCACGAGTGGTTGATGTTTTTTTTGGAAATGTAAGATATTGCACACGTGGCGTGGCCTGCTCAATCTCCCAATTTGAATCCCATGGAGCATGTCTGGGATGCATGAGGGAGACGGGTTGCATGGCGTCAGCATCTACCAACCAGGCAGGAATTATATTGACCACTCGAACACCTCTTTATGAAATTGTACAGGTTAATCAGTAAGATTTAACCGTTGTAGGGTCCATGAGGAGATCTCATGTGCAGTTATTGCAAGGTGCTGTGAGTCCAGAGTTCTTATTGATGGACGATAATGCTCGACCTCATACAGCACGAGTGGTTGATGTTTTTTTTGGAAATGTAAGATATTGCACACGTGGCGTGGCCTGCTCAATCTCCCAATTTGAATCCCATGGAGCATGTCTGGGATGCATGAGGGAGACGGGTTGCATGGCGTCAGCATCTACCAACCAGGCAGGAATTATATTGACCACTCGAACACCTCTTTATGAAATTGTACAGGTTAATCAGTAAGATTTAACCGTTGCAGGTTCCATGAGGAGATCTCATGTGCAGTTGTTGCAAGGTGCTGTGAGTCCAGAGTTCTTATTGATGGACGATAATGCTCGACCTCATACAGCACGAGTGGTTGATGTTTTTTTTGGAAATGTAAGATATTGCACACGTGGCGTGACCTGCTCAATCTCCCAATTTGAATCCCATGGAGCATGTCTGGGATGCATGAGGGAGACGGGTTGCATGGCGTCAGCATCTACCAACCAGGCAGGAATTATATTGACCACTCGAACACCTCTTTATGAAATTGTACAGGTTAATCAGTAAGATTTAACCGTTGTAGGGTCCATGAGGAGATCTCATGTGCAGTTGTTGCAAGGTGCTGTGAGTCCAGAGTTCTTATTGATGGACGATAATGCTCGACCTCATACAGCACGAGTGGTTGATGTTTTTTTTTGGAAATGTAAGATATTGCACACGTGGCGTGACCTGCTCAATCTCCCAATTTGAATCCCATGGAGCATGTCTGGGATGCATGAGGGAGACGCGTTGCATGGCGTCAGCATCCACCAACCACTCTCCAAGACTTGCGAATAGCTCTGCAGGAAGAATGGGCGTTATTGCCTCAATATGAGACCGATGACGTCATTCACAGCACTTTCAGTCGTTGTCCGGCCTGTATTGGTGCCAGTCGTGGTCATACCCCATACTGAGTACCTTAACCCGTTGTCAGAATGTGTGTGCAAAGCCGTTAAGTTAGAAAAAAAACGAACAAAATTTTTATCCATTGTTATGCCTGTTGCAGTCGATTACATCCTGTATCCTTTACATCCTTTCTACTTTACTAGCATCTGCTTATACTGTTTTGTGGCAAAATAAACGAAGCCATGCAAAATTTCCGTTTGTTACTTTTATTTTGGACACCAGAGTAGCTGTAGATTCAAATCAACTGGATATACACTTGTAAGGTTATGGTTAGGTGGTTTCTTATTCTGTGACTGAACACAACTGTGTAAGCTTTAATGACGTTGTTTAATATTAAAATTTTGTCACAGAAATATACGCTTTACACAGTTTACAATGTGACAATGTTAAGACAGTTGTCAAAAATGATGCATCTCGGTATCTGAAAGTGAACTACTCCTAAACACAACAGTATTTAATTTTAACTCTCAGGAAGTTAAATAATCCTAAACACAACAATATTAAATTTTAACTAGAAATTTCTTTACAGAATTATTCTTACGATTGCATTAAGATGTTGGCCAGTACTACGATAGATCATCCGAGTATGATTCAAAGTTTGGTACTATTTTTAGGATTACAATCAAGTCTACGGAGGATGGTTAGTTTTGTGAGAAGACGAGCAAAAGACTACCCAAGGTCGCTGGAGTTTACAGTGGACACAAGCTGGTGAACCAACAAGTTTACGCCTCTCCACGCGGTATTTACCTTAGCTGCAATGAGTTGTCTCCTGCATGGCTGCTCTCGCCCACTGAAATTCCTATAAAATCTAATTAAGCCTTTGCTGAATTTTCCAGCAGAAACTCTCCCTATGTTTTTTGATATGCGAGAAAACATGAACTCATCCCTAGTCTCAGACTATGGCGAGATACACGTGCATGGCTGGAGCAGCGTGCATATTATAATGCCCTCTCAGTTCTCGCAAGAACAATTAACTGACTGGCTGGGTCGTTTGACTCGTTTCTCCACACTACAGCTAATTTCTAGCTGGAGGCCTAGTCGCTGTAAACTCACTGTTCACACAAATTTCTTCTCTGCGTCGTAGAGAGCGTTGTCCACTTTGCTCTGCACTTAACGCCAGTTCAGAGAAGAGTCCTCGAAAATTTCGCTCTCGTCTTTCTCGTAGCTGAACTCTGTCCCCACCTGGGTTCTTTTGTTCACCACGTCACGGCTTTTTTCCACCAATAGGAGCGTTCCTCTTATTTTGTGGAAACTCTCTCTACAAATCGCAAGGGTCCTTCCATTAAACTACGTCGAAATCTCGGCACTTTACTCCTTCCCATTGCGTTTCCGCCAATCGGACGTTTTGCGCCTGCTCCAGACGGCTAATAAGTTACATGTGTCTATCATGTGCGTACCACTTGCAGTTCACGTGATCGAATGTGTCACTGGTTTTGATCGTATCCATTTGGAATACGGAAATGCAGTTTTCTAAAGCTTCTTTCTGTCCTGCTTCTGGTGGTCCGTTATTCTCCCTACAGTATGCGTCACCTGTCCAGTCGCTGACCCTCGCTGTGGGACGCACCCCCTTAACAGCTCTCTGCGGTGCCTCCTGGGGTGCGGCCTCTGCATCTGCCTGTGCTGGCTTCCATGCAAAATGTATCCTCTCGCTGCTTGTTTCACTACGTAGGAGTGGTGCGTTAATACCATCGATTGTCATCCCTTTTGCATTACATACTTACAGGCAAATGTGCTCATTACCGCTGAAGTAAGTTAAGTGTCATATTCACCTTTCT